>NC_066363.1:5697500-7191250 GCF_013377495.2 Cygnus atratus
CACACCCTCTTTGCAAATCTTATGCCAGGCATAGGATCACCCTGTCCTTCCTCGAGGGCTGGAGATAAAGAAAATGGCTTTGTAACCAAAATAGCTTTCTCTGCAGTCCCAGCATTTTAACACTCCACTGCTCTTAGTGACATAGTGGAACAAATTGCAGCCCTTCTCCCTCCAGGAAGAGGGGTCCTACAGATCAGAGCCATCATCTCACAACTCTCCTGTGCTCCAAGGATCACTCCCAGTCACATTAAAACAGTTTAGTGCGAATTTTGGAGGTGTCAGGAGGAAGAAACTGATCACTATTTTTATCTAATTACAGTCCAAACAAAGCCAACGTGACAGGCTTCAGAATTAAATGCAGTATTAGAACCAGTTTGGCTGCTTTATTGCCACCACCTGAATGAAGGAAGCACCTGGATGGAGAAGGCAGGTCCCAACAGACGTTTGGCAGGGATATCGAGGGCATCTCTCAGCAGCAGAGTGGTTAATACTCACTGGCATTTCAAGACAAAGCATTTTAATTGTTCAACACCAGTCAGCAGTGCCTGCTTCGATGAAGGCACCGACATCTACTTTCTCTCTGCGCTGCTATTTCCAGCTTTCAGGCAAACAGCACTTAGCATTCAGCTAATTACTCTGAGAAAGCAGCAGGGTTTCTGGGGCTGCAGATTTTGCACGATTTTCTATTAATAACCCCCAGGGCTTCCAGCTTCGTGTTTCCTTGGGATAACGCTGATCTCTCCCTTTGCCCGTACCACACAGCTCTTGTGCATCCACTCGCCCCTAACCACTTAACCAGGCAGTTAGCTAATCATTTCCTTTATCTCTCAGCCCCTCTGATAAAGCTGCCTTGCAGTAGCGGGGAGGATGGTGCCTGGTTCCCCAAGATCTATCCCTAGGAGCGGAGGCTGGAGCCTCCCAGCAGAGGACAAGTAGATCCTTTGGGCTCCTGGGAGGGTCAAGTCCTCTCCAACCTGCCCTTTGGTTTGAACAGACAGTGGCGTTGGAGGGGAAGGAGGGCAGGAGGGCAGGCTGGCTGTGCTGGGAGGGCAGAGCAGCGCAGGATGGGTGAGCTGAACTGGCTGCCTTTGGGTCTTGAGCTTAGCAAGGGAATTAGTGGGGTAAAAGGTACGGAAAAGTAGGGGGTGAGATGTAATGCTTTAGAAACCAAAGACAAGACAGCTTTAACCCTCCCTGTACATTTGCAGCAACCTCCTCTTGTCTGCAGCCTTGACTGGAGGTGAGAATCCAGACAGGGTGCATGTATCCCGCTCATCTGGCTTTGCCTTAAATTTGCAGGGATTAAAGCGAATCAAAGGCTGCGCGGCTGGGAGTTTTAAAAGTTTTTTGTTCCTCTGAATTGCATGAATCCTAAAAGATCTCTGACATCAAAAGGACACATTAACCCCAGTAACTTTGTTATTGTCGTATGGGGCTTGTTTTTACTCTCTCTTGCATGATCCAAAGCTTAAAGTCAACAGAGACAGGTCTGTTGACTCCGTTGCACTTTATTAGCCTGATAGCGGAGCTCATGACCATTCTCTTCAGAGTGAGTGTAGAAAACTTGAGATAGAGGTAGAAAATAATTTAAAAGAAAAGAGACAAGTACAAGTAAGCACATGTAAAAATGTGCAAACATACATTTGTTCTTGAATCTCCCTGGTAGCCTTTGTGCTCTCACAGTCACAACTTCTCTTTTTTTTTTTTTTTTTTAAAGAAGCTTTCATTCCCACTGCTGCTTGACTAGTGAGAGCTGAGCAAAGAGGGTACTAGCTTCATTAGCAAAAAAAAGTGCTGTCCTGTCCTCTGGAAAGAGAGAAAGGAAAAAGAAATAACTATAATCCCCTAACCACTTATAACCATAGTCACTGGCTGGCCAACATTTTCTTCAAACCAGTGGCAATCCTGAAATTCAGATCAAGACTTAATTGTTCTTCCAAAAAAAAACCAACATTGTGTTAGTGTAAACTAAAGAGTTGCAGGCAATAAAATGCTTTTTCGGGGATGGTTGGCGTGGAGGCTACAGGCGACAGCTGGTGGGTGTCTGATGGGGCTGCCCTTTCTAGCTACCATCTGGACTTTGCATAGGACATGCAAGAATAAGCTACTTATACCTTAATAAGGAAAAAGCCTGTAAAAATGGAAGGGGATGTGGGGGGTGCCTAGGCTGTGAGAGCCCTTTGCAAATAAACAAGAGTGTGAGCTTGGGCATCCCTGCTCTGCTGGGGCTAGGACAGGGGCCGCAGCTGGAGACTGAAAGCATTTAGAAATTTCAGAGCTATTTAAACATTATGTCCTTGATGTACTAATATGCATGAAATCTTAATAATAATAATATTAAATAAAATTGGTTATCAGTATTTTAATCACAGCAGAGTCAGAAATAGCAGTGCAACAGAGGGCCTGACTCTTCCATCCAGGAAAAACAAAAGACAAAACTTTTCTGTGGTCCATGGGGACAGGGAGGTGGCCAGGGCTGCAAAGAGAGAAGGAAATCATGCAGGAGAGAAATGCAGGCACAACACATGCTCCGTGCAGCTGTGAGTGTGTTCTGCCACTGGCACATCACGGAGATGCCCAGCTGAGCTTCCTTCAGCAGCAGGGCTGCATTTGGCCAGACCAGATTTTCCCCCTCATTTTAGGAAGGATAATTTCCCTGAGCCTGCATTTTCCCCATGGCCACTTGACACTGCACAAGTAACGTGGCATACACGGGTATTAAACTCTCTTTAATAGCAGTTCCCCTGCAGGAGGGATTCAAATGGCCTTCAGGGCCCATTGACTTGAGCCTTTGCTTTGCCTTGGCTTAGGGGTGACCAGAGAAAAGTCATGACAGCAACAACGCCGCACGCTGCCGGCTTAAACCAAGAGGTTTGGGCAAACCAGCTTTGCCCAATCTGTCTGCAGATGTTTTGCATGGTCCCTCTGCCCCACCAGACAGGGGAGAATTGGATAATGTTGTCCTACCACGCTGGCGTTGGTTCCCAATCTGGCAGCATGTTGGGTTTGGCCCCAAGCAGCTGAGCCACAGGGGGAGATGCTTTTCTGCCAACAGCGGTGGAAGCTGCCATGGTCATCCCTGCCAAGGCTCATCTCCCAGAGCCTTAATTTGCTCCTCTGGATCCCAGCTCTGCTCCGTTCTCCTTGCAACCTGCCAAGAGGAGGCAAAACCCATCAACGCGCCGGTGCAGCCCCTGCCTGGGGCAGCCCCTTCCAGTGGGAATCCCCAGCCCGGGAATTGCAGGTGGTTTCCAGCCCTTGGAGCCTGGCCTCGCTGGGAGCCTGGAGGCACACCATGCCTCTCCTTCCAGCTCCTTCGGCCCATCCCGCTCCCATTTGGCTCCAGGGTGTGACATCACGTAGGGTGCTATTTGCTGATTTTAGCCTGGTGCAACCCTTTCCCTTCTCCATTTGTCAGTGGTTTTGCCCCCAAAGCCTTGCCCTACATTACCACACGCCCACTGCCCTGTTGTGACTGAGTCACAGCATCATTAAGATGTGGAGAAAGCAACACCAGCAAATGTTTTCCTCCCTGTGGAGGTGCTTAAGCCATATTTCAAGCCCTGTCTCGAGCAACCTGCTTTCCTATTAACATCTAATATTACCCGTTATCTAAAGGCACCGGGCCATAAAGCTGCGGAGAGGCACGGAGATAACCAGCAACATCAGATGCTACTTAGGAAGCATTTTGTTCCCGATTAAAGCCGAAACATGCACTAAGAGCTATTGAGGGAAAGTGCAGAGCATTTGATTTCCCTCTTTTGCTAACACACTCAGAAGAAGAGGTGACGAGTTTATGGAAATGGCTGCAATTTGCAGTCAAAAGTGGTGCATACATGAATAGGAATTGGAAGCAAGGAGCCAAATGAGCAGTTTACTGCATGGATTTCCTCCAGCAATGTTGATGGAGCTTATACAAACCAATTAGCCCCTCTTTGAAGAGAAACCCCACCCCCATCACTATGCCTTTTATTTCTTACTATAATTTATTACTTTTATTATTATTATTAATAATAATAATCATGCTTTTCCTTCTCTTTCCTTCTTTCCTTCCTTTCTTTTTTTCTTTTTCTTTTTCTTTTTCTTTTTCTTTTTCTTTTTCTTTTTCTTTCTTTCTTTGTTTCTTTCTTTCTTTCTCTTTTTCTTTCTCTCTCTTTCTTTCTCTCTCTCTCTCTCCCTCTTTCTGTCTTTTTCTCTCTTTCTCTCTCTCTCTCTCCCTCTTTCTGTCTTTTTCTCTCTTTCTCTCTCTCGTTCTCTCTTTCTCCCTCTTCCTTCCTTCCTTCCTTCCTTCCTTCCTTCCTTCCTTCTTTTTTTTTTTTTCCCCTTCTCTTCCATTTTCCTGGGGGAAAAATGTCCCTAAAGATCCAGGGAATTGCTTCCCCATGCTCTCACATGGCTTTACCATGAGGTAAATGTATGGGTGTCAAATGAGTTGCTCCTTATGCCAATGTCACAGAAATAGGAGTGTGTGGGAGGGCTGGTGGCTTCTGCTCAGCGGAGTTGCCAAAGATTGTGTTAATTAGCAGTTGGAAAGACTCAGCTTCTGGAGCAGACCAGGGACACGAGTTAAAGCTTGTCTAGACACTGGTAAAAGATGTTCTGCACGGACCAGCTGCAAAAGGTCATTTGGGCTGGGGAATCAAAGTGTGGGGCTAAGGAGGGCGTTTTGAGAGAGTTCAAAAAAATCACAACTGACTGAGATTCAGGCATGTGCATCACTCAGCCCTGCCACAAGTGTACTGAGATCTTTCAGGCTCTGGCACCACCTCCAGATGCTACCTGAGCATAGGAACATTGGTAGAAATTCATGGCAGCTGCTTTTTCTTGTGCTACAACAACAGTTCCAGGCTGCTTCAGCCCCCAGGTGGGTGGTGGCCATGTCCCCATGGCAGGCTCAGGTTGGGTTCTCCACCATTTTTTACCTCATGTGGTTATTTATGCTGGTGCAAAGCAGAAGCAAATCACAGGTGAAAGCAGCAGTGACAGCAAGAGGCCGAGGTGGATCTTGGGGAGGGTGGGAAGAAAAGTTTTTCACCGGCCCAACCTCACTCTGTGCCTGTGTCAGTAGTTGGTTGGAGTTAACATGGCATAAGTCCTAGGGGGGTATGAAGCCCACAGCCTGAACAGCCCTATCTGCTCCTACACCTCAGACGTAACCAAGGAGGAGTGTGGAAGATGAACTTTGAATTAATGGAAGGCCAAAAGAGAACCTGTTGGATCCAAGTTAGTCTTTGGATGGAAGGTCTCATTAGAAAGGGCTCAGCAGCTGCTCTAATGTCTGAAATTAATTCCTTTTATGTTTGTTTTTTTCCTTAATCCAACACCCAGAACCACTTTTAGAGGGTACACCTTCTTTTCCCTCCTCTTGGGATGCAGTACTCTATTGCAGAGACACCTTCTTTACATCACATTGTCACACTGGGACAGTCAGAGAAACACAACCCAGGTGCCAATCTCAAACCTCATTTCTATGAATCCTTGCACGTGTGGCTTCAGAATGGATCATCTCCTCAAGCCACCACCCCAGCAAGGCTCGGAGCTGCGCAGCAGGACATCTACAAGAGCTGAGCAAAGAATGGGAGTCTAGCACAAGAGCGTGTCATGGAATATTCCTTTATGTTCTCGCAAGCTCAAGACCCTCAGCATCCCCAGCAAGGGATGGTTTTTATCTGCTCTCACAAGTGCTGTGAAAATCACCCTGCCATTTGGATTACTTGTAGGAAGACCAGATAATCTGGAGACCAGCAGCTGAGTCATGAGTCTGATGGCCATTGCCTCATGCTGGAAGGAAAGCCAGAGCCCAGCTGCAATGACAGCGTTAGAAGGAACGCATCACATCTTCCAGCGCATGCCCTGCTGCCAAAGCTATGGGAAAGGCCTTTTTCAGGGGGATTAACATGTTGATCTTAGCTGAAGTAGCTCATTTGAGCTGGAACGGGTTAGCGAACGGCCTCCGGAGCAAACCAGCAGCAGATTTGAGGTGAGAGGCTCTGGCCGGAGGATGACGGGGGCGGAAGAGCAGGTTGGGAACGTCTCCATTAGGACAACTGAATCCAGAAGGAGATGCATGTTGACAGCCTCAGTGTCTAGCTTTCAACAACTGATTTGGCAAATTTAGGCCTTTGCAAATAACTAAGAGCAGATGTGTCAAATGGTTTTTATTTCCTAGAATTAACGCTAGATACATGAACACTGAAGGAAGCTGCCTGCATGCCCCCACTGAGGGAGTCTCCTTGACCCTCTCATCCTTCTTCTTCACCATTCCCAGAGCAGGTCCTGTTTTCAGTTGTGCTGGAATAAATTGGTTTGACTGGAGATGCAGTAGGCATTAACCGGCACACAGCAGAGCCGAGGAGGGCTGGCTCTTTTCATACCATTCGCTGTGTACAGGCAGATAATGACTGTCTCTTACTTACCCATTTTGGTTTTAGCCTCATGTCACAAGTCCCTTGTGTCCCCTTGTACACAGAGGGCTCACCCTACAACATAACATGTCTCCTGATTCTTGCTGTAGCAGAAATGCTTTTTGAGAGCCCATTTATAACTCTGTTCACACAAAATGTGACAGTTTTAGCTGTATTGGAAGACCAGCCTGACCCTGGCAGCCGCTAGCACTGTGATCAGAATAGTTATCAGACATACCCCGGTTTTTGATGTCTCATTGCGATGCTGTGGCCATGGAGGAAAGTATTTGTTACTTCAATAATGCAATGCATGCAGCACTGGCAGCAATCAGCAGCAGCAGGCAGCCCCACAAAAGCAGACAGGTGGAGTAGGACTCGTCTTGAAGTCGGGCACGCAAGTCTGAGCTAGCCATCCTGGACTCCCCTCACGGTCAATGGGGAAAAACAGGTTCTTTCAAAGAGTGACTCATATCATCCTAAAATAGGTCAGAGGAGCAGCTCTCCAGCAGCCTCTGACTCCTCTCCACAGACTATAAAGGGAACTCAAGGGAGACTAGCTCAGATTTAGGCAACTTATTTTTGCTTGTCTAACAGTCATTGGTATGAATCTCAGCCGGGCTGTCCAAAGTTTCTTGGAGTCAGTGGGAGTCATGTCAAAGGACTCGTCATCCAACATTTCATGTTCTTGGTAAGGTTCTGTTTCCCAGAAGATCCCTGAATGCAGAGAGCGAGGCAGGGCTGTGCAGAGAGCCAGAAGGAAAACTGTGTACCCTGGCTTTGTTTTCTGGAAGATAACAACAGACAGGCAACACATCCAAACAAAGGAATTCTGTCTTTTGTTTAAAAAACAGGCCAAACAAATAGACACTGTAGGTTGGTGGCATTTTTTCCCCATTTTCTGGTGAAATGAGGTCACATGTCTGACTGTCACAGTGCCTGGACTCCCGTTGTCCTTCAGCCCCATGTATTCTCCTTCCTCAAGGTTTTTCCCCGATCCAAAATTTGTTGAAATCAGTGAAAATCCATGCTGCTCAGTAAGGACCGTCAGCACTTTGCAAGAATCCCTCTCTGGGAGGAGGGCACCAGATTTCTTGCTAACTCCTCCCTTCACCCTCTCTCAGCAGAAGCTGATGACAGGATTATATTTTATCAAGATGCAGATTCTACTCGCAACCAGCACAAAAGATCAGTGATTAGCCTTTGGATAAGCAGCCAAGATTGCTTGTCCCTGACCTTATCAATCTGGTATTTGAATTTCGAGGGAGCTTTAGTGAGTGGGTTTTCTTGGGAAGCTGAAATCCTTGTTTTTAACTCTCCTGCAAAGTTTCTGCTAACTTCAGTGGAATTAATATCTTGTTCTGGATAAAAACAGATAACCAGCCGTGAGTCGTCAGAGATCAGTAAGGTCTTCATGTTGCCAGGAATTTCCCTTTCCTTCCTTTGCCCCACTTTTCAACACAGCTCATAAAATGAGAATGAGCTGTTTCCTGTGGAGTAGAACAGGGATGAGAATACCCAAATGCATGTGGGTGTCTACCTGCAAACCACACGTCTGAGCTTCCACTGTAGTTAATGGAGATTTGGGGGACAATTCTGCTGCTTAAAGGGAAATGTGGTGTGTTGGAGGTGCCTGAGGGTGTCTGAGATGTCTGCGTGGGGCCAGCAGGTGTGACACAAGAGCTGCAGGAAACCCTCACTATTCTTGAAATCCCTACCACTCAGAAATCAAACCCTAAATCCCCAGCAACCCATTTTCTATTTAGCCCCAGCAAATGATGAATCATTTAGGCATTCAAAGATGTAGTTTTACTGGGCATCTCCTCATAGGTACTGAGTACCTCGTGTTCCTGCTGAGCTACAAGTTCATCCCCAAGACCTTGTTCCCCTTTCAGGCTCTTCCTGAGAGAAAATTTCAAGTTTTGATTTCAGCACTGAACTGCTCAGAAAATAGTTGTGTATGTTTGTAGAGAAAGATGGCTTCGGGTAGAACAGGACACTTTCAAAACCAACATTTCCAGGGAGCTGAGGAAACGGAAGGCCACGGCCTGCTTTGGGTGCACGCCTTAGTTCTTCCTTGCAATTCCAGTGGCCTTTTGAACACTAAAAACCCATTGAGCCCAAGTCTGCCATGGTCTGGAAGAACAGCATGAAGCATTTTTCAAAGGCAGTTCCACAAATGTGTGTTTTGTTCAATGCAAAAACCAACCCTCAGAGACCTGCCAGAAAACATGGCCTTGTGGCTGAGCCACTGCCAAAGGGCTGAGCTAAGGGGCTGCTGTAAATAGCAGCAATGCAGCTCCTGAAAATTGCCTGGGTTGCTCTGCAACGCAGTGTGGTGGTCCTCAGAGCTGTAGGGAGATGTTTCAGCATGCAGAGCACCCTCTAAATGTCTGGCACTTCCCTCCCGCTTTCCACCTTCTGACCCCAATGCTCCTGGAAGCACTGGTTTCTCTAGGCCTGGATCCTTTCTGAGGCTATCACTGCTACAAACCTACATCTCCTTTCTCTGGTGGATGAAGATACAGGAACTGGAGCTGGGACAAACATTTTAACAATATTTGATGGTTTACTCACCTTCCTTAGTCCCAGCTCTGGGAGTCGACACGTGCACCACATTAATTCTGCCTGAGCTTTGCAGCAAGACCCTGGCTCCAAGTGCTCTGTAGAAGACAACAAAAACATTGAGGGATCCCCAGGAAGGAAACCCCACCAGTTCTTGGTGAAGAACCACCAAGGCATTGTTTACAGACAGAGGTTGGCTCTCAGGTCTTCTTGGGTAAGAAGTGCAGAAGCAGGGGCAGAAGCAAGTCAGTAAAAGGGAGTCCCGTCATGTCTTACAAAGGCTGGTTATAGGGAAAATTCAGCCAGGGGAAAGTTTTGCCAGGCAGTGTGGAGGAGTCCTCAAAGGCTATGGTTCCCAGCAAGGCCCTGGAGCCTGTCTCCTTTGCACAGGCAGAGCAGTGAAAGGCAGCACATTTATTTTTAGCTTCATGCAGCAATTAAGCAAGGTGGGGGGTTTTTCTCAGGAAGCAAATTTTGGACGGTTTCCTTAGAAAGATAAGACCTATCCCATTTCAGTAGGGGAAAATAGCACAGAAAAACCACTGGGAGTTTTCTGTTAAGTGTCTCATGCTTGTGAAAGCTGCCTACTGACACCTTTGGATTTGAGCCAAGCGTCTATCTCAACAACAGGAATTTTATTCCAAACTGCCTATCCACCCCAGCCAGGTATGTTCCCTCTAATCCCCGGGGACATGGCAGACAGGTATTTCCTGGGCCTGGCCCGTGATTCCCCCAGCTCCTCACCATCGCCTGCCACCTGCGATCCAACCCAGCCTTGTCTGCTGATGGGATCCTGCCACCTCCTCAAGCAGCTTCACAGACCCCTTGCCATGGCCAGGAGGTTTTGGGTGAAGTGCTCAGCACACCCGTCTTCTGGGTGACCTTGGGCAGGGAGCAGCAGCAGCAGGGATGGGAACAGTGATTCTCCTCTACCTCCCAAACAGAGACACATTCTCCTCTCTGTCCCAGGTGGGAATGACACAAAAGCACAGATGACCAAATTCATTTTGCAAAAGGTGGATAACAAAGCTTCTGGACCTGTTGGCTTGAGTACAAACTGCATCTTTCCCTGCCCAGCCTGAGGTCTCCTCGTGCCACCACCATGCACAGCTGTTCTCCCACGAGGCTGCAGGACATGCACAAGGGGAAATAGGATGGCAGAGCCAGGGACTGAATGGTATTTCAGCAGTTCGGGCACATCCGTGTGCTCTAAGCCAGCAGGCATGCAGACTGCTCAGCAGTGAACAACTGCTCCCACAACAACAGCAGCCCACAGCCAAAACGAAACACATTTGGACACATCAGCCACTGACCCAACCCACCATGGAGGTAACTGTAAGATGGTGGAGTTGTAGGGTCAAAGCTACATCTTCTGCTTGGGAAATAAAGGTTGCTGCTTTGTCATGGTAGTTATATAGAGTAAAGAGACCATTACCCTGCAGTTATGCTCTATCTCACTGACGTTATCTCTTAATTGCGTGTTTGCAATTGCTTCTACTTGTGGAGGAAGGTGAAGTGGGGTTGCCTGTCTGGGAGATCTGGAGTATCCAAGAGACCTGCACCACTGTTAATTCCTGAAACATAACAGTGTGGTTGCAGTTTTGCACCAGACAAGAGTTTATCCTTGTTTTGGACCAGGAATTAGCTTCAGTAATACTAATGATACAAATAATGAAAGTGGTGCAGGCCTGCACATCATGGATTTTATTATCAGCCCAAGCAAAACAGAAGATTCTACCCAAGTGCAAAGGATGCCCAGATATACCTTGAAAAACAGACTTTTTAATGGAGAAACTCAAGAACAATCATTCAATACAAAGATGTTTTCTACTTCCTTCCTTTCCTCTAGCATTTGGTACAAACCTGTGGCCACCCAGGAACAACTGGCCTGTGATTACATTCAACAACATGACCACTTGCAGCTTGACATTGCCTGGAGATACAGAACTTGGAACCACTTATCCTGAAAAGCATTCGACACTTGAGCTAAAGCGTTACCACTGGTGGCTGCCAGAAGACGGCACATGACACATATTTGCAGTGCTGCTTCTTTCCAATATATGGCAGTAATACTCGTAAACATCTGCCTGAGTATTACGGCATGGACGGCCTTTAATGACTAGGCCTTGGATCTTGAAAGATAGTTTGGTGTGTAAATCTGAGGGAATCCATCAGGCATTAGGTTTCTAAGTACTCCAGCTGACGTGTGTCAGTCCCTTAATTCCGGGATCTGTGTTCTCTCTACCAGACATCGCTGCCTTTCCAGTCCTCTGGATGTTGTACTTTGGAGCCGGAGCCATACTTTCTTTTTTACGGCATCATCACAGCCTCCACAGGAATTAAGTTTAGTTTTTCTGTGTGTTGCAATTATATGGAGTCTTCAGCTTTGGTTAACTCCAAACACTGATGGTAGCTTCTGTCATACATTGAGTTTTCTTTCCCTGGCACAGTCACATTGACACGAGCCCACAGTGTAGATACCTGGCTGAAGGTGGACTTTGCTCACATGGGAGAATCTTTCCAACCACCCCAAGCTTGAGGCCAAGCCTCCTATAGCAGTGTGAATGGGGTGGCAGAGGAAAGCCCCAGAAATATTCATCCTATGAAGACACCATTTGAACACTGACTGCAGGACTGAGAAGGTGTGTTTGTCCTTGGATCTCATGGGGCTGAGCAATAAGACCTTTGCTCTGGGACCTGAGGCAACTCTGCCTGCTCACGGACACTCCTGGTGCTACAGCCACCAAGAGATGGGGACATTTCACTCCACAGGGATGAGCTTGATAGAAATTACCATCAGTGTGGCAGAAGCTAAGGACCTCAG
Organism: Cygnus atratus; assembly: GCF_013377495.2. NCBI lineage: Eukaryota > Metazoa > Chordata > Aves > Anseriformes > Anatidae > Cygnus > Cygnus atratus. The sequence goes on from NC_066363.1 coordinate 5,709,291, forward strand.
AATGGGTTATTGCCTATCCATGCTACTTGCTTTTTATGGTACAGGTGTTATTTTAACTAAACCTTTAGAGAGCTTCATACAGGCTCACAGGGAATGATCTGCCTTAAGTTCCCTGGTGGGACACAGCCCTATGCTTCTGCCCTTCCAGTAACTAGTGTGGCCACATGCCTTCCTGTGTTTTACTGCTGCTTAAAATCTTCCTGAGATAATAAGTCTTTTTAGCTTGATGTTTTTTTCCCTTCACATGTTTGAAAAGCAATTATGCTCAGCATTTTTTCTGCTGAGAAGCTATCGGAAATCTGGTAGCTTTGGAGTCCCTGGGCACACATCAGCATCTCGTCACAACCTAAAACATTTTCTGCCAGGAATGATGTGATGCGATGGTTCCCATTGAAGGATATTCCTCCCAGATAATTCCAGTTTCCAAGGTTCCAGGCTTTGAAGATAAACTTGTTGCTTGTTTGGTTTCTTAGCAACTTCTGCTCTGCGGCAGAAATGCATTCCTGAGACCCCGCTCCCGCCGCTGCTTGGAGCTGAGATGTGCTCTGCCGTAGTGAAAACAACCACAAGAAAATATGGGAGTGCAGCCTCTCCAAAGCAGTTAGGGCTGATTCAAAACCTCTGATTAGATCCACTGGTCTCCCCCGGACTTTGTCGTTAAACACAAGTCTAATTTTACATTAAAGCACCACATCTGGCCAGCTCTGAAGGTGGACGTTGCTCAGGTTTGGCTGGTTGTCCAGGTTCTTGTTGGGGAATTTGGCACTCGTCCCACAACGGGGCTAAGCCAATAATCCCGGGTCAAACACCCCAGGCTTTACTGGAGCTTTAATCTAGGCTGAACTCAGATCAGAACCCCAAGGATCCATATTGCCATGAAACATGGTGTGGCAAATCAGCGCCACCAGTGAGACCGCTCTGGTGTAAATCTAGAGAAAAGAGAAAATTTGGGCCACCTGTAAGGCATGTGAGTCTTAGCCTTGGTATTTTTAATAAAATGTTCAAAAGAGCAAACAGCAAGCCCATCTTAATCTATGTCTTGCCTGGTGGCAGACATGTATTTCATGACTTCTTTGGGTTATTAAAAGCTCACCCCCACTTCAGCTGTGATTTAGGTGCTCGAGCTCTGATGTCCCAAGTGAACACCGAAAGCTCAGGTTCATTTTCAAAGAGTCACATTCAGGAGAGTGAAGGGCAGACCTAGAAGATATTGAATCCGAGTCTGCTTTGTGTCTCACTTGATCTAAGCTTTTTTTTCAGCAGTTGTTTGTAGGGTGCCTGGTGCTGTGGATATCTCTTCCATTTGTGTCTCAGCTAAGAAAGTAAAATATGATCAGTTCTCCAGCTCAACAGAATAATAGTAAAAAATAAATAATAATAATAATAAGGAACATGTTGATATCAAGGAAACTTATAAAGGTACCCTAAAAATGATAGGGTTTCATGGTGTGAGGGGTTGTGTCAGGAAATAAGAGCAGGACAGTTCTGTACTAAAGTAATTGACATCCAAATAACTGCGGCATGGAAGGAAGTCCCTTGCTTTTCAGACAGGCAAGGCACTGTTAAAATGGTTTAAGGTCACAAGAAGCAATGAATAATTGATCTCAGGGCTGAACAGGGGTCTTCTGAATCCCAGACTTGCACTTTTACATAGAGACTTATTCTGAATTTGTCTGAAAGTGCAGTCAGACCTGTTAGTGATGATGTGAAGACTTTGTCCTATTTCTGTTAACTCATGGTGCTCTTTCTTGAGAATGATCTTTTGTGAATATAACACTGCATTGTTACAGCACTGTATTATGGTCCAGGGAACAAACTGAACTTATTGTTCAGTCTCAATTATATCATATTACTGTCAAGGATATAAATGCTGACACCTTTTAATTACTTCTGAGAGACTCTGGGAAAAATGGTATCCTAAAAAAATAAAAAAATAAAAAATCTTGGCACCCACTTTGTTAGTTTCATCTTGATGCTCATTTCTAGCCATTCATGTAGGGCTGAGTCATAGGAGAGAAGCCCGTAACAGTAACAGAATCACGAACAAGCTGTCTGGCTGTAGAAAATTGGGAGTCATTTAAAGAGTGCATTGCCTTGTCTTGTAGTTAGTGGCAGAAACTGTTAGGGACTCTGGAGAGTCTGAAGCTGGAGAGGATATTTTTCTACCTGAATAGTTCTGTGGATGGATTAAAGATGGGGCAAAAACAAGGTATGGGAGACAAAGAGACCTTCCCAGGCAGTGCTAGAATCAGACGTACCATCGGAATCGGATGCAATCATCCCTCACCTGCCCAGGGCATCTCTAAATCTCACTTGACAATCTTTTCCTTCTGTCTTTAGGCAACATTTTTCACCCCTGCTGAGCTAGCTTGAAACCTTTAATTCCATCCTGTCTATGCTTCCAAGAACGTGGTGTGGCAAGTGGAAACTCATCTCAGCGCAGGAGAAGAAGGGGGTGGGGGGGCATGGCATGAATATTAAAACATCAGCAGTTGTAAAGTATTGGGTCAGGAGTGGGAACAGCAAACCTCGGGCAAGCAGCGTGGTGCCAGAGGTGTGCTGGAAGGAGGGGTGCCCCAGGAGGGCTGGGAGCAGAGTTTTGGGGGGACAGGGACATTGCCACACAGCTATTATTGCCAATATATGACTCCCGGCTCAGCAGGAGATGCTCTGAGATGAAGATGGCTCAGAAGGAGGTGCACAAAAGCCCTGAGTGGCACAAACCTGCTGCTGCAGGGAGCTGGTTCTCCGCTTGCCAGAGAGGCTGGCATATGCCTGGAGGCAGGATTACGATGCCTTTTAAACATTCACCCTCTCTGTGTGGTGCTGCCATTTACCCTTGTTTGGTAAGGCACCTTCTTTCTTCCTTGGCTGGTCCAGCTCAGCAGAGGAAAAAGTTTGTTCTGCCAAAGCTTTTTGGCAGCTGAGCCCCAAAATCCCTGGTGCTGCTCTGGTTGCACAGGGTGACCCAGGCCCACTGTCCCCCTTGGCTAAAAGATGGAAGGGAAAGGGTCAGGTCTGAGCAAAGCTCCTTGTTCCTGGGCACGATAAGGTACCAGAAAGGTTGTGCAAGCCCTGTCAGAAGATGAGAATGTGCCTGAGGCTGCAGGCTTCCTGGGGTCAGTACAACATGGATGCTCTCCAACGTGGAGTACATGGGGTAGTGCAAGCCCTGAGGGTTTCCAAGGAGGTGTGCTGACCATCAGAAGGGGGTGAAATGCAGTAAACATCCAATGCAGGGATCATTAATACTGCATTAGTATACAGCAAAAATAGGAAGCAGGTTATATCAAGGGAAAGAAAGCAGTGGTCCTGGTAGTGCTGCTGTTTCATGGAAACCAGGTCTCTGCTTCCCACACTGATGCACATTGTAAGATCCCTGGCAAATACGCAGGAGAGTGGTGTGCTGTGCTGTCTGCCAGCAGCAAGATTTTGGGAAGGAGCTGTGGGTGACCTGGAGAGAGCATTTCCTGCCACAAGCAGGCAATACCAGCACCCATTCCCGTCCAGGCTTTCCTCTACCATCACTGCAGGTACCTACCGAGGGGTATCTGAAGGGACAACCATGCCACAGTGACTCAGTTTCCCAACTGGTAGGACGGGATAATTGTGCTCGTGAACTCTGCAAGGGGCTCGATCCCTGCAGACAGGCAGTGCCAGGTCAGTGCAGACAGCAGCTCTTGTTCCCTTAATGCATTTGCCATGTTATTTCGCTTCCCAGTCTCTCATGCAGCACGTCTGGCTGAGAAGATACAAATCCCAGGGGAGTGCTGTTACTGGGAGCTTGGTTTTAGCTTCCCATCACACTTTCCTGGTGGCTGGTTTGCTAGTGCCTTATGATGGAGATGGGATTCTCCTGAATGAGGTGTCACTGATGAGGGGCAGAGCTTTGCCTGGCTTTGGAATACAAGGGGACGATTCAGTCCTTTTGCAAGAGCTGATCAGCTGCAGTAAATAAAGCTGCAGCTTGTGGGAGTAACAATTAAAGCCCATTATAACCTGCTTAACTAGTCGGGGACTGAAGCACCCGGGAGAACTTGCTCTGTCCTTCCTGAGTGCTGTTTTGCTTTACCCATTTGCCTGATTTGGGAGAAAGATTGTATTTGGGGGAGTTAGCTTGTGGTTCCTGCTCTCACAAGCAGTCTGAGCAGTGGTTCCCAGTTCCTAAGGGTGAATAGTGAGACAGGATAAAGAAAGAAAGAAAGAAAAAGAAAGAAAAAGAAAGAAAGAAACAAACAAAAGCTTTTTCTAAGTGATCCTACTGAATTGGGTATTTTGATCCATGGAAATGCAGCACCATACATGTTCAGGGTGGACAACACATCTTAAATTGAACCAAAATGTGTTTCAGGCCAGTCTTGGAATTGACCAAAACTGCAGATCCCAGAAGTGTCACTGAAGAGCCCACACCTGGTGGAGGCAGCAGCACAGGCCACTGGCTGGCTCAGGCTGAGAGGTCTGAGAAGGGAAAGCAGGGGCAGAGCCCATGCCTGCATGGCAAAGGCAGGGTCTGAGCTGCTGAGGCCTGTGTGTTGATGAGTCACAGGCAGGATTTAGGAATGCTGAGCCATGGAAACTGCCCGGGTATCTGATTGCCCCTGCTGCAGGGCAGGAAGACACCAGTGCCAAATCAGCCTTTTTCTTTTTTTTCCTCTCCTCTCCTCTCCTCTCCTCTCCTCTCCTCTCCTCTCCTCTCCTCTCCTCTCCTCTCCTCTCCTCTCCTCTCCTCTCCTCTCCTCTCCTCTCCTCTCCTCTCCTCTCCTCTCCTCTCCTCTCCTCTCCTCTCCTCTCCTCTCCTCTCCTCTCCTCTCCCCTCCCCTCCCCTCCCCTCCCCTCCCCTCCCCTCCCCTCCCCTCCCCTCCCCTCCCCTCCCCTCCCCTCCTCTCCTCTCCTCTCCTCTCCTCTCCTCTCCTCTCCTCTCCTCTCCTCTCCTCTCCTCTCCTCTCCTCTCCTCTCCCCTCCCCTCCCCTCCCCTCCCCTCCCCTCCCCTCCCCTCCCCTCCCCTCCCCTCCCCTCCCCTCCCCTCCTCCCCTCTCCTCTCCTCTCCTCTCCTCTCCTCTCCTCTCCTCTCCTCTCCTCTCCTCTCCTCTCCTCTCCTCTCCTTTCTCTCCTCATAAAATGCTCACAGGACAGGGTTTATCTGCAGTGATTTTTGCTCTGCTTTCAAGAGCTAGAAGGGAAGAAAAATCACTCTTTTCCCTCCTCTTTCTCTTTTTAATAATGCTGCTCATGGCCGTGTTTTCTGCGTGCCTCCCAGACACAATCAGGAAGGAACACAGCTTGTCCCATGTCCTTAGTACAGCTCCGTGTATTTGTTTCTTCGGCTCATGGGGTTTATTCGTGTGCTGCAGGGTTTTGATTTGGGGCAGTGGGTGCATTGGGACAGATGGTGTGCTGGTCATGGTCTGCGAGAGCCAAGTGAGCCCAATGGGCTTGTGTGCTTGTGGCACAGCCATGGCATGCAAAAAGAAAGATTTTTCTATGCCAGAGTGTGTGTCTGTGGGCTGCAGGGTTACCATGCCCCATGGCTGCTTGCCTGGGCTTTGGGGACATCAAGAAATCTTGGCCAGATGGCCAAAGTCCTCAGATGCTGTGAGGACAAGAGGTCCAGGAGGAGAAAGGGGACATGTCGTGGAGAACTGTACCAAGGACAGAGCAGCAAAAGTGTCTTTGCACAGCTGGGTCAGTGGGGGAATACACGTCCAAAGTGACATCAGGCAATCTGCACGTCCATGTCCACCCCACCACACACACACAGACAGTAGGACAGATTTCCTCACTTTGCTGGGCTCTCCAGAAAGCCAACTCAGAAAGGGAAACGTGCATTCAATGTCACAGCACTCTGTCTGCCACAGGCAGCTGCCTGCTCTGTGCTCGTGGGGAAGGGCCACGAGTTTTCGGGGAGAAAAGGCCATCAGCCCAAACCTGGAAGGTATGCATGGCAGCTGTTATATCTATTCATAAGTAAATGCTCTTGGCCAAGATGTCATAGTCTCTTTTGCTAGGGAAGTTTGGTTTGTGCAGGGCTTTCCTTCCCTCTCTGTGGGCTCAATAGCTGTGTAACCTAGTCCTGATGACAAAGCTTGTGTGCTCCCTCCTCTGCACCATATAAGATGTCCCCTGCACTGAGGGGTTGCTGAGGGCAGAGTCTTGCAACTATGCAGAATGGGACAGCTCTGGCGTCGTGTTTTCACCAGCTGGTGCCCAATATCATGACTTGTGACTGGTGGGGGAAGCCAGGCAGGGTCATCCCTCCTGTCCCCACACCAGTCCTAACCCAGCTCCTTCCCTCCATGCCTCTAGCTCAGAGCCCACAAACCCCGAGGCCTCTGTGACTACAACAAAGAAGATGCTCAGATCTTTGCCAGCCCCACGGCATGTGGGGTGAGCTGGGGACAGCTCACAGAGCCGGGCTTCATTCAAGTGGCTCCAATTTTTGGCCGGTTGCACCATGTGAGTCCCCTGCAAAGCATTACGACGGAGGGAGCCAGCCTCAGGTTAAAAATAAATATATTTGGTAAATAACAGACACAGATGGGAAACTTCTGAGCACCGTTCATTTCTCAGAGGCTTCAAAGCTTTAATTCCACAGCCAGGGCAGCTTCTTTCAACTTGTTTTTAGTTGCTCGTCCACTGTGTTTCCCTGGGGGGATTCCGTGCCACTTGCATTGCAGTGAATTGGGGATATTTATGGTCCTAGACTTGTGCTTATCTCATCCTCCCCTGTCCCACAGACTCCTGGCTTGGCACCAGTCCTGAATCTCTGGTTGTTCCCCTGCAGAAAAGGCAGGAACCAAACACACACACACAAAAAACAAAAACAAACAAAAAAAACCCAATCATCTTTCCCAAAGAGCTCGTGGAGATGAATTCCCCATTTTCACTCAGCTGCAGCAGAGGCACTGCACTGATTTATTTACTTCTGGACAGGTCTTTCAAGAGTAAAAATCCTCCTGGTGTTTACTCGGGCGGAATAAAGCATCTCTGTGACCATGTCGCCACTGTTGAGAAAATTTCAAGCGGGACTCTGGCTGTTCTCCGAGCGGCAGTCAGTATCTGAGTTACTATCCCACAGAGGTTTGTTGTTGGAAAATAACGTAATTGACTTTGTCCCGTTTCCAATTTCACAGAGAAACGAGTTGTAAGAGTACACAGGGTACACGGACTGGCTGCTCCCGGGGTTTATTGAAAATGATAAATGCGGTAATCAGTACGAGACCAGTACAGTACGTCTCCCGGTCCTTTCTTCCCCTTGTGCCTGCAGGATGGCATTGTCACAAGCAAGCACTGCAGCCACCATGATGGAGCTGCCCTCAAAAGCCCGCATCCCAGCCTGGCTGCCAGCCAGAATCGCCGGCTTTTCATTACAGATTACCTATTTCTGCTGCTCCTCAGGACGGCGAGGAGGAAAGACTGAAAGCAGTACACGGGCTAGCAAAGCCAGGGTGGTGCTTGTAGTGGGGACAGGCAAATTACTTAGAGAAAGTTAAAAAAATAAATAAAAAAATAATTGTCTTTATTACTTTATTTATGAAGGCAGTGCCTGGTTGAGGCCGGACCTCATTCTGTTTGGTCTGGTGCTAGCAGAGCAGCACAGCCCCCGGGGCCAAGGGCTCCTGAGTAATGCTCTATATTGTCTAGTATATTAAAAGTGCCTGGGAGCAGTTCTGGGCCTTCAGACCACAAACACAGAAGGTCCTGTGCCCATTAACCCCCTCTAGGCTCCGAAGCATTGCAGCCATCTGCAAAGCCTTTGGGAAAAGCCCCTGGCCTGTGCCCATCGGTTTTCCATCCTGGGGAGCTCTTTGGGACACTGCTGGCTGGCACAGGCAGAAGTGCTGCTGAAGGTGCTGTCAGGTCCCGGCCCCAGGAACACAGCCTGGCACCAGGTTACTTGCAGAGACATCATTCCAGAGGATGAGCCAGCCTAATATCCCATTCCTCAGCACCAGGCAAAAATGAGGCATAGAGAGATGGGGAGACGTGACAGAGGTCCTAAAGGAAGTCCGTGTCAGAGCAAGGGCTGGTGCTCCATCACCTTTTGTCATTCAGATGGAGGATAGGCTTTGAAGCTGCCTTTCTCCACTCCAGATTTTCTTTTCAGACCTCAGAGAGGTGCTGGATGCACTTGGGGTGCTTGGGAAGAAATGCCATCCTCAAGGCAATATCCAAAAAAGGCAATATCCAAAAAATATCCAAAAAGACCCCGACTTGATCACAACCTTCCCACCTCCTCGGACTGCCTCATATTTTGCCTTGTGTGTGCAGCTGCACAGAGTCAAATATGACAGTGATATGCATCATCCAGGCCATATCTACACTAACAAGTAATTGCTATGGCTAGATTAGCAAGAGAGCAATGGGAGAGTATCAGGAGATCTACAAGTTGGTGCTAAGGGATCCACGTCTACACACTCACAATGCTTACTCCAGTTTGGGTGTATTCCAGCGCCCTACACTGAAAATCCCCACCCTACACATTGTCTGAACTGAAGGATCAGCAACTAATTTGTAGCTTTATATCCCAATGGGAGGTTGTAGCAGAGATTCTGCTTTTTTTTTTTTTCTTTTTTTTTTTTTCTGCTGAAAAGAAAAATAGAAGAAGAGGAAGAAAGAAAAGAAATTTACATGCACCAGAGATATTCTGCACACTGGACCAATACAGGGTGAGGGAGACCAAACCAGGGAGCTGCTGTGAAACTGCTCCCAGCCAAAAATGTGAAGGTGGAGGCAGCCAGGAGCACCTCAGACTTGGTCCAAGGTTCAACAGAGACTTCTCATTTACTGCAGCGCTCCCTGAGTCAGGCCCCTAGGGCTTGTCTGTATGCGAAAATTAATCTGGATTAGGATGGGGCAGGAGCTGGAGGTAAAGTAACTCTTCCGGAATAACTTTACTTGGTAACAGACAAGCCTCTGGACGGTTTCGCTAGGAAGCATCATGTTACATCATATTTGTGATGATGAAATGTGTTTTCAAGAGGATGTCCTTGCGGTATTCGGTCACAATTACGCAGCGAACGCTTAAAAACACATCCATTCCCTGCAGGAAGAGAAAGAGAGTTCCCTGCAGATTTGGACTGCTTTAGGGGGCTGATTTGAGCTGGAGCAGCTCAAGAGGCATCACCATTCCTCTTTGCCTTCACCCTGAGAGAGTGCATAAAATCCCACAGGCCGCAAGCAGTGTGTAAGGGCTGATGGAGCATCAGCCCAAAGGGTGCACGTGGGCATTGCCCAAACCCATCCCATGGCTCCAGACCAGAAGTACTGCAGAGCATCTGTTCAGAGCTGTGTTCAAAAGCACAAACCCTGCCTTCTGCATGGTTTTATTTCCAGGTTTAAACAACCTGTTAAATATTTCTGCCTATACACACCCTCTCCAAAAGAGTTTGTTTGCATTCGGCTCAAGTTAATTGTTCATAAGCAACAGCCCATAAGCATACAAGCCTCCACATATTATTTTTTTAGCTCTCTTACTATTTATTCTGTGAGGAGATAACATAGATTTCAGCTTGCTCCCTGGCTTTTTTCTTTTTTTTTTTTTTTTTTTTCTTCACGCTTGCACAAGGACAGATGAGGAGGCAGAAGGGAACCTCCCTCCTCTCCTTTGAAATGAAGTCTGCTATCAACCAGTCGAAGCAGAGGAACAAGCCCATCATCATGCTATATATATATATAGCCCGGCTGGCAGAGTACGTTTTCCTTAACATGCCTAATCCCACAAGTATGTGGTGGCTTGCTCTACAGAAACCTCAGCTTTTCAGGTGCTAGAAAATATGCATGTTCCATGTTACTTGATAGTTTACTCACATCCCTATCTCCTGGAGGCAAGTAATCGCTCAGCTTCTCAGCTTTCTTCAAAAACTTCTTGTCGCTCTGCTTATTAAGGGAAGCCTGAAGCCTTCCCTCAATATCCCGTCCGTGCAACCCTGCAAAGAACAATAATGTACTCGGGATTTCTTGCTTTACATTTTCCCACTCTAAATCCAGAAAATGAGACCTGATTTTTTTTTTCTGTTTGCTTCTGAAATGCAGTTCTGGCTTCTCTGCAGACTGGCTTTTGTGTGCTGAGCTTTCCCACAGCTTCCTTAGAAGAATGGAAGGCCTGGTGAAGTGGGGTTTTGGTTACAGGGCTTATCACAGTATAAAAAGTTATCATTGCTTCCCTGCTGCAGCCACCCTCAGATGCAGATGCGCCAGTTGGCCTACTGGGCAGCAATGGGAATTGGAGCTCCAGGAAGGTGGGAAGGGTTTTTCTCCATCCTGGAAGATTTGAGGTTTAAAAAATACTTACTTTGAGGTTACATGGAAGAACCAAATTACAGCATTTTTGTAACCTGCATGAAAGGGCTCACACGGCTGCATCCCCTGCTGGTAGGAAAATACCTGCCTTGTGTGACAGCCAGCTCCAAGCCCTTCCACTGTCATTATCTTCCGTGTCTCCAGCCACCAGGCTGTAGGGTAATCTGCAGCCTCCCTCATTCCCTTCTCCTGGAGGTGTCCCACTCGCTATAAACACTACTCATTGATGCAGCTGCTGGGAGACTTCCCCCGTCCCAGGGGAGCGCTCTAACTGCAAAATTATCGTCACCCTTGCTCACGTCCAGTGGGTATTTAATTATTCTTACAAAGAAGAGTAATTTTGAGTGGAGAAAACAAGAGGCGCCCAGGTCAGAGTACCCCATAATTATCGCAGAGGGAGCTTTCTCCTACCTAGGACAGGACATTTCCCAATCAGACGCTGAAAACACAGGGCTGTGGGGGTAGGCAGGGACAGAAATATTATCACCTTCTCTTCCATCTTGTGAATAATTCCTCAGACTTACGAGAATAGCATAGCTTGAGATATGTGTGTGTGCATGTTTCTGGAAACGCTGAGATGAAATGCTTCAACATTTCCAAATTCTTTCATTTAATCTGAAAGCATTTAAGAATATGCATCATATTTGGCAAATAACTGTGGCCACCCTGAAACCGCATTTTTAGCAAATAAATGATTCACCGAGTAAATTTAGCTCATCTTAAATGCTTATTTATATCACTGTAACACACCCTGTCACTGTTGGGGCTTCACCATGTTGAGTCCTATCCAGAGCTTACAGCCAGACGTGCTCCACCACAGAGCCCGAGAGAGAAAAATAAAGCCCTGCCTATTTTGCAGGCAGCTTTTTTGCAGCAGCACAGATGTCAGCCTGCTTCAGAAGAGCCGTGCCCTGCCCTACAAACGTATCTCAGACACCTCACATCATTGTGGGGCAGAGAAACAGAGCACTGCTGTGCCAATGTCCTCACCCACCCTCTCCACCACCAACACAGCAAATCTCTTTTTTAATTCCCATCTCCGGAAAAAAATTTAGTTCCCATCTCCATAAAAAAATAAATTCTGATAAAACTTTGTCTTACACCAGCAACATCCTGTGAATGCTGAATGGGTTAATCCCCTTCAGCCAGCATCCCCGTAATGAAAGGTTTCACTCTTTGTCACCTAATGGCAGCCAGGTCTTGTGTCTAAAATACAAGCCTAGCTGCCTTCACTTGAAATGTTTTTAATCATTGTGGAATAAAAACCTAGCCTGGCTAGTGCCAACCAAAGAGATGTTTGTCTGCTCAGCAGATTTTATCAAAGCTTCCTTGATGTCTTTGCCTTTGTAATGCTAAGCACTTCACTGTTTGGCATATTTAAAGTAGGATGCGGTACATGTGAAGCATTTCACAGAGCGATGATGTATCGAGTGTGCTTTAGGAAGTAATGAAAGCAGCAGACTCATGATTTTTGAGCTTTTAATTACTTATTAAGTGGCATGACATAAAGGCTACGGGGGAGATTTTTTTTTCAGCATCCAACTTATTGACTTTGAAGTCGGTGCCTAAATACCCTTTGTGCCTTTGAAACTTTCCGTCTGCTCACAGGGGAACGTGCTGCTGCTCTGGGCTTCGTTTCACGCTGACCACATTTGTTCAGGGCAGGGGAGCAGAGGGATGGGAGTCTGCTCAGACGCAGGGCTCTGCCCTCACCATGGTGGATAAAAATGAGGGACAGGCTAAATACGTGCCCTTTGACAAAAGATGGAGAGAGCCTGGAGAGAGCACAGAGCCTGGAGCAATGAGTTCTGACCTGGCCTTAAAAATGCCAGCACTACAGGGGGCAAATAACCATAGCAGCCCCCGGGGTGCTTTTAATGAGCTGAATTGCAGTCTGAGTCCAGCCCTCCATCACTCACAAGCCACCGCCACAGCTGGTTTTAGCAGCTGTCTCCTCTGACAGTGAGGGTCCAGCAAAGCACAGCGGTTGACCTCACCACCATCTCCTCCAGGTCTGGTGTGACCGCTGCGACTGGGAATGAGAGTGCCACCGGGATAAAGTCAGGAAAAGGCCAAAAAGAAGAAAAGATCTGCATGTTTGGGATTGTGCACTTGTTGGTGGGGGAGGTCGGTTTGGTTTGGTTTGGTTTGGTGTTGTTGGTTGGTTGTTCGTTCTTTTATATATACATTTATTTGATTATTATTTTTTAATTGTCTTCTGAATAACATAGTGGAAAAACTTTCCTCCTATTTCTCATGATAACCCGCTCCAGGAGGGCATGGCCTCCTGAAAATGTAATGGTGAGGATGGAGACAGATCCTTCCCACTCCACTGCCTGGATCAATACTTTTTGCCTCCCTGTTGGGGTGTCCTCCTGATAAGAGATCTGCTTGTTCAGACAGTCAGTAGCTGGCCCAGCAGTCAGTACACCTCTTTTTTTATGAGCTGAAACAACCCCCTGATAGATCATGTACCTAAATACTCGCTTTGGCATCAGAGGTTGCTAAGCTGGCTGGGGGTCATGTCAGAGCTGGAGCCACTTATGTGGGAAGAAATTCACCCTGCAGCTGCCCAAGGCACCCTCTCGTCCTCTGGCCTCTGAAGCAGAGGTGTCATTCTGGCATCTTCAATCAGTATCAAATGCTCCTTTCCAATAAAAAGGAAAGTGAAAAAAGTGGAGAAAAAGAAGGGATGGCTGTCTGCTGAGAAATTACCCTCACCACTGACAGGCAAACCAAACACCAAATGTGCACAATGTGTATTTTTATCCTCTCTGAAGGAAAAAGCAAAGCCACAACTTCCCATGTTCAGTAAGTGACCAACACAAACATGCAAGGGCTCAAGTGCATTTCTACTCCCTTGAAAAGTTTTCTTTAATTAGGGCAGACACACTGCTCAGTCAAAGCAACATCAATGTCCATGCACACAATCTGATTAACCTACTTCCTCTAATCTTCGCTCAGGTCTTTGGAAAAAAAATAAAAACTCAGTGGGAAAGACTTAATTTCACTATCTTTAGAGCAGATTTTACTTCTTTTCTATCCCTTTTTTTTTGGTTTTGTGTTGTTTTGTGTTTTGTATTTTTTTTACCACAAAAATGACTAATGACTCTCCTGCTTCTCCAGAAAATCTTCTGCATAGAAACAAAACTAACTTTAAAAAGTCCTGCAGGCTACACTGCTCCTGATAAATTAATTTGCAGGCCTATTTTAGGTACAATTATTTTGCATGTATCACTCCTTGTCTAATGAAGAGCAGAGGTGGAACCAGTCTGGAAAAAAAAAAAAAAAAAAGGCAGAGGGCTTAGTAACATCCCTGTTTTACCAATGGGAATGAAACATGAAAGAGATTAAGGTCCGTGTCCAAAAAGAAAAAAAAATGTTTAAGTTGATAACAGAGGGCCTGAAGGCTCCAGGTAGCAGATAGTGAAGGCTGAAGGTGCATCACTTTTAGGTCTGTGATATCTTCAGGGGCACAGGGTTACTCCTGGACAAAGTCTGGTGGAAGTGGCACAGTGCCTAGGTCAGGCTGAGGCCACAGCATCAGCACCCAGACATGAGCTGTTCCTGTGACTAATGCCCCAGAGGGATCCTGCCCAGCAAGTGCTCAAGATCAGCCTGCCCAAAAACTGGGGCGCTGAACACCTCTTCTGTCCCAAACCTTCTGGTATAAAGCTGGAAATCCCAGGAGGTGGGAAGGTGATGGGTGTTTGATGGGCTCCACAGCCCGGGGGCTGTCCCAGCTCTCCCCATCCCACAAATGTCCCTGAACAATGGGTCTGTGGGTTGGTTCCGGAGGGGCCACTGCTCACCCATCCTTTAAAACAGGGATTTTGCACTTTAAAGACTTTTAATTGCAAGCGAGAAAAAGATGTGGCAGGTCCTTAGCCTTTCCATCGCAGTACTTTTGGGAGAGCTCCCTTTCTAACAGGGATTGCAGGATCTGTCCCATAGTGTCAGTCTTTAGGGTTAGGCATTGCAACAACTGATGTTGAAATGCACAGGTGCCTTTATAAGCCCCATCTGTAAATACCTTGTCTTGTTGCCAGAAGTCAGTGGTGAATTAAAGACGAAACAGCGAGCTATTAAACTCTCAGCTAGTGCTGGGGAATTTCTGCAAATCTGAACCACGAATTTACCCTCCCTCGTTCACAGTCCACATCCATTGACGTCCCTCTTTCCATGACCACACCACAGCACTGGGCTTTTCACTGCTGTTCTGTCTTCTGGGACTTTCTTAAACATATATATTTAGTGGTCTTTTTTCTTGAGGGACAAGCAAGGAGAATTTCCCCTGAAAGGCTTGAAGGAGAAGTTTGCCTCAGCACATATCTGAGCTGCTGTCGTGCTGCAGGTCACGATGTGCAAGGTGAACACTGCACGACCAGCTGAGCTGAGCTGGACCTGAACAGGGGCGGTGGGAAACATTGCATGATGCCATTCACCTCTGCAAGGAGCAGCTCAAAACCACTCCAGGAAAGCCAGCAGAGCAGATGAATTTTTATCTCATCCTCGTTATCTGAAAGCTTGATGTTTCCTTTAATGTGCACGTGTAATTCATTCTAATGGGATGTATCATGGAATGATTAGGGTCCAAATTGTACTCATCGTGCCCAATTTTCACCCATAGTAGCTCATCTGGAGTCACACCAGATGTAGCTAAGGGCAGGATCTAATCCTCCATCCCTTCAAATGAGGTAAGATCAGAGGGTTTAGACACTGGTGGGCTATCTTCCTGTTTAGCCCTGTTATGCCAATATAGAGACTGCGGGATCCTGCCTATAAAAGAAGAGGATTTTTAAAAACAACTTTCATGTTGTTTTTTCAGAGCAGTGCCTGGTTTAGTGGGTGTCGGCTGAGAGCAGCTTGCTTCCCCTCCTCATCCAGGCCAACTTTCACACGCCAAATGAATGGAAGCGAGTGGGATCGCTTTGTGTTACCCACTGCAGGAGCCCGGAGCCCATCGTCAGCTATCTCCGCCCCAAACGTCTCCACTAAACCTGGCAAACCAGAAGTGTGCAGCCCACGCGCATCCAAGAGCCTGTGCAGAAGGGGAGGTTAGCCTGGCGTCGTGTTCACCGTGTATTTAAAGAACTGCAGAGACTCCAGAGTAGTTCCCCATGCGGACACACACATATGTTTGCACTCCCACTTCTTTTGGTGTCTCTGAAATAAGAGAGCCTTGCTTTTTTTTTTTCTGCCTTTTTTTTTTTTTCCTTTTCCTTTTTGGTTGGTTTCTCTTTGGAAGCACGTTGAATCGAACCGGCTACTATTCCAGAGCAGAGGAAAGCTGTCTCAGAGCTGGCTTCAGATGGCAATATCCAGGGAACACCACCGCAGCTACTCACCCCCACCTGGCTAGTCATTAAAGACCAGCCCACCGAGGTCTGGAGCTCAGAACATCTCCTCTTACGGCAGATGCCTAAAATACAGCAGAGGAACTGCACCCCAAAGCACTGATTCCTCTCCACTGACCATAAGGGTGTCTCAGATGATGATAAAAGCATTTGTGAGGATGATTCACAACTGAAGTCCCCATGTAGGCTGAGATATTTGTTAGATCCGTAGGGCCCCTCAACAGCAGCCAAGGCATGGGACTGCCTTCCCTGCCTGGAGGGCTTGTATTGCTATCCAGCTGAGCCTAAAGTTTCTTCCCACCCCATAGGGACCACCCACTGGACATTATTTGGTCCCAAAATGGTAAGGTAACCTTACTGGTCCTATTCAGGGGGGTTGTGGTCAAGTGTAGCATTGATGTAGTGTAACTACCCAGGTAGAAGAGCTTTGTGCATAGCTCAGTGCATCCAACCTGACGGCCTCTCAAGAACATTCACAGGCTTTCCATTAATAAAAGGAAAATAAATAAATAAATAAAAGTTTAGCTGGGCCAGTTCACGGGATCTGAATGTTCCCCATAGCACACATGCACACGCAGCTGGAGGATTCACAATTCACATGAGCAGCACATGGAGATAAGATTACACAGTGTGGGTGAGTGACTGTAATCCTCCACGGTGACCCACAAGGAGGGCATCTTTTCTGATCCCATCTAGAGGCTTCTCGCTTCAATGGGCTGTGGTTTGTAGATCTCGAGGCCTCTGCCCTGGTTGCCCTGCCTGTGGCTGAGGTGAAGCCCTGCTGGTGGCTGCTCTGATGGTGGAGGGAAGGCTTTTGAGGCTTTGTTCCCGAGAACAAGTGTCTGCAGCCAGGGGACATCAGCCCAGCTTGCAGGAGCAGATATTTGCAAAAGGGTAATTCGGCGACATCTGAGAGCTATTAAAGTATTATTTACATGGCACCTTTTGAAAGAGGAATTCAGAAGGTTCCATATACATTCATGAAGCCTTCCTATCTCTGCAGGCTTCGCTGTCCGAGTCCAGTGAGCAGCTTCAGAGCGCATGACGAGGACGGAGATGTGCTCCAGCCTCCTGCCCCACACTGCTAACCACACAGCATCCCCTCCCCTTTGTCAGGAAGGCTAATCCTGTAATGTGACTCTTGAGCAACGTTTGGGAGACCAAATAAAACTTCATTCCAAAATAGAGCGTACGAAAATGAAGATAAGGCTCAACAAGTTGTAACAGATGCCTGTTAATTAGTCACTGCGAGGCGCTTTCAGACGCTAGCCATGTTTCGGTGCACGAGCCATCCACAAAGGCTGCTGTCCCTTCTCATCTCTGGAGATGATTGAGGAGCAGGGGCAAGTCTGGGCACCCTGATTTCAGTTAAAACTCCCAGTCCGGCCACAGCCAGGCAAGCCCTGCCTGCTTTCTGCCATTGGACTTAGCCCCGAGTTAAAAAGGCAAGAATATGGGTTGTGCAGTTGCAGACAAACCCCAGCATCAGACAGCTCTGTGGGTGCAGAGTAACCTCAGGAAAAATCAGCCAGGACTGATGTTGTCTGTTCTAGAAGTGCAGACAACACATACCGGTACCATTTTATTACTTTTCTCTTGATACTCACATTTTATCTTCGCTTATATCACATATTTCTGAACCCAGTAGTAAACAGTTTCTCCCTCTTTCATAACCCTTAATGATACAGGTTGTTTTTTTTCCCAACTCTTTAAGATTACCATTTAAATTAACTATATAAATCAGGCCCTGGCCTCTATTACACAGGAAAACAATTGGGTTCTGTTTAACTTAGGAATCTGCAGTGTTTATAGATAGACAACCCCGAAGGTAAGTTACTAAACTAGTTTCTAGTTGCATTGATCTGCTGCCAGAATACATAAATTATTAACTGAGAAGTAACTCCGGAGAGTGTTGTGTGTTTAAGTTCATATTTGGTAGAGCTCGGGATCCGTGGCTTGGCCATAAGTAGACACTAGGAATATTAATCACTTTCAAGTAGAATTCTATATTTTAATTGCTGAGAGGAGACTCGGTTCTTTTGGTGTCTGACAAAGGAGCCCTCCTCCCCTGCCTTTGTTGCTGCTCCCGCCGATGGGAAAACTCCCACTGGTTTCCCTGAGGACGCCGGCATTACGTGGATGGGAGTTTGACCAGTTATTTTGGCTCATCAGAGAGCCCACATCCCTCTGCCACATCAATCTTTTCCTTTGAACTGCAGCTACTCAAAACTGAGTGTGCTGTCACCACGAAGAGCAGCTGATAGCGTTTTCCACCCTAAACTACATGAGCCACTCAAAATTTTTGATGGTGCCAGGGTCCTGATGAAGAACACTCTTTTTCTGCTCTTTTGTGTTAACCGTGAGCTCGGCTTGAGCTTAGCTGCCCTTCAAAGAGCGGAGGCTCACATTAAAAAAAAAAAAAAAAGAGAAATAAGTTTCCTGGCTGCGTTTCTGAGAACTGGGGCAGTCCGTTCCTGAGAAAAAGGGAACGGCGGGCAGTCACCTGGGCGAGGCGTGCACAGCTCAGGCTGTGTGTGCCGAGAAAACACGCTCGCTCTTTGTCTTCAGATGGTCTTTAATTTCCATGGCTGGATGTCAGAGCAGTGCTTTGATCCTCTGTCTTGAGGTTAAGTAGGATGATATAAGGCATCCTGGCTGCTCTGTTGGGCTAGATGAGCTAGAGGACAGTGGCTGTGATAAATGCAAGATGTCTGCATGCCGTTTGGTTCCTGGGTGGGTTTAATGCTAATTCCACTTTGCCTCTTCCACTTCCTTTGAATAAATTTAATCCCAGCCAAACTACAGTACAGAAAGAAGCTCAGAGAGAAGGGAAACAGGATCTTGAGCACACTTGGCCCCAGGTGGGCAAATATCTCTCCATACTTCACCTCAAGCTGGAAGACAACATCAATATAGCTTTTTCTCCATGCCATGAGACCTCACCATCTTCAAGTATATAAATCCTCACTCTACATGGCATTTAGCAAGGTTGAGATGGGACATGGATGTCAATGGTATTTAAGCTCTTAAATATCTTTGAGGAACTGGAACATATAGTTTTGCAGGTTACCACATTGGGAAAACTATGGAAAAGCAAGGAATGAAGCCCAGTTACCTAAAGATGTTTTACAGCTGCTAGGCAAACTACTGGCAAATGGCAAGATTGACAAATTTTGTGGAGCTGAGTGTCATGGGCATTGATTTTGGCCATCCTGGCTATCCTATGTCCTCTTCTCTTGGTGTCTTCTCTGGGGAAGCCCAGTCTCGCAAGGAGCAGCCTGAAAAAAGACACAACTACACTCTAGGTTGCTTTAAGAATAACATGGGAAAGGTTTTTCTTGTATTTTGGAGCTGTAGTTTTTACCTTCCAGCAAATTAAAGTAGAAATGATTCCAAACATTTCAGGAGTTCAGAGGTTCTGCTCCACATCTTTTGAAGGGCTACAAATTTAATTTAAATTTTTTTTTTTTTTTGGCCACCCTTACTTAAAACTTCAGAGGTGTGGGTGACATCCGTGCTAAAGTATTGTACCAGGCTTCTGTGTTTTAGTTCTATTCCTCAGCAACATTATCAGGGTAAAGTGGAAAGTTTTGTGGTTATGGTTTTAAGTATGTTAATAGGCACCTCTTTTGCTTCTGTGACCTTCAGCAAGCCACTTCATCCCTCTGCTGCAGCACTCCCCTATAAAATAAGGGCAAGAAAATCTGCTGTGCCCCAGGGACAGCTTCTAAGAGACACTGCAGGCATGGGAGAGGTTGAGATGCCACCGTCCAAGTGACAAGTTGCTGTGTCCCTTTGGTTGCACCAGCATGGAGCAAAAGGGTTTAACCCAACTGTGAGGGTGTGAAGGCTTGGGAGGGTATTGCCAGTCCTGCCTGAAGCCAAAACGGGGTCAGAAAGCTTGAATATTGTCACAATTTCTATATTGATCCTACTGTTTGTCTTTCCACAGCACAAAAACAGAAATGCAGTTAAATGCCGTATCCGGAGAGCTTTTGTTTTAGCGAGTGATCTTCAGAGATAAGGGGCAGGGCAAGCACTGCTCTCGTGTGAGCTGTCTCTGTAGGCAACCGTTCTGTGGCTCACAAGCTATTAATTACCAGATGTTAGAATTTATTTATTTTTCCTGAAAAGAATTTTGACAGTGTAGAGTCTTTTACAAAAAAAAAAAAAAAAAAAAAAAAAAAAAAAAAAAAGAGAGAGAGACTGCTCATTTAAAAATTCCTCTTCTCTCTCCAGTCCTTAAATGCTGCTGGATTGCTGAGCTGTGAAATACAATGTCTTTTTAAGAGTTCCAAGATTTTTGCCCAGAAGGAAGAAAACACTTCAGGTTCGTCTCTTGAAGATTTAATGATCATATCGTAAATTTCTCCAGAGAAATGAAATAGCAGTCAGTGGGTAATATCCCATCTAATGTTTTTGTTTTGTTTTGTTTTGTTTTGTTTTGTTTTGTTTTTTTCCTTTTTCCTTCCTCAAAGGCCCAGCCTCCCTCTTCGAAGCTCTCGGGTTTTCTGTGCAATGGGAGGATGCTGAGGTGAGGGCTGATGTGCCCTGCACAAACCAATTCCATGCACTCAAATATTATTCTTGCTCTGATTCTATCCTCTTGCTTGTCCCGAAGCCTTCTGTGCCCTAAAATCAACCCTTTTGGAGAACAGTCTTTGGGATTAGACCTGTTACTTCTGTTAGTGGCTTTTCTGTGAGCCCATGAGCCATTTCTTTAACCACTCTGCACCCAAGTTTCCTCATAAATGCTACAAAAGTAAGGAGGAAGGATTTATTATTTACAAGAGCATCAGCAACCCAGAGCTGAGGACTCTCCCGATGGGTGCTCTGTAAGGGTTTATGCATTACTGCGTTTTTTCCGACCACCACCAGCATGTGACTGAGCCCCTTGGTGCCCAGAAACTTTCATCACAAAGGCAAAAAACTCCCTGATGATCTGGTGTCTGCCTCACAGCCCAGATCAGGTTCAGGGGAAGCCGAGCAGTGCCCTGCTTGACCTGGCAGTGCTGTTAAGTCACATCTCGCCCTGTCTGCTTGTCTTCCTGCTGGCCAGGGGTGGGTGGTTTCTGTGTACAGACAAGCTGACCTGGCTGTCCTGAGCAGCTGCACAAGAAAACACAGTGGAAACAGTGGAAATGCCATGAATGCTTGAAACCCTGCATGGAGCTGGATGTCATGCCCCCTGGTAAGTCTCTTCAGATCAACAGTGCTGGTGTGTGTTTTTGGGGCAGCAAAACAACTGGATCCATGGTACAAGGGGACCCAAGCCTTCTCCTTACACCCACATGCCTGTTGAGATTCAGTGTGCAAAGCAGCAGAGATGAGTGGTTATGGTATCTTTGGGCAGATCTCTTTGTTCTCCGTGTTCCGTGCCACCTCATCAGTCACAAACACCGTGGGCAGCAGGGCACGGGCAGCAGTGGTGGCCCCTGCTCCTGCCTTCCCACCGCCCGGGGTCTTCTTCAGCCCTCGGATCCCCTCCGAGGGGATATGGTTTCCTTCACCTACTCTGTGAGCCAAAGTGCTCCACCACACCATAAACTCTGTATGTTTCTTTAGAAAACACACGGCACCAGTGCTTATCCTGCTCTTGCGCCTCTAAATAACCCATTTCTGCCTACGGGTACGTGGCCCTCAAAGGACCTGTTGAATACGTGGCAAGAGACACAGCACGTTGGACACTGGCTCTTGACTGCTGTCTCTGTCTACATCTTAACAGGGAAGGAGACACTTCACAATACACTTGGAGATGGGCCCAAGCCACAAATTCAAATATGAATGAGGACAGAAGGTATTTGGCTCCAGGGTTTTGGTTCTAGCCCTTAAATAAAGTGACTTAATTTACAGTGTGCTTGGCCCAGGGGAGCTCATGAGAAGGAATGGAAATCCTCCACCAGAAGTTATAGGTTTCATATGGAAATCTGGGGACGAGCGTCCTTCAGCCCCTGCTATGAAGACATTGGGACAAATCATCAGCACAGAGCCTTGTCATTTAAATCACAACTACAACATACTTTCACTTGACATTGGCACACGCTGTCTCAGAACACCTACAGAACTGTTTCATAAATATACTTTGCCCTGGCAGGGTGCAATCCCAAAGGATAAATTAATAATAAGCCACATATACATAGGCGCAGTGCTCAGAATTGCATAACAGCTTCAGAGATGAATAATCCATGCGAAGCTGGGCAAAACCGTTTTGTTTCAGGTTGTCTGTCAATGGGCACATTCCTATTTTGTGCTGCTCATGTCTGCTGGATATAGCGCTGCATTGATGAGATGTGACTCACAGTAAAACAGGCAGACACTGCCTAGCGTTGCAGCATCCCCTTTAGTGCACTGAAAATGCACTAAATTAGCTATTTCCTCTCACTCTTGTTCAGAGAGATTTGAGCAGTCTTTTTTTTTTTTAAAAAAAAAAAAAAAGCTTTAGGGTGCAGGCTGCATTCCCTACCTCAGTCTTCTCTTTTTTTTTTTTTTTTCATCTTCACGCACAAGTATAATTCTTATCATGGTTTTGTTATGGTTTCTTTGAGAAAATAAGCATCAGAGCATCCAGAGAGCGTGGCATGGAAGAAAGCCTAGATTTCAAAACTTTGCCCCAAACCTGCTTCTACTATTACGAGCTGGTAGGACCAAACGTGTTGCACAGCAGATCGACGATCACTCAGCCATTGTGGGGTTTCCAATGGGGAACTCCCACTCTGAACGAGAGACACTCTCCTTTCCCAGCAGATGAGCACCACATTCTTTGTATAAATCACAGATTAAGTACCCAAAACCATAAAGGTTGGACAGGGATTTTAACACAGAACAGCAGAAATCAATCACCTCTAAACAGCAGTATCAAGAGTGGCTGCGAAGTTCCCATAAAGCTGAGGGTCCCTCCAGCTGGGCATAATGGCAGCTTCTGCCTCAGGCATAAGGCAAGGGGTGGAAAGGCAGCGACAGCTGAAAATAGCTTCAGTATCCTGGGGCAAGAAGGTAGACAATGCAAAGCCTGGAGACAGCCATGGCTTTAACCAAGGCCTTTGAAGTCAGTAACGGTGTTTCTGCAGAGTTTTTTAAGTATTGCTGGTAGGAAAACCTTATGGCCCTACACTGTGCATGAGTTCCCAAGTGCACCTTGTAGCCTTGTTTCTGCTGATGTCCTCAGCTGAGATGCTGAAACAATCTACTTAGGAACCACCCGAGGAGCAGGGACATGAGACGTGGTCCCATCAGTCTTCACACCCCCAGCGACTACCTGACCTCTCCTTCTCCTTCTGCAGGGCTAGCCCTTCTGCCTCCTCCTGCTGCTGGCAGGATCTCTAGAAAGCCCAGGTAGTCTCACCAACCTGCGTCAGGCCAGGTCTTCATCAATTTTAGGATGTTCTCTTTCCATATGGTTCCATTATCTAGACTCGAGATGGATGTCAGGTTCCCTGCACCTCCCCAGCGCTTTACGATGAGCTTCCTTTGAACTTCTTGAACCTGCACGGTCTAAGGAGCCAGTCCATGCTTCAGAGCTCTGTTTACCAAAGAGCAAAAAAAAACGAAAAAGAAAATCACACACTAGCTAAAAACATCACACATTGGCTAAAAACATTGGCAACCTGTTGGTACTGATGGCAAATGAGACGGTTTCCTGGTTGGCGATAACTAGCTGCTTTCACTTCCAGAAAGCCAAATTTGCACCCGTGAATCAGAGCAAGGGTGCCAAGAGAGGCCGGATGCTGCAAGCAGCAAGGCTGGGGGCTGCCTTTTCACTACAGCAAAACCAACTTATTTGAGTGAATTTCTTCCGGGTTTCTGCCAACATAACTAAAATCATATTCCGGCCACCACTCCGAGTACATTGCTTAGTTCCAGAGCCATGGGAATATTTTCTGCTCGCTGCTGAGTAAACCAGCCTTACTGTGCCTCTAATTGGGACTTTTTGTTTCCCTTGCAGCAGAGCTCAGGTGGTAGACATAAAAGAAAAAAAAATCACAGCCGTTACCAAAAAGCCGTCTCTTTTCTGTGATTTTTATCGCGGGCAGACAGCTAACCCACACAGCTGGATGCTGTTGTCTGCCCAGCCCAGGGAAGGGCTGATCCGGGCAAGGTGCCGGCTGGGGGAACGCAGCGGCGGAGGTGAGATAGCGCGGGCTGCAGCGGGGCTGGCAAGCGGCCGCCCCTGGAGAGCTCGCCCCGTGGCTGCCAGCGCGGTTCTCAGCCAACTCTGCAGCACCCCGTGCCAGCTGGATGAAGCTGCCCTCAGTACCCGGGGGATGGAGCCCTGATAAGTCCATGCTAACCCGGTCTGCACTCCCTGTCTGCAGTGTTTTGTTGCACGGGGTGCCCAGCCCCTGCATCTCCATCCTTTGAGCCCTTCTTCCCATTGCTTCTCGCTCAGTGCTGTGTCTTGGCAGGGTGATGGCTAGAGGTTTAGTGTGGGGAAAGCTCTGGGAATTTTCCATCTGATGGCTGCATTCAGCACTGAACAATCAAATGCAACCAAATGCGAGGGGTCCAAGCCTTTTTTCCCACTCTGGAGTGCTGGGTCAGGCTCAGACCCAGACACTGGATGCCAAGGTTTTGATTCACCCCACCATGGGCTGTTCCCTCTCCTCCTGGACTGGGTGCCCCTGTTACTGCCAAACCTCCCCCTTGCCCCAGTGCCAGGCAAATCTGCCCTTAGGCTCTGCTTGGGCAAGCTGCTCCAAAGCCACCTCCTCCAGAGGCTTCCTCCTGGTTATTTCCCTGGCACGCCTTGTCTGCGCATTGGGGCAAGCTGGGTAGCTGTAGGGCTGCCCAGAAATTCTGTTGAAATGCCATGGTTTGTGATGGGATGGGGATACTCCATGGGGAAATGAGCTCTGAGCAGTGGGAGGGAGTTGGGAGGCTGAGTGCAGTGCAGAGATGAGCATGTGCTCAGCAGGACAGGGGGATTCCCAAAGTAGAGGAGGACTTCATGGGGTGGTGATGGAGAGGGGACACAAGCTGATCGGAGCAGGAGCTTGGAGCCCTTTATATAAGTCTCATCATGAAGAAGCTCACATGTTGGCCAACGACCCTGTTTGCTGGTCTATGCAGTGTCAGGGCATTAATAAGTTGAGGAGAGCAGAGAAAGGTGTGAGAACAACACATTTCTCAACACTCTGCTCGGTCACCTCCGCTCATCCATTTGGTTTCCCCACAGACACCCTCAGGCCCTGGGTTCTCAGCTGCTCTAAAAGCAGCATCACCCTGCCAAGCTGGGGAGAGCATGCCACATCTCCCCACCAAGTAACTCATGCTGCCGTTGCATGAGGAGTCATTTATCTCACAAACCTAGAGCAAGCAGCATCCCTTCACGCTGGACATCCTTCACCTCAGGCTCAGGGAAACATCCAGGGACAAAAGCAAAGGAAGACACAATGTGGTGACCCACTCCACCATGTGCTGCTCCAAGGAGGGGCATGGACTAACCTGGGAAGACCCCTTTTTTATGTCACCCCCATAAATGCCCCACATGTTTGCTGTCCCCATGTGGCATGGCTGAGCTGGGAGCTGAGCAGCTTTTGCAGCACGACACAATGAGCAGAGTGGAGAAGCAGTTGCGAAAGACAGTTTGGGATGGATTTAAAAAAAAAAAAAACTTTGGAAATTTCACTACCCATATCCATCAGGCAGAGCACACAAGGCCCAGCTCACACCAGGCCACTGGGATTTGGCAGGAAAAATCCCTCTCAGATCCCTGATGAGAGTGGCAGGCACCTCAGCTGGTCTCGCTCCCGAGGCGTGACGCCAGGCATCTTGAGCGATACCCAGTTTCCACATGTCTTCTCTCGTGTTTGTAGACTTTTGAGGATTGCATAATTTCCCCTGTCCTACATCGTGCTGGGGAGGGTGGACACTAGCATTCCTCCAGCCCCAGGGTCAGATTGCTCAGCCTTTGAAGATAGTTCCTTGGAGTCCTTGATCCTGGTTTTCTTGGCCTCTTTGAAGTTTCCCCTTGATGTGAGTGTGTATCTGGGTGACTCAGTTCCCTCCCTCTCCCAGCAAGATCAGACCTTGTTTGCCAGCTTTGTCTCACGTCCCCCTGAGCAGATAACTGCCAGATCATGTGGTCTCTGGTCCCCAGGTCCATGGGCTCTGAAGTTCTGGGGGACTCCACATATCAGCATCGCCTTGTTCCTTCTTGTTGGCAGGATGTTGAGCTGGCTTGGAGGTCTCTGAGACATCCCCACTTTCTGGAAGTGAAATCCTACAGCCCGTTATCATAGGTCTCAGAATTCCTACCAACTTCTAAAATGGGGGGCTTCACTCTTTCTTTTCCAGTTTTACTCTGCAATAATTGAGGTTGAAAGAGCCAAAGCACATCCCCTGGGTTCTTAAGAAAAGTCTCTTTGACCTCTTTTCCCCTCCTTGAGGAATTTCTCTTTTGCCCACCTCTTTTCTGGAGGACTTACCACCTGCAGCTGTCTCCTGAGGCTTGCAGGAAGCAAAGCAGTGGTGGTGACCTTCAGCAGCCATCCCGAATGCTCCATGCTGCCCGGGGCTTGCTGGGACAGCCCCAAGAGCTGCGTGTTGGGGGCTGGTGATCGACCCAAAGCCACATCAAGCATGCAAGCTTTGTTGACGTAAAGGAATGGATTCAGGCACAGGAAGAGAGGGGAATTGTCCTTATCTGCCACCCCGTAGGCATGATTTAGGCCTTTAATGTGGGAAGACGTTTACTCCAGGTCACGGAGAGCCAGTGGACAAAACCAGCATCCTCACTGTGTGCCGGCCCTGCAGCTCCAGTCTCCCAGACCCATTTCCCACCAAAGTAGTTATTCGTGCACTTCTGCCCAGGGAAACTAATTCCCCATCCTCCTGTCCTCATACCCATTGACCCCTAAAACCTGGAACCTTTTGGGAGAGCGACCTACCAGCAGCCCAATCCTTCGGGCAGGTTTTCAGCCCCCCTTCCCACCCCCCTTCATCCACATCCTTTTGAGAGCAAAACTTTCTGCCCCAGGCTATTTCTGACCTCCCCAGCTGCTGCCAGGCTGCCTGGGGTCATGCTCCAGAAGTTGCATCTCTCCTCCAAAGCAGGCAAGATGCTTCCCTGCTCGGTTGGGTCCTTGCAAACCATGCTTCACCCACCCCTCAGGAGCCAAGCAAGAAATTGCTGCTGTCAGGCCCCCGCTTTCAGACATCCTGGTATTTCTGCATGTGCATTTATTTCCTCCTATTCACACGGATGTATAACCAGGCAGCAGCTGTAATGTAATACCAGAGTCCTGTATATAACTCTGAAAACACCACTGGAGCAAGGCCTATTATCGTGAGACCAATCTGAGCAGGAAATATTATCATTACCAGGGGGCATTATTTTTTCCAATCACACTTCATATCAGTTGTCATCAAACCCTGTGTTTTATATAGTGTTACAATAGCCACAGTTGCCATGAATTGTCTCTGGATGGACTGTAAGTATTAAAAACAAAATAAGAAGCATATGTTGGAATGTCTGAAACTAGCAGACAAAACTCAAGGCTTTGACAATGTTACGGGTTTTTTGGAAGGAGCCAGATTTTAGCAATAACATTCCACTTTTGTTAGTCTACCCACCAGCATCTAACCTGCCCTATAACATCTCACTTGAGTTTACAATTTCCTTCACCTCTTATTCCTCTCTAATGTAAACTCTCTGGCTTTTCTCTAACGTGTGGCTTGGAAGAGGCAGGGCTGAGGTTCCAGCCTCTGAGGTGCCAAGTGGAAATCTTCCTTCGCAGCAGACGGGGAAGAACAAATGCACAGCCTAGGGAAAGTGTTTCTCCATAGCTCTTTCTTTCCCCTCCTGCTCAAGCTGCAGCAAAATGTCAAAGGCATGATGCACGCATTCCTTTGAAGCCATTCCATTGCCTGATGATCCATTTTGCTTATGAAAGGAATGCACACTCGGTGCCGTGATTTTTGTTGGAGGCCTCCGCAGCAATGTAATAACTGTGAGGAACGCTGCCAGGTTTCCCCCCTTCCTTACACATTCCAAAACTTCTATCCAGTGAGCAATAAATAGCAAAAAAATATTAATTACCCAGAGGAAGAATTCTCTCCTGAACAAATATTGGCTTTGTGACGAGAAGGAGTTTGTGAAATGTGTGTTTGCCTACCAAGCCCACTCAGTCTATTTCTGATTCCCGAAGAACATAGTGACCTGTGTGTCAGATTTTGTTATGGCTTTTTTTTCTTTCTTTTTTTTTTGCATGGCCAGCAAGAACTGTAACGAACATACAGGAAGGAAAACACCCCTATTGTTGCTCTTGGTCTTTTGGTGGTTTTTGTTCTGTGCTTTGCTTCTGGAGTTGCACAAAAACACGCTCTTCTCTTTTAACCTATTGACCAATTGTCCCAGCTTTTCCCCAGATTGTTCACCGGTTGAAAGTGTCCAGTAAAGGAGCTTGGGAGAAATTACTTTTGTGCTATTATATGCCACACGTACAGATAGATAAGCACATGCATACTTAACGCTTATTCTCAGAAGCACAAGTAGGGGCTTGACCCTGGAGCCACTTGGGTTAATGTACAAAAACCTCCGGTCCCTGCTCCGAAGGCCCAAGCAAAAATGTCATTTTCTGTCCTGTGCAAAGTGCTGTGCGTGGGGGTCAGCCTCTGACTGAAGAACTTGGTGGAAACGAAGGTGAATGACTGATGCTTCAGGTCTGGAGGGCCAGCAAGAACAGTGGCCACAGCACCCCAGCACAGAAGCCCTGGAGGAACCCGAGCAGCAGGACAGGACGTGGTGCTTCCTCCTGGAGCTCCCCAGCCTCAGCTTTTTGCATCTCAGGGACTTCCTGAGCTGGATGTGGGTTTTCTGTGTTTAATAAACCTTTTCCATTAATTTCCCTGATGCCCCCTTGAACCTGCAAACAGAGAAATTTCCTGCAGACCAGGAGGGAACAGGGAAAAGGGGAAGTTTCTGCTTGTCTTTGCTGGATGCAAGTCCTTTCCTCCAAGCTGTTGGTGCTCCGGAGAGCACAAGGCATCAGCAAAAACCATATGCAGCCCATGTCTCCTGCAGGAAAATTGGGCATGGGTGGCTCCAGCCCCTTGCAGGGACGGCTCCAGCCCCCTTGAGTCCTTCTCAGGACTGGGTGAAGCAAGATGCAGGAGGGAGACTGTGATCCCAGCACCTCTGCTACCTGGGGAAGCAAGGCAGGGTGTCCCATTGCCATGGCTAGCCCCTACAAGGACACAGACCTTGGATCCAAATGCTGGAGGACGTGGAGCTGACAGCCAGAGCTGCTGACAGCTGGGGAGATGCATCTTTGCTCTTGGTCGGGGCAGTCACAGACCCCCAGAAGCCCACCCGACAGGCACAGAAGCTTTTTCCAGAGCACCAAGCTGGCACCAACGCATTGGAGCCCAGGCATGAGACGGGGCAAGTCCCTCTGTGGTGAGCATCCTTAGGGGTGGGCATGGGCCAAGTGCGGGTCACCCAGTTGCAAAACTCCTGGGGCATTTCTCCAGCAGGTCCTACAGACTCCACATGTGCTCTCATCATTTGGTCTTACAGGAGCTGAAAAACCATCTCAGGGTTCCTTGCTTGCCTTCTTTTGGGTCTGTTCTGTTGGGGGAAAAAAATGAAATAACAACAAAAACCTAAATGCAATGGGGGGCACGTGGAGCAGACTAGGAGGGAGTCCAGGTTTGCGCAGCCCCAGGGCATGGTAACCACAGTCCCAGGACACTGCTCGCCAGCCCTCCCCTGCAGAAGAGTGTGGCAATGACATTTTGAGCCTAAGAAAATGATGGCAGCCTTCCTGAAAGCAAAGCGTGGTTCAGCATGCTCAGAGGAGACCACCCAGAGAAAAAGAGCCTGAAGAACCCCACAAGTAAAACTCTTGAATCCTAAGCTGTCCCTCATCTGCGTTGCCCAAGGCAGGATGAGCTCCATTCATAGGTTGTGCCCTTCCCTGCTGCTGGGAGCCAGTTATGTTGTAAGAGTAGTCAGCAGTTAGGAGCTGTTACATATAATTATTTACCCACACAGAGATCTTTTCATGAAAAAAATATCAAATCTTTTCATTCAACAATTTTTAGACAAGAGCTATTTGTTATTACGACATTTTTCATCAGTACAAACATCCAGCCATTTAGTCTTTCACCCACAGAAAACTTCTTTCTTTCTGTTACCAAAAAAAAGGAGGGGGAGGATGAATGAAAACTGAATGTATTTTTGTTGTTGTTGTTGTTTGGGGTGTATTTTGAAGAAGAAAAAGAAAAAAAAAAGTCAAAATAAGATACTGCTGTGAGTCCTTAATTCAGGGAAAGGCCATTTTTAGCTGTCCAAAATTGCTTGATTCAATAAATGTTGCCCATCTCTAGTGTCATGCTTTGCTAATCAGATTTGAGGAGCTGCTCAGCCCAGTAGATCACACTGCCATGTCTTATCAGCTGAACTAAATGGCGTGCTTATACCACGCAGCAGAATCACAGTGGGAATACTTGGCCTTCACAGCTGGCTCTGCAGGACCCTGAACAACACTGCTGGTCCTCTGCATGTCCTGAAAATCAGTTTGACTCCTGCTAGGAGCAAAAAGACATGGAGAGACTGGGAAGAGATTGCAATGATCAGTAGCATCTCTTGGGATGGATGTTTTGGGGCAGAGGTCCATCTGGCCTAAGCTGCTTGTCCTCACCTTCCCTGCAGAGGTGACTGCAGGAAGGATGCTGTCCTCTCTGCTCGTCTCGTTTATTCTGCCCATGTGCTGCCAAGTTGCAATTTCTGCTCCTTGCCATTTTTTTTTTTTTTTTTTTTATGCTCATCTACCCTTTCAACAGGATTCCTTTCCCCCTTGGCCAATGGATGTGAGGGTGTATTACAGAGCAATTCAGCTGCAAAAACTGCCAAGAAATGAAACAAATAATCTATTAAATTGTTTTCTGCAGAAAAAATCCAAATTCTGGCTTAAATTTCTAGAGACGGAATACCACCCTGGGGATTAAGTGCAGCTATCTCCAGTTGCTGGGTATTCATATTTTCTCCTTATTTTCCCCTGATCATTATTTGTGTCTTAGCAGGAGATAAATTTCCTTTAGTTTGATGTTATTCCTGGTTCTTTTGTGGCGTTCCCATGTAAAACTTCAGTTGTGATTTGTCCTTGCACCAAAATAAGAGCAGCCTTGATTTCTATCATGCAAAAGGTAGGGTGTCAGTATTCGGATAGTAAACATGAGGTTTCATGGGAAAGTCTGCCTGTTCGCAGCTGGTAGGATGCCTTTGAATATTTTGGGTGCGACTCATTTGATAAGAGCAGACACCTAAATTGCTCATCTGAGAGCAAGTCTCCCCGGTCTCCCTTTGCAGTCGATGGAGATCTCATCAAGGGAGCCCAGGACTCGTCTCCTTCCTGATGCCCCGTGCTCTCCAACCCTGCTGGTGGCAGTGGCCCGAGGTGGTTGGCAGAGGTGCTGGGTTGGGAAGCACGAGGAGGTGAATGCATTTTTCCTGTCGGGGCAATTTCTGCTCTTATGACATGCTGGAGGGCGTGCTACGAGCAGAAACGATAAGCTCAGGCTCTGGGCCTCTCTGGGAACAAACCTCTCAGTTCTGAGTCAAGGTGAACCTCAGCACAGGTTTGTGTTGGATTTAGACTCGTTAACTTGATGTGAAGTAGTCCTAAATTCTAGGTTTTTTGACTGTTGTTCAAGAAGCTGCATCCTTAGGTAGCTCGGGCTGTGGGCAAGGCCTTGTCTCTGCAAGGAGGACTTGGCCAAAATCTCACCGTCCTCAGTCAAAGCTTGAGTTGATAGCTGGGTGTCTAGGGGTCAAAATGCCCCCCTAGCTGGTCCTGGTGGCCAACAGGGTGGAAAATCGGAGGTGGTCTGGTCATGATGCCATGCAAATGCCCCTATCTGTGCATCTCCTGCTCACCAGGCCTTGAGTACAAGTGTAAGGGCAGACCTCCGAAAATATCTACCACATTTTCAATTCCTCTGCTCCCTGGAGTGCCCAAGATGTGGAGGGACAAGATCCTGCCCTGGCTTTAAGAGGGGAAAGGTTTTAAGAGGGCTGAGGGCTTCCATGAACGTCTTGGGGCAGGAAGAGGACCAGGCCTGGTCTGGCTGAAAGGCAAATCACCAGTGCACTGACCACACCTGGGCACTTCCAATGAAAGATCCAGTTCATACCCAGGCACTGCTGTGAAATCCATCAAAATTCATGCATTATTCCCACCTCCTGGACTTCTCATGCAGTGATGATCTGTATTTGAGCTACGCACTGCCTTAAGGAACAGCACTTCATTTCTCCTGGCCAGGCAAAGACAGCATTGCTGTCCCTGTGTCTTGCATCCCCTACAACAAAGTGGTGGCAGTTATAAATGAACCCAAAATTCACACAGCATCAGACTTTCCAAAATCCAATCCTGACCCAGTCTCGTATTCTGAATAGGTTAACAGTCTTTTTTTTTTTTTTTTCTAAACAAAAACCAACAACCCTGACCCAGTGAAAAATGTTAAAGGGAAATTGCAAATGTTATGCTTGTCTGAACAGGAGCCACTCTGGGAAACACTACAGACATTAATTTCTGAGTGATTTCCCCCCTCTCATCCTGTACACCGTCAGATGAGGAATGCTCTGTTTTGGCTTACTCCTATCTTCTAGTGCCCACTCTGCTTATCAGAGATGTACTAGTTAAGGTGGAGGAAATTAAGGTGACCTCTACTAGTTCAGGTCTTTATGCAATTTGAGATGGCCATTAGTCACTTATTTTGGCATGCGGTGAATTAAAGAGAGACTCAGACTTTCAGACTATCTCAGAACCTTTCTTTCATGTTTTGCTCTCCCCTGTATGACTGGACACCCAAGAAGGCTGTTTCATTTAGCTGCCTCTTAAAACTGATGGCTTTATAAAATTTAAAACAAATCTGAATGCCTTCTGCTGCTCCTTTGGCTGATGCTGTGTGAATATCCTCCTGGCGTCCACGGGAAAAATGTTTCCCAGCTATTAATCAAGCCATTGATTTAGGAATTTTGCTCAGGGAAAGAACTTAGCCCTCGTGCCGGGAAAGGACCATAAATTTGCAAGAGGAAGAACTTCTGGGTCTCAGTTACTCATCCTCTTCCTGCCTGTGTGAATAGACTGAGTTTTGCAGACCAGATGCAGGAGTCAGCACCGCAAGAGTGGCAGGGAAATCCCCACCTTCTTCTCAGCCTGGGAGAGCCACAGTTTGAACATGTTTAGAGCCAAAGAGGCAAAGACAGGAAACAAGGTAAAAATCCCCCCCCCCCCCAGGACTTGTGCTTTTTGCTGACACATGCTCACTGCTGGACAACAGAAAACGCTGAGATGCTCAAACTCATTCTCATTCATGGATCCTGTGCAGTAATCCCACTAAAAGCAATGGGATATCATTAAACATCCCCTTGCAATAAGCATGGCTCCACACCACCTCTCTAACCCCAATGCAAAGGTTTCCCAGACCACCACCTCTTCCACCACCACATCCCACCATGGCCAGGGCTTTCACCAAGGCTGAGCTGCCCCTGGGCACAAAAACGCCAACGGAAAAAAATAAAAATTAAAAATTAAAAAAAATAGTGTCTGCATAAGGGGAGAAGCCTGGGGCTAGGCTAAGCAGTGATTTTTGTGGCTCTTTAGCCAAAAAGGGCTGTGCACATCTGATTTGAATAAGTTATCTCACTGATGAACACATCTTCCTGTTAGGGAAAACATTGCTCAAGACTGAAAGACCTAGTAATTGCTTTTTGAAGCTGTCTTTTTTTTGTGTAGGCCTACCCACTTTTTGCCTCTGTCCTAAATAGCACAACTCCCACTGATTTAGTAGAAATATCATGAATTAAGAACTAATGACTCAATTCCTAAAAATAATTTCGGGTGCCTCTATTTATAGGTACGAGCCTTAAGCTCAGAAACATTGGCAACCTCCAACCCTCTATTTTTTTTCCATCATGCTTTGATATCACAGCGGAACAGTCTGGAATTCAACACTTTCCAGTGTTCCCTTTTTCTGGGTAGCTGCCCTTTCCAATCCAGATAGCTCGCAGCACTTGATTTCTCAGGAAGGGACATGGGCTGTCAACTATTTTCAGGAAGTGTCTGGAAGCTCAGTTTAAAATAGCAGTGGAGATTCTGGAGGGCATATGCAAACTTGTCCTTTGGTGGTGGATTAGAGACGTGAGAAAACACTTCTGAAGGGCAGCTGGTGGGCAGGATGTGGAAATGATGTGGGTGAAAGCAGTCTTGTGGGGCAGAGAATGGAAAAGCAGAGGATGGAGAAGGAGATTGTGTTGAGACAAGGTATGGAGAGGCAGGGAACAGAGAGGTAGAGGGTGGAGACACAAGGTATGGAGAAGCAGGGCACGAAGAGTTAGAGGTGGGAGAGGCAGGTCACGGAGAAGTAGCCTTGAATCTATTTAACCCTATGGCAAACAAAGGACCTTCAACCTTCCCAAACCTGTATAATCAGACCAACCCCAATGACTTTTGACATCCCTTTTCAAAGGCAATTCAAAATTTTCAGAGGACAGATACTAGCCAGGCATCAAAAAATTAAGGTAGGAAAGTCATTCATGGGTGTTCCAAAAGGAATCCATGGATCCATGGTGTATATCTGTCACCTAAAAATAAAAATAAACATCAACAATATTAAAAAAAAAAAAAACTCCATAGAAAATGTAGAAACATCTATTTGTAACAGAAATCTCCTGTGTTCTTAGCTGTCTGCTTTTAGGACTATAGTATGCCTGTTACTTTAGGGAAAAACAAACAAACAAAACCACAAAAAAAAATTACATTCTTGTGTTTATTATTTAGAGAGAAAGGGTAATTCTACCTCGAAGGTGTTAGCAGAGGGAGAGGCTGCACTTTCTCCCCCGTGGTGCTCAGCACAACGTCTTGGTGCTGGTGGCCACCTCCAGCACGGTGATGTCAGGAGTTACGAAACATATCAGCATGGTGGTGGCAATTGCTTCTGTGCCAAGACACATTCTTCTTCTCTTCTTTGGAAATTGTCTTTCTTCGGAAACACTCGGCTGAACACCTTTTGCCCCTCCTCTGTCCTGCTTGGTGAGAGGCAGGATGCCGGTGAGGCCAGCGCATGACTCATGCTCTGGGAAACCAAGCGTGATGTGGCTTTCTGAGGAAAGAACACATGAGCAAGGATTTTTTTTTTTTTTTTTTTTAACTTTTCCAGGGAGAATGGGGCCATACAGACAGTGGCACTTAAATAAAGAGGACTCTGTGGCACGGCTGTCAGGGAAGAGGACAGTGCAGGAGCTCCACTGCATCCCCTGAGCTTGCTGTTGTGGTTCAGAGGATCTTTCACAGGCCAAAAAAGCCCATTTTGGGGCAAAGAGAAATAATATGATTTTGGGGAGAGGTGAAACAAGCCTTTCTGTAGCAGCACCTCCTTGCTGCATTGGGTGCCGTGACCCTGCTGTTATTAGGAATTATTATTAGTCATGTAGATGCTTTGGCAGCTGACGTGTCTAATGTATTATGCTTTTCTTTGGAAATCCTCTGCTTTACACCTCCTCTGAGCATCTTTCCACCATCAGCCACCTGGCATACTCCCAAGGCTGCTCACTAACCTCTCCTGTTCGAGGTGACATGTAGGCACCCCACAATACTTACATGAGCTCATTTTGAGTGTCCCCTGTGATGGGAAGGGAGGTGGGCTCCAAGAGAGGTGATACTGAGTGTCACCTGCAGGGCTGGTGGGACCTGGCACCTCCTGGCACCCTGGAGGGTCTCATCCTGTCCACAGTGAGCTGGGAACTTCCCAAAGAGCTTTCTCTATGTCATCTCTCAAGAGAAAGCAGAATGGAAATGGGAAGCCAAGAAAAACTCAACCCAGTTGTCTAATGGGTGGAGGAAGGCTGGGGTCAATATTTCACCCACACATATCCAACAAAGGGATTAAAAATAAAAGGGAAGGAGTCAGGGCTGCTGATACATCCCTGTAAGAGGACAGCATCAATTAATGGGTCTGGGAAGGGGGAGTGTGGCATCCCCCAAACCTCTACCCAGCTTTGGCAGGAGAGGTCACCCCCCTGGCAGGGCTGGCACGGAGATGGTTAAGGTTCATGCAGGTGTTTCCCTGTAATAGGCACTGTCAGATACCTTTGCAGCCTGGATGACCATCTGGTTACTATAAAGAATGGTTTATGGGATCTCATCCTGTTTTTTGACTACTATAACATAAGTATTGAGAGACTAAGTTATGGCTTCATAAAAATAACAGCTTAATAATGAGAACGACTTTCTCCTTCCAGACCATGAGAAATTCAGGTGTATTTTACCCCTCCATTAAGATTGTAAAATGAGACAAAAGAGACCCAGACATCTAGGGGGAGGAAGAAAAGAAGAAAAAGCAAAAAAATACCAAAAACCTCTGAGAGCTCTGTTTTACATCAGTGCATGTGCAGAGCTCAAAGCTCTTTGCAGGACAGGGATGAATCCTGGTCTCCATTTTGCAGAAGGGGAAACTGAGGCACCGAGCTGTAAGATGGCTTGAACAGCATCATCCAGGCAGTCAGTGGTCAGGACAGGAACTGCATCCTCAGCTGGAGGTCTCATTGCAGCTGCAGGCTGCATTTCTGCAATTCAAGCCAGCAGCACAGCTACCCAGGAGTTGTCCCCCTTTATCACAGCTATATTTAGGCTGTTCCTTTGTATTTTGAACTACTTCTGTATTTCCAGCAAGCAGTAACCATCTTCAGACCCAGTTTCTCTGTGTTTTGTGGGGTAGCAGGGCAGTGTGTAAATACATGATTTACTCCTTTCAAGAACTGGCTGCTAGATCTGGCCCAAAATTGTCTGCTTGCTTTTTTTTTTTTTTTTTTTTTTTCATAGGTAAGGATGGGTGAGGGCCTTCTGCTACACATTTCCTTAGGACACAGGAATCTTGGACACCTCAAATCAATGGTTTTGAGGTTTTTCTTGAGCACTACTGTCCAAAATACTCTGTTTTTTTATTTTTATTTTTCCTCACAATGAAAGCTTTTTACATAAATATTGGAATGCGAGACTGCAATTCAAGTAGCCGATTTTCCTCTGTCTCTCCGCCCTAGTGTAGTGCCACACCACCACCACCACCTCAGCATATCTTGCACACAACATGCAAACTCTGTAAGGAGCCCTTTTCAAGCCTTTTAACAGCAATGACATCGGTGTGGCAGGAAATCAGGGATGCCTGCTTCTTATACATCCGGACAGAGCTGGCATTTTTATTGATGGTGGTGCTCTGCATGAAATGCTCTGCAGGCGAAGACTGCAGGAGAGCACAGGACACAGTGCACACTACGCAGGAGGAAGGGCGAGCAAGTGTTTAATATGATGGCCCGTGTCTTGGAAGACCCACTTTTGATTTTGGCTGTCAGAAACAACTTGCACGACCTACAGAAAGTCACACTTCTCGTAAAAGAGGGCTGGCAGGAGGGTAGTTGTGCCAGTCAGTGGGGTGGTGGGGGACACCAGTGAGAGGTGTAGGTGGGGAAGGAGTCGTCTGCTCTGATTTTAGGTAGCACATCGCTGTCTGACTCAGCCACCCTTTACAGGCAGAGGAGGGAGTCATCAGGTCCCTGCTTCTCCAAAGTGATGGGTCCCTGGTTGAGCCTTGGGGAAGGGGAGCCAGCCAATCTCACCCACACAGGGATGTGGAGTAGGGATGCCTGGGCAACATGCTTGTCTCCCCCACTACATTCATCCTCTGCAGGCTAATTAGCCATCATCATCATGAAAAGACACCTGACCAAAGCCCAGAGCAGGCTGGGGACCCAACCTCTGGTGAGGGATCCCTATAATATTTAATAACCTGCTTAGACAGCACAGGGAGAAGTGCTGGACAAAGGAGGGCAATGGAAATGCTGCCACCATGGGATGTCCCTTTCCCCCTTGGCACAGGATGTGGCTCTCCACAGACAGCACCTCTTGGTGCTTGCACAGATGCTGGACCAGCGTGGTGCTGGGTGATGAGGTGCTTGCATCTGAAATGGCACCTCCTGGGTGCCCAAGCTTGAGAACAGTGAGGGCATCAGTGCTTCTGTCACTTGTCTGCCAGGGAAAACTCCAAAACTCCGTCTTTTTTTTTTTTTTTCTTTTTAAAGACAAGCCGGCTCACAGTGCCTTGAGGTAGGCTGGGGGAGCTCTGGAGGGGGCCAGGGCACTGGAGACCATTGGCTGCGTGGCTGGGAGGAGGCAGGGCTGGGATTATCTTTCTTCTGCCTCCAATTTGACCTCTTTGCCAGCAGATTGTTCTGATTTTCCACATGGAGGGATCTAGGGACCCTCTCGAAAGTTCAAACTCCTGGCCTCCTCCCTGCCGGCAGCAGCAGAGCTCCGCGCCCCTATGCCTCAGCAAAGCCCCATTTCACAGGGAAATCACAGGGAAATGAGCTTCTGAGCACTGGTCACAAACCAGACCTCCTTCGTGCACAAACTGGGGCATTTCAAGTCTCTCTTACCCAGGACCACGTGGTTTCGAATGGTCAAAAACTTCCACAGTTTTTACTGGGATTTTGGGGCTGCATTTTCTGCTGGTTTACCAGCAGAAGACCCAGGGGAAATCTCTGGGATGGTTTCAAGGCAGAGCGCTTCCATTTTTCATTTTGCAACAGCATTTTATTTCAAAACTTGTGTGCTGTTAGCTACCAAAAAGCTGCAAAACAAAAACACAAGAATCTGAGAGGTTTCTTGCAGGTTTTTGCTTAGCTCAGAAAGGCCAAACATTTCCATCTTTAGTCAACACAAATTCTTACCTTTTTTTTTTTTTTTAAACTTTCTCAGTTCAGCCAGCAGCCCTGACAGATCAGCTCCTTGCACAGCTCCTTCTGACAGCCTCGCTGACTTCCTCCACGCTGGTGCAAGGACTTGGACTTGGGTTAACCGAGTATTGCCCATCGGTGCAACACAGTGCAATGCAGCAAAACACCTGGGAACGCTCAGCAGTGTCCGTCTGCCCTTTCCAGCTCACTGGGGCATCTCAAACCAGAATTTCCCAGTCCGTGACTGCAGCACCGAGGCTCTGCAATCACGCGTCTTAATAACAGGTCTTACCCAGCACAGGAGTGCTCTGTGGCATGCACATTATTGCTCCATCTGCCCTGCTTGCAAACATTTATTATTCTCCGTGACACATGCTGTAAAACTGCACTGAGGTAACTATGTATAGTTGGCAATTTCCATTCAGATGAGCTGAAGGAATTAATGAATTTGGAAGATTTCAGATCTGTTGAGATAGGGACAGGCGATGGCATGCTTTAAAATAATCACTCTCAACCGTGCACAACTTGAAACCACCCTACTAATCACAGGCAATCTGAGCGCTTATCGGGGCAGAGGGAGAGCTCAAGCACCATTCAAACCCTCTAATAATGGTAAATGATTCCACAAATGCACGTGTCCAGGACTCGGACTGCTTCCAACGCTAAGTGCTCATGAAAACTTGAAGTGCTCCACTGGTTTTAAATCACTGTGCAGGGCTGACTGATTTAAACTATCAGAGCACTTTTCTTTTTTTCTTGCATTTTCTTCTCCCACCACCACCCCCCTTTCCTTTTTTTTTTTTTTTTTTTTTTTTTTTTTTATGAACACTTGAATTTGGAAGCAAGTCAAACACTTTAGTCTAGTGGTTCAAGACATACTGAACCGATTTAGAAATATGTTGGGAAAAAAAAAAAAAGGAACAGTAAATTATGTTTTAAAACCCTTTGGTTTTATGCATTTAAGCAGCAAGGCTTGCTGCTGGAGCTGGGATGTGTTAGTCAGGGCTGGGAGTCAGTGCTGTGATGCAGACATGAGCCCTTATCTGTTTGATCACATACCTGCTGCAGGGGCACATCTGCCCCTGTGCTGCTCCAAAAATTCCTCAGCCTGTAGGTGCAGTGCTGAAAGTGGCCTGAAATGTAAATGCCGTGCACGGAAAGGGGAAAAGATGCAGCGGATTCCCCCCTACACCCCTGCCTGGGCTTCTTCTCTGCACAGCGTTTGGTCTCAAGCAGCCTCACAACCCGAAAGTGAAACTTTCTGGTGAGTTCACCCTTCTCGAAAGATGGGATAAAGCTGAAGCAAACAGCATAAATAATGAAAAAGTGAATTAGACTTTTAAAAATTCCATCGCCTTTAATAATTCAGACTGATTATAACATGCTGAAAGGAGGTTTTTTTTTTTTTTTTTTTTTTTAAATTACTCCTAGCTTGGCAATCTCCCATTAGGCACGAGCACCTCCATTGAAAATCATCAGCTAACGATAGCTGGGTCAGTGTAAGACGAGCAGCAAATTGCATCCCTGTGGATGTTTGTTCCCAGGAAAGACCCACACGGCCATCCTGCACCCAAGGGTGGCACAGGGATGGAGGCTGCGGGACCCACGTCCTGCCCCTGGCTGCAGCCACGCTCTGGCTTGCATAAAGCCTTCAGCCTAAAACTCCCTCAGAGGCAGTAAATCGAAGCTGCTTGTCACCGTTGCTGGGAAATGAGTGCAGCGGGAAGGAAACCGAGCTTACGGTCGCAGGCATGAGCTGAGGTTTCCCTCTCATGTAACGTGGTGAGGTTGAGGGACTGATACAGCCACAGCGAGCGGGGGAAATGAGGACATGGGAGCATGCCAGGCCGGGCGGTAAAGACAATGCCAGCAGGGCCTGAACAATGGCAGTCCTTGTGCAGGAACTCGGGCCATGCGTGCCACCCGTTTCCTCCCTTAAGATGCTACAGGTGTCGTCTGCTGCTGGCTGGGACTTGCTGCCAAAGGATGAAACAAGGGCAGGCCACCAGCGTTCCCATCACCGAGAGCCACATCCTCATCTCGATGGAGCAAGGAGCTTCTGTGGTGACAATGACCGCATGACAATGACATCGTCCTGGTGACACTGTTGTAGAATCACAGAATCATTAAGGTTGGAAGAGACCTCCAAGATCATCTAGTCCAACCACCCCCCTACCACCAATGTCACCCACCAAACCATGTCCCTAAGCACCACGTCCTCGAGATGTACTGGTGGGTGAGGAGTGAGGCTCTGGAGATGTCAGGAATGGAGGAGAGCAGATGGCAGAAGAAGACTGGAGGCATCTTGAAGGATGGCTGGGAGCCCTAGGGAGCTGAAGGACTGCCCCAAGCATTGGCCTGGCTTGGAGCAATGAGGCTGAGACGTGGACCAGGAGAAGTCACGAGGCCGTGGAGCAGCTGAGAAGTGCCCAGCCTGGGAGGAGCAGGAGAAAATGCACAAAGGGCTCTTTTGTAGCGTGGCTCCGCTTGCGAGACTCAAAACTGTGGTCACAGGAGCCGGGCTGAGCTCTGAGGTTGCAGCCAGACTCATTTAGCATTTTGCGGGCCATAATTTACTAGCAAATACAAACACTGGCCACCCACGGGATACACCCCACTCCCAGAGCAAGCAGGTAGGTGGGGGGCATGGCCACCCCTTGTCCACTGCCCCCACCATGCCATCTGGCTTGCTGCTGCCAGGCCCGTGATGGCCATCTGCCTTGTGGCTGCCCAGGAGAAAGTTAATTATATATATTTTTTGCAGAGACACAATGGCAGCCAGAGATGTTGGCCAAGCATAAGGGAATAAATGAGGCCCAAAGTCACGTTGCCAGCACTCAGAGAGAAGCTGTTCTTGGTCTAGCCATGCTGCAGCCCCCACTCCAGCAGGGACGAGGCTCTCCCAGAGTTTTGGAGTCGATGTTTCATGCTCATTTTTGGCTGGGGTACCTCTGTGAGAGGGCACACAGTGGGACAGTCTGCTCCAGGCCCTGCCTGGGCTTGGTGAGGGACAGGAAGAAACATCCCTTCACCTGAGCCACAGTTCCCACATCCATCAAGCACAGCCGTTCACATTTCCTTTGCAAAATGCCTCTAGCAGGAAAAAAATAGTGTAAGAACAAAGTACGAGAAAACCAAAGTTTTCTTTGGCCCTGTTAAAACTGCTGCGAGAAAATGCAGCTGTTCAGGAGCATTTAATAAATTATTTTCTTTGCAAAGCCTCACCTTTTTGTACCAGCTGACGTTCATTAGCCACCTCCAGCTCATCGTGACTCAGAGACACTCTCGCTGCCACCACTGCCACAATAGCATGGTCCTGAGCCCAAACCAGCACCTTTCCTTCAGGTCACGGATCCTGGGGGAAGAGGGTCAATACCACACTCTTGCATTGAGACCATTTTGGGGTCCAGGTTGACATCCCTGCACTCTGCTGTCCTATGCCTCATCAACACAACTCCACATCTTTGCGTTTTGCTCCATGTTGCAGGACAGATGAGCCCCCAGGGACCAGACCTTTCCTCCCCCATGATTTTCAGGACACCCAATATGTTCTGGTGGACCCTCAGGGGTCCTGGTTTCATTTAGATCTGGAGGAAGCTGTCCCCTCATTCCTCACACAAGAGCAGCACCAGGGCAGGGATTAATCCCTCTCCAGAGACATGAGTTTTCCAAACTGCCTCATAAAGGGAGCAGCACATTGCGAGAAGAGAAAGCTCCTTTGTTTAGGATAGCAGCTGTAATCTCCACATCAAGCACATGTTGGAATTCATAAGTGGCCATTTAGCCATATTCTGACAGCAGAACGAGCAGCCTCGGAGGAGCAGCCAGGCCTATTTATAGAGAGGAGGTTTGAGGTAATATCCTTACCTTGGATGCACCGTCTCCACTTAAGAGCCCAGCTTACAAGGGAAAGTGATGCCAGACAAGCCAAAAAAAAAAAAAAAAAAAAAAAAAGGAAAGGCAGGAGTCATGGCTCACTCTGCCTGGCTTGCTTTGCATCATAGCAAATTAAATGTTACAAGAGCAGTAGAAATCTCTAAAACCTCCAATTCTTTCAGACTTTAATAAGTCTGAAATAAGAAATATAATAAGATATGCTGGATATATATATATATATATATATCTTATATATATATAAGATATATAATAAGAAATGCTGGAAAATGTGTAGCCACTGAGGTTCCTCAGGCCAAACCTGTATAAACATATCAAGTTAATGCATCACTGTTGTCGCAGTACAAGAGCGTTAGGCAATCATGAGCTACCCAAGAGGTCAGAGCTTAGCCTACAAAGTTTGCTGACCTTTCTGTTGACTTTACTGCTGACACTCGGTGGCTCAGGAGAGCTCTTGGACGCTCATTGAGTGTTATCATGAACTGAGGCTGTCCCCCCGTATTGCGTCAAACATTGATGCCTCGAGTCTGCTAAGGCCAAGGTGTTTGGGAGAACTCAAGCGGTGATGGCTGAGGTGTCCTGTATAGATGGCTGGAATCCAAGTCTGGCTGAAACCACAGGAGCTGCCCTGGGACACCTCAGAAAAGTGGATTTTCTCCCAACAAAGAGGAGTCGGGAATCCATGGAAAGGGGAAAGGACACCAAGGTGGTGGTGAGACCCCTGCATGCACATTGGTTTGGAGAGCTCTTTGAAGGGTTGCATTAAGAATAATGGAATGGCTTGGCTATGGCTTGTAGAGATGATAGCCCAAGGCTGAACTGTGGCTTGGAACAAGGCATGGTGGGATGAGATTCAGCTCACAGACAAAATACCTAAATTTAGCCATTTCATTTAAATTTTTACCTATGCTACATGTAGGTGCCTCCAGGCCAACCAGGAGTCTGAGAGCCAATTGCTGCCTCGAGAGAGATCACGTTGGCCAAATGTGGGTGGTTCCCTTTGGGTATCTGAAGAGATAAGGCTGTTGCTGAAGAGCTGGGTTGAATTGTCCCAGGGAGGTGTTTAACAGCTGCTGAAGTTTAGGGTTCAGAGCAGGACATTTCATCACCTTGGCTCACTCGTCCTTCTCAGAGAGGAGCTCAAAATTCTGTTTTTTGGCTAGTACAGCTGGCTTCATGATCTGTGTACCAAAATCTTCCTAGGACCAAGATCTGCTACACACATGCTGGTACCATAGGGAGCAGAGAAGATGCTCACACATGCAACCTAAGAGCCCCACACGAGCCATCCCAGCACTGATGCTTCCAAAGGAAGGATGCTCCCTTACACCAAATATTCACTTTGGTTTACCTCTTGGGTGTGAGAAACCCTACCTATGCATCCCAAATCTTTGCACCATGCCTGTAATTAAGCTGGTCGTCCCCTGAAGTTCCTCCTCCAAGGTGGTACAATTAATTTGGGGACAAGAATTTCACTTGCCAGGAAGAAAAGGTGTAATTTTAGGAATCTCAGTTCTGACATGGAAGCTGCTCTAAGAAGCTTCCCCCTATTTCCCACTGGCACATGGGAGTAGGGGAAATAGCCCTCCAAGATACCTCTGAGCCCTTCCCCTCTTCTCTGAGTTCAAGTTGCTGCTGCTGTTGCTGCAGGGACAGCTGAAAAAATCCTGGTGTGCGAGGGAAGGAGAAGCTGGCCAGCATCCAGCATCGACTTCTGCCGTGAGGGGAGAGCCCTGCCTTCCAACAGATGCTGGGCTCTTACAGCTCGAGAGCCCTGCTCCCTTACCTTCCAGGGGTGTCCCTAGCTGCTCCTTCACTGACCGAATTAACCAGGAGGGACTGAACCAGGAATGTATATTTCATGATTAAGCATACACGAGAAGCCCAAATTGCAGGATTTTGTTAAAGAAAGCAACAGGACAGGGGAAAGAATTATTTGGTAAATCTCTCTGTAGTGCATTGGTGAAAAAGCCGAGTGATACAGTCCTATAATGTGTTGAAAATTAAATATTTCCGTTCCTCTAATACGTGTTGTGGTCATTAAGCCATTAAACAGCAAGTGACTAAAGCTAAATGGCTAACCTGAAGCCCGGGATTTTCACCACGCTGCCCAAGGGCTATTAATATTGTGTTTTATTATTTCAAGGGTGTCTGTTAGTTAGAACAGGAGGCTGTACCAATCCTACCACAATAGTAAACCACCTATAACTACATCAGTTCAAATTTACTAGATTAATAATGACACTAATGTAGTCAATAGCAATCAGCACAGGTTCATGGAAAGGGGATCCTGTCAAAGTAAACTTGCTTTTTTGCTGTTGATAGGGACAACAGTGTTAATAGAGTTGGCACTTTATAGAGGTATCGGTGCACAGGGTATTTTAAGCTGTTTAAATCCACTTGGCATATGTAAAATCTGTTAAGGAGTGGACACTTGATAGATATCAAACCTTAATTGCAACAGGAGACAGTTCATCGAGCTCCTGTGCTTCCACTGGTACTTAGCAGAGCTCAGTTTTTGGCCTTACATTTTAATTTTTTAGGAATATTCCTTGAGACAAACACATCATTAAAGCTTGCAAATGATGGGGAAATCTGGGAAGTGCCAAGGAAAGAAGAGGTCAGAGGGACTGGGTAACCCTGATTGCTTGCTATGCTCTTTGCAGGCAAACAATATGAATTTGTTGG
Source organism: Cygnus atratus (assembly GCF_013377495.2). NCBI lineage: Eukaryota > Metazoa > Chordata > Aves > Anseriformes > Anatidae > Cygnus > Cygnus atratus. The sequence continues at coordinate 5,754,261 of NC_066363.1, forward strand.
CAGCCAAATATACATTTATCCTTTGAGGAATGAAGACTTTCTGTGCACATTTACAGTACAGAACAATGCCCAGGAAGCAAGCATTTTGAGAATTGTTTTCCAGGGGTTTAGATGGATCCTGAAGGTTAAAACAAGCCCACTGCACAGAAATAGGGAGGCTGTGGTCTGTGTCTGGCACAGATCTGATGTCTGTGGGTGTTGACATGGTTATACTTCCACTGTTGAAGAAATCTTAATAAATTGTAGAGAGCTGCAGGATGATAAAAGAATTTGGATATATAGATATGGCATACACTGACATGCTTAAAGGGCCCTCAGGGTGTCTAGAAAAGCAAGGAAAAAGCTAAGGGATGACTTGACTCTGGTGATAGAACTATATTCAGCATAACTGATATGGGCATAATAAGATCAGACATCAAGAAATTTAAGCTGGTCAAATTCATATTAGAAACAAGATATATATCTTTCAGCAATGAGAACTGAATCAACTATAGGAACCATTTCCTAAGATTGGCATTTGATTTTCCATCCAAGGATTTTTTTTTTAAATCAGATGAGATATCTTTTTGTTGTTGTTGTTGTTATATATATATATATGAATAATATATTACTGGATTAATAATGACACTAATGTAGTCAATACCAATCAGCACAGGTTCATGTATATATCAATAATAAAAACAAGAATGAATCCTTCAATGTATCCAACAATGTATAAAACTCTTAGTTTTATATTTGCCCAGGATTCTGCAGATACCTAAAGGAGCATGGAACAACCTACCCTGCCTCTGAGGCTTGGGCCAAAGGACCAGGATCAGAGCAGTCAGCTTCTTGAAAATTCATGGGGAAAAAAATAAAATATATCCTCAGGTTAGTCTTTATTTCCTAGGTCGTGGAAGTTGTCTCCCTTGTGTTTTGTCATTTTACCTTTCAGATTCTGCAAGAAATAGTCAGATTCTGTGGTGTGCCTGTATCCCCAGATGGTCTTATCCAAAATGAGCAATTAAAAAGCATAATAAATATAAGCAAAAATTATAAACCAAATATATAAATAAAAAAACCTGGAATAATTCTGCAAGGTCCTCTAGTCTGACTCTTCTGAATCATCAATTAATGACCTACTTAATCACGTTAATGTTTTCTCTAGTCCTGATCAGACTTGCTTACACTTAATGCTTTATTATATTGGCCTACTATTTAATGTGAACCAGGTATACACGAACATCTCACCAATCAGATCCATTTATCTACTAATGCTCCAGCACTTACTCTGTTGCAAGAGAGAGTAAAACATGATAGCTAGATTTTTTTCAATTAATTAGTTTGTCAAGCTTATTTTAAAAAGAAGAAACTTGAACCTAAGTTTGCCTGTCAAGCAAAAATACTATGGCTAGATAGATTTCCAAAGCATGAAATTCAAGAGTGCCCTTTGTGCCTTTGAAGAGCTCTCCTTTGTGTCCAAGAGCTTTGTCTTGGCTGACGTGCTCCCGGCACTTACCTGCAGCCAGTTCGGGGACATTTTGCTCTGTTTCCAGGAAGCACTGTGACCAAAGAAAAACTGAAGGCTCGCAAAGACACGTGCCAGCCCAGTGGTAATTGCAGCATTTCTAAGGCTCGCCCTTTTTTTTTTTTTTTTTTTTTTTTTTTTTACGTATTTAAGGACTCAGTCATACAAATGCCCTTGGCTGCACACCAAAGATCGGACCTCAGCGTGATGGCTCTGACCTATTTCTCTGTTGTGGCACACACGTCCACTGTCTGAAGAGCCTGGCAGCTGGAAAACATGAGGCGGAAAGAGAAATGAAGCTGAGAGAAGCCTTTCCAAATTCTTCAATCAGGCCCAAACAAGCTTTGAACATGGGATGCTCTGCTATTGATTAGGCGAGCAGGATCTGGGTGGGTTGTGTGTGGTGTCCAGGTCAAGCATCCCCTTTTCTCATTCTCAGCACGGATTCCAGGAGAGCTGCTTGGCTTTGAAAGAAAAGGGAATTTCTCCACACCGGTAGAGCATCACAAGATGCAAAGAAGGAGAGGGAAAGCTCTTGTAACACAAAACCAGATGTTTTTGCAGCGGATCTCAACTGAGTGGAAGAAAATTCAAGATGTGCTGGTAAGAAGAGCTTTATCAAGTGGGTGACTGAATGTGGGAAAGTGGTGGAAGCAAATCTGTGTGAAAATGTTAAAGCAAAGTTTGGAAGCATCTTGAAAGATACAAGCATATTTCACCTTTTCATTTTAGGTTCTTCTAGTGGGGAGGAGTCTGATTTGCTTTGCAATCACAGTAAGCCATGCCTTGTAAATAAAACTTCCTATTGTCCTCCAGAGACGGCATTTCCATACACGAATGTTCCTTATTCAGGGAGTGTTAAGCCTTCAGAACAATCTGTGCTTCCAAGATGAATCCAGATGCTCATCACGTAATGTGTCCTCTCTGATGTGCTTCTGTTAGGGCACCTTCTCCCTTTTTGCTAGCGTCCTTTGCCCCAGAAGCTGAAGTGCTGAATCAAGCCTTGAAATATAGGGGCCAGGTTTTGCCATCTGCCTTAAATTAAATCACCTTTTCCTCTTCAGAGAGCCCAGCCAGTCTCATTGGAGCCGTGTGAGGTCCAAGACATGCCAACAAGCTGGGCCAACCTCTGAAGGACTCAGGGGCACACTCCATGTCCCCAGGAGCTCCTAGCCAGGACAGAGAGAGAGGAAGAAGGGGGATGAAGTGCCACAAAGACTAGTACATACAAACACTCTTGTTTCATGCATATTTTATTATTCCAGCTCTGTAGGATTCTCACAGGATTTCCTGGGGAAAAAAAAAATATATATATATATATTATATATATATATATATGCAGCAGATGAATGTCCTGGGCTGTCAGACTGCTGCAAATGTGCTATAGGGATGGGCTGTGTGCACAAAACAGATGTGCTTGGGGCATGATGAAATCCCAAGCAAATAGCTGATGTCCCAAACTCGCATAGCCATGATCTCCAATCAGAGACTAGGGCTGGCTGAGGAAACATGGGCAGACACGAACTTTCTCCTTTTCTGATTTTTTTTTCTGACCTTGAGGTTTTATAAGGAACCAAATCTTTGCAGAAGACACTGGTTTTGAAGAAGTCCTTAAAGTTAGAGGAGGGAGTTTGACATGACTGGCCATAGCTCAAGGAGGTTTCTAAGCATTAGGAGCAATATCTGAACTGATGCTTGGCTAAATATCACACTTAGCTGCCATTCAGCCATTTTCCTTTTAATATTGTTATTTTTGTGTCTAGGGGTCATTGAATCCAAGCCAGAGGTCTTGGCAGCCCATGTTGGCTGGGCCTACACCAGCAAATCAAGCAGGGCCTGCTTGTCCCAGCCTTTTTTTTCTGGCCCTAAGGGTGAACACCAGGACACAGCTCATGTTCATACGGTTACTCACAAAGCAAGTCATGTCGGTAGGGTGACCCCTTCCTGCCCCCTTCCACAAACCCCTCAGAGTGCCCTTGATAGTACGGCCACATACCCAGGCCCATGGGATGCCCTGAGTCATGCCAAGGCACTGTCTGGGAGCCTGCTCATTGGCATGGACCAAAAATCATGCCAGGGAATGAGCCAAATTCTGGGTGCTCACTGGAGAGTGATCGCGTGCTCCAGTTCTGAGTTTACCAGTGTAGGCATGAGCGTTCAGACCACCTAGTGCTGAGCTTAATTCAAGTGCTGCCATCACCGCCCTCCACGGGGTCTACAAGGAAGCAGGAACCAGCCTGGGATAGCAGACAGCCTCTTTGATCTCTGCAGCAAAGGTGCCCCAGTGACGATACGGGTAGGCAGCTTGAATGTGACCTGAGTTCATCCGAGATATCGCTGAGCTCTCCTGATAAGCCCTGTCTGGGGTAGGGAAGTGTTATTGCCCTGTTTATGCCTGGTGGAGATCACACAGCCAACTTACACATCTCTCCATCTCCCTGCTGCATCCCACCCCCCATCACCCTGGTGCTGCACCAGGTGGGCTCAGTCATGCTCTGTTCCCATTTGCAGATTAACCTAGCATCACATATCAGTGACTTTTCCTTGCCAAGATGATGGAAATATCCTGCTTTGGGGCTCAACCTACTTTTTTTTTTTTTTCATAATCTTTTCTAGTGAGGGTATTTATTAATATGCCACCACAGCCTCGATTGTATTTTGGAGTGGGAGACAGATGTTGTGTTTTAATTTTCAGTTAAACGTGAAGAATCAACATGAAAAGCTTCAAACTTTTAATCTTTGATGCCAGACAAGCACGGAGAGGTGTTTTTCAGAGCCAGGCTTGCTAGGGAGCTATTCATGAAGCTATAGATGAAGCTATTTTGCTCCTCAGCCAAGCAACTTTCAGACATTACAGAGCATTTCTATACCAGATCTAATTTCTTTTTCCATCTGATCTCTAATTCTAAAGAAAACTGCACCTTTTCTTTATAGTACTTAAATTTCATTTTCTTAAGAGCTCTGCTCAGGAGGACATACAATACAGAAACAGTCTGCATACTTCCAAATATGCCAGTGGTGTATGGCACATTTTAGGGACCTTCTTTATTTTAATGTCAAAATAGGGGCTCAGTCCCCAGCTGTAGCCAAATTTACCATGCTCATTTGCACCAGGCTACAGCAGCCCGTTGTGGCTGCTGATCTGTTAATGTGGTACTGGCAATTTGGGTGATTTCTGTGCTTTTATTGCTTCTTTTGCACTTCCCAAGATTGCAGGAATTTTATTTTTATATTTATTGATGACTTCTTTGCTTTTCTGGTTGAGGAGGAGAGCTCTCCAACCTAGCAGGGAGTAATGTGCAGACTCAAAAACTAGAAGGAAAAAAAAGGATGTGGAAGTTGATGTTCTCCTTGCAAACCTTGCAGTTCTCGAGCCAATCTTTTCCTTTCAGGAGGGCCCAAAGGGCTGAGGTCTGTCAGGCCCACAGATGGATTTAGCTCTCAGTGAAGATACAAGGCATAAACTGAGTACCTGCAAGCGCGTGATCAACTCCCAGCTCTCACAGCCACACCGCTGAGGAGAGGGACAGGATAACTCTCAGTTCTGGCTCATTACAGACTTGATGGTATCTCCCTTGTAAGTTACTAAACCCATTTTGTTCATTTTGCAACACATCAATTTTATGGCGGAGCCTGAAGTATTTACTCGTCCTTGGGGTTTGCAGTTGTTGAGATACAGGATGTGAAAGCTTACATGTAAAATGTGCCTGAACTCTGCTACCCATTCAACAGCGAGTCAATAGTTCAGGAGTTAATTCATGAGAAGAAGGGAGTAAAAACACACCAAGGTCAGGATCTCATGACCCACAGTCTGTCTATAACTCTATCTGAAGGACCTTGTAATAGATAGGTATGTGACTTGGAAAATACATAATGTTGTGGTTAAGTGAGGCATTTCACAAGTTTTGTAACATCACACTACTGGCAAACTTTCTTGAGCGCACATCATATTCAGATTGGAGATCTCAGTGGGATGGAAAACGTTAGGGTGATGAAGGTTTTAAATCTCATGACACAAGCCGATATGCCAAAAGATATTTACAAGCTAGTGAGTGTCCCATAAACTCCCTCCAAAGATTTTTCTCATTAGGCACCGGAGGAGCTGTGCTGATTTATGCCAGAGCTCTGGTCCTCTCCTCCCCATCGCCCAGCAGACAGGGAGCGCCAAGCCCAGGTAACCTCTCCAACAGCCCATTCGCTGTTCCTCCTCACAGCTCCAAGAGGTTTGTGTAGTGTCAGCACCCACAGCCACTTTCCTGGCTTTCCATCACTGATGTGGTACAGGGAAGGTTTAGGTTTCCAGTTCTGCACATCTCAGGGCATGAGGCCCACCTTGAAGTATGGTTTCAAGGCATTCTCCTTTCTGCTTTGCCTGTGGAATGCCAAATTGCCCACCCCCAGCGGAAAGGCTCCACCACTTCTCTAGTGAAACGTGGACCTGGTGAGGCACAAGAACAAAGCTAAGCTCAGCAGGGCCCGCAGGCTGAATGCTTTCCATCCGCCCAGCCTGGCTAAGGCAGGTGACCCGTGAGCAGAGCTTGAGATCCCATGCCCAAGCCTTGCTCCAGGCCATTACATGTGAGCTGGAAGGGGCTGAAAAGGGCTGGGCATGGTCTAGCTCCTTCTGGGGAAGCTGGAGCACCTTTGCAGGCTTGCAGCTTTGCAGTATGGACAGCGGGTTTCATCGTTAAAGGATGTGCTGATGGTGTCCAAGGGGCTGGTGGCACGGTCCTACATGGCCAGATGCTCTCCGCACTGAAGTTGTTCTCCAGATTGGACCAGGGAGATGAAATAGCTTGAAGAAAGAAAGGGAGGGTGAAGGAAGATGGGACTTCATAAATACAGACAAGGTCCACGGGGAAGACAGCAGCAGGGGGAGGTGGCAGGGAGCAGGGAAAGGGAGGAGGGCTGCTTCTCTGCCAGCGCTGCCTTGTGCTCTTGTCTCATGATTCACAGGGCTGCCGCCAGCTTCTGGTGTGACCTGGGGTAAAATCACCGACTTTCTGTTCCTCATGTGCAAAATGGGACTCTTCATACTTCCCTTCATAACTGCCCTCTCTGTTTATGGCATGGGGTGGTTGGGCCAGAGCACATATGGCTGCATGCAAGGGTGCAGCTCTGAGCCCTGCTGGTTTCCTGCAGGACCTGGTGCTGTTACCTGAGCATTAATTCAGGGAAATATTTGCATCTGGACTTTCAAGGCAGCCCGTGCCCAGCCAGGGTCTTCCCCCCTTTCTGTTGTAGGTTCTTCTTGCAGCAACCTGGAAAATAAGGGGCAGGAGGAGGGAGGGAGAAAGCATTAATGGAACAAATGCTCCAAACTCGCTTCCAAAAACATTTCCATCTTCCGGCAGCATAGCAGCTGCGGCATGTCCGACGCTGTGTTTGCCGTAATGGTCACCAGCTGCGAGGAACCGCTTTTTTATTGACCAGAGCACTTCCTCGGGGCTGCAATAGATACCGAACACCTCCGGCTCCAAGTTTCGCAGGTGCCCAGAGCTGGGGCTGGATTTCCCCTCTCCCTCCGCTGCCCTCCAGCCCCTAAGAGCAGTGCTCTGCTCTCCTGGCAGGTCTGAAGCCCCACGCACACCCATAGAGCCATGGTAATTAAGAGACATTTAAAGAGGTAATATCAAAGATAAATCATGCAGCAAAAATAATTAAAAAATAATAAAAGCTAAGACTTTTTTTTTTTTTCAGGAGGATATTTTGAGGAGGGGGGCTGGATATAATCTTTTTGAGCGCTCTATTATAAGCCCCGAGTTATGAATAAATCCATATTTTAACATCTGGGATTCATAACATCTTGCTGACAGTCAAATCTCATAAAAGATGTGGTGAGCTCTACAGATGTGGGAAACCTCATTCAGTGAGCTGCATAACAAAGGAAATCTAGTGCTTTTCCACTATTCCTCATTAACTCTGTGGCTGGATGCAGTGGTCCTGACACCAGCGAGGAGCAGAGCTGCAGGGTCACCCATGCTGGGTGCACCCTTGCTCAGAAACGCACACAGCATCGCTGCTGTAAAATAATGGGGGGAAAAAAGCGTGGGATTGCCGTCCCTCCTGGTGCTCCAGGCTGTGTGTTCATGCAGCAGCAAGTAGTTTCTGCATGGGGAGGCTTCCAAATAGAAGGGTACAAGGTGATGGAAAGCACCACCCGAGGCATCATGAAGATGCGAGGCTAAGGGGATGTGCCTAGGGTTTGTGTGAATGTCCCTTTGATCCCAGCATGGGATCTTCGTGAGGTAAAACGGGGGGAAGGAAGGGAAGAGAAAGGGCAGGACACCCTGTCACCCCCATCTCACAAACCCACGAGAGCCTCCACGGCTCCTACAGTGGGGACGTAGCTGGTGGAGGTGGCCACAAACCAGACCCAACGCTTGTACTGCCACGGGCGTCACAGCAAGCCAGAGTCTCCTTTCTATCGGGTAAACCCAAGGAAAGCAAACAGTTTATTATGGTCTCATTTAATTTGGACTTATATAAAGTTGGAGCATCAGAGCCTGTATTTAATGCATTTGTGGTGGAGGGGATTTTTTTTCCTCCCCAAATGGCTCACCATTGATTTTCCTCTTAACAAGTGCTCCTGCTCTGACAGTCCATCTCACTCTCCGTGTTCAGACTAAGAGGTTGTAATCTTCCCGTCGGTGATATCTGAATCCCTTAGCCGTGGGCACGGTTATGTTTTCACTAAAAGAGGATTACAACCTATTAATCAATAAAGATGAAGTGGGTTAGCAGAGCCGTGACAAAGACAGGGTTATTTCGCCCAGGGCTGGAGAGACAGGCACGAAATAAAACAGCACCTCAACAGCCTTGTTCTTAGCAATGGGTTTTATGTGTGTGAAAGAAATGGGTAGTGGAGAAGAAAAGAACTGTAGCAAAGAGCTGAGGCCAATATCTGGATGATCACCCTACTATTTCATCGGGGTGCCCGCGGTACGAGTGCTGAGCAGAGGCAGGAGACCAAAACCCACTCCTGCCCTGCCTGATGCCAAATCTCAAAACGCTTTATGGCAGGAGGACAGAATTACTCGTATCGGACAGAGGGAGAAACTGAGGCACGCGATTTCTTTGTGAGCCTATAGGAAGTAGGAGCCAGGGCTGGAGAACAGAAAATAGGCTTTGGGAGAGCAGTCCAGCCCAGCTGGCTGCCTTGCGTGACTTACGCTAAGAGGCTGGCAGGCCTCTAGAGCAGAGCTAAAGCACTGGAACTATGAATTTCCAAGCTTTCAAATATTTGGATAGCCTATAAATATAACTCTAAGCTCCTAATCCCCCCCTGTCAAATGGTGTCATTTTTTTTCATCTTTTTTTTTGTTGTTGTTTCGACCTCCCTTCTTTGTAAAGGTTTTGCTAAAGCAGCCTCAGCTCTGACATCATCTGAGAATTTCATTTAACAAAATGTTTTGAATCATTTGTGCCGGTTCTAGTGACTCTGCCAATGGAAACAGTCCCGGCAGCAAGTGCGATTTTAAACCTTGAATGTGCAATTTTTTTTTTTTCCTCTCCTGTAGTTACATTCAGAGCAAAAACTCTCCCCTTGTCCCTGGGCCAGCTCTCCCTGAGAAGGGGCTGCTCCAGGACATCAGGAGCACAATGTTTGCGTGCCCAGGGAGAGCTCATCTGGACACAGGGCAGCTTTTTGTGTCCCTGTCCCATGTAACCCACCTGGGGTGGGGAAGAGGAGCAGGAGGATGGGCTGAGGCAGCGTTTGCCTCATTGATGTCCTTATATCAGGTTCGCCTTCACTCTTTTTTTCAGTGGTTGCATGGAAGTAGGAACACAACGTCATGAACCAAACAAGGCAGAGATGCAAGGATCCCAGCCCTCCAAGCTGCATTTAATGCTCATCAGCCTCCATATAGCAAAAACAAGCAACAAAAAAGGTGGCCCTCAACTATCCCTGATGCACTACTGCCAGATGTCTTCCTTCTCATGGCTTGCATGGACAGAAGTTGGTGCTTGAGGTTGTTTTAGGAAGCAGGAACGTCCTTTTCCCTCAGCAACACATCTTTGATCCACCAAACCCAACAGATGTTCATTAAGAGCCACTGCACAGCGCTGAGGACTGGGGAATGAAGTTATAGGCTACTTCCAAACCCAACGGTCTCTAAATCCCCCTGCGCACCAGAAGCACCCCATGAAACCAAGCTGAGATGCCTCTCTCACAAGAGAGGCTCCAAAAGGAGAGGTGCATGAGATTTTATGGCATTATTATGGCACTACTGATACTGTTAGAAGCAAACACGCTGAGGCTTATAATAAGAAGGTGTAATAGATAGTAAGTGCAAATGACTCATTCACTGAGATTTTCCAGGATTAGACAGCAGCAGAAGGGCAATGGCTGTGTAAAATGGACTTTAAAAAATAATCTTATAATAAGATTTTAATAAACCTGTTAGTAAATTACAGTGCTCGACTTCAGGAACTATTTCTCCCCTGCAGTGTTTTTCTGTGCAGGTGAGGCTGTGATGCTCTCCAACGTGTGTGACACAACCTTGACCATGCCATGGGCAGAGCCTGGTGGGGAAGGGATTCATCAGGTCAATGGATGAACAAAAAAATCACACCTGTGGGGAGCAGTTCAGTCCCCAAAAGCTGTTTCAGGCCTCCCGCAACATTTTCTTTTGGGATTAAACTCAACCTCCTTTACTTGGAGTCTCTTCTTGTCTTTTTCTTCCTGTTGTCCCGAGTAGATTGATTTCCAAATGAAAATAAATAATGGGTCTTGAAACAAAAAGCCTCCTCTTTTCATTGCCCTCCAGACTGCATGTAGCAACTGCTGGCTCACCAAAGCCTTGCTCTAAATCCAGCGTCTGGACACGCACGTGCGTATGCCCGATGCAGCGGGTCTGCCACATTTTTGGTACTTTTTAGAAGTCTGTCTCCTGGGGTCAGGTCATTACATGGGAATCTCGGCTCTCGTTTGGAGCAGAGAACTCATTTTTGCAGCTGCCAGAGTTGAGGCAGAAAGCTCACGTGTGCGAATGCTTAGGGGCTTGAAACCCAGAATGCAAAACAGAAGGACCCAGGGTTATTGGCCCTGCTGAATCCTCTCTGAATAGCAGCCTGGTTGTGTTTAAGCTGGACCCGGCCCAGCTGCTCGTCTGGTAGGAGGTGGTGGGCACTTTGGTCCCAGCAGGACAGTGTCCATCTCCCCCTCCGCCTCCTGCTGAGGGCTGTCAGTCATTTACCCCGTTGCCTTATGGATGCTTCTCCCACCCAAAGACGTTACCACCCATAATGTTACCACATTATGTTATTAAGTGTATCTGGAAGTGTGTTTATACAGATATATACATCTTCCATTTTCATTTTTACTCTCTGGGAAAGCTTTAAGTGAGGCGGCAGATGCAGCTCCTCTGTTTTCACTACAGGGTGAATAGGGAAAATAAACTTCAGAGGGCAATATACCCCGAAGCCCCCTTGCTACACCACAGATGGGTCACTTTGTGGGGCTGCCCAGGTCCCTACAAACCTTGCACAGTTAACAGGGTGCTGCTTGAGTCAGAAGGCTTTGTCCTCCAGGACCGTTAGCGCTGCAGACTTCAGGAGAAATACATTCTTCTGATGGCCAGCGTCCCAGAAAAGCAAAATTTCTCTTTTGAAACCGCCCAGTGCTGCAACCCATCTGCTTGGCTAATCCGTGTGGGGTAAGGCAGCTTTGGGACGCAGCGCAGAGTTTCATGGCACAGTTACTGGTGACGCAGGAGACCTAACGGGGCTGCTTCTTCTGGCTGGGTGGCAGCTGGATGTGGGACACGTGGGGACATGGGCAGCAAGGCTTTGCTGCCTGATGCTGCAGCCCATGCAGACTCTGCAGCAGGAATCCCTCGGAGATAAGTGCAGCATGTCAGGGTGCCAGTGTCTGCACAGGGAAACCTGCAGGTAAAAAGGGAAAGCCCACATGGGTCACAATGTATTTGAGCAAAACTTACGCATCTGGCTTCTCGTTGCAGGTCGGAGGGGTGGATGCTGCCAGGATCCCTGGGGTCAGATCTCCCAGCCAAAGAGCTGGCATCCAGGAGACCTCCGGATTTTAAAGGCAGGGGCTCCGGCCTCAAAACCTCATGCCTGTTCCCATCCTGCTCCTAAATGATGTCCCCAGTACAGAGCCTCAGTTTCCCTCCTGTACAACTGGAGGTAGCAGCTGCTGGGATGTGACACTAAAACTCGGTGGCCCTGGGCAACCTGAAAGTGTGAGAAGAACAGCGACAGCTCACAGCCAACACCAGTGCCTAAACACAGCCCCAGTGCCCTTTGGTAGCTTCCATCTTCCGTTCCAGCTTGAGTCATATTGTTATTTTTAATGGCTTGGATGCTGGCATCTCTGCTCTGAAATGAGTCCTTGCAGTGGCTTTAAGGAGCCTCCAGCCCTCTCCTGTGCTCACTGGGGCAGCAGAAGGTGGCTGTGCCCTGCCCCAGATGTTCCCATTCCCAGTTTAGCACATTTGCCCCGGTTTTGCATCAGAATGGGATCGTGCTGAGATGCTGGAGCCTGAAGGCTTGGTCCTTTGCTGGAGGCAGAGGGGCAGTAACTTTTTCAGACAGCTCAGGTTTTTCCTCCAGAGCTCGTCTGCCATGTCACCGCACTTATTTGCACTCTGGATGGGGCTTTGCTGGTTAAGGACGGGTAGGATGAAGCCTTGAGGAAGCCTCGTATGGGGTGGTGGGCCGAGCCCCGGCCCCATCCTGCAGCCAGACAACTCCAGCAAGACCAGAGATGCAAAGTCCCCATCGTGAGCCACCAAAGTGGCAGGGATGGGACAGCGGTGGCTTTGAAAAGCTCGCAGGGAGAGACCATGGAAAGGGCAGGGAACGAGCCCTGAGCAGTGACTGGAAAAACCATCGCCCTCCCCAGACCTGGGTGCTGGCGTCTAGAGCAGCTTCACTGCAAAGCAACCAACAGACACCAAACTCTGCTTTTTCTCTCCAGAAGCCACCACCAGCCAGCCCAGTGGAAGGGCAATAACCCTCTCGCCCAGTCTCCCTCGCAGTTTGTGATAAAGAGCCTTTTGTTGCATTTTAATTTGCAAACTTTCTCTTCTGCCATTCTCATGTACCACAGTTCCGGAGACTCACATAATTATTTTTACAAGAAACGCTTTCAGACAAATAAGTCTGGGGAGGCTTGTAATTTCTATTACCTCATGGCGACTCCATTGATAGACAGCAGCACACCTTGGGAGAATTAGGGAGCAAAAAGTAATGGGGGTTTTGTCCTCGCAAGACAGAGCTGCGAGCACTGCCTGGCTCGCGGCCAACAACACCAATTACAAACCAGGAGCGGGAGACAGGTCCTAGCGCTGAAAAATTACCATTTTCCAATGAGCCCGGTAATGCAGGAGCCGTGCTGTAAGCTACCACTTCCTTCAGGGCCCGTGAGGAATCCAGGACTGCGATTTCAGCCCCCCTAGGTGTTTAGAGATGGCTTATTGTCAATAAATGTGCCCAAGGATGGAGCTCGTGTTGCTGCTCCTTGCCTTTGCTTCTGCTCACAACTCTTCCCTGGCTGTTTTTATTTTTCCAGAAGCCCTTCCTGTCAGGAGACCGAACACGCGAGCATAAAAAGCAATTTCGGAGGCTCTGTCGTTGGCAATTACACCTGAAAGCTGGAGATTTAATTATTGTGGCACCCTTGCAAGAGGAGTTGCAACGGTCCTGTCACACGAGACATTTCAGCGCTAAACCGGGCGGCTTCACCGCATGTCAAGGAGCAAAAAGCACAGCACTCGGCATCTCCCACCCCCAAATCCCAGCACGAGGGCTCCTGTTGACACCCAAGTTAACAATTAGTTGGGTTAATTGAGGACACAGCTGTCTGCCTAACACTGCTTTTCTCTCACACCTCTTTTCCTTGCTGCTAACCATCGCCGGTGGTGGTGGAAGCCGCTCGGCACTGTCACAATTCCCACTTCATGCCTGCATTTTCAATTAACACTCTTTTTTTTTTTTTCTTTTTTTGCTCAGGTTGATGATTTTTGCACGTTTGCTGGGAATCAAACAGTCCTGTTGGCACTCCTCAGCGCCTAGGTCACGTTCTGCAGCTCTCCCCAGCTACAAGGGTGCCTGTGCATTTAGTAGAGCGTCGTATCGCGATGCCCCTGTAAGGCACCGAGGACATGAGGAGCAGACAGCAGTTAGCACGTGTCACTAAACGCATCCGTAACCACTCAGTAAGTATATAACAGCACAGCATATAGGGCCTGAAGTGCTACAGATTCAACTGTTGTCCAGCAGCAGCCCAAAGCAGGAGCAGGTTCTCACGGAGCTGTGGCAGAGTAGAGTCAATGAGGAAGACGCAGGACATCACCATCACATCCACCCAGCCAGTGGAGGTGAGCAGCCCCAGGTATGTTTGAAGCAAAGCCTCCGATTTGCCACTTTAATGCCCATCTTTTAGGGGAAAAAGCATCTCTAGGCCCCCACTTAACTTGTGTTTCAGATGTGTGGGGTTGGATGGAGCCCTGGCAGCAGGATAGGCAGCCCAGCAGTGGCAGCTTATTGGGACTGCACGGCGCATGATAAAACCTACACACTCATTTCACCTTTTACGTGCAGAAGAGGACGAGATGGGAAAGCACCTAGAGGCTTTTTACCCAGGGAAAATGCTTTTCATGCTGCAGGGGTGGTGAGGAGGTCAGCATCCAGGGCTTGCCCCCCCCTTATCTGGCCACCCCGTGCATCTCGCAACATCTCCCTCTGGTCCTTCCCGCTGCGTCCTGCGCTTGGTCTCAGCTTTGCTGGGCCGGTCAGAAGGGAGTTTCTTCCCACTGGAGCAGTGCTCGCATGGCACCCAGCCAGGGAACCCAGCTCCGGGATGGTGCTGCCAGCAGCCTTTGGCAAAGGAGCACAGCAAGGGCTTTCCTGGGCACAGGGGAGAGGAGGATATTCCTCCCGAGATGAAAAAGCTGTGCTAAAAACAAACAACCTGGTTCAGGTTAAAAAGAAACAGTTCTGTGTTGTTGGTTTGTTTTGTGTTGTTTTTTTTTTTTTTTTCCCCCTCGAGTTCATTTGTTGGAGGATGGAGTCTCAGAGATGCAACATCAACAAAATGCACATTGAGTCAAAGTGAAATATTTCATTCAACCTACACAGGAAAATGTCTTATGTTATTTGAGGGCTATTTACCCTTCTGTGTAAGCTTCCACTTATTTATGCATGTAATGTTTTCAGGCTGATTTTAAAACAAGAAATGCTGATTCAAAAAGAAGAGCCAGAAAGTTTTGTTTCAAAGCGCCTTTCTCTCTCAGATACACATAAACGTGCAGACTGGGGTCAGAATTGCTCACTGCATGATTGAATCGCTGAATAATTTCTGTCCTGCACGGGGCTCTAGCCCACAGCAGCTTTACTTTCATCGAAATAAATAAAAGCAAGGGAAGAAGTGAAACCTGGAGGTCACTGGTAGCCTTCCCAAACTTCTTCCAGGATATCCCCTTTCCCCCATGCCCTGGGTTTTGTGCCAAGCACGGCTAAGGGACGGTGACCGGTGACCTCCCCCTCGTCCCACAGCCCCATTTTGTAGAGAAGCGAGGTTAGGTTCCGGTCCCACCATACCGAAGCTCTCCGGGTCCCCAGGGATGGTGTGGTGACACCACATCGGCGCCAGGACCCGCGTCGGGCTCGGCAATGGGTGACCGCAGCTGCTGGGGTCCGACACGGAGCCGCCGGGTGTAGTCTGTGAGCCGGAGGAAGCGAGGAGCCAGCGTACAACCTGAACTTGGTCAGCCGCGACCCGAACCCCGAAGAGGAAAGCCTGCACGCATGACGTCTTCCTGTTAGGAAATATTAATCACGGCCGTGTCCAAACATGGTAAACGAAACCTCAGGAAAACCACTCCTTTGGCGACCGAGTGCTGCTCGCCGTCATGTTCAGGAAGGCCCTCGTGCCTCAAAGGCAGGACCCACCCGGCAGCAGGGCACTGTCTGCAGTTACGTATTGCCTCCACGACGTCTGCGTCTGTGAAACAAATTCAGCTCATCCCTGCCGTGCTTTGGGAGCTGTCGCTGTTAGGTGTTAGAGCTTTAGGTTTTAAGGAGCATCGCCGAGAGAAGGCAGCATCATAACCCGAGGATTCTCACCACGCTGTTTGTTGATGGTCCAGCTCCAGCTTGTGGAGCGAAAATATGGCGAAATAGCAAAATTGAGGAATGTCAGGTAAACCTGCGCCTCACCTGCTGATGGAAAGGGTTTGACCACGCGAGTCAGAAACCTGGAGCTCTCTGGAAGCTCCTGGTGGTGTGTGGATATCTTCAGCTGAACGCCACAGCAACCAGAGCTGGGGGAACCTGGTGCTGGCTCCCCGCTGCCCCCCAAACTCCAGGGTTTGCAACGCCTTCCTTGCCACAAGGAAACCCACACATAATGTACACCCAGCAGGAGTAAAATTAATTTAAAAAAATATATAAAATTTACCTCTTTCACCGTCTTTTTAATACCACTCTCAAAGCCCCCAGCGCATCTCTTCCCGTCCCACTAAGCCCACTGCTCGTTGGGCCCTGCACTGGCAGGGAGTGGAATAAAAATTATCACTTCTAATGTCCCTCCACCCCCCCAAAATGTATCTGCTGGTAGAACCGCACTGGGACATGAACCCATAAAACATCGCAAGTCTTGCTGGCGGGGCCTTAAATCCTTCTGAGGGCCAAGCCTTGCTTATAGGGCCAAAGTCCTTTCTGGGGTCCCTTAGAGGACAACTATTTCTTGAAAGGATCAAACTTATTTGGTGGCCTACCCATGTCCAGGGGGTCTAAACCAATTTTGGGTGCCCAAATCCCCTTGGGGGATCAACCCTCGTCAATAGGGCCCAAACACCTTCTGGGGCCAAAATCCCTTTGGGTTCAAAATCCCTTTCTGGGGACAAAAGCCATGCTGCTGTGCCCCAAGTCTTTTTGGAGGGCCCAAACACCTTAAAGAGGCCAAACCTTGTTTGTGGGTCCCAACTCCTCTGTGGGTCCCAAATCTCTTTTGCTGCCCAGCCTGCTTATGATACCCAAGCTCTTTGTGGAGTTCAAACCCCTTTCAGAGGTCAATTCTTGATCATGGGTCCCAAAACACCTTAGGCCCAAACCTGCTAGCCCAGACCTTGGTATCTAAGCCTGCTTGTTGGGTCCCAAACCTCTTGTGGGGCCCAAACTCCTCATGGGGCCCCAACTCCTTGTGGGACTCAAACATCTGGGCTTGGTTGGCTCCCAGCCCGTGGGTCCCAAAACCCGTGAAGGACCCAACCCCCCTCTGGGGTCCTTATTCATGTTGGTGCCCAAGCTGTGCCCCATGGATCCCAAAATCCATGTGGGAACCCAAACACCTTGTTGGGCTCAAACCCATTGCCTGTGGGTCCCAAACCCCTGAAGGGACCCAAGTCATATGTGAGGTCCAAATCCATTTGGGGGTCCGAGCTGTGGGTCCTGTGGGGTTGTTGCTTGTGAGTCCTCAAATGCCATGCGGGATCTGAATCCTCTGAGGCATCCAAATTCATTTTGGGGTCCCAGCGTGCCTGTGGGTCACCAAACCCTTGTGGAATCTGAATTCTCCAAGGCATCCAAACCCATTTTGGGGTCTCAGCATGGCTGTAGGTCGCCAGACCCTTGTGGGATCTAAACACCGAGGCATCCAAATACATTTTTGGGTCCCAGAGTGGTTGTGGGTCCCCGACCCCTTGTGGGATCTCAACACCCTGAGGCGTCCAAACCCATTTTAGGGTCACAGAGTGGTTGTGGGTCCCCAAATGCCACGTGAATTCTGAATTCTCTGAGGCGTCCAAACCCATTTTAGGGTCACAGAGTGGTTGTGGGTCCCCAAATGCCACGTGAATTCTGAATTCTCTGAGGCATCCAAACCCATTTTAGGGTCCTGGAGTGGTTGTGGGTCCCCAAGCCCTTGTGGGACCTGAACACACAGAGGCATCCAAGCTCATTTTAGTGTCCCAGAGTGGTTGTGGGTCCCCAAGCTCTTGTGGGATCTGAATCCTCTGAGGCATCCAAACCCATTTTGGGGTCCCAGTATGCCTGTGGGTCCCCAACCCCTTGTGGGATTTGAATCCTCAGAGGCATTCAAACCTATTTTGGGGTCCTGGAGTGGTTGTGGGTCCCCGACCCCTTGTGGGGTCTGAATCCTCTGAGGCACCCAAACCCATTTTAGGGTCCCTGAGTGGTTGTGGGTCCCCAACCCTTTGCGGGCTCTGAACACCCTGAGTCCCCCAAACCCATTTGAGTCCCATCACAGCCATAACCCCCGTAGCACCCCACTTGATTTCCCCGATCGCCCTCCCCCCCCCTCACCCCCCCCGTGTCCCCCACCCCGTGCGGCCGCCACCCGGCGCCTCAGCGGCCCCTCAGGGGCAGCGCCCCCGGCGGGCCGGGCGGGATGGCGGCGGCGGGGCCAGGCCAAGCCGAGCTTCGGCGCCCCGCCCGGGGAACGGAGGAAGGGGGGGGGGGAGAAGAGAAGCAGGAAACCGGGCGGGCCCGGGGCCGAGCCGGCCCCGCTCCTGTCACCGCCTGCGTCAGAGCCCGGAGTTTTCCACTGACGAAAAAGGGCAGCGCGGCGCGGCGCAGCCCCGGCAGCGGCAGAGCGGGAGGCGCCGCGCCAGGCACCGCCGCCGCCACTGCAGCCGGAGCCGCCGCCGACACCCGCCGCCGCCTCCTCAGGTAAGGGGCTTGGCTGGGTTATTTGGGGGGTTTGGGTTCGTGGTGGGGGGTTTTGGGGGTGAATCCGTGATGGGGGGTTTTGGGGATCGGGGTCTGGCTGACTGCTGCCCCCCCCCACGCCCCCCTTCCTTCCCAGCCGGGCTGGGGGTGAAGGGAGCTGGGGGGGGACGCGCATCGGGGACACAACCGGGACACATCGCGGAGCTCCCCGGACCTCTTGGCTAAGAGGGGGAAAGGGGAGAGTCTTGGGGAGACCCTGCTGTGCCCCCCTTAAAAAAAAAAAAAAAAAATTTTTTTTTTGGGGGAGGGGGTATCGCGCCCCCCGTCAGCTCGCAAAGAAACGCTGCGCCTCCGGTGCGGTGGTGGTGAAATAAAACGCGGGGGGGGGGGGGGGGGGAGCCCGGCAGGCTCCCTCTTCCCCAAACTCCCCGGCTCGGGGATGTTTTCCCGTCGCTACAGCAACACCTACCGGCGCTCCGACCGACCGACCGACCGACCGCCCGATGGACGGGGCGCCCCCCCCCGGGTCTCCTTCACAACCGACCCGGGGGGGCTCTCACACCGCACCTTGGGCGGGGGGAAATAAGGAACAAGAGCAGCGAATAAACCCGCTCGAGTTTCCAAACGTCGATTTATTCCTCTTTTCTGGCTTCCCCGAGCGCCTGTCACCTCCGCCGTGCCCAGCGTCGCCGTGGGATGGGGCTGGCGTGCAGGGAGAAGCCCTGTCCCACAGCTAATTATTATTATTTTTTCATTTTTTTTTATATATATTTTTTTCTTTTTATTATTTCCTTTCCGTGCTTCGCTTTCGTGCCGGAGCGTTTCTTCCGCAGCTCCCAGCGAGCCTTTAATAATTCAGCGCAGGAAACGGGGGCGTATGTACGGCCAGCAAGGTAACGCACGGCGTGTACCTACGGGAGGATGAGTATGGAAACCCGCCGTGAATTATTCATCAGGTGTAATCAAATAGAGGATTTTCCTAGACAAAGCACGCTTCGCTCCTTTCATATTTATTGCAGTGCAATCTGCGTCGAGTACATCTGAAGCCCGCTTCGTCGGGGCCGTGCCAGATAACCTTTTAATGCGTTTGCTAATGTTTCTTATTTACCTTTTGGGCTGTCAGGGGGAAAGAAGGGCTTGGTGGCAAACCCCGCGGAGCTTTTTCTTTGCGAGCTTCCCAAAATATTGGCAGGAGCGAGCTCTTTTGCCTTGCTTCCCGGGGAAGGCGTTTCGCCCAGCCCCGCAGGAGAGCGCACTTGTGGCACCGCGAGCTGATCCGTGCCTCCGCGCCTGGGTCGTGCGGCAGCAGGGGAGGTTATTTTTAACCAGGGGGAAGGTTATGAAACCTTAGACCCGGCCTTGGAGGGGGGAAAATCAGCTGGGCTGAACCGGACGGCACTGCTGCTGGCCCCGAAACTGGGAAGCGACCTCACAGGGAGGCTGCCCCAGCGGTGGCTGGGAACCCACAGAGGTAAATATGGCAGGAATTAAAATAGTTAAATGGACGGGCAGTGAGTCGGTGCCGATAGCACGGGGGTGACGAAGTTGCCTGCAGGCATTGCCAGGCTCCCTGCTGCCGTGAGCCAGCAAGGATTTCGGGGGACTCAGCACAAGGCTCAGCGCTGCACCAGTTTTTCGCAATGCTCACGCCAAGGTCACCCGACCTGCGTGCAAATGAACACCTGGAAAAGGGGGGCAAAAGACTCCCCCGGGGTTCACTGCGTGAGTCGTACCTGGCTGAAGTGGGTTTTAAACCAATATTTATCCTGGCTTGAGGCACGGAGCTGGGGCTGGGCTGCGACCTTGACCCCATGCTCCGGGATGAGCCCACCCGGCTGCCCGGGCAGCGGGAGGATGCTGGTGCTCCTAGAGCCAGGAGGTTGGCTCTGAAAATATGTGCTTTTAGTGCATTGCACTGGTTGTTTGTTTTTTTTTTTTTTTTTGTTAACACAAGTTGCTTTGTGGAGGAAGAGTCTGCTTTCAGCTTGCGCGCAGAGTTGGGATCCTTCCACCCTTTGGGATATTCCCTGGTTGGAAAAGAAGAAATTGCAAATATTGCCACGATGCCCTAGAAGCTGCTTCGAGGAGCAGCAGCGCAAGCAAGGGTACCCTGGGAGAGTTTTCCTTCGCCTGCCTTGCATGGCTGCGTGCGCTGCCCCGTAAAAAGTGCAGATAGGGCCCCAAAATCGGGCGCCAAACCTTCTTATCCGCGGTATCTCTTTGTGCAGCCTCTTAGAACCAGCCCGAGTGGCCGCTGATAGTGGTTTTGGTTGCCTTCCTGCTCGCTGGGCTAAACAAATGCCAAGCCTTCTTAAATCTAAATGACTCGAAATATTTACTGTTGATACGTTGTCCAAGAGGAGGATAGTTAAAACATTAATTCTTTGCATTCCTGCGTATTAGGGCTTTACCCTGCAACTCGCTGGGCGCCAGAAATGGGACTTAGCAGATTCGCTTCCCTTCCCCCCTCATTAGACCCCCCCCCCAAAAAAAAAACACAAAAACTTTAATGCTTGAAAAAAAAAAAAAGGAGGGAGAGAGAGAGAGAGAGAGGAAGAAAGGAATGCACATCTGGGCTAAATATTTGTTAGAAAGTATTCCCAGGATAGTGGGAGTTCTGGTGCCAGAGAGGAATTCCTGCGGGTTTGATCCATTGCATTATGTACTTGTTCCAAAAGCTGTTTTCAGTAAAATAGATGAGTAAGAAGTCTTAGCCAAGAACAGAATGTCTTTTTTGGCAACTAAAAGGAAGATAGGATTATTTTATTTCAGGTTATGTAAAAAAAAAAAAAAAAAAAGAAGAGAGAGAGAAGGTGGTAAAATCCTCCTGCGCTCTGTGCTGCTCACAGAGATTTGCACTGCCGAGCAGAGATATTTTCCTTTTTTTTCACGCTGCCGTGCACATTTTTGTGACTTCTGTGCTAGGCACAAATGCGGACTGAAGTCTAAGGCTGGCGGCATCACCGCAGTTCAAATATCCCGGCTGCGGCCGGCGGTTTCGGCGGCACCGCTCCCACGGCACAAATTCCACAGCCGAGCGCTGGGAGCGAGGAGGGGAGGGCACCGGCTTTGACCTGCCAGCTGAACCCCCATCCAGAGGGTGGTTTTTTGGGGTAGATGCATGAAGACATATTTTGTAAAATCCCCTCCCAAATAAATAAATTATTGCACCATCCATAATACAGCTTGGTTTGCTCTAGCTGGGAAATCCGGCTTTGCAGGTGACCTGAGCATCGGGGCTGCCTCGCCCTGCAGCATCACCCTTCTGCTCTCTTCTCTGGGAGTCCTACAAATTGGGCAACCCCCTTACAAAAAGATGTTGTTTGTGGGGTTTTTTTTTGGCCTTAAGTAAAAGTCCTGATGCTCCCCAGGCTGGCAACAATGTTCCCTTCCCAGCGCATCCCCAGGGGGCAGGTTTTGGGGTGGAGAGGAGGGTGCTTGTGCTTGGGGAGGGCTGGCCCTGGAGGGGAGGACGGACAGACAGACAGACAGGGAGAGATGGATGGATGGACGTCAGATGGGAGGTGGCATCAAGCAGAAGTGGCTCCGGGATGGGGTGAGCTGCACCAGAGCAGTGTCACTGCCCGGGGACTCATCTCCCGCGCCATGACCTCGGCTGCTCCACCGCACGGCGGTGTCCCCGCAGGAGGGGACGAAGTCAAAATGACACCCGCTCGCCTTGCCCGTTCGACTCCCGTCCTACTGGAGATCCCATCCTTGGACAAGCTGGGTGCTCCCTCCGTTGGCTGGAAGGTGGTGGTGGAGGAAGTGTCCTTGGAGCAGCGAGTGGGTGTCCTGCGGTGCGAGCTGGTGCTTCCCAGAGTTTTGCAGTTTTTGGTCACTCCATGTGGACGAGGAGGCAGCGGTGCCACGCAAACCTCCGCTTCGGGCTTCCCTTCAGACCCACACCACGGATTTGGAGATTTCCTTCGCTCCTGGTTGTTTCTTAAAAGCAATGGGCGACGGAACAGGAGGAGGAAAAAAAAAGAAAAAACAGGGAGAGGCGAGGTTTTGGGGCATCGTGGCTGCCCGCGAGCGCCGCTTTGCCAGGAGAGGGCTTAGCGCAGGTGCCAGGTAGGGCACGCTGCCGCTGGAGGGCCGCCAGGGCCACCTTCCCCCCATCTGTTTTGGATCGAGGCCCAAAAACCCAACCCCTGGCACAAGCACCTGCAGCCCCAGGGCCACCGTTCCCCACCAGAAGGGGACGGCTGGAGGACCCAGGGGGGCAGCAGCCCCGTGGGCGCACGTTGCGGTGAATGATTAACTTCTTCCAACCCAGGAACGGCTCCATCCGTCCGTCTTTAACCTTTTAGGGGACTGCCGGCTCCTGGGAAGCTGTTGGTAAACGTGATTAATGAGCGCTGGGGCTTTGGAGGCACCGCGTACGCGCCCGTCAGCCTAGGTGCTATTGTGCAGCGCCGCTGAGATACCGAAAATCCCGTCACCAGGAGGTTTTGAAGTCTGTGCGGTTTCTGTGCCGGCTGCTCAGAGCTGTCGGGAGGGCGTTGGTTTTATGTTGGGTTTTCTTTTTTTTGAGACAGGCTTAAATTAACTTCAGACATGCAAAAGAGGGTGAGAAAGTGATACGGTTACGGTTACGAGGAACAAAATTGGTGGGAGAGTTTCACAGCAGGGTACGGGGACGTGTCCGGCAGCATCGTACCTGCGCTTTCACTACCCTGCTCCAGGGACGTTGGGGCTGTATATCCGTGTCCTCCTGCTGTTACCAGAATTTCAGGATTGCTCTTGGTTGCGTGCATTGCTGCTGGTTTTATTGCAGGGCTGGCAGGGAGCATCCGCGCTGGCTCCTCCTTGCTGGAGGCAGTTTTGGGGGAGCCCTTCCCACGAGCATCCCGGTGTCGGTGGGCTTTGATACCAGTTAGCCTGTCAGAGGCAAAGCGTGCAGCTCTTGTGCGATTTCAACCCGCAAACTTTATAAAAGCAAAGGTTAAAACATGCAACAAAGTTGTGGTTTTTTTTTCGTTTTTCCTTTTTTTTTTTTTTCTTCTCGAGATGAGCAGTGGAAAAACATGCAGGATATTTCAGAGTCTAGGCGAGCACAGAGCTCCTTTGTTTTTAATTAGCTGCGTTGTTTTTAATTGCTACTATGCTTGATACATAACCCAGCCTAAACAAGAATAGCTTATTGAATGGGGGACTGGCTATGAAAGGCACCGTGAGGAGAAGGGCTGTTCTTCACAGTTGATATATTTGTATTTCAGTGCTTCATTTAATAAGTCTGTTTCCCCAGGGGGCTGTAGCAAGTAAATCATGCCAACAGATTGTTCTCTACAAACTGGCTTATTTTTGTAATTAGCACGACGTTAAAGCTGTAACTGCACAGAGAGCGATCTGGTAAGGAGTTAACATAAAAGAATTAGTAAGCAAAATGGAATACTTATTGTCTGATAACGTTTGTGTCGATTGAATTGGTTTCTGGACAGTTGCTTGTCTGCGATAGTTGTTTTTTCTGCGGCGCCTTAAAACGGGAGAGGAAAACAGCGGACGCGTGCTGGGGTGGCAGCAAGGTGTGGGTTTTGGGGGGCACCTTTTGGGAATTGCACGTGCACAGCCGGACTGAGCTGGTGCCGAAGCCTTGCTTGCAATTGGCGTTATTTCCCTCGCTTTATTTTGTTTTTCTCCCTTGTTTTCCAGTTATATGATAGATACGGCGTCACCATGAGCGGGGTGTTGAAAAGGAAGTACGAAGAGCTGGGGGACGACAGCACCTACTGCTCCTCCTCCTCCTGCTCGCCCCTGTCCTCCTCGGCGTCCTCGGGCTGGGACTCGGACGAGGAGAGCTCCCGCGGAGAGAGCAAGCCCGGCTCTGCCTTAACGCCCAGCTTCACCCGTGAGTACCCCTGCCACCCGCCTCCGGTTCTGCATTCGCTCTGGAAACAGCCACGGTGCCTTTTCCCTCTCGTCGTGCTCATTTATCTTGTTTTCATAATCAGCCAGGGGACTCTTCCTCAGCCCTTCCTCCCAGCTTTTGTCACCCGTTTGTAATTTTCTCGCCCGAGTCCAAATTTCTGGGAATAGGAGCCCGGAGGACGTGGGTGTGCAGAGGCCCACGGGTGCCTCCAGGCCGGTGCTGTAGGAGCATCCACCATCCCTCAGCCCGCCGCTCTCAAGCTATTCAGCAGGCAAATATGGGACACAAAGCACAGCCCATAATGCTGGTTTTTCAAAATGGTTAACCAGTAGCCTAATTACCATTTCGGAACCCGTTTCCTACACAAGGTGGGGACTTTGCCAAAGCACGCGACATGTTTGACATTGCCTCCACTGTCAGTACAGATAAATGCTGTTTTGTTTTCCCAGCATTATCGGTTTTGAGAGCTTTTAGGAAAACATGCAGAAGACAAGGTCATAAAATCCCTTATCTGCTGTGCAAAGGGGGAAACAAGACAATAGGGGACCATCTTTGTGGAGGAGAAATGGTCCAACCTAGTAAATTATGCTGAACGCCCAGTGTATGTAGCAGTTCAGGTCCACTTAGCAGACATACACAAACATGCAGTGGTCTGAAAAGGCTTTAGAAGTCTTGTAATAATAAAGAGTCTCATTCTTGCTTGTCTTCCCAGGTTTGGTGACAAAACAATGAACTTTTTGTATTCTCTGGCTCAATAGGAAAGGGTCAGGAATGGAAAAAACAATTTGGGGGGGGGGGAGGAGAGAGAAGCAAATGCCAAAGTGCAGCAGTTCAGTCGATAGATGATCGCGGTGGTTAACTTGCCTTTTGATAAAGAGCTGATGTTTTAGGAGATTGAATCAAGGTTATTATGAAAAAGCAATGCACAATGCAAAGATAGCATCAAAGCAACGGCAGAGCCTGGTTTGAAACCCTCAGCTAGTGAGCAGAAGCTGCTGACACAGCTGGGTGAACGCTTTTTTTTTTTTTTTTTTCTCTCTCATCCGAAACCGAAATGCTGCGTTTTGGCAAGCGAGACCTGTGAAACGTGGGTGCAGCTAACTGTCCAGTCTTGCACTTTCCCAGCTCCGCCATCCGAGGAGCGCAGCTCGGTTCTGGCACTGCCTTGGTCCCGTGCCAGGGAATCACCCAGCCCTTCCTGGCTGCTTTTCCCCTATTCCCACCCGTGCACTAGCAGCTAACGTGGGCCAAAAAAAAAAAAAAAAAAAAGCCAAATACTGCATTTGTGCCTTGCTGATTCTCCTTCCTGACATGCAAGCAGCATGCAACCCCTACTGCTGCGTTTTGCATTTGCTTTGCGCAGCTCGTGGAAACTCGCTGCCTCTGAGATTGCCCTGACCAATTAGTCCTCCCCCACTCGCTGTGTTTGCAGATGCAGAACCAGGTATCTCTGGAGGAGCTCTGCTCTAAACGGCGTGCAGCGTGCTTCAGCAGCTTAAGATAAACCAGAGTCATGTATTGCCATGTTTACCCCGGGATCACCTGCAGAAAAATTAACATCTTTGCAGCTGCTCTCAGATGAGTCTCTTGAGAACAAACTATAGCTTCGTAGTTCCTCCCAGTGGATGGTGAAAGGAAGCACCAGAAAGAACAGCTGTTTTGGCTTTTTTTTGGCTCTGCCACAAAAGCCAGAGCCACACCACGCTGCAGCATCAGCGCCCTGGCATCCTGGGAGCGGACCTCGAGGTCCTGGCTGCGGGGCAGCAGGCAGGGTGCTGGGGCTTGGAGCAGGGCAGGCGTGTGGGGTGGTTCGGTTGCTTGTTCGTTCTGCTCTGCTGCACGTGAAGAATAAGCAAATGTGTGTTTCCTGGGGGAAGTCATGCGGGAAGGAGAAGCAGCAGCCGTTTCTTAGGGTGAATCTGGGCAGCGACTCCGATGCACCAGGACTTGGCTTGGTTTCCTCTCCATCCACTTTCCCCCTTTAGATCCTAAAACACAAGATGCTGTGACCTTACCCTGTTGTGTCCCCGTTGCGAGAGCAATCGCGAGCCCTGCATGTTTTTAACATTTTACCTCCATCTGCAGGATGGCAGCACTGACCGTATGTCCTTTCCCCCCTATTTTTAGCCACGTCCATCCTGAAGAAATCCAAGCGGCTAAAGAAGAACAACGTGGAGTTTGACCAGGTCACTGTGTTCTACTTCCCGCGCTGCCAGGGCTTCACGAGCGTGCCGAGCCGTGGGGGCTGCACGCTGGGGATGGTGAACAAGCACAGCTCCTCCCGGCAGTTCACGCTAGCAGAGTTCTCGAAGGAGCAGGAAAACGTCCGTCGGGAGAAACTGAAAGAGAAATTGAAAGAGGAGAAGTTGGAAGCCTTGAAATGGAAGGTGAGTGGCTGGGTCGGTGGATGTCTTTTTTAAGTTAAGGGTCTTTTTTGAGGCCTCAGGGGAATCGATCCTGAGCCTTCTGTGGGTCTCAGAAACACAGGCTGTGTGGGATTTTCAGCTCAGTTCTTCACCCTTGAGAGGTGGTGGAAATTATGCTGAGCTCCCCCTGTCAGGTGTCCACCAGGTTGTCAGGTGAGACCTGGATGAGAGGCTGTGCACGCCACAGTCTTTGGGCTCTCAGATTTGTCTCAGAGGGCTCTGACACAGATTTTGATCCCATGGGTGGCCACCACTGGGGCAGATCTTCCCTTCCTCATTTCTCCTAAACTGGGCTGCTGATGGTCCCTGGCTTGCTGTCCCCAACAGTTCCCTAACGCTTTGCCCATTTTTTGCCCTCAGCTAACCATGAACGGCACAAAGGAGTCGGAGGAGGCCAACCAGCTCACTATCGAGGACATCGACGACGACGACATCGACGTCAGCAACGTGGACCTGGAGGACGGCTTCTTCCTCCAGCCCTACCCCGCCAAAAAGAGGCGGGCGCTGCTCAAAGCCATGGGGGTGAAGAAGATCGACAAGGAGGAGAAGCGGGAGCTGCACAGCATCCGCCTGTCCCGGGAGGACTGCGGCTGCGACTGCCAGGAGGTCTGCGATCCCGAGACCTGCAGCTGCAGCTTGGCGGGCATTAAATGCCAGGTACTGCCCTCGCCGGGTCGCATTGTCCCCGTCGCGTGCGCCTGTCCTCGGGGCAAAGCTAAGAGAAGCTCTAGGAGATGCTCTCCAGGCTGCTAGGCAAGCGCTGCTCGAAAGCATCCACCTCCCAAATCACACGTCCCGTGGGGATGTGCCAACGCACCCGTACGGTGCGCAGCGGAGAGAGATGGACCACGTGGGCTGTTCTTGGCAAACAAAAGCTTTTCGCTTCTCCAGCGAGGCTGCGATTTCCCCTCCTCCCCCTGCTGGTATTTTTGTTCCCCTCCTTGCTGCGTGTCACAGCTCCCGGTGCACTCGGGCAAACGTGGGAGCATCAGCGTCAGCCCTGCAGACCCACCTGCAGATCACAGCAGCGGGGTAATCCCATTATATGCAATTTAGCATCTTTTTTTTTTTTTTAATATTTTATATTTTTATGGGTGCCCACCCCGTTTTGGTTTCGGGGGCATATTCCCTATTCCGGGTGCCGTTCGTGTGCTGTGGTTGCACACTGGGGTGGTGCAGGGTGGGTGTGCACAGGCGTGCACAAGCGTCGGATGCTCCGTGTGCGTGTCACAGCCCCCCTCTAGTGGCTGCTCACAGCTGGGACATAAAGGTGTCACGGTTTGTCCTTCATCCCAGGGAGGGGCAGAAGCTCATGATACAGATATTAAATATCAAGATGCAGTATATTAAAACTCAGGTTTGCCCGTTTACCTCTCTTTTTTGGGTGTTATATTTTGTTGGTTTTTTTTTAAACCTTTTAAGTTTTTTCAATTGTACCGGAATCCATCTTTTTATGACAACCTTCCAAAGAGCAGGTGGATTTTTTTTAATTGCTGTATTTTTTAGCTTGCTTTTAGACCCCTCAGTCATTCCTTCGTGCTGCTGGGGTGGGTTCTGAGGGTCAGGGTGGGTCAAGGGAAGCTTCGGTTTTGGGTTAGTGTCCTCACCCCCGTGTCTCCTTCCCTCCCCAGATGGACCACACCTCCTTCCCCTGCGGTTGCACCAAGGACGGCTGCGGCAACACCGAGGGCAGGATCGAGTTCAACCAGTCCCGGGTGCAGACCCACTTCATCCACACCATCATGAAGCTGGAGCTGGAGAAGCAGCAGCAGAGCAGCGAGGGGGCGGCGGAGGCCGAGCCTCCCTTCCGGGAGAGGCTGCCGCAGCTGGGCTGCGCGGCGGGGAAGGGGCCCTTGGAGGAGCGCGCGGCGCCGCTGGCCCCCGCCTTCCAGTTCAGCCCCGAGCTGGAGGCCCTGGGGGAGAACAGCTGCAGCAGCGACATGACGGACTCCTCCCTCTCCTCCCACCCCAGCGAGGACCTGGAGGAGCCCTACGAGAGCCTCCCCTCCGACAAGTCCCAGTCAGACGTCGACGACGACGGCTTGGCGCGCATCCTCCACTTCAACGACTCGGATGCCGAGGAGGAGGGCGGCCGCTGCCAGGACAACCTGAGCTGTTTCCACCCTGCCGACTTCTTCATCGAGGACCACGGCGGCGAGGCCAAGCCCGGCCCCGTGGCCTCGTCCCACCTCTCCGAGTGCCTGGACGAGAACGCCAACCAGGACGGTGGCGGGATGCTGGAGGAGGCCGCCCACGCGCGCTGCGACGGGTTGTCCTGCTGCGCCCCGGCCCCGGCCGAGCCCTGCTCCAAGAGCTACGCCGACCTCAGCCTTTCCTCTGACTCCTTGGATTTCTTCCAGTCCTTCTCGGACTATAACTTGGGACCTCTTTACAACTCCTTGAAGGAGTATGAGAACCTCGATAACTACTCAGCGTTACAGTTTCAGTTTCCTAATTTCCCCGGCTTCCCGCAAGCCGGAGATCAAGGCTCCTGTTTGTTGGAGTCTCTCTTCGGTTTGTCTGAATCCGTCCCCGAAACCCCGGCCCCTTTCACAGACAATCAGCATTTGGAGGACGCCATCAAGTCGTCGCTGATGGAGACGGTGAAGGTGTGAGATGCCTGAGTACCCTGGGACGGGAAGGACCGGCAGCGTCGGGGTGCCGAAACCAAAGCCGAAGAACGGTGGGACAGGCAAACTTTCAGCGACAGGATGATGTGCTACGTGAAAAGGAAAAAAAAATAATCAGACTTTCTGAGCAGACAAAACTATTTTTGGTCTTTATAGAACGTGGACGTTTTGACATACTGCAGCTACAATCAGTTCTCTTGCTGTTTGTGCAAAAATTTCTAAACTTTCGTGATGGGGTGGGAGGGAAGCAGGGAGGGAGGGACAAAGACTTTCAAGTATGAATTTCCTCGTGTTTTGTATGCAAAGACCTGTTGAGAAATGCTCCTTGTGAACGTTGCCAGTCGTACACACAGCCCCTTCTAGAAACGTTTCAGTGTTGTGGGAACTTTTTTAGACAACTTCTGAAGCTGTATTTATTGTGAAAATTTGTGATTTGCGTGAGAGCTAGCCCAACACGCTCTTGCGTTTAAATCCAAAAAAGGTTTACAGAAGAGATCCGTACACTATATACATAATCATTCTTCATCTATTTATTGCAAATTCCAGAATTTAAATAGCCACCGAAGCTTGAACTAGCATGAAACCTTATTTAAATTGGTAATACCTCAGATGTATTATGTGTACAATCATATTTTTTGCATAATATATCTGTATTTATTTATTTTCTACCTGTAGTACATGAATAGCACTGTGGTTTATCAGTGACCTGGAAGGGCAATAAGGTCTCTAAGTGGCACACATCCTGAAGATGGCCATGTTGTTTGAGTCTGGAAGGTGCCGGCTGTTTGGTCTTCAAGTAACATTTCTACAAGAGCCGAATGCAAGCGGGTGGGAGGGGAGGGATGGGGGAAAGGTTCCCGCAGGGCCCTTGGGTAGCTAGCCAGCCTTTCACAGACACGAGAGCACGAAGGTGTCCAATGTCCATGATATGGGGACCCTCAACTGCCCAAGAAACACGAGCTAGCTCAGTCTAAACAACAAAAACCACCCAACCCTTTTCATAAATTATTTTCTAACTTATTTAACTTCCTAAGGATTTGGCCATGAGATCTTTCGGTGCCTGAATATGCAGAGGACCCGTCAGCGGGGGGCTGGATCCTGGGACTCAGGCGAGCAAAGCAAAGGGCAGCAGCACCCTGCTCACACTTCTCAGCGAGTGCTCCTGAGGACTCCCAAATGTCGAGGGTATCGCAGCCCCCAAACTTGTGGGCCAGACTCTTCATTTTTAATGGGGTAAATCAAGTCAGGGAGATGGATATGAAGGTTGGTGGGTTATTTATTGTTTGAGTACGGTTGCAGAGGGAAGGAAAAAAAGAG
Source organism: Cygnus atratus (assembly GCF_013377495.2). NCBI lineage: Eukaryota > Metazoa > Chordata > Aves > Anseriformes > Anatidae > Cygnus > Cygnus atratus. The sequence continues at coordinate 5,784,669 of NC_066363.1, forward strand.
CAATCAGTGTGTTTAGGAGGGAAATTAGAGGCCTCCTTGGCTTTCTGTTGTGGAAATCAGCCCAAGAACATGACACTATTTGGCCATGCCATGTAACTGGACCCAAAATCCGCACGCCAGTGATACACTAAGTGCCTACGCCTGCAGCGCGAGCAGCCGGGTATCGCGATGGGAACCCGCAGCTTTACACTGAGCCCCCCCTTACAAAGGGTGCGGAGCCACCCGGGTCGGGGGGGACACCCCAAAATGGGGCTTTGGGGTCCTTTCCCCCGGCTGAACCGCTGATATCCCTGCTGAGTGCTGTTTGGTACCTGCCGTTGGATGGACGAGCCGTGCCCGCTCCAGCAGGCACCACCAGCGCCCTGCCAGCAATTTGGGCAGCTTCTGGCGTACGAATATTGCGAAGGCTGGGTTTTATTATTATTATTATTAATTATTATTATTATTTAATTGTTCATCTTCTCTGGTATTGAGCCGGTCAACCTCGAAGCGTTGCTGACCCACCGCGTCCTCCCGCGAGGCATCGCCCCGGGGAAATCCCCATGGGCAGGAGGGCGACTGTAGGAATACTACTGGCAGATGGAGGATTTCCTGGAGATATATATATATATATATATATAAATATATTATTTTTGTTGTTGTTGTCGTCGTCGTTTCTTTCGACTGAAAATCCCCTTCAGTTATCTTCTAGGTGGTAGTTGCTATCCTTCAGACTGCATCAAAATCGCTGACCGTTGAGAGTCTGGTACCGTTCTGTATTTATTGGCACTAATATATTTTGTAACATTCCTCGGTTTCTCCGCATATATATATATTTATATAAAATATATACTTATATTTTATATATATATATACACAGGTTTTTTTTTTTTTAATGAATGACGGGGATTGACTCCTGCCTTTGTGGATTTTTTTCTATAATTTATTCATTTTATTTGTGTTAGTGCCAAAAAAAAAAGATTTTTTCTCTTTTTTTTTTTTTCCAAGGCACTGAATTGTAAATAATATAATTTTTTTTCTTCTTTGTATCTGTGTAAAAAGTTACCTGTTAAACATTTTAAAAACTGGGTATTTATTGACACAATCTGTAATTATCTAATGTATTGATTGAAACGCTTTGGTTTCAACATAGCTTTATTTTAGCTTTCTTTGTGTATATATTGTGATTACGTTGCTTAAAGGTACAAGTTAAAAAAAAATGCTTTATTTTTACCTTATCCATTTGCATTTGTTTAAAAAAAAAAGAAAAAAAGCATATTTGTCTACAGCTGCTGTCTCTCATTTCATCAAAGCAATATGAAGAAATTTCCATTACACTTTCAATAAAAGAATTTTGTTTGAATACGGCGGTGGCTTTGACCTTCTTGCTCCTTCAGCATGGCTGTGCATTAATTTTTATTCCATACAGCGGCTCAAAAACTTGGATGGTGGGGCGTGTGTGCTGTATTGCATGTCACAGCTGTTCCGTTTTCGGTTTGTTTTTTAACTTTTTTTGGACCGTTTTTGAATGGCTGTCTCCTCACCTTAGGGTTCCCACCCCAAAGAGTGAGATGGTGGCAGCCTCGGAAGGGGGGGCGTCCGGGTGGCCTCTAGGGGTGCCCCAAAGTCCCTGTGGTTTCTCCCAGGGATGGATCTCCTCGCAGAGGGGCACCCAGTGCCAGGCCGTCTCCAAGTTTTTGGCCTGGAGGAGGTCCAGGCTGGTGGGAATGGTTTCTCCAGCAGCATCAGGCACATCACCTGGGGAATAAACCCCAGTTTGCTCTTGTTTGAACTAATTCTGGTGGCAATCGAGGAAAACCCAAAGCAAGCCCGTTTTCCCTCAAAGAGGAGGCCCTACTGTTGGAAATCTGGGATCACACCCAGAGTTAAAAAACATCTTTTGGCTTTTTGGTGGAAAGGCCAAATTCATCGGTGAATGCAAATCAGAGATATTAACACAGAGAACAAGCCGGTTTGGGAAATACCTATTTTTACCTGACATTGATGTTTGAGTCCCTCAGAAACCAAGACCGGGCGGGGAAAATAAAAGGCCAAAGTCCATGGCAGAGGTGTTTAATACTGTCATCACAGCTTGCACCGATGAACCCATGCAGGACTTGTGGTTTTCCCATTCAAAAGGATATGTAGGATGTGTTTGTTTGTTTGTTTGTTTTATATTTTTATATATATAATGGGATTCATGGGATATAGGCATAATGGCAATTATGTCTACAATTCCCAGTTGTGTTAATTGTTCTCTGGCTGGAAGAAGAGCCCGATGCACAGTTTCAGCTCCTGCACATTTTCGGGTCACGCCGATGGCTTGGCACCATGCCCTGGGGAACAGCAGGGTGGCCACCCCTGAGGGGACAGCCCTGAGGTGCCACATCCCCTCCACGACCCCGCACGGCTTTTGGCATCCCAGCATCTGCATCTGCGGCCGGGAGGAGCAGCGGGTTTGTGGCAGGCTCCTCGTGCCAGGAGGAGTTTGGGGTTGCTCGGGGCGTGATGCGGTGGAAACCCCGCAGGATTTTCCCCAATTTCTTCGGCTCCGGCGTTAAAGCAGCAGCCACTTCACCGCTCCTCCCTTTCGAAAACAAATCTGTTGGCTTTTCTTTTCAGCTTCGCCGTGCCAAAATAATAGACAAGATTTTTTTTTTTCTTTTTTTAGTGCTAATGTCGCCGCAGCCCGCCTGCTTTTTTACCCCCACGGGAGCCTCCCGCGGTGCGAGCCTCCCTTCTCGGCAGGGCGGGGTGGAGGCCAGCCAGCTTCGGGCTCAGCGTGGGACACACGTGCCCAGACCGACGACACGCGGGCTGTGACCCATGCCCAGACACAGTGACACGCAGGCTGTGACCCATGCCCAGACCCAGTGACACATGGGCTGTGATCCATGCCCTGGGTGGCAGCAGGCGGCGGTGCTCCTTTAATGAACCCAATAAATCCCATCCAGCCCGGGCTGCGTGCTCCCCACCTTCCTCACCCTCTTTATTGCCTCTTTATTGACTTTTTTTTTTTTTTTCCCCTCTGTATAGCCACCATCGCTTGTAACACCCGGAGGCACGGAATTACTCATCGCCTGCTTTCATTTCTTGAGTTGCACCGGTGCCTACAAGAAGAGCTAAAGGTTGCGTGCGGCCAGCAGACAGAAAGCGCTTCTTCCCGGGTCGTGGAGCAGCCTATGGAAACAGCCTGACTCATTTCTCGCCTGGAGCTGGCACGGGGCAGGAAGGAGACACTCTGGAGCTGTTCTTAGCGGGAAGGGCTATAAAATTGTCAAAGGGAATGGACTTTATCTCCCGCAGGGAAAAACCACGCCGGGAGCTGCAGGGCAGGGGGCGTGCAGGGGTGTTGGCTCTGCAGCAGCAGGGGCATTTCCACAGGGCCAGCTCCTGCACGCCAATGCCTTGTGCCTGCTCTGAAGGTCCAAAGAAAAAAAAAAAAAAAGCCTCTTCTCCTTGCTCCTCTGTCTTGGAAAGAAAAGACAAGTTTCTACCAACCACCATGGCACCAGAGGTAGGGTTGTCCCAGGTCTGCAGCAAAGGCAACAAAAAGCACCCTTGGTGGTGCCTTCAGGTCCCCACTGGCTTCAGGACCTCTGTCCTGCATCAGGCCCATCCTCAACAGGTGCAAGTGTTTTTTTTCCATGGAGTTGAGAGGAAGTTTGCAGGCGCTGAGGTTTTCACTCAGACCTGGAGATTGCCTTGGCCTGCCTATAAAAAAGGCACGGCAGAACTGGCAATTATTGGCACGTTCCCATGGACCGTTTGAGATTAATCTGTCAACACTACAGGATGAGAAAAAATATGTATGTCCTGTAGTAATCCCTTATTTTTTGGGGTACTAACATTCAGCATCACAGAACTCCTCATCTCTCCATAAGGATCCCACAAGCATCCTCTCCACCAAATTTACCAAAACTACAGACGAGCACAAAAGCTGTTTGATTTCTGATCCTTCTCATCCTGGCCCTTCTGTGGCCAGCCATCTGTGGAGGGGCTGCAAGTCCTCAGCATCTCAGGAAATGGGTGATGTTAAATGTAGAGAAGAAACGTAAGTAGGTATAAGGCTTCAGAGTTTTCTCTCTAGTGTTTTCTCCCTAGAAAGCAGTGAAAATTCGTCTCTTGTCAGAGGGCTGGCTGGAGTAGAGAATTCAGATAAGCCATTAATAGAGAGAACTCTTTTCCTCCTTCACAGCTACAACTATTAGGAGTTTTTATACTGCTGGATCCGTACGTTTCCACCAGTTTGCTTCAGACCACTGAGACTGCTGTGGAGCGAACAGCAGCATTGCCATCTACTGGGCAGCAGCTCGAGCTCCAGTTTGGAGAAACACTTCTCCTCCTCCATGGATAGACCAAGGATGCAGTGTATTTCACTGGATTTTTGTATTAAAAAAATAAAATAAGGCTTAAATGATCTGCCTGGGTCTGGAGGATGGGTGAGGATGCCCTCACCTGGTGAGTGTGTCCACAGCTGGAGGAGAGTTAAGTTACTCTTTGGAGTAAATAGAGATGAGAACTTTCTGGTCTTTAAGTGCTTTTCCTATTCAAAGCATAGAATCATAGAATTATTTGGATGAGATGTCCGTAACCTGAACATCTCCATCTGGTTGTGGCATGGCAGAGCTCCATTGCTGAGTGTATCTCCGTGTGACCTCGGGGCTCTCTCCAGCCGTGTTGTTTGGGGCCATCTGAGGTGCTCAGGGCTACGGAGACATCCCCATGGGGCTGGTGGAGATGACTCGGGGCCTCAGGAGAGCCACGCTCCTTTGAAGCAGCAGCAGGACGGGGAGGAATGTCCTCAGACATCCCTGGTGGCACTGAACCTTAAATTCAATCCCTTCAGTGATCCCAGAGCTGTGTTTCACAGCATTTACAGCACTACCAAACAGCTCGAGGTGTCGTAGCCAGTCTTGTACCTCTCCAGAGCACCCTGCATGTGGTGGGACCACTCCAGAAGTAGCCACGGGTATCTCCTTTTTCTGCTCCACCTCAGGACGTGGGGTGCACCAATTTCCGAAAATCTAGTGGGTTTTAGCTGCGTCGTCACCACCCAGCTTTGACGACAAGGCTGGGAACATTATACATGAGCCTTATATTGCTGTGCCCAGTGGCGTTTGCCCTGTACTCTCGGATATTACCTCGCTGTCAAGCTCGGTACCTTCACGCAATAAAGCCCACGGGGTTTTCCACGTGCTCCCAAGGTCGGATTACAGCTTTGCTCAGGGTGCTCTGGACCAAGCCACTCCCACAAGGCTCTTGGAGACCGAGAGGGCAGGAGGGAAGCACGGTGTGCGTGCTGCCGGGCCGCCGCCACCCTCATACCCTGCGTCATAAATCAGGGCTGAGCAGCACAAGCTGTTCCCGTCACAGGAACCCGGAAAGAAAGGCTCTTCTTGGCACCGGGGATGGGATAATGGTCCTGAGCAGTCTCCAACACGTGGTTCTCCTGCTCCTGTGGCTGCGGCGTGATGTTTATCCTCCGGGCTGCTGCATGAGAAGGCATTAGAGGAACAAAGTTCAGAGCGGGCTGACAGCAGGTTTCCAACACCCGCAGCTGCTCCTTGGAGAGCAGGGACAGTTTGTGCAGCTGCAGGAAAGAGCAGGTAGAGCCCTTGTCTGCTGTCATATCGGGATATGAATGTTTGGGGTTGTGTCTATTAGCCACTTAAGCACCGCCGAGGAACAGCACTGAGCACGGGAAGTTGCTCATACATGTGGCTGAATTGTTAATGTGGTGCTGGAGTGCTTTCGGCCCAAGGAGCAGAACTGTCCTTGAGTCTGCTGGGTGGAGGGTGATGAGAATTTGGGGCCCCCTGTGACATCCCTAAATCCATCCGTGGATTTAGGACATCCGCGGACTGAGCATACAGGGGTAGACCTGACCCCAAGCATCAGGCACCCCAAAGCCAGCAGGGACTGCACGCCTCCACCTCTCAGCATCCAGGTGGGTTTTGGAAGTGGTGTGAGGGGCTCCACTGAAAAAAAATAATACCCCAAGACCTCCAATCAGACACAGTCAGGGCAAGATCTCAGCCACCGTCTGGCTGCTGTCACTTGGCTCCTAGGTGAAATTCAAGAGCTGTCAGCCCATCTCTGAGCAAGTCTAATGGATTTAGGCTCCTTCAGGGAGAAGCTGAACTTGCCATCGTGGCAGAAATCACACGTGCTGTCTTAAAAGGAGTAAGAACCATTCAGTAATATTAAAGGGCAGGCAAGCTTCTTTGTTTGGCTTTTTTTTTTTTTTTTTTTTTTTTCGTGTCAGAGAGGAGAACTGCCAAACTGCTGAGCACAGAGGAGGCATTGCCAAGGGCAGCCCGATAAAGCAGAGAGCTGTGGACGCAGCTGGGGCTCCAGCCCTTCTGCAAGCCTTGAAGAAACGCTGCTGGTTTTGTTTTAGTTTGTGCTCGCCAAGAGGTTTAAGCAGGGCTTATCTGGTTGCCAATCAGACCTCTATGCAAGAGCAGCTAAAGCCAGCTCCCGGGTGTTTATCGGCGTGGCTGCGAGCAAACACAAAGGACAGAGTGCAAGGCTGTATCCATGCCATTTTATCACGCGCAGCCCACAAAACCTCTTTAGGAGCCGGTGAGAAGTGCGGCAAGCCTTGCTCCGGTTTGCCAATGCCCTCTAGTGGCTTTTGGCCAGCAGAAACAGCGCTCCCAAAGAGCTGGGATTTTGCAAAAATACCGCTGTGTCCCTTAGGAGAGGCAGGGCACGAGTGGGTTGAAACGGAAAAAGAGCGAAACCCAAATCCTGCATTCCCAAATGCTCGTCCTCATGCCAGAGGGAGAGGACGGTTGAGGGATGCCCCTAAAAGATGGTTTTGTAGCTCATCAAAAGACAAAAACTGCCTTCTTGTGCTTTCTTCTGCCTCCCTTCACCGACCCCACAGTGTGCCTAACAGGAACATAGCTTTTATTTGGAAATCTGGTATGCTCCAGGTGGGCTTGCCCCAACCATCCACCGAGGGCTGAAGTCACACAGAAACAGGGGATGAAAGTCCCTGGGTGAAATCACTGATGCTTTATTATGATCTCAGCCAAACCTGGCGAATAACCCAAGAAAGTGTAGAAGGGATGAGAAGAGGCTTGATGAGCAGGGGGATTTTGCTCCAGCTCTTCCCAGGTTAATGCACAAGTTGATCCTTCTCTAATAACCCCCGTTATTCTTCATGGTCTGGAAAACAAGAAAGAGGTGAATTCAGCAGAGAGCCAGAATACCTAGAAAAATAAATAAACAATAATAACAATCTCAAAGGCAACAACTCTTTCCTTAGAGTTGTTTGCACCAAACGTAGCACCAAATATCCTGCTTTTAGACCTGCCCAGACCTCCCAGTTCAATTCCTAATGGTTTAATAAGTGGAAGGATCCAGCTCCTTTGCAATGGCTCTCCTTGGCTTTGAGGGAGATGTGCCAGGGTTACTCACGGTGTAGATACAGTCTGCATAGGCTGACACACGTGTGAAGACTGTCGGTTTCTTATAGGTGTTACAGTAGGGAATTAACCCACCACTGACCACCCCGTGGACTTGCCAGCACCCGTCTTTGTAACAGCTGAGAGGGCCCCCGGAGTCCCCCTGGATCAAAGGAAGGAGGGGAACATATTCAGCCAAGTTGTCCAAACCACTTAGGAATGACAGGATTAGGATCAGAGCTGTCTTTGCTCCCCGGTCAGCCTGCACGCCACCTACAAGGATGCTACAAAGCTCAGACCCATTATTTATCACCTCAGACTGCATAAACACACAGAAATATACCATACACACCTCAGAAAGGGCTGTAACCCTAATTTCCCCACTCCAACACCACCATTGCAAATACAGTCATAGGCAGATAGTCCAGGGCACGCTGCATCATGTGCAGTCCTTCCCAGCTACAACACCTGCACAGCAGCTCTTAAAAAATCAGCACCCTCTCCAGCTACAAGGACCAGGGTCCTGTCATAATTTTTATTCTGTCCTGCTTTTAATCCGTCCTGCTTTTAATTATGACAGTTTAGCAGAAAAATATGGTAAATATCTATAGACCTATAGTTATACTATACCTATAATTGTGCTACAAAAGCAGGAGGGACCCTTGGCACTCTTCCTTTGCCTTTACTTACCACAAACCAGCCCCCAGCTGGTAATGGAACATATAATTATTAAGTAAAATGTCTCTTTCAGCAGGAAGCGATGCCATCTCAAAAAAGCCATTGTCGTAGGCAGGAGAAGAGAGGTGCAGCAGGGCAATGTCTTTGCTGCAAGAGGATACAGGTAAAAGAGAGTTTACTGGAAATCCTGAATTAGTCATAGAGCAGGTCCGATGTCGTCGTGTGTGTTTTGTCACTTATACAGGTCTCTAGCCTATGGATGACTGCGAACACACAGCTTGCAAACTTCATGAATTGATCTTGAATTCCCATCTTGCTAGAGATGGCAATTAAGGATATAAGCAATTAAGAGAGGAGGACATAGTAGAAATTGATAAAGGGCAAAATCTCTCCCCCAAAAAAGGTCCTACTCCTTTGGAGGCACCCAACCTCGGAGTGAATTGCAGTAGATTTTGGGTGGACAGACATCCCTGAATCTGCTGAGGCTTTACCTTTCCCTGGTCTTGGGCAAAAAAAGGCTGAGGTCATCCCAGGAGGCACCCTGCATCATCTCTAAGAGGGGAGGTAATTCGGGAAACCTCCACTGCATCACCTCCCAGCCTCACCGAGGGCAGGAGTGAACATACACAGCACTGCTGGCAGGACAGGGTGCTAAGGACCATGCATCCCTTTGACAATATTGCAAATAATTACCCACTGCTGATGCTAGAGGGATCCCAGCCATCATGAATGAAGACCCTGTCCATATCAATGAAGTACTCAGTGCCATCCACCTCCAAGAGATTGTGCTCACCTTCCACAATCTAGGAATTTCTAATTAACCTAATTAATAATTAATAATTAATTTATAATTGTTCTAATTAATCTAGACCTTCCACAATCTAGGAATTTCTAAAGCACCTTCCACGGGAGGATTTTCAATGGGTTGCAGCAAACCAGCCTTATGAATTAGGACAATGATGCCTGCAATTTGATGGTGAAGAAAGCGAAGGTGGGAAACGCGTGCTTCTTTCCTCCTTTCCATCTCCGTGCAGCTTCCTCAGGATGCAAACCCATTTGAAACACTCCCATTAATGCAAATGTGCCTCCTCTCATGTAAAGCAGCAATCAGGTTGATTTCCACTCCCAGGAAGTCAGCAATTACACAGAAAATCAAGGTTAAAGCAATGAGATCTTCCCGGTTCCCTTGATTAAGTGTGCAGCGAGATGTCCAGCTGTGCGAGGAAGGCACCAGTGGGGAGCTCAGAGGATGAGAAGGATCCGGCAGCTGTCTGCAGCAAGAATGAGGAACAGGACAAGAGTTTTGGTGCTTTTTATCCCACTCACATGCTGAGGCAATGGGCTGCGGTCATCACCCAGGTGCTGCTGCTGAGGGTTCCACCACAGACCTGACTGTAATAATCTGGGGAACCAGCACAGGCGATCTGAAGTGATACCTGCATTGAAGGACAAAATATTTTGCACCCAGGCCATGCAGAATTGGTGGGTGTCACTTCAGACAGTGGAATGGCTTCGTAAAAGAAACCTGACAAACAGACCCTGGAGCCTGAAGCGACTGTGTGCCCACCATCTGCTGGCTGCTCCAGCCTGAATGGCAAGCAAGGAGCAACGTGCAAGGACTTGTGTGAATTAAGAAATTAAGTTGTTGGGTTGTTCTGTTTTGTTTTGTTTTGTTTTTCCATTTATGGAGCCACAAAAGACCACTGGTAGCATCTGAGTATGAGAAAAGCTGGCCATCTCTGTACACGTTTTAATTAGAGGGTTTTCTTTCATACAGACAAGCAGCAGATATCCACATTTTCTTCTACAAATTTTTATCCATATTATCCCAGATCTTTTTATTTTTTTTATTTATTTACATGGTGCAAATCATCTTCTACATTAGCTGGCTTTGCTCATAGTTGTGTTAAGACGTTGTAGGTAGTTGAAATATGCCCACAAAGGATCATAAATTGGCTTAACCAAACTGATTTCAAAGGAGTGCGATATTCTGGTTAAGCCAAGGTTGGCCATGTCACGTCCTTTCACTGCAAGCAAATCCTGCTTGCTCCTTAAGTGGAAAGGTTATAAAAGCACAGAATTGCTTTGGTAAGTGCCGCTATTAAATTGTCACCAGCAGGTTTTACCTTGTGTGGACTAGGAGTTTCATCTAGGCTTGGTGGTGGCAAGATAAAGCACACCTTCCCAAGCGGGGACAAAGCACGGAGTAAACAAAAGTGATGTAAGTGAGCTACCGGTCCTGCTGGCAGGGTGGAAATCCAGTATAAAATCTGCTCATGAATTCGCGGTGCCAGGTTGTCAGTCAAGCTAGCAGAATTAAAACCATACATCTTTTCCCCTATCTTGAAAAACTCTCCCACAAATAAGAAAACAGGAGAAAGCAAAAAGCAGCAAAAATGTATTTCTGGAGTCAGCAGCAATGACTGCTGTAACTGGTAAGACCTACTAAGAAAGTAGCCTTTTAAATCCATTGTGCCAATGAAAATTATCATTAATAAACAAAAATCCACCCTCGGAAAGGGCACCCAAGTCCAAACAAAGCTCTAATTTGTCATTTGGCTCTGTGCACCAAACCCAACAGGTCTGTTTTTGTAAATGCCCAGCACTGAACCACCTCGAGCAGAGACCATGGGTGAGAGGATGCCGACCAGTTCCGAGTCTGGGCTTTGGTTTCTTGTTCATCTCTTGGCTGTCTTCAAATGTGAAGTTGTAACCATGCCTTGACTTGGATGTAGGTGAATATAACAAACACTACAACTTTTTGAATTTGCTGTCATTTTCTCACTGCTTTTTTTTTTTAGGTATAAAGCTTTATTTTCAAGTATAAGACACCATCACTACCTGCCACTTCCAGCTGTTTGGTGGGGCTTCGTGGCCTCCAATTACTCACTCTGTTAGCACCTCCTTGTGAAGAGCAACTCTTGGGGGACTTCCAGAATTGCCCCTAAACAGACCAAAAAATAAAAATAAAAAAAAAAAGAATATGCATTTTTTCCTGTGTATTCCTAATGAGTGTCAGGCTTCTCAAGTGACAAACTTGTGCTGCACAGGGCTAAGCAGGTCTGAAAGACCAAGTGATTTTTCCTGGAACAGAAGAAATGGTGGTTAAAGATGCTGACGCCAAGGGTTGTCATTTTTTTTCCTCCATGTTTTTTTTTCCAAGTCCAAAGGAGACTGCAAAAGCCAGAGGGATTTCGCTGCACTTTGCAATCCCCTTTCAACCCCAGACCCCCAAACACATACGGAGGTCATAAGAACTGAAGAAAAATTTTGTTTTGGAACATCCCCAAAGCTCAGACTAGTACCTGGTGACACTGCAATCACTATCCATCCTGGAGGCTGTCTCTAAAACCTCCATGGTTGAAAAACACTGTGAGCAGTCTTCATCTTCTATGACAAAGCTGTTGTATAAAGTTAAATTGACTTCTGTTTCCAGAAGTTCCTGCAACTCAACCAAATTGCCAGGAGATCGAGCATGTTCCTACCAACCTAAATCCCCTTCCTCTGGGGGTAGGTTTCCCTTGCCTCAGAGAACTATCAGCTCTTCTTCACTCAGTAGAGAAAAACCCTTCCAGTCAGAGTAACTGTGTCCACATTAGTGGTTTTTTGCGTGCTGGGATGGTAACTGCAGAGAAAAAACAGACATGCTGTAATCTGCACTACTTAGAGTTTGTGAGGTTCACCCTTTCCCAGCTCAAATAACCCCATTACAACTTATCCAGACAACTAAGATGAACCAGATACTGAAGCATCTTGAGTGAAGTGGTAGCAATACTCCGAGCAAATTCTTTTTCTACTAGCATATCTGCTAAGAAGCTGTGTCTAAATTTGTGATTAAGGTAACTAAGCGCAGAACTCATTAAACTGATCCAAAATGTTCTCATGTATGGGGAAAAAAATAAAAAGGTGTAAGAACCTGTTTAAGGTACAGCCCAAGGTTACCCAAACACCTCCACGCTGCATAGTTCCCACAGGGCCACAAAGCAGATAAAAACTGATAAATTTGGAGTGCTCTCAGATCAAGTCAAAAACTGCAAACCCAGGCAAAGCCAGCACTTTGCTAGTGATTGTTGATGCACAAGTTGCATCCCCTTCTTAGAAATTTATCTGCCTGCCCAGCTGCCTGCTACTCCGTGTAACATGAACTGATCTTTGTCAGCTAGATAATAAAAGCATTAGCAAACAGGGAGGGTGGTTCAGCTTTGGCTGGACGTGTTGATCCGATGTTGGCTGGACATGCTGATCCCTTTTCTGGGATCCTTTTCTCCTCTCTCCTCCCTTTTGAATGCGTTTCCCTCTGCCTGCCCCCAAATGCTGGCTCTCAGCAGCAAAAGGGGAGGCAGAGAGCTGGGCTATGTATGCCCTGAGGGGAAAAAAGGTTAAGGAGGGAAATGTTGTGGCTGGCGGAGACTGGGATGTGGACAGAGGCTGGGAGAGGCAGCAGGCACGGGTGCTGAGACCTGCACCCCGTCTTTGAGAGAGGCCCTGACCTAGCGCTTCAGAAGAACATGTAGAAACCTTTGTGATGGATAACCTTAGTCTACGGGATGTATGTTTTCCTTTTTAAAGTCCCCATGAACTGCAATCCCTGCAATCATTTCATACCATGGAGCATGGTGATTTATATCCCTTTAATGGCCTAGGTCAAGGTAAAGCATGATGTTGTCTTCACAGGAAAAATATATATATATCTGCAGACAACTTAAAATCTTCTGTCCAAAGTGATTAACAAATTGGAGTCAGAACCTTTCCCAATTCTATCACCTGTTGGGACCATTCGGTTCTGATTTTATAAAACACGTTGTGTTTCTACTTCTACTTCAGAAGTCAGAGAAATCTCAGAACAGCCCTCCTGAGAAGACTGTATTTTAACAAAATACCTCACAAACTTTTATCTGTTAGAAGGCATCATCCAGGAATGATCCAATCTCATATTAGATATGTCTTGGAGCCTCCTCAGTTAACATTCACCCAGTCATTTTCCTGACATCCAGACTAAAGTTGAACCACTCTAAGCAATTGCTGGCATGTGTAAGGCATCTATCTAGGAACACAGCAGATGCACAGGCTCTTCAGCTAAACAAAAATATGTTCCTACCTAGTCAGGAAGAAAACAAAGAATCCCTGTAACTGGTGGAAACCCAGAGACTTGTTTCCATGATACGGCAAAATCTCTTTGGGACACACAGACCATTGAGGGACAGGCAGTAAACCTCAAAACCTCACCTTGAACTTGAGCTGCAGCCAGAGATCAGTTGTCAGCTTGAGAAACAGCTGGCGTAATCCCATGTGCAGCACAACCCTTCACTTTCTCTCTGGGCCAATTTTACCCAACTTTTTACTGAGGAGTCTGTTTTAAAAGTAGGTTCAGTAAGCATTGACCTCAGCAGGTTTGGGGCTAGACATAATCAACTGAAAAAGAGAGTTAAGGAGACGAACTAGGAAGGATAGCAAGGCTCATCCATACAATTATGCTGATGGGATCCACCACTCATGGGATGGATTTGGTAGGACCAGGACTTTTTCCACATCATTGCACCAGTCCTCTTTAACGAGCCCTTTCTATTTTGCTGGAAGCCATTAAAAGTTCATTGTGATATTTCAGCACCGAGATCTTTTTTAAGTCACTGAACACTTTTTCCCTTTACATCATAGATCATTTTTAGCTTCCAGTTAGTTTTGGCCAGAGTCAGAGAGTGGCCTCCTCGCCAAGCAGTCTCTTCGTTCACTTTCACTACATTCATCTTCCTCCTTAGACCTGGCCAACTCTCTTATTTTCTATTGCTAATTTGTTATTCCAAAGATTTTGTGTGTTCCCTACGTACAATTTTGTTGAAGAACATTGTTGTCTGTTTATTCTCCTTTTGGACCTCGTGCCATTTAGCTTGAGTAATTGTTTGTCTATAATCTGTGCTCTACAGCAGTGCACATGGCATCATACTCGTTTTGCAGCTGAGTGGCTTTGATATTGGGCTGTGTCGTAATGCCCAAAGGAGAAATAAATTACACCAAGGATGATGAATTACAGCTGTTTTCTGAATTCCTCCTCTTCAGACATTGTTTTAGTGCAGAGCTCCGGAGGGACTGTCTGTGTTTTGCTCTGTGCTTTACACATATACTTGGTGAAAGAGGTGAACCTGCAGGTCATATGTGAACGGGGAGATGGGAGATTGAGCACTGGGACTGGGAAGCTGTACAAGCATTTTCCAAGGGTGAAAAACCTTCAATTTATAACTTTAGGGAACGAAATGAAAACAAACAAATATGGTGGTTGGAGTTAATGGCAATGAGGAGGCTGATTAGTTTTTGATACCACAGCAGTACCATAGAGCTCCAATTAATTACAAAACTTGGCTTGAGATACCAAAGTCTAGAGCTGCCATCCAAAATGCCACATTTTGCCTACTGCTAGATCTCAAGAGGCAGGGGCTATGAAATCTGTTTCAGAACATGCTCAGTTCTGGTATCAGAGTGCAAGATTGTTGCTCTCTGAAGGACCATCTGAAGCCAGGGCCACCTTAGGGTTACTCAAAGGTGTAGACAAAAAATTAGTGTTTGTGCTTCATGTCCCCACCAGTAAACAAAATGGACCATCCTTCATACCTCAAAGCTAACTCCAGTGGCCCTGTTTGTGTCCATAAGGCAAAACTCTTCTGTATTATAGAAAAAAAGAGGTCTCATCATGCTGCCAATGGAGCGTGGTCTGTCATCTATATCAGCCTTCCAAACCACGCGTGTGAGGTGCATGGGCTGGTGCAAACTGGTGCTATGCTAGACTGTGCTGTAACATTGACTAAAACTCTACTGTGCTAATGTGCTAACGTTCACTGTACAGCCAAAAGGAGGACAATGCCTGGGCTGATGCTCTAGCATTAGTTATTTAATCAGTATACAGACTTTTTGTCCTTGTTCTCAGAGCATCAGAACTAAATATTTTGATGACCGCAACATTTTGTGGGTGAGTACATTATTTTATGAATGATGGTAAGGATAAGGGAAGTTGTGAGAGAGAGGGTGTCTGGTGGGAAAAGATTCCAGGACTGGAGGAGCAGATAATAAGCTCTGAGTGCAGTTGATGGGGTCTATTGGAAGCTACTGAGAACAAAAATGAGGGCATAGTCATCTTTCGGGGTGGCCCTAAAGCACAAAATGACCTCCAGACATCAAGAAGGTTTATTGCACATATTTAATGTGCAGTTTTGTTTATTCTGCTCTTCAACTCTTTTCCTAAGCATCTGCTATCAGCCATTGTCACTAGGATATTGGCTAGATGGACCTTTGGACTCTCTATATATCCTTATTTATGGAGTGATGAGAATTAGAAGAAAAGTTAAAGGAGTTCTGAGGGTGTGACAAGGTTCCAAGGAGTTAAAGCTCTACCCTGAAGCTTAGTGTGAAAGCTGTGCTTTTTGGTGCTGAATCTTTGGTGGAGAGAAGAACCTGTTTAAAGGCATCTTCAGCAGCATTCTTATGCAGTAAGTCTAGGTTTTCAGTAGTTATTATGTGCACTTTGAGTGTTTTATCTCATACAAGAAATCCACTTTTTTTTTTTTTTTCTGGGGTAGTTTTATTCTGGCTGACTGAACTATAGTGCCTAAATTTCACCAGGTAAGTGGAGTAACAGGCAGCTGGGAGGGGAGAGAAGACATCTGAAGGAAATGACCTTCCCTGTTCTGGAGACATTTTCTTCACCATGTCTCTAGAAATTAAAGACAGTTATGTTTGCAGTGCAAATTCTTTCTTCTTTATAGCAGCGATTCAACATAACATCTCTACTCAGGATAGCATTAAGCACACTGTTAACTCAAGTATGTGCTAATATAAAGCACATGCTGCTCTTCTCAACAGAGATGATTTTAAATGTATTAAAATAGGAGTTGAGAAGATTCCTTCAAAATGCAAGATTAAAAAAGGCAACGCACACAGTGTGTTTAATTTTTCATTATTATTTCTCTGTATTCCTTTTCTTCCATACCTGAATTTGAGTTAATCAACATATTGATAAGCTCATAAATAGTCCTGTCATATCATCTTTGGGCAACAAGTTAGGATAACATGAGTGGAAAGCCTTTTGTTACCTAACTAAAAAAGTCTTTGGGTACACTGTCTTGATGTTTGATAAAAGCTTGATCTAGTGTCCTGTTCTTAAAAAATATACTACAGCGGCCTTAATCATTGATAAATGAGGATAAAGGGACACATTATCTTATATTCTCTGTTTTTATTACTACATGGTGAAGCCTTTATTTCAGTAAGAGTACTGTGCATTATTGAGCTGTAAAAAAGTATGCACAGCTAATCTGTCATACCACACTATTTATCTCTGTACCAGGGAGCAAATCTTCGAAGATTTTGTTGTTGTTTTTGTTTGTTTGTTTTTTACCTATAATACATATGATTTAAAATAAATCCTTATCTAGAAGGAAAAATAAAATCAAGAAATTAGAAAACTTTACATTTCAGCAATGGAAATCATACAATGACATGAGGTAATGCCTGCACATTCACTTTAATGTTAAAAATATTTGTTAAATATAATTGATGCTTAATGTTGCTTGCTGGTAAAGGAGAACCTTGCAGTACTTTATTTATTGATATTATAGTTGTAATATTTTCTTTTATTATCTCTGGTCAATGGATCTTTATCATGGAGAACTTTGGGATATTCCCAAGCACCACAGACTTTGAGTTGGGATGAAACTTCCAACAGAGCAAGGAAGTAACCATTTTTATTAACTTGGGTAGTAAAGATCATTTGAGAGGCATTCTGATACATCCCTTCTCCATGTTTGCCACTGATAAAAAAATTTCAGGCTTTCTACAATAGTGACATGATCAAGTGATGAAGTGATCGGGTGAGTTGGTATACTGACCGACTCCAGGCTCTGCATCTTCAGTATGTGAAGGTCAGGAATGTAGTCTTAATCCAAACAATAGCAGGGATGGCTAAGTCCATCAGAGCAGAAAAAAAACACTTCCGTAAGTTATAAACAGTCTGTCGGAAAAGCTGTGGTTATGTGGCAATTGAGGAGCCACTGTCCAAGAGGATTTAGACCAATCTGAATTATATTGCTGATAGCTCCTTGGCTCCAGTCACTGTTCTTTCTAGCTTTGTGAAAGTATCTCAGGGTTGGATTAGCTCATTCCATGTGCCTATTTGAAAAGAATAGACGATAATCAATCTTCTCAACATGAAGCTACCATACTTATAAAAGCACTAAGAGAAAGGATAGTCTTCTTGGAAAATTTTGAAATGTTCACAGTCAGCATACTTCCATATGCAAATCTATAAACAATAGGAAGTGTATGAATTTCTTTAGGTAGATATTTAACTTTATGGTGTATTGATGGACATACAGGTGTTCTTATACATATGACATCCACTCATTTATAGCTACAGAGTTCCTACAGTTTTACAGACCACATTCTTGCCAGTCCTGATGCATACATTAATGCAAACTCAACCATTTAAAGAAGACACAAGTCAGGTCCCAACCTCGTAAACTGTTAAGGAAGGAGGAAGTTAGCCTTGGAGGAGAACAAGTTTGTCTGTTTGCTTTTCTCACTGTACCACAACTCTTGCACTGAATCATGACTGCTTAAGTACCTAGCTTCTGCTCATAGGCTTAGACAGAGTGCTTCTGCAGTTAATCGAGTACATTAGCTTAGGTGCTGAATGACTTTCAACTCCATCAATGGTTGCTGGAAACCTGCCAATTCAAATCCCTCTCTGGAAGACAGATGCTTACATTTCTCCACGCTTCTATCTGAAATGTCAAAGTTGATGCTCTTAATCTCACCCCAAAACACCAGCAAGATCAACAGCTTTTCTAAATGCTCAATGCTCCCTTTGTGAGATAGTGAACAAGAGAATAGATAGGTCATGACAAATGTTAACCATGTTGCTTAGCACAATACACAGAGATAACACCTATACTATGGTGATGATGACAAATAAAATAACAAGGAACATTATTCAAAAAGAGCAGCATTTCCTTTAACAACTGCAGCCTGGAAGGAATCACTTGGAGCAACTGGCAAGGATAATTTATAATTAGAGCAGCATACAGCATTAGGGCATTGGCTCATGTGCTCTCCGGTTACAGGTACTTAACATCACACAAAACTGATGAGTTGGGCCAGTTCCATCAGCTGTGCCAAGGGTAATGTTACATACATGGTTGGGCTGCTGTAACAGCTTGTTGCTACAAAAAAATGTGCCTTGTTATCAGTCCACTCCTGGCAACAAGGTCCTGATCTGCCTTGAGTCAGCTCTGGGACCTTTCATCTCACACGGTAAAATGATTTGATTCACTAACCCAGGGAAAGTTTATTTGCATTTTTGCTCTGTCATTGTAGAAAGCCAAATCAGGCAGGTATGGAACTGGATAGTTTTCAGAGCCTATGCAAAGAAGCAGGTAGACCACATGGCTAGATGCAAGGCAGGAGGAAGAGCAGGACCGTCCCACTTCAGCACAGCCAGTTCTTGAAGGGCTTGGTTCTCTATCATGTAGTTAGACATCAATGTACAGAAATAAAAGAAAAATTGGACTTTTACATAATAAACTGTTTTTTTCATTCAGTGCTGCAAAGACAGTCCAGTGCAGGTTGAAAGATCTGTGCAATATATTCGCTATCGTGTCTTCACATATTTAAAGCATCCCAGTCACTTATGCCTTCAGAGATCTACTCTCAGCAATCAAGTTGTAAAGACATCAATAAATACATAAGTTAAACAGATTCCAGTTATGAATAATTTGGGCTTGTGGATCCTGCATTACACATCAAAAACAAACAAACAAAAAACCAACCAGCTTTTCGTTATCAGATTGATTATATAGCCCAGATTAGTTTTGTTTCATTGTATTTTGATATTATCATTTACAGAAACATGTTAGATGTGGAACCCTACTATTATAATCTATTATTTTAAAGCCAAACACCAGAAAGATCTAAAGTCAAAGAGACACTAAGAACTACCTTGGTTTATATATATGACCTGAAAGCAGGTAAAAAAAAACTAAATTTGTAGAATACAATGATCAACAGTTTACAAAATATTCTGAGATCCCCAAAATAAAAAGAGGCTTTTTAAAGTATGTTACAGGACTTATTTGAATTCTCTTACTGACTACATTATAGGAGAACATCTCAGGTAGAAACCTGGCTCACTGAAATAATTTAAGCCAGATCTGACAATTTTTTTTTTTTCAGACAGAGGAGTACTTACAGTTAAAGCTCTTAAGTAAGCGTCTGAAATTGATATATTCAAATTAACAGGCTTCTCTTCTATTTGGAGCACCGTATTTCACTATATGTATGGCTTTCTCCATCTCCATGTTCCAACACTTTCTCCTCCTTCCAAAAAATGTTGTCCTATTAAGAAGTTTGTATTTTTACCAGCTCTAACTTATATAAGCAAATCTGAAATCCCTAGATTCATTTTTGTGCACATGAAGAAATAGCTCGATTCATTTAAAAAAGCAAGCCTTAAAGTGGTCAAATAATCTGCAGAGAGGTTCTGAGGCACTGCTCTGAAAGTCTGAAATGCACAAGTATTACTTTGCATGCCTCAACAGTCCTTTGCTGTAGTTAAATTCCAGTTCCAAAATTAATCGAGCGGATTGTTTGTTTCTTCACCATTTCAAAGAAAACTGCAGTTTTATCAAGGTTATCACTTCTCAGCAAATCAGCTATTTTCCAGGGCTGAAAAGTTATCTATAAATTAAAAGCAAAAAAGTACATTTTATCTCAACATTACAATAACTCAGATGCTTCCAAATCTTGCAAAACTTAAACACTGACTTAAATTATGCAGTACTTTGTTGTGTTTTGGAGGCTGTAACTAATGAGATACAGCAATACTGCTTATCTCTTGGCAGGAGGCTAAGGCTCATAAAGTAAAAAAAAAATAATGGCAGAGTCACAGGGCCAAAGAGAATTCAGATATTGCCAAGATTTTCAGCTTCTTGGAAGAGAAAGCTCTTTTAAAATATTTCAAATCTATTCATTTCTACTTGTGACACTAAAGAAAATCCTGAAAATACTGACTTCCACTGAGAATTACAATTTTGTAAATGAAATTAAGAAAATAGAGTTTGCATATTTTTACTTACTAGTTAAAAAAAAAAAAAAAAAAAAACAACCAAGCCTTTGAGTGGAAACCTGAACAAATACACAGACTTCAAGACTACAGAATGTTACATACCTGGTGATTTTTCTAAAACATTCTGGTAAAGGTTTATTGCTTGTTCATTGCTTCTATTTCCTGAACATGAGATCTGACACTAGACAAAAACATGTAAAAAGGGGGTGTACAAATAAAGAGTTCTACATATGAACAGGTACTGCACAATATTAAAAGTTTGGTTATTTTAGACATTATCTTAAAAGCACTAACGATTACACTACCATGAAGCATGTGGGATATCTCCACTTTTTAGGAAGAGAGGCCTATTTTTCATCAGGCCTCCCTCTTTTTCTATGACTTTTTCTGTAAAAACTTTAGGGATGCCAACCTATCATGACAGCAATTTCATTATTAGTAGTTTTATGTAACAATAGTACTCTGGTGTGTAGGCATGGAAATACTGGCTCGTGACATCAATGATTAAATAATATCAGTTCATACCATTGTTGTAACTTGACTGCACTTGTCGTCTTGTCACTGATGCTCACATTATCAAGATCTTCTTCTTCAAAAAATAAATAAATAAATAAAGCATTGCAGTACTATCTGATAAAATAAGAAGTAACTAAAAATAAACATATATAGATAAACATTTTAATAAGTATCAAGAGCCTGTTATTTTCTCTCTACTGAGCTCTACCACAGAAGACAGAGTAGCTCAGTTTTTTCCAAGACAATTCCCATCTACCTTTATAATTACACCAAAGACAGATTACCCCACTAGAACAGCTATCTCAATATGTAAGGAATTATGAATATTCATCAAACAAGATTCTTTACTGATTTTTTCATGTGAATCACTAAATATCTGAAATGGCAGGGCTAAAATTATTTCCATTAGGAATAAACAACTAGAAGGAACATGGAGGAAATCAAGTACAAAAAATAAGAAGATGGCCAAAAATCAGGGTAATCTTGAAAATGTCAATAGCAGTTCCATTTATATGAAGTGACATGTGCTTATTAGACATTAAAGCTTGCAGTATGTTCCATATCATTAGCTGCCAGCAAAAACATAGATGGAATTCATATCTAATTCAGTGCTATTTTCTGCCATTTAGTGGACCTGAGAAGCAAGCATTCCCAAATGTAAATGGGAGTTTTTGCAAACCCATATTTTATGGGCTTTAAAACCTAAGTTTACTGCTCATAGAAAACCATACCCAACCAATTTTCTTTGTTTTGTGACCTGATATTTACATTTGAGTTATGTTACTGTCTTCTGGTGATTTACTTTATTACACATAGATTAGAAATATTTCTCAATTTTATACATTTTATTGGGTGGATAAATAAGCACAAAACTGGCTAACATGACTGTATTTCATTTTCATATTCATGTTCCTTTTTGGATCATATCCCATTCAAATGCAAGAAATATGATTTAAGAATTCACTTATGACAATTCTTTGGTGTCCAAAAATCAATAAATATTTTCTTGTTTACATTTTTGTGGACATGACACTAACAACAATTTCACTCACTTTGTGTACAGATATTATGAATAAGATGTTGACTAAGATTTTTAAAAAGACTTTCTTTACTAGCTGTTGTATATGTTAACACATTTTTATAGATCCCAGTAGTTTGTACATAGTTCTTCCGACCCACCTCGTGCTCATCAGACTGGATGTTAATCACTGCTGCCACCTACTTCTGAGAAGAAGTTGAACCTGGCTGCTCCAAAGAGATGCATTTCAGTGTTCTCTGATGCAATTCAAAATCATGTAGAAATGAAGAAGAGCGTAAGAGAGATTCATGAAACTGAAATATTAATTGCAACAATTTCTGGTATTTTTTCAGAGCAGTTCCTTTTGCGTCTATTTCCTGGGCATCCACCTGAGCAGTGGGCACCTGCCTTCACAACACCTTTTCTTGCTCCAAAACAGAGAACTCAATTCAAGTCTCCTAGCACCGGATTTATGTCCAAACACCAGACTACTGGTATTATAAGATCAATCTCTTTCAGTCATTCCCCACTGATGCTGTTCCATTTTGCATAAATAACATATTAACTAGAGTAGGGATGCAAACTTTACTTGTGCTCTCTGGGGAGAGCATGGCCATTGAACTACAGTGTCTATATACTTTTTTTCTTCCCAGCATATTTCTCATATTATGAGGTTTTGGTACAAAATTTCCTTAAAGTCATGAAGGTCAAGAAGGTGATTGAGATTGGCCAGTATGGATTTACCAAGGGCAAATTGCACCTGACCAACCCAATGCCTTCCAGAGTGAGATGACTGGCTGGTTCGGAGGATAGCAGTGGATGTTGTTTGTACATCTTGACCACAGACAAACTGTTGATGTAAGAACTGGATGACTAGATAATAAAGTGGATGGGTGGATTGCCAGGTCCCACTTGTGGCAATACTGGTGGCATGCCTCAGGTCACTACAGTTCAATATTCTTATTCATGATCTAGGTGATGGATTAGAGTGCACTCACACTATATTTGCAGGTATTACCCAACTAGGGGGAGTGGTTGATATGCTGGAGGACAAGATTACTCTTCAGAGAGACCTGGACAGGCTGGAAATGGGCTGGCAGAAACTTCATGATGTTCAGCAAAGTCAAATTAAAAGTCCTGCCTCAGGAATGGAATAACCATGTGCAACTGTGCAGGCTGGGGGGCACCTTGTACAAAAGGGTCTTGGAGTACCAGTGAACAACAAATTGCACAGTGAACCCTTGCATCAAATAAAGACTAACATGTTGGGCTGAATTAGCAAGAGTGTAGCCAGCAGGTCAAGGGAAGTAATTTCCCCCTCTATTCGGCAGCTGTTAGGCTGCATTCCTGGAGCAGCATGTCCAGTTTTATTTTCCCCAATACAAGAGAGACTCTTGTCTCTCTTGTAAGCTGAGGCCTCGCTACCAGCCCCCTGAGCCATGCTGCGGCACCACAGCAGCTAGGCCTGGGCCCAGTCTCACATGGCTGCCCTGATCTGGATTCTTTGGCTTGTCTTCTTGCTTGAGCTCAGACCCGCCCCTTCATACAGTCATACTGGACTGCGTCTGACCCTCATCACTGCCCTTGGGCTCAGTCCTGCCTCTAGCTTGCCGCTCTCCATCCCAGCTCCTTTCTGCTGAGCTCACTGCTAACGCTGCCCTGCACCACGCTCAGTAGGGCCAATGGAGTCTAATGGAGTTTAAGCCAGTCTGACCTACTAGATAGTCTTCCTCTAAGTTTTGAATGATGGATTCCTGTGATCTGTCCTCAGTAATGCTTAGTTTTTATTCTGAACCATTTTGGCCAAAACATCACTGCTTGTTTAGGTTCAACTTCTTTGATTATCTTAAAATTTGTGATAGGTGTACTATTATACAAATACTTTGCATTCATAATTACCAAAGAATTATTTTTTCATAAACATTTTTCATCGTTCTTCATTCTTCTAATTAATTAAACACATTCACAGTTTCCTCTGAATTGCAAGCTTGCTTCTGAAGCTTACTGGGTTCAGATGGTTAACATCAGAAAGTGTTCACTCCTTTGAAACATCACCTGTAGAATTTCTGATAAGTTCTACAGAAAACAGTTCTGAAAGAAGCCAAAGATCTTTATTGATACTACACAATTCTTCTGTCATATTGAACAATAACCTGTATAATGTGCAGGGAAAATAATTGTAAGGGCTACACCCTAGAAGTGCCTGTTTTCTCCACTGATTCAAAAAAAGGAACCTATGACTAACTCAGCTGCAGCTTTGTATACTATATCAACATATCTAAGCGTATTTTAGAATGGTCAGCACACATTTCACCTATCAACGTTCATTTACATAGGGAACTTTAGAAAAGACCAATTCTGCAAGCAAGTTGTTGCTAAACACACAAAGAGCTTTGAAAAATAAGCACTTAACGTTTACAATATTCTGCAGAATCTGTCAGTTACATGTCACATTGTTTTAGTTTCATTACCCTGAAAGACAAATTACATTTCTTTCAAAATTCAACTTCTGCAAAAGCAAAGACCTCATATAGATTTCATTGTCTGAAAATGCCATAACTGCATTATTTCAAGTAGCTCAAAACTTTGTAAAAGTCAGAATATATTTCTAATGACTTCCAATTGTCATGTTTTTAACTTCACATTGCCAACTAGCTGTTTTATTTCATGCACTGACTTTATTATAAAAGGAACATCCTCCCTCGACAAAGTATTTTGGAGAATGACTACAATTATACTCTTGGACATTTACTGACGATAATACTATCTTATTTTTACCTTCTAGTAAACAACTAACAAAGTTAGATTTAAAGAGTAAGATTTCAAGACATATTCATTAAGAAACTTGGCAGCAATTTCCATCCACCAGTTAGAGCAGCCAGTTCTGACTACATCAAAGTGCAGATTGGTAACCTTTGTGTAATGTCATGGATGTGACCAGACAGTCCTCTCCATATATTTTTGGAAAATCTTTTAAATGCAGACTGTTTCCTGTTTAACACAATCTATAAATGAAGAATAATCAGGGAAAGAAATACAGGAAGATGAGGCTTGAAACTCTTCTTAAACTCTGTGTGTGTTTTCCTCAGTAGGTAAGGATTTGCCTTTTAGTGGAGTTATCTGTAAGACGTGTTCAGAAAGCCTTTTATTCTAGCCTGCTTGCCTCTGGCATGTAATTACATCAAAGTAACTCCAAAGTTGTAACAAACTGTAAGTAGACTTGATTAAGCGGTTTTACCACCTGACCACTATATTATTTTCCCACTGCAGGAAAACCAAACCAAACCAACCCAAAACATAAATATTCTTCCTCATCAGAAAGAGGAAGAGGTTTGGATTTATGTAGAACTATCCACTAAAAATTCAATGAACTTTCTTAGATTTTATATTAAACAAGAAATGTAATGTAAATAATAATAATCCTAAGTACATTATACATTTGTTTCTGCATGTTTATATTTTCTTGTATTTTGCTAAAAGCCTGATTATTTCATTTTACTTTTTAAATAATGAGAACGTCTGTCTTGTTATGGATGAAATACCATTTATATGCTACTTCTCTAGCTCCTGGGGATATTTTCAGCATTCTGTCAAGCACTTCAACATTTTCACATGTGAGCTATAAAAACATTCCTATGCAATATAATTAATTAGTCCCTTCATTTTTTCTTGTTTCATTTGTTTTCCAGCTCTAAAACAGCTACACAATCTAAAACAAACAAACAAAAAAAAAAGTGTTAAATGTGTTCAATTTCATATGTACATAACTTCTCGGATTGCTAGTGTTACTGAAATCAAAATTGTTCAGCATTTGCCAGATTGGAAAGTAAATTAGTAAACTCTCCTCCTCTAGAAGTCACATTTTTTAAAAATGAACCATTTTTTGCAGAAAGACAAACTGAAAAATAATATACAATTCTTCGATGATATAGAATGTAAATCTCCCATCACCTTAGATGGGACTTCTGCTCAGTCCTAACTGCTGCCGAGCACTGGGTCGCTCCCATAAGAGCTGTAAGTGTTCTGTGTCTTCACGATCTTTGTATTCCTAAAATTTACTACCTCTAATAGAAGAAGAAATAGCTAGTAGCTAGTGTTTTCTTTTGGATCTGGAATACTCTTGTGATGATGTTCTAGAAATACCCATGCAAAATAAATCTTTGGTGTAGCACAGAATCTACTTCAAGATATATGCATGAAAATAAAACTTGATTTCTTGTCATAAGAATATCATAACATGATCACTACAAATTCTCCTATGTAATGCTGCTGAGACTTATTGAAGTCTCCAAGCTCTGTATAAGTTGACAAATTGAACATGAAAACACTGTTTAAGTGTTAAATAAACATGAACTAAATTACCTTTCTGAATAAATACAAACGCGTTGCAAAAGAGTGCTTCAAGGCAGATTCAATTTTTCAGTAATTTCAGTGATAGCAGTACAATTTTGGTACCTAGCAAATTGGACAAAATTGTACTTAAAATATACCTACTTTTGTCAAATCACCTCTAGATTTCTTCCCTTCTACAACTCTTAATTTAATCTGGATAACTAGATAAAATATTGGACTAATGTATTGCCAAACTTCTGAGAAGTAATATGTAAAACACATGGAAAAACGAACAAACACAAAAGAAAACAAGCAAACACAAAAAACTTTGCCTATATTTTTACACCTTTTGTGTGCATAAAAGAGTGCCAAAAGACAAGAGAATGAAACATCAGAACGGTTCTGGCATTTCCTAGCCGTGAGTTAGCATCTTGTATTTCACCTGCGGAGACATTGCAGATGGATGGTTGATTCAGACATAATTAGCAATCACTTTAAAAGTGATTTGTATAAATGAACCCTGAGCCACAGTCTAACTAGTAACTCATTTCACTTACAAGCTCTACAACAATAAGCTGTTCTCAGTGCATGTGTGTTTCTATAATAGCTTTGTAAAGTACGTGGAATAGAAAGGGATAAGGAGCTATGAGCATTGACTTATGAACGACTGAGTTGGGTCAAACCAAAGCCACATCTAGCCTGCTCTCAACCTGCAACAGCAACTCTAAAGCACATAGCGAACAAACACTATGACTGGGACAAGTACAAATGATACTTCCCTCAAATGCTCTCCCAGCCTTCAGATGGTTTCAGCTCAGAAAACATCCTTTGCTGTAGTGGTTTCTGTGTACCTATTGGCCCTCCCTGTATTTTTCTTCAGTGAATTTGCCCAGTGCCTCCTTGGGTCCAAATAAACTCTTGGTATCACGGCCTCCTGTGGTAGGGAGCTGCAGAACTCAGTTAGGTGTTACATGAAAAATCACATCCTTTTGCTTGCTTTGAACCTGTGCCCTCACTGTTTCAACAGTTCCCTTGTTATTAAACTGAAAGAGAGCAAACACTCAACTCCTGACTATGCTCTCTGTTCTGCAAATTACTTTGTAGTACATCCTCTCTTCAATTGTTTCTCATCCGAATGAAGAAGCCCTGGTTTACCTAATCACACCTATGAGCAACTAGTGATACCTTTAATTATACTTAAAGCCCATTTTCATTTCTACTTTTTTTTTTTTTTTTTTAATGGGAAGATGTGAGAAAACTATGACTTCATATGGTAATTCAACAATGTCCTCTTTATCATTCTCCATTTATTTTCTTTATAGTTCTCAATGGATTTGCTTTTTGGTTATTACTGATTTCTGAAATGACACTTTTTAAACTCTAGGTCTCAATTCAGGCTGCTGTTGAACAGCTCAGAGGCCACCATTTCACACATCAAATTGGTCAGGATTTTTTGCCATATGGATAATTTTATGTTTATCTACACTTAATTATACCTGAGGTTTTATTGCCTACATAGTCGATATTGCCTATAGTCTAAGATCTTTCTGTAATTCTGGAATTGCTCCTTATTTTTACTGTTCTGAATAATTCCATGATATCAGTATAATTTGTCATTTCCTGATATTCCCTTTTTCCAAACTTTGGGGAATATGAGGAAAAGTAAGGTCTAGTTCTTTCAGTACCTCATGGATGATCTTTCCAAGCAGTGATCATTCACTCCTACCTTCTGTTTAGATATCTTATGGTATAGTTGTTTAGTTTCCTTAAAAGCCCTTGATAAGGTTTTTATGAGGGACTTTTGGAAATCTAAACAACCAGATCACTCCTTCCTGTATGTTTGTTAACCCCTTTGGGAACTCCAGTAGATCTGCCAGACAGTACATCCCTTTATCAAAGGCATGTTGACCCTTCCCAAGAATGTAACACTCAGGTACCCACTAGACTTATTTTTTATTATGGTTGGTTAGTAGGTGTGCTACAGACTCTGGCATCCATTTTTGGTATGTTTGAAGAAATATTTATTTCTAATATTTGTAGATATACAATTATATGGCTAACTCCACAGTGTTTCATTGGCCCATCTGTTACAAAAGACATTCTGAACAAAATTTAGGAAAAGATATAGTTGTGTAATAAGGTTCCCAAATGTGTGTAGCAGGAAACACAGAAAAAATGTTTAAGACAAATTTATTTTTTTCTGAATATTTGCATGCACTTCTACCACATGCTCAATGAATATAATGCACAGATCTGCAATCCCACATTGGAAATTACACAGGAAAAAGTGACTTTAAAAAGGCTCCTAAGAATATCCTGGTCAGGATAAGCCAGTATGTATGGCTTTTGAACATAAATAGCTATTGAAGTGATGGGGAATTTAAGAGCTTCACTTGGAAGAAAAGGCAAAGGATGGAGGAAACAGCTTTTTTATTGCTCTGTCTTTATGCATCGCACTTGAACCACAGGAATTATGTGGATAGATCCTTTGGAAAAATGACATCTCAGAGGTTCAAGCAGTAAGTACCAATTAGTTTAACCAAAATGGATGCTTTTATACTGAAATGAAAGAACTCATGGAGGAAATATAGCTGGCACTTTAACTATATTAATATAGTATTGCTTCAAATTACTACTATTACTCTGAAAACTTTCAGAACTCTTCTATTACTGAAGATTAAGACTAAAAGGCAGAATCAGAAGAATTCATCCTTAGTAAAGCAGAGTGGAACAGATATGAAATTTCAAGGGGAAGGGAAATATCACCACTTCTTAATAATTACCTAAACACAAGGCTCCGTAGGCCTTGAAAATCAGCAACACTGGATCATTGATTTGCTTCTTCAGTTCCAAGTCTGCAAATTGGCTCAGCAAGTGGAAATACATTTCTTGAGCATAGTAGATAATATATGCCTACAGGCAGGAACAGAACAGAAACACTTTCTCTTTTGAAATGTGCTAAGTGTGTGTTGGTAAAACACATCAGTGTAGTGATAGGAGAAGGGGTAATGGTTTTGAACTAGAAGTGGGGAGATTTAGATTTAATTAGATGTAAGGAGGAAATTCTTTACTCAGAGAGTGGTGAGGCCCTGGCACAGGGCAGTCAGACATTGGAATGGGTTGCCCAGGGAGGTGGTGGCATCACCATTCTGGGGGGGTTCAAAGAGAGGTTGGTCCTGGTGCTTAGGGACATGGTTCAGTGGGTAACGTTGGTGGTAGGGGGATGGTTGGACCAGATGATCTTGGAGGGCTTTTCCAACCTTAATGATTCTATGAACAGGAGTATCACTTTGAAAAAGCCGTCAGAATGAGAAAAACAGACAACTATATTTCTCAGAGATTTACGAGCGTACGTGAAGAAAAAGATAAATAAATAAATAAAAATCAAATCCATCCCTGCCTTCCCTCCCTCCCACCCTCACGAGGCGCCTCCCTCAGCGGCGGGGAGCCCCAGTCCAGCCCCGTCATGGCGCGGCCGCTGCCCGCCCCCAACAAGATGGCGGCCGGGCGGGAAGCGGCGGCGCTAGCCCAGTGCGGGGCGGCCCCGCCTCACACCGCCCGCCCGCCTCTCTTCGCCGCCCACTCGCGGAGGCCTCCGTGGAGCCGGGCGATGATCCCCGCCGCCAACTCTTGAGCCGCCGCCCGTCCTGGTGGGCATGGGGCTGGGCTCGAGCTCCGAGGTCCCCGACGGCGGCGCCGAGGGCTTCCACGTCCACGGGGTGAGGAGGCGGCGGCCGAGGGGATGAGGGGGGATGGCCGGGAGGGAGCGGCATGTCGGCGGCCGCCACGGCGGCAGGGGAGGAGCGGCGGCTGCCGGCAGGTCCTGGGGTCCCCCAGCCCGGCGGCTTCCACTGGGGAGCCCCAAAACTTTTTGACAGGCTCCGGGGCTCCTCCACCGGCAGCGTTACCTTGCTCCCCGCCGGGTTCCCTGCACCCGGGGCCGCTCCTCGCAGGCCGCCCGTGTGGCGGCGGGTTTGCTGTAGCCTCTGCCGTGTTAACAGCTGTTTAATAAGCCAAAATGAGCCGTGCTTACCTTTAGCCGCTGCTTTTCTTCCCCAAACAGCAGCAGGAACGTGCTGCTTCCCACTCCATCAGCAGTTTGTGCTTCCCGGAGTTGCAAGATGTGTTCGGGGTACCGGTATGCTCCCTTCATCTGCTTTTGTCAGCCTCTTTCATTGACTTAGCTCTGTCAGAAAAGACCATCGGTCACGAAATGTTCCCCCCATTTTTGTGTTAAATACACGATATTGCTTAGTTGTCTGTTGACTGAGCGATGATTGTTGAATTTTGTGACCTATGGTGTGCAAAAGGCAGTCTGTTTTTTCTTTTTTCCTTTTTTTTTTCTCCTTTTTTTTTTGGTTGTTTTGTTTTGTTTTGTTTTTCCTCCAGGGATTTCATGCAAATTTTGCCAGGGTGTCATTTAGCTTTCAAAAACACTGCAGGCTTTTTTGCAACTCCCAGCTCCATACGAGAATCTGTGTGGCTCTCAGACATCTGGACAGGTGTCGCAAGCTCTGTAATAACTTCTATGACTTCTTGTGTACATTTTAATCTTTGGCATTGTGGTATATGATAGTTTCATTGTAAAGCTTCTTGCATGTTATTTAGAATTGGAGTGCAGACAGAACTTTTTTTTTTAACCTTGTAGCTTGGTTCAGTGTAATGTGGCAATTTGCTACTGATGCGCTTTATCGTTGTGGTGAAAGTTGATGCTTCCCCCATTGTGGTTAACATCGCTTGTCTTGACTATTTGATAATAAAGCATGAATTTTCAGTTTTAAAGTTTCTGCTGAAGTAACTATGCTAATACTTTTTTTTTTTAAACCCACATAGACAGCTATGCGAGGAATAGCCCCAATACAGATGCAGCTTTACCTATTTAATAGAGAAAAGGTTTACGATATAGCACGAGACCAATTATAAAATGTAGTAGTTGTAACTTTGTAAATGAAACTTCTGAACTTCTTATTTTAGATGATGTGTGGGTTATAACTTAGCCACTGAAAGCACGGGATGGCTTTCAGGACTCAAATATATTGCAGGTTACGGGCTGTACTTTGGTGTTCACTAACAGTAAAGCAGCGTTAGGATGTTTGCAATGGTTCCCTTAGCATTAAGTTGCTTTGCTGCTATGCTTCTAAAAGATATACTCTGCGTATATCAAGTTCTGTTAGCCATGCATTTGTAGCATACTCTTCTAAGTGTTCCTATTCTAATGTGCTTTAAGTTGTGGGAAATTGTGCTTATGAAAAAACAGTACTTTAACTGGGGACTCTCCAAGAGCTCAGGCAATTAGTGGCATGGAAGAAAATCCCCAAGCAGCTCTTGGAAGACTGAGCCCTTCTCCAGAGTCTTCAGTACTTAATAACTCCACGCTATGCGCTCTGCATCGCAATACTTGTTTCTTATGTGGGGTTCAAAACCTATATTTGGCAGCTTAATTCGGCCACCTGTTGTTCTTAGTTCTATAAAAAATAAATTCACAATAGTGGACTGCTTCCCAAGGTTTGTCACTTGGTATCTCTTTTCTGGTTCAATCAAAAGTAAATATTGAATCAAGTGTAAAGATTAACACTGTGTCACTTAGTGTAACCACAGATCCATGTATAGTAATAAAAAACTGTATGCTTTGCAGGTTCAGGAAAACTCCCCAGCTCAACAAGGAGGACTGGAACCTTTCTTTGATTTCATCATTGCAATAGGACACACTAGGCTTGTAAGTCTTTTCTCTTTTTTTTCTTTCCTATATAAAGCATGGCTATTGTAATTATGAAAGGTAGAAGCCAAAGCTGTCAGAATAGAGAAAGTATGTTCTATTGGACATGGATATGGTATTAAAAAGGTGAAGTAAAACTTGGTAGTGTTTAAAGTCTTTTCTCTGGCTGGATACGAATTTGACGAAAGAGTCTTATGCCTTTAGTCACCTTAACTTCTTAACAGATTAACACTATGTTTATGATATCGCTCATTCATGCATATTTTCTGCCACAAGGTGATTATTGAACTAGTGAGTCAATGGTAAGAGCTTGCTTTGTTTAAGCAAACCTGTTTCAAGATTTGATAAAATATGAAAAAGAACCATTAACGAGAAGAAAACCGCCACGTGGCCTGTTAGCTTATACTTTAAGGCT
Source organism: Cygnus atratus (assembly GCF_013377495.2). Classification (NCBI taxonomy): domain Eukaryota; kingdom Metazoa; phylum Chordata; class Aves; order Anseriformes; family Anatidae; genus Cygnus; species Cygnus atratus. The sequence goes on from NC_066363.1 coordinate 5,816,847, forward strand.
GGTAACGCATTTCCGTATGGTGAGTTATCAAAGAACAGTTGAGTAAACTTGAACGTATTGTTTTGGTTAATAAGGCTCACAGCTTTGGCTGTGTGCTTCATCCTGGCTACATGGAAGCTGAATTCATTGTGTATTAGTGCAGGCATCTTTCTGGAAATGTTCAGTGTAACGGCAGATTTTGGTGGAAGATGAGTCAATCTGATGACATTACAGAATTGTAGTTTGCTAAGATGCTCCCAAAGCGTCTGTCCTTCCACAGCCAATTTGCAGTGATTTTTTTGAAGGGTTGGAGTAAGGGTATGGAGTAAGGACTGGGATCAGGCATGAAGTGTTGCTGTTTATTGTTTTGATTGCGTAGTTAAGATTTAATATTCCTGTTACTCAGCAGCAGTTAGGAAGAAAAGGAAAGTAAGTGATGAAACTGAATAGTTGTAATTACTTTCATAGAGGAACATGAGCTGACAGTACTGACATCTTTCTAATAATAGAAGATTGAACTGCTGGATCTGATCGTAAAATGTAGTCTAATGACTGTTTTGGTTCTTAGTATTCAAATTCTGCCACAGGTGTGATGTCTGTGTTACGGGTGCAATTAGAAATGTTAAGCATGTATCTCTCTCTGTGTTCTACAGAATAAAGAAAACAATATGTTGAAAGATCTGCTGAAGGCAAATGCTGAAAAAGCAGTGAAGCTGGAGGTGTATAATATCAAAACAATGAAAATAAGAGAGGTGGAGGTGATCCCCAGTAACATGTGGGGAGGACAAGGTCTTCTTGGAGCCAGCGTGAGGTTCTGCAGTTTCCAGGGAGCCAATGAACACGTGTGGCATGTTTTGGTGAGACGCAATTCTTTGCTTGTCCAACAAGTTGTCTAACAAGCTAAGAACAGAATGTAAATTGCCATTTGAAAACTTCCTGCAAGATACCGATATACTGTTGTTGTTGGGGACTGTTCTGCATGGAGGGTAAACATTGAAAAGGTTTCTTACTATTCAAACCTGAAACTTTTTTATATGTTTTTTCTGTCAGATGAAATGTGCCACTTAGTATTTGGAATAAGTTGTAGTTCATGCTCTGAGATGTTCTGGGAATGTTTTCATAAGGATCTATAGATAAAGCATGAGAATTTCACCTGCATCTTCATGCTAAGTACAGTGAACTCAGTTGGTGGCTTGTTAGTGCTCATACAACATCGTTTCTTAGTATTTAAGAGTAGTTTGAGTACAGAAGTGCAATGCTGAAACCACAAGAAGTGAACACTGTCTTGAAAGCTCGTCTGAGCCATTTGAACAGGGACACGTTGGTAACTGTTAGTACTGCTATGAAGAAAATTAACTACATTCCAATCAGACCACATTGACTGTATGATGGGGAGAAGGCCATTTTGTGTCTTATGTTGAAGAATCAGTGGCAAAAGCAAAAAAGGATTTTGGTTCAATTGGTGTCTCTGTTGGTTCAGCTTCATCAAAGTAATATTCATATATAAAAAGCACCCAAAAAAAACCACTTTAAATTAAAAGGGAGAGATGGAAGTGTAGAACAGCTTAGGTAAGACTGACCATTTTGTTGTTTCTGGTTGTTAAAAAAAAATGCATCTTAACGTCTTTGAAGTATCTCATTTTGAATTGTTGGTATCTTGGTCTTTTTTTAATTCAGCATATCCTACAGGACCTATATGTAAACTATTCAAGGATTTTTTTTTTTTTTGTCCCATAAACAAAATGCTCTTTCCTTCTGTTGTTCTTGGAGTTAGCTTTCCATTTTGATCTTTGGGTAACTTATTCTGCTGTGAGCACAGATGACGTGTCATTCTTTCACAGGATGTTGAACCTGCATCTCCTGCAGCTGTAGCTGGATTGCAGCCATACACTGACTACATTGTTGGATCTGATCAGATTCTACAGGAGGTAGGGTGCATGTTCCTTCAAGCAGTGATTGTTTCTGTGCCTGCCATGTTTATGTTGTAGGGTTTCTCTTATATCTGTAACTGCTTGCACATCAAATGTATGGGGGATAGTATTGGGGGATTTCGTGAGGCTGATGTTTATGAGAGATGATTAAAGGCTGAGGTACCTTTTTTTTAAAAAAAATAAAAAAATAAAATCTGACTATTACAAAATGATGCCCCTAAAGATCAAACAACACTAGTGAATTTTAGTCTGTCTTAGGGTTTTACTATCTCATGCTGAAGCAAATGCCTGAAATGCTAATTTGCTTCCAGCTCCTCATCTTACACATTTGAGTTTAATAACTACTATTACTTTTTTCTTAGTCAGAGGACTTCTTCTCACTGATTGAATCTCATGAGGGAAAGCCGCTGAAGCTGATGGTTTATAACACTGAAGCAGACTCCATTCGAGAGGTAGTTGTGACTCCCAATGGAGCTTGGGGTGGAGAAGGAAGGTACTGATCTCCAGACTGTCACTGGCTGATGACAGGTTATACACTCGCTTTAATTGAGCTCCTGTTGAAAATACTGATTACAGCTTGTTGTTTTCAACTAAAGCCTTATTTCCTTACATTTGTCACAGAAAAATGATCATTCTTCCATTTAAAAAAAAAAAAAAAAAAAGAGAGAACTAATAATTAGTCATGTTCTGGACCTAGCCCTGTTTGAGTTGACATTGATGGCAAAACCTGTGTTCACTTCCCTGATAGCAGATTTACTAACTGCATTCTCACAGTCAAGCATTCAGTAAATCAAGAACAAAATCCAAATCAGGTCAGGTTATATATTTTGTAAAGATATACAAAATAGTTAATCAAAAACTGAGCTACATATCTGTTAAATGTCAGTTGCAGAGTATTTCTTGTGTACTGTAAGTAACTGAAATGATTTTTGCAGGTAGGTATTTCTTGCTCTAGTTTAAGGTCTCAAACTCTTTTTGCTTTAGAGTCAGAATTCAAAACACTTCCTAGCTTTGTTAAGCTTTTCTCAAGTCTTGTTTTACTTTTCTTGCACAGTTTAGGATGTGGAATTGGTTATGGCTATTTGCACAGAATTCCAACACAGTCTTTATCGAAGAAAAGGCCAGGAAGCAAACCACCTTCACCCTTACCAGAAGCTGGAACTCCTGCACCATCTACTAATGGTTACACAGAGGTATGTAAGAAATATGATCGTATCTATGGCATGTCCTCTGGAATTTCAAAGACTTCAGCTTGTTTTAAGATTCATAACACAGTGTATTTGAGTACAGCATACAGTTTTGCTTGAATGAAATGAACTTAGGTGAAGGGAAGTAAGAACTGATGATGCCAAGCAGGTGACAGGAAGGACAGCATGAAAGAGAAATTCCCTTTGCTGAGCTTTACCCTTTATTTCCTCAAAATTCCCTCTGGTTTTCCCTCCATATTCTTTATTGTAGTTGGGTATTTGCATGCAATTACAGATATTCCAGTTAATTTTTCATCGGCATTGGCTGGAATTTTTGACAGATACTTGCTGTTTTGACAACATGCATAGCAACACCCGTGTCAATCAGTGAGAACCATAGTAGAATGCCCTTCTCAGTAGGAAATAAAATACACCTTCAAGAATTAAGTATCAACCATTCTTCTAAGAACACACTGTCTTTGAAGGGTACATTGGAACCGGTCCTCAACAGCAGTGTGACGATTGGGTTCAGCATCAACTTCTCTGAATTGATGTACTTGGAGACAGAGGCAGAATGCTGTCATAGGAAGGTTGATTTCAGCTGAAACTTGCAGCATAAAAAGACGCTTTTCCTTTTTACTGTGTCATTCCAGACTCCATTGTTGGCACCTACTTCTCAAAGTGACAACTCTGAAATAGTTATGAACTTGGATCATTCCACAGGCCAAGAAATGAGTGGGTATTCGCCAGAAAGCTCACTTTCTTCTCCTCCCCCTCTCCAGAGAGTTATGGATCCAGGTATGTTTTCCTGTGTGCTTTTTCCAGCATGCCTCGCCCCTTCCCCCAGTCCTCTGCAATTCTTTATATGGCATTTAAGTAAAATAAAAAGGTCTTAAAGAAGTTTGAGACTTAAATGTAGAACTATGAGCATTGGTGTTTTCCTTAAAGTTTTTTGACTTCATGGGGTTTCAGAGTTGCAGAATTCTGATACTGTGAGCTTTTACCAACGTTAAGATCCTGTAAAAGTTGTTCCACTGACTTGATAGGTTAAATTTATTAGTGTTTATCTAATAAGTAATATGGAGTTAAATGATTTCAATCTGCATGTAACGTATCTTTTTGAATCTGGAATTTTGTGTTAATCTAAAACAGTACTGGAACACTTCCTTTTTTCAGGATTTCTAGACATGTCTGGTATTTCACTTCCTGAACTCCCTGACTTAACGAAAGTGTCCAACGTGTCTTCATCTGCCTCCTTCACCATGCCAACAGTAGACACATTAGTAGGCACTGAAAAGTTCATGTCAAACAGTGAACCTTCTGCTTATTTTGGTAAGTGTATTCAAGACTTCCAGGCCTCTGACCTCATCTCTAGAATGGCAGCAACTCATGCCTGATCAACTGTATTATGATTATGGGAATTAAGGTGTTTTTAAGAAAAATGAGAAAATCTCATTTTAGCCAAATCTCCTAATATAGCAGCAGAAATCAGATATAGAAATGGGCAAAAAGTAACAGGCTTCTTTTTTTATAAAGTTGTAGAACATCTCTCCTTAATTTTAAAGCGTTGATGATCCAGATTAACCTGATTTTAAAAGTAGGTATTTCTAAATTCTGTGTAAATAAGTCTTTGTACCACAGGCTTGTATTCACAATTCTAAAAGTAAAAAAAAAAAAAAAAAAAAAATATAAAGGGCAGTCTTAATAATGACTTCTCTATCTAAAACAAAACAATTTCATATTATGGATGCTCTTCCATGCATAAGCATGCAATAGACCAGATGGCTGAGTATCTCTTAAAACTTACTGCATCATCAGATTTTCTGGATTTTTGCAGAACTGAGTAAAAACAGGTCACGTATTTGGCAGCTGTGAATCTGTGTCACATTCCTGTAAGAGGTATCTCACTCAAGGTGATGATACATGGTAACCAGAGGCATTGTTTGTTAGCTGGACAGGTTTGAGTGTTTGCTTGTTTTTAACTATTTTTTTCATTTTCCAGAGAATGCCACAACTCTGAACCCTGAAGATTTAATGATGTATTCTGAAGCCTCTACTAAGCAGCCTGAGTTGGACCACCTACTGCCTACAGCTTCTTCTTTGCCTTCTTTTACTCTTCCTAATGAAATTTCTTCAAAAACAACACTAGGAACTGATTCCAAGAACGAAGAAACAGTACTCTTAAACAGTTTTGAGAGCTCATTATCCACTACTCTGACGAAACCTGATGATGAAGAAGCATGTGAACAGAAAGAGGAGGAAGCTGCACAAGGTCAAGAGTGAAATGGATGCTTCTTTTGTTTACAGATGGCCATATGCTGTAATTCTACAGCTTGGAATATTTTTCTGATCTTGAAAGAATTACGCCTGTTCTATTTTGTTAGTGTAGACAATAGTATAAAAACCAGAAAAGCATATTTAGATGGAATACATATTCTATTGTCTTCTCTAATCATTGTTTAATAGATTGATCTGTGTTCCAACTTTTTTGAATGCTGTCCAAAATCACTAAATGAAAGACAAAACTAGGGCAGAAACCATTTGGAGACCGGAGTCTTCAATGGAGTTGAGTATGTCTTGGTTTCTGTAGTGACAAAGGAATAGCTTTTCTTCTGCTTTTCTATTTACGTAGTTACTATTTTCATACAAATCATTAAGACACTGGAATAGAACACGGTGCAGCAACACTAATCTTCTTTGTAGCTTTATTTTGTTTATACTTGCTTTTGAATATATATGTTACATGGTGAATACTAAATATGAAATGAACAATTGAAAACATGAGGGTGTTTTTATACACCTCAGGGCCGTGATTTGTCATGGAGTTTCAAATCTGGAGTGAAGGTATTCCTAATCAGTAGTTAGCGCAGCTAATGTGATGAAAATCCTCAGTAAATTAAGGGCGTCGGGTACATTAGGTATAATCTATGAACTACTGTATATGTAGCTGGCAGGCCAGTGTCAAATTCCCTTCCTCCCCTTCTCATGGTGTGTTTCTACGCTGCGCCCTATAGAGATCAGGATGCAAAATGACTGACTTGGTTGGAATCTAGTAACCATGCAGGATGGGGAGTTGCAGTCACACAGCGTTGCTTGCAACAGCTCAGCTTCAACAAAACGGTGTAGATGAAGTAGCAACACAAGAGGGGTCTCAGATGAGTACAACATTTGGTAAACTTTGTCCTTTATATTCCGTAATCTTTGTGTTAGTCTTAAATACTGTTTTGCCATAAAATAGGTCAGGATGGTCAAAACATCCTCCTCTTCCTGCTTAAAAGGAAAATACTAAGCCCTAGGTACAGATGGTAGAATTAAAGGATTTGAAATGTAGTCTGCGCGGTCTGGGAAAGAAGTTCATTATTTACGTACTGCTAAAATGAAATTTATTTTCTTCCCCTAGTTGACTGATAGAAGAGCAAACAGCCAAACGCTAAAGATAAAGTAATTCAAGTGGTTGGTGTGTTTCTGAGACACCGAGGACATCTCTTGAGTTTGTGTTGTTTTTGTTTGTTTGGGGCTGGTTCTAGTCGTACACCTTTATCAACCCTGTGGTTAAGCTTGTAGTAGTACACTTAAGTGATGCTGTACCGTAAGCACCCTTCTGAAATTTCAGAGCAGGAAATGTCAAAATTAATTTCAAATGTCACAGGAATAAACAGCTTAATGCTTCAGCAGTCTTTGTCCAGCCTGCTTCATGTTAATTGGCTCTCGGGAGGTGGTTTATGTTTTTGAAGACTTGATTCCTTTTTCATAGTGTTTAAAGGGCAATTGTCTAATATGCCAGGTTAGAAAATCCCATTGAGTGTTAACCTCTAGCAGTAGTATGTTACATTCTTGTAACAGAGAGCACTTAAATGACAGAGCTAAACTAGGTGAAGCAGAACCTCGAATCCAATTCCTTGTCCCTTTATAAGCTCTGGAGAGTACTTGTTGAGTATTTTGCATCTTTGTTGAAATAAAGAGAAACGAAGTATTCTTTTACTTGTGGGTGCAGAAATAAAAAAGCTCTCAGATTTTTTAATTTCAGAATATTAGCTTAAAAAAACAACAAACTCTGGAAACTCCTGCAAGGGGCTGGTGCCAAATCTCATCCTACAAGGGACAGGATCCACTTGTCCCAGAGCCACAGGCCTGCTGCAAGCACAGCCACCCCACCTGACACAGATAACATGCCACAGAGTGAGCTGGAGCATTTGCAGGTACCTCACTGCTCCTGCCTTAAGGAAGGGAGTATCAGGGGAAGTCCAATACCAGGTACTACTGCTATAAGAAAGGTACCTCACAAAGCCTGTGAAGAGAGGCCAGTTGCAAAAAAAAAGTAAATATTTAATCCAGGTTTGGAACAAGGAGAATGGAAGACAAAGTGTTAACAGGGCTTGAGTGGTTCACTTCTATGTTATTTATAAAAAGAAAACTTACAATCAATCAGGTGCTGTCCCAAACTACTGCTTCCAGTACGTATGACAGCTGCATAGTTGGGGGCATCTGATAAACCTGACAGTAGTAGTTCTTTTGCAGAGACAGGAAGGATTAGCTCAGCAGTGCCATGTGGAGGGCAAAACAAAGAGAGGTTATTAGCTTAATGTACCTTCTATGAATTTTAGAGCTTGGCTGCAGCACAGCTGTGGCTTGGTATTGCCCAGTGGCTCAGCATGGCCAGACAACAGGATAAGCTTCCAGACCTGATTTGCTCCCTAAATAGTCAAGCCTGAAGCCGTGAGTCTGGCAGATGTTAAATCCAAAGAGGCCACCAGGAGCTCAAGTGTTAGAGCAGGGATGAGGTAAAGCTCTTGCTTCTATCTTCACTGAGCAACCCGAGTGAGCTAGAGCACCTGAATGTGGTCAAGCTGCTGATGGGTGCTCCAAGAAGCCCTGGGCCCTCCTTCCACCCAGATACAACTACTCAAAGGTGTAAGTGATTACATCAAGCCTTACTCAACTGTGGCTGACTTCAAAGAGCAGGACCAAACCCCTCCCTTCTGAAGTAAATTGACACAAAGGAACTTCAGGCAGCATAACCCTGTACTAGAATGATCCTCACACCCAAAACTCATGATCTGAAAATAAGCATCCTAGAGATAAACCTGCAAATTTTATTAACAACAAAATGGATGCAAAATTAATTCCAGCTAAATGTGAGAATTAAGGTATTTAGTGATCTGAAGGTGAACAACTACTGAAAAGGATTGTGGAAATACCAAAACTCTGACAGAGATGACTTAGTTCCCCCCTTCAACTTTCACAGGAAGTTTGTCTATCTACTCAGTCTGCATGACTCTCCTGCTAGGGTATGTTTAGAAGCATCTCATCCAAGATGCCACACCTGACTGAATTCCTCTAAGCTGTAACTGAGCAATGCTGCAGCACAATAGGCTGCAACTGAGTGGAGATCACAACACTCCAGTGCACACCGATGATTTGAACTAGGCACTTGCAGTGCTGAGGGGTTCAGAATTTAACCCGGTATAGCACCAAGGATTACAGTACTAACTGATTAAGAGGGTGACCAGCTGTTTGGCACCCGCTGTGCTCCTGGAGCACTGCTCAGTGACTTCAGCAGAACTGGGAAGAAGCTGAGGGAAGCCTCACAGGGAGCCTTTAATTCAGAATTCCTTCAGAGCCCTTACCATTCCACTTCTCTCCTCATTCCTGGGCAAATATTTTTCACCTCCATTGCCTTTGGCTGTTCTTACGTGAGAGCAGGTACAAGTCACTCATTGCACTTAATTGACTATGCTAATCTGTTATTTCCTGGGCATTAAATAGATGTCTATACATTCTTACTGTTTGCTTTCGCCTTAAGGAAGCACTCATTTGCACTAATTCTGCTGTAAGGGCAAGTACCCTGTGTCACCCCTCTCCCACAGAATATAAAGAATTGAATCAACAAATCCCAAGTCACTTTTTTCCACTATTTCTGGCCATGAGGTAGAACTACATTATGATTTCTGGTCTTAATTTTAGAAACGCTACAAAAGTAGTGCTCAAAATTACCACTAAATCCTTCAATCCACAAATGGATTGAAGGATTCAGTGGTAACTTTCATCCCTCTTCCTAAAATGATACTCACGCTTCAGCTGCAACTATTGGATCATGCTCCTGTTTTCAGTACTACCCCAGCTGAAGAAAAAAATCACCTGCCACAGTAAATTCCAAAGTTCTTCCTCAGGACAGATTATGTTACTAAATAATCTATAACTCCTTTCCAGTATGAGCTTAGAAATTAAAGAAACTTCTATAAATCAATGGCCTTTTCTATGATTCTGACAATCTGAATCTCTCTGTTCATAATGCACCAACAGACTGCAACTCTCGAGATTACTCCTGAACTGCTATGCAGAGCCTCTCCTCTTCTTCCCTTCAGAACTCGTACAGAGAGCAGAATTCCAGAAAACGAGATGAAAATTACAAGGGAGTAGCAAAAAAATTCCTCTTAGTTGACACTCCATCCAAAATGGGTGCTGGCAGTCTCTGGGAACACATTTGGTCACTGAATTACTGCTTCCTCTGAGAGCAGCCCAGGTGAAAGTGCGCAGAGCAAATGCTTTGAGTATTCTGTACTGTCATTTGCAACATCAGGAAACCCAATCATGATTTCCAATAGTCTCTTACAGCACTAATCTTCCTACATCCAGAAAACTCAGTGTCAAGAGCTCCTTGTAGCAGGGCAGTCTTTTCTGTTTGGTACACCGGCGTTTGGCACACCCTATTTTAGTAGTACAAAAGGAAGCACTGCCCATGCAAACTGCATTACTTGCACATTCTCTACCTCAACAGGATCTCAAAGCCTTTATCTGAAGGCTAGCATGCCTGCTAAATTCTTACATCCACCCACATCACAAGATCATCTTCAAGGGATTTCATTAAGGCACTGCAATTACTTCAGCCATTCCTTTACTTGAAACCTGAAAGTACTTTAAGGTCCTCTGTAGTACAAGGGCTAAGTAGCAATGGTACAAGCTCTAAATTTCCGTAAGTGATCCAACATACAAAACAACTTTAGACTATTTTAACTAAAGCCTTTTATTCTGTACAACTGTGAAACATCATTTATCCTCCTGGCATTGCAGACTCCTCTGTCAATCTTTACTGAAACTGCAGTTTTGGGATGGTTAGGGGGGAAAAAAAAGTTACAACCTTGGCTGATTTCAAACAGAATTATTGGGAGCAATTACAATGTATACAACAGGACAGCAAGACAACAAGAAAAAAAGTCTTGAAAGGAAGCACAGACCTTCGCTATTAATAAATACAAGTCAGGACAATTCATCAATAAAAGTTACAGTTCTGTTTAACCATTTAATTCACAAACACCACTAAAAATGTGCAGATAGCACAACTGCGTTGGACTGAGCATACACAGAACTAGGCCTTAAAAACTGAAACTGACTCTTTCAAAAGATGGATAAAAGGCTAGCTTAGTTCTGAACCACATCTTTTGTTTAAACAATGAGCTTGTTTAGCTAAGGTTAAGAGTGCAGAAGGTAATGATTTGATTATTTTTCAAATAAAATACAGTGAAAAATATTTCATTTTTTGTTTAACCAATATAATCCCAGTAATATAATCTATTGGGACCTTCTTTAGGCCTCAACCTAAATCTTGATAGCAAGACACAGGAGGGGCAAGAGCATATGTCTCCTGAAGAAACTCAAATATTATACTGCCCTTGGAAGGCACTTGTGCTTCTGCTTCAGAAAGTCATTTTTATATAATTTCTTTATGAGGATTTGTAATTTCTTCTGGCTACAAATGGTTTTCTGGGACAGTCCCACATTTTCCCACCAAAAGCTGAAATGCCTTTCCCTCCCTCCCCCCAATAAGTTAAACTCTACAAAAGACTACTATGAGTCTACAACAGCCACAGATTTTCAGAAATAGCAGTGAAAAAAAAGATTTGCATACATCTACAACAAAAGAACTGCATATAAAACTTTTGAAAAAAAGAGTAAGTATTTTTATATCATGAGTATGAAATCTGCTGTGAATTTTCTGAAGTTTGACATCAAACACATGAAGTTATTTTCAGAATGGTCTGAAGTTTTAACAAAATGTCACATAGTTTTGGAGCAAAGTTACCAAAAATTAGACTACTGTGTCCTTAAAACACATTGCAGGAACTAGTTATATATATATTTAAAAAAAAATCTCTTTAGGTTGCTGCAAAGCATGTTCACTATTATGATGCACAGCATCATTGGACTGACCCTGCTACAATATTTATCTAGTGTTCTTATTCTGCATGTCAATAGCTCTCTAAAGCAACGCTTGAATCACAGTATTAACACAAGTCTAATGTAATCCCTTCAATTTCAATTAAATGGCCCGATTCTTTCAAGTATGCAATACCTATTGTCTGTTCCTTTTCTTTTCCAAATGTCTTTAAGTGATAGAAATGTTTTAGTAACCTGTGAGAGATCACTGTAGGTACTTTATGAACGGAACGTATTAAAATACCTGGTGTGCAGTTCTGAGTTATATTGCGAACACAGCTACTAATATGGCCAAAATGGTTTCATATCAAGCATGAGCCGATGAGAATATAATGTTCTGGAAAAAAAAAAAAAAGCAAAAAGGAGGAAGCAAAAGTCTGCACTGGATTATCATCCATTCTCTGTACACCTCACACAATACGAACCACTCAGGGACTTCCCATCTCATTGGCTGAGACTAGGACAGACTTTAGTTTAAATCATATAGACTTTTTTCCTCTATATTACAGATCTATTAGTCACTTCAATTAAATGTATACTTTCCGTCCATACTGAGTCATTAGAAGTCTCATCTACCTTAGGGGTTCAGTGGGCTTCTATAGTACTACTCTTGGAACCAGCACAGTATGGTCAAGTAAATGAGCAACCATTTGCGTCCACCACTCCCCTCACGTTGATTTCTGGCGATAATGAAGCGTCAGGTCACCGCCACTCTTCCAAATGAAGTGCTTTACAGTTCGAAGGTCCATATTCGGATCCAAAACCTAAATAGAAAGAATTAATCTTTTATTCCACAAATTGTGTGTTTTAATCCACAATCTGCTACACTGTCAGAAATTCAAGGATAAAACACACTGGCTGGGCAAAACACTCCTATTGGTGAATGGAATCAAAGATCAACCATGCAAAGGCTCAGATTTTTCAACTACTGAATAAATCTCTTGCATTACAGAAAGGTTTTACCAACATAATTTCATTAACGACCACCTCCTCAATATTTAACCTTCATGCAAGCAGCTGACAGGAACAATTCCTTGATTAAAATTTTGAACTGGATGATTTTCAGAGCTCATATTGAGAACACTGCCAATCATTACCTTTATATATTGTTTTTTATTCAAGTCTGCTTATACATGTCAATACTCACCACGCCTTGCACTCAGTGAGTGTATTCCACAAACGACTGCATTAGAAATAGGTGGTGTAGCCTCTGGTAGAGTTACAGAGTCCAGAGTCACTATTCAGCCCTCCTACACCACTGAAAAAGTAAACCCATCCCAGAAACAGCGAAGTTTGGTCTCACTTTCTGCAACTGCAGCTTTGTGGCTTTTTTTTCCCCAGTTATTATACTTACTAAGCAATCCATGATTTTGGACAAGTTTTAAACACTGCTAGAAATGTATAATTAGAAAAATTAAGAAAGTGGTATAAAAGTTCAAAAAATTAACACTTTATTTATTTAACCTGACTTGTACGCAGAGAGGTACAATGATGACTTCCTTCATGACTATTCTGACTGCAAAAAAGTATAGAAGAGAGAAGTCCAAATAGGAGGACTCATCTGTTCAGTATAAAGTTTGAAGTATTATTCAAATAAACATAATATACATATACATACACACCACAGAGAACTGTGCTATCGGACTAAGAGCTACTTAAGAACCCTATGGAATAGTGTTAAGTACAGTTGTTGAGTATGAGTAAGTGATCTTATAAAGGTTGGTTTTATTCACAGGCTAAAATGCTTGGGTAACTTACCTGGTCCTGGCACAGAAGTTCAATTTTCTCCTCTGCTAGCACAGCAATGTCCTCCTCTTTTTCTTGTTCTCCTGCTTTTTCATTATTGGAAGAGCTGGTTGTCTGAGACTCATTATCCAAGTTTATGATTTTCTCATAGACGTGTTCCATCACTTTTCTCACCTGAAGCATATCACTTGCCGACAGTCGGTCTCTATGTAAATTAAGCAAAAGTTGGTAGAATAATCTTGAGTAAACTATTTCTTATTTGCACAATACCCTACCTGTAGCAAACTATGCAAGTACACAAGATAATTTAATGTTACTCCTACTACAATATGAAGAGTTTATCAGGATCATCCAGAATACCATGATGTAACAGCTGAAGATTCCAAAGATTCACCCAGAGGAACTCAGAAAAGCCATAAGATATTCAAAAGACTGAATTAAAACCAAACTTTAGATGAAGAGCATTGTACACAACCTTCATTCTTTCAATAGACAAGGGATTAACAAGAAGATGAAAAGGATATGGAACAATAAAAGAGGTAAAATACACTACGCTGTTCTCCTTACTACACAGCAAAAGGGAATTTTGAAGCAACAAGCAGCAGTTTTTCCACAAAGCACACAAAGTCTATGGAACTGCTCTTTCACAAATTGTCTCTGATGTGTAGAATTCATCAAGACTTAAAGAGGACCTGGACATTTATGAACAATACCCAGAATTGTTGCAAATAAACAGTAGGCATACTGTCCACAACACTGACTTCATATTTGAGGATCTGCACTGACTTCTAACCTACACAGTCCCCAGTTGCAGCTAATGTGATGGACAGACTATCTCGCATTCCCTGTCAGGTTTTGTACCTTCTCCTTTCAAAAATCTATTATTCATCACTCTTACAAAGAGGAAACATAACTGAATATAAAACTGTGGTTCTGGACATTGTAACAATCAGTAAGTTCCTCTGCTTTCTGATGAAATACCACAAACACCACAAAAAGACACCAAGTTAAATTACAGTGTTTGGTTTTTGGAGACTTCTTAGCATCAACTTAAGCAACTGTCAGTTGAAACCGAAACAACCCTTATTTTCTTTCAAATATTCTGATACAACTGAATGCTTCAGAGCATTGGTGATTAAATGACTGGAAACATTTTTCTACAAGTTCATCAACCACAGTAAGATTCTATTTAAACTTTTTTAAGAGCTTCCATTTTTTTTCCCACTTTTGAGAGTCAAATATGCATTATTACTTACTTTTTTAGAGTTTTTGCCCCTGAAGATGAATGAGGTTGGAGGTAGAAGGGAATCTTATTGAATTTGGGCATATTTTTCTAGAAGGAAGCAATTTGAAAAGTGTTAAATTTAGGATGAACTATTATCAGCTCCTATTTGTACCAGCTGGTATGTAAAGTACATTCAGATCCTAATTATCAAAACCCAAGAGAGTCTTAATAAACATAACCACCACAGACAACTTCCAAATTACTCATGCTCCCGAGATGCTTCAGTTTAGATGATGTACGTACTATATCTAGCTTTTGAATATGAATTATTGTTCATTTCAAAGGAAATTAGATAGCATGAAACGACTGCAGCAATATGAAAACTACTTTCTGTTCCTGAGCTCCACACTTGAAAAGGATACCAACTACGCACAGTGCTGTGAGTTCCTTCTCTAAGCTTTCTGTCAAAAGGACATGAACAAAAAATCTGAATTGGACATATCAAAAAATAACATGTTTCAAAGGTTCTTAAATATAGTCCTTCAGACCATTTATTTTAAAATGCAATATGTAAAGAACAGAGCAAAAAAATTAAAATATCATTTCAGATTGAGTTCAGATAAAAATTTTGTAATTGACCTTAAAGCAAACAAACAAATCAACAACAACAAAAATATCAAAATCTATACATGGGATACTTACATCCACAGTGATGTCAATTACCCATTGTGGCACGGTTTCATTAAGAAGCATAGATTCAGTTTCACCACCTGAATCCCGACATAATAACCTAAGACACAGAAAAGCTTTATGAATGAAAGAGTTAAGCTTTAGGAAAAGAGTAATTGTAATGTGCATTAAAAAAAAGTCTCAAAGCCATAACACCATGTAACTTACAACTACCATACAACTTTTAATGCTGTAAAACCTACCCCACACCTTGTTGATGTCCACCAACATACATGAGTTAGAACAATGCAAGAACTATCATTAACAGCTGCTTATTTTCTCTGCCAAGGGCATGTCTTGAATGTACAGTACAGAATGGATACAAGTATTATATTTTGACAACATTTCTGCTTGCACAAAGGAAATGTTTGGCCACTTAATTTACACTTTTGAGTCTCTATACCTGAACAAAGTGCGTCCTCCAGCCTCACCAAAAATAACTGGTGTATGTGGTGGCACTTGAAAATATCCATTTCCTTTCTGGACTCTGTTCTCCTGCTCACCATTCACTGCTGGAAAAAAAAAGTCAACAGTAAGACTGCATTAGGCATTAAAATTGGGTATGCATAGACCAGGTGTCTTTTCTACCTACAGTTAATGAATTTAATAAATGAAACAAAATCACAAGCTTCATAAAAGCAAGAAAATCCCCATTTCCAACACGCAGCAAGTATATCTAAACAAACTCTAGAAAGTGATGAAATTTTCCCCTACACTGACAGTACAGAACGCAAAGATGTTAGCTTTGCCTTTCTACCTGCATTTGCCAAATGTCAAAAATAGCGTACTAGTAAAGCTCAAACACATACTTTCTTGAAGTTATTGTATTCTAAATTCATTTTTTAGATAGTTTTAGCAGTATGGTCTTCAAACAATGAAGAACCTGATTCTACATCCATGCAAGATTCCAAAAAAAAAAAAAACAACACCCCCCAAAACCAGCATTATTTAGTCATTTTTGAAGAGCACTGTTTTTTGTCATTCAGGTGTCTTGAAACACAAGATAGAAGTATTTAGATTTATTCCTTCCACTTGAGAAAAATCAACTCGACTGCATTTCAGCATGTAATTACTGCATTTGAACATTATGTCGAATTCAAGCAACATAAAAAAAATTAAATGGCTCAGGCTCATGAGAGGAATAAATACTTAGCATTCTTACAAGCAGAATGTAGTGAAAGAAATATCAAAAAAATCAAAGAACTCAAAAAAGAAATTCTATTACATATTAGGACAGATGAATATAATACTCAAACTAGAAGCAAGAGAAAAATTCTATAGTTTGAAAGATTTCTTCCCAACAGTTCTGTTAACAACAGATAACAATAATACATGAAGTTCTCATCTCCTTTTTTACTTTTGAAAAAGAAAATGAAGACTCCGATTCTGTAGTGAATGTTCTGAACATTCCACTCATTCACAACTATTCGCAGAAATAAGTAGAGTAGTCTAAGTGTCCCAATAATACAAATACCTGAGAATTACACTTCTCTCTGACTCTCAAGCTGTGAACTGCTAACACACAAAAGTATCAGAATCAGCAACATTATCCAGAAAAGTCTGCCAAGTGCTGTCACCCTGCTCAGAGATCACTTTTGAAAGAAAAAAGTAGGTAACTCTTGGCGTAATCTTTGTCACAAAATGGCAAGATATTGCTGAACTTACAGTTTTCTTAATTGCATTATCTGCAGAAAGTAATTTCTTAATTGCCATTCAAAGAAAAGACTTTTAGTCAACTCTGACCTGGGTTGAACATATTTCAAAGTAATTCACAAATGTAGGACTTCTACAGTCCCTCTCATTCTGCTAAACTCAGCCACCATCTTGCATTTTACTTGCCTGATTAGACTTCGCACTATTACCTAAAAGACCACTTTTTTTTTTTATAGACTTACCCCATGACTGTAATATTCATTGAATGCATTTTTTTCCAAAAACTATTTCTTTTATATTATATTGCTCATAATGCCTGAAAGCAAATTGGCGTTATGTCAAGAGAGTACTGACTAATGTTGAATAAATGAATCATTGCTCTTTGCTCTCATTATCTAGATTGCTTCTTTTCCAAGTTGAGCCTTGCTTTTGCCACTAATTGTTTTTCATCACGGCATCATGTTTCTGTAACTTCAGAACCTTACTTTTTTTTTCTTAAGATTAGAATTCTTAATATTTTTGCTGACACTTAGACGAGAATAAACTACTCAGCATGTTTTGGTGAAAAACAACTTTAAAAGCAGTAAACAGCATTAAAAGCTACAATTCATATATAGACAACTATAAGATAGCAAATCAAGCTGTATCTGTTAAATAAACAGACAAAAATATATGAATAAATTCTGAAAAAGGAAAACATTAAAAATACTAACCATGATTTATTTCATTTTCTTCTTCATCCATTGGGTTGATGTGTGTTCTAGGCCAATACTCCAGAAGTGCTTGTAGTAGAAGCCCTCCAAGGTTTACTGTCAAGACACAGTTAGGAAAAACTTCAGTTATGTAAGATGTTATGACACCAGTGTTTTTTACATTTCATAGAATCACAGAATCGTTAAGGTTGGAAGAGACCTCCAAGCTCATCTGGTCCAACCATCCCCCTACCACCAATGTCACCACTAAACCATGTCCCTAAGCACCACGTCCAACCTCTTCTTGAACACCCCCAGGGACGGTTATGCCACCACCTCCCTGGGCAACCCGTCCCAATGCCTGACTGCTCCTTCTGAGAAGAAATGGCTCCTTATTTCCAACCTGAACCTCCCCTGGTGCAACTTGAGGCCGTTCCCTCTAGTCCTATCACTAGTTACCTGTGAAAAGAGGCCGACCCTATTTGATCCACAGACAAGAACTTTCCCAAAAGTTTGAGTAGTTCTGTTCCCCCAAAAAAACTATTT
The DNA here is from genome assembly GCF_013377495.2 of Cygnus atratus. Classification (NCBI taxonomy): domain Eukaryota; kingdom Metazoa; phylum Chordata; class Aves; order Anseriformes; family Anatidae; genus Cygnus; species Cygnus atratus. The sequence continues at coordinate 5,834,749 of NC_066363.1, forward strand.
ATAGGAACAGATATCACAAACTCAAAACTGGATGCTACAGTCTTTCAGAAAAAGCTGATTTTTCAAAAAGACTAAAGTTTCTGAAATGCTACTGCTGGATCACTCACATGCTATAGCATTCTCTAGTTTCAGTAATAGCTCTAAGTTAAGAAATATTACTTTTTCCCTTTGCTTTCTGGAGGCCTAAAACCAAGTTAAATAGAAAAAATTGAACAATTGAAATATTTCAGAAAAAAATAACATTTTTATTGGAGAATTCTCTGCAGAATTTAGTCTAAAGAAAACATACCTAAAAACCAACCAACAACTTATCTCACACTGGAATATTTTGTAACAAATACTGGAATTCATCCTGCTTTTTTGTTTCTATAAAGCACTAATACTAGTAAAAACGTACATTTTGGATCAGAACCATCTGGACTGCTAAATCCAGCATCCTTTGCTGAAACCCAGGCCGCAAAGCAGTCACTTTCATCCAAAGTAATTGTCAGCATCTGTTGGAAGAAGACCATCAGCAAGAAGAACACAGTAATTGTTTTGTATAAAAAAAGTCTACAAATTTACTGAAGGAACAGCTGAGAATACAAAGCTAAAAATTAATTTATAACTCATATTGGAGCATTTAAACTGATAATAACACAACAAAAAAAAGTTATAGAGGACTGTTAAGGACTAAGGTAAAATTTGCTGATTTGCTTCAAAGTAAATCAAACCCATCAGATAAACTGTTCTTCAAACAGCGAACTAACAGCATACAAAATTATATTAATTATGACAGCAGAGCAATAGACTTAGGAGTTGTAGCTCACCCCTGTTTTCAAGTCTACTGAGAACCAGTTTGGCACATACACCATTTTAAATCTCTTCTTAATTTCTTCTTCAAAATCTACTTTCCCAAGGTCTTCAACTTTACATGCCTGTACACCAAAACAAACACAGAAGTTTTTAAGTTGTGTTGAGTTACATAAACCCTTAAAAACTTTTACTTAACTTTCACATACACTCAACATGATTACGACAATTATGATTTCTCCATAATAATGTAGTGTAGAAATACACAAGTTAAAGTTTCAAATTTTTCTCCATAAATTGAAAAATAGTTCATGTGGAATGTGATGATTTTTTTCTAAGGTAATGGCATCAAGCCAATAGAGAAGGATAAAAAAAGAAAATGTTACAGGAAGACTGGAGGATGTAGTGAGAAGTAACAAACTCCCACTTTTCTTCCAGTTTCCTGAATAGAGAGTCGCAGATTTAGAATGCAGTGAATCCTAAACAGAAGACACCACCTTCATTTGCTGAATACCCCATCTCTACAGTGAGTATGTATGCAGATACGTCTAAGAGATGCTTCTGAAAACCCTACCAACAAAAGCAGAAAATAATTGAACGATTAACATTAGAATATAACTTTGCTACTAATACTGTTCTCAAACATATAACAACTGTAAATGAAAATTAAGAAAAGCTATTCACTTTTCCACAAGTCTTCTAGAACATTTTTAGCACAAAATCTACATTCACTAACCTCATTCCCTTCTTTTTCATTTCAGTCAGCAAGAACTCAGTAAGATAGCTGAGTGTGCTTTATTATTGAATCTTGTTTGGAGCACACAGGGTTTTGCAAGAGAAGAAACCGCTGACCATCTCACTGATCTGAGGCTCCAGTCCTCTTTGCACTGCCTTTCCTCTCCTCTGACCAATCGCTGGGTGTAAGGAGATAAAGACAACTAGGGACAGACATCACGTCTCTCTCATCCCACAGAAGCAAGTGGCATTAGGGAGGAGTCATGCTTTCTCCTGCTAGCTTTCTGTCCAGTCCTGCACTCCTGCCTGCTATCTAGCCAACAGTGGAAGTGGTAAATTCAAGCTCCCAGAATAATCCACTGACTACTAATCAGCACAGTCTCTTGGGATCTATGGATTCATAGCAGACTTAGGACCTGAAGCACAGGTTTCCTTTTTACAGGATAAGTGTTCTTATACTACTACATACAGCATTGGGCAGACATGTCCAAGGCCCTCTTTGAGCCCTCTTCAAAAGAAAATCCAATCAAAACATACATTACTGAATTAGGTGACTATTTTCAGGACAGAATTCAAGGGTCTGACTTTGAAGTGAATGAAGATGTTACTACCCAACCTCACATGACACAAAGATGCTCCTAAGATGCAGAAAAGCTCACAAATGCTGCCTCCCATTAAAAAAAAGAAAGAAAAAAAAGGCAACCATACGAAAATTATTTTTTCTACCACAGCAATCTCCCACACTAAAAAAAAATAAATATTTTTTTTCAAAAAACACGAAGTATTTATTCATCCGACAGCAGATGTTTAATCCAGAATTATGTACTTACCTTCAACACATCCCAGTATGCCACGTTATTATTTGTGTCTTTGGTTAATATGTGTCTCTTGTCATTAAGAATGTGGCATTGAATAATACTAGCACCCCCTATCAAACAAACAAGAATTAAGGTCACTACGGTAGTTGTTTCTTTAAATAATTTTACATTAAATTAAACTGTATAACACAACATATGTGACTGCTCTTTGGTTTCACTATTTTATATAAGCATCACCAATGTGTAAACTCTATTTTAATCATAACTAACTTTACATAAATGTTAATCACATTGTCTTTCTATTTCTTGTGGTTTTGACTGAGGTAAAGTTAATTTTCTTCATACAGGCTCATATGATGCTGTGTTTTGGATTTTTGATGAAAACAGTGGTGATAACCCACTCAAGTTTTTAGTTGTTGAAGAGCAGTTGCAGAACACTGCAGAGAGAGTCATTGCAGAGCAGTCCTTACACAGAGTTGAGGTCTTTTCAGAAATCATGTACCAAAAAATTGTGCCAGTCTTAAAGATCTATCATTTCTGCTAACGATACTGGATTTTATAAGCATTCTAGAAAACCGCTGTTTACCTTTTATAACTTGATCAGGCTGTGTGCATAGTGGTGGTATAGGATTGGTACAATCATTATCATAGTCTCCAGATGCCCTAAAATTGTGAATTCCCTTCAAAGTCTAAAGAAAGAAATAAAATAATGACACATTCATAATAGTCTAAAAACCTTGCTCGTATCTGACTAACAACTGCCAGTCCATGCTGCTATTTAGATGTTAATCATCTATTGCAGGATAAGATACTTTATTCATGAAAGCAGCATAAATAGATAGCAAAGAAAGCAATTCAAAGCTTGATGTCTTTTGGTCAACTTGAGTATTAACATTTTATTATTTTTAAAGAAAACTTACAGGTCATGGCAAGTCACAATTCAATTGCAAGCAACAGACCAACAGATCCCAAACCAAGACTGCAAATTCCACAACTACTTTACTGAATTAATAGCGTAAAATATATCACTTACCCATTTATTCACAGAAGATTTAGTTGTTGCAACCCAAAGTGCTGGAGGAGGATCAGCTGATCTATCAAGTTCCATCTAAATAACGAAACCATAGATGCTTTCAGCCATGCTTAACTTAATTTTACTCTGTGTGCACATACAGCTTATATACTGGCTTTCCTTGTGAATATATTCTGTTGGCTTAGAATAAAAGCAATATATATCTACACACACACACTGCTTATATACTGGTTTCTACTTCAATCACACACTTTTTACACATAAATGTTCCAATGTCATGTCATCTAGAGTTACAGACGACAAAATGTTTCCAATCTGCACTCTCTTCAAAAGCAGTCTTCTCAAAAGACTCAGACTTGAGCGCGCAGTTTTCTCCAGTTAAGATAAAATTCTGTTTCAGTATTCAAAAATCCCTTGATCAATCTTCCTACTGGTTCCCACGATTATGCACAATATTCTAATACAGTCTTGTCCATATAAAGTACTTCTAAGAAACATCCATTTTTATCTAAAGCCTTGACAATGCTGTCTTTGTTTCTTAAAACTGTACTAAAGCCTAGTAAAAACAACTTCTCATGTTTGAAGTATATTCAATTTCAGGAATATCTAAATTTATGTATTTTAGGTAGCAGCTAGGCATTTCTTCAGACAATTAAGTTTCATACGTAATTTAGGAGACAAAGTCCATGTGTTGGAGATGTGATATGCTAAACACTTGTTACTCAGGTAAGAATGTGCAATACAGATTCTGTTAACAATATATACCTGAAGCCACTGTTTCATTACACAACATGCAATATAATTGCACGTTTTACTAAATTCATTGTCCACGCTAGTGATTTAAAGCCTTTCTAGCAGAGAAAATTTCAAATTGTTCCTCAAATGTGTATTAAATATTTGAAATATAGTTTGAAGTTAATCTGTGAGACTTCAAACTGTTGCAAAAAAGAAAATCTAACACACGCATCAGAGGACACAGCTAAAGATTTATACCAGCCCTAATATTCTATTTCCTAACACAAACGTTTGATGATTTAACTTTTTTTTTTTTTTAAACCACAACTTCCATCAAAATATCCTCTTTAGAAGAACTTGTTTGCTTTGTAACAGAAAGAATACTAGGAACATTTAAAAATCTATAGGTTTTTCATATAATCCAAAATTCCAAGATTTCCAATTCTAGCCAACAATTAGAAATGGTTACACGTTCTGGAGGGTGGACTAGTCAGTCTCGAGAAGAGAACGCTCAGGGAGGATCTCAATGTGTGTAAATACCTCAAGAGAGAGCACAAAGAGAACAGAGCCAGGCTCTCCTCAGTGGTGCCCAGTGCCATGACAAGCAGCAATGGGCAGAAATTGAAAAACAGGAGATTTCCTCTGAACATCAGGATTTATTTATTTATTATTTTACTGTGGGGGTGACCAAGCACTGGAACAGGTTGCCCAGGGAGGTTGTGGAGTCTCCCTCCTTGGAGATTTCAAAAGCTGTCTGTAATTGGACGCAGGCAACTGGCTCTACGTGGTCCTGCTTGAGCAGGGGGGGGTTGGACAAGATGATCTCCCAGAGGCGCCTTCTAATCTCAACCAGTCTGTGATTCTGTGAAGCAAAATCAGTTACCTTAAGAACTGGTGCCTTTTCTTCACAGATAAGCACACGAATATCAGGATTTCGTAAATCTGTACAATAAATCTTCCTGTCTCTTCCTCCTGAATAAACATGAGTGAAGGCTTCATTGACCTGCAGGGCCCAAACACCTTCATCATGGACTCGGTATGTGGCTATACATCTCTGCTGCCCAAGGGACCACAGACGGATAGTCCCATCGGAACTGCCTGAAAGACACTGAGCAACAATCATTGTACTTAAATCAAGCAAGTATTTAAGTATGTTTTTTCTCTTCCATAAAGATCTTTCATAACTCTTTTTTTTTTTCTCCAGTAAGACAATGCTAAATGAAGACTGGCAGTTAACAACTCTAGTCACAATTTCCAGACATGTTGTATCAACCACCACCCCATACCTAGATGGACCTCATCCACTGACAACCCTTAACCACTCAATATCTTTAAAATTCTAGTTAGGGTATCTCCTGTAGCCTACGAAATAAAATAGTTACCGTACTGAAAAAGCTAATGACATTTCTGTGTTCTGTTAAATGCCTTTGCCTCAAATAAAAGCACATACCTGGGTGCCATCTCTGTTCAACAACAAAGCTTTCACATTGTCCGTGTGCCCTTTGAGTTTCATTAGTTTAGCACAAGTTCTTGGATCCCACACCCTTAGAACCTGCATAGACACAGGATAACTGCATTAACATTCTTTTCACCAATGCATTTCCTCTACAGAAAATTACGTCTTTCTGAACAAACTGACCCTTATTCTCAACATGCACACATCCATCACCAAAAGCATATTTCATTAGAACAGGATATACATGACTAGATCTTATGCACCTCTAATAATCAGATGGGATTTTCTTCCCTTGTTTGTAATTGCATTTGTTCTGGCTTTTTCTGTCATCTTTTTGAGACATTAAGGAATGGAAATGACTGGAAGCAAGATAGTGTGATGTGGGGAAAGAAGAAAAAGATTCTGAGAATCCTCTCAGATGCTTGGCTGGTATTTTCATTTTCATATTGACTTGGAAATAAAATTCTCTCAAGATCAGATTAGGAAAAAAATTATTAGGGAGAACTTCAGAGTATTTTATCTTTCAATAAAACAAAAAGTATGGTCTCTCTCTTGCAAACACTTTACTTCATTATCCCATTTCATTTCCCACCACTGCAAGTTGCTGTACCATTTCCTTCTTACATGTGGCACATGCTTCAGTTTGCATAATCATCTGAGTATAATCATCTAATATGCCCCCAAAATCAGAGCTCTTATGGTGAAATGTAATGAACCCTGATATAGAGAGGTCTAAAGTCAGATGATGTATTAAAGCTATGGAGATAACTTACACATTTTTATACTGGGGCAGGTATTTGTATCCTACCCTTCAACTTTTGCTTAGAAAACAACAAAAACTGTCTACCTTCACTATTTAAAACACAAAAGCTCCGACAGACGTGAAACTCAAAATGAATAAAGTTGTCTCTTTTCTTTACATTAAAACATGAACGGATGTAGAACATGCCTTAATAGATTTTTGCTTACCTTTTCAGTGGACCCTGATACAATAACTGTTCCCATCTGATTCATTGCAAGGCTGTAGATAGAGTCTTTGTTCCCACTCAGGGAAGAAGCTATTTCAAAATAAAAAGTTAACATTTTCAATTTTATTGCTGTCATTTAAAAACATATTCAGTCAAAAATGCTACCTTTTTCAGACCCAAATGCAATTTGACCTATGAAAATACCGCCACCCTACCCCACATATGGGGATCCTTCAAAAAAAGGAAAGACTGCTGACAGCGTAATCCTATGAAAGCACCACCGTGATTATTGATCTAATGTTATATAAAAACAAAGTAACCCCTCAGATTAATGGTCACTACAATCCTGGTGTCTTTTTGGCACAACAATTCAGTGCAGGGTGCTATTGCTGTTTCCAACTACTTCATTAGAGAATGGTACTTCTAAGTGATCTCATAATAACTTAGTGTTTGGATTAATGTACAGAAATTTTTCCAAGCCAAACAACAGTAAAATTCTACATTATAAATTAAAGACTGTTCAGTGGAGATGCATTAGTAAACTTTCACTGTAGCGCTGAATCATGTTACTTGGGCACGGATGCTACCTTTTTGTTCAGGAAAACCCTATGGAAACTCTTTAGCATCACAACTACCTGTAAAGGACTGCAGTAATCATCAGAGCTCACAAATTCTGTACCATCGAGCATAGCCTAGTTTTGGACAGATTAAAGTATCAACCCTCAACTGAGACAAGCACGGTCAAAGCAAATGAAAATCTATTCAGAGAGCAGCATGAGGCATTTCAGCAAGCTTCAAAGATTCAAAACCGTATCACTGGTATGCCAAAAAGCCTACAACAGCACCAAACTATACCATCAGCAAAAACGGGAAACTTTATATAGTAATTTATGCACGTCATGGAAGTAAGTTTTTAACACGCTATTTGCGACCTGTATCATAAACATTTTGTCAGGGAAAGAATTGTGCAGCTTTACTTCAGGGTTCTCTTAACCGTTACCTATAGCTATCTAAATGCGAACTTTCAAATGAAATCTATTATATGTGGTCAAAATAGGTAATAGTCTTCAATTGTTCCCAGAGAATAACTGAACGTAAAAAGCAGCACTAAAAACCTTCGAAGGTTAGCACACTGTCCAACAACCGTACAATTTATAAGAGGCTTTAAATCTGCCTCTAGAGAGTTATCACAGGCAGGAGAACATCAGGAACAGAAGAAAGAATCTGAAGTGCTCAAAAACAAAATCTATGTGGGACAAAAAGCAATGCTTGATTCCTCCCTGTTCTGGAAAGAACTACCTCCCAAAAGCAAAATCTCTCCCTCTTATTTAAATTATGGTTATCCTGATTTGAGACACACTCTTTAAAATGAAGTTTCCTTTTAATGTTGGCTTGTGTACATTGCTTCCCTATAATCAGACAGGAAGTTAAACCACTAATACAATCTTCACTTAGACTTTGTGGAAATCACTTGTGTTTGAAAGGACTGAGGAAAACCAGCTTATCTAGGACATATACAGTGTTCTTCCCAACAGAAGCACTCTTAGTTGGCAGAGCTGTACTTACAGAGAAAAACCACCCCCCGCCTCCTTCTCTTCCCTCTCCCTAATGAAGCACTACTGCTCTAGCTCCAGAAATGCTAATTTATTTCTGCCATCTCAGAAGTAATGCCTCTACTTCGTTTTCATCTTGTGCTCAAAACAGCACTCCCTGTCTCCCAATTATGATTCACCTGGATCATTGGGGTTCTGTATCACTGTAGCAGTGTTTAAGAAACCCATTTTTCCCCCACAACCAAGTTTTCTTATTAACAGGCAAATAAATTCTTTCTTCATAAACTCCCTGTTCAACCAGAAGATAGAACGTTTTAAAGTTATCAGCTAAGTTTGGTGATAAAACACTTCTACTCTTAGTGATATCAGACTTCTGGGGAATAATACGTATATCTGTTTGGTTATGTGCAGTTATGTGTCATCCTACTACTACTTGGCAGTCCAAAATACCTCACTAGAAGTCCTCTCTCTCCTGAAGGCTGCACAGATGTGTCAGCATAAGGCTATACCTGAATTAAGAGTCCTGTAGACAGAAAAAAAATGCAAAACTGACAGTTCTGCCCACCAGATGCACCTTTCATTTTTAAAGCTAACAGACCCTGAAATATAACATTCCTTTCAGAAACAGATAAAACCATAATTCAAAAGAAAACCACACCAAAGCAATGAGATGCCTGCTTCTTATTTACATAATCACATACTTTTCCTGAAATTTCTTAATTTGCCTGTTGTGCCAATTCCAAATTTTAGCTTTGCAGACTTTTGTTTTTTCCTTTGAATTATTCCTAACCTATGAATGAGTAGGCAAATGGTCTTATTTAGGGAATTTAAGTGTGGCAGTGTGGCAAGATAAGGGCTTTGCCAACACATGCAGCTGAAACTCGACTATTGTTCAAACATGTACCAAACATTAAACATAAAATGAAAGAGATCACTCACTTGGAACAGCATTTTTCTAAACAACCTACAGGCAGCAAAGCACATCATTGTCAAACTAGATCCCTTACCACAAAACAGAAATTCTGCAAGAGCCAATGCAAAGCAGGATGCTGACGACCCAGACTTGTGTTACTCATTCAAGCAACTTACTATAACTGAACTTCAAGATTGGTGCTATGCTTCCCAGAAGAGAAACTTAACCAGCTCTATGCTGACTATTCCAAAAAAGTGGTGTTGAAACTGCTCTCTGGGGAAAAAAATCTCATATTTTACTGCAATGTCTTTACTGGGACACAGAAGAAGGATCAGAGCATTCTTAAAAGACGATGATGAAATTAAGGATTAACCCTGATGGAAAATCCACCAACGTTTTCCCCTTGCCTTCTAATATGTAACTAGTGATTAGATCTCACTACTACACTATCCCTGCATGTAACCAGTGCTTAGTATTACTTCAACACCACCCACAACTGCAGGAATTTATATCTAAATATATATAGTAACTTTATTTTTCTGACAGATGAATTTGATAAATTTATCAAGTTCTGCTTTAGGGGCTGTGCTGCATTTGTTGCAGCATCTAAACAAATACAAAATACATTACAGAAATTTTCCCTCAAGATATTTCTCAGTATTTTTTGTGTATATTATAATTTGTTTTAGTCAAGGAGCAAAAAGCTTGTCAAGCTAAAGCTCTATTAAGTTTCAATGAACAACAGCTCATTACATTTCAAGAAAATGTTCAAAGAGACCTGCCTTCTATTCTGAATACCATGACTGGTGGTTGCTCTAGATTTTCAGCTATTATAGAACAACAAATGGCAACAAATGGGCTGAGTACATATTAAAAAAAAATCAGATTCCTGCACATTTTTTTTAACATACACACAGAAACTGGTATATATAGTCTTAAAATGACCACACAATTATGCTACTCAAAGTACATTGCGTTTGCCTCCCCTCCCTAGGTACCTACTTGTGACAGTGTTATTTGAGGCAGTCAGTGCTGTTAGAGTATTTACATCCCAGAGGAATATCTGTCTGTCCAGACCAGCAGATGCTACCAGTTCTTTATCTTTTGCATATGCTAAGGCTTTCACATAATCCTACAACAAAGTATAACAACATGAGTCAACAATATTATCCATTTGAAGTCTATATCATAATATTTAAAAGACTGTCAGTAAAATAGAGTAGTTGCAGATAATGTTTTTCACCTTATGCGTCCTTAGTGTTGACATGCAAAATCCCTTATGTGCATTCCACACTTTAACAGTAGTATCTGAAGAAGCAGATATCACTAGATTGGAAAGAATAAAGAGTAAACTTCAAAGGCTTATTACGTTAGAAAATGTCTGCACTATTCTTTAATTTTCTTTTCAAATGATTTAATGAAAATTGAAATGTGTATATGGGATTCATTTAAACATGTGCTTATATTATTTTTAGTAAATTTACAATACATCACAGAAATTTTACATGCTAAGACAAGATGTAAAACCACAGAAGCAGTGGATAATAAAGCTTTATACATAACTTCTGAGTATTTAGTTTTTAAATATTTTAATACTTACATGTTTTACCATTGCAGCACAGTACAATATCATTTACCCAATCTGTGTGATGTTCCATAGATGCTATATAAGGGTCTTGCTGGAAATTAAAAAAAAAAAAGTTCATAAGATCTCTTCATGAATGGAAAAGCTAACACAACTATCAGATCCTGCTGTGACATTTTCAACCTTCAAATGGATTGAAAGTTCCCTAACTGAAGTTGCTTGAAGTTACCGTTCCAGGTTTCGTTTTGTTCTTCAATGTAAGATACCAAAGTGGTTTTCAGTGGAATTCCTATACATTTTAGACTCTCAGTCCTACCTCATATATAATTTCACCTTAAAGTGTCTGGTTTTGTATCCTGTATGTACAGGAAAACTTATAACCAAAACAGCAGGGCCTGCCAAGCTAGTTATTTCTGCATTTACAGGATCAGACTTGTTCTGTTGCAAAGAGAAACAGAACAACCAAAACACAATACAAGATCTCTCGAGATCTCTCCAAGTCATGAACTTTAGGAAGCTTTATCTTCTGCGTCTTTCACATGGAAGCCCTGATTTCCAGTAATCCATTCAGGTTTGTAACACTCACCTTTTGTTCAGTTGGACCCATAGGAGGGGACCAACCAACTGGAGAGCAGCTTGGCAGAAAAAAACTGTGAGTCCTTGTGGACACCTCTTTGAACATGAACATTGAAGTGTGTGACCTTCTGCAAAGACGGCTAATGGTGTCCTTGGCTGTAATAGCCAAAGTATCGCCAGCAGATGGAGGGAAGTAATCCTTCCCCTCTACTCAGCACTGGTGAGGCCATCCCGAGAGCACTGTGTCCAGTTCGGGGCTCCCCAGTGCAAGAGAGACATGGACGTACTCAAGATAGTCCATCAAAAGGCTACAAAGATGAGTAAGGAACATCCCACCTCTGAGGAAAGGCTGAGAGAGCCAGGAGTGTTTAGCATATGTTTAGTGTAACATTTTCGTAAGTTTTCTTTAGTTAGAAGATCAAATGCAATGGTGAAAGAAAGTGGAACCAATAGAATCTGATCAATGGTTCCTCTTCTTCTTCAAAGCAAAGATAACAATAAAGGGGAGGTGATGACTGAAGGTCATCTCAAAATAAAAGAATATACCAAACAATCCATTGAAAAGTTCATTCAAAATTAACATGATATGCGTAGTCCTAGTGATTGTTCTTCCGTCATCTTTATCACTGGAAATGACAACATTCTGTATTTATCTCAGCTCTAACTAGTTGTTTGGCCCATGTATTGGTTTGTAAAATCCCACATATTTTGTTACAATGAGTAATGTCAAAATGACTGGCAATTAATTAAAAATACTGTTAAATATTGTTAATAAACAGTAACAGGTGTATACCTGTAGGCAGCTTACTAGCATGATAACTCAAAAAAAAAAAAAAAGGGGGAGATTTAAGACTGATAAATTCTCTTGGCTTACCTTGTGCTGGTTGACACTCCATATCCTTATAATAGAGTCTCGGCCTGCTGTGAAAAGTCTATTTAATGCTGGATCCAGCTGAAGTGCATTTACCCCATTTCGGTTATACTTCTCCACCTCATCTCTAATCACATAGGAGACCTAAAATACATTTACACAAATCTGATTATGGCATTAAGATATTGACTTGGCCACAAAATGCTACCATCTAATTTCATTTTTGTAAGGTTCTCAGATAGAAAATATGAAGAGCTTTAAAAGCATTTAATGAGTCTGTCAGTTCAAGAGTTACCATCACTCTTGGTCATTCCCCCCCCCCCGCCCCCCTAAAAAATGGGGAAGAATCATAAAGATGTTAGCAGTCATAGATATGGAGCCCAAAGGATTATTTAAGCATTTTAACTCAGAGAATGCTTAGTTCATTTCCCTACTCTGCACAGATATGCTGGGTGATCCCAGAAAAACACAATGAGTTCATGTCTCATATTCTAAGTGGGTTTCATAGCTTCCAAAGCTGGGATGATGGTGTTTTCCAGACTCACAGGGGAGAGGATACAAGCACTGAGGGTTACACAGCATTGAAAAACTGCAGGTACAAATCCTAGCTATCCCAGATATCACTATTAGTAGTATTAAGATACTTTAAGAAGGACAATATTTTGACATCTGGTTTTTGTTTTTTTTTGTTATTTTTTTAACTACCTCCTTTCTAATGTAATAAGCAGCATAAATATTTACTGTTCTTTCAACCAGAGAAATTATTCTTTCAGTTTCATTCTTTCTGCATTTCACAGCATTGAGTGCATAGGTAATTTCTTTGTTTTGTTTAGAAACACCAAATGGTGATTTGAGGAGACAAACTGCAAGGGCTACTGCACTCTCCACTATTACTGTGCAGTAAATGCAGTTATAAGGCATTGTAGACTCTTTAGAGCTCTCCCATTCACACTGTGCTGCCTCTCTTCTCATCACTTACACAGGATTTGCGTAGTGCTAGGAGGAAAGCCCTCACACTTGGAGAAAAGGAGGGGAAACCGCCATCTATGCTTCTTCCCAGATTATATAAAACAGTCACATCGGGGTAAAGTTATAAACTCGCCAGAATCCAACCTGCCAGCAGCAGGAATCATTTGGATATATAGCTATCAGTGTTTTGAAAACACTTTGAAGGAGTAGTCTTCAACCAGAGATCTGAAAGTCATTATTGGATCTAGAAGTCCAAAAACTGCATTATAGCAGTATGAAGAAAACGTTTTCCAGATCGTTCTCAATTATGCAAAATGAAACCAAGAAATTGAACAAAATTTTCAGTGGTCCACATCACTGAAGAAACATTGTACAGCATCTCAGACTCTATACCACGAGGACTGACAGGTCCATTAGGGGAATGCGTCCTCAACTGAGTTCTGTTATCCCCAAGCAGCACAGGAAGAAACCTACTGTTTCTGACAACCATGAATCCAGTCCTATTCTCTGTGTGTTAGAAACAGCTGCCAACAGCTCTATTGATCAACTGGAGAATCAGAATTAGGGCCTTGTGAATCCTTGTGCTGCAATACGCTCCATCACTATTCCACAAGTCCATTTACTACACTTAATCTGTTGCATCCTGATGCTCTTAAAAGCACTTCTGGCTCAGTCTTTGTTAGCCACTCGCAGTCCTTGCAGAGTCACGGCTCTTCCTCTCAATTTCAGATTGTCCTAACTTCGAACACTCTTGAATTATCCTACCCATTCCAGATTCATCCATAATATTCTTGCCATCCATGCTCAAGTCTCCACCTACACAGCTTTAGAGACATTACTGAGAGGACAGTCAAGCACAGCTAATAGAGTTATGGTGAAACACTTCAAATACTTGGAGTGTTTTTTAGTGATGTATAGAGCAAGATGTTTGTGTTACTCCTCACCTGGCCTTAATAATATGACAGCTATGTTGTTAAAAGACCCACACAGTCTGCTTGAATAAAAGAATGTTAGGAACAAAGTCAAGGTCTAGCACCACACAAAACGTAAACCAAAGGGATGGCCATCAAATTCACACTACTTTCAAACTATTTAAATAAAGGCAATGAAAACGTTCAGTTAAAAACACTAAGCACAAGCAGATAAACGCAAATTAATGTTAGCTATAAAGAACTAAGAACTTAAAGATCAGTAGATCAAATTCGATGTTCACTACTAAGGTGAAAATCTTTCTGAAATGCACTGACAGAGTCCAGAGCAGCAGAGGTCCTTCAGCTGTTGCTCCTCCAAACAGCTAGCAGGCCATTTTTTTGACAAATCCCCAGTTTTTGGATTTGTTCCTCTTCTGTCAATCATCTCCCAGATTTGTTATATTTTCAGGTATGAATCGAGAGTTCTCTCTTTATTCTGTTCATAAAGAAGACCGTCAAACTAGATCGGTCACCTGTATTGGGTTTACACAGCAAGGGTTTGGTAGCTGCAGGCTCAGTTCGGGAAGGACGGCATCCCGTGGGAGGGACCCCGCGTGGAGCAGGGGCAGAGAGGGACCGTGAGGGAGCGGCGGACATGAAGTGTCAGGGACTGACCGCAGCCCCTGGTCCCTGTGCTGCTCATGGGGAAGAAGGAGATGAGGGTGTATGAGGAGGAGGGTGGTTTTAGTTTGCCTTTAGTTTCTCACTGCTCTAGTATGTTAGCAATAGGCAATAAATTACATTAATCTCCCTACTTTGAGTCTGTTTTGCCCGTGATGGTAATTGGTGGATGATCTCCCTGTCCTTATCCCAACCCTTGAGCTCTTTCCATTGTATTTTCTCCCCCTTTTCCTTCGAGGAGAGGAAATGAGAGCAGCTGTGGTGGAGTTCAGCTGCCCAGCAGAGTTAAAACCACCACGTCACCCAAACTTTTTAAGGAGCTTTTTGCTCATAATAGTGTTACTTTCTTAATCTTCACTAACAGTGAAGAATGCTCATACAGATTAGATGTAGTAAAATAATTTTCACTTCCATCGGTAATGGAGCTCGCATAACTATTAAACTGCCATCCAGATGATCTTGAAACTGGCTGTTGGGTTAACTGGGTGTTGTTTTTCTGCTGTTTTAGACATGACAGGAATACTGACAACAGTTTTCAACTACCAGCAGTAATGAAATACTCAACAGAATTTATTTAGTCTTTTTAATCACTTCCACATGCCAACAACACACACAGTATACACATTGCTCAATAAAAAATAACCTCACAAGACATTTGCACGCCTGAAGCATCCAAGCTTGTATTCAAATAGTTAATTACATAATAACAAAATATATAATAGAAAGGGACAAAATAAGGCTTCCATAAAATCTGCGGAAAGGGTGCTGAAATGGTTCTCAAAACAGGGAAAATGAAGTGGATCAATAAAAATGACAATGTGATTTAAAAGACCCGACAGTTGTTTAAGACTGGTGGGCAGCAGGCAAGTTCACTAAAACCTAGAGTTCACTAAGATGAACAGAGGAAGATCGCTGGTAATCCACGCGGTTCTCCTTATAACCTTAGTTTTGAGAAGAAAGGTCTGCTTTTTTAAATTGAACTGCCACTGAATATAGAAATAGAACAACTATTAGTACATACAGTAACTATAAAATAAACATAAAGTAAGTGTTCAAGCATATGTGCCCATGCACAAATATAAACGCAACAGGTTTCTGCTGTGGTAAAATTCAGCCCAACCCACAGGATACACAACTTTTCTGCCCCAGATGAGGTCCTGTGTTGTATCTGAAGAGGGCTGTGAAGGTCACCAGGAAGTTGTGGCCACCACCACCTGGCAAAGACTTCAAACAGAGCCGACTGAGAGCACGTTACCGCCTGGTTCACTGCGCTGATTCACAAAGGCGGCTTCAAACCACAAAGATAAAGATTGTGATACCGATTTAGTTGTGTTACTGCCATGGTATTCCAGAAGGGGCAAGATGGGATATGAAATACTGTAATACTGACCAAGGCTTCTTACATTTATACTGCCATAGCATTTATAAACTGCCATAACGAATAACAAGCTTTCACTGTGGTAGACACTGAAAGAAAACATTACAAGGTGATGGACCCTCATTATAAACTATTTATGGGATCCGGTATCCTAAATGGATCAGGAGTAGGCATTTCAACGACTACGAGCTCTAGAGATATAAACCAGTGTCAACAGATACATTCCAGGACACAAGGCCAAGTGAGGTTCTTAGAGGACCTGTGATTAATCTCCTTCATGCGTGAGTATATCAACTAATCTGAAATCTTGCTACCCCAGTTAAATTACGTGTTTTATAACAGATTTTCTTAATGGGTGGGTAACATGTGCTTTTAAATATACCAGTACTCCATCACGGTGGAATAAGAAGCAAAGAGGCAAGGTCTGATAGCATGTATTCCCTGAGTTTAAGTACAGGGAAAATTTCAGAGACAGATGCTAATGTGGACAATTAAAAAAATGGTATTTTTCTAAATCCCTGGAAGGATTCCACAACTATCATCAACTGCATTAGAAAGTGAGAGAAAAAGCAGTCACCCACCAAGAAAAATGCCTATTTCTTTAGCATCTTGGTAGAGCAGATGATATTCCTCAAAATAAGTTTTTAAAACTAAGAACATATTGATATTTGAATTTTCACCAGAGGTTCCAAGCCCTAGAATAGAAGTAATGTATTAAGAAGTTCATCTTATCCTTCTACTATGAATCAACCTACTGGCTATTCATTTGCTTAAGAATTAGATATAATATATACACATATATAATCTAATGAATTGTAGTATACAAAATCTGTGCATGTTAGTAAATTCTACCAAAGAAAAATCGGTATCGGAAATATTTAGAAATATTTTTTTTTTCTTTCACTACTTTCCACTGGCTGCCATGTAGTATTAGTGCATGGATACGACAAAATCAGTGCAGAAAGTCTTCTCTGTACAGGACTTAATAATAAAAATATTTAAAATTGAGCCAATAGTTTCATAACCAAGATACTGACCCAAGTCACATCCAAATTCATCTGTTGCGTCAAGGGGTTTTGAACACATGGGCAAATTCATCCTGGCCAGGCAGCAGGTTTGGGAGAGCAGTTACAAAGCAGCCCCTCACGGGCAGCTACTTTAAGCCACCTGCTGAAAAGCGGCTTCATCTTGAATTAATTCACAGCAACAGACCTGAAAGCTACAGCACACAGCCAACTGCTCCTCGTACAGTGGTGGCTGCTGCTCCCACACCCCTGCACTCTCATTCCCTCCTGAACTAAGGCGACCTTACCACTGCAACCCTCATACATGCATAACCAAGCTTAAGCAGCACAAACAGCCTTCCACAGGCCACTTCCAACGCCCGACTTACATTTAAATAATTATACTTCTTACTTTTATTTATGCACGGAATTTATTTTGAGGCCTGAAACACCTAGTCTGATTAAACCCTTCTAAACATAGAATTACACGCAGAAGCATCCTAAACTGACGTTTTGGATGGTTCTGCTGACCAGCAGAACAGGTGCATCAAAGATAATAGTTCAGATTTCCATAAACTTTAACCAGGTCTCATGTCACGTAAGGAATCAGGTTCCTCCATGCCCGAGAGGTGTTTTTCTAAAAAGCGTCTTCCCCTAGTCTCAATGATTTGGAAGAAACCGCTCTCCCCCTGTCTCGCTTGATGTAGCAGCGCCCTGAACACTCAGCCACTGGGAAGCAAAATAAATTGTTAATGGTTTTAACTTTCCTTCAGCAGCTGATGGATACAGGAGCCACTTAGAAATCCACTACGTGGCTGAAATTCTCTATCTAACCGAGTTAAGTGAAATAATATGAGTGCAATAAAATACTTAGCTTCTACTCAAGGCTTTAGTTACATTATGTGCATATGTAAAGTTATTCTCTGCTGATTTAGACTTAATATGCACTGCCTGAAGCCCAGATCAGCAGAGCAGTACGCGAAGTAAAAAGCATCAAGTAACGCAATGACAGCAGAAAAGGGGACGTCATAAATCAGCACAGAAACACCCGTAAATACACATTTTTGAGCTAAACATTGTTTGGAAGAGGAGTGTAGCAGTAAACACAGAAACAACGTACTCTTTGATATATGCTGCTCTCAGAGAAATAATATTTCATAAAGAAATAGGGCTACATCAAAGAAATAACTAGTTATCGTAAACCCCCCGCCTTAGGAAGTTCACCTGCAAGAACCTGTATATGGCACAGACAACGAGATCAATAAAAGGGACATTAAATTTTGGATTCTTTGTATTTTAAACAATGTCAGTGGGCTTTTTTTTTTTGGAATACCAACGGAATTTTTTATTCTTTATCTATCATCCGCTTTTCTTAACCACGAAAACCACCAAAAGCTAGAAAAGGTAACACTTTTTCTCTTTGAGACAAAACACAAACGATGCCTTCGACCACTGAACTGACCTCTGTTTGGAAGGATGCTATTTCAGGCTTAATCAACGTTTCTTTTGATTACAATGGATAGAAAGAGCTGAAACTTGCACTTGCCGTTAGAGGGAGGCAGCTTTACACATCGATAAAACCTTAAACCCTTCCCATATTGAGAAGTGTAAAACTATCTAAAGCGCTGGTAGCATCCTAGACAACAAGGAAACTAAAGTTAAGGACCACAACAAACACATTTTCATGACTTTTACTGTTAAACAATGCTTACGGGGGGGCTGACAGGGGGCAGCTGAGCACCTCCCGCACCTGCCTCCCCACTCCGAAGCGGCCACGGGCCCCTCCCCAGCACCGAGCCTCCCCCTTCCCCTCGGCATTTCAGCAGGCACAAGGAGCCGACGTTTGCAGGGCAGAGCCCCCAGCCCCCAGCCCCCTGCCCCTTTCCCCCTCCCCACCGAGCACAGCCGAATCCACAGCCCCGGGGGGCCGCGCAGCCGCTGTCCTGCGGGCCGCCCCCACCCCGCAGCCCCTGCCCGGAGCCCTCCTGCGGCGGCCGGGCCGAGCCGAGCCGAGCCGAGCCGAGCCGAGCCGAGCAGTGCCGGGCCCACCCCGGCCGCCCCGTCCCGCCGCGGGGCCCCACCTGCACTTTCCGCCGCCCCGCCGTGTTCTGCCGGTGATGCGCCGCCATCTTGCATGTTGACACTCTGACGTCATTTCCGAGGAGGGCGAGCCGGACCGGAAGCCCCTTTTCTTTTTCCCTCCCCATCTCCCCGAGCCCCCGCGCGGAGGCAGGGCGGGGCGGGGCTTGCGGCTGAGGCGTTGCTAGGGAGACCGGCGGGGGGCGGGGTCAGGGGAGGGGGTGGGGCCAGCGCTCTTTTGCGCCATTTTGTGCCCGCAGTGGGGAACGTCCTGCCCTTCGTAAAACCATACGGTCACACAATCACACAGCCCTAGAATCGTACAGTTACAGAATCACAGAATCATTAAGGCAGGAAAAGCCCTCCAAGACCATCTGGTCCAACCATCCCCCTACCACCAATGTCACCACTAAACCATGTCCCTAAGCACCACGTCCAACCTCTCTTTGAACACACCCTAGGACGGTGACACCACCACCTCCCTGGGCAACCCGTCCCAATGCCTGACTGCTCTTTCTGAGGAGAAATGGCTCCTCATTTCCAACCTGGACCTCCCCTAGCGCAACTTGAGGCCATTCCCTCTGGTCCTGTCACTAGTTACCTGTGAGAAGAGGCCAACCCCCAGCTCCCCACAGCTTCCTTTCAGGTAGTTGTAGAGAGCAATGAGGTCTCCCCTGAGCATCCTCTTCTCCAAATTAAACAACCCCAGTTTCCTCAGTCACTCCTCACAGGACCTGTGTTCCAGGCCTTTCATCAGCTTTGTAGCTCTTCTCTGGACACGCTTCAGGGCCTCAATGTCCTTCTTGTACTGAGGGGCCCAAAACCAAACACAGTACTCGAGGTGCGGCCTCACCAGAGCAGAGTACAGGGGGACGATCACCTCCCTGCTCCTGCTGGCTGCACTATTCCTGATACCAGCCAGGATGCCGTTGGCCTTCTTGGCAATCTGGCACACTGCTGGCTCACGTTCAGGTGAGCATCAGTCAGTGCCCCCAGATCCTTTTCCTCTGCACAGCTTTCCAGCCACTCTGCCCCAAGCCTGTAGCGCTGCATGGGGTTGTTGTAGCCAAAGTGCACGACGCAGCACTTAGCCATGTTGAACCTCAGCCCACTGGCCTCTACCCATCGACCCATCCTGTGCAGGTCCCTCTGCAGGGCCTTCCTACCCTCTGGTAGATCGACACTACCCCCCAACTTGGTGCCATCTGCAAACTTACTGAGGATACACTCAATTCCCTCATCCAAGTCTTCAAGATACTAAAGAAGATGGGCCCCAACACTGACCCCATGGGAACATCACTGGTGACCAGTCGCCAGCTGGATTTCACTCCGTTCACCACTGCACTCTGGGCCCAGTCGTCCAGCCAGTTTTTAACCCAGTAAAGGGTATACCTGTCCAAGCCATGGGCTGTCAGCTTCTCCAGGAGAATGCTGTTTGAGCCCGCGTCAAAGAGCCTTTCAAGGACCGTGTCAAGGACCATGTCCTTGACCATAGGGGCCACTTCCTCACCTGCATTGTTGCTTGCTCCCCGCTTTTTTTTGTTTGTTTGTTTGCTTTTTTTTTTTGGTTTTGTTTTGGTTTTTTTGTTTGTTTGTTTGTTTTCATTTCCATGCAGTGCAGTGGCCTAAGAGCCATGTTTTTATCCCCAGGAGAGCCCCAGAGGCCAGGGCTGTGGGCTGAGTTCTTTTCCCCCTGGCTGGAGGTCTTTGCTTGGGGCTGAGGTGCTCACCCAAGGCTGGTGCCATGTCCCAGCCCTGATGGGCTTCAGCTCCAGCTCACCGGCAGCGCTTCCGAGGTGCTGGAGGCTTTATGCACACCCTTCAGGGTACTCAGCTCCAAAGCCTTTGTCGTAAAAGTCTGTGGTGGGGGACAAGTGCTTGGCCCTTGTTTGAGGCTCTCCCACTGAGCTGATGGGAAGGACTTGTTTGTCTTTCCTAGAGAGCAGGGGAAGATCATATTATTTTTTCTAATGCAAAAATAGATCCTGAAGTTGTGAATGTATGGCTGTATGAAGTTCTACACTGATTTTCAGAGGTACACCTCCCAGTTTCAAAGCATCTCTTCGGCACTTAAACCATTAATGCATCAAGTATTTGGTTGCGGCAGTAGCTATATTCTGGGTAAAGATCTGTATAGAATTGTGTATAGGGCTGTCTTCTTGGAAGGCATTTTTTTACACTGATTGCTTCATTATGGTAGAACTGTAAACAGTAAAGGAACTGGTGAATTGGATGGAGGATTGATAATACCTAGTGACAAAAATTTACCGTGAAAAAAAAATGGGTAAAGGGGTAAGTGGAAAATATATATTTTCACATATTCACGTTCGTTTATTGCTGATTATAGCCATAACCAGAAAATTCAATGGCCATTCACTAATGCTAATATAAATTTTGCTTATCTTGATATAGATCACATTTTCTAGCATTGTTGAGTGTGCTGTGTCACCATCACAACTGCAAGTGGAGGCTAAGGTTCTGAAATGAGATCTGTCTTGACCAAAGCCCTTCCTTAACTGCAGTATTTCTACTATTTTGTGTTATTACAGCAGCGGGAAGTATATGATTCAAAGCATCTAAGACAAATGTGAAAAAGTTTTATTGTTTAACGCATTGTATTTTGTCTTAGATAAAATTATGGCTTTATTTTATAATTTATTTTTTTAAAAAAGAATGTAGTTGTGTACTAGCTTCAGACTAACAGTAATTATCAGAGCATTTCAGATGCTGATATGCATAGCCTATGTAATCTCAATGGACTATGGACTAAAGAAAGAGGCAGAAGTTTTCTGCTTAAGTAAATTCTGAGCCAAGTGCCTTACTACCTTTCAGTACGCATTAGTCCATTATGAGGTTTGAGATTCTTTTCATAGCACAATAATTTTCACACATACTTTAAATTCTCTCTGTATCTTTCTCTTAAAGATATTTACGTATTTGTTTATGATTTTTCTGTTACTCTGAAAAAATAAATGGAATAATTTAATTCATAAACCCTACTAATTATAATCGCAAGTGGATTATTCACTTGCTAGAGTTAATCTTCATATTATGTCTTCAAGGGCAATCTTCTTGCTTTGTATATTTGCTTTAAAATTAGATTTGTTTATAGACTGAGGACCTTTGTTATTTACATTGTTGTGCAGTTTTTAAATTGTTTTTCCTCTCTGTGTGACTATTTGTGGATAGTCCCTGCTATTAGTATATATAGTACAGTGTTTCAAAAACCTTTCATATCAGCAATTAATTACTCGAAGGAGAAAAAAAAATGCACAGCAATCACTGTATCAGAATCATTGAAATTGGAAGTGACCTCTGGAGACTGTGTAGTCCAACAAAGGTCATATTTGCTGAGGGCTGCTAAAACAAAAGAATTATCGTAGTGATAAGTGATAAGTTTCAGGCTTCTGTGTGTATGTTTAGTAAGTCTGAACTGATATGGAGTCCTAAAGACAATATTACACTAAAAATGGGGTAGGTAAATTTTTCTTTGTTTTGCAGTAAATCTTTCAGCCTTTCATGATTTTTGTTTCGTTTTAGAAAAGTGATGAGATCACCACATTTATAATGTTAGCTTTTGGTTTTGGAAGAGGAGGAACATGATGTATATGTGAGTCCAGGGATTGTTTTTCAATTTCCCTGAAAATCTGATCATCTTTGGCTAAATTGTGAATTTCTGAAAACAGGAGTGCAAGCAAACAGATGTTGAGCCAAAAGGGAATTGTAAGAGAGCTGAGCAGGGTTCATGGGTAAAGCCAGGACATGGAGATGAGGAGAAAACTAAAAGGATGTTTATTGGTTAAGTAACCATTGAAGTAAATAAAAATATAAAGATATTTTCTCAATAATGATAGGATGAAGAATGCTATAGCATTTGCCAGCTGCTTCTCCTTGTTTTTTTTCCAGCCCCTCTTCGTGAGGTTTGGCTGCCACAGCATTAAAAAATAAATAAATCTGAAAATAATTTAGAAGTAAGCAGTAAGAATGATTTGGAGCCTGAGAAGTAGGAATTAGAGTGAAAAATTCAGATGTCTACAGAAGAGAAGATGAAAGGAACCATTGTATCAGTTTTGAAATAATTAAGAAATATGGAATAAACTCGCTTATGTGTCCATGATGAAGACAAGAAGTAATGGACTGAAATTGCAGTTCAGAAAAAATTATATGAAGCACAAGAAGAACCTTCATTGGCAGTGAGAATAGTGAAGCACTAGAATATGTTGGAGGCTTTGGAATCACCATCTGTTGTAACAAAAGAACTAGACAAATATCTCCAGGAATTACATCAGGATAATTGATGCTGGTTTGGGCTAAAGCATGAGTGAGGTGGCTTTAGGATATCACTTCCAACTACATTTTTAAATATACTTATAAAAGTAGAGAATGTTTTTCGTAAGCAAAAAGCTCTTTAGTCCTCTAGGAAACGCTGTAATAGGCTATGTAGCTTGGAGAAGAGCTACATAAATTCAAGCTATGAAGAAGACATGCTTTTTAAGGGCAGCTAATCACTGAAGAAATCCCCCAAAGGACGTGATAGATTCTACGTAGCTTGAAGCCAAAAGTATTGCAGCCAATATATAATTTATGGGCATGACTCAGTGGTAACTGTTTGATATTGCTGTATTTATTCTGTATTTTACGGGGTGTGAAAGTTGCTAATATTAAGTCCTATTTAATATTATTGTGAGACTGATTTTTCCTGGGATATCACATTCTACATGTCTACAAGAACAAGACATTTGTTGAAGTAATATAATCTTTAGGCTCCTTCATGTCCAAAATCTGCTGTAAAAGTCACAAAAATTTATTCACAGAACAATGTACAATAGTCACAGTCTTTGCTGTGTGTCTCTGGTCTGTCTGTAACTGCACGTCTTGCTGCTGGTCTAACGTCCAAAAAGTTGCAGAATTCATCTGGAATAAAGTTCTGATTTTAGATGACAGTCTAAAGACCCACGGATTTTTTGTATTATATTTCTTGCATGGTTCAGAATGAGGGAATATTTGTAGAAATTCAATGACAATTACTTCAAATGAGTTTATGATCCTTCTGTTTTTGACTGCTGGATGAGAAGGAGTCAGTTTCCTCATGGTGCAGAGGGGCAAGAGTTGGTGGTGTCACTAAGGCAGGTGACATGCTTGAGCAGGTATCACAGCAGGGCCACTTGTGAGCAAAGGCACAGTGGATACAATAGCAAAACAGTGACCACACATACATTCTTAATGACTGGAACCAGTATGATGGCAACTGGAAGCAAAGACATAAAATAAATTCTCAAGCCATTTTGATAAATCAGATGCCCAAGCTAGCTGGAGAGGAGGGACAGACAGAACTAAAATCCAGTTTGTTTGTTTTCAGGTTGTAAAGCTGCTTGGTATTGTTGCATTCTTGACAAAAAGTTGAAATTTAGACCTTAATCTTACAGGGGAGCTATGGTAAGAAATATGTTTGAAACCAAATGTTCGGTTCTTGGTAGAGCTCTTCCATTTGTCATTTCATAATTATGTTTGGAGGCATGCAATATAAGGTGAGACTTCAAGAGTAAGCTGTGTAAGCAAGAGTGCATCAAAAATACTGGAAATCTTTCAGAAATGGTATTAGCAATGTTTGCATGCTTATAATAAGCATGTTACTTTTGAGAAATACAAAATGCTTCAAAAATACCTAACTGTTTTTCAGAATACTAAGAAGAAACATGGAGTGGCTTGAACTTTAGGCACTGAGCTAATTTTCAGACTTACTCAGTGTACATTAGGTCATTAGGCAGAAAGCTACTTTGTGTAACAACGCATTTAATGTGTACTTACCCTAAAAGCTATTTCCTGTTATTCTGTAAAACCAATTAGCTATTTACCAAATACCAAATTTCATGTCCATGTGATTTCTTATTTCATTGTGCACAATGAAGAAAGGAAGATGGGAATCAAATCAATTATTACCTTGATAAATTCATCACATCCTTTACACTGTTATTTTTTTTTTCTAAGAGGGATTGGGGCGCACCTTCGGTGTATCTCAGATGTGACTGTTGGCCTGAGCCTCTGAATATTTCTCACTGACAAACTCTGGCCTTTACCTATTCTGTATAATATAAATCTATTTCTGTGTATGCATGTTTATTTTTTGTTTGTTTGTTTGTTTTTGCTTTATTCTACATACAACGTTTATTTATTGTGCATTCCAGGTATAGCAAAGAAGATGTATTTCTTTTTGCCTGATATTCCATGTCACTCGGTTCAGGGGATATGGTATTTTATGCAGGGCATTCCTGGCATCTCTTGCTCATTTAGGTCTTGAAATTAAGGAGAATCCTGAAGCTTCTGGCCAGCAGCAGAATTAATTCGGTCTGCAATGGATGCATTTGAGTTTGCAGTGTAATAAGGGTGTGTGCATTATTTAGAGAGAGCTCTTAATGTGATATGTTGGCTATTTTGTAGTATTTCCCCAGTTGCGGGCATGCCTCTCTCTATCTGCAGATTTTAGATACACACAGGAGGGAGGATCGCAAGTTCTCTGGAGCTGGAGCTTTAGTAGACAGGAATCCCTGCAAATAATCTTATTGCAAGTATATCTGATGCAAAGGTGTCTGCTTGCATTTAACAAGGAGTGTGAAATTTTATTGCTGAGTAGTGAGCTGCCGCCATTACATAGCTTCTAAGAAATATCATTTATGAGCTAGAAGCATCAGGGTTAATAACTTACACTACTCCAAGTAAGCGTTATAGAGAAGTATTATACTATGAAAATCTACTACCAATTCTCAAACTGTGTTTGTATGTACGTAGGGCAAGATAAGGATTAAAAAATGAAGGCCTAATCTAATCAATGCTAAAGATTTTGAGTATTTGTGAAGGCCACAAGCGTTCACCAGTTGTTTCAGTGCTTAGTTGTCCTTTTTGTCAAATTACACGTGCTTGTATTGGTCTGCATTAGACTAGTTTCAGCTTTCAGCTTTTGTGTGTTGGATTGAAGAGTTATTTACTAGCAAGGCTCTGGTTCAGCTGAATTTAAGTTAGGAGCTTAAATAACACAGTATCATCCCTATAAATGAGGAAAATAACAGAAACCTTGTGTGAAACCCTTCTCTAAGATAGAGGCAAGCATTGCAGGTCTGTTATTCCACTGAATATAGGAGACAACTTTTTCTAAGATTACACAACAGAGTATTTCTCAGAAGAAAGAAATGAGCAGATGAGGATGCTGGATAGAATTGGAGGTTAAGAGGGTCATGCAATGTGCATGAATCGTCAAATGCCTTGCAATTTTTAATAAGTGTATTTATCTGAATAGTAATTTAAAGCAGCATCTCACGTTTAGAGTCGTGGCACAGTCACAAGATACATTTAACTGTCCAAAAATCTGTTTTTTTTCAGCACTTGACATCTACGTGCTCACAGTCATTAGACTAATGGTGATGTACTAATGCCACCAAGAAAAAAATATTTTTTTCTTGTGCTCTAGCAATAAAAAAAAAAGAAAAAAAGGAAAAGCAAAGTACGCTTTGCAGTTAATAGAAGAGACAGATCTATGGCAAGAACAAGGAGACTAAATCAACAGTTAGTTGGTTCTGTAATGAACATTATTATATAATTATTATAATTATTTTATAATTATATATAATATAATTATATAATATATATAATATATAATATATATAATATATATTATATAACATATATAATATATATAATATAATATATATTATATATAATATATATAATTATATATAATATAATTATTATTATTATATTATATATATTATTATTATAATGAACATTTTGTTAAATGAGCTTTTTTCTCTTCTTTCTGAGATTTTGAAGATTAATGAAAGAAACTGAGAAGAAAACAGGTATTAGAGTGTGCAAAATAAAAAGGGAGAAGTGCAACTCTTTGTACTCCTTTGAGATCTGTCTTTAGTCCCTGTGCCCCATTTTTCACAGGGTCAGATTGATGAAGAGGATGCAGCTGAATTATGTTCAGGTAAGGATGGGTTTTGTATTTGGCAGTACTAGCAGATGGCATTTTATAAAATGTGGCTGATTTTGACCAGAGCAGATACAGTGCCATTATAGAATGACCTTTTACTGATATTTAAAATTCTGCGCTCTTAATTGAACTTGAGAACATGCTATTGCTTTCAGGAAAAATAACTTACACTTGAACTTAAAATGCCTTATTGTTGCTTACATCACAGAACACTTAGCATCTTTATTTCTTTAAAACCATCTTTAGTTGTTTCCTTTGCTGATGGCATCTATCAGGCAAAGTGTTTGATCACAATTGTTTTTCTGTTTGCACGCATTAGGGCTGCCTGGCTTTTAAGGACAGCGTAGTTTCTTCAGTGCAATTCTTCCAGCAAAACCCATGACAGCTCTTCATCATCTGTCACAAAGATTTAGGATTGATCCGATGAACAGTAAAATAGTTGTTGGACAGTAACGGGTGCTGTTGATGTGAGAAAAATAATTGTTCATAGCAATAAGGCTTGTATTTATACCTGTTACTACCAATACCTGTTGCTAGCAGATTCTTTACATTACTTTAATTTAAAAATATAATTTCAGGATATGAGGATAAACATGGTGGTTTTTATTTTGCTCAAACAAGGCATGTATGTTTTAATAGAAGTTATGGCATGATGTAATATTGAATGCATTTCAAGCTCAGATTTTGTATATATAAGGTACAGGTACAACTATTTGACCATGATATTTTGTCTTTATAAAGTAAAATGGATACACATCACAGCTGGGAATAATAATAAGTAGATTTTAGAGAATTAAACCCAGTAATATATAAATGTAATTTCTACCAAAAGCTTTTAATGAAGTTCAAAATTTGTCCCAATATGTAATGTATGCTGGAAAGTTCAGCTGGTTAAAAGATCAGCTTCAGAAGGAAATATGTAGTAGAACAGTTTTTGTTGTCACGTTTCTACATATATTTTTTCCCATTGAACACAAGCATTCTGTGCTTTTGTAAGTGCAGCTGTGATTTCAAAATAAATAAAATAATTGAGTAATATTTAGGTGATTATTCTTGAAAAGAATTACCCTCTCACTTTTTTCCTTTTTTACAGTATTCCCAGTGAGATCACAAAATTTCATTTATTGCTCCCAGAACAGCCAAGCTCCTCCTTCCATCCCTCCCACAAGCATCCCAATACAAAAGAAAACTTTCTGGATGGGAGCTGGCTAGGTAGGCAGGATATTCTTTAGAACAGAATGGTGACAGTGAGAGAATGAAAACCTTCTGTCTTGTAGAAGATACCAGCTAGCTGAAATTAGCTTAAGAAACCAGTGTGAAGGCTTTTTATTTCGATGGGGATGCTGTAAGTGTTTTGGTTTTTTTTTGCTAAATATTTGTATACTATGAGAAATATCCATTGCAAATTTGTTAATTTCAATCTACATGTATTGCGTTAAAATATTCAAGAGGTTTTCTGTGGATACATATACATATGTATATGACCTATGCTTTTAGGTCTTAGAAGTGGTTTTATTTTAGATATAGGTAGAATGTACATAAGAAAATGTGCCTTTAATGTAAATTTAATGTATAACTGTTATATATGTTAATGTATAACTGTTATATTACAGAAAATATGCAACTATTCCTTTAGTTTATGTGTAGTAGTATATGTATTATGTGTAGTAGTATTATGTGTAGTAGTATAACATTTAACTGAACGTTAATATAATTCTCATTAATTTCAGACTGCTTTTTGTATTCTTGGTTTGGTATGCTGGCTGATGCACAGTAGCCCTCAAATTGTTTTTCATACTTTCTAATCTGAGCTTTAATTATCTTCAAATAGTGCAATTTATTTTCCTGCAGAAATTTGTAACGTTTATCTCAAGAAAATGCTGGCAAGTCATTTTTTCAAGACATTTAAGTAATTCACCATCTAGCCTGTTGCATCCATTTCTGGTTTTGGAAGTGATAGAGTGAACGGATTTTATATTATATTCATAGTGTGAATAGCTTTTTGTGTCTGTTTCAAAAACAAACAAAGCTATCAACACAAAAAACACAAAGTTTGGTAGGGGGGAAGCAGGTTGAGGAGAAAGGGGAACACAGTGCTAGGTGGAGGAAATGGCCATGTATTTCAGAAATAGCAGTAGTCCAATAAAGTGTGTTTTATTTCCCAGATTGTTTTTAGAAAGGAATAAAATAAATCTGTTAAATGTGTTGATAATTATTGGTAGTTACATAGAAGAAAAAAATGGTAATCTGAGAGCAGATGTGTTTTTTTTTTCTGTATTGGATCTGAGTAGGTGATAGCAGTAGCTTTTTGCAGGATGTTGTATGGCACAGAAAAGAGAAATCCTAGCCTATTCCCTGGTATTGATGCATTTTTTCTTTTTCCTTGCAGTTTCTTGTTTCAAAAAAAATTGAGCTGCACATGAAAATGGTTTGATTCATTTTAAATTTTTTTGTTGTTGTTGTCGTTTGTTTGTTTGTTTTAATATTAGTGGTTATTTTTAATAATGAGTATTCGTTACAGTATACACGTCTAGTGCATCCACATATCCACACGTAAAGTCAATGGTGAATTTGAAGATGTGTATAACATTGAGAGTTTTCAGATCAGTGTTTCCTGTGGATGGTGAGCTGGTTAAATACAAAGTTTGAAATCTGAAATAGCTGATGCAGCTCAAGATCACTGATTTTGCTGACATCCAGTTTTGCTCTTGTAGATCATACGGAAAGGTGACTCTATAGAGTATTCAAGATATCCGTTTAACAGCAGGGAAAGTTTGGGCAGCTACGAACTGATTCAGCGTAAGATTGCATGTAAGCGTCTAAATAGACTGTCTGTCTGTGCTCTAGGAGTTTAATCTCCCATTACAGTCAGTGGAGATTTATCGTCACTGGAGTTTAGCTATCTCCCTTTGTTCATTTGAGTATCTCTACAGCCTGGATTGACTATGCCTACTACTAGATATCCACCAACTGTAGTGATAGTTAAGATGCCTCGTTCACATGCAGGACCTCAGTGAAGGTGTCTTTATCTACAGACTATATCCACCCACAGCATCTTGGTGTTTCTGAATATGTGTTAATTTGCAATTCTATGTTGTCAAGGTACTAAAAAGGCTACTAATTTTATTGATACAGCTGGAAGGCTAATTTTGCTATGTGAACCAAAGCTATATATGATATACATGGTGCCAGTGTCATTAAGTACTCTTTCATAAACTACTTGGAAGTATTAGGTTCTGGATATTTTGTTATAATGATTGTCTGAACTGTGTATAAGATTGATTTAAATTTGATTTTGCACATTACCACTAGAAATGAGTTTTGAAACATACAGAGCTTTTAACAAGCTAAAATACAGAGTTAAAACAAGCTTTCTGGAAATGCTGTTGATGAGTATTGAAAAGGGAACGGGACTCTGACGAGAGCATGGATTTTAATAGTTGCAGTCTTATGGTGGTGGGTCTCGTAGTAAATAGTGCTATATGTTATATTCTTGTTTTATTCATTCATTTTAAGGTACTTTTTGACGTATGTTAAACATATAGTTATTGGATTTTGTGCAAACAAAATCCTACCACAGGGAATCATTTTTATTCTTTGTGAATATTTCTGTGTGAAAGAGTCTATTAAATGCATATTAAAAAATAATAAAAAATAAGCAGATAATTGCAGTTCATCCTTTATTTTTTCAACTTCAGATGCTTACAGAAAATGTTCAATCGGTGGCTATAAATAAGGAGCAGATAGAAGTAACTTGAGAGTCAGAATTAAATACTATATATGCTAGAATTAAGTTGAAACCTCCAAAAAGGACATTTTTCTATTTATGTTCCTTTTTGTTTTCCTATCAAATTCCAAGAACACCTTCCTGTCAAAAACGCCATTTACAGATATCGATAGTGTTTTGCTGAGCAGTTTAGTTAATTTAAATACCTCTCTTATGAACTTTTGAATATCTTATTGGTTAATAGTTTGAATGGTACCACCTATAAAAGGAACCCTACATACCTCTAGGGAGTTGAAAGGAGTTCTAAAATTCACATAAATATAACCAAATTAAGGAGCTGCATATAAAACTTGAATTTATATTTTGTTTTTCATTCTAAAAGTCTAAGACCATTAGTTATTATCTGTAGTAATTAGCCATTATCCCAGTGAGCAATTTTTAAATTGTGTCTGTGAAACATTGTATTAATGGACGCATTTTTTGGCAGTACTTTGCTATTCTAGATAATGTCCTGAAAGGGTAGTTTTTGTCTTAAGAAACTTTATAGATAATTGTACTATAATAGTGGCCATGTGTCCGCTTTATTTACCGACATGTTCATCTCTTCCTAATACTTTGCAGTATACTTTTCATTGGTATATCTGGAATTCCTTGTGGGTTCTTTTTGGACATAAAAAGATTCTGTGTTATTTTCCTAGTACCCAAAGTCAGCCTTAAGCCAGTTAGCCTAACCTAAAACCACAACTAGCTTATTTACACTCAATTCCGTTCCTTTTCTTAAGATGAGAAAAATAAGGGTTTTCCATTTTAATTACAAAAATTGTGAATTTTGTGCCATGTTTTTATATTCCTGATGCTGTAGAGAGTAGTCCTTCAGTAGTGAAAGCAAAATTATAACTGTTACTGGTGGACCAATCTCTTTAGGACCCGATACATCAAAACGTAGGGTTTGCAATTGTTAATTTAATTTAAATGGAAATTTCACACATACAAATTAATAGATTTGCACTTTGGCCTTCAGGAGCGTGTTCTGGGTCGTGTGTGGTTAGGATTTCCCCACACTAACTTGCATGTACACACCGCAGTCTGATCTCTGAGGTTCTAGAAGAAATCCCATCCGCTGGTGCTGTGTCATTACCTCTAGGAACACGTGTTTTCTAGCTTCTGTCTCAGAGTTTTCTGCTAGGGAGATTTTCCTGCCCAATGCAGACTGAAGTCAGTTCTGAGGGTAACACTTTATTTACCTCAGTGTCTTGACTTAAAAGTTCAGCTAGACCAGCATCATCTCTTGAGGTAGCTGAGTTAATAACTGAATTCAGGAAATTTCCAGTAGTTACTCTGTCTTTTCAAATTTGTAGCCATCTGAGTCACAAAGAATTTTTTTCAGTCACAGGTGTTCATAGCTTCCTTTTTCCTAACCTAAGTCACAATCTACAAATGCCTGGCAGCTGATGAAGCGGCAGAATGTGTTGTTCCATGTGAGCACAAGGACAGCACTGGTCTACATCTTCTGAAGAAATCCTCTCACGTTGTCCATGAATGTTTGTCTAATTACAACTTCCAGTTACTGCTGCTGAAGGCAATGTAATTTATTTTTTTTTCTTCATCATCACTTTTGACAGGTTCAACCTTCAGTTTTTTGAAAATTCAGCTTCTGAATCCTTGGTAGTAAAACAATGTTCATATTAACTGAAAACATTTCCTTTGCTTCCTTTATTATAGTCAGTGCAGTTATCTAAAAAGCCAGTTCCTCTGTTGTCCACAAAATCTCTTTGAAAATAAAATCAATCTTCTTAGAATTATTAAAAATTGAAGAAGAGAGCATGTTGATTTTTCACTTTATCTGTTGAGCTTTTGATTGGAAATGGCTCTATGTGGTTTTGCAAAATAATGGTTGTTTGATTATACCCTTTCAATTTGTTACCGTGGTACATTTTGATCTCTGAATTGTGGTCCCTGGTCAGATCTGAACTTCTCTGTAAAGTCCCAGAGGAGGAGGAAAAATCCAAAACCAAAACAAAATTATTGCACAATCTGTCAATCACTGGTATATTCTTTTTAAAGAATGATATCAATGCAATTAAAGAAGAGAGCTATTAATTGCAAGAGCATATTGATTCTCTTTCATGGTCCATACTTCAGCTCACAAAAATAAAGTAGCACAGCTGGACTTTGGGCAAGCAAATGTGCAGAGTGCTTTAAAGACCTGCTGGTGACCAAAAATGTTTATTAGCTGGGTGCAGTTGGTTCTGTCACAAGTCAGAAGGGGTAAGTCATGCTGTAATGGGTCCATATTTTTTTCATCTTTTGTGGATGAGAGCTGCAGTCATATAAATTGCTGTCATCTACAAGTTTGCCCAAAGAAGCTGTGGCTGCCCCATCCCTGGCAGTGCCCAAGGCCAGGCTGGATGGGGCTGGGGGCAGCCTGGGCTGGTGGGAGGTGTCCCTACCCATGGCAGGGGGTGCCACTGGATGGGCTTTGAGGTCCCTTCCAACCCAAACCACTCTGTGATTCCATGATAATATGATAAATTTGGACCAGATGTAATGAGTAGCTGAATACTTCTAATGATTTGCATTTAGTCACTTCAGTACTTCTCATTACCTTGCCACCCTACCCCTTTGGCAGTGATTTAAGCTCAGGCAAAAGGCACACTGGTAGAAGAAAGAAGAAAAGCAGTGTTCATCAGTATGTGAGAAGGTGAAGTTGCTTCATCATATTCACCTTTGCCAGGCTGGTGTGGGAGGCAGAGTTGTGTTTTCAATCACACCCATAACCTGTCAGCACGAATAAACAAGTCAGCGACTCGGATCAAAATCACAGTAGTTAATAGCAATTGAGCGTATTTCCTATTGTGTAAAGCGCAAACATAACTAACAAATCAGCAGAATCAGAGGAGAGCAAAGCTCAAAACCAGCAAGGCAAAAACCTGCCATTTCTCACGAGGTTTTTACTATGAGCCATTACCATCTCCTTGGGTGTACTCAAAACGCAGCCCGTACAAAGCTCTGACCAACCTCAGTGTTGGCCTTGCTTTAAGCAGGGTGTGGATCTGATGAGCCTTGAGATCCCTTCCAGTTGGACTATTTTGTGAACCAAGAGAGCAGGAGGGGTGGCAGATATGGGAGTGCTGTTAGCAAAAAGCACGGTAACTAAGGTGCAAGGCTGCTCATGCTGTAAGTTGCTACAGGGAGAAATTCAGTGATTGTCAGAGTTCTGATAGGGCTGGGGTTTTGTCACTTCCCAGGTGAAAAGGAGAAGGAAAAAAGCATCAGTTCTGCAACCTGAATTATACAGGATGACTTCAGAATCAACTGCTAGTCTTTACGTGTTTTGTTTTACATCACCCTTTCTTCTAAATGAATTTGTTTCTAGTTGCTTTTGCTCAGTTTTCATATAGGATTTCACAGAAGGAAGAACTAATTTATCTAATCAGTATTAATTTCAGTTATGTATTATTTCTATTAATTTCTTATTATTAATAACTTTCTCTTTTAAGCTATTTCTAGCACTGGACACAAATATATAGAAGGAAAGATGGATCCCTTGTTTTGGCCACCAGAAACCAACAGCTTTCAGCGTTTCACTCCTGAATCCTTGGCAGCAATTGAGAACAGAATTGCTGAGAAAAAAAGGAAGAAAGACAAAGCTAAGAAGGAGAGTAGTGACCAAGAAGTTGAAGAAGATAAACCTACTCCTCAGCTTGATCTGAAAACCTACAAAAAACTGCCGTCTCTCTATGGGGATGTTCCTGTGGAGCTCATTGGGGAACCCCTGGAAGATTTGGATCCATACTATAGTGATCACAAGGTTAAAACCTTCAAAAGCATATTTTGGTTTAATTTGGTCTGCTAATCTCTTAAGAGATAGTAAAGGCTGAGTTCAGAAGTTGCCCTTTGTTCTGTAGACAGAATGTTACTAGCATTTGTTGGGGTAGGAGTGCTAAAGTATGCTCCTTATAATCTAATTATAAGGTATTTTAAGGTCCAGTCAGCAATCAGAATTAATTATGAAAATAAGATACACATGATAGATACTTTTCAATCAAAAATAGGTTCTGAAATAACTGATAATTTCTTATTCAGAGCAGTTTCTATGAAGTCTGAGGGGCTGGCCTCACTGTAGTATAAACAGTACCTGTTAAATGGAAGGTCACCATGGTCTTACTGCAAATGCTTTTGTTGAATTACAAATATACAAATTAGAAGAGACAGATCTGAAATATTTCCTGTACTCTATGTAACAAAAAGAAAAAAAAATCAGACTACATTAATTTTCTATTTTGTAACATCTGATCAGCTTTGTTTATTGTACCATATTTATATTGCATATATTCCATGCCATTGCAAAGTATTTTCTTTTTTTTGCCTATAGGAATATGTAAATTACTTGCTGTAGTATTTCCTTCTAAATTAAATTTCTATTGTGTGATTGCTTATTATTGAGGAGGACTTGACCTGAAGAGCAGAACATTGCATTCTTTAATATATACCAGTAAGTTTCTGGAATGTAATCATTTAATCAGAGAACATGCAGAAGGCTTTGTAATTATTAGTGAAAAGGTTCTTCCGGAGACTTTTTTTTCTCAAAGTAATCAGAGTGACATTCTTGATGAAGAAAAGAGAAACTAAGGCTGATTCAGCCAAAGCCATTTACATAATGTTAGTTTGCTGTGGTTTTGATTTAAGAGATTTCATTTTAACTTCATCTGGCAATAGTACTGAGCTGCAATGGGCCTTACGGTAGCTTACAGGGAATTACACAGTTACTTGATAGTTTAAGGATATTTCAAAATTAAATTTTCTGGCAGCCTTACACAAAACAATGTGTGCTTTGTGAATGATCTCTTGTAGCCTATAAAACTGTCCAAGGGTAAGGTACTTCAGAGCAATATTGACAACAACATTGCAGTCCCAGAATGGTATCCTTTAATTACTTTGACCAAGTGAGTATCAGCAGTTGCTCTTCTAATTAATTTTTGTTCTTACTTTTTCATCACAGTAAATACAAATGCATATAGTTGGTCTTGTTGTATCATCGTGTCACAGCTCCAAGTAAGAATGCAAGAAAGTTTTACTCATAACTGCAATTAGATATAGTGCAGATTTAAAAACCAAAACATTTAGTTTTGGAAGAAATTTGTGTTTCTTTAAAATATTTCATATACAATTATTATATTTTTTAATAGACTTTCATGGTGATAAATAAAAGGAGGACTATTTTCCGGTTTACTGCTACGCCTGCCTTATGTATACTTGGTCCTTTCAATCCAGTCAGAAAAGCAGCAATTCACATTCTGATTCATTCATATCCTTTCATTGATTTCTGTCATTTTAATTTTAGAATATGCTGTGCCATTTTCTGTGATTCTGTTCCTCTCTATATATTAATATAATTGTAGGCTCATGTGCTTTTGATACTGAGAGGTATATTGAATCTTGTATTACAACAGCAAAGATGTTTACATGAGCTTGCTACAAGTAAAACTGTTTAAAAATCTCATGTTTAAACAGTCAGATCTGCAAATATTGTCATGAAACAACATTTAGAGGCTACTGTATGATATTTTAGCCCTTTTCTAGAACTTTTTCTAAATCTGCGCTGTGGTGACAAGCTTAAAATTTTAACTAAAAAACAAAACAAAATAGGGACTGCCAAGTTATTAAAGCATGAAGAGTAGGAATTACAGCAATGCTTTGCTGAAAGAATCTGGTGTTACCCTAAGAAAGGTATTTCACACTCAAGTTTATAGACAGCTCTGAGCACCCATTTTTCATGTATTTGCAAAAAGATAAGCATAGTTTGAAGAAAGTAAAAATATGAAGGATTGCAAGTACAAAGCTGTAGGCTTTCTGCTTTTTCTGCCAAACATCTGATTTCATTTAGGTTTATTCATTTGTAGAAATAGATCCTTTTCCAGGGACCTTTGGCTGATTTTGAATGTATATTAGTGCTATTAGAAATTACTAAATTGGCTGTTCAGTTCCAAGTTAATCCTAAATTTTGTTTAAAAACAAAACCAAAAACAACATTTTTTTAGGTGATGACTGAACTTTCGTGAAAGGATATTTTTTCTTATGTATGTTTTCATTGTCTGCCACATTGTCATAAAATGAGAAAACTTTCTGAATTTGTGGTAGGCTGTAAATGTCACATCATAAAAAAATGTATACATGGACCTCCAACTTCAAAGAACACTAGTTATTGATAATTAATATTTTTCATCTTTTTTTTTCTTTTTTCTCTAGGATTTATTAAAAACCATGGTTAGTATGGGGTTGTGACCCATTTCTCTGTATTTCATGTTACTGCTGCAAGAGAATGGAGGTTTCTAAAATTTCAAGTAATACTAGACGGCAGAGGACTCTCAGATTTCCTTCTTTAAATGTATTTCATTTATTTATGATCCTCATGTCTTCCGACAGCTCTGTCTGACCTCTTATGTCCACCTGGAATTTCAGTCTAATGTCCTATCTTCCAAAACTGTCCCCACATGCTGTTATTTTTACATCATGAGGTTTACCCAGACGAGCAGAAATTTGATCTGACATCAGCTTCTTTGGAAAAAAGCAAGAAAAGTCATGCATATTCAAAACCAAAGTAGTTATAATAAGTAGTTGAATAACTTAATGGGTTTTGTTTGTAAATTGGCAACTTTTTTGAACTTCATTGTTTTATAATACAGCACTTTTTCCTTGACTTATTATGCACAATATTTGTTGGCTTTATTACATGTACTGTGATACTCAATTGTGCTTCCATGGCTGTAAATAACCTTCCAGCACAGCTCAACTGGACTGAGTAAGTTACCTCAATTGCCTTTTCTTCACTCTAAGGAAACTAACCTGCTGGACTGAAGAAGATTGAATAATGTGGTGATCTAATTCTGGGGTTTGAAAATCCTCTGAGAGACCTCTGAGGAAGATTTGGGATTATTGTATAATAGAATAGAATAATGCAGTTGGAAGGGACCTTCAAAGATCATCATTCAAGGTGAGGCCACACCAACGCTAAATAGAGCAGGAGAACCACCTCATCCTAGGGGAATAACCTGAGTGTCTGTTATGGCCAGCTCATACAAAAAGTATAGAGGAATAAATATTATTTCCATTCTCTCTTGGTGTTTTCTGGGGACACTCCCAGTTCAGTTGTCCACATTAGGGAGCTGTTCGTACCGTCTCGTTACCTTTCATAACTGTGCTCTGTATCCAGTGTAAATTGAGTTGAGGTTCTGGAATTAAAATTTGAAAATCTGCCAGTGGCATCAGAGGTTCCATAACTTTAAACCCTCTTATTTTGGGCTAAGTACAGTGATAATGTTAGCTTAGTTTTATGTAGAATAATGTTAGCTTAGTTTTAGGTAGAGTTTCTTTCCTTTTTAGAGTATTTGCTAGAGTAACTGTAAAATATGTAATCTTATCAGGCTATGCAGAAAAAAAGTCTTTACTGTTACTGTTCTGCCAAAATGTTGAGGCTTTGATACTTTCCAGTCTGCTTTAGATCACAAACATGGACTTTCATAATTTTTCATACAGAAGTGTGAACTATTCTTCATCCAGAATTAGTATGGTATACTTACATGAACATTTATGATTATAGATTTATATGCAAATCTTACTGAAAGTCAGAAATGCATGTTCTTATACCTACAATGTGTTTCTAAAAGTAATCTATCCGGCCGTATCATACTTTGCATTTTCTACCTTCATTTCCATCCTGTGGCTAAATCATAGAAAAGATAGAATGTGCCTAAATGTCTTTTAATCTCATTTATGTTTTTATTTCTATAGCTTAAATATATTATTTCCTTCTCAGACATCTTTTTACTAGCATATATACTGGTGAAATATTGATAAAATTATTAGCAAGAGGATTTGTTTGGAATGAATTTACCTTTCTTCGAGATCCGTGGAATTGTTTGGATTTTGTTGTTATCATTGTGACGTAAGTAAAACTCTGTTGTTCTTTTACACTCAAGGGACAAACATGCAAATAATATGATATTTGATGGTCTGAAGTTCTTTACAGTAGTTGACATTCTACCTATTGAAGAGTTCCTGTGTTTGAATCACTCTTTGCATATCTGCTGCCTGAAGAGAGAAAAATTGTCTTAGACTTTAAAGCAAGACCTAAATGCAAAGCTCATCTTTTTGAGTTAGCATTCATTTGCTCATTTACTTCATGTATTGTCACAGTTAATGGAACTGTTTTATTGCTCCCAGTGCAGTACTTTCAGTACTTTTTTTTTTTTTTTTTAAAGTGTCTCCACAGACAGCCAAAACCAAGCATGCTTCCTTATGTTGTATTATTTGCTGTGGTCTGGATCAGGCTTATCTGAGAAGGATTCAAAGCGCACCACAAGATGTTGAATGACATGGTGATAAATAGCAGATGAAATTTGAAGAATGTAAAGTGATGCTCAAGCAAAAGCAGACCTAGCTTTACATACACAGTTAGGAGCTTGTTGGAAAAAAAAATGGTGAAAACACCACTCCAGCGTGCAATCAATAATGGTCAGAGAATGAAATAGAAAAAGAGGGCATCACGGGTAATAAATAACAGAACAGAACACAGAGTTATTTCACTGTAGAAATCTTTTTTTTTTTTTTCAAGGCTATATGTAGTCTTGCTTCTGACATCTCAAAAGATGACAATTAAAAAACAGTACAGAGAAGAGTGACAAAGACGGTTACATCTTGTGCTCCATCTAATGAGAAACTACCTAGAGTAGGGCTCTCATGAAAAACAAAACAAAACAAAACAAAAAAGCAGGAACGTTGTAGAAGTCTCTAGCATAGAGCCAAAAAGAGAATAAATCCGTTATTTTTTTTTTTCTCCTAAAATGAGAGCTAAAGGCACCAACTAAAGTTCTCGGATGACGGAATGAAAAAGAAGGGTTTAGTTTTTCACACTATGTGTAGGCACGTTCTCTTGGGAGGCTGTGGATACAGAAAGCTTACTTGCAATCAGAAGGTTTCTGGACAGAATCCAGGACGAGAAGACGTTAAGGGTTATATTTAAAACAAAGACACTATGTCTTCTTCAGGACGTCCCTGAGCTATAAATTTTCTGGAAGAATGAAATTTGTTAGGCATTGCTGTATGATTGCCTTGATGCTAAACTCTTCTGTAAGCCTTTGTTATGGGCCATTCTTGAAGACAGGGTAAATGGCCAGATGGATCACTGCTGTGGTCATATTTAAGTTCATATCAAAACCAGCTAGCTAGGTGGACAAGAAATGAAGAAGAAAGCAAGTCAGAATTTGCCTCTCAAATACAAAATGTTAATCTTGAAAGCAAAATAGTCTTACAGCAGTGAACAGATTCACTCAAAACCAAGACTCAAGTGTTTTTAAAGCTTTCTCCGCCATTTAGCATTTCTGAGTATTTTTTAGTTCTCATGTCCTAATTTGTTAAAGGGAAATGTATGTTGGAAGGGAAATTATGTGGTCCAACTCCTTGCTAAAAGCAGGGCTAATTTAAATTAGGTTGCTCAGGATCTTGTCCAACCAAGTACTGAGTTTGTCTAAGGATGGAGATTCAATAACCTCCCCAGGCAATCCATTCCAACCACAATGTGATTTTTTTTTTCTTCTCCCAAATACCTAAATGAAATCATGTAGCAACTTAACTCTGCTGCCTCTCATTGTTTCATGGTAAGCTTCCAATAACAGTGCAACTCCATCTTCTCTAACCCCTTGCATTGGGGAGCTAATAACAACAGTAAGATTGTAAGGCTCCATCACGCTGTTAGCCTGCTCTTCTGTGGACTCAAACCCAACCCAGGCTAAGAATCTAACCATCTAATTGTTTTACCGGCCATCCCTAGAGACCTGGCTGCATGTGTTCCAGTATGTCAAATTTCTATCTTGCCCTGGGGAGCCCAAGGCTGGTCACAGTACTCCAGATTCAATCAGATTCAATCTCGGAAGTGATGACTACGCTCAGGGATCTCGGAGGCCTGACAGCAGACTTCACAAATAAAGATCTAAGCAGTGTTGAACACCCTCAACTTTTACATGTCCTTAGTCACTACCTTCTTGAACATCAGTGTAAGTGATAAACATCAGTGAAGTGCAGTGTTCTCAGGCTTTGAAGAAAATATCCTTGACGATCATCCCACTGTTCTAGGGGCTACTTTTCCCTTTGAGGCAGTTTCCTGTGAGATCCTGCCAAGCAAATCTGTGAACACACTGTAATCTGTTGTCCTAAAGTCCAGGGTTTTTATCCTCCTCTTCATCTTGCTTATTTTTCCTGGGGTCTTTAAACTGCAGCATCTAATGGGCTCTGTAGCAAAGGCTGCTGTCAACTGCCATACCTCTGACTGCTTTTCCCTTGGGAGTAACAAGTTATGTACTCAGATGCCATCACACACCTATGTGTCTATATGAACAAAGTCTTCTTATGGGTAACCTTCAAATCAGTAAGGATTTTATATGGAAGAAATTTACACATCAATAGCTATCAAATAGTCCAATAGCTGTATGAACAACTACATTTCACAGTCTTTGCTACCCATGCTCCTAATTCATTTGTGTTCAGGCAGGTATAAGCACTTCTCAATATACTACCTGCTTCTGGTTTTGGGGTCCTATCGTACTACAAATTAAAATATTTTGAAATTAACAGCGCAGTGATTAATTTATGTACTTTATTTAATCTTACAGCTTAGGTAAAGCTGTAGTGGTCTGAAGTTGTGCTTTGAGTGGGAAGTCACCTAGATGACCTCCAGAGGTCCTCTCCAGCCAGTGTTTGTCAGATTCTGCTACTGAGACTTCTTATTTAAAGGAATTCTGTTACCTGTTATGGTCTTATTATAAGAGTCACAATTATTGTCCAGTGTCATGTGAAGGATGTCTTACAAAATGTAGGGTAACTAGTTAGTCTTATACGGAATATACAACTCTTAAAGTCCTCATTTTATGAAATTTTCAAACTGTTGTTAGCATATTGTAAAACTAATTTTGTTCAACTCCTTTTCCATAAACTATATGTTGTGTAGTTTTAAGAGAGAGTTGTAGTAGATAGTTGTAGCAGTAGTAGAACTACTTTCATGTAGTGTTCTGAATCAGGTCAGCCTCAGTGTGAGATGGTGTGGTTGTGTTATTGAAGGTTTTATATTTACTTGACATTTTGATGGATAAACACTTCAAAAGCATCCAAATCCACAAGAAGAAAAACTTGCTATGTTTCTTTTGAGCAGCATTTTTCAAAAGGCTCGTTATTTATAACAATCCCTAGAAGCGGACTTAATTCCTAACTTCAGACATCTACTTTGAGATATATTGGACCTTTTTCTGTTCTGTATTATATTCATTACTGCATCCTCTATATGCATATTCTGTGAAAAGCTGGATCTTTGTCATTCCATTATATGGTGGTTTAATTTTATAGGTATGTTAGTATCTGTAAAACATCAGGAAATGTTTCAGCTCTTCGGACTTTCAGAGTACTGAGGACTTTGAAAGCTATTTCAGTAATACCAGGTAAGGAACAAAATATATTATTATTTGTCTCTTCGTTTGAGCAGAGAATTACTGTTTTACTAATTCCTCTCCTGTTCTTGTGCTGTCGGTCACTTTTTGTGGCAGTTAAAAGCATGCCAAGGTGTGACTATTTTGCAGTGTGTAGTAACTTTCAGCAGCGTCTTAACAGAATATTTTTTCTCATCTTTCCTCAAAATTATTTTGATGAAGCAAATTTTTGTATTTTCTGTTCTTTTTTTCCTCTCTGTAATTTTCCATCATCACTAATGTTCACTGTTTTTTACCCCAGTACCTTTTGTATTTTTGCTTCTGTCTTTTCTGAGCAGAAATAATAATTGCTATACCACTATCTTTCTGTTTTCACATTATACCTTCACAAGCTTAAGCTTCTGTGGTTTATTTCTGAGAATGCTGGCCTCACAATATTTCAGAACTGCACTTGTTTGTTTACTGGCCACGGCTGCAATTTGGATTAAGAATAATTCTTTTATCA
This sequence comes from Cygnus atratus, assembly GCF_013377495.2. Taxonomy (NCBI): domain Eukaryota; kingdom Metazoa; phylum Chordata; class Aves; order Anseriformes; family Anatidae; genus Cygnus; species Cygnus atratus. The sequence goes on from NC_066363.1 coordinate 5,877,499, forward strand.
ATAGTATTTTGTATATGTCATCCAGATATTTGTTAATTTTGTAAGCTGTGCCACTAATTTAGATGTGAATGTATGGATTTTAGAATCTACAACTCATTTGAAAATCTAACAATGACTGTATAACCCATTGTCATGATATATAATAACTGTGTCATTTCTATATAATTACAAGTGTTTTTTTGTTTTTTTTTTTTTTCTTTTTGCTATGGAATTATAGTAGGAATTGTAAAAAAAGTGTTTAATTTTTAATGTCAAACCACCTGTCAATACTTTACCTTTCAGATACACTATGTAGAACAGAGATTAAATGTACTTTTTTTTTTTCTTTTTCTTTTTAAAAGCATCTGCTAGAAAAAATCCTGGATCTCACTCTCTGCCTATCTCATATTTCAAATTTAGTTATTCTGCCTGAATATGTATCTTCAATTTATATATTCTCCCTTTTACCTTCCCAGTGTCATAAATGTTCTTATGTTTTTAAACTGGTGACATTTGCAAGGTATTGTTTTCTAAATAAAATACCCTGAGGTCAGCAGTAGTTATCCTTTATTGTAATGCGTCTTCAACAAAATGTGTATCATTTTTTTAATCTTAACCAATCACAAAAATCTCTCCGTACTCATTAAAACTCAGAAGAGTTTGTTAGAAGCCATCTTAAGCTAGAATGTTCAAGTTAGCAAAATTAATGTTAGAAGGAAGTAAAAGCCAAATAAGTTTTGATTAGGAAACTTAAATAAAAAATGTATTGCTCATTATATGCTTTATTTTACCTCATTTAATACTGTGAAGATACAAAATGATTTACACTGATTGGTTTTTAACATACTTGCAACTCATGTGTGTTGTCATAAAAGAACATTACTGCATTCCTCTTCTCATGTTGCATATTTTTAAATCTTATTTTTCTAGGTCTGAAAGTCATCGTAAATTCACTTATTGAATCTGTTAAGAAACTTACCGATGTGCTGATCTTGACTGTTTTTTGTTTGAGTATATTTGCTCTCATTGGCCTCCAGCTTTTTATGGGCAATTTAAAATTCAAATGTATCCTCAATTCTACTACAGCTGATACATACAATGACATTTTATGTAAGGATGCCAAGATATATTCACCAAATGAAACTGGTAAATTTTCATTATTATCTCCTTTTACATAATCTCTGTATCTTCCTATGTATGACTCGTTTTTCACAGAGGTCTTAAAATATGGTTGCATGTGTCTCTCACAAGAAGGCATGTTCTTGCATTTGCACAAGTAGCGGTATGAAATCTCTGGAACAACTGAATCAGAGACTGGTGAATCTGGAATTTGGGGAAAGATTCCAGGAAAGCAGTCTGTGTGATAGAAGGGACTGAGTTTTCTGCAAGCATTTCCTTCTTTACCTACACGTATTGCACGGGGAGCCTAATTTTAGGGGAACAGCACTCAGAATGATTTTTTTTTTTGGGGGGTAGGGATGACACACATGAAGTGTGTCTTTCAGGGATTTTGCTTGCTTCTTTCAGACATTCCTAGTTTTACCAGAAAGCAGTAAAATTTTACATTATAAGTTGTGCTGTCAATGAATTTTCAAAAAAGGAAAAAAAAAAGCCATACTTATGAACAGATCTCTTGAGAAACAACTCTATTATGCCCTTTGTTGTGAAAGACCATCGTTTAAAAGTACAGTAACATATGGCTTAATATCTGTGTGCTGTAGGAAATGAGTATGTGAACACTCAATTTAATTTGGAGAAGTTTAAGGCAACAACTTCAGATTGTATGACTCCTTTATTTATTTACTTATTTTAATAGATATCTGTGCCAGAATGAATAAATCTTCTGAAATACTGCTCTGTGGTTTCAGTTCGAATCCTAAGTAAGTGAACAAAACTGTTTTAGTACTTCCCTATTTTTTTCCCCCAGATAGACTTTGGTTTTATTTTTGGTGTGAAGAAATGCTGTTGATTTTTCAGAAGGGTGGAATGTGGGTATTTTTTTTTAGTTCAATAAAAAACATTTAAATTAAGAGAACAAATGAATTAAAATACTATGATATAGGCAATTATGTACATGCTAATTGCTAAGCATTGGTAATACAATGGTAATGTAGAATGACATAAAGGAGGAAGGGAACAGATCAGTAAAGAATGTGAGGTACTAATAAACTCTCCTCATCTTGGTGATTTATTTAAAAGTAAGCAAATTTTCAGTTTTCACCCCCTCTGTGTATTTCTTTGCATGTATCCTGCTTGAGTGGATAGTTTCTGTCCAGTAGGACTATACCACAAATCTTCAACTAGACAAATGACTTTCCAGGATTGTCTGGTATAAATCAGCCCTTCTGGCAGAGTTGTGTTGGAGAATAATGAAACTAGACATTCAGATGAACTGAGAAAATCCATATATAGTGTTGTGCATTCGGTGCTTTCAGAAACAATCTAATACGGCAAGCATGAGTATTGTCTAATGGTTCTTTTTTCCGTTAGTGAAGAGTGCCCCCAAAACTATACATGCTTGAAGATTGGGAAGAATCCTGACTTTGGCTACACTAGTTTTGATCATTTTGGCTGGGCCTTCCTTTCTTTATTCCGTCTGATGACACAAGATTCCTGGGAGCGTCTCTACAGACAAGTAGGTACTCTTTTTACCTGCTAGGTTGACTTTAGACATGAAGTTCAGAGCTTTACATCCCGTAGAAAAATCCGCACCTGTTTTTTTTTTTGTTGTTGTTAAATGATAATGATATCATTAAATGTTAATGATACAAAAATTGTTTTGAAACCAGTGTAAAAGTTAAGGAAGAAGCTTCAGTTGGCTAAGTTCTAACAACTTCTGCACATTGGATGGCAGCAATCTTTCCATGAGTGCTCATAGTTTTGTTGGAGAGCACACTTGGGTCAATGATTAGTAGTTAAATATGTTAATTATGTAACTATCAAAGGATTGGTGTATATGTAGGTGCAGCTAGTGAGCTCACTGCTGCTGCAAGAACAATGAGGACTTATGGACTCTGTTTCTCTCTTTGTAAATACTGACTCCTCACCAAATCTTTTGGCTCAGAACAAACATGCTTAAATTTCAGAGCATATTTTGATAACTGGGATTAAAAAAATGGAGCCTTTTATATTTTATTGTTTTATTTTGTAACTTGTAAATTCTTTTATATATATATATAAACAATACAGAAATTGAAGAGATCTCTCTGGATCTCCTATGTCTATGCAGTGTCTGTGCTAAAAAGGAATTATCTTCTTCTTTGTTCTGTAGCTTTCATATGGTTCACTTGAACTTTTCTCTGGCAACCTTTATTAACTGATTTTTTTTTTAAATGAATGCGTCTGTAGATGACACCAAATTAGGTAGAAGTCTTGGTCTGCTTGAGGGTCAGAAGGCTTTGCAGAGGGACCTGGATACGCTAGATTGATGGGCCACATCCAAGCACATGATATTCAACAAGGCTGAATGTTGGGTGCTGCACTTGGGTCATAACAACCTCATGCAGCTTGGGGAAGAGTGGCTGGAAAGTTGGCCAGCAGAAGGGAGCTAGGGCTGCTGGTCAACAGCCGGCTGAGCATGAACCCAGGTGGTCAAGAAGGCTAGTGGCATCCTAGCCTGCACCAGAAATAGTGTGGCCACCAGGACGAGGGAAGGGATTGTCCCATTGTATGCAGCACTGGTGAGACTGCACCTTGAATATTGTGTTCACTTTTGGGCCCTTCACTACAAGAAGGACATTGAGTTGCTCAGGCTCGTCCAGAGAAGAGCAACAAAGCTGGTGAAGGGACTAGAAAATGAGCCGTATGAGAGGCAGCCGAAGTAACTGGGGTTGTTCAGTCTGGAGAACATGAGGCCGAGGGGAGACCTCATCACTCTCTACAGCTGCAGGGAAGGAGATTGCAGTGAGGAGGGTGTTGGTCTCTTTCCTTGGGTGACAAGTGATAGGATGCGAGGCAATGGCCTCAGGTTATGCCAGGGGTGGTTTAGATTGGACGTTAGGAAGAATTTCTTCAAGGAAAGAGTGGTTAGGCCCTGGAACAGGCTGCCTGGGGAGGTGGTGGAGTTGTCATCCTTGGAATTATTTAAGACACCTGAGGATATGGCACTTAGGGGCCTGGTTTGGGGTTTGGTGGCAGACTTGTAGTGTTAGGTGGGTGGTTGGACTTGATGATCTTGAAGCTCTTTTCCAGCTTAAATGATTCTATGATTCTGTCTTCTTTCTGCCATTTCAAGGTCATGTTATTTTGTTTTCTGATGTTTCAGAGCTTAATTTTGAGCCATCTTTTCCACTGCTGTTTAAAAAAAAATAAGAATATGCAGTCTAATTACTGCTTCTTATTCACTAAATACACATCTTTCATTATCGTTTAGATAATCCAAGCTTTCCTCCTCTTTAATAAGTTTTAGTAATTTCTTCTATAGTTAGCTTTACATCTCTTTACAGATGAAGTAGCTTCTCATAACTTAAACTCTGATGATCATACGAGTGATTTTCTTAGAGATATTTCATTTAATTTTAAGAATGGATTTTTTTCATTCTCAGCTGTACATGGTTTCATTATGAATGCTTAATGGTCTGTTACATGAAGAGAAAAATATTATATGATCACAGATAAGTTTTTAAGAGCTGAAATGTATTTACTTGTAGTCCAGATGAACTCCCAACTAGCTGTATTTCTAGACCTTCTGTGTAACCTAGACCAGAGGTAGTGCTGTTGTTTAAAGAAAACAGCTCAGTATCTTGACCTCTTGCATTGTACTGGAAGATAAATTGTTAGCTTGTAATTCTGTTGTAAATGTTAGGTTGTTAAGAATCTGTTACGACCTTTCCTTTTTCTTCACAGACTATCCGCACATCTGGAAAGAGCTACATTTTATTTTTTATGGGAGTCATCTTTTTATGCTCATTTTATCTCTTCAATCTGATCTTGGCTGTAGTAACTATGGCGTATGAAGAGCAAAATAAAGCTACTCTTGCTGAAACACAGGCAAAGGAAAAATTACTTCAAGATGCTCATCAAATTCTAGAGAAAGAACAGGTTTGCAAATTATTTTATATAATATATAATATGTGGTTCCTTTTGTTTTCTTCTGTTTGTGGGTTAGGGAAAAAGGGTTCTTAATTATGCATGATTCATACAATACGTTCTCATATTTCTTTTCTTTCTTTCTGTAGTAGCTGATAAATAACTTTTATCTTTCAGTCTTGTGAGTAGTATTTTGTATTCCTACCTCTTTATGATAGTTTAATATTTGAAAGGTAAAAATTGCTAATGCAAAACATTTAGATAGCACAATAATTAAGCTGTATATGGTCCTAGTCCATTCACTGGCTTTTGCCTTGTATTAATAGACAGACTTTTTCCTGTTTCTTTTACAGATGTTGGCTGCTGGAGAGAGTGATAAGGCCTTGCATGTCAGATATGAAATGCCAGTTGCTGACTTAGAAAATTCGAAAGAAAAAGAGATGAAAGGAGAAAAGCCCATTTCAAGACAAAGATTAATTTTAGGTGATCATGTTGAAGAGGAACACATATTTTATTCACAGCCTAATCATTGCCAAAAGAAACTTGTAAGTATTTGAAATACAAGATAAATTCATTAGACTTGCATGTGATATGACAATTTGATGAGCAGAAAAGCTTTATTTATTTGCATTTTTCCCCTCTCCCTTCTTGCATAAAACGAATTGAACTTGTTTTGTGGACCAATCTGAAAGTTAGCTTTGGGGACCAAAGGGAGAAATGAAACTTGGCTTGAAAGGAAAGTTAGAAGTGGCTGTCGGCATAGTTAAGACACACTATAGCCTGCTACACTTACAGCTGTGGTAAGATATGTCAGCATCTCTGTTATGCTGCTTAAAGAAACATAGAAAATCCTTTTATTTTTCAGAACTTCCCTAATAACCTAACCTTTCTTTTTTGTACACAGCTAATTCTCTGACCAAAATATTTAGCATTGGATTCAGTTCAGTATGACTACTGCTGATGTTAGGGGCATGATTCAGTTGTCTAAATATAAGCATCTAGTGCCATTTTAGATGTTCTTGAACAGGCTGTACATCCTAGACAACTTTGGTGTCAGTGGCACATCTTCCAGCACTGTTGTATTGGGTTTACGTGGCAAGGCTTTCGTAGCAGGGGAGCTGCAGGGGTGGACTCTGTGAGAAGAATCCAGCAGCTGCCCCATGTTAGGTAAGGGCCAGTTTCAACTGGCTCCAAAGGGACCCACTGCTGGCCAGAGCCAAGCCAATAAGCAATGTTGTTTGCACCTCTGTGAGAGCAGATTTAAGAAAGGGGAAAAAAAACCTGCTGCACAACAGCAGCTGGGAGAGCAAGGAGTGAGACCCAGCCCTGCAGCCCCCAAGGCCAGTGCAGCAGGAGGGCAGGAGGTGCTCCAGGCACGCAGCACAAGTTCCCCTGCGGCCTGTGGAGAGGCCCCTGGTGGAGCAGGCTGTCCCCCTGCAGCCCATGGGTCCCACACGGAGCAGATCTCCACGCTGCAGCCTGTGGAGGAGCCCCCGGTGGAGCAGGTGGATGTGGCCTGGAGGAGGCTGCGGCCCATGGAGAGCCCCCGCAGGAGCAGGCCCCGGGCCGGAGCTGCAGCCCGTGGAGAGGAGCCCACGCAGGAGCAGGGGGTCTGGGGGCAGCTGCCGCCCGTGGGGGACCCGTGCTGGAGCAGTTTGCTCCTGGGGGATGGACCCCGTGGTACGGAGCCGTGTGGGAGCAGGTCTTGAAGAGCTGCTGCCTGTGGGCAGCCCCCGCAGGCTCAGTTTGGGAAGGACGGCATCCCGTGGGAGGGACCCCGCGTGGAGCAGGGCAGAGAGGGACCGTCAGGGAGTGGTGGAGATGAAGTGTCAGGGACTGACCGCAGCCCCCAGTCCCCGTTCTTCTGTTCCCCTGCACTGCTCGGGGGAGGAGGTGGAAGAGGGTGGATGGGGGGAAGGTGTTTTTAGTTAGTTTTCTTTGTTTCTCACTTCTCTAGCTTATTTGTAATAGGCAATAAATTTCTCTAATCTCCCTACACTGAATCTGTTTTGCCCATGATTATAATTGTTGAGTGATCTCCCTGTCCTTATCTCAACCCTTCAGCCCTTTCCATTGTATTTTCTCCCTCTTTCCTTTTGGGAAAGGGGAGTGAGAGACTGTGGTGGAGCTCAGCTGCCCAGCTTGGTAAAATCACCACAACTGTGTGGATATCTCAAATACCTCATGGCATTTCAAAGGTTACTGAATTCCTAGATTTAGGCAACTGGATTGTGCTCCAGGTTTTTACTTGCAGGTGTCTACATGTAGTTTAGGTACTAAGCTCCCAGAGTAAAATGGAGATTTACTTTTTGGGCCAGATTGATACTGAGTGACAATGTGGTTGTCTCTTCACCACATTACAAGAACACAAGTCTTCACAATTATTGCATTCTTTAACAAGCAGTGTGATCCAAGCCATGTAAGTTGCTCTCATGTGGACTTCTAAAGTTAGTCAAATATAATCTGCAACACTTAGAGGTAATGGCAACTACTAGATTATCACAACTAGAAATTATGGCAACTACTGGCAACTACAAGATCTGCTAATGCTGACAGCTCTTCAATATGCTCTGTACTTCAATTGCAAGAAGAGGCTAAAGATGCCAAGTCAAAGAGAAAAAGGCAGATCAGAGAGAAAGGACATCATCAGTTCCATAAGAACTTAAAGGACTGTCTTTCTAGAGCTTATTTCGATATAAAATCCCAGTTTGTCAGAGGACTTCTCATCACTAGTTATTTCATTCAGTTTAAGAGAGATGAGCAACAGTAAATAGTTCAGCATTGATGGATGCTCTTAACCTTTCTAAAAACATGAACACTGAAAGCTTGTGAACAAACTTGAACTCCAGAAAGAAGACTTTGGGAAGTTCAGGCAAGTAGGCACACAAAATTTCACAAGTTTATCTCTTTAGAGTGACCAAATATCACAGAAAGAAATAAAAGGGCAAAATTGCCCTGGTAACTGGAATGCGATTAGGATAATCTAATTGGGTCTTTTAGATTCTGAAAAAATGCAGATAGAAAAAATGAACACTTTATCACTATATTACAAATTCATTTTATATGTCTATTCTGTGACTATCAGCTAAGTTTTGCTTAGCTTTGAAGTCATTAAAATATCAAAGAGACAAAAAGAAATTAATTAATAGTAAACCCCTAGGGCCAAGGGTATTAGTTTCATTCCCTGAATAATGGTTTTATAAAATATGTTCATAAAAATCTTGTTATGATGAAAGTCTGAAGTAATGATATGACATATCTGTAGTTACATACCCTCCCCCCCAAATAGAAATGAAATTAATTTTTGTGCTGAAAGTGAATACTAAGGTACTGTACATTATGATGTGGTCAGTCAGTAACTTCCTTCCAGCTGGTGGCTGTAATTATAACCTCCCTAATACTTGAATCTTCCTCCTTTCTGTTTTTCTCTACCTTGAAGAGTCTCACCTACTCTTTGCAGCCTCTTGTAAAACTCTTTATTTTACAACTATCTATTTATTTAGGCTTTAAAAATATGCATGTGTTGGGTATATTGGGGAGAGGGGGGAAGGATGCACAGTTATTGTATCAGGAACTAAATCTTTGATTCTTTGATTGTAATTTAGTGTATCCCGTAAGATATTTGGCTGTTTCTCAGTGCATGTCAGGAACAGTGAGGTTAGCATTCTGTAACTTTAATGAAAACATAAGTAGTCCCATTTCTAGTTTTAAGCAGTTCAATATTAGTATTCTTGATAGGCTTAAGAGGGCTGGGCAAACCAATTATTTTGACTCACTAAATAGCTATTATTAATATAAATTCTTATTTCTTAATAATAATAGTTCATTTTTTTTTTATTCAACCTGATCTTCAGCATTCTTTTTATGTGTTCCTTTTATCAAACACTGGAAAGATGGAATGATTTTTTTCCTTGCTCTCCTGATAATCATTTTTACTTTCTAGAATGAGTATATACATTCTATAATGGCATAATTATTTTTGTTAAATATTTTCAGAAGGAAACAACTTCTTGAAGAATGTTAGTGTTTTTAATGAAATGTCCTTTGTCTCCACATGATTTTTTTTGTTGTTGTTTTGTCTCACATTCTGTCAGCAAGGTGAGGCCTTATTACAATGTATATTTAAAGCATATTAACTGCATATTTATCTTACACTGTACATAATTTTTTTATATTACCAAACATTCATTCATATTCCCTGGCTATATTATCTTCTGTTGTCTTTCTAACCAAAGAGGCAGATCCTGCTGTCCTATGAATTGTCAGTGGACTCCATTAATGATCCTCTTCGAAGACAGAGGTTAATGAGTGCAGCCACTGTTATTACAGATAATTTGCGTAAGTCTCAGAGTTCTCTAATTCTTCAACTCAATTCTTCAGAGTTTTTTCAGCAGTGCTTAAGTAACTTGACCTAAGAGATCAAAATGTCACAAACAATCTGCATTGTGTAGAAGTCACTAGGGGAAATCATGCTGTAGTCAAAAATGAATTTCAATAAAATAAATATTCTCATACCTCACATAACTCTAACTGTAACTTGAAATTACCAAAGGTCATTCACATCTGATCAATAAAGTCACTGGGGTCTGTGGATGAGGGGAGAGCAATGTTGTCATTTATCTTGACTTTAGCAAGGCTTTCTGCAGTATTTCGTGTCTCTGTTGGGATGTTAAGGTCTTCATGAGTTGGCAGCCAGCTGATCAATGAACTGGTTGGACTCCTGGGCTTTGAGAATCTGGTGGATGTGTTGCATTATACCTTGGGTCAGGTAACAAAGGGAGTACCTCAGGGTTGTATCCTAGGATCCTTTTTGTCCTTTCATCATCATCAGTGATCAATGACAGTAGAGTGTTTACTCTTAAAATTTGTGGATGACACCAGACTGAGGGGGATCAGTTGATGCACTGGGGGTAAGAGCTGGACAGACTGGATGAATGGGCCAGCAGGAACCTTATAAAAATTCAACCAGAGCAAACCTTTGCATAAATGCAAGAACCTCTTGAACAATATAGGCTGGGAGCTGGCTGACTGGGAAGAAGCTTTGCAGAAAAGGTACTTGGGGTCCTTTTTGGAAGTGAGCTGAGCATGAGCTCAGCAGTGATGGCTGATAGCATCCTGGACTATATTAAAAGGAGCATAGCCAGGAGACTGAGAAAAGCAATTATTACCCTTAATTAAACACTTGTTAGACAACATACTGTGCCCAGTTTTGGTCCCCTCCCATACAAGAAATACACTGATGAGCTAGCCTGAGTTCAGCAGAATGCCACCAAGACAGCCAGGGGCTGGAATACTTACTCTGCTCTGGGCTAGTTCAGCCTGGAGGTGAGAAGGTTTTGAGGGTTTTGGATATCAGTCTTCCACTATGTGGGACAATGTTTCCAAGAAGATAGAGGTGGGCTCTTCAGAGTGGTGCACAGTAGGAAGACAAGATACAAGAGACATACTTTGAAAGAAAAGAGCTTCAAACTAAGGACAAGCTTTCACCATGAAGACAGTCAGACTTTGACCTCATAGCTGAGCAGGGGGTTGGACCAAGATTTGGGAGAAAACTTTCTTCATTTTATCCTGGATTTTGTTTTTCAATGCATGCTGCATCTGTGACTGTGCAGGTACAACTGACAGAAAAGATAGTCTGGGTAATAAACATACGAAGAGGTGGGTAATATCACCTGTTTCTGTAATTACACAATTTGTTGATGATGATCTTTAAATGGCCTGTGACTAGTTTGTGTAGAATGAATGAAACAATTTTTTTCTATCATGCTATTCTGCTCATAAGTTTGATTTTTTTTCTCAATCTTTTCTATGATTGATTGTCTTTTTCTTCATAAAATGAAATTCCACTTAATATTACTAATGTCACTTTCTTTTTTTTGTCATTTAGAATTGCAGGAGTCAAAGCTGAAATTCCCTTTAATTTGGAAACGTTTTGCTCAAAAGTATCTAATATGGAATTGTAGCCCATTCTGGAGATTAGTCAAAGAGAAGGTGAAATTGGTAATTTTGGATCCATTTGTTGATCTCATAATCATGATTTGCATTATAGTGAATACTTTTTTCATGGCTCTGGAGCACCCTGACATGACATCCCTTTTCAAAGACATGATTTATATAAGTGACAAGGTAAGTTAGTACTACCGTAGAGTGAATATGGAGGTATTGCCCCAGACTGACTGGGTCAGCCTCGTAAGACGTATTTTTTCTGTGACTTTATAGTGAATTTCTTTTTCCTCTTCCCAGGTCTTCACCCTGATTTTTGCAGCAGAAATGATCTTGAAAATCATCGCTCTAGATCCTTACTACTACTTTCAGCAAAAATGGAATATTTTTGATAGTGTAGTTGTTATGGTTGGCTTAATAAGTTTTAATGCAAATCTGTCATTTTTCAGGCTGGTAATCATTTCTTTATTCTCTTTTTAAAAGTGCCCATATTGTATAGATTTGTAAAAACATTACAGTGAAATACCCTCAAATTATTTTACTGGTGAATCTGTTAAATCTCTTTGTAAGTGAATAGTAAGCCAACATGGATCTTAAATTAGAATGAATATTAAATGAACATTAAAAAATACATTTAATATGTTTATTATACTGTGTATATTGGATACTACAAATCCTCTGGTGCAGTGCTCCCCCTCAGAGATTTGACTTTGCAGAAAGTTCATCAGTGTTCTGTTTGGTCTATACAATGGCACTGATCAAATACGTTTCAGATCTTCAGTCAGGAAAATATATTATCCGAGAGAGTTTTCATGTGCTTAAAGATAGCAAAGGTTCCTTCCCTACATAACTTTTCCTTTTGGGTTGAGAATTGTAAAATAGTGTGGCTTTCCTACAGGCTTAGGTGTAGAAGTAGGCTTTCCACCTTCTTGGGTAAAAGGACTTTCTCTCAGATATCTATGCATAATGTCACTTTTTTCTATACCCTTGCAGTGTGTTCAGAATTATATATGCTAAATTTACCAATTATTTTTAATATTCTTCCTAGCTTTTCAGAGTCATTACACCTGGAAAGTCAGTTGATTTCTGTTTCTTCTTTTGTATTGTAACTGAGTTTAACAGCTCAGAATTCTAATTTGACTTTAAAAGTCCCTTTTAATCATGAGGGTGCATAGTATATATCCCATCCATTTTTCCAAGTCTGTTGTGTGAAACAGAAAAAATTCTTTCCATTGTGATTTGATTATACTTGATGTAGCCCAAAATGCAGTCATTTCATAAACCTCGTCCAAGTACCTATTAGCTATCTGATTATTACTTTTAGTAGCTGTAGTACTGTGAGTAATACAAATGAACTTACGCATGCTGTTATTTAACATGGTATGAACAATTTGAAAGCTTGCCTGAGCAGTTCTCCATCCTCAGCAGTATTAACCATTTGAAGCACAGTACTTTTGGATTAGAACAGATAAAAACCTTTATTTGGGGGACAAATTATGATGGTCTTATTGGATATGGTCTTTACGGAAGTAAAGACAGCATGATAAATGCAAGATATCTTTTTGTGTGTGTGTGTGGTGTGCTATCTGTGAAGTGTTCTGCTAATCATTGTTCTCTTGTGTTTTACTTGCAGCTCAGAATCTTCAAATTGGCAAAGATGTGGCCAGCCTTAAATACTCTTATGAAAATAATTCTAAACTCAGTTGGTGCTCTGGGTAACCTCACTCTGGTTTTGATTATCACTGTATTTATTTTTGCTGTAGTAGGAAAGCAGGTTTTGGGAAAATGTTATGAGGCTAACTTCTTAAAAATAAATATAGACCATAATTTACGCTGGCATATGAAGGATTTTTGTCATTCATTCCTGGTCATATTCCGAATATTATGTGGAGAATGGATTGAAACCATGTGGGAATGTATGGAAGTGGCTGGAGAAGGTCTCTGTCTTCTCATTTTCCTGCTAGTCCTGGTGATAGGAAACTTAGTGGTGAGTTTCAAGCTATTTTTCAGTTTCTACTGAATGCATTCAGTTACATTGGCATCTTTTTTTCCCTGAGACAAACATAATTCAAAGAGTATCCACATTATTCTATTTTCTGGATGTTAATTAACATTTTTTTTTATTATTTTTTTTTCTTTTTTCTTTTTTTTCTTTTTTCTTCTTTTTTTTTTCTGTCTTTCTCACACAAGAGGTAGCCAATAACTAAAATACAGAAAATTACTAATTCTACCACAGTATTGAATTGCAGCACTTTCAATAATTTGGTGATAATTTGCTTTCTTCATCTATTGTGTCGCTGGGATCAAATAACCAAACTGCTTTTAATGCTTACCAATTTATCCTTACAGTATCAAAAGCCTACAGTACCCAGGTTTTCTAGTCTGCGTGATTTATACTCATTCTAACATATGTTGTGAGCTAGTTTATTCTTCCTGCCTGCCTATCTTGCACAAATACTTTTCTCTCAACTTTTCACAATCTTCTGTCCTTGAGAAGCATTGTTGGATTTTGTTTACAATAGCTGCAAATATATCAAACCCATTAAGTACAGGATTTGTTAGACAATGCAATAAAATTTCATAAAAGACTGGGGTAAGTCCTCAAGAAACTACCTAGTCTGTTTCTATATTCCAATAAAGGATGAGTTATGCCTTAGTCCTGTTTTTAAAAGTCTCACTAATGCAATCTTTTTGTTGTTCTTACCCCAGAATGTTTTTCTGCAAAGCACAGCCTTGTTCAACAATTTAACATTGTTTGAAAATATTACATTTTCTTTTGCCTGCAGTAATCACATTTTTTCCCCTTATCTTTCTTCCCAAAAACCTCAAACTTTCTGGAAAATTCAGCATTTTCGTATACTCACCCTCACCCCCAAGTAGATGCTTTGGTAAAATACTCTATTACCATGAGCAGTCAACTAATTATTGGAGGAATAAATCTTCTTATGCTCGGTTTATTGGTCTATACCAGATCTCTTTTGATTGTGTTACTATTAAAATTAATTTTTGCCCGCTGTTTTCAATCAATCTACCTCCTTGTACATTATGGATATCAGAACATATGAAAATATATTTTATATACCCCACACACACACTTCCTTCCTTTTTCTCCTGTCTTTCCTTCCAGAAGAAGCCATAACATACACAATTAATTTCCTATTATAATAGTAAATAATATAATTGCAGTGGTTGATGAAAGAGAGAGTGAGAGTTTTAATCTAAGGAAGGTTTGCTGAAATGTTATTTTTCTCTGTTAGAAGCAGCAGTGTCTTCAACTTACTTTATCTACTTTAAGGTGCTCAACCTATTTATTGCCTTGCTGCTGAGTTCGTTCAGTACCGACTCCTCAATGGGACAAGAGGAAGCTGAAAAACAGACTAAATGTCAGATTGCCATTGCACGGATTCACAAAGGCCTTCAGTCTGTGAAAGAGAGAATTTTGGATAAATGTGGCAAAATAATGAAAAGAAACCTCAAAACAACAGCCAAAAAGAATTCTTTGGTGAAAACTTCTACCAAAGACCTAGAAGAAAATAGCTATGCCATGACAGACGTCACAAAGGACATAGACAACAGTTTTTTTGACATTGGGTATTACAATACTGAAGAAAGTTATTCAGTAACAAGGAAATACGAAGAATTTTCAACTTATCATAGTACCTGCGTTCCCATTGCAGTAGCAGAGGCTTACACCAATGAAGGTGGTGATAATCAGAGTGTGTACACAGAAATGGAATACAGAAAACGGGTAAGAAATGCTAATGCTGAAAATTTATTGTAACTTTCACCTGCAAATTGTCTTGAAGATTCAACAGTAAATGTTACCCACAACCAAATGTGTGAACAGCAAGCTCAGATGTAGCAGCTGGCTGTGATTACTATACTGTACCTAGATTAGCTTGTTAATAATTGTATTTTATGAACGTCTGTTGTGGTATGACTGTGAAACTGATATGCTTTAAATCTATGAGAACAGGTATTTGGGCTCAAAATGCAGTTACCTAGCATTATGCCAAGGCCAAAATGTCGAAAGCAGTTGCTGGTTTTGGTTGGATTGTCGTATGGTCAGTGTCTAGCTGGAATAGTGGAATGCATTTCCTAGGCTTTTGGTTGCAAGAGGAGGTATTGTCAGTGGATATCTCTGGACAAATTCTCAAAGAAGCAGAAATTGCTGATCACTTTAGAATCACCAGTGGCTATTTGAAATATGTTTTGAGTTGGATAATGTATTATGTTATGAGTTATGTATTGCCTGGATTTTGTTTTGGCAAACGGACTGAGAGCTGATAGGGATCACTTAGCAATTCTGCATGGAACCAGAGACTGTTGGGGTGCAGCTGCTGAGGCTGAGCCGGTTCATCAGAACTTAGTATGTTGGCTGCAGGAATCCACCAGTAGGATAAATGTATACCTTGAGAAATGATACATGTCCGCAGGATAACCACAGCTCCAAAGTGTTTGACATTGAGGAAGAAAGTCTTATTTTATATGCCTTTTATCATTTAATTCTCTATAACAAGACAGACATGCTAAGTTTTGTGGATGCTTTAGATTCTGTTAAATAATTTTAACTTTCAGAATGACTCTCAGGATGAAAAAGGTAGAACATCAATTGTTTTGCATTATTTCACTCAGGGAGACAGATTAAAACGTAGAGAGCAGTGCCAGAGTTCAAGCGGCTTCAGTCAGATTTCTGGGACTTCAGAAACTCTAAGTTGCTTTTCGGAAATGCACCAAAAGAAAGGACAAAATGAGGTATTCATAACTTTTGTCATCTTGTGGAATATGCTAGAGATGAAAGTTGTCACAGTGGTTCTCTTATTCAGAGATGACAGGACAAGTAGTTTCCAAACAGTAACAAGTATAACTCATGCAGAAGATGGTGCATCTCTCTAGAGGTAATACTAGTTTAAAACATGGGGGTTTGTGTCTCATGAACAGCTGTGGCTACCAGTGTAACTTACTATATTATTTTCTACAAAATAATTGAACAGAAATTAAACAAGGAACACATTTTCTTTAAACTTATCTGATACGTACTCTTCAGTTTTATGGATAATTGTGTGCCATCATCCATGGATGCAAAAATTTGTTATCTAGAAATGGTTCCCCCAAAAAACCATAGTTCTGGTGCATAAACTTTAGCTTATTCTAATGCAGTGCAGTTCCACATAAAAAAAAAAGGTCATGGCTTGCTTCCAGACAATTAAATGGAAGTTCAGTAATGTTGGATCACTTGTATATTTTTTTATATATATATATATATATTCTTTATTTGGATCAGAGGGGAGTTTCATTTATTTGGAAAATGGTGACTTTATTAAGGAAAAACAAATCAATTCTCTTCTTTGCCTTTCTTTTGTGCAGAGATTTGATGTTGGTAGCTATTCTGAAGCCAGCACTGTGGATCCAGTTGCTCGTATGTTTTCCCAGCCTCAAAAATCACACCTACCTAAGCCCTGCTTTGCAGAAAGTAAGAATATTTTATTTATCACAGTGACACCAAATGAATAAAGGTATCTGTTTGGAACATTTCCAAATTGACAGATACTGTTTGCCTGAGACACTTATTTGTACACATAAAAACTCACATAAATGTACCTGATGCCAGCACACAACTGAGGCATGACTGGGATGCCTGAACACAGGCATTTAGTACCATGTGAAATGTCTGAGAGTACCCACAGCAACTGCATGGGGATGGCAGAAATGACAGAGGGACTGTAGGATATCCCAAAGGGCCTACAACAAATCTAAACACCTGTGTTTTGACAGCACAATGACATCTTTGGAGCGTGATTCAGTCTTATATTGAGACACCAGACTGTAGGTATTTGTGTATGAGTGAGGGCATTTAAACACCTCTGAAGGGGTAGCTGGAGGTCACCCAGGATATTCATCTTGGTATCTGGTATCTGAAGAGGCACGTCAACTGAGTTTTTCTGAGCTCCCAGTACAGTGGGTGAATATCCAGTCAATACAACTAATGGAATTCAGAAGACTGTACAGCTCATCCCAGGGTGGACGCCTACATCTGATTGCCTGAACTGCTCCAGAGACTACATTGACTCTGATGTTTCAATCCTGTTGACTTTAGAGATGAATGAAGAAGGGTGTTTTTGGAGCAAAATAGTGAACAGAATGTAGTTGTAACACCTCTGTAATGCAATCAAGTGAAATAATCAGTAGAAATAATAATTTACTAAACCACTAGTGAGGTAATATCTTTTTTTTCAAATCAAAAAGAATAAATGCAGAGGATAAAATAAGATTTTTTTTTAATATAGAATTGATAACATTTTAGATGAAACCCTTGCAGAGGGGCTTGTCTGCACAAAGGCTTCTCTACTTTTTCCATGTATGAGATGTTCTATTAAAAGAGATTACTGCTCTCTACAAATTCTGTCTTTTCTTTGGCTTTAGAACTTTTCAGCAACAATGAACATTCATTGTCCTACACTTTCTGTGGCTCCATATTTTCCATGAAACCAATATACTGTTCTTTTTCTTTTCAGGTTGTGTCGAATGTTCTCCGTGTTGTGCAGTGGATATCACCAAGTTTCCAGGCAGCACTTGGTGGAAATTTAGAAAAACCTGCTACAAAATTGTCAAACATAGCTGGTTTGAAAATTTTATCATTTTTATGATAATATTGAGCAGTGCAGCACTGGTAAATTTAATTTAATTTCTCAAACTTTGAATGAATGGTTGTCAGTAAAGGAAAGGAATCCTATTATTTCATTTATTTCTTCTTCTATTCTAGATGAGAGTATAATAAATGTATGGTTTGGTAGTTACAAGGTTCTCCTGCATTTGTCTAAGATACTTAAATGTATGGAATCATATTCTTATTCGCAGTTCTTTATGGAACTACTTGTGTGCTTAACTGGGAGGCTAAACCAGGGGCTGAAATTACTTATGAAAGCTTAAAAAATGGTTTACCTCCAAAGTTGTAAAGCAGACTAACTGTTCAATAAAACATTAGATTCAAAATCATCCACATATTAAGATGATCAGAAATTAAAAGTGAAGATGGCTGTAAACTGATAAGCTGACCTAATGTTTAATTGCTAATCTGATTATGTCTGTGCCTACTGAAGAATAAGGTAATTTTTATTTGATTTGAAAACATACTCACTAAGTTTACTGAAAGCAGTTTACTGAAGTGAGAAAGGAAAGTGAGTTATTATTTAATGTACTGTAGGACCTAAGTTGAACACGAAAACATTTGGTATCGAGATGCAAAATAACAAAACAATAATTATTTATTTTAATCAAAGACTTCTTGTGGTGTTGAGAACTTTAATGTTCCTAAATTCTGATGTCTTCTTGCAAAAGGGGACTTGCCCACTTTCTGCTAATTTATGAAGTTGTTTCTTGATAAGGAATTTGCTGAACTAGCTAGAATGAGGAGATATTGTATCTTCAGGCATGTCTAGGGTTTGGAAGTAAATTAAGTAAGATGGTGGTCATAGAAAGAATGCATAGAAAAGTACATGGTAAGTGCTGAGAGCAAGGAAAAAGTTAGCGATGAGAAGTTTTAAAGAGCATCACTCCTAATGAGCGGGTAGTTTGACTAATGGATGGAGGTGAAAGAGTGAAACGAATGAGGTTAATTATCAAACTTGATCAGAAAAAAAATAGAAAATAGTAAATAGGATAATGTACATGAATGCTGAGAGTTCTCAATTACCTACAGTCAAGTTACCAGTCCTGTGGACACAGTGACAGTTGCTGTGTAGATTTTTCTCCTAGTCATAGTAAAATTGGACCACTGTAGGGAGAAGCCACATTGGATACTCATCAGATGACATTTTAAAGAAGGGTAAAACATAAATAAGCCAAAGTATGTGATTTTCAACCCACTTGAAAATGAGAGTGTAGTTATTTTACAATTTAGGTTTTTACTTATAAGTATAAAACTAAGTAGGTGTTGCCAATATTATAACATGAAATGCTTATAATAAACCAAACTGTATGTTCTTGTGCAATATAAAAATAATTTACCAGAAAACTACTGAACAGTTTTAAACTGAAAATTTCTGAAATTCCAGGCATTTGAAGATATTAACCTCGAAAAGAGAAAAACAGTTAAAATGCTCCTAGAGTATGCTGATAAAATATTTACTTACATCTTTTTTATGGAGATGCTTCTGAAATGGATAGCTTATGGTTTGTACAGCTATTTCACAAATAGCTGGTGTTTGCTCGACTTCATCATTGTATGTGTAAGTATTATACTCAACTTGTCTTATAATTTGAATTTTGATATTTTCTGTCTTAAAAACTACATGTGAAATTGGATTATGATTAAACACAAGTGTAAAAGACAGATTCCAAAACTGAAAAGAATTGCAATCAAAAGTGACTGTAGGACAAATTTAAATGGAAATTGTACGTAATAATTAGAAGTTACTTAAAAAAAATTTAAAAATCCCACATTTATCAAGTATTATTGTTGTTGAGGACCATATTGGTACACACCTTTTCAGCATATAGCAAGAGTGTAATTAGCAATCAGAAATGAAATTAAGGGAAGTTAATTAGATATGATAGAAAAATGTGAAGGTGCTGGCAGCTCCAGCATTTAGAAACATACTTATTCTGAATCCCAACAAATTTAAATAATGCATTCTTGCCATATAAGAACAAAATATTTTTTGTCAACAATACACCTGGAAGATACTGAAGTTAAATAGTTTGAAATAAGAACATCTAAATAATTGGCTTCCAAGAACATCAAAGTAGCTGTTTGATAAGCTCTCTGAATATTTAGCATTGAAAGTTGTGAATACTAAGAAATTTCATCAGAAAAATCAATACTATGACTATTTAAAAAGAATATAAAGCAATTACTCTAGCAATTACAGATCTGTAATTTTCATGGCAATGCTGACCAAAACAGGGGAAAACATGAAAATGTCAAATGGCTAGACAATAAGATAAAAAATGTTAATAGGAGGGAAGAGGCAAATTATGAACTGGGGCAGGGGGGAACCCTAGTTATTGAAAGAATTTTTCAGTTCATTTTCTGTCTTATGAAGATCTAAAATCAAGACTGGATGTCTTTTAAAAAATATTTTTTTCTAAAATACTATCTTAAGTTATAGTAATAATGGGGAATTACTGGATACGCTTCTAAGAATAATTGTAAAGAAAATGAGAATAATTTATCTGAATAATTCTTTCAAGCCTTCTTAGTGTATGACATAGTTACCAACAGTTACCAATTTGGTTGTTGTACTGGTATTTTGAAGTATTATATGAACTGATTTTGGAAAAAAAAATGGAATGAAAGAATACCATTATTTGAAAATGTCAGAAAAGAATGAGGTAAAATTCTATCATAATAGCTCTGAGTGTATATTTTTTGCATTTGAATTACTGGTCAAGGATGTTATCACAGTAAGTCTGTGATTGTCTACTGAAACAAATAAAATAACCTTTTTATTTTATGCCAGTTAATAATCTCAGTTTCAATTCAATTAACACAGCTTTCATTTGTTTCCTGGGGACTAAAATCTGTTTCCCAAGACAAATCACTTTGTTCCCATGGGAGTGCCCTGAAATCTCTCAGGACGCTGAGAGCGCTGAGACCTCTTCGAGCTTTGTCAAGATTTGAAGGGATAAAGGTAAGGATATTGGGAGTGGTGTGTATATTTTGTAATAGCTGCTTTTGAAAAAATAAGAACTTGACTGGACATGACCCTGAGCAACTTGATCTAGGTTGGAGCAGCTGATCTGTGTTTCTAGTGTATTATGTATTTCTAGTAAATATTATGCAAGGCCGTGATAAAAGGCTTGGAACTTTCTCATAATGATAGCAATAAAACATTTCTACAGTGGTTATTGCATGAGGTTCATTTTGATCTGGAGGGTAAGCTGGTATTCTCTTACAAAACTCTTCCAAGATAAACAAGGATTATTTATCATGTTGTAGTATATGCAGATTGTTCTCCTATACTTGCTTTTTGGAGTCCATAGCTACCACAGACTTATTTTTTTTTATGTATTTGATTTACTCAAGGATAATTCTGGCTGCCATCTGTTTTACTTCCTCAGAATGACAAGATAGATACCACAGAATTACATACTAAGACAAGCTTGATGTTGGGCTGAAGGCTGGCTTTAAATGTCATCTGCTAGTTTTTATATGGGTGAGACTCTGCAATAGACAGAGAAGAAAAAATAATTGTTTTTTTGTTGTTGTTGTTGCTTGTTTGTTTGTTTGAGAATATGTTCTATTGAATGCGAAAAAATCATTCTTTTCATCCATTTTATTTATTTAAGGTTGTTGTGAATGCGCTCTTGGGAGCTATCCCCTCAATCCTGAACGTTTTACTCGTCTGTGTTGTCTTCTGGCTCCTGTTTAACATTATAGGAGTAAAACTACTCGGAAAAAAGTTTTGGAAATGCACACTGAAGACAGGAAATATCAGTGAAATTAAAAACAAAACTGACTGTTTAAAAAATAATGGAACATGGGTGAATAATGCTGTAAACTTTGATCATGTTGGAATGGGATACTTGGCTCTTCTCGAAGTGGTAAGTTCTCTAAGAACATGCTCGGTTTCAATTTCTTCAAGGAAAGAGCAGCCCAACCACAGGATGCTACTGCACTTCTGTTTATCTCACTGAAATTGGGGATTTTTTAAGCTTAAATAAATATTTTTCATATCTATGAGCTGCTCAGTTCCTCATAAAGAACACTTTAGTGTGTGCATCTTTGTGTTAAAATCAAGCACACTGTTTCATGGCTTTTTGATTTTGTTTTAATTTTGATAAGCAAACTAAGCCTGAAACAGTCTGATTGTTATTGGATTTAAATTAGTCTCATTTTCTTTAGACTAAAAGTTAGTCCCACACTGGGTAAGAGAGAAGGAGCACGGTGGTGCTGCTTATATTGTCTGTTATTATATAAGTCATGAAGAGTACGGATGCTAATTTACTGATCTTCCCAGTACCACAACAAAGGAGACAGAAGCACTTTTTAAAGTGGTTGTTATCCTCATGTCCTGTCTAGATTAAGTTCTTTGCCCTACATCCTCCACAGCCTTCTAGAATTCTGCAGAATGGCTAAAAATTGCAGGAAATAATCATTTGCTGTTCATCTTACACTTGTTTTCTTCCTTTTTGGATATATTTGCTAATTAAACTGAAACTTTTGCTGTTTTCCAAGAAGTACAGAATTTACAAAAAGCTCAACTTAGAGTGAACTATAAAAGACGTTTCACAGGATGCACACCCAGTTTTTATTTTGAAGGACATTGTATTATTTTTTTTCTTTTACTAAACTCCAATACAGCCAAGCAGATCTTTAGAACATTTTTATAGTACTCTGCTCACTTTTCCTCAACAGTTAACATATTCATACTTGTTCTACCAAAAATTTTAAGTTATTTTATTTTAATGAGAATAAAATTAATTATGCAATTATTTTTAGGCAACTTTTAAAGGCTGGATGGACATTATGTATGCAGCAGTGGATTCACGTGAGGTACGTTGCTAAAATGAAATTAACTTATTTTTTCTTTCCTTCTTTACCTTTTTATACATACAATTCACTTTTTCAACTTTGTTTGCATTATCGAGTCCAGAAATACATGCAGATGAATGCTTCAAGCTATGTAATGAAACAATAATCCTGAGAACACCAAATGCCTGAAACTTAGATGAAAGAAAATTGGTCAAAATAGTGATGCCACAGAAAAGCCAGCCTACTTTATCAAGAATGCGAGGGCAAGATGTTCAAGTTTTACACAAGTCTTTTTCTGGAAATAGAATTGAGAAAGTCTTGGAAGCATTATGCCTCTGAAGCAAATTTCCTTTTTTTAAAAATGTATACAGTAGCATTAAAAAGCATGCATGTTTAGCAGGTATTTCTAGAGGTTTCTTCCCTATGTTTGATATTCTTACTATTTCTTCCCCATTTCTGTGTGCTGTTTCTCACTCTTACTAGTACAGTATGATTTAACTTTGTACATGTTTAATTTAGTTGCCTTTTCCTTATTCATGCAAACATTAATTGTGAAGTGGCTGCTAATTAAAAATAAGTATTTTAAATTGGTATTTTAAAAATGCTTCTTGTCTGGGATAGCATTCAGGAGGATGGCAATTCACCAAATTGTTTTAGCCTGAGTTGTTTTTCTCATCTAGGCATTCAGAGTATTCCTTCTGATTGGAACTAATTATCTATTATTTAAGAGTAAGAATTTTTGCTAGAGCAAGGTTTATGCATCTTTATTTGTAATTATCTTTACATACAGTCACAAGACAGAACAAGACAGTCACAAGACAGAACAAGACAATTGTTCTACTTGTACATGTAAATAAAGTTTTAAATATGCATAAATAATCTATTGATCCTGACAATAAAAAGGTTGGTTGTTATAAATTTTGGAAATGACAAAGCTGTTACTATCTAGTTTTTACTAATATTGTTTTCCTGTTTGGATTTTTTTTTTTTAACAGATAGATGAGCAGCCAAGCTTTGAAGCATTTTTACCCATGTACTTTTTTTTTGTGATTTTTATTATTTTTGGATCTTTCTTCATGCTGAACCTTTTCATTGGAGTGGTGATCAGCAATTTTAACAAACAAAGGAAAAAGATAAGTACTGTATGAACTAATTTAGGGACTCTTGTAATCCTGATTTGATTAACTGTATGTTTGTTTGACATCTAGATATCTAACATTTTCAGATAACTATTTGACTGGAGAAATTTAAAATAAAATTTAGTCTTGTGTTTCAGGTTTTCAAAATAGGATTCTTGCTGCTAGCTCATGCTTAGGCATTGTTTGGTAATTTTCCTTCATTTAGTAATTTACCTGTAAATCCTGTTTACATGATAGGTCCTTCTGTTTGCTCTAAGTGGAAGGATGGGGAGAAGGGAGTAGATAGTTTTAGAGAAGTCAAAAAAAGTGTTATATACACTTTGCTACAGCAGACTGGAATTCTTTTTTTCTGCTTTGAGGATTAATTTTGGAGAACAGAATAACTCTTTTTGCTGAGAGTAAACACCTAACAAATGTGGTAAGGATAGTCAAAACCCATGACTGCTAACGGGAGAAGTAGCCACTGCTTTCCTGGTAAAGAAACTTGAAAAGGTCTTCTTAATCAGAACTTCTTCTAAATTAGCTACATTTTAAAAATCTGGTCTTCAATAAAGTACTCTACAGATTAATTTACTGGGGTTTTTAAAAAATTCTGTGGTGAGATCCATGCCATAGTCCCAGAAATAAGACAGCTATTTGTTAAAGTCCATGAAACATTGATTGCTTGCTCTCCTCATAGTTCCTCGATTACCTATTATTTTTATTCAGTAAGAAATTGAAGGAAAAATCTTGGAATGGAAAACACACCCAGAGAAAAGAAACAGTCAACCTTCCCAGGTATACTTCAGCTTCTTTGTGCCAGAAGATAATACAAAGCATCTGGAGCCTTATTTATTATCAATAAATATGTTGACCGAGTTCAATCGAGGTTTAATCAGTCCCTGATTCATTTAGGGACTGAATGTGCCCAGAATATTAAGAGCAACTGAGTCAATTAATCTACTTGGATGTCTTAAAACCACTAAGCATTTTGCTCATTAAAAATATACTGCAAAAGCATACTGACAGGAAGTTTACAAGTTCAAGGTGCATGTTTGGAAAACAGAATCTCCATAGGATCAATTTAGTTATTTCCATAGGCTGACTTACACACAAAGTGTGAAAGAAGTACTGCCTTAGGTAGAGATAGATTAAAAAAAAATAAAATAAGGTGCACAAGAAATTTTTCAGCTCTCTGCACCAGAATCACTTGAGGTGATTCTCCACCTCTATTCTGATCTCATGAGACTCCCCCCCCGGAATGCTGTGTTCAGCTCTGGGGCCCCAGCACCAGAAGGACAGGGATCTATTAGAGCGAATCCAGAGGAGGCCACAAAGATGATCAGAGGCTGGAGCCCCTCTGCTATGGAGCAAGGCTGAGGGAGTTGGGGTTGTTCAGCCCGGAGAGGAGAAGGCTCCGGGGAGACCTCACAGCGGCCTGCCAGGGCCTAAAGGGGGCTGCAGGAGAGCTGGGGAGGGACTCCTGGTCTGGGGGTGTAGGGATAGGACAAGGAGTAATGACTTTAAACTAAAGAGGGTTAGATTTAGATTAGATATTAGGAAGAGATTCTTCACTAGATTGAAGTGAGGCCCTGTCCCAGGCTGCGCAGAGGAGCTGTGGCTGCCCCATCCCTGGCAGTGCCCAAGGCCAGGCTGGATGGGGCTGGGGGCAGCCTGGGCTGGTGGGAGGGGGCCCTGCCCATGGCAGGGGGTGGGATTAGATGGGCTATGAGGGCCCTTCCAACCCAATCCATTCTATGATTTTATGGTTCTATGAATTTACATTGAATTTTCAGAGATTTTGCTGGAGTGATTGGAAGTGCACATGCCCTACAAAACATTGTTACAGGTTTGTTTTATAAAATGCTAATCATTCAATGATTTTATGATGGCTTCTCCTGGATACTTGGTTCAAAGTGATTGGTAGGTAGTACAGATGGCATAGATGGTACTAGGAAAAGTACCAGAAATCTGCAATAAAGAAAATCCCATAGAACTTGGTCCCAAAGTGCTTACTCATAATCCTCCACTGACTTTCTAGCCCAGCCACATGCTCTTTTCCTACCTTTCCCAAAAATATAAATGAAAAGTATTTTAATTATTGCTGAGTCTTAGGTCATTGTTAAAATACGAAATAGATTTATAAAAACATCAGAAAGGCTCTTACAGTTGAGGAATCTGATTCAGGAATACTGAGTGGACTAGATTTTCACAATCAAACCTTGATCATTTTTTTTCAGTACACCTTTTCAAAGAACAAGGAGAAATAATGAAGAAACATTTTTTTTTTCTGTGTTGTCTTAAATTCCATTTAGAACAGTTGTAATTCACTTTTTTATATGTAGATAAACTTGCTGGTATTTATTTAGTTGACTGTTTAAATGTCTACTGAACAATAGTAATTTTTCCCTTTACTTAGGTGGAAAAGATCTATTTTTAACTGAGGAACAGAAAAAGTACTATAATGCCCTAAAAAAACTTGGATCCAAGAAACCTCAAAAACCCATCCCAAGACCACTGGTGAGGCCATCGTAAATAGAATATGGTATCAAATATAAAGATGGTGACCATATTTAATCCAAGCAACCAGGCATCTGGAAATAAACTTACGAGTTAGAGATGATCATCATCCTCATTCCATATAGATATTCCATAATCTTCCTTACAGATTACTCTTTTTTTTTTTTTAATTCCATCTAATGCAGTCTTTCCTTGTGGGTATTAATGTAAGGCAATTTACAGCCTATTTATTCATATGTACAGAGTATTTATAAAAGTTTAATATTAAAAGTATTTGCTATTCATACCATAATCTTGGTTGCTTACATTGCATGATATTGCTTCTGCAACTAGATGGGATTATTGCAGGAGAATAAGTAAGGAGTAGTACATGCTACTCATTATTTACTTTTAAATCATCTTACTCTTTAATTCCTCTAGTTTCTTACTTTAATTCCAGTCGAGTTCATATGTTAACTATTCAGTGTTTTTCTTGCTTATGACTTTTTAATTTGAATTGCTTACACTAAAATGTCTGCTTCAATAAGTATTACTATAAAAAGAGCAATCACAAAGTACTCCAAATATTTTCCTGCTGAATAATTTTTTTCTAAAGAAACGTAGTTGCACAATACCTGAAAATACTTGGCCAAGTACTGAGTGTTTTCCTTGAATGTCTAAAGAAAACACCTAAAAATGCTTCTGGTACCTTATTATTAAGCTTATATTCTCTTAAATTCCCTTTCTAAGCAAAATTTACAGATTAACATTTGATTGTTGCCTGGGTCTTAGAAGAAGCATTAATCAGTTCTCTCTCTCCACAGAATATGTTCCAAGGATGTCTCTTTGATATAGTATCACACAAAGCATTTGACATTAGTGTCGTGACTCTCATCTGTCTAAATATGGTTGTCATGATGGCAGAAAATGACAATGAAGCCGTCAAGAATGTTCTTAAAAATATCAACTATTTTTTTGTGGCAGTATTTACTGGGGAATGTGTCATAAAAATACTAGCCCTGCGACATTATTTCTTCACCAGTGGCTGGAACATATTTGATTTAGTTGTTGTGATCCTCTCACTAGCTAGTAAGTATCATCTGCTAATAATTTGTCTTACCAGTACTAAACCAAATTTCAGTATGAAGCTACCACTGACATGTATCTGACAAACAAATTCCATATCCAGTGTACTTTTTCAAACCATATTCTAAGTGGTTACTTCTAAAATGTTATATGTTGTTTTCCATTATATTTTTCCAGATATATATTAAAAGATAAATGGATAGTTTCCTGTCATCTTTCTTCTCCTTTCCTTTCTCTATCCTTCCTCTTACTCTTCCTTCCTTTAAAAAGTATGAGTTTTATTTAAGCAATTTACAGAATAGCAATTTAATGCAGCAACATCTTTTCTAAGTTATTATACTTAAACAGTGCTCTTCATAATGTTTTTATACTTTTGATTTGCAAGTAACCACATTAACTGTCATTTTCACAATAAAAGTAAATCCAGGTTAAAATACATTTGTATGAAAAATGGGAAACTTCTATCTCCTTTTCCAGGACTTTCTTTTAAGAAGCCAGATCACAAGGGCTGATTAAGAAAGTTCAGGAAAGTTGAGTTGCTCAGCATCATTATAAGTCTACGTGACTATTTGTGGTTGTGGAAAATCTTATTAGAACCTGCTTAGTTTTTGTTGTTGTTGTTCTTTTTTTAAATAAGACTAGGTGTTTGTCATTTTCTCAGAAGAGTCATGTATAAGTTTAAGATTCTTGTGGAGTTTATTTGGTCTGTTTGGTCTGTCAGGATTAGGTTTTATCACAGAAAAAAGAAGGAGACATGAAAGAGTTCTCTGCTTTGTCCCTAATCACAATACCCCTTTGCTATCCTGTGACATCCAGAAGAATGCAGATTCCTAGGTCTTCTGTTTGTAATCGTACATTACTTCTGAGTTCCTGATGGTGACAGTAGGGTCGCAGAATGAGGTGTGATGGAAGACTAATAGTGAAGACAATTTTCCTTTATTTTAGTTTTGATCTTCTCTGATCTCATTCAAATACAAAGCATTAATGAAAGTCTTAATGTTTAGCATGTGGCCTGGGCCAACAGCTAGGCGATGAGCCCCAGGACAGGAGCTGAATAGATTAAAAAGGATTTTTTAAAAGTACTTCAGCAATGCATAACTTCAGGCACTGAATTACATAAATCTGGGAGGATGCAGTTTCCATACTATACATAAGCTCAGTACCTCTGTAAAGATATCTAAAGATATTACAATTTGTTTTGTTTTTCCTAAGCTCTTTCATAAGCAATTGCAGTATTGATGATAATGTTTTTATGGAAAGTGATAATATGTGATAATATGATCAGTGATAAGTGATAATATGATCAGTGATAATGTTGATTACTTTCAACACCTGAAGCACAGAATATAACAAAGTGAACATAAATATGGAATTTCATTGATGTGGCTTGACAACATTTTGGTTTCTTTTTCTTTTCAAAGCTGTTGGACTTGCTGAAGGCTTTTCAAGCTTCTTCTCTCCCACGCTTCTGAGAATTTTTCGTTTGGCACGAATTGGACGAATCCTTAGACTGATTCGAAAAGCTAGAGGAATTCGAACTCTTCTTTTTGCATTATTGATGTCTCTTCCTGCTCTGTTCAACATTGGTCTTTTGCTTTTCCTGGTTATGTTCATTTATGCTATTGTGGGCATGACAAACTTTGCCTGTCTTGGCTGGGAAGATGGAATTGATAACCTTTTCAACTTTCAAACTTTTGAAAGTAGCATACTCTGTCTCTTCCAAGTTATAACATCAGCTGGCTGGGATGGTCTTTTGAGTCCTCTGATAAAAGAACCTGCATCATGTGCTCCCAACTTAAATATAACAGATAAAGACAGCAATAGTTGCAGAAATAAGGTTGTTGGTATCACATTTTTTGTAAGCTATGTCATTATATCATTTCTCATTGTTGTAAATATGTACATAGCTGTCATTTTAGAGAACTTCAGTGTCGCCACTGAAGAAAGTGCAGATCCGCTTTGTGAGGATGACTTTGATATGTTTTATGAAACCTGGGCAAATTTCGATCCTCAGGCAACACAGTTTATTGAATATTCTGCTCTTTCAGACTTTGCAGATGCACTGGCCGAACCTTTACGCGTTCCAAAGCCAAATACAATTCAGCTCATATCGATGGACCTCCCTATAGTGAGTGGAGATAAGATCCACTGCTTGGATATCTTACTTGCTTTCACTAAAAGGGTCTTAGGAGAATCTGGGGATTTGGATAGTCTGGAATTACAGATGGAAGAAAAATTTATGGCTGCCAATCCATCAAAAGTTTCCTACAAGCCAATTACTACAACCCTTAAAAGAAAACAAGAGGAGGTGTCAGCTCTTGTTATTCAAAGGGCCTTCAGGAGGCATTTGATGCAGCGTTCTTTGAGACACGAATCTTTCTTATGCCATCGTAAACACTGTAACAGTGCTGTCTTTGAAGAAGAGACACATGAGAAGGAAGGTCTTATTGCATCAATGCTTAATGGAAATTACGGTAGGAAGACAGACAAATCACAAACTACATCTTCCATATCTCTCCCTTTATTTTATGATAATATTGCTGAAACAGATAGTGATAATGTGGACACATAGTTTAGCCCAGGGTGCAGCGTTTTTATTAAACCAATAAGAATTATTTTGAAATGGAGAAAGTCTTCAAATGCTAGTAATTGGATGAAGAAAATATCCTTAATTTACAGTAGTTATAGTATCCTTTAGGTATTGTGATTGTTCAGTTTTGCAAATGCTCCTTAAAGTAAGTAGAATTTGCACAACTATGTAATAAATATTAGAGGAAAATCAAACCGTGGATTTTTTTTCCTCAGCTACTGGAGTTGGTGTGTTAATTTTTACTTCTGTCATTTTTGTATTACTTCATATTTCTGTTATTATGGGAGAAATCTTACAAGATCAGTTGTAATTTTAACATGATTAATAGGCACACAAGGCTGTAGAACAATGTGTCTTCAGAAATAAAGCCTGGTACGAAAAATTGGTTATTGTGGGAAAATGAAATAATTACTGCATTTTCTGTGAAGGAGCTCACTTAGGACACTTAAATATAATCAGCCACTAATTTCTAGATTGCCTGAGACCATCTTTCTCCTAATTCCTTTGGGAGTACTCATTTACACTTATGAATTTTTGAGTTATCTTTACCTGTGCACCTAAACAGATTTAGGAAATCATCCTCAGGTGACTATGCTTGAAAGTTATATATAACTTGTTCTTTGTATTCCGTCATCTATGTCATTGATAAAGATGTTGAAGAGCACCAGTCCCAAGACCGACCCCTGAGGGACACCACTTATGACCAGCCTCCACCCAGACATAGAACCATTGACCACAACCCTTTAACTGTGACCAGCCAACCAATTCTTTATCCACCTAACAGTCCATCCTTCAGATCCGTACCTCTCCAATTTAGAGAGAAGAATGTGGTGAGAGAACATATCAAAGGCTTTGAAAAGCCTATTCATTAAATCCTGAAGTCAGGTAAACTTTGCTTAATGAGATCCTTCAAATGGAATGATTATAAGCACTACATGTCAGAACCTACACTTAGTAGTACTGTGTCTACTACACTTAGTAGATAGATCTTTTTAAGGAAGCTATGGGGAAAAACTTTTTCTCCTTCATGAAAAGTAGGGCTAAAAAAATAGCTCTGATGGCTCTGATGATTCTATTGCTCAGAACACCCAAAGGGCTGTCCCTGAGAGAAATCATATTTTGGAACTTTTCCGTTTTGTGAAAGGTCAAATATATATCATGCAAGACTGATGATACCTGCCTTCATGTTCATGGATCTTATATAATAACAGTAAAATGTTAGAAGCCCATTTAAGACATCTTGTACTTAAGAGCTTTAAAGCATGTTAAGCAATTCATGTGTTTTGCAGTGACTCTCCAGAAATAATAAATTTTAATCATTATGGAAATTAAATAATCTCTGTATGGCAGGCTGGAGAAATGAGCTGACAGGAACACTGTGAAGTTCAACAAAAGCAAATGCTGAGACCTGTACCTGGAGAGGAGAAATCTCATGTACTAGTAGATGCTGGAAGCCAGATGGCTGGAAGTGATGTTTGCAGAAAAAGTATTGGGGATCATGGTAGACTTCGTCCTTGGGGTTGTTCAAGGAAAGGTTGGACATGGTGCTTAGGGACATGGTTTAGTGGGTGACATTGGTGGTAGGGGGGTGGTTGGACCAGATGATCTTGGAGGTCTTTTCCAGCCTGAATGATTCTATGATTCTATGTTACACTGATGAGAGGCTAGAGCCTGAGCTGGAAAGGGTCATGTGGAACATGTTGAACAAGGTAGATAAGGCTGGAATTTGCAAAGTCCTGCAGTTTTGCCACCTGACTTCACCCATACCAGTGGCCTAAAAGAAAGCTGGAGAGGGACTCTATCAGGGAGTGTAGCGATGGAACAAGGAATAATGGCTTTGAACAAATGGAGGGGAGATTTAGATTAGATGTGGTGTGAGGAAGAAATTCTTCACTCAGAGCACAAAGCGCACATGGAAATTAGGGCTGAAGATGCACCTTGCTTCTGTTCTTTTCTGTAAATTAATTTTAATTACCTAAAAACCAGTGTTAAAAATAAACCCAGGGCACAGGATGGGAGGTGGAGGGTAGTCTCTGTGGCCGAGGGGCAGCCTTTCTCTCTGGCAAGCCAAATGGCCTGGGGGAGCCAGCCCCAGAAAAGGGGCCCTCAGCCCCCCAACCCTCCTCCTTCCTCCACGTGAGGGCATCTTCCAGGCCGCTCCCAACACAGCTGCCTTTGGCCACGCGTGGGCCACTCCATCACAGAGGCTTGCTGAGGTCACAGTGGCCACCACTGCCCCGCCTGTGCTCTGGGCCCTATAAAACAGGACCCCTGCAGCTGGCCCACCACTCGCTGAGCTTCGAGGCCCTCTGACAGCCAGCTTGTGTGGCAGGAGGAAGAGCAGAAGCAGGGAGGCGAGAGGCAGCCCTTCTTGGTGTGAGGACAGCAATGCAGTCCAAGGAAGCACCAAGGAAGGCAGCTAGCGAGAAGGAGAAGTGTCATGGGCAGAGGGGTAGCACCTGCGGCACAAGAAACACCAGTGCCCGAGGGTGCTCTGGCACCCAGCCCACAGACACTTACAGGCGGTACCACTGGTACCGCAGAGACGCGGGGAACAGGCCGCCCCCTCAGCCATACAGCGACAGGGGGCCTGGGCCTTCCCAGTGTCATAATGGTGGCATGGAGCGAAAGCAGGAGCGTCAGCTGGACAGCTGCGGGGAGCAGAGGCGTGCCTGTCGTTGAGAATACAGCATGGGACCCAGCCATGGCCGTAAAACAGACGGCAGCATCAAAACCATGCACAGAAATGAACTGGACAGTGGCGTGGGACCTGTGTGTGGAACTGGACGACCCCCTGGTGCGGCACCCTGGCCTGAAAACATTCCTGATGGAAGGCATCCTGTTTGGGCAGTCCCGGGCAAGGACTGGCTTGTCCTTCTTCCAAACACCGTGGAGCCCATGGAGCTGGGTCCACCAGAAGAGGCGGAGGAACCAATGGAAGTGGATCCACCTTGGCCAGATCAGACCTGGGACCACCCTGGCATGTCTTCGCTCTCTGCCATCAGAGAGCACAAACAGCGTCGCAGGAGTACCCGGCCAGCTCCCTACTCGTCGCTCAGGCTCCATCCCAGGCATCAGCTTGGAGCCACCAAACACCACAGACATCCTGCAGGCTTACCTGCGAGGTGTCCCGGCAATAAACCACTCTGTTGCCAATTCTCAGGGGTTGTGTGAGTGTTTCTTTCCCATCCCCCAGCCCTTGTGCAAGAGGTGGCATCCCTTCTGCACAGAGCCTCGAGGAAGAGAGCACAAGAAAAGACCCAGCTTCCTTCGGGCTGCTGTGCTGGGGTGACAGGAGGAGTCCCCGAGGGCCACCATGGACCCTTAACACTTGTGAAAATAGACTGAGGGGTGAAAACAGTAGTGTGTAAGTGATTATAGATGGCTAATTTCTTATATTAGGAGTGAGTTTCTGTATCTGAGTAATTGGAGAAGGCTGAGGTACTCAGCAACTTCTTTGCCTCTGTCTGCAGTGATAGATGGGCTCCCCAAGTCTTTCATTTCCCTGAACCCGTAGATGGGGGCTGGGGGATCAAAGTCCCACCCACTGTAAGTGAAGAGCTGGTTCTAGACCACCTGATGAATCTAAACAGGTACAAGTCTATGAGACCTGATGACGTGAATCCCAGGGTCCTGAGGGAACTGGCTGATGGAGTTGCCAAGCCTCTCTCCGTCAAAGTTGAAAAGTCCTGGCATTCGGGCGATGTCCTTGGTGAGTGGAAAAATGGAAATGTCATGCCCCTACTCTTCAACAATTAAAGAATTGAACAAAGAACACTACTCTTCAACAATTAAAACAATTAGGAGAGATTTCTTCTCAGAAAGAGTGGTCAGGCATTGGAATAGGTTGCCCAGGGAAGTGGTCGAGTCACTGTCCCCGGGGTTGTTCAAGGAGAGGTTGGATGTGGTGCTTAGGGACATGGTTTAGTGGGTGACATTGGTAGTAGGGGGATGGTTGGACCAGATGATCCTGAAGGTCTTTTCCAACCTTAATTTTTCTGATTCTATGATCCAGTGAAAGAGAACTGTGGTAATAATGGTTGCAAAGATCAAAGGATTTTGTGCAAGAGGTATTGTTTCAACCAAATTTTAAGAATTACTGTACATAAAATTTCACCATTACACTTCATCCAACTGTCTTGGAAAGTATTACTTAGTAATCTGCAAAAGACTTCATCGTATTGTTAAAAGACAATGTTTTTTAAAGGTAGCAAAAATATGTATTTCATTGGCTCTGAAAAAAAAAACACATTTATGTATGAGCATATAATTACTTTTTTTTTTTTTAATCAGGTGAACTGATATAGTTGTCTCAGAACTACTAATGAAGTAGGACTACTTTAGGTTATTTAATAGCAAGTTCAGATGCATATGTAGTATTGTCTGTTTTGTAAGATGTATCTTATCCTTCAGTTTCAGTTTATTACAACACATGATCTATTTTAGAGGGTAGAACCACAGTAATATAACTTGCCAAAAATAGCTACCTATTAGGACAAGATAAGTGCAAATGTTTTACTTGTTACGGGGAATCAGAAGAGATTTAGCAGTCTTAGGACAACTATAGCAGGAACAATAAGGTAATTACTCAATTTTTACTGTCATTTCCTGTACTAAACACTATTAAAATATGACAGATAATCAAATCTAAGCTATTTGTAGGACAAATAAAGGCATGTCAAAGCTAAGAGTTAGTGGGTTTAGATACAGTATGGTTTGAACTAGCTTTATTACTTCCAGAACAGCTTACATTCAGAAAAAAAAGTTGACAGAGACAACTCATGAATTTGTACTCAGCATCAAGAGCACTGGGCAATATGATGCAGAGGGGCTTGGTTGGTGTGCTTGGGACCAGCTCCTGTCCGGCACAGGTTGCTTTTGTGCAGGCGGTGCAGAGCAATGCTTTTGAGGCAAAACTATTTATTCTGTTTGGTGTGAGCTGCAATGAGCTGTCAGCTTTTGTTCAACATTGAAGTACCATTAGATGGCAGCATTTACTACACTTTAGAATATGGCCAGTCAAGTGAAACAGATGACAAATTTGTACACATCATCATGGAAGTATTAAATTAATTGTAAGTAACCTGGATAATATTTATATATATATATATATTCTTTTTTCCTGGGCTCTCAAGTCAGCCACGATTCTTGGTAGGTGCTTGTTTGTTGACTGTGTTCTGGTTTTTGCACGACAGATTGACAGATCTTGATCATTGTGATATACTGCCTTCTGAACATGTCTCTCCTCCTGCACCAGTGGATCCTCCAGGGAGTAGTTTTATTTGTTATCTGTTACTTTGAACAGAAAGAAAATTCCTTCCTGATTCTCAATCTAACAATACAATATCTAAAGTTTTTCTTTAGACAGGCATGTACTCCCTCAGTTTATCTCCAATTTGACAAACTGAAACACAACTTTCTATTGCTCTGCTACCAAGAACTAGTCATAAATTATTATAAATCAAATTCCATGTCTAGCACAAATTAATGCAGCTGAAGTACTTTCAGAGGGTTCGTCAACGTAAGAGACATATTGGAGTAAGTCCAGTAGAGGACCACCAAGATGGTGAAGCATGTGGCTTATGAAGAAAAGCTGAAAGATTTGTTTGTTTAGTCTTAAGAAGAGGTGAAAGGATAGGTCTTAGTTCTGACTTCAGCTACTCAATGGGTAGTTATAGAGAAGTCAGAGTCTTTCAGGGGTACAAAGTGATACAGTCAAGAGGCACAAGTTACAACAAGGGAAGAGCTGGTAAGATGTTAGAAAAAAAAAATCCACAGTGTGGGTGGATAAACATTGGAACAGATCACCCAGAAATGTTGTAGGATTTCTGTCCTTGGAGAAAATCAGAAATTGACCAGAGAGGACTGTGAGCAACCTGATCTAACTTCAAAGTTGAATCTGTCTTTCCATCTGGATCTGCCTTGGCTTGGGTTGAATGAATTTCAGCTTGCTCTTTTAACTCCAAGACAGTAGTCACATGCTTTTCAGACTTTAATGTTACGGGCACACAAGACTTATCCTCCTGATTCAACAGACATTTATATCATTTATATCATACAGGGATCTGAGTCAATACAAATCTGTGTGGTTTGGGGTATGCAGTTCTAGGTTCTCTTTATGATAGGGTGACAAATTAAAGACAGAAAATTAACAGGAGATTTCTTGTCCATCCACCTCTGGGATCCAAAATAATAAGAGTTCTCTGAAACTCCTACAACAGATTTCTTTCTGAGAGTTTCTTCAGTAATCCCATCCATTATAAATATTTTGATAAAGATATTGAGTGGTTTCAGAGCTGAATACCGTGGCAAAAGTTTAGGCTCTTTGCTCTGCCAATTCCAAAGAAAATATGTGAAGGCATCAACTTAGTAAGTGGTTTTATTGATCTGCAGGGACTTTTGAAAGAACAATAGAGATGTTTTGGCAACCCCTCAGGAAAATATAGCTGTTTGGGCAAATCTGTTGCAGTTGTCTGCTTCATGGTTCCATGGAGCTAAGGCAAGGTGTGCCAAGCTGATTTTGATAATAGTCATTACTTTAATGCAGAACTACAAGTGGTTTGGGCAAATTGAGGGCAATGCAATTTCCTCTTCTCTCCAGGATCCAGGGGGATTGGCGTAAGTAGGAGCATTCAAAGGTTAGAGGATTCATAGGTTAGACTAACCACAACAGCTGCCCTACTCTCCTGTCCAAACACTGTGTAGAATTTGTCCCCAAAGATATATTAAAGTACTCACAAGAAAAATCAACTTTTATCCTAGTTTTCTTTTGGTCACATCGTTTTTGAAATTAAGAGAGTAAACTGGAGATAGAATTTTAGTAGTGGCCCTACTATACTACCAGTCTTAGCATTCTCTGAAGAGTTTACCAGCAGACATTTCATACCACTACTCTAGCTATTATTTTTTGTTTTTTAATGTGGCTATGGCTGGAAGAATCAGTTACTGTAATAACACAGACATAATGAGGCAAATATAATAGAAAGCTATCCCTTTGTTCATTTGATATCTCTCTCTTGCTGTTGCTGCTAGTGAAGCTTGCAACTGTTAGAGCCAAGGATCTGTGTACGAGGACAGATTCCTCAATATCTGTACACAAAAACTGCCCCAAGCACTTCCAGCTGCTGCTTTCCCCCACTTCTGGACAACACCTAGAGAAAATTTCTCCCTCTTTTCAATGGAATATCAGTAAATTTCAGTCCAAATAGCAGCATCAGGACGCCACGACAGCATCTTCAGAAAATGGCATTCTGTTCCTCCCTATATGTCTGTAGGGCCCATTGCTCATTTCTCAGGCTCATTGACATCCCATTCAATATAAAACTTGTGCTTATGTCCATTATGTCCACCTTACTGATCATATTCTCATCTTCCTCTTATAAATTGTTTTGTCTATGTAACTAAAAGACTACGGTTGTGAGAACATCAGATATAATGGGTTATAGTTAAGGTCTCCTACTGTCACCTAAGTAGGGGCTTCATCCCTTAACAAACAGCCAATCATTCAGATGGCAAACACCCAAAAAATCCATATAGGAAAGAGAGAACTTTAATGTAAAAGCATGGATAAAATCAGTGGAAGTTGCACTTTCTCATACACCTGGGAACCCACCAACAAGCTACAAAGCCATAGGAAAAACTAGGTTTTGTTAATTCTGCTGCACACGTGACCAGTTGGTATTTATTTTAGAATGCTATTTCTATAAGTATGTTTGCACTCTTTGTTTTGATCAGTTTACAGCATGGAGTTTCAGACTGAGACTGGCTTGTGTTTAAATGCTTAAACTGATGTTCTTCAGCTCTAATCATCTCAAATTAAAATGTTGCTTTTTAAAAAAATTAAAACTTAGTGTTATTTTTTTTTTTCTTTATGTAAGATTGTTTCATCATGTTCATGGCAACACAGATGCATATACTTGGCTTCCAAGAAAGAATCTTGTTGCTTCTTAAGTTGGTATCACCCACTCCATTTTCCACATTTACTCCATAGTCAGTCCAGGGCAAAGGTATTTTCTTCCTGTGTGGCTGACTAAGAAATCCCTATAATGGAAGAAGGCTCAAAGGCAATGGCCCCACAAAGACTGAGGAATAATGTAGGGTGTCACTGATCACAACTATTGCTGACTTTATCTCAACACAAAGTTATATGTGGCTCAGCCCAACAGAGTATAAAAATGTAAGAACTAGCAAAAGAATTTGAAGGAAAGTGATGGGCTTGAGCTGATTTCAACACACATAATCCTTCCTAGTGCCCAGCATCATCACAGTGACAACATTATAGAGTGGTAAAGGGCATCACCTTGGTACTATGACTGAACTGTGTATTACAATTGCTATATTTTGCTACCTGTAACTTACATTTGAAAGGTCATTTCATTATATTTTGTATCACTCTGCTAAATAAAAAATCCTGTATAGCATCAAATATCTTCAAATAAGTAAAACTGGTATTGAACACCATGCCCTACACACATGGAATATCTGAAAGGATTCTGGCACCCTGGCATGGCTGTTTTTCTTTCTACAATAATCCAAAGTCAAGAATATAAACAAGTAAACATTTAGAACAAGGCTTTTCTGTTTGTTAAAGATAGGTCAATTATGAAAGAAAAAAAAAAAAAGATTTTTGAACCCATTTGCTCACCTTAATGGTTACAGAGACAATTACAACAATCATCTTCATTTAAGGTTATAAATTTTGTATGTTTATCTATGTATACAGAAGCAGGTATTTTAATTGCAGTGCAAATAAATTAACTTCATAATGTTTTATAGCATGTCATGAATAATATATAAGAAGTAAAGTGAGATCTAACTTCATATTTCCTGGTTTGGTGATAGTGATTAGTAGATTTGAATACTAAATCTAGCTGTAGTAAAGAACAAAACAGTGGGCTTGACTGGCAGAAGCTTTCATTTCCAAGTGTCTCATCACTGTCCCAATCACGTTTCAAGAGAGCACACTGTCCAGTGAGTCACTTCTTACTGGGAAATGCCACAGTTCAAACCCAACTTTGTGGCCACTGCCTAAACAGTGCCCGTATTTCATAGATTTAACCAGAGGGGTACTATAAATGTCTGTGGACTAGCAAGCCAATTCTTCACAAGACACTTTGGCTTTCTGAAGATGATTCAGTAAACCTGCTCCTCTACGTGGAAGTATTCCTTCCTCTTCCCTGGCAGTGCCCAAGGCCAAGCTGTATGGGAGTTTGAGCAGCCTGGGCTGGTGGGAGGGGTCCCTGCCCATGACAGGGGGTTGGAACTGCATTGACTTTGAGATCCCTGCCAACCCAAACCATTCTGTGATACATTACCAAATGTCACTCCATCCTTCATATAAGGCTCTTCTCTTATTCCACCTTTCTGTGATGTTGAAGAACAAAGATATTTACTGGCTTTACAATGCTGCTGGCTTTGTGCCACTGCCAGTACTACAAAATGCAAAGTTGAATTGTTGAATTCCCAAGTCCTTTTCTACTGTAGAGAAAAGTCTTTGACTGGCCTCAAACTCTCAGAAGAGAAATGGATTCTCAGAAATCTTACAAGATCTGCCCTTCCCAAACACTTAGCATTTGAATGATACGTGGTATCTGTACCCCAAATAATAAATAAAGACTCTCCTACTACTGCCCACTGTTCCAAGAGCACTGCTTGAACATTCCTGTAAAGGCCAGTAGTTTGAAGATTTGGGGATGAAATCAAACCCAGCTAGTAACACTATCCTTTTTGTTTTTACTGGATTTTTAAGCCAAAGAGGCACATGGGCCAAACTGCTCACAAATGAGTGCTTTCCTTGTAAACAAAGCAATGGTGGTTGCTCTAAGGTTGTTTTTGTTTGTTTGTTTGTTTGTTTGTTTTGGTGTGTGTGTGAACAATGTCAGGTTTTTCCTTCCTTAAAAAGTAATCCTTACCCAATGGCCCAGTTCTGGTATTATGACTTGATAATTCTGTTTGCAAAGGAAAAGATCCTGTATGTCAAAAGTCAACTCCTCTTGCTGAAAAAAATGGAACAGTCCAGTTTCAGTACCTGAATGAGATGCTGTATGACACTTGTAGATAAATACAAGCCCTTCTTTCCTTTTCACCATCTTTCGGTGTTTTGCAAGCAACTGCATGATAAAATTGTTATCATTAAAATATGAGAATTAAATCACTATCTAAAAATCTTGTCCTGTATGTGTTTTATGTCTGGTATCTAGAAAATGTTTGTATTATTGTAAGTAAATATGAAAAGTGCATATAAAATTGAAAAAAATAAAAGTTGTGGTTACAAGACATTACATTTACCTCAGGAAAAAAATGCATTTATATGTGCATATGCTTGTGAATTGTTAATGTTACAGCAAGCACCAATTCTAGTAAACAGATTGCCTGAATTTTCCTTTTAAGAGGATAATGAAGCTCACATGTCACCAGAAATATTAGGATGACTAACAGGTGAGACATTAATGTTATTTCAGATTATTACTACCTCTGGCCTTTATGCAATTTTGACACAAAAGCAGCTGTGGCTGACAAAGTGCAGGTGCTTAGAACATAACACATTTCTATAGCAGGAAGGGTCCTTTTGACCTTCCACTTGCATGTTCCCATTTTGACAAATTCAAATATCATGTTTTAGCTTTAAAAGATGAGGGTGAGATGAATGTTGAAACAAATCCTAGATATTTTCTGTTCTGTTTGTTGAATTTGATAGACCTTTAAAGCATGTTTTCTGAAAGGCAATTTCAGACATTTCTCTTAGCAGAGTCCAATTATGCATTGGCTGCAGCTCACTGTATCTATCAAAGTGTCACAGATGCTTTCATGTAGGCAATATATTGCTTTGTCAGACCCAAGAGAAGGGAAAAAGGAGGCACTCCAGAGTCTTTTCCTTAAGTAGGTGTTGAGGAAATTAGCCCCATTACAATTCAGCATGCATTAGTCCATTAAAGAGTTGGAGGAAGATTCCTTTGTGTAAATGACCAAATGGTCTCACTGTAAATTAGTATTAGTCATTTCCTGTTATTCTTTGAAGAAAGTTCTTGATACGTGATATTTAAGAGATCTTAATTTCCAATGAGTGTAACTTTAAAAAATAATTTAATGAAATAACACATTCCCATATATTTTAAAAGGTAATTAATTCTTTTTTAATATCATAAAATGAAATTACTTTTTGGCTCAAAGAACACAAGAATTTCTCAATTTGTAAATGCCCATATAGTTATCCTATGATTAACGTGGCTTCTTGGATACAAAGCTGCTCTTCCTTCCCCAGATCGTTTCTACTGCTGTTCCCAGATTTTATGGTGAACCACATCAAAGAACAGGCATATGGGCCCTCAGCCAGAGGTCTCAGAGGTCTCACTTGGAATGAGCATGCTCAAGTAAAACCAGCAGGCCTGGCCTCCACAGGAAATGCTGCGCTTTGAGCAAAAAGATTTGGTACTTCGAGCAGCAGATTCAGCAATCAGGGACAGGAAGAGACCTGTTTCATGGATGGCTGTCATAGAAGTGAAAAGAGGGTTCAGAGCAGGCCACAAGGATGCTCAGAGGCTGGAGGCCCTCTGCTGTGGAGCCAGGCTGAGGGAGTTGGGGTTGTTCAGCCTGGAGAGGAGAAGGCCCCGGGGAGACCTCACAGCGGCCTGCCAGGGCCTAAAGGGGGCTGCAGGAGAGCTGAGGAGGGACCCTTGGTCAGGGGTTGTAGTGGTAGGACAAGGGGGAATGGTAGTTTTAGATTAGATATTAGGAAGAAATCCTTCACTCAGAGGTTGGTGAACCCCAGGCCCAGGCTGCCCAGAGGAGCTGTGGCTGCCCCATCCCTGGCAGTGCCCAAGGCCAGGCTGGATGGGGCTGGGGGCAGCCTGGGCTGGTGGGAGGGGTCCCTGCCCATGGCAGGGGGTGGCACTGGATGGGCTTTGGTGTCCCTGCCAACCCAAACCACTCTGTGATTTTTCATTTTCATACTTTGGAGTGTCCCCTCAGCTGAACTACTGCTTTGGCTGTACAGCCATATAGTACAGGAGACTGGGAAACAAATCTAAATATGAAAATAACCCAACCACAAAATGAAAAGGACAGCTTTTAGCTCCAGTACGTGCACACTTCTGGTCTGGTGTGCAACCATACCCTATGGAGCTAAGAGCAATGGTGTGCAGCAGAAGATAGATAGTCATGCTGCCAAAATAAATGCTAAAGCTGAAGTTATACACAAAGCTTCATTGTGTGACATAATCTCACATCATCCCGTAGGTTAATACCTTATTTTTGATATGATTGGTAGAGCTATGCAAATAACCTGACTCAAATGGCAGCAACAGTGAAGACAGACAGATTTGACAGATTTTTTTTTTTTCTCCTTAGTGTTTAATTGGAAAAT
Source organism: Cygnus atratus (assembly GCF_013377495.2). Classification (NCBI taxonomy): domain Eukaryota; kingdom Metazoa; phylum Chordata; class Aves; order Anseriformes; family Anatidae; genus Cygnus; species Cygnus atratus. Next base: position 5,919,579 of record NC_066363.1, read on the forward strand.
AATAAGCCCGCTCAGAAAAATCCCACCATTAAATTAGGGCTCTTCAGCAGTCTAGAGACACAAAGTTAGGAGGCTTTGCAGTAGGGAATTGATACTTTGGCTACAAAGTTTGCCTCTTCTCATTCTCTCCTGTTCCATTAGAAGTATAAGGTCAAATGAAAATGTACAAAAAACATGTAAAAAAATTGTATGCTCAGTTCTCTTCTACCACAGACTACAAGAGCCCAACAAGGTTACCATCTGTCAAAAAAAATGCAAAATAGGAGGCAGAGATACTGAAGAAAGTCCTCATGGAAACATGTGATAGATGCAGAATTAAGATACCAAGATTATAAATGAAAAAGTGTAAATTCCTGCAGAAAACTCTTGAAGACAGTAGGCAGCAGCAAGCTCCTCTGTGGATTTGGAAAGAATGAGCATAGCTGAAAGTGCGGAGCTGGCATGAGGAGCTGCTTGGGATTTCTCAGTTTAGATCTTTTGGTACAACTATTTTGCACAGCTGCTAAGAGTCACAGAAGAGGACCTCATTTTCCAAACAGTGTTTGACAGTCATTTTTTTCAGCTATTCCAATCTGATGAATAATACAGTCTCTAAATCACCATACTCAGCCAAACAGACGCTTTAGTCAATCATCTTATTATGTATTAATTAGCTTATCCACTTGTTCTCAGTGTTCAGGTCTTTAAAATTGTCTGCTCCTGAAGGCTGTAGATAATTCTTACCAGACTGGACCTACATCAAAGAGCATAATATCTTGATCTCAGTTGCTTCTGATTTACACCAGATAATAATTTTTTTTGTGTGTTTTGCTTTACCATAAAAAATAGAAATGTAACATAAGAAGTTTCTTAAAAAGTAAATATCCAGTGTCTGATACATCTAGGAAAATCTAGATATACTTAATGCTGCTTGATGAAATAGTATTAGGAATATTCATTTTCTAACTTGATTTACTTCACTACCCTAATTCTCTTAGTACTATTTTGATAGACCACTGAGGAGAGAGAAAAGAGCAATCCACAGTTTTCCATTTCAGTAGATGATAAACAAATTTTCCTGATTGAAATGTGCATTGGACCATTTAGAAAGCTGAAGATTACTGTATGTAACAGAATGATTTTAATACATACTTACAAAGAAAGCAATTTCCTGTTACTCTGTAATACCAATTATCCATTCAAAAGAGTCTGAATTTTACATCGCCATGATATTTTTTTTTTTAATTTCATTCTCTGATAAAAGGAAATGAGATTCCTTTATACTAGGTCTTTATTTTGACAAAGATGCCAATTAACTACTTTATACCATTTAGACTTCACTATTATGTGGATCAGAAAATGGCTTCAGCTATTCTTTTAAAATAAAGCAGCAATGTAATATATTATAAAAGCTATTCTAATCTCTGTGCAGTAAAAAGCCATCATAAATCACTAAAAGCTCTCTGCAGCATCATTTCCTTGGTTTCAGACTGGGCTACGAATCCCACAGATGTTAATACTCAGCCCATAAAGAGCAATTTATGAGGGTTTCCCCTCTTGACCAGAAGCCCTCAGTCTCCATTGGACGTTATAAAAAAAATGCTGAAAAGGTTTTAGTTGTGTGAAGTCACAGGAACATTGCACAGATGAACATAGCTCCTGGACTGATATGCATTTATGCAGTTTGGACACTACTTTCCATACCAGAATTATATTGAGAGAATAAAATCAACAACACTTCCCCCAAAATGGAAATTTTATAACACAAATCTCATCATGGTGGTTTCTTTATAGGAGAAAGAAAGCAGAAGTTGGGTGATTTAGTCCTTAATTTATCTGTAAAACCATAGCAGTTAAACAATTCTAAAATAGCTAAAATGATTGTACTGAAGTAGTGAATCCACAGAAGCTGCAAAATTGAATTATTATTTTTTTTCTTACTTGGAATTAGAAATCACAATACTTGCAATCTAGGAACAGTTATTTATTATTTTAGTTATAGGTATGCAGTTCAAAGTATGTAAGGTTTCTCTTGATTAATGGCTATATAATTCCACATTGAATACCTGAAATCTGTCAAAAAAATTTAACACACAATATTGCTAGCAACAGTGAAGACAAGTATCATAACACAGATATTTTCTTGTCCCAGATGAAGGATTTGGTCTATTTTGCACAGTAGTTATTAACACTTTCTGTTTGGGTTCCATCTCCTTTCTCCCACATTGTGTGTTTGAAACAGTTCTGACTGATGCCTCTTTATCAAATGATAAACTATGATCAGTAACAAAATGAAACTGATACCATGTCCTTAAAAGAAGATGACAGTGAAATGTGAAAGGAATTTATAGTTAACATTTCCAAATCACATCTCACTTCTCAGAAAAGAACAGAAATTAATCTTTGCTAAACCTGGTGATGTTGTGAAATTCCAGAAACATATGCAAAAATGTTTACAGTTGTGCAAGTCATCTGCTTTCTCCCAATTAAAGCTGCCATTGTATTTATTATTGTGTCCCTGTTACTATAGCAATGAAAGCTACGTAAAAAAAATGAATAGATACTGACTGATTGCTGCACCTGATATATAATTTTTCACAATCTACCTTCCATTCATTATTTCCTAAATTGCTATAAAATAGCATAATTTATCATAACAGATATGTATGTACACACATGCCAATTACAGGGTCATCAGGAAACATACAGAAAGAAGTTGGTTGTTATATTAAGGAAAATGAAGAAATGAAATTATTTTGTACTATTTCTAAGTAACCATTCCTTACTCCAAAGTTATTGCATGGGGGGTAAAATGGAAGAGAAATTTCAATCTCACTTTAAGTTGACTGTTCAGCTTTATTGTAGATTAAATTACTGTATGTTTAATGAATAGTCCTCTTTTCTACTATCAAACATGCACCACATGAGTATGTTTCACTTGTCTTTATTAGTTAAAGACAAGTTTATTATTGAAAGACAAGTTACATTAATTTATTATTTTTTCTTAAGTTCAAATATCTATTAACATCAATCAAATATTTGTCCATTTAATTAAGCTATTTCAGTATTATAAGCATATGCAAATGTTGCTCAGCCTTTTAATACCTCTATACATTTTCCTTCTAAGCACCTTGATTTTATAGCCAGATAGAAATTTACAAATGGGGAATGCTTTTTGGCTCTTCATCTAGAAAGGCTGAGATTTTGTCACAGCAGCATTTACATTTTTCCTTTTGCAAATTTTTTTAGCTTGAGGTTTATTCCCCTCCAGCCGCTCTCATTGGCTTGAATTTGCTGAGGTTGGAGGCCCTTCACTTCTCTCACTGCTGAAGGAAAGGGACTCAAACTGCCGTGCTGTGAGCACAGTGGGTGAATTGAGGACTTAATTTTGGATGGGGAAGGAAAAGTCTCTGCCAAAGGTGACTCACACCTGTCCAGCAGGGACTCTATATTGTTCCCACACATTAAAAGGAGGTGGGACATTGGCATGGAAGGCGCAGGTGCAGGGGTAGCCCTCAGCTCCCAAAGACATTCACATTTAGGTGCCTTCATATAGGCACATTTAGGTGCTTGTATATCAGCTTGGGGTTTAAACTCTCATCCTAGCCAGCTGACATATAGTCAGCGGATATCTAGCTGGCATGGATGATGGAGCCAAGACAGCAGCTCCTTCCTCCTTCCAATAAATGAGCATTTTGTTCAGCTACTACAGTTCATCATTTATGCATTTTTCTTGCATTTTCCCTCTTTTGCAGGCTACATAGCGAGTTGTGACCGAAAGCCACTCCACAGCACAGATGATGTGAGGTGCCTCCTTTCTCAAACAGCCGTTAGGACAAATTTTTCCTTCCATAAGAGAGTGCAAGGTGCAGATGGTTATACAAAGGAGACAAGCTTCACCCATCTTCACAACTACCTAAGCCAAGACTCAAACATCTCATACTTCATAAAATTAACGTCAGATGGTTGTAAGGCTATAAAAGACCAATGACAAAAAATATGTTGCAGGGAACAAGAGAGAATATGAACTGAATTTGTGTCATGAAGTCTGAGATTCTGAGCTGAACGTGCTATCTTATTTTGAAGTGTGATAGTGATGACATTTGCGAAGCCAGATGGGTTAATAAATCTGTGTCAATCCTGTTTCAATCTACCATGAAAATTCCTATCTTCATTTGTGGATAGTCTACCTGATCATTACATATGTGCTTCTTCCCATGAAATTAAACCTTCTGTGCAGTGCACTGCCCAAAGCACCCAAAACAGAGTTCCTGCAACAACACTCTTACTAAATTTAGAGCCAAACAAACAAACAAAAACTTTTGCCAAAGGATGACAATGTTCTACCAACACATCAAGGTCAGAAACCTGGTGTTTCTGACCATGACTTTTCCCTCCCATTTCTTCCATTCCTACATAATTTGAAAGAAGGTCACTCTAAAGAAAGAAGATCAGCAACCAACTCATGCTAAATAGAAAATAAAATAGCATTTGTCTCACTATACTGCAAGACTGTTCTTGGAGAGTTTTTCTTCCACCTCAACCAAAGCTGCCAAGGCCAAAACACGGATTGGGCAAAGAAATGTTTTATTGATCCTGCTTGTATTTAATATAGGGAAGGATCTGGCACCTAGATCTTCGGAGTCAAGACAATGCTTACATTTTAAAAGCACTCTCAGAGGTAGAGGCACCATCTTGTATTCCGCACATGGGCCAGTTTGCTTTCCTTCTTTTGATTTATCCCATTTTAAATACATGAAATATTAGATATCCTGAAAGAGAAGTATAATCTAAAAATAATATACCAACCTTATCGCTTTAGTGATGCCTCCCTCTGCCTTAAAAAGTCCAGCAGTCTGGCTAATTTAGAAGTACAACACTCAGGATCCTTTGGATCAGATTATTACCAAGATCACACCCTCTGTCCCTAAGCAAAACCGTATGGAGAAATGAGTACTCAGTAACAGAAATACGAGTTCTTCTGCAGGACAGGCAGGACCCACTAAAATTGCCTGGGTTCCTCCTTGGAGAGGAGGACTCCAGATTCCCTCCCTGTTTTTGGAGGATGAGAAAATTTAGCTTGATGGACAGAAGTTGCATTGTGCCATTTAGCATAAGGGACAAAGAATAAACCTTGTCCCATGTTTTGGTAGTGCAGAGAGCCACAAATATGAAGTTTCCTGGCTTATCCAGCAGTGGCTTGGAGCAGCCATGGAGCAGTTGCAGGTTTCAGGAGTGAGTAACCTGTTCTATGTTCCTCCCCTACTCCATGGATATATCATCATAGATATTGCTAATCTAACTCATATATAAGCACTGGCAATTTATTTATGTGCATGTGCATACACACACACACACATATATGTATATACACATGTATACAGAGGAGGAACTGTCATCAGTTTTCCTGCCTTCTACCCAGCTTCAATCACAACATTTTAGCATAATTTGCATATTCTGCATTATCCATTTTCCTAATCACTGCTAAAGGAGGAACTGAAACTGAAATATTCAAACAAAATACAAAGGCCAATGGCTTTATAAAAAAAAAATGCTGTAGTGCAGATAGCTCTCACTGTGATGCTGAAAAACACATTAGTCCCCATGTTTCCCATCCACTTTGTTCTGTTCACTCCTGATGACCTGCTTTCCTCTGCAAGACACTCAGAAATCCAGGGATGGAATAATATCTTAAAGAAATGCTCAGCTTGGAGCCTCCCCAGATTTGCTTACTAAGGTTGCAGTCTTTCCCGTGAGACCTTGTATAATCACATCAGTTGCTTTGATGGCTAAATAGACGCCTCTGACCCATCCTTCTTTCCCTCCCCCAGCACCCCCCACTTACAAATAACACCCTGAAGGAAAAGCACTGCCAGAGTGGTGAGGGCTTGCTGAAAGGGGAGGTGATGATAAAGGCAGTGAGGAGGTTTTTCCAACACTTTCTTGGGAGATAACTGGGCTGAGATATGTTTCACAGAAAGAAGTGACTCCTCGAACCTTCACTTAGAGAGGATAGAAAAGAATGTAAGTCGTGGTTTACTGCATTTTGTCTTAGAAAAGAGGTGGTTTGTGCTAGGGTCTTCTATAGAATTCAGTGACCTTTTATTTGCCTAAAAAAAACATTAAGAAACTTGAGCAGAAACTTTTTTTTTTTTTTGTATGTGAGTGGTATGTAAAAGAAATTGAAAGTGAGAATAAGTGAGTGTTTATTACTTGCAGTACAATATGTGTGCACAGGAGTTTTCCCTATGTTTGTGACCTGTTGTTTTGTTGAAATGTGTTAACTAGGGTCAAAAATAACATGAAGAAGAGAGAATAGGCATATACACCCCTTTTAATTCTGCACATAAGAATGGCAGATATACTTTTCATATTCAAAGTTCAGATTCTTATAATTTTTGTTTCAAAATAGAGACAGAAAAAAATCAATAACCTTAAGTTTTAAAACAGTACTTTCTTTTACATATGTTTATGCTACTTGGTAATCTTGTTCTGTTACAGGCTAACATTTATTTTTTGAGACAATAAAAATGGATCTAATTTTACTTTTTTTTTTTGATAATTGAAGGCTTAATGAAATTTCTTTTTATTTTGGGGATGTTTTGGATTGTATTTGGTGAATGCTTTTATCAAAACAAACTGTGGGGCAGATACACTAATAAGTGACTATTGTTGGGGAAGCAAAGAATGAAACCGAGTAGGAGAGTACATACTGGGCTCTTTGCTGGGGAACTGGCAGTAGAAGAGAAGACAACCTTCTGAAACTTGCAGAAATGCCAGAAACTGGTCTCTTTGCTTCTATGAAGCAGAAGAGATTAAAAGTTTAAAGTCTGCATTTGAAGTAGCTGCAATATATTTTATCTGCTGGGAGTGGCATACATGCATTCATCTTACCACAGATGCAACAGCAACATAAATGACTTAAAGTGGAATAAAATCTGTATTTTATACAAAGATGTTTTATTAGGATGATAAGGGTGATAAACTGGAGATAACTGGTATAGAGACCTAACAGAACCAGTACTGGTACTTCTCCCTCACTGTGGTTTTTAAATTTTGATAATTCTTTAGTACTACATTTTGATTTTTTTTGTGATTATTTGACTTAACCTGAGACTATTTTCCATATCAATTGAGAAAATTTCTTTGAAATCGTGATTTCTTTCTGTGGAATGAAAAGGGCAAATAGTGAAGTTAATAATGAGAAGTGAGGAACTGCTTATTAAATGACATACCTAGTGTGAATAGGATATTCAGAACTGACTTCTGGTTAGATACATTTCAATTTATTTAGAAAAGTGTTTCTAGGTAGAAAACTCTGACAGACAAAAGACGATGCAATTTGAAAATTTCATAGAACTTGTGGAATCACCAAAGTTGTGGCAATCAAAGTTGAAACATTATATGCTTGAGATAAATTGTCTTGTAAACTGAAGTGCTAAATATTTTTCTTACTGTGTTTTTTTTTTTATTTTTATTTTATTTTTATTTCATGCAATACTTTACTTTTGCTGTGATCTTGGGAAAATTTTCTCCTATTTTGCATCTAAAGTTTTGTCCTCCAAGTATATATAGAGCTGCTAAGAGATCTTTCTATATCAAAATTTACATCATGAAAACAATCTTCAGAATTACAAAATGGCAAATTCATGATACTTTTAATGCATTTAGTACTTTTTGTTAATGGTACCAATCCAAAATCTTGTCCATGTATTTCATTGATTTTCTATGCCTTTCCTTTGTTGTAATAAAGTCATATTAATACAAGCTAGAAGTTTATAGAACTGTTAATCACATTAACCAAATCTGAAACATTGCTTACATTAGGCAAAAACAAACAAACAAACAAACCAAAATAAACCCTGACACATTGACAGTATGGCCTTTAGGGCCCTAAATCTGGTAATACACTGTTTGTGATGATTTATGATTTCAAATGGTCTGTATTGTTTGGTGAAATGATAGACAGCTACAGATAATATGGTTATTTCTTAAATTCAAAGAGATAATACCTGGGAAATATACTTGATGACCTTCAAGATCATCTGTTCCAACCATCCCCCTACCACCAATGTCACCACTAAACCATGTCCCTAAGCACCACGTCCAACCTCTTCTTGAACACCCCCAGGGACGGTGACACCACCACCTCCCTGGGCAACCTGTCCCAATGCCTGACTGCTCTTTCTGAGAAGAAATGTCTCCTCATTTCCAACCTGAACCTCCCCTGGCGCAACTTGAGGCCATTCCCTCTAGTCCTATCACTAGTTACCTGTGAGAAGAGGCCGACCCCCAGCTCCTCACAAATTGCCCATGTACATTTTCCAGTTACTTACCAGTATTTTGAGGGTAATTTTGTGAACGGTTGTTTTGTATTCTCTCTTCTGAAGCCACACAGAGTGATGTATATAGTGGAAAGAATCCAATGGGGGACCACCAAGATGATCAAGGGCCTGGAGCACCTCTGCTGAGGGGAGGATGAGAGCTGGCACTGTTTGGCCTGGAGAGGAGGAGGCTTCGGGGGGGGGGCTTTATCTATATCTGCAAGCACCTGAAGGGAGGGTGTAATGAGGACGGATCCAGGCTCCTTTCAGTGGTGCCCAGTGCCAGGACAGGAGGCAGTGGGCCCAGCCTGAAGCCCAGGAGGTTCCCCTGACCCCCAGGCTGTGCCGAGCGGGTGGCGGAGCCCTGGCCCAGGCTGCCCAGAGGCTGTGGTGTTTCCTGCTTGGAGAGCTCCAGAAGCCACCTGGCCATGGGCCTGGGCACCCTGCTCGGGGTGGCCCTGCTGGGGCAGGGGCTGGGCCTAATCAGGTCTAATTCATCCTAACTCCTACAACAGTGGACAAGTCTATGGTCATTGAAGGCATTTCAACTCTTTTCTCTCAAGCTTTCTGTGGCTGCCACAGTTTCTTAGCTTCTTCAGAGCTTGCAACTGGCTGTTTGACAATTTGTCAATTGACAGCTCAAGCACTTACAAAAAGTGATCTCTGCACAGATTTAAATTATTTATGATAGCAAAGTAGCTGAAAATTAGTCCGACCTTAATATGCAAAAGAAAATGTGGCTTAACGCTTCAATTGCTAGGAAGGCTGGTCCTGTAAGTAGTCATTAAGGAAACAATGTAATGTAAGGCAATCCTGGAAATTTTATGTGTTCACAGTCTGCTGGTGACTAATGATGTTTGCCCAGTCCTACCAATGACTGTATAATTACTAATCTTTGGAAGTTTAGCAGTTGCCCGTGAGTTGAAGCAGCAAGAAGAGCAGGCCTAACAGATGCAAAAGTTGAATTTACCTCATGTCACACAAGACACCTCAGGTAGTCAACCGTCACTCTGAGATGTGATTCATTTCATCCTGAAATAAACGTGAAAATTAGGTGTCTCAGCAGGCAATTGGAGAGCTAGTGAAGATGTAGCAGTCTAGCTCTGAGATGTTTGCAGTGAGGTGGGACAAATTTCACCCAAAGGGGCAATCTGGGTGGACACTAACAGCCTTTATTGGGTCTTTATAAATCGTTCTGTGGATCTCCACACTGGTTGCTACCTTCATTCCCTGGTGCTGGGAACTGTAAAGTGTACATTCCAGATTGAAAGAGTGGGATTTATCTCACACTAATTTTATAGGCAACAGAAAGAATCAGGAGCATTTTTCAGTGTTGTTCATCGGACTTACATGTTTACTTATGATGAGCTGATCTGTGCCTTCAGCTTTGGTGGTGACAAAGAGGGTATAGGATGGCTAGATCAGCTGCTGCCATCCCCTTTCAGTCAGATGCCATCCATGCTGGGAGACCCAGCAGGCTGGAGCTCTCAGACAGGTTGTCTGCGGAGGGGAAAAAATATTGAGGCTGAACCTGGAATATTCAGAGGCTGGTGCCACAGGTTCAGGTAAGGCATGATAATGTAGAGGTGGGAAATTAACAAGGAAATATGCTGTCTATTGTCTCCCTTGGCAACCTCAGTGGAGCTACATGGATGGTGTTAACTCAGACACACACTTTCTTCTTGTAGGTTGTTATAAGTAGGTAAACTAAATGGGTTGAAGTAGATATAGTATTTGTTTTCCATATATAGAGATGTCTTTGGTTGGTTGGTTGGTTGTTTTCTTTTACCTTTCAAATCCGTGCAATATTTTATTTCTTCATTCATTATTTTTATTATTGTAGTGGTGCATGGGGGAAGGCAAGAGATAAGGGGTATAAATTGAAAGAACAAGTGGTCTAAATGGATTAAGACAGCCAAGAATTGAAACAGGTTGCTCAAAGAGCTTGTGCAGTCTCTGTCCTTGGAGATTTGCCTTGATAAAGCCCTGACCTCATGACTGACACTTCTTTGAAGAGTATGTTAGATTGGAGACCTTCTGAGGTCCCTTCCAGCCCGAATCATTATATGATAAAAAAATTGTGTGTTAATAAACAAAAGTTATTTTCATATATGTTTTAAAGATCATTAAACCAATGCCAGTTTGGTTTGATTAAATCATCTGCCTCATAACATATAGATTTTTTGTTGTTGTTGAGGAAAATGTGGAACAGTTCTACAGAAGCTTTGACCTGCTGTTAGTTAAATCTTTCCTTATTCAGTCCAAGAAAGATATGCCAATGTGTTTTCACACCTTTCCGTAATAGCTCATGAATCCAGGAAGTCTAATAATTGAGAAAAAAAACTTCATTATTCATTGACTGAGGATTGAACTGGGGTGACTGTAATTGCAAGAAAAGGAAAGAAAATGTCTTTGACAATAACCTTGCTTCCTGGCCTGTCAAAATGAATATTCCTAAAGTGGAAAACATGATTGGAAGAAAGCAGTCTAACTTCAGAAAGCTGTCTAGCTACACATTTTGATATTTGAAAAATATTTCATAGAAAGTATGTTTGAAAGCTGAAAGAAAAAATTGTCAATGCTTTCTTTGGTTTCATTCTTGTTCTTCAGCTATTGTGATTTCATTCAGTATGCTCTGGTCTTCAGTCTGACAAAGGATAAGAAAACTTCATTTTAAAGACATATTAAACTTCACACTATTTTTTAGACGTTACAGGCCTTGAGAAAAAAATGGTGCTTGTTTCATGAGCGAAAATAGCTTTGCATTTCCACCTTTTGCCTCTTTTGGTCAAATTGCTAAATCAAGCTTTGATCACGAAAACAAACAAACAAACCCTCAGCCATACTTTGAATGCTATCCTCCCTGAGACAAGAAGCAACAGAAAGGATCTGGGGTATATTTTTAAAGAAGCTTGACTGAACCTGAAACACTTTTGGGGGGATCACTCAATGTTTAATATTGATTAGCTTTTATTCAGTAGTAGGCTGAGTAGCTCATAATTGCGTGTGAACAAAAAGTGTAATTTAGTCTTCTCCACAGCTTGTGGCTGCTATCAGTAGAAATTTTACTGCTGATGTGTGAAACAGCAATCAAAAGACTTAATTTCCTTTCCTTAATGGTTGTTCACCTGTGGAGCAATTTATAAAACCGCCTGTATCAGGAAGGGGCTCCCTTGCCTGATTTCCAGCTCCAGTCAAGGCCCCACAGACTCTGCCTGTCCTCTTGCATTCTCCTAGCCCCTATCCTGGGCTTTAATCAGCAGCACCTTGGCTTCCTAGATTTTGTTGTAGTCCTAGGGGAGAACAGTGTGACAATCAGTTTCTTTTCAGGCATTTGAAAGGTGATTTCATGGAAGAAAGGAGAGAAAATTTTAAATAAATTTGCAACAAACCCGGAATTTTAATGGTGAACTTTTGCAATCTGGTAGTCTTTTATGGAAGTGCTGCTTGGAGGGATCGGTATTTGTGGATGATTTGGCACAAGGCAGAATAAAGCAATTATTGTATTCCCTCCGTGTATTGCACAGAAATTGTGTCATTTCATGCATCATTCAGAGCTCTCATAACTAATACCACAGCATCTAAATTATTCTGAGTATCAACAAAACAAACACCACTTTGCCTAGTTCCAGTCTTGGAAATTTGGGAGTGAATCGTATAGTTCTCATTTTTGTTAAGATGTTATGCAGATTCCAGACATTCCGTTTGGTCTTGAAAATCTTAAAGTAATAAGTAATAATTCTTCCCTGAATGTCCTTTTTGACTTCCAGAAATGTTTCCACTCTGTGCTGGGAACAGTTTTTACTGTTCATATTTATCATTTTGTATGCTTATTTAAATGAGAGAGGTAGGCAGCCTGCAAGAATTAAGATGTTTCACTAGTTAGTTTGTCACTGGCCTCCAGCTGTTTTCACTGGTTCTCTACAGTTCAGCAGCATGAGGACAACTGAAATCTGTGGAGAACTGAAATTGTGTTGTGTGGAGGGAAAGATGCAGGGAGTCAGCACGCAAGTTGTAAAATTACTTATTACTGGTATAACAAAGCCTCTTGATTCAGACTTGGTGTTTTCCTGGGATGGCCCATATAGTGCGTAGGAAGGAAGGGTACAAGAGCAGGTCATTATCTAAACTTTCCAAGGTGAGCTCTGACTGCTAGTTATGTAGTCAACTTTGAAGACCATGTTGAAGTGATGGTGGAAGCTTCTGGATGGAAAGACCTGGCTGCTTCCAATTTGAAATTCTTTCATGTAGACTCAGCAGTGATCCAGCCCTGGAACAGACAGGATCATTTCAAAGTCTGCGAGTAGGAATGCCCTGGCTCAGGTGCTCCATAACTGTGTACTGAATCAATAGTGTTTTCCTAGAGGCCATAATCAAAGAAAAAACGTCAAAGAAATATCCTTACAGAGCTTCTAGCACAAGGATGCAGGTCTGGATCATCTTACTGTTTGTACCATTTTCAAATTTTTTCTCTGTCAACGTATGTGGACTTCATGGGCTTGCTTTGAGGCTTTCCACAATGTCCTCCAGCTCTCAGTTGATCCCAAAGAGAATCAAACCACCCCCTAGTCTCGTCTCCTCTCCTTCTCCTCTTCCTCTTCTCTCTCTCTACTCTCTTCTCCTCTTCCCACACAGCATCCATCGTTGAATGGGTTTACAGAACAAAAGATCTTCCAGACAAAGCTAAGGGTATATTGCCATCTCCAGTGGTGTTTCACCCAGCAGGCCTTTCTTCTGACACTTGTACACTGTTTGTTCCTGTGCTGATGTCCATGGCACCATCAGGATGGCTTATCCATCTGAATATTTACTTTGGCACAGTCATTTTCAATTTTGGTCTTTCTCAGAAGCAGCTTCCACATAGTTGATGGTGTTGCAGTTCAGTGGGTTTTACTATCCCAGTTCCAAGATTAAACCAGAACCTCAGGTTTGTCCAAATAATAGCTCAAGAGCATTTGTGCTAACATGTATCTTAAATAAGGTGGTGTAAATACCTTCTTAAAGTTACAGAGGTCTGCCTACATCCTATCAGATACATATAATTAAAAAAACAAAACAAAACAAAACAAAAAACATCTCATTGAAAAATGTATTGATTCTCTATTTTTTTTTTTTTTTAGAAGATGGCTCAGAAATTTATGTTTTTGGACATGCATGGGCAAAATGTTTAATTTTCATAACTCATCTGTTCCGGAGTTACCAATTTTGATTTCTCTTTCAGTTGTTTCTGTTTGAACAGAATCAGTGACAGGAAGCAAAGAATGAAAAATGGCTGAGTTCATACTCTCTGGTACAAACAACTTCCGTAAGTTCACTTACGAATCTTTGGCTGCTATTGAAAAGAGAATTGCTGCCAAGAAGGATTGTCAAAAAAATATCATAGACCAGAAACCTGAGGAGAAACCACGTCCTCAACTTGACTTAAAAGCTTTCCAGAAATTACCGGCTCTGTATGGAAATCCTCCTCCAGAGCTCATTGGGGAACCACTGGAAGATCTTGACCCGTACTACAAAGATCGCAAGGTTAGAGCCAACCAAAATGCTTAGATCTTAATTTGTTTTGTTATATTGCTAAGAAGTGTTTATGTGAACAATGTCTTAAACAGTCTTGGTTATATTTGTTTAGAAAAACTATCATCACTTTCTGGGTTGAAATAATGCAGAAAGTTAGCACAGCTGAATGACATGCTGTAATCTTCTAAAAGACAAAAAAAAAGCTTAATTTTGGATTATAGGAATTAAATGATATAAACTTCATTAGCATTTAAATCAGAATTGAAACATCAAACATAAAATGGATAAAAGAAGAAAATGAAGTTTTGAGTCAGATCTACAAGAAATGATAATTATTTTGCAAATTTTCTTAATTTGTATAGTTTGAAACTGTCTTCTGACTCAGTGATTGTGCTCTGCTTACATTTACAATAAATGATCATCTAAGTGTAGTTTTTTAAAAAAAAAAACATTTGCTGATGGATACATAAAACCTAATTATTCAAGTTGTATATTCTAGTCAGGAAGGATAGAAGAATATGATTTTTAATAACAAACAGAGAAATGGCATCTAATCCACTGGAAATTAAGTTTATTGCTTGAGTATTGCTTAATACCTTGAGCTAATTTCTACAGTCTTAGAGGTAGAAGATCACTATCAATACTAGCAAATAATGTTAAAGGCTGCAAGTCTTCCTTCTAACTCTGTATAGTGAGATTCTATGAGAGGTCCAACTTAAAGAGAATAGTCATAAGCAAAATTTGTTTTGTGCAAAACTCTTAACGAGGATCAAAGTTAAAAAGGGAAGTTCACACTGATATTTATTTTTTTCCATTTTGATAGTTAATGGATATCAATTTATGATAAAAGGAATGCAAAATATGAAGAGTCTTCTCATTTAAACAAGCAGACTGAAGTTAATATCAAAGTCATGCTCATCATTCATAGAACTAGATGTAATACAAAAATGTGTTCTCTGCTCCATTTCCTGAAAGTTTTATTTCATGTTGCTTTATTTTTATTTTAAAGATTTTCATAGTGCTAAACAAACAGAAAACAATCTTCAGGTTTACTGCTACACGTGCCTTATGGATCCTCAGTCCTTTCCATCCAATCCGAAGAACAGCAATTAAAATTTTAATACATTCATATCCTTTTCTTGGCTTCATTCACTCTTTTTTTTAATTACAAAGACCTGTGTAATCCTGTGCTGTTATACCTTGCAGCACTGAATGAATAGCTTTTTCTTCACTCCAGACAGCTTCTAATTATGGATTACCTCAGAAATTACTCCTGTTTGATGTTCTTGTGCTATTTAGTAATAGTTTCATGAGTACTGAGGGTTTTGAAGCCTGATTTTCTAGCTATTTTGTGTTTTAGACTGTTCTCTGATGTTGATTATGTTGTCTAATCAGTATCTTATGTTGAATCCTTTTTCAATGAGAAATGAATAAGGTCTCTATCCTTTATCTCATACTCTGTTTATACATACCGTGAGAATTAAATTCAACCCCCATGCCAAAGCAGATCCCAATGAGATGGGTACATATATGAAAACACAGAGAACAATTTTGAAAACTTTGTTTCATTTGGAAATCAGATTTTAAAAATATATCTTTGGTATATGACAATGAAAATTTTCAGGGATGCTGTTGTAGGGAAGAAGGATGTCTTTGAAATAAAAAGGTAATACAGATCCCAAGTCATACATTTAGGGGATGGGACTCACTAGTATAGGTCTCCACTTTGGTACTTGGAAATGAGACCAGGGCAAAAAAAGCTGTCACTCATGGCTGAATCAGGCCCAGCATGGTCTGCAGTGTATCATACTAGGTTTCCAGCCATCTTCTCAGCAGCACTGGGTTAACTGGGATGAGTCTGCAGCTGTGGCCATAGCAGGGTACAGACATCCCTAGAGGAGTGACGGCTCTCCTCTGAGGGTTTCCCTGGGCAGCAAGTTGGCTGATGCTGGCATTTCAACACTAGTGGTCCAGCTCTTAGGTTTGTGACAGTATTTGACGATGCCTACAATTAAAGGCAGGAGAATTTGAGGGAGGACAGAAGAGATTGTTGACAGAAAGGGTAGATGTCTTTCCCATGAACATCTACCTCCTGGGTTGCTCAGAAGTGTGGTATGACACAAGACATGAGATTCAGCTCCAGAGACAGGCGCTTAAGCTCAAATATCAACATGTGAGCTAGATGCCCAAGTTCCCATTCATACGTTATAGTCAGTGGGTCCCAAAGAGCACGTGGACAACCCCAAGAGTTGTCTAAACATAAGCATCTAATGTCCTTTGAGACACCCACAAATATCATGGCAGACTTTGCACTGTCACTTCAAAAGAGTACAGGTCTCCAGTTTAGTCAGTTTTGGGCTTCAGGTGTTTGACCTCCGGTGCTATTTAAATTTTGTGAAATATTCAGTTTATTTTTTAAAAATACACTTACTTTGGAGTTTTATGAGGACTACTTTATTATCATTTACACTGCAGCGGTGATCAAGACATTCAATTTGTTACCTACAAAACCTTGCTGTCAGCACTTGAAAATTTCTCAGTTTATTTGAAGATAAAACTCCACAAATTTCACAGGTCGTGAAGAGGAGAACAAGAAGTGGAAAGAGAACAGTGAAATATGTTTTAGACATATGAATTCATACCAACCTTCCTTGTGAAAGGAAGACTGGAGCTTAGGTGATATCAGCCTAAATTCTCAACTCTATCCCAATTTTCCCTGAGACCTTGAACAAGTCAGACAGTCTCTGTTTAAAAAATTCCTCTGCTGTAAAATTAAATTTAAAATGCATCATTTCTCTCAGTCTGTCTCAGTGGTTAGGGATCATTTTACCAAGTCTGCAATGCACAGAGCAGCAGATCTCTAGCCTGTACAGCAGTTAAGATGGCATAAATAACAACAGCAGTGTATTGTAATCTACATGTACATGCAGATCTTACATGTGCTTTAAACTCAAAAAAAAAAAAAAGTATTAAGTTTATAACCAGTGGAATATGTATGTAAATATGTTTCTAAATCAATGTCATATTCTTTGCCTTCACTCCCATGACTTACATTATTCACTTGGTTTATAATGTGCACTATTATAACTAATTGTGTGTTCATGGCTCAGAATGAGTCTAAGAGTTCTGCATCTTCTTCATGGAACAAATATGTTGAGTAAGTATCTGAGGGTATGTATGCATTTTAACTCTACACCTCTAATTACTTAGCCTATCTTGCAGCCTTCACACACAGTAGTTTATGAGTTTAATAACCATTATTTTTTTGCTTTGACGGAGTATTTTTGTCTCTAAACTCAATAACTACAATAATTATGGAGTTACAAGAGATCATGAGTGTACATTACGTTCCACTGAAGTCCTGTCTGTCCTACCACTCCAGTTCATTATCCTACTTTCTGAAGTTAGTAATTATTTGCTTTTTATCCAGGCACATTTCTTATTGTTGCCAACACTGATAAAGAACATCAAGAGCTGCTGTATTTTAAAATTATATTTAGTAATATTGAAATGTTGAGTATTTGCTCTAATAAAATATTCTGTTAGAAACTCCTGGCTTGTGGGACACTGTTAAAAAATAAAGCTCTTATCTTCAGCACTGCCAACCCTTGCAATATTACAACACAACAAATGCATGCTTTTGGAGTCACACTTAAGCTGGGTAATCCTATTATTTTATTTTATTTTATTTATTTATTTATTTATTTATTTATTTATTTTCAAGTTCTCGGTTTGGCATTAGTATGTTAGAATATGAACTCTGATACCTCTAACACATAATAGAAAGGAAAAGATTCCAAAATACTTGGTTTAAAAACGGTCATTAAATTGTTTCTGACTGTTTCATGATTCATGATACTGAAACATCAGCATCATGCTGTTTCATGATATCATTGGGAGTGGCAAACCCTTATGCAAGCAGGAATGAGAATCTGCAAGATGTAAGGTGTTTATATACGTATCTCCATAAGACACTGGCATACTTCCCTACTTTTGAGAGCACTAAAGGTTAGATAAGAGTTATATCTGCTGTTGGCATCAGAAGTACTGTTCAAATGCATTTTAATAATAATTTTAGAATACTTCTTTCCAAATGAAGAGGGAAGCACTACATACATATAATTTATTAGTGCATTTGCTGGCTACCAAGTGAACGCCTTTTGAATTCTGTAGGGAGATCGCTATCTTGTTGAAATGATAAGTGCACTCAATAAGTTCAGAAGAGCTTTTACTGATAATTTTCCATTAATAAGAATAATTGCCATCTTAAATTGAAAATCCTGTACTGTTGTATTTTTCAAGTGTTTTAAACATTCTGCACAGAAATGGATGCAGTGTGCCCAAAGTAAATAATACACAGAATATCATACATTTACTTGTCCACCTGAAACCAGAGGAAGATGTAAGTTTTAATGCTTATTTTAGCAATTAGCTAGAACTTTTGTATTTCTCAATTTCTGGAGACTCACATAAAAGAGTTTGAAAAAATTGCTGAATGCCAAAAAACTTCACAGGCATTCATGTTAATAGCCATGTCAACTACTGTTTCAAACTACATACAAGTCAGATAGTGACAGAAGACACTGAAATCAATAGGATTCTTTCCATCACTTCTCTGTAGTGTTGGCTTGGTTCACTGGTCTAGACAGTAAATGGTCTTACTGTGTCTTTTACCCTTTTCCATTAATTCCTAATGTTGCTGTTTTACTTTGGCACTTTTCTCCCCTCCTTAGATTTACTTTCACTGGCATTTACACTTTTGAATCATTGATAAAAATATTGGCAAGAGGATTCTGCCTAAATGAATTCACTTTCCTTCGAGATCCCTGGAACTGGTTGGATTTCAGTGTGATTGTTATGGCGTAAGTGAGAACAAATAAGATACGGATTACTTGAACACGTATTTGAAGTTTTTGTTTCTCTGTATCTGAAACTGTCTAGGATGTTGACTCTTGTACTTGTTTTATCACTCTTTGTATAACAACAATGCATTAGTCGCTCAAGAAGGGAATGGAGCTGTGCAGAGCAAGATACAGTTAACTGTTCAATCCCATCTCATACCACTCTGCAGTCCTTTTACATGAATTTACATACATTTTACATGCATTTTTGTGTGAATTTACATGTCCTTTTACATGCATTTGTAATAGCTGGGATGTCCAATATGAATTCATACTGTGAATGAAAGTGTAAATTTGAAAATAGAGTGATTTGTATTGACACCAGGACAGTGGATTAATTTGATCTCTTTCCCTCTAAATTCATGGTCTGAGCAATTGGTTTGCAGCTTTCATACTGGTTAGAGGCTGCTACAGATGGAAGAGAGAATCAAACCAGTTCTGGCCGTTTCAGCCTGAAATTAATAATTTTGAGTGTTATCTTTCTTTATATTTTGAGTACATAATATTTTAAGGTGCTGGCACAAAATCAACTGTGCACAAACCAAGAGCTACTTTATAAAGCAATTCTAATAATCTAGAAATGGCTTTCTATTGTATGAATCTTCAAACAAATACTTGGTAAGTAGTTTCTTAATGCTCAAAAATAAACTCAGGAGGATTAAGAATTAATAATGAACACTGTAAAATAAGTGTCCTGCTTACTCCATTTTGAGTGTCCTGATTTCACAGGTATGTGGGAGCATTCAGTAGCCTGGGGAGTGTATCAGTCCTTCGGACTTTCAGGGTTCTGAGAGCCTTAAAAACCATTTCAGTAGTCCCAGGTAAGAAAATCTATTTGCTGAATATTTTCTGTTACTTACAACCAATTCTTTACTCCAATCAAAATATTGGCTTATTCTGATCTATCTATCTATCTTTCTTTCTTTCTTTCTTTCTTTCTCTTTCTTTCTTTCTCTCTCTCTCTCTCTTTCTCTCTCTCTCTCTTTCTCTCTGTCTTTTTCTTTCTCCTGCTGTATCTTTCACTGATTGCAGATGCAGCTGAATTTGTGGACACAAATACTATCTCAGTCCAGTTGGACTAAGCAGAATAAATCAATCATTAGAAAGAATCTTGTGTTCAATTTAATTTTATTATATTAAAATTATTTCAATAACACTTTATTATGTCAGTTTTACAGAATGTTCTTCTAGTTAGTCTATGTATTATGGTTCAACAGAAACACCTCTGGTGACTGAACAGAATTATCTTACATCATCTTTGGGACAATATTTTTTCCCCAACTTTTCCGTCAGTTATAAAGTCAGTGGTTGCTTTCTCATGACTAAACACAGACTTAGAACCACTGGGTTGCCCCTGTGTTCTCTTTCTGGTATTTTTGATCATATTCATTATTGTTTCTAGATTCTTCATTGATTCTCAGTTGTTTCATGTGAACTATGTGTATCAATTTCTGGATAAAAAATAACTAGACTATCCCTGGTCCCTTATCCTTGTCAGGGAGTGAAGGAACATCTGGAAATTGTAGGGTCAGTCAAATGAAGAGAAAATATTGTTCTAATATTCAGTACTCTAAGTTTTTCATCCTGCTTTTCCATTGTACACTGTCTCCCTAGGACTCAAGATCATTGTAGGGGCACTTATCCAGTCTGTTAAGAAACTTGCCAATGTGATGATCCTGACCGTTTTCTGCCTGAGTGTCTTTGCCCTCATAGGCCTCCAGCTTTTCAAGGGCAATCTGAGACAGAAGTGTATCAGGAATTATACAGATCCCAGTATCAAAGAGTATTTACAAAACAAAACATGGGAATCCTATGAAATGTTTGCTAATTATACAGGTAATTTTTCTCCTTAATTCTTGTTTTATATGGCACTCTAGACACCTATGCATGCGTGTGTAACCACTGCTGTATATGAGATTGAATATTTGGATGAGCAACTACCTGATAATGCTCTTCAGACTGCCAGAGCATCAGAATGATATGACAATAACTGAAATATGTATTAGCTCATTCTCTGATGAAATTCCCTGAAGTTCAGCTTCTACATTATGCTGAAGAGTTCTAGCATCTTCATTCTGCTGCCTAGTTAAGTAGTCTTCAGCTTTGAACTGAGGAATTTGTTTAAAAGTAAAAATCTTTCTTCTTCACAGCATGTGTATCTTATATGTGATAATTATTTTATTTCATCTGTAAGATATATATAATAAACATCTTTCACCTATATTTTGACTGAAGCTGGTGGTGAAAGCGTAGAGCAGAGATCTGAAAAGGCACCAAAACTTTCTCAGAGGAACAGCAACTGGAAGGTGCTATTCAGAAATGAAAAGCCCTGTGGTGAAGGAAAAGCCTCAATGTACATGAAGAAAACAAATGTAAAATAGACAGTGTATACACCAGAAATATGAAGAAAGCTTCATCACCACTGAATTCAGAACAGCAACAAAAACATACTCGTAGAGGAAATGTTGAAATACATAAAAAAGCCCTACCATATTGCTGTTTGTATGTACTTGGTGTGTAAGATCTGTTCAGACAAGATTTCTTAATAGCCTCATAGTCCAGGGGGAGAAAGTCTTTATATAAATACTTTTGAGGATAGTTTTTGCAGGAACCTCTTGTACCTACCAAGAAAAAAGTACATAAGAACAAAGTATTTTCCATACACAGAATGTTAGAAAAGGTCATAACTGAAAGCAAACTTCAGAAGAAAGCCAAAGACTACAGAAAAGAGTACTACAGAAAAGAAACGGTGGATGTGACAAAATTTAGCTAGAAATAAAAATTTTCTATGCTAAAGAAACAAGAAAAATATCTCTTTTTTCCTGTTATTGATTAAATGCAGAACATTGCAGCAATATAAAGGCAATGGCCTGGAGATAGTAGGGCTCAAGAAATTCAAGATGTGTTGCTTCTCAAGCTTTGTCGTGTTCCCATCCCAACCATCTTGCATGCAATGATGGCAAAAGGAATAGGAGGTGCAAGACAAGTTTAGTGGAATCTGGCTGTCTTTCCTACAGGACTTATGACTTACAGCCCTATAAGGCCAATTTTCAATTATAGTGATTTTTTGGGTATGTTTTCCACAGGCTGTTTTGGTGCTGACTTAGTGTGAAGTTCCCATCTCCAACATGGACCCTACGTGTTGCTATAGTTTTCTGAAGCTCAGTCCTGGAATCTTATATTTTGTTAGTTGGCAGGAGCAGAGATGAACAAAATTTGGGTGGAAAGTAGCCCAGATAGTGACTCATTTCTTTATGGTATATTTACATGGTACAGCACAGCAGATATTAAAGATTCCTGTGCTGGCTCTGAATCACACTGACTTATCTGATGAGCACAGCTGAGATTTGAGAAGCACCAGGAAGAGATGAGATGTGCCTTGCATCTGGGATATGAAACCCACCTCTTAATGGTGCTAATTAGCTATTAGCATTGAAGCTATTACTTTCAGTCTGCTGCTAGCTCAGGCATCAGAGTAACTCATGCTAAGAGGGGAAGAGGTCAAAAAGAGCATGGCTTCAGCATCCTAATGGACAAATCTGTGTTTATCAGCTGAGCAGGGTTAGGACCTGTTTTCCAGCTATGCAGAGTAATTACACGTCATGGTTTATATCTGTATAGCCAAATACTCTTTCTTTTTGTTAAAACCAGTGATTTGTTTTTATTGCTTGTTGGAAATGGTCTATGGTACCCCCAAAAGTGTCCAAACTCTGTCCTGGAGAGGGCTAATTGTCATTTGCCAGAACTGTGGCAGAGAGTGTGCTAACAACAACCAAACCTGGGGCTGTGCTTGAACCTGCGCCCTTCTATTCTTGATATGCTTTTGGCAGATAGGCCCAAAGTGATATTGCAAAAACTTTTAATTTTAAGGGCTTCCTTCAGTCTGAAATTCGTACATACGCAGAAGTATGTGTATAAATGAGGACAGGACATCTTGCAACATGGTGTAGTTGCTGTGCGTTTAGAAACCTCTATTCTTTAGTGCTCTTTTCATATTTACTACACAGCAATTTGTATGTGTGTGCATGTACACTTACAGCTCACTGGTACCATCACCACTCCAAGGATAGAAGATACAGACTAGAAAGTGCTTTGGTTTTACCTTTCTTTTCCTTTTTTTTAATAGAACATTTTGCTCAGAAGCCAGACTCCTCGGACATCTTGCTATGTGGTCCCAGCGCTGGGTAAGTGCACTTCAGAATATTTCTTCTTCAGAAGTTTTCTGTCTGAACAGTTCTCTGCTTGCTCAGTCATAAGAGATGAAAACAAAGGAGTGATTCCTGACTTTCCTTGACTGCAGAAACAGGAACACAAACAATAAAATACGGTGGATCATCAGATAATTTAATACATGTAAAGAACAAAGCATGAATCTGCATTTGTCTTATTCAAGTCTAAATTCCTTCAAGCCCTTCTAGAAGGGCTATCTTTCTCTTCCCCACAGACGTATGAGAGTTGAGAACATGAAGGGCCTCACCTACAGGACAGGACAGACATGATTCTCTTTGTGAAGGCTTGGGATTGTTAAACTGGGAAACAAAACATGGATTTGGAGGGCAGATTTGGGCACGGAGGGAGAGGTGGTTGCTTTGTGGTGAGGGGCAGGAGATGGGAATGGTGATGAGGGAGTTGACTTTGGTTGGGGGTCTTCTCTAGCCTGTCTTTCTTTGTTGCTGGATTGTGGATGCTGCTTTTTCCCATCCCACTTTCCAGCCAAATACTGCCTAGTATAGAAAATTAGCTTGCAGTAAAATAAAATACAAAGCTGAATAATAATCCCAACTCTCACATAAACTGAAGTTTTTCTTCAGAATCTGCCACATTGAATGAGCTGCAGTTATTATTACCTCTAGGACCTGTCCTCCAGAATACACATGCTTGAAAATTGGGCCCAATCCTGATTACGGTTTCACCAGTTTTGATACCTTTGGCTGGGCTTTTCTTTCCTTATTCCGCCTGATGACCCAGGACTACTGGGAGCGTCTGTATCAGCAGGTACCAGCTTTGTGTATTGTTCAGAATGGGTTGTCCAGGTAGTGCAATATCCGAAGCAGAAAATGGTTGGGGAGGACAAGAAATCTCAAATAAAAGAAGTAGCTGGGAATCATTAAGCCTGCATACTCTCTTCTCCCTTCCAGCAAGCCGTGGTCCGTAATTGACTCATTGAAAAGGGATGCTGAAGTGCTTCCCAGCAATATCCCTATTAACCTGTTGTATTAGGGACTTCAGAAAAAACACTAAAAGATTTCATACTGTCCTTCAAAAATGCAACGGTGCCTCAGTCATCCTCATGGGTTTACAAGTGATGGCATGGAAAGAGGGAGAAAAAGATGTGGAGAAAAGGGGCCAAGGAAGATATATTTAAGCTTCGTAAAGCATTGTGTCTAGAAAGCTGCGTGCTTCTGAAAAATTTAAAGACACATTGAAAGCCTATTTGATATTCAATACAGTATTTTTTATCTCTGGGGTGTTGTGCTTACAGACCCTCAGAGCTTCTGGGAAGGTGTATATACTCTTCTTCATGCTGGTCATCTTTCTGGGCTCATTTTATCTAGTCAACTTGATTCTGGCTGTAGTAACAATGGCATACGAAGACCAGAACAAGGCCACTATTGCTGAAACAGAGGCAAAGGAAAGGAAATTTCGGGAAGCCATGGAATTATTGCAGAAAGAGCAGGAGGTATGTGAATTATTGCAAAAATAAGTCTCAACACTGTTATTAATCACATAAAGTGCATATCTCCTTGTATACAGCCACACAGTATACAGATATACAGTCACTTGTGGGAACAGGAGCAAATGTTAAGTTATTGAATGCACTGATTTGTAGAGATACAGGAGCACTTCCTTGTTCAGCTGAGTATTTTTCCCATATTGTTCCAACCATGATTTTTTGTTGTGGATAATGATCTTCAAAGTCTGGTGTAAGAAAAGTAATATTTTAAAACTGGAAAATGTAAAATTCCATCAGCTAGTAGCTTCCAAAATAACATATAGATGCCTTTTTCTTTCTGTTCTATTTAACTGTTGTGGATTGCTGAGCACAGAAATATACAGTAATTCTTTACATCAACTGCATTAACATCTGAAACAAAGCCTATTGTAGTTGAGTGAAAAAATCATTTGTAACTTAAATAGTCTAGAATTTTCTGGAACAAAATATTGCCCTAAATTCAGTATGAGAAGGCAAGCTAACCACAGTGTGAATACAGTCTTAAGGATGTGCAAAAGCAAGACTCAATTTTAATACTGCTTGAGCATTTGTTTGGGAAAAAAAGTTATATTGTATAGCTTTATTTTAAAACTGAGTATTTTTATTGTAAGCAATTCTGCCATATGGAGGAATAGCAGCTATAATATGATTATTTTGCCCCTGGCAAGCCCAGTACATGTGATCATGTAACATACTGCAAATAGTAAATTGTTCAGTGCTCCATATGGTGCAGAAATTCTCTCCTCTTTCTTTTACTGTTATCACATATTGGAAGATTTTTACTGACTTTTGTGAAATACAAATTGTTAAGATGAGATATTATGGAGCACAGAAGTATTTTCTTGCTGCTTGTATTCTATGTATCTAGCAAAAATGCCATCCATGTTTTTGTTTTAATTTTAGTCATTGGCTGCTAAAGGGATTGATATCCTGTCAATTAGCTCCTTCGAAGCCTCTCCTTTGTCTACCAAAGAAATCAAAGAAAGAAGCAATAGGAAAAAGAGAAATAAGTCCTTGGGGATAGAAGATTATGAAGAACAACAATTTCCCAAGTTACAGCCCACAGACAGTCAACGAAAGTTGGTAATCTATTGTCTGAATCTGGGATCCTAACAGCTTTTCTAATTTTAATACTAAAATAAACTGTTTGAAAGTACAAACCAAATCCTATTACAAATGCTGATCACTCTTTAACTTTTAAAATAAACAACCTTATGGACTATGGAGGTATCATATGTAAAATTTAATTTGAAAAGGAAATACCATAAGCAAAGGATAAAAGGAAATTACAATAAGAGTTAAAATACATTTTCTATAGCTTCAAAAAAATAGAAAATGTGAACAAAGATCAGAATTTAACTTTCGTGCCATCTTTGTCTGTTAAAAAAATTAAAAAAAAAATAGCTACTACAGCTGGCAAGATTTTATCATCTGCCTTTTAAAACCTAAACAAAATCCTTCCTGAATAATCTAAATTAAATAAGAGTTTTGGACTTGCTATGGTTGATAGAAAATGTTATGAAACTCTAAACTTTTATCGCTTCCCCAAACCTTCTCTACGATATTATGCCATTCTCTCTTTATTTCTCTCTTTGTGCTCTCAGGCTCTCCTTGGCTTGGTGTACGGCCCCAACACTAATCAGGTGAAACGCAGGCTGAGCCACGGGAGTGTATTCAATTTCCAAATACCTGCCTTAGAAGTCGACTCCAAAGTGGATTTTGGTGACGAGGAGACTCGCAGTGCAGGGGAGAACGAAATCCAGGGGAGATCACTGTCGGTGCCGCAGGTGGGAAGACGCTGCAGCATGCAGAGCCAAGCAAGCCATGGCTCCCATCCTGCTACCCCCAGCTGCGGGCAGGGAGGCAAGTGGACCAACACCGATGACTGCAATGGCATGATTTCGGTGATGGAAGGAGGGAATGGCAAGGTGCACGGTCTAGATCCAGCATCTACTGAAGGGGTTCCACTTCCGCCGGTAATGGAAGACCCAGGGAAGGGTGATCTGGTAAGAAAAAGTTGTTAAGTATGTACTTCATTTTATGGTTTCTCCATCAGTGGTAGGATTTTTAGGTATGTTTCTAATGCTGGCATTGTAACAAACAGGGAGAGCTTTTTTATTCTATGTCCCACCCAGGGTGATTGTTTTGAGCAATACCTCTTTCTCCTACACAGCAACTCTAGCATCATACAGAAGCTTTGCCTGTAAGTTTACCAATTGGGTAGAGATGTTTTTCTACCACTTTACCCCTCATCCCTCTCCTTTTCCATTAGTCCCTGGAATATATTCTGGGCCTGTTTGCCCTCCTACACCTATTTCCAAGATTTGTGTTTGCCTTGTTGCTATTACATGCTTGGGGGATCCATTTACTGTAGCATTATTACAGAAGTGTAGGACCTTCATTCTGAACACCTATTACATCTTGTAGAACGGTGCATTTATCTGGCTGCTTGTCATCATTCCTATTAACTTTCATAGTTACCCATCATTGCATCCTACTTCATTTTATTCCTGTGGTATCTCCCTAATCGTGTTTACTTCTTTAAGCAGCCAGCTGTAAATGATGAGAGCAGCATGATGCATTTGCATCCTCATCTGTCAGTGGAGTACTTTAATGAGGCATTTCAGAGACAAAGGGCAGCAAGTGCAGTCAGCATAATTACCAGTGTCTTGGAGGGTAAGTGGCTCCTTGTTATGCTTATTTCAATCATAAGGTAATGCTAGGGAAAAAGACCAAAATGTTAATACGTTTCTTAAACATTAACATAGATTTGTAGCTGTGTAGGAATTTCATCATTAATTTGGATTATTTTTTTTTAAGCATTATCACACAGTTTTTATGTACTGGAACACATCCTTTGCCTATCATAAGATCTCATTTCTAAAGACAGACAGAGGAGGGACTTGGAGTGATGGTGGGTGGGTGGAATTTCTCTAGTGGGTGAGGAGCAGGACTGGGACAGTGGCTTCTCCTCCTGACCCTGTGACTGCTGTTGTGTCACTGGTAGAGACGTACACATGCAGAATCCCATGTTAGGATTACACAAGCAAAACTAATTGTGGCATTTCCTGGGGTTTGAGTGCTTAACATACCTTTCCATGTGAATTTTTGAGGGTAGTAAGGGTTGTATCACTTACTGTTATTATGCTACTTTATAGTTTCACTGCAGAACTTTCTGGAGGTTAAAAAAAAAATAAAATCTAAATTGTCCAGATGTTTTCTGGACCAGGATGAGGAAGAAATTTATGTTTTTGTGTTGGATCTCTACCAACAGTTCTTGGAAAACAAGTGTAGGATTTGGCAGGGGGGTAGCATTTTGGCAGGATGGTCCCTTTTCTTAAATTTCTCTAAATCACTCTTGGGAAAATCTCCGTGGAAACACATCCCATGCAGCCTTGCTTTCAAGTTTAATTCAACAATAATTTGGGCTGTGCTGCAGACATTCAGCTGTGACCTGGGATGGAACCAGGCTTTTCCCTGTAGCTCTAAGTGAAAGTGGATTAAACTGAGAATAGGTATCAGAACAGGGAGCAGAGATTGTCTTTGCTGGGATCTGAACACCGGTTCTGCCAGATCCACACAGGGTAAATAAAGAAGCCATCTGGTCAGGAGGAACCGAAAGCAAAAGCTAGATCTGGAGGGGGGTTGAGTCAGGGTGATCACACTTGAATAAGTAATGTGGGGTGGAATCGGAGACTTGAGCCCAGAGGAGAAGAAATGGCGACTGAACTGGGAGGGGAAATAAGGACATGTACGAAGAAGAAAAGGTTACAAGTCAGATTCAGCTCATAAGACATTTGAAAAATTTTGGCATCCACAGAAACTAATTACTTAAACCTAAATACAAACAGAAAGGGAATGATTAGTGAGGTCCAGTTTGTCAATGAATTTGCACAGAACTTCAATAGGGATAAAAGTGTTTTTGAGCACACATTAATATTCATGTTGAAGGAAGAAAAGCCATGAGGTTTATATTTGACCAAAAGCTTTTAAATGACACTAGCAGAACAGCTTCTATTCCATGTTTTGCTTATAGAAAATTGAGATGTATCAGCTTGCATCAGCTGGAAGATGATAGGCATGAACTTTCCAACAGAAGTGGCCTAAGGTGAAATTTGGGCACAGTCTTTTGGGTTTGCCTCACCTGAACATCCACCACTGCTGTTCTAAACTCTTTTAAGAGTCGATGGAGACAGAGATGTTGTGTGTGATACAGCCAGTGTCCTAGATGTCTACATAAGGATCAGGTGAAAAGGGCCTTAGCTGCTATATTGCCTATCAAGAGCTCCAAGGATGAGAGGCTGAGATGTGGCCTCTACATCCCAAACATCTGATTTGGGTCAGATGATCCTAGGATGAGTCTGTACCTAAAGCTTGATCCAACAGATTTTAAAGTAACTTCCCTTCAATTAATTTTGAATCCAATTTTCTCTGAATTTTATCTTTGTGTTTATTTGGTGTAGGTTTTACATGAGTGGTGGAAAGTGCAGGGAAGCTTTGGGGCTCTGTACGGGTTTTCAGGTTCTTTTTTCTTCTCAGGTCTTTTGACTCCTTGAAGTTAGTATTTCACCACCTTCCTCAGCGACGATTTAACTACAATGGGGTTTTCTTTTGTTTTTAGAACTTGAAGAATCCCAACGGAGATGCCCGCCATGCCTGAAAGATTTTGCTTTAAAGTATCTAATTTGGGACTGTTGTCCACTTTGGTTGAGAATCAAGAAAAAAGTAGCTGCTTTCATAAAGGATCCTTTCATTGATCTCACCATCACTCTTTGCATTGTGATGAACACTTTGTTCATGGCACTGGAACACAATAATATGTCAGATAATTTTAAATCAATGCTTAATGTAGGCAACTTGGTAAGCAAATTTTCAACTCTCTGACCTTTTATACCAAGGATTGATTGATTGAGTGTTTTCACTTGAGACACAAAAAGTAGCTGTAAAAATGAAAGATTAGGGAACTCTAAATTTCTGATATAGTTGACTCCAAGATTTTATTGATGCCCTTCTAACACACTCCTGAAAGAGCAGAAAACAATCCCCCCATTTTAATAAAAATTCCATTAAAAGTTCATAAAAATAGTTGGGTTTTTTTTTGGCCTGTCCATGAAAGTTTACTATATTTGTGGACACATAGTCTAAAGCTAAGATAAATTCATGGCAACTTTTATGCTGATGCCACTATTTCTTGGTCACAGGTCTTTACAGGAATCTTCACTGCAGAAATGATCTTAAAAATCATTGCTCTAGATCCCTATTATTATTTTCAGCAGCCCTGGAATATTTTTGACAGCATAATTGTCACATTGAGTTTAATTGAATTGAGTTTACCCAAACACAAAGGCAAGAAAGAGAGAAGAAAAGGAGGAACCCTGTCAGTTTTACGATCCTTCAGACTGGTAAGCCTTACATTTACTCTATTGTATAAAGCACTATGTTGTGAATACAATAGAGAATACTTCTGTTGTCTGCAGTTAACATGCAGGAAATGATTTATTTTATTTTCTAAGCAGTGGCAATAAGAAACATATTGTCAAACTCGTTATATTAGAGTTGAAGTTTAATGACATATATATTTCCTTTCAATATAGTAAGAAGTATTCAGAGAAAAAATATTCCAGGGTAGAGATGTTACAAAACAGGAGTTGAAAATGAAATACTAGCACAAGTAGTCTTAGGAAAAAGTGTCAGAGTACAAATTTAGAAAGAAAAATACTTAAAAATAGACATGAACTGATGGTAAGGTATTCATATCATGTACTATGAAGAAAAATAGGGAGAGCTTATCATGCCAATTACTTTAACTCATTCCATCACAACTGCAGCAGAGGTTATTCATAGATCATAGAATATCCCAAGCTGGAAGGGACCTACAAGGATCACTGAGTCCAATTCCTGGGTCCCCAAAAGACCGCCCAAAAAATCAGACCCTGTGTCTGAGAGTATTGTCCAAATGCTTCTTGAATTCCAGCAGGCTTGGTGCTGTGACCACTGCCCTGGGGAAAGTATGGACTGATTTGGATTGCATTACAGAAAGAAAGATGCTTTTTATTGTAAGACGGGAACTGGTCTCCTAGCTTTGGTCATTTTTGTTTCATGTAAATTGGATACCATAATCTTCATCAGGGAGATTACATAATCTGTATCAAGTAAGAAACTGCCTGTGTGGGCCAAGACTTTATCAGGGAATTGGATTACCCAGTTCCTTAAGGAGGTTGTCAGTTTATCTCTGTAATGTTGCCCAGATTAAAAAAAAATAAAAATCTATAAATGCTTTTTTTTTTTTTTAAGTGTTAGTGTCACAGTGCCATAAACATTATATTGATGGAGGAGCTCAGAACATTTATAGAATAGTTTTGCAGGCCTGAACAGTGCAAAGGTGGGTTATCTTTGCTGATGTCTAACACAACTTTTTATGTTTTTACACAGCTGAGGGTCTTCAAACTGGCAAAGTCCTGGCCAACTTTAAATACTCTTATTAAAATCATTGGTAACTCTCTGGGCGCACTGAGTAACCTGACCCTCGTCCTGGCAATCATAGTTTTTATTTTTGCTATAGTAGGAGTGCAACTTTTTGGGTCAAACTATAGAGACAACATATTTAAAATAAACAAAAATGGCAAGCCACGCTGGCACATGATGGACTTTTTCCATTCGTTCCTCGTCATTTTCCGAATTCTGTGTGGAGAATGGATTGAAACCATGTGGGACTGCATGGTGGTAGCTGAAAAACCACTGTGCCTTCTTGTCTTTCTGCTGGTCATGGTGATAGGAAATTTAGTGGTGAGTTTTCCAATGTTTTATTCTCTTTATCCCATCAGTGGTAGAGTCAACTTTACTGACAAAAAGTAGTCCCCCAAACACATGTAGAAGAATTACCTGTCTGCTATAGTCTCTAAAAGCCTCTTCTATCTTTGGCATTGAGTTGCTATCCATATTTTCATATTTAGTATTTTTTTTGCACATAACATCACTTGACCTTTCCATGTGCAACTTGAAACAGGAAACAACTTTTCTTCTTGGGATTTGGATGTAAAAAATCAGCAAGTATTATGACTTACCTGCATGAATTAACGGAGCTAAATGCTTAAGTCTCTCTGTAAATTAAAATCTGTCTTTTTGTTGTTGTTGTTGTGGCTTTTTTTGTTTGTTTGTTTTAAAATTTTATTTTTCTAGGATTCACAAGTGTATTGAATTCTTTATCAGCAAATACCAGAATCTACACTGCTATCAATAAAATCAGGATTTTCTTTATTCATATGTATAAATGAATCCTCTGAATGTCTATTTACATGCAAGAGCTACAGCTTATGCCAATCACTTCCATGAAGATCCCGCTGTGGATCCATGCTCTTGATCCATGCTCTGCACAGCCTCATAAACCCATGCAGGGGCTTAGGGGGAAAGCTTCCTTCACAGTCCCCTTCAGTCAACTCTTACTGCCCAAATCATAAAAATGTTTTTTTAGCTTTGTTTCTCATGTCATTCTTATTATTAATATACCCATCTTCCTTTAATTTAAGAAACTGCTGAAAAGAATTAACTTTACGTAGTACTTTATAGAAAATATCTGTTCTGTAGCTGAATCCCAAATCCCCAGGTTTAAAGTCCTGCCTGTTTTATGCCTTGATGATTCATTATGGTGATGAAATGCTGTGAGTGATATTCATATAACATAATGTTAACTGTCAAACAATTAAGTACTTAGCCTGTGCTCCTTGTTTATGTTTTCTTATTATGAAAGATAACAGTGAGATATTGAAGAGTGAAATTTATTCTAACCTAAGGTGAATAACTAAGACAGATGGAGTGAATTGGTCTCTGGAGGTCTAATGTTCTCTGCTGACTGTGGAGGTTCCTGGATGACTCAGGGTGGTGCTATTTGCCCAATTCTGATATGACAAAAATTGAGCAGCATAAATCTCATCCCAAATGGCATCAGAAGGCTACTTCTGAAAAAAAAAAAAAAAAAACAAACCACAACACACATGACAACTAATCAACCAAGCTAACAACAACAACAACAAACACCTGTTTTATTCTCCCATTCCTTAAAAAAAAAAGAAAGAAAAGAAATGAAATGAAAAGAAAAAAGGTGTTTGAATTTATTTCTTTTAGAATGTTCTCAAAAACAGGGAGAAAATCTCACTTTGATTTACTCTCGATTCTGATTTTTGCAACAGTGTTGTACATTTAACAGAATTGCTATGCCTGAATCTGCGTTTACATTTAATTTTAGAAGTGTCCACAGAGACCTGATTTAATTGTAGTTTGAAAAAGTAATCATTATTAAAACGACTGGCCATGACTGTAGTCTTTGTTACCACTATAACCTTTGAAAAGTTGTTTTGGCCAAATAATTAGGTGCCATTTTAAACAACTTTTGGGGGAAGAGGGACATGAGAATATTAAGCTTTCTGAAAGAGAAATTTACTTAATCAATTGTAATGTGATCAGTCATAGCCATTTCATTTTTGCTTTCTTTCGGTTTGCTCAGTAAGACTGAGCTTTGATAGCATCTGTCTTCTTCAACATTACAATTTAGACATCTTAATGCTATTCTCCAGGCTTTTTATTTTACCATTATTTCAATGACTTTCAGGTCCTCAACCTTTTCATTGCATTGCTGCTGAATTCTTTCAGTACCGACTGTCTCCAGACAGCAGAAGATGATGGAGAGATGAACAATCTTCGGATTGCCTTTGCTCGCATTAACAAGGGATTTCACTCTGTGAAGAGTGTTACGTGGGACACCTGTTGTGGAAAGCTCAGGCATCTAAAGAAAGCACACAGAAAGAAAAACAAATTGACAGCCCAGAACCCACTTGGTCTGGGAGAAGAAAGAAAAAATTGTAAAGAGAATTACAGCAATGAATGGGGTGAAAAAAATTGGGAAAACTGTGCAGGGCTTGAAGATTTTATTACCAATCCCAATGTATTTGTTTGTGTCCCTATTGCTGAGGCAGAGAATACAAGTGATGGTTTTGAAGATGATGATAAACTGAGCACATTTACAGACATAGAATACAGTAAGCAGGTAATACATTTCTTTATGTTGACATACTAAGGTGCATATATATTGAAGGATGCATGTATGGTGAAAGACTGTCTCTAGCAGAACAGGGTGGCATATATTGATCCATTTCCAATGAGTTACCAGATTTTGAGTTAGAAACAAATAAGAATGTTTTGAATGAGGGTAACTTGATCGCTTGGAGCCTTTTAAAATAAATAATTATGGTCCTAAAAGAAAGACCATAAACTTCTGGCTTCACTGCAGGAATTCCTGGTTGACATGCTGTGTTATGCATGGATAATTACAGAATACATGGGTTGTCCATGGGAAATTGTGGTAATCCTTTGTGTCCTTGGAATTTTGTATGTTAAACATGAAATAAATAATGCAAATTATTTTGCTATTTTCTGGATGACAAAGCAAAAATACACAAAGGACACTATCATGGATTCATAATATTCAGACTTACAGCCCTGGGCCATTCTTTATCTTTCATCCTTGCTGTCTATAGCATATAGGAATTATTAGAGCAAGGTAGAAGTATTAAGTATGGGCTATCTCCATTGAGGTCATGTTTCTTCCATGATAGCATATACTATCCTATTTTTTTGTTTGTTTGTTTTCCTGATTTTATTTTTCAGTTCTGATTTAACCATATAATATCCCCTTTCTTGTGTCAATGTTTCCTGCCTGAAGTTTCCGTCTCAATCCCTATGCACTCACTTCAATAGTCTCTGGGTCCAGCTTTTGACTACTTCACTGAATTATGAATTATTAATTCTTTAGTTTGCTGCATGGCCATTAGGAAAAAATTCCCGATCTCTATCCTTAGGTAAAATCAGAAACTCAAAAAGATCGTATCTTATGAATTTTGACTAGAGAAATCCTCTTTAAATGATGTGTACATCTTATCTTTCTTTCCCTTCCAATTTACCCACTCCCACAAAAGAAAAAGAAAACCTTGCTAACCCACAGATTATTTTCAGGAGGAAAATCATCTGAGGCAAAGGGGAGAAAAAGGGAAAAATTCAGGAAGCTGGAGCAAGGGGTCAGGACTTTCCTCTGAAGAATTCAGTGTGCTTTACCTAGGAAAAGATAGGAAGGCTGAACCATCATCACCAGAGCAAAAAGAGGTAACATATGTATAGAGAGATTTTATATGACATTGACTTTCCAATACTGGTCAGGCTTGGCTACATTTCTGCTCAAAGATTTGCTGGAGTGGATTTCAGTGGCGGCAGTGGCACTGAGCTTGCAGTAGCCAGTCTGGACGGTTAATGATGGAGCCAGAATTCTGTGAATGAAAATGAACCCATGCTGGGTTTCTACAAATTGATTGTAAGAAAAATATATGTATAGGAGAGATAAAGATTTTAGAAATGAAAAAACTACAAAATAATTTGATTCAAATAAATAATTTATAAAATTTTCTGCTACTTCCCATTTCTTGAAATCGGAGTCTGCAAAAAAAAAAAAAAGGGGGGGGGGGGGAGGGGACAAATAAAAGGGTGTGTGTGTCATAAAAGGAGAGAGATATTTCCAAGTAAGAGTAGGAAATTCCAGCAAGTTGCTCTGTGTCCTAAATATCTCAATTTCAAGAAATGTAATACTTGAAATGAGTTGTTCATTATGAAATTGAAGTCAGTAGTTATTCATAAATAAATTAAGATGAATTTTGAATAATGTAAACGTTCAAGAAAATAATGTCTGCTCCAGCAACAGACAAACATAAAAAATAAAAACAAAAGCACAGAGTAATTCGTTGGTACCAAACGGATGACTTTTATATAACGGATGACCAAACGGATTCATTTTATATTGTGTGAGGGGACAGAGAAAAGCTTTGGAACTGAAGAATACGCTATATGTTTCCAATTTTTAATTCATAAATACTATCATGGGTGTTCAGTTCCTGACAGAAGGTTATATTTATCTGTTTTTCCTGTTTAATGCATTTTCTTATTTTTCTGGGTTTTACCCAGCTAAAGCTTATCCCTCTTTGAGGTCCATGTGCACTCATAAACAAGTTAAAATCTCTTTAATTTACGAGCTTATTAAACAGTTCAAGCTGGTTCATGCAGGTAGATACTGTAAGTATATGACTTTGGCTCCTGGTCAAATGCACCTATTGTTACTTCAAAGCTCATATACTTTTAAAGTCACAAAGTCCATTCCGTTACTAACCCTATTTGAAATATTAGCACATACTCAAGTTTTGATTTTGAATTTTATTTGCTCATGGATGAATTTATTCATTTGGAACTGAATGTAGGAAGAATCAACACCTGATCTTATTTTGCTTGGTAGTTTGACAGTGCCAGCTCCTCTGAAGGCAGTACAGTGGATCTGACAAATCCTGAAGATCTTTTGAGGCAGATTCCAGAGTTTGCTGAAGACATGAAGACTCCAGAAAAGTGTTTTCCAGAAGGTAAGGCTCTCCTGGTTACATGGCTGGAAAGTGAGAAATATCAAAAATAAACCTGTTTCTCTAGCAATGCTGAGCTGATAGGGTGAGATTAATTTCACTTAATTTTAGTTGTCGACTAATGGCTTAATCATTGTTCTCTCTAGTGGATGGAGAGATTGTGGCACCTGAAAAATAAAGTCCCTCTTCTTAAAAAACAAGGGGAATGCTTCTAACTGGGACCTGGGCAGTGGCAAAGACCAGACCCCAAAAGAGGAGATAATTATAGTAAGGCAAGGTAAATTCCACCCTACTGGACAGCATCAAAGTCACTTTAGGGGATCAGATCTCAGCTGACAACGGGCACTGGAATAAGGCATTTGGCACACAGATATGTTAATGCCTTGCAACTGGATAGATGTTTCTTCCTTGAATAGTGATTCATGAAAAATAACAACAAAAAAAAAAGAGTGCAACAAGCAGAGAGAATCTGTTAAGATGAAGGTCAGTTTCTATAGGACAATAACATGGGAATCCCTTATCAAATCTTTGTACAACATCTAGCTTTACAAACTGTCCTTGCAGGTTGCGTTCACTCCTTTTGTGAAATCTTCCCATACAAAGATGAAACAACAGCATGTGGTTTTCATAAGGAGAAAAGAAATGGCTCTCAAGATTTTTCTCAATAGCTATCACTACTGACAGCCAGGGTTAATCACTGTCCTCCAAGTATTAGATGGGAGAGAATAAACTTAAAAAAAATAATTAAAAAGTCAGCTGTGGGCTCATTTGTTGGCAGTGCTTCAACTTTCTGCTTTGCTCTTTGCTTGCCCAATCAGCCTGTCTGACCACCATTTCCATCCATTCATCTAAATTCTCCTTGATTTAATTGTTTTCCATCCTTTCAAGCTTCCTTATATCACAAAACGATCAGGAGGGACTTTTCCAGCCTTGCATATGTGCAGCCTAGCAGCAGCTCCCACTGCACTCTGGCCTTGCTTTCTTCCCTGCTCCCAAAGGCAGAGCCTTCCTCTTGCCACTACCTTCCCACTCAAGCACTATTTCCTGGATATTTTATCTGATGAGAATACAGATAAATCAAATCTGGGTGTAATTGTTCCCATCCCCTCATTGACCTGTTCTGCAGAGCTGGCTTTTTTTTTTTTCTTTTTTTTTTTCCTATGCCCTTTTTTGGGTCAATGAAACTTCTAATGCACAGTTTTGGGATTGAATAGATAACAGTGAAGCACGTAGAAACTATCTGAAGTTAGAGAGGTTTTTGCATCTGAATGCTAAGTACTCCCTGTGTAGTTAAAATATATTGTTACTATTATATGCTATACATGATAAATCCTGAGAGATTCACTGTATACACATTGCAGTTTACATATTGTTTTAATAAAACTAATGTCAGATTTCTGATATTCAGGATTATTTTTTTTTCAAAACTACTTTATAAATGGCATTGTTTGTCAATGCAGCTGTTCGAACTAAAGAAATGAAGCTTTTTCTTTCCCTGCTCCAAAGAAGAACTGTGAAACATCTTGTTTCATACTCTGTAGTCCTAGGCTGGAGTGTGCTTGCTGTGGCAAAACTGTTAGAGACCTCAGCTGAAAGTGTAGCAAATCTGTACCTAACACAGATTTCTGCACAGAAAGGTCCCTATCTTGAGCAAGTGCCATTCCTTGCCTAATCTCAAATCTCAGATCCACATCACTGGAGAAACTGAGATTATTAAAGGAAATATATTTTTTTTTCCTTCACAATTTATATACTATCATATATATGAGTTATATATTATTATATAATATATATCTGTATAAGATGCAAATATGAGATACAGACATACATGATTTTCATGCTTGGAAATGACAGAAGCACTAACATTTTTCATAATAATGAAAAGATGAGTTATTCTAGAGCACGCAGCACTGAAAATTTTGGCTAAAGTGAATCTATCCTTGGCAAAATGAATAAGCATCCAAAACCAGCATTTAACACCTTCCCTTCTGCAAGAAGTATTAAAAATCACAGAAGTAACCTGGTGAGCTTGAAAAGAAATATTTCTTTTTATGGAGCCTATATGCCAGCTAGAAGGTGACATATTCTCACAGGTTATATGATATAAAATATGTCGGTCTATACATTCAAATAGATGAACAGTATTTGAAAGATGATATTATGCTGCAGTACTAAAGATAACTGTACATCTTTGTCTCTTAGCTTTTTTGTTCTGGTATACCGGAAATAAATAGCAGTTAAGAGGAAAACAAAATTATGTTTCCTTACTTTTTTTTTCTCACGGCAAAACGTGAAAAGCAGCCTAAAGTGGTGTGTTTAAGTTGACCCTGGACTTTCCCTTGCCCCAGAAGTTTCCTGAGCAGCCTTTCGTTTGCATTCATTTTCATTACGTACATTCATTGCTGTCTCTCACTTTCAGGTTGTGTTCGATACTTTCGTTGTTATAAGGGCAGTGCCCTAAACTTTGGAGGACAAACATGGTGGAATCTGAGAAAAACCTGCTACCAAATTGTTGAACATTCCTGGTTTGAATCCTTTATCATATTCATGATTCTTCTGAGCAGTGGAGCCTTGGTTCGTGTAGCACAATTTCATGTATTTCTTTAGGAGCATTTTTAGCTTTAATTGCACCCAGACAAGTTGCTTTCAGCAGAAAACATGGGGTATATCTTTGAACTCATCCGGAGAGAAAGGAAGAGGTTTCTCAGAGCAGTCATTTATTCGCTATTGTAGTAATTGCAAATTTATTATTCATACTATTACAAATTAGAGAGAGAGCAATGCTAAAAATATGCAGCTCTCAGAAGCTGTTCCCATTCTGGTTGTATACTGGATTTTTCTGGCTTTTGCAGTTGTGAAATATAAAGTTTTTTTATATATCATTAAAATAAGTAAATGACGTTTAGTACTTTAGTTCTCATGAAAGCATAAAGTTCTTGAAATTAATATCTAAAAATATACTTTCTTCCTAGGAGCCCAGTGTGCATGTTCTGTATGTGTCCACAGAGGTGTACAATATAGAGAAAAAAGAAAGAGAAGGGACAGGAAGAATTACAAGCTTATCAGACATGCTTCTGAGTAAAAGATGGGGTTCATATCTGCATAAGTTAAATATTGAATGATGAAGGGGTCTTATTGATTGTAGACTTTCATTTTCTAAAGCTTGTCTCTGACTTTTAAATTTTATTTGTATATTTTCATTTCAGGCTTTTGAAGACATCCATATAAATGAGAGAAAACACATTAAAGCTATGTTGTCATTTCTTGACAAAATGTTCACTTTCATCTTTGTTCTGGAGATGCTCCTGAAATGGGTGGCTTATGGCTTCAAGAAGTATTTCACCAATGCCTGGTGCTGGCTTGACTTTCTTATAGTAGATGTGAGTTCTGCCGTCAGCATTTCTACGCAGGTCCTGATGCAGGACTTAGCAGCAGAATCACTGATTTTTTTTCTGGATGTGAAATTAAGAATGATGCTTTCACCTCCAGTAATGATGGCTTCAGGATATTGCACTCTGGGCACTGATTTTTTTTTTTAAAGGAATAAAAAAAGCAGACACCAAAGGTTGCTAATACTTTATTTTATC
The DNA here is from genome assembly GCF_013377495.2 of Cygnus atratus. Lineage (NCBI taxonomy): Eukaryota > Metazoa > Chordata > Aves > Anseriformes > Anatidae > Cygnus > Cygnus atratus. Next base: position 5,959,041 of record NC_066363.1, read on the forward strand.
TCTCCATTCAGGTCTCTTTAATAAATCTCTTAGGTAGCTCATTTGATGCTGTGAAATCTCTTAGGACTCTCCGAGCTCTGAGACCCTTAAGAGCATTGTCAAGATTTGAGGGGATGAGGGTAAGACTGAATACAAATTAATGCCTGACAGCACTAATAAGCATGTAATGGAATCATAACACTGTGCATTTATGAGGTTCATATGTCTGCACCAAGTTAAGTTTAGGGTTTATAAAAATGAGTTTTTAAAGGGCACCTTTTCTGTGCTCCTCTATACTTGGCTGCTCCTTACAGATTTTGTTCAAGTGATCATTCCCAAATGCTGTTGAAACTAAAATGAGGGTAGGCAGAACTTTGTTTCTTTGCCACTTAGTCATTCCCGTCTTCCTGAGACAACCCAAAATAAAAGAGAATAAGAACTGTGAGCACAGTTTTCATTCTTAAATGCTCATGGAAAGCTAATTTAGAGGAAAGAATCCTTTCCATTCTGCAAGTTTTTATTGGACTGATTTACAGAAGATTTAGACTGTTAAAACATACTCTGCCCAAATTATTGTTCCAAATATAATTATTCTTACAAAAAGTGAGAGTGTTTGTCTTTAGAATATTTGCTGCCTTCTTCCGTCAAAGGAGCAGCTGGAACAATGTGAAGCTGTTGGATGTGACTTTGATTAGAAACCTAACCTTGCACAAATGCAGAGAAAGTCTCCCTCAGTCATATGCAAAACTTCTGCACGCCGTAGTGTGAAACGGCAGTGATAACCACTGCTGTGTTTGAGCAGGAGTCTGGTCTATGCAATATACTCTGGTCTGTGACCACTGATGATGTATGTGCTTGTGGTATCACTATCGCACATTTACATGGGAATGCAGCCTCAACGCAACTGAGATATAGATTGCCTTTGGACATCTTTTGGAAGTGAAACGGAAAGCTCGCCAATTGCAATATTGTCAAGAAATTGATGCATTCTGGTAATTTAGCACCAAAATTTGCATGTCTGAAGTAAATTTTGAACCAGGTATCATCATACTTTCTGTCATGCTATGCAGAATGCTTGTGACAGTTTCCAAAAAGCTTCAGAATGCTTTTTCATTTTTCTGTTTCTTCATCAAGTTCTTTGTTACCTGACTAAGTTCACTGCTTGTGAAAACTCAGATGCATGGTCATTGTTTCCTTACACTGCCCTGTTTTATGAAGCAATTCGTTATGTCTTGGTATGAACTTAAAACTTACATGGACATCTTCTGTTTTCCTACAGCACCTACCACAACTCAGGTCCTTAGCTCATGGTTATGGACCCCAAATACAGTGGTAACCCACTAAAAAGGCTAGATCTAACAAAATGCTAGTGGAGAGTTTTACTGGTCCTTGTAAACAAACTACCTTCCACAGTCTTAATAATACAGTCCTTTGCATTCCTGCTTATGGGAGAATCCTTCATTCTTATGTTATAAAAGTTAAAAACAAAACACACCAAAAACAAAGAAAAGTCATCAAAAGAGGATGGACTCACATTGTAGTATACATATTTGGTGGTGGCTTGCAGCAAACCAAATCATTTCAACTCTTCCATTGAGGCCTAAGAGATACTATGCAGCTGTGAGTCTTTGTTCAAGGTACCCATGTCATCTACAAACAATATTTACATGGAAAATGTTAGATTTCTGGTTGCTGAGATTACTAATTGACTGCTCATTTTTTCACATCTTTGTTTAACTACGTGTATTCTTGCTCTGCCATTTCATCCAAGGTGGTGGTCAATGCCCTCGTGGGAGCCATCCCTTCTATCATGAACGTTCTGCTTGTCTGCCTCATCTTCTGGCTCATCTTTAGCATCATGGGGGTGAACCTGTTTGCTGGGAAGTTTGGGAAATGTGTCAATATGACAGAAGAAAATTCAGTATTGAATACTTCAATCAATGACTTAACAGACTGCAAAATGTATAATAACACAGGAAAAATATTCTGGGTCAATGTTAAAGTCAACTTCGATAATGTTGGCTCTGGCTACCTGGCTCTTCTTCAGGTGGTAAGTGCTGCTTACCTTCACTTGCCAATGCCATGTCAGATGAACTTAACCTCCTGCCAACTCCTAACTCATCTCGGTGGATGATGGAAAGGAGAAATCTAACACAGCCTGCTCTTCCCTCATAGCTGGCTGTTCAAAGACCAGTGCTGTTAGCACATGCAAATGGAAAAAGCGGAGGTATTGTTATATATGGACAAACTGGACCCCACCTTTTTTAGGTGATAAAGTGTAAAGGTGCTTTTCTAGGTGATAAAGTAAGCATGAGATGGATGAGTACAGTTCCAGCCTCCAGTTTAATCTTGGAAAATAAAGCAGGTCTGTGAGCCTGAGAGCTGGAGTCGACTTCAGAAGGAAGTCTGGGGTGAATACTGACCTAATCTGCCTCAGTACAGATTTGCTCAGCCATGAGGTTTGTAAGGCCTTTAGTAAACTATGGTAGTGAAGGTTTGCCCTGACAGGATCATAAAACAGCATGGTCTGTCCCATCCTGACAAGCTTTCTGATCCTGTATGGGCTGAGGATGTCACATATAGCAGTGGCAAGTTTCCCTGAAGTCAGTTTGGTGTTATGTGCTTATGACAACAGCAGAGTCTCTTTCCCCAGTTGGTGTCATTTGGGTATTGAAAATGGTATGAAGACTTTTACCCTAAAAGTTCAACACATTTGCTCTTATCTCTCATTCTAGGCAACATTTAAAGGTTGGATGGACATCATGTATGCGGCAGTAGATTCACGAGAGGTCAGTTGCCACTTACAAACTTCATTTTCTGTTAAGCACCTCTATGTGTTTCTGCAACAGCATGGTGATTTTACACTTCAAGGCCTGCTGTTTGTCTGTGCTAAAGCTTTCCAGTAATTCCTTTTATCAGCTGATGTAAACATTTTATCTGTGAATGACTCATAGTAGCTTAATGCTAATTTGTTATAATGGGAAGAGGGATTCAACTCCAGATTCACACACCTAAATGCAGTTATCTATAATGTAAGGTCTCCATGTGAGTTCACCTCCAAGTCCCCCCTGAGCTTAATGGAGATCTAGTCAGTGTGCTCAGAGAGATCTAGGAAGCATTTCAGCTCACTGGCTCTCTGTACTGGTCAGCTGAGCACCTCTTTAGACTGCACTGACCCTGCTGATAACTGGATGTCTGTTAGCCATCAGGGGACTTCAAGGTCCCCACTCACATGGAGGCACCTAATTTTCACATCACCAGTCATGAAACTCAAGCTTGGAGTAAACTTGAATATTCTACAGTGACGTGGTTTAAAATATAAAACCAAATTTCATCAAGAATCATGCTGTTGTGGATAAGCAATTGTCTGATATACATTGTCAGGCATCACCACTAGTACCATTTTGTCTACTGTTTATGTTGCCAGTAACATTTGCTGTCTTGTCAGAAGTATCATCCAATGTTGTACAAAGCAAGGTGGTAAGTCACTGGAGGCAAAGAATTTGAAATCAAGAGGCTCTCTCAATTTGATCATGAAATTATAGGAATCAAATAAATTTAGAAGTAACCATATATAATATTTTTGTGTGTGTGTTTTGATCAGAAAAACTGTTTTCCTTGTTTTGGCTTTATTTTTATCCATAATAGCCATAAAAGGGGGTTTTGTTTGTTTGTTTGTTTGTTTGTTTGTTTTTTTGTTTTGCTAAGAAATAAAAACCACACCTAGGCCAACATTTTTAATGCCAAGAGCCTAGAATTCTAAATGATTTACCTGATTTTTCAAGTACTAAGCATTTTACAGCTCCCGTTCTTATTGGAAGAAGCTGAACTAATGCCTCTGAAATGTTTGCAAAAATGATGTCAAGCATGTCCAATTCAGGAACTGTTTCTGTTGACTTTAGTGGGGCCTTAATCAAGTGCAAATGGTAAGACTGTAAGTCATGTTTGAAAAGGAAAAAAAAATTAGCTTTTGTGTGAAAAGAAGTGTAAAACAAAACTAACCTTATTCACCATTAATCAAAGAATATGATTTGTTCTAAAAGTTTTCAATGCAAATACATTCACTATCAGAAAGAATTAAATTATCCTTGTCTGCAATGATCTAGCCGGAAACTACATAAACAAACATTGTGAAAGAAATCAAATTAACAAACTCTTATAGTATTAACACTTTGTGGTACCATTATTTTAAGCCATATTTTCTTGTTAATTTTCTCTCAAGCGTTGCTCTTGGCATATAATTTCATGAGGACTGTGTTTAGTTTCAAAAAGGATAGTAGTCAACATGAGCAAAAATATCCCATTATTTTCTATAAAGTCCTAGAATTTTGCAGCATCTAATAATCACAGTATAAATGTTACTTTCTTCCATTATTCATGCCCTTTCCAACAGTATCATATATATACAATATTTCACAGTACACAGTATTGATAGTTTTAAGCTGTATTACTTTTGTTAGAACTAGCATTAAAAGTGTAAACTTTAGTTCCTCCTGGAACCAATTTGTGAGAGGATCTGCAGAATGAAGATTATTCTCAATTAGACCTATGTTGTTATTGGTCATGTTTCTTGTCGCTTTTCATTCCCGCAGAAAAATGAACAGCCACAAATGGAGCACAGTTTATTTATGTATCTCTACTTTGTGAACTTCATCATCTTTGGATCTTTCTTTACCCTGAATCTCTTTGTTGGTGTTATTATTGACAATTTCAACCAACAAAAGAAAAAGATAAGTATATTGGTTGTGCTCCCGGGCACCTACTGTATCTCCAGCAATTCTGCTTTTAGAGAACAAGGTCATAATAGCTCTACATAATACCTATAACTTTTGTTTGCATTTACTAGAGCATTAGTCATGAAGTTAGCAGAAGTAGCACGCAGGGTGAGGTTCTTCCTCCTTTCTTTTCCCCTAGAGCCTGAACACCCAGCTCATTCCCAACATTTCAAAGGCAATGACATCTGCTCTTCAGCCACTTAAAATACTGCTCCTTGTCTTGGCACTCAGACGTTTTTCTAAGAAAGTGGTCTGGGACAGATGCTCTAATAAGTATTTTGGATGTTCAGTAACAACAGGGTGTGGGAATCCAGGGAAAAAGTTGTTACCACACAGGTTTTCAGTAACTTTCTTTTCATATTTTCTGAGCTACTTAGGCTTCACCCCAGAACTTCTGATCTGTGAATGTAATGTTTATGCCAGTCTGCTTTTTTTTTTTTTTTTTGATCCAGTTACAAATCATGAAGAGAAATAGTACCAGCAAGATGTGAAAAAGAAATGTTATTTTTCAGTAATATGGACATCATAACTACAATAGTGCTGCTTTCTCACCAAGTAACAGTGACATTTCTTTATATACTTAGGTGGGGAAGATATCTTTATGACAGAAGAACAGAAAAAATATTACAATGCAATGAAAAAGTTGGGATCCAAGAAACCTCAAAAACCCATTCCAAGACCACTGGTAAGAATGTCTGAATTCCCCAAAAGGAAAACTCATTGTGAAGTTAATTTAATTCAGTTAAAAGTGCATATTTTATATATTGAATATAAATTATATATACAGTCTTTACATTGATATTCAGACAGTACTTTAAAACAAAGTCTGTACCAAAAGGTTGTACTGAAATATTTTAGAAGTTAAATATTTATTAAGTTCTCTGCATAAATATCATTGAGTTTTATATTCAGTTTGGAACTGATTAAACTTCAGGATGGGAAGGAGTTTTCAGCCTTTCTTAAATTTCTCTATCTTTATCATAGTTAAGAGACTTAGCAATATAAAAACTGGTGCTATTTAGAAATCATGTACAGATGAGTACTCCCTACTTTCATAACTGATGCCGGGTGTATTTGTTTTCCTCTAGAATAGATACCAAGGGTTCCTTTTTGACATTGTAACACGTCAGGCCTTTGATGTCATCATCATGATTCTCATCTGCCTTAATATGATCACTATGATGGTGGAAACCTATGACCAAAGTGAAACGAAGACTAACATTCTTAACAAGATCAATATACTCTTCGTTGCTATCTTTACTGCAGAATGCGTAGTGAAATTGGTGGCTCTGAGGCAGTACTATTTCTCGAATGCCTGGAACATATTTGATATAGTTGTTGTGATCATGTCACTTCTTGGTGAGTAAAACTGGATTGGTAAATTCTTTAATAAATCAATCATGATTCTTTTCAGAAAAAAAATACTTAAAATGTATCAACTGCAAATGGATATTGAAATAGAAATCAGAATACTGTAAAGTGTTGAGTAAAAAGAACTGCATGGTCATAAAAAAACCACCATAATTACATTCAAATAACATGAAATTATATATTTTTAATTCCTACTATTTTCTTGGATTTTTTTTTAAATGAAGGCTCTGTTATATAAAATCTTTCACGATGGTTCTTTAGGTTGTTTCTCAGTATGAGAAACAGAATTAGCATACTAGTACTCTATTACATGATGATTTCCATTGTTAGTTTTAGTGCCAACTACAAAATCTTTGGTCAGTTAAAAAATGCTTCTTTTTGCTACCTGTGTTTTAACAGAGAATGGAAATATACAGAGAATATGAAGATTGGAGTTAGATTATAGACTCTGGAATTCAGTTTCCAGAAACTGAGGCATAGATGACTGAAATTAAGGGCTCAAACCGTGTAACAGGATAGAAGAGAACAACCCAAATGTAATAGCTTTAATTAGAAGGGATTGCAAAGGAAGAATAGTGTAAAGATCTCTTCTGCCAATTTAACTATTCCAAGGCTCAGTACTGCCAAAATAGCAGAAGGCATTTCGGGGAAGAAAAATATTTAGTTTCATTATCATGAGTTATGTTTTTGTGGCAGTAAGAATATAGCTCTTCCTTAGAAAATGAAGTTTCTGGAATGGAAATTCTGAAAAATGTATCCAAAATATCTAAACCTAGAAGAGCCAGCCTCTGCTTCTAGAGCTACTAGGTCTGTCAGGTTTCATGAAAACTAATGACAAAATAACATCCATCTATGTCCCTGAATGAACTACATGCCAGTGTTAAGCACTACTTCGATGCTCCTCGCTGGTTTTGCTTGTATGTATCTTGACTGATTTTTCTAAATGATAGCCATGACATTGTATATATTGTTCTCTTAGTTTAGCTATATAGAATCATGGAATCATTTTGGTTGGAAAAGACCCATGAGATCATCAAGTCCAACCATCACATAACACTGCCATGTCCACTACAAAGCCATGTCCCTAAGCACCACATCCAAAGGTCTCTTAAATACCGCCAGGGATGGTAACTCCACCACCTCCCTGGGCAGCCTGTTCCAATGCCTAACCACTCTTTCTGTAAAGAAATTCTTCATGGCGTGTAATCTAAAACTCCCTTGGTGCAACTTTAGGCCGTTTCTTCATGTTTTATCACCTGTCACCAGACAAAAGAGACTGACACCCACCTTTCTATAGTTTCAGTATTTGATATCCAAATCAGAAAGTAAATGCATAACCTGCACCTGCTGAAGAATTCATGCAACCAGGGTCAAAGAAAACCATCAATCAACAAGTGTTGACAGATACGGATTTTTAAAGTTGTACATAGAGAAGTGCCTGCCATTCTTAGTGCAACAGAAGCTGTCTTCTCATGACTGAAAAATGTAGCTCATAATGCTTGATTTCTACAGCTGTTTTTTCAGCTCTAACTGCTATTAATGGTTGTTATGCTATGCTGTTAGCACACACATCATATATTTTCCACCTGCATAGATATTATCATTTCATCCTATAACTAGTTAAGCAAAAATGTGATATTCTAACCAGTTATTATCCTTTCTATTTTAGCTTTACTGCTTTCTGGCATTGGTAAAGCACTTGAACATTTCTTACCACCCACACTCTTCAGGGTTATTCGCTTGGCTCGGATTGGACGAATACTGAGACTCATACGGGCTGCCAAAGGAATTCGAACTCTGCTCTTCGCCTTAATGATGTCCTTACCTGCTCTATTTAACATTGGCCTCTTGCTTTTTCTAGTCATGTTCATTTATGCTATTTTTGGCGTGGCTAATTTTGCTTATGTGAAGATGGAAGATGGCATTGATGACATGTTCAATTTCCAAACCTTTGCTAACAGCATGCTCTGTCTCTTCCAAATCACAACGTCAGCTGGCTGGGATGGTCTTCTCAGTCCTCTTTTAAACACCGGGCCACCGTTTTGTGATCCAAATGTGAGAGGTAGAGTAGGTGAATGTGGTAAACCTGCGATAGGAATTATTTATTTTGTGAGTTACATCATTATATCATTTCTCATTGTTGTAAACATGTATATAGCTGTTATTTTGGAGAACTTCAATGCTGCTACTGAGGAAAGTACGGAGCCTTTAGGGGAAGATGACTTTGACATCTTTTATGAAATCTGGGAGAAATTTGACCCTGAAGCAACTCAGTTCATAACTTTCTCTGCACTTTCAGACTTTGCAGATGCTCTGGCTGAACCTTTACGTGTACCGAAACCAAACAAAATTGAACTCATAGCAATGGACCTGCCTATGGTCAGTGGAGACAGGATTCACTGCTTGGATATCTTGTTTGCTTTCACCAAAAGAGTGTTAGGAGATTCTGGGGAGATGGATACACTAAAAGTACAAATGGAGGAGAAGTTCATGTCTGTTAATCCATCCAAAAAATCCTATGAGCCAATCTCTACTACACTCAGACACAGACAAGAGGAAGCTTCTGCCACCGTCATCCAGCGTGCCTACAGGAGTCATTTGCTCCAGCGCTCCATAAAGCACGCTTCTTACCTGTACCATCACAGAACGTACAGTGGTGACACTCTTGGAGATGCTGCTCCAGAAAAAGAAGGACTTATTGCATCTATGATGAGAGAAAACTATGGCAGGAATCTTGAAAAGTCTGAAACTTCTTCCTCAACGTCCTTTCCTCCATCATACGACAGTGTCACAAGAGCCAGTAGTGGCAATCTGATGATTGAGAATGAACTTACAGGTCAGCAACAATCCCCAGACATAAAATAGGTCATCAGCGACAATGTTATGAAGAACTATTCACAGAAGCTGATATTGTAAATACACATCAGCTGTGGCAGCCTTTCCCATTAAACTTGAACTGACAAAGATGATCATGATAAATTAGCCATGGTTAAGTATGCTAGCAGCAAAGTTGTAGCCTTTGATTTTGCTATTTTCAACGTTGTACTGTATTTACATATGCAGAAAAAAATGCTTTGAAAAGCATCTCCCACAGTGGTGTGTTCACAGCAGTGGCAGATAATGTCACGTCTGACATCACACCTGCTGTCTTTTAGGGACCTGTCCCAAGGGGCAGAGAGGTGCTTGAGCAGCAAAAGATCTACCAGAGAACAGGAAAAGAATATCTTTGTTCATATAAATTACATAAGGAAGAGGAGCTAAAACTTATCCTTAATCTACCCCCCTATTCGATACTTTCATTACAGATCTGTTAAGTAAAAGGCTGTTGATTTTTTAATGTTTGGGGACTGATGTACCATGAACATAGCCACTGCATGATCCACAGATACACCACAGTGTAGTGGACTTCTTCCAATGTTATCAGTCTACAGAATGTCATGGCATGTATGCTATTGTAGTTGTGTCACTGCAGCTTAATGAAATAATACATACAATTCTTAATATTCCGGAAGTTGTACTGAACTGAGTTAAACCTTGTTTTACATTTTATCCAGGAGGACTGTTTTTTTAATATTTTCTTCTGGAAGCAAGGCAAAGGCAGCCATGCTGTGTGTCTTCCTATCAGTCACTCCCTAACAAATTAACGTTTGTGACATGCTTTCCTCAAACTTGACAGGATGGTTAAATGTCATGCTAAAGTTCTTTCTTGTCAGTGAGGTAGAGAAGAGAAACACAAATAAGCATTCCCACAGAAGGGAAATTGACAGAATCACCTCAACCACTCCCTTAGGCAGAGACGCAGATGGGGAGTGCCCTGTGGGCACCAGCTGAGCTGCCCTTGGTCATGGTGGTGAGCATCATCCAAGGCCATGGTGTGAAGCCTTCACTTGAGGAAGACGTGTTGTGTTGGTGGTAGGAGCCTCTCCCCCTTCTGCTATTGCTTCTCTGATGGAAGGGACAGTTTCCTTACCCCTGCACAGGTTAGAAGAAACCAGAATACAAGTAATGTGGACATTTAGGAAATTTGGGCTGAAGCATTTGAGTCTGGGGTTAACATGAGACTATGGATGTAATCATAAATATTTCTCGTGAAACTGTGTGCACATGGTCTCTCATGATCTTCACCACATTTTCCTTACAGAGGTCTTTGTCCTTCTTCATTTCCTTACTAGCCTGGGTTTCTCAGAAAAGCTCATGTCCAAACAATACGCGGCCTTTTGTCCCTTGCACATGTACTTTGTAGATACTTTTAGCTGATGTACTTTGCTGTCTCATGACTGTCGTGTTATCCTTTGTCATGCACTAGGCATAGTCATAAATTACCCTTGACATTTTAATTCATTTAAATTTCAGACACGTTATATGCAAGTCAGTAGAAGAAGGTTTTTATTTCTCTTTGTCACATAGTTGTAGTCGTGCAGTCACTGTTGGGTTTGTCAGGTTCTGGCAAGATTCAGGTGAGCTTTTCTCCAGCCAGAGAAGAAACTGGGTTTTGCAACTGAGTGGGACCTGCTGTACACTCCACTTATGACACGTAGCAAGTTGCTCACTCTCTTCAACACCCCTTCTCTAAATGGTAACATTATGTTCTGTGCTGTGTTGCCTTCCTTTTCTACCTTTTTCACCTCTTCAGATTGTGAGCTCTTTGGACACAAATTCTCTTTTACTATAAATACTTAATAACGAGATTCTGTTTTCAGTTAAGACTGTCTGAAAACTGCTTGCAAATAAATATTTATAATACCTTTTAATTTTCATATTCTCTGTGGTATTCTTTTAGCTTCTCCTAGCTACTCCTGACATCGTAACACCTTTAAAAGTTTTGACTAATAGTCCCTCAAATTTGAAGATAAGTGCACGGTGAATCTGCTTTATACCAGAAAAGTCAACAGCTCTGTGCGATTAATACAAAGGGAACTCTATTCTTTCACACTTAAAATTAAAATAAACAAGTAAAAAGTGATTAATAAAATTAAATGCAGAAGAACTGCACCTATCTGTAGTGGGCTTGATCTCACTACCTAAAGGACAAACATCTTTAACAGGAAATAAAAGTAATGGAAAGGCTTTGAAAGGAATTGAATACTTGCACCCCAATCAGAAGAGTTAGAGAAAAAAAAAAAAAGAAAAAAAAAAGACTATGTGGAACTAACAACAACATTAAAAAAAGGCTGTTTTCTTCAGTAAAAATCAGGATCTGTAGTTTAAGCTAGAGTGACTTTACCACTTATCATTATTAATGGCACCACACTGACCATGCAGTTCAGTGTCTCTCAGCTACTTGGGAAAATCCGTGGAGCTAAATTGCACTTTAAAGCGAAGAATTTTTTTTTCTTCCATTTGCCAGAGACCGTCACAATTCAACAACTATGAATTAAAACTGGATTAAGTGCAGAGAAGCAATACAAGAATGGATAGCACTTTGTGTTATGAAAAGAGATCCAGGTTTGGTTTGTTCAGCTTAGAAATAACAGCTGAGAGGACACACCAGAACTCTCAGTGCATAAAGCAGGTGGGAAAACACATGCCAGGGAGAAAGGCATTTAAAATACAAATAAAATAGCCTGGAAGAAAATGGTCCTGGAAATTAGAAATGTCTTCTGTTCTTCAGAGGATGAGGTTGTGAAACAGTGATGCGTCAGAAGCAGTGGAGCCAGTCTGACTGAAAGGTGAATAGTTGCAAATTTCTTCAAGGGACTATGTGCCATGACATTCTCAAGGGAAGTGTGACCCAGCAGGCCCCTGGATTCCTACTCGAAACAATCGGAATTTCATAAAATTACCAGTTAAGACTGGGATCTGCACCACACTGCACCACAGCTGCACCACACAACTTGTTGAATGCTTCCGCCTAGTGGTTTTAGATCAAAACGACATATTCAAAGTGCAAAAGAAGCTGGGGGCTCTATCCCAAATATAGAGACTGAGACCTAAAAAAATAAAGGTCTTAAAAAGAGTGTTAGCAACAAACAGAGAGTTTAGAGGGTGTGGGAGAAAGGGTTGTCCAAAGAGAAAGCTGCATCTTAAAGGTCGGAAAATGAAATGTGTAAGAATTTCCAGTGTAAAAGAGAATTAAACCGTGAATAGAAATTTGAGGCAATAATAAATAATTCATCAGCTATGATGAGGAAGATGAACAAAAAATTAAGAAGATGTGGGATTGTCTTGGAGTGGGGCATGGATGAGCTTTTGGACAGCATTAGTTAATCTCTCTATGTTAAAGACCAGGTAAATATTCTCGCTCACTTTTTAATGAAGATGATATTCAGCATGGGATTACTTTTTCCTTGTCTAACAGGAAGTGTTTGAATGGAAATGTGAGTACATCCGTGGATGAACACAGAAGAGAATTAAAGCAACCAAGTCGGGGTCCAGTAATCTCTGTTCAGAAATAGTGCTGAGAGCTGGCACGTGGGACTAAAGATCTCTCAGCAAGGATTTTGTGGGAATGTGTCAAATCAGGAAAGGCAGCGGGAGGAAGAAATAAACAAAACTAAACCCAAATATAATCCTTATATTTGAAAAGGAGGTAAAAAACAACTCAAACAATCAGAGATTTGTTAATCTGAACTGAGTGTATTCCAGGGTGTTGGAACACATTTTGAAGGGGAAATAATGTAAGACTTTAAGATAAGTGGAAAAACAAATAAAATAGGTTTGAAATCTGTTTACTGAGAAAGAAGAAAGTGGCAGATCTTGTCCAATGGTACTCTGATAAAACCGTGTCTGGTGGGGACCTGTGGTTAATATGGAGGCAATTTGCACTTACACTGGAGCTGTGCTATTTGCAAAGGGAAAACTGCCCCTGTTTACCTTGTGAAAGATCTCTTGCACAGATCAATTGGTTTTAGCAATATTTTATCCATAACCTGAACAGTGGAGTCCAGGAAGTGTTAATGCAATGGAAGAGTATGGATGAGGTCTCATCTGCACCCGTGCACGCATTAGTAAATGATGCTCAGGAAAGATTCATATGAAGCAAACAAGAATTAAAGGGCTTCTATGATAGGGGATTAGAAAGGCTTAGAAGGAAGCCTGGAAGCCTAGTATGCTTAATCCCACAAAATGAAACTAAAGGGGAGAGCTGTGACTGTTTCTGACAGGGGAATAAATGTAAGTGAGGGTTAAACTAGAGCATTCAGAAATGCTTATTTTGAATACAGCCTGCATCAGCCACCCTTCCTTCCAAGACTATAAGTGGGTTTGCAGTTTCCCCATGGTGAGTTTTCCATGCAGAAGAATATTCCCATGATCCCATGGCTATGGGCCAACGCTCTGGCCCAGAAGAAAGCTGAAAAACACACCTAGAAAATTTGTCATCTCTATTGCATTGATCAAGTAGAACAAGCTGCTCCAGAACAGCTAGACCCAGTCATGCAAAATGTGTTTGCCATATTCCATCCAGTCAATCAAGATGGTTCCTGTGAATTCTGATGTGTTAGTACAGCAACACCAGAAGGTAGAAAGAGACTTTCTGCAACAAATGCAAAGTAACTTCAGTAGGAGGGTATAGGTGTAGAAGAGCAGACTGTCATGTTCACAAGTCATGTGCAACACAAGCATTAATATGTTTGCAGGCAAACATGCAAAAGCTTTTTGGACTGGTACTGAACTAAGATTTGCACCAGCTGATATGCAGTGGGTGGTCTCGTTTGGGATATTATGAGCACAAACCAACTTAAAAGGGCCTGGGTCATTACTGCAGGTCCCTATGATATAAATAAGTCATTTCTCCACTGAAAGAAATAAGAAACACAGGTTTTGGTGGTGAGTTCATTCTCCCTTCTGTTGTCCTGCTGGGGTTACAGTTCTTCACCTGAAGACATGAAAGAAAACTTTTGCTCCCTGGTAATTTGTTTCACAGTTAATTAGACCTACACTTAAAATCACAAGCCTACCTTCTCATTTAAATGAACTTGACTTCAGCTTCAAGCCACTGGTTCTTGATATACCTTTAATGCTGCATTAAAAGGTTCTTTACTACTTGCTAGTTTCATTCAATGAAGGCACTTATTCACTATCAGCACTCTATTTATTATTTTAATGTGAGTGGAATGACTTCTTAAAGTATTTCATACAGGCATTTTCCCCAGCAATCAAATATTCTTTTGGCTCTTTTCAGAGTCTTCCTCAGTTCTTCAACATCCTTTTTAAAATTGCAGGTACATGATGTATGTGCGATGCTCCTATATGAGACCCAGTAATTTCATAACCACTGCCTGTTGTGATCATTATAGCTCTGTTAGTATAAAGCCAATTTTCCCTCCCCTGGGAACTGAAGAGTGAGGACTGACTGTGAGGAGCTTTACTGGATGTGGCAGGGAAAAGGTTAATCCATTCTGCTATTAACAGTCAGGTGCAAGGTATAAAAGATCAGGGAAAAAAAAAAAAGAAAAAAGAAAAAAAAAGAAAAAATAAATAATAAAAAAAAAGGTTTGGGAGAGCTGGACACTGTTTTGGAGGGAGAAGAAGTGATTGAAGAGTAGCTGCTGGAGGCTGGATGGGCTCGAAAGGACTGGATGACCTTGGAAAAGGTGTGAGCTTCTGTGGCTGGGGGCATCTCAAGGAGGTGACCCATCTGTCTTGGCAAGCTATAAAGTACCTTGGTGTTCTGTCCTGGCATCCATCTTCCCTGGTGGGAGGGGAGGACTCAGTGCCATGAAAGGGGCAGGATGAGTTTGAGCTTGCTTGCTGCTCCACCAGTGGCTTTAGGCTATGCTTATTTAACCTGAAGGAAATTGAAATGATGTATGTTTTCACATGCATGAAAGGAGAAAATTCAATCAGGGTCATCATATCTCTTTATAAGATTAGTAACCTGAAATGTTTGGCTTGCTTCCTGTTTTCTCCCCTCAAATCACCATTTAATCTTGAAAGGAAATGGATATGGTTTAGTGGGTGATATTGGTAGTAGAGTGATGGTTGGACCAGGCGATCTTGAAGGTCTCTTCCAACCTTAATGATTATCTGATTCCTGACACAAGGAGCACTATTTTAGTGAAGTTTTAGAACATTCTGCTTGGTGGTCTTAAAGGAGTTTTATGAGAAAATATTTTATTTCATTGTTTTTCCCCCCACAAAATGGGGAAGTTATCAAAAAATCTCTCTTCCATTTTCCTGTTTTGGCACTTCTCAATTGCTAAAACCACTTGCTGGCTGTGAGAGTCCCTGGGGCAGCAAGGCCTGGAGTTCATCTCTCACTAACTTGTACGATGCTGTTTACATTTTAGGCTCATGTTTTTGGCAGGTCTCTTACCTCAGTGACATTCAAGTCATATTTTCAAGATTCTTTTAGCAACATGAATCACAGCTTTATTCCGAAATGAGAACTGAGTGTCTGACGTGATACTACATCATGAGGTGCAACACAGGAACAATCCTGTCCATAGATATCTCTTCTAATGGCATGCTAGAGAAGTGACCTCTCAGGTGGTTGGACTCCGGAAACAGTGTGAAGACCTGTGTAGTGCAGTGATGGCTTTGCCATTGATACCCAGCTGTAGGCCAGCCTCCTCAGTGTTAGCTTGTTCAGCCCCAGTTGTGCTATTGCCATGGCATGAACAAGGCATACCACAATAACTTGGGGGACGTTATCCCCTACATATGCTATAAGCCACTGATAGGTTTTAGTGTTTCACCGGATCAGGTAGGATATATTTCACACTGTATTTGTTGCCATAGATTGCAGGATCAAGATGTTTAAGTGGAGGATGCTGAAACTCTTTTTTTCATGCATCAGTGTTTGACAATCGTGGGCAAGAGTGACAGCTATTCCATCCTTGAAAAATGTGTGTCCCACTTCTGAGCTAAAGATGCTTACACAGGTAAAACAAATCCCATGTAAAAGTGCTGTGCAGGACAGGATGTGAACTATGAACTAGGAAGGGGGCTAACACTGCAGAAATCACCAGAAAAGCATTTTTGGATCCTGCTGCAAAATGTATCCCAAGCAGTGATGGTGAACAGCCTGGGAAGGCTTGCAGGGGTGAGGATGTGCCTGTTTCTTGCACTCTGCTCTTCCCACCAGCTGTGACACACCTGGCTTTCCATACAGGCAAATCTCCTGCAAGAACATCTATCATATTTTTTATGCAGGGTGCTTGATGTAAAGCAGTCCTAGACAAGTAGGCTACTTTGGGGGTGCAGGTGGGATGGAGGGACACTACAAATGTCCCTCCTGGATGTCCATCCTTGTCTGCATTACATGTAGAAGGAGTAAAATGAAATTTGAATTCATTCTGCCTCGCTTATCCAGAGACAAAGATCTTAATTTGAATACTTTATTCACAGAATTATTATATTTCCTTTTTTTTTTTTTTTTTTTTTTTCCTGCTCTTCCCTGCTGTATTTGGTGGCTTCTTTCCAAGTGACCTTTTTCAAGGAAAAGGCAGCTGGTGAGTTTTCAGGTTCATTTGACAATTAGTTCACATTTTATTAGCAGATTCCCTCTTTCATTGAGGCTCTGGCATAATAGCAAGGAAAAGAAAGTGATACCCACCACCATCCAGCAGTTCCAGCTCTTAACTCATTTTTAATTGTTCTGGGAAACTTTTACCCACATTTTATTTCTTCATGCAGTTCCTGAGCTAGGCCCTCAGCTGCTATCACTTGGCTGATGGTGTTGAGCCCATTTATACTGACTGAGGGCCTCGTCTGCTAAAACTATTGTGAACTGAACTGAGGTTGTGGGGGCTTGTATTTTTTTGGTAAATCATGAGACAAACTCATATTAAATTTATACATTAGAAAAAATCCAGAATTTCTTTTTCCCATTTAGATTAAACCTTGTTCTGAGTCAGTCTTGGGTGCATTACCAAGCCTTTTAGCAAACCCTACCATATCCCCTATAACTTAAATTCTGCAAACTTCCTTAAAAATCCATTTTTCATTTATTTGCACAAGCCTTAGCAGCCCATTAGCTGACATCAGCCTCAACATCTCTTCCAAACAACATCTCTTCAGACAAATAAACTGATTACTGGTGTGATTTATAGGTCACCATCCCTGCGCCTGTGATCTGTTTCTAGAGTGCACCTTCAGGCACTGCTCTTTCCTCAGGAGGACACGGTCACCATCTTTCTCTAAAGCTAAGAAAAATCTTAAGTATGATGGCTCTTACAGACAGCAAAATACCAGAAAGATCTGTGGGAAGTAGGCACTGTCCAGGTGGTGGCTATTTCATAAGGGGGGACTTCTGCTTGTGTTTATGGCAAGAATTTACCAACTGAAGAACTGATTTGTATCTCTGTTGAAGAAATTCCTGGTGAAAGAGTTTGTTGAAGTAAATATGTATATTTATCTAAAATAAAACCCATTTCAATTAAACCACTACTGGCAGTTCTGGCTGACTTCTTTTCTTCGAGGTACAGAAGGGAAGTGGGAGGACTGGGACTGGGTGCCTTTACATCTTACTGCTCAGCAGGCAGTTCAGTCAGGAAGAACCCTGCTGGAAGTGCAGTTTATCTGTTAGTGATGGTATAACTCCAGCTGGAGATACAGTAAATGCAGGGGAAAAAAGGCATCTCCAGAGGTTAATTGATCTTATCCATGTAGGGATGGGGAATCACATACCCCTCCAGTGGCTTTTTGGAGGGTAGACGTGATATGGTTTGTTCAGGTTTGGACTTGCCTAACTTTTAGACACCCAGATGGGAGAAGATGCATCCCACTACAACTCTCACAAGATGGGAAGAACCATGCAAACCTCACAGTTGTAAAGCACCAATCTTTAATGGGGTTACAGTACTATCTCGATTTTAGGAGGAAGTTTCTTGTGCTAAGTTATGGCCCTAAAACTGTCATGGCCTTTCTATCTAATGAAGTAATGGAGCTGAGATATATTTGTGTTGTATTTCTCAGAGAAGTGCTTGCTAGGGATATTTTTGGAGCTAGGTGTTCAGAGTATGTGGACTTTGAGGTCTCATCCAGCTTTGATGTTTCTTTGGTTTTGAATAAATTGTTCTTTTTGTTTGCTTATAAACTATGGTGTTTGTCCATTGTACATGCTGGATTTTACAGCTGAGCTTGTCTTTGTGTCACATACTACACTTGGGGCATGAAGTGAGACTGCAGAGCAGTGGGATGTCCTTGGGGAGGGACTGACATGAGTGAGCTACTGGTGTAATGCACAAAAATAGTACAATGGTGGCTGCATTAGTAAGAAAAATGGGGTAAGCTTTCACTCAAATCAGGAGTGGGTACTTGCCTCTCCCATATACTTATCTGACACTTCCTTTACTACAGACCATCCATTTAAATCAGCTCAGTTCAAGATATCTCCTTTAGTGTTTTTTTTTCTTCTTCTCTTTTGATATCAACATGACTACAGGGGAAAAGGGGAAACAAAAAAAGGCAGAAGTGCAAATCCATTCGAAAAAGCAAAATATGAAAAGTGCCAGGCAGCGGGAAGTGCTTCTCCAGCATCCATCCTTTCTATCGGACACTTGAGTGCCCACAAAGATAGGCTACTCTTGACCTCATCCGACTCTTTTGGAGACCAAAGTCAGCAGTTAGGATTTTGTGTTATTGTCTGTGGGTAGCTGTGTTTGTGTTGAGGATAGCAATTCCCTTCCAAATGTCTGGCAGAAGCCCCAGTCCTCTCCCACTTAAAGTCACCCCCAAATCAATGCTTGAAAATGGATGAAGGAATACATAATAATAATAATAATAATAATAATAATAAATAATAACTCTTCAAGAGAGCACTCAAACTCTGCAGGGAAAAAAAAAAAGGAAAAAAAAAGTTGGACTTTGCTTGATGCTGAGGAGAGCATTCAATATCCAGCAAGGGTCTGACCTTGCACTCAGAGGGGGTCAGCTTGGAAAGCAAATGCGGTTGTTCAGTGTGCGCATTGATGTGCTTTAATGCTAGATTTCCAGTCAAGAGCAGTACGGTTTTTAAAGGCTCCATTTGTCAGAGGTAGGATATTGCATTAAGGATGAAGTATGAAAAGCTGAGAGCTGTGAGCAATTATAGTTTTGTTTAAAGTCTTCTCCAAAGAGGCAAACCAGGGGGACTCAAAGGATTCCTTGATTTTTAACAGAGGAAATTTTCAGATGCTTGGAGGACTCAGTGACTTTACCATAGTTTATCCCAGCAGGTAATTGTGCCTGTTGCATTAGCAGCCAGATCCTGGTTGAATGCTGTCCTCCCCCTGCCCTTTCTTGTCATTGTGAGCAGCAGGCTGGTTTATTATATTAGGGTTACAGGTAATTTATGCTGGAGAGTCCTTCTGCAGAGGCTCTAACTTTGTCTTGAAACTGCTTTGGTCGAAAAATTTTTTGCTGGAAAAGGAAGATGAGGGGCAAAGCTGTGATGGGACCTGATGGAAGTCTCAAGTTGGAAATGGGAGTAAGCATTCGTCCTGCCAAGAGGATGAGTACCAGCAGGCCTGTGAGCCCTTCCTGAGGGCAATGGGGCTCAGACAAGTTGCCCATGCCTGTGCAATATCAGTATAAAAGTTTTAGACTGAACAGCTTCAGGGCAGGCCCCTTATCCCTCTGGGCCTCCTTAAACTGCTCAGTTTGAAGAAGGTTAAAAAAAAAAAAAAAAAAGTAAATAAATACTTTAGGAGCAGCAATAGGGCTAGAGCAGTCCTAAAGAAGTCGGCAGGATTATTTTCATTCTGAAAGACATTGTGGTTTTAATGCTTAGCTACTCTGAGTCTTTCTACCCCAAGCACTTCCCAGAAACTGAAGTGGTAGTTTCTGAATACAAGCTAATAGGCATTACAATTAATTAGAAGATTCAAATAAAATTAAATTAAAAAAAAAAGGAAATGGCTGATGATTCACATAAAATACTAAGTGTACTGGAAGGAAGCTTGACTTAAATTAGTGTTAAATGGAGAAAAGGAGGGCATGCTGGACTGCAACAAGAGAAAGAAGAGGGATAGGGGTGCTAAATGCAGAAAATGGCTTTATCACTTGGATCTTGCCTCCAGTCCTGGGGGGGGCTGCTCATTAGCTATGCCTCCACGATGCACCTGAAGCCATGTGTCTAACGCAGGCCTGCGTGTAGTGGTTGATCCTCTGGACAGCGCACGAGGGGTGGCTCTGGAAGCACAAGGAAGGCAAAGATTTGCTCAGACTGCCTGCACAAGGTGAGGAAAGTGCATAGAAGGCTTGAAGGTGTCGCAAATATGATCTTACATCATGTATGGTCAACCTTTCAGCACGTATGAAACAGCAATGTTTTGAGAAGCTTTAGATTCTTTTTTTTTTTTTTTTTTTCTTTTTCTAGGAACTGATAACCTGTTTTTTGGCTGCCTTGAAGTCCCCTCCTATGGGAATCACAGCCAAAATTCCCACGGAGCTTGGCAAAGTTTAGATTTCATCCTCCTAAACATCTTAGGGCATCCAAATTCCAGCTGTGCCTGTGAGCTGTCTCAGGTTCCTTCGTGGGCTAAGCCTTGCTGCTCCTCAAGGCACTGGAGAGACAGGCAGTAGAGAGATTGCAGGGGTAAGGCAGCTTGAGTTCATCTTTTTGACCTCCAAAAGAAGGAATGTGTTTATATTTTTGGCTGCTTTGCGAAGGCTCAACGTGCAGGAATGCTTATTGATCCTGGGAAAGGAGGGGTTTGGATCACTTCTTGGAGGGAGCTGGCATAGGAAAGTTCATATGAGGAGAAGTTTTTTCAACCTTCTGAATGTCAGAAATTCATCCAGCCTGAGGAAAAGGCCTTCGTTACAATGCAGGTGACACGGGAGAAATAGAAAGAAAGCTTTGCTGGAAAACGAAGTGTCTTCCTGTCACTGTTAATCACTAGAGCTGATGTAAATGCATGTGCCGCTCCTCCGCTCTCTAAACCACCTAATCACCGAATGTTTGTGCTGTCCGCAGGCAGCAAGAGTGCATAATGGGGCATAATTCAGCACAGCATAACCTTCATACCCTTCCACATTAAAATGCAGCTATATTCTGGTGTGACACAAGTGGCCTAATTGTGCGGGGGGGTTGCTATTTCAGGGAGGTGCTGGGAAAAGGAAATAAATTACTTTTATTTTAATGATGTGAACCGTTATGCGTCTCTCAGGGCACTGAATGCTGTCTTCACACTTGGACACATTCACTGACTGCCTGTAATTTTTTTTTTCCCCCTTAAATTAGATTAACTCACTTTAGGATTATATCTTTGAGTCTGATTGAACAAATGTAGCAATTTAGCCAGGCGTTACAGGATTTCCCCGTGGATGCTTGATGAGAGATGCTCCATCAGGATGATACACTTAATTAAAAGATGGAAGCTGAAGACTGATCCAGATGTATCCTGACACAGCAGCTGGGTTTATGTCAGGGTCTCTTTGCTTATCAAAATCAAAGCAGGGAATGAGAAGAAGTCAGGGCTCATAGTGCCAAGGGAGGAACAAGCCCAGCTCCTAGATTGTGTCATGCCTGATCACCATCCCTGATGTGACCCAGCAAAACCTGGTGCAAATAGGGGCCTGACCTGATGCTTCCCATAGCACAGAGGAGGCGTGGATGTGGAGGGGATCCAGCCCTGCAGGTTTGCTCCATTTGCTCCCAGTGGGGCTGGGAAGCAGCTGGGAAGGGACCTTGTGGGGCTCTGGAGTCCTCATTGTCCCAGCAGGAACGGGGACAATATGGGATGGCCAAAGCCCTTTTGCCCAGGTAATAAATGAACAACGTGATGGTGATGTGCTGAATCAGGTACCTTTTCTTCATCACATGCACCTTGAATCCTCCGTTGTTTTTAGGCAGGAAAGCCTTTCTTGCCCTGGTGTCTCCCTCTATATCAGAGAATTATTGCAAATAGCAATATTTTTCTTGCCCGGTAGAGGGAAGTATTGGCTAAAATGAGCACTGAATATATATATATATATATATATATATATATATATATTATTATTTTTTTTAAAATAGTTCATGGCACCTGGTGCTGAAGGAGCTTCTCACACCATTTATCCCTGCTCGTAAAAAGCTTTATAGCAAGCCATGGTCTGTGGCAATCAAAAGCACTCACACCGAAGGCGGGAGGGCAAAGTGAAACCCTTCAAGTTTGGAAGAAAAAAAAAAATTTTGGCAAGTGAAGTTTTGCAGGATTCTAAGGAAGTGTATTTTTTCTTCTTTTAAGACAAAGAACAGTGTTTGTGTTTTAGACTAAAACTCTCCTCCAAACTCTCTCAGTTTCCATAACTGCATGTTTTTCAATTTCTTTGTTTCCTTAAAGCAGATGGCAACAAACGTGTGGAGACTTGGGATGAAAGAAAGGTTTTATAAATACCTCGGAAAAATAAATGGCTCTTTGCAACCAGCATTGCTGGCTGTAATCTCTTTAAGAAAGCAATGATTGCTTCATAAGAAAAAGGTACATTTTTTTGGAAAGAAGTGAATAGAAAGATGACATCAACTGATCTCCCACATAGTATTTACTCTGCTGCTGGTACCTACTTCCATCTGACACGCACATTTATTTGGTTTCAGCTGACTCATCTGAACTTCTTCACAGATGTTCAGTCAGTCAACATTACCTTAGAGTTTCTTGCAGAAGGGAAAATTTTGGCAAGGCAGCACATTTAATCCATTTTATCTCTCTGATCGATCTGCCTATAGGGTTCCAGTTAACGTGGTCGCTTTATGATAAGTTTTTCCATTACGAGTTGTTCGTGTCCCAAGGATGCTTCCTGCACCAGTTTGATGCTGCACAGATCCAGATCCCACCCCCAAAGTGCTGCCCTTCAGCATATGCTCCTTGGTAGCATTTCCATATCTCCTGAAGTGATGCTTAGAGGGAGGCAATTTAGATACGAGAACCTAAATAACATGTACATATTTGATCTGAAAACTTGGGGGCGAGTAATGGTTTTCTGAGCTGAGCTGAGCTAGGAGATAGAATATGGGGGATGCTCTCAGTCCTGCTTCTGGCATGGAATAAATTTGACAGATGGCTTTCCTTTCCTATCCTTCTCCCTTTCCCCTCCTCCCTTCTACCTTGTCTTCATCCTCATTGTTTCCTCTGTAAATACTGCTCCGTGTTTCATATAAGCTGGGTTCAGACTGAGCTGAGGAACTAGGATTTGACAGTGTTAGGAATAATTTCTCCATTTCTAAAGACAGATGAAAAGAAGATGTGTTTTCCTGGTGCTTAATGAAGATTATACAGTGCATTTTCTCCCTCCATAAAATAGCGGTAGAGTTGAAAACTTGGAGTATCTTTACTTATTACTGACTGCAAAAGAGAGAGATGAGGTGGTTAGACTGGCGGATGAATATTTAGTGAAAGCTCAGGGGCTTCCTCCTCTTTTCCCTGGCTGTGACACTAAACCTGTGACAATGAGATGCTGGTGGCTCCCCTCTGCCTACACCACTTCATTTCTGGGATCAACCCTGACACAGCCACTGCTGAGATTATTAAGGAAGGAGAAAAGGCAGAGATGAGATTCTTCACGTGGAGATTGTGAGTGGAGCAAGAATTGGATGGGAAAGACTAAAATATTTTAATTTCCAGCAGTCAATCCCCTTCTACATGAGATTCCTGAATCTGAGTGAAAGCTCCAGCAGTGTCTGGAATACAATCCGCAGAAGCAATCTCTGTTCTGCTAAAGCACAGGTAGGGATATAAGAAAACAAAAATGCCCTCAAATATATACACATGTAAGTCTTTGTTCCAAAACATAAATCTTCAGCTGTCATCAGTGCAGACAGCAGTACATCACAGCCAAAGCTGTCTATTAATTAACTTCTCCATGGAAAGAAGCAATAGGTTCACTTGTCCTCTCTATGCGCAAAGCCAGCTCCCCCAGGAACACCCTGAGAGTATATTTTAGTGATTTGGGGGAATAAACACTATTTTCAGAAGCAACTTAGGGCATGGCTCTGGGGTTAGAGACTCCCATCTGAGGCCCCCATGGTGATGCTTGTCCCACTGCCCCAGATCTGGGGATGTTTCTGGGTGCTGAGGGCACCTCCACAGCAGGACCATGCTGTGACCACCCCTCTGCAGGGGTTTCCATTGGGGTTCGGCTCAAGACACCAGCAAACTCTGTTTTTGCTCTGGTGTGAGGTCCTTTCTCCAATTAATTTAATATGGGGTAAAAACTACTATAAGCTCTGCAGAAAATGAGCTGTTCCTCTTCTGGGGTAGAAATGTGCTGGCACAGCAGCAGGGTGTGACTGGAGGGGCTGTGCAGCCAAGGCTTTTGGAGCAAAGATTTACATGTGTATGCATCTGAGGACATTTTTAGTTTCTTATATCCCTGCCCGTGCTTTAACAGAACAGAGTTTGCTTCTGCGG
The DNA here is from genome assembly GCF_013377495.2 of Cygnus atratus. Lineage (NCBI taxonomy): Eukaryota > Metazoa > Chordata > Aves > Anseriformes > Anatidae > Cygnus > Cygnus atratus. Next base: position 5,983,420 of record NC_066363.1, read on the forward strand.
ATTGATGTTACACAGACATTGCTGGAGCTTTAACGCAAATTCAGGAGTTTCATGTTTAACTTTATGGTGTTGAAGACATGCCCATCCTCTGTCTGCTTTAGGTCCTCATGAGAATGTCCTTCCCTATGCACAGCAACTATTCAGTTTCTCATCAAGTGATTAAAAAGTTGAGCTGTTCCCTGAGGATTTGTCTTCCTCTATCTCTTACCTCCTACAGCTTCCTGCACTGCTCTAGGCTTTCAGGGGCTGTTTTCCCATCAGGGATCTTCCTCCCTGCTCACGCCCATCCTCCTCTGCTTTTTGTAGCCTTCAATCCCCTCCATCTCCTTTCATTTCTGTTCTTCATTTTCTAGTCCCAATACTTTTCCGATCTCTACCTCTTCTTCTCATCTCCCTCTCTCCTCCTACTCTTTCCCATGACACACTTCTCATTCATTCCCTGTTTTTCCAGCTAGCATCTATGCATGTTTTGAATCCCTCACTTGATAATTTTTTTGGATGTGAGCTTCCTTTTGAACTGAGACCTCCTCATCACCCACCTTTCTGGGGCCACTTTTTTTTTTTTTTTTTTTTTTTACTATTTTGTAGCCTCTTCAGTTCTTTCCTGCCTCATCTGCTCCTTTCCCAGCATTTCTATAGTTGAATCGATACCCAGACCTGAGCTGCTTTCACAGGAGTTTTTATTGCAGCCCCAGACCCTTTCCAGAGCAGTAACAGCCACTTCGGAGCCCATCACAAGCAACTAAAGCCATGCCCATTTCTCCTGTATACAATATTTTACCTTGCTCAGTGTTGTGAGGACTTTTTGCAGTTTTTCAGAAGTTTATTTCAGTTTTACCATCCTGAATACTTCAATATTGGCAGCAAATGGTCACTCTTCTCTTCACCTATGAGCATCCACCTATGAGCTTCCCACTTATTACCAGGCATCTTATTTTTGGTAAAAGCAACTGTTTCTGCTCCCTTCCATGCCACCCTGTAAGCATGACTTGGCCTCATCTGTTCCTTAAGGCCTGAAGTGCTCACGGCACAAAGCTGCAGGAGCTCTTGGGTTGGGTTGGGTTGGGTTTGGTTGTCCGTGGGGTGAAGAGAAGGCAGCCTTGGCACTATTCACACCTTCCGCCTTCCCCTGGTGCTGGGGTCTCCTTGCTATGTCCCACTCCTCAGCACCTTTTTTCTCCCTTGTTCTCCCCCAACCTATTTTGCTGCAGCTCCGTCCCACCTGCTCCCCCACCCCGCCTTCCTCCCCAGACCTCCCCATCCCACCTTGCTCCATAGCCCTCCTTTCTCTCCCTTCCTTCCTCTGTATCCTTCTTCCTTTCCCGTCTTTTATCCCTTACCCCTGCTTATGCTTCTCTATCCTTCCCTATCTTCTCCATCCTACGTTCCTCTCCATCTCTCTCTACTCTCTCCACCCTTCCTTCTCTCCATCCTTCCTTCTCTCTCTATCCTTCCTTCCTTCTCTCCCCACCCCTCACCCTTGACTATCCTTTCCCCATCCTACCTTCCTCTCCATTCTCTCTTCCTCTTTATTCTGTCCCCCTTCCTCCCTTGTCTCCCCTCATTCTTCCCCAGCCCTCCTCATCCCATCCTTCCTCCTACCCCCTCCCTTTCCCATCTGTTCTCCATGCCCACCTTTCCCCCTTGCCTTTCTTTCCCCCATCTTCTTCTTTTCTCCCCAACCCTCCTTCCTCCCCATCCTTTTCCCCAACTCCCCATCCTCTTCCTTCCTCCTCATCCCTCCTTCCTCCCCATCCTCTTCCCCCACCCCATCTTTCCTTCCTCCCCATCGACTTCCCTCTCCTCATCTCTCCTTCCTCCCTATCTCTCCTTCCTCCCTTCTCTCCATCCTTCCCATCCTCTTCCCCCCTTCACATTCTCTTCCCCCTCCCCATCCCTCCTTCCTCCCCATCCTCTCCCTTCCTCCCCATCCCTCCTTCCTCCCCATCTCCTTCCTTCCTCCCCATCCTCTTCCCACCTCCCCATCTCTCCTTCCTCCCCATCCTCCTCCCACCTCCCCATCCTCTTTCCCTCTCCCCATCCTTCCTTCCTCCCCATCCCCTTCCTTCCTCTCCATCCCCTTCCTTCCTCCACATCCTCTTCCCCACTCCCCATCCTTTTTCCCCACTCCCCATCCTTTTCCCCCCTCCCCACCCATTCCCCCCCTCCTCCTCTTCTGCCCCCCCTCCCCATCCTCCCTCCCCCTTCCCAACACCCCTCCCCACCCCATCCATCCCACCCCTAACCCCCCACCCCCCAAAAAATTTTCCTCCCCCTTCCCCCCAACCGCACCAGAGGGCGCTGCGGGCCGGCCCCGGCCCCGGCCCGGCTCGACGGGGCGGGGAAGGGCGGGATGTGCCTCCCTCCCTCCCTCTCTCCTCCCTCCATCCCTCCTTCCCCCCCTCCCTCCCTCCCGCCCCCGCCGCCCGGCCGGGGCTGCGCTCCCACGGCTGCCGCACACGGCGCGGCGGCTCCGAGCCATGAGCCCTCGGCGGCGGCCGGGCAGCGCGCCCCGCAGCCGGGCTCTTCCCTCGGGACGTTCCTCTGGGGGACTAAAAACTCTGTGGATACAATGAAGTGGCTCTGGGACTCTTGGGGTAGCAGGAAAAATTAAATAAACCGATGTAAGTTTCTCTTTTTTGTTGTTGTTGTTTTGTTGTTGTTGTTGCTTGGTAATAAAAAGGAGAGCCAAAGATGTCTGGTTGTGAAAATGTTGGAGGAATTTGGCGGGTTGGGATTTTGCCTTCCCCCAAAGTTTTCCCCTCGAGGTGGGAGCGCTGTCCCGTCCGGGCAGGGTGTCGGTGAGGCTGCCGGGCTGGAGGAGAGAGAAGTTGGCTCAGCAGAGCTTGCGCCGGGGTGTAAAAGTGGAGGAGGTAGAGATGTAGGGTTTGCTGCTGAAGGGGAACTCTGGCTGGGAATTTGTCTAGTTTCCGTCTCGCTTCCGCGTCCAGAAGTGCCGGAAAGAGATAACAACACAGAAAATACTCTGCAAATTGTTCGGTAATGTCATGTGGTGTCGGATGTCTTTGAATGGAAATTTAGTGGCACGTTTTGAAGGGAAGAAATGAGCTAGAATGGTTATTTCCACGGTGGCAGGGAAAATTAATCATTCTCCTGTATCATGAGAGTACTACAGATATTGCTTGTAAGAACTGTCATAATATATTAAGTATATATCATAATAACACCACTCACCTCAAAGCCATTTGTAGAACACCTGTGCTTAAAACACTTGGAGTTTTTAATGGCATACATTAAAAACTCCACTTGGCTTATGCAAGTAAAAGGAAAGCAGGGAGAGCTGTGCTGCACTCCGGCAAGGTGATCATGATTTTATCAAGGCAGCCCCGGGGGGAACGGTGACATACTGGGAGCACCGCGAGAGAGAATGAAAGCTAAATTAAACTAAAACTTATGCAACCAAAGTGTGGCTGCAATGGAAACAAATCAGACTTCTTTATTATATTTTTTCCTGGAGATTTGGGTGAGGAGGTGGAGATGAGCTTCTAAAAAGTGGAGAAATACATGAGCTGCGTGCACCTACGGCAACAGGTTTTGTTTTGCCCGGAAAGGATGAGCTGAGCTTTGTGGGTGCTTGAGCTGAGCCTTTCCAGTTGCAACTGGGGCAGCTGCCGATCCCACAGACGGGCGGCGGATCCGGAACTGGTGGCCCCGATTTCTCCCACAGCTGGGGCGACAAGCAGCTATTCCCGAAATACAGGGCGTATGGTGGAATAACCGCGGCGATTCAAAGAGGATTTGTCAATACTAAAAATAAACAGTCCCGCAGATGTGTCCTAACGGGTCATGTCCAGTCATAACATTTTCAGGGCGGATGTGCCGATTTCACGATTTTGCTTGTGCGTGTCCTGTCCAGGGTGCTGAAGTTCATTTTGCTGCTATTTTCCAGGATTTCTGGGCTTTGCAGGAGTGGTTTTTGGAGGCTTCCTCTCGGGTTAAGGCGGTGCAGGTTGAGTTGGAGGGTCCCCCCGGGTGGCATGATGAGGACGCAGGGATGTGTTTTCAGACATGTATATTTGATCCGTCCTTTTGGCGTGGGAAAGCAGGCCAGGTGGAGCCGCAGATGGATCCAGCGGATCCTATAAGCTTTTGGTGGCAGAGAATGGGAAAGGTCAGGGCTGTAAGGCAGCAAGGAGTGAAACCCCCTTATTCTAATGGACTAAGAAAGTGGTGGTTTTGAGAGTGTTGCTGCTTATTGGTTTGGGTGTCTTGACTCCGATGAGATGTTGTCTGGTTCCAAAAAAGTTGTGGGGAACCCTCTGTTGGGATGTGATAGGAATGATGCAAATGGGATTGGAATGATGCCCAATGATTTCGGTAATATTTTTGTTTTTCTGGTGTAGCCTTTTCAAATGGCAAGCACAGCTGACGGAGACCTTCAGAAATAGAGGGTGCTTAAGAAAAAAAGCATGTCTTTTGGGGGAAAAGTGTCTCAACAATTAGGCAATGGAAGCCTGCGCTGCAAGTTGTGATATTTTTAGATTAATGTGCCAAAAGGTCTCAGCTTTAAGTAGTGGGGTTTATGTAATCTTTGGTATGAGACAAATCACAGTATTGCCAGAAATAAGCATAGAGGAATATGTTACTTAACTTGAATGTGTTTGGAGTTTCATGTTGTAACGTGTTTTTTTCTCAGTTCTTGAAATTAATTCTGAATACTTTTATCATGCAGATTTGTACTTTTTGTTTAGGACTCTCAAAGGGCTTTACAGACACAGAAGATCAGATTTTGATACTGTGTTTGCATGGAGAAGTAGTTTATGCTGTGAGGAGCCCTGTAGATTTAAAGCATGCAAAAACTCTGTACAGTGTGGTTGAGAGCTGATATTGTTTCATAGTCTCAGTCACTTGTTAGAGATCACAGAGGAACTCAGTTGCATCATTGGGTATGTAGCACAAATATCTTGACCATGATGGGTGTATGTAGATCATGAGGCTTTCTGCCTCTGAATGACAGCTTATGGGTATAGAGTTTAAAACTGCAACACAGAGGAAAGCATTGTATTCTTGGCTTGAATCAGAAACAAGCCTCTGTTCATGCTATGATGGACTAACCCCCATGGGACCAGTTAACACCTCCTAAGACTTTTACAGGTACAGAAAACGGCTGAGTAGTGACTGTGTTCTTGATTTAAATGCATAGCCATAATTATATTTAAAATTTGTATTGATAGAAAATGACATTCTGAAAGGCATAGAAGATTTATGAAATATAGCTAGTTTTAACTTCTTTAAAAGTCTTATTTTTGGTATTAGACAGGTATTTCTCTCTTCTTTACTATTTTCAGTTTAGTATCTGAAAGGAATCCTCTGCACATGTATGTGAGGAAAGAACATTTTGGGTTGCCTGTTAAAGCGTGTTGAGTGGTTATTCGGAAATTTTGGTCATGCTTTTTGGAAGGAACAGTTTATCATCTATCACCCCCTCAGATGTCTTTGTTTTTGGAAGCTCAGTTTGAAAAACACAGAAGAGACCTGTTGTTTTCATAGGGTGGTTGCTCAGTTCTTCTTTAAAATTACTACCTTGTAAGTTGTCTCCAATCGTCTTCAAGAATTATTTTGGAAAATTATAGGTCTGATAGTTAAAAGGTGGCAACAAGTAATTTCTCACTTCTGTTAAATAAAACTCATCTTTTACAAAGGCAGTGTCTCTCTGAAGTATATACTTGACTTCTGCTTGTGTTACATGCTATCTTGTGGTAGAGCCTTAATCAAAGTATGAATTTATATTTTAAATTCTATCACTGCTTCTCCCTTTTACTGTCTGTTGTTGTTGATGCCTGGAAGTGCCCGAGGCAAGGCTGGATGGGGCTTTGGGCAGCCTGTGCTGGCAGGAGGTGTCCCTGCCCATGGCAGGGGGGTGGAACCGGATGGTCCTTAAGGTCCCTTTCAGCTCGAGCCTTTCTTTGATTTTTATCTGGAGGAAAAGACACAAAGTCACTCGGGTATATTCGTATGTGCTTACAGTGGATATCTATTCCATGGTATCATATATCTCTGCAAACAGTTCAGATAAGCATCTGTTTTTTTATCATTAAAATAACCATCATCCTTATGAACACTGACCAATACAAAACCCCTGCTATATTTCTATTGATCTTGTTTTATTATTTATTTTGCAAACCAAACTGATGGGCCCACTTTGACCTGGCTCTGTCTCTTTGGGTTTCTCTTGCAAAGTGACAGTTTCTAAATCAGGAAGGAAATCAGGTCACATTTCTGGCTCTGCAGGATTTATATCACTGCTCTTCTTTCAAAGTAATTAGAGTTACTAATAATGAGGAAAAGAAAACTTTTCCAGAACTGGTATGTCCCTAACCCCTCTCTCCTTCTTGCTGTTTTTGTGTCACAGAAGAGATCCTGGTAGTTCAGAAAGTTTGTTGTGGAGGATCCTTTTGCTCCATCAGTCAGACAGTGACCTCCTTCAAGTTGAGCTGCAGGTGATGTGGTCACTCTTAAAAAGATGCCTTCCTTTCCTTATATTATGTTTCCTTCTTTATTCCCTACTCGTTCCAGTATGGTGTTACTGGGCCAGCTGCAGGCTGCCTGGTCCCGGTGGGTGAGCTCCCACAGTGGAGCTGCTCAGGTTTCAGCCTGGGAGAAGAACGAGGAGACTGACAAAGAGTTGTTCCCATCCTAGTCCCCGAGCAGGCTGGGGACAGAGGAGGGGGACAAGATAAGAATAAGAGACACAGTGGATTTGTTAAATACATGTAGCGCCAGCTATCGTGGTTGTGGTTTGTATCCCTTCTTTACAGTCACAGTTCACTGGGGCATATTACCAGGGAAGTTGGCAACTGAACGACAAAATTTCCCTCTCCTTTAATACGTCCCTCCTCCTTTAATACGTGAGGTGGGGCTCAGCCTCCTGCAAGGAGGTTGCAAACTCTTTGTGTGCAAAATTTTCATTCATGTCGAAAGACCCCTTATCTTTCATGGCAAAAACATGCCTCCCTGCTCTTTAAAACCAACAAAGCCATTTTAATCACAATTCTGCATGACAAAAATGGCTCGATTTTTTTTTTTAAATCATAATATTGCAAGAGCTTTTTTTAAATATAGAGATATCACACATCAAATAATAAAGTTGTACCAAAACAGGCTGAAAATTTTAAAATTCTGTTCAGCACTGAGTCTTCCTTTTTTTTTTTTTTTATTATTGAATTTAATTGATTTTAAAGTGAGAACATTTCTTATTTACCCTATAGAAAATAAGTCTGTTCCTTATCAGATTGTTTATTTGAGCTTTCAGCTTGAATTCAACTTCCCTGGCTCACTAAGCATCCACTAAAGAGGCTTTTTGCTGCAGTGCTAGAAAGCCCTGCCAACAGGTTACAGGTTGTTTTTAAACCTTGCTGGATTCCTAAGATGCTAAAACTGCTCTGCATCATTTGAAAGTTATCATACTTTACTAATTTTAATCTAACTCCAGTGTTAGTATGGGACATTTAAAAAGTCATACTGACGGTTAATATTTGAGTGTATAACACTGAAAGCAGACTGTGGGCATGAGTAAGGTGTCTGTGTTAGAAGTAAGGAGTGTCTCTCAGTCATGGAGTTTGTAGGCTGATTTTCACCAATAAGCCAGGTTTGAGGGTTGTGGAGCGGTCTTGTCTTGGTGGGGTGCAGTTGTTGTTTGTTTAGTGTGTTGGTTGTTTTTTTGTTATTATTATTATTATTATTTCTTCTTTCCTTTTTTTTTTTTTTTCTTTTTTGTTTCTAAATGCTTTAAAGGAAATTGAAGAATCTGTGCAATAGGAAGGTGTAGGAAAACTTGCCCTTGGACAAATTCTTTCAAGACCCATTAGCTGGAGATAGATTAGATACTAACTTTTGAGGCCAAAATCCATTCTCAATGACTCTATTATTCATAAAGTGATTTTTCAAAGATTCTTTTACTTATCGTAATGAAACGTTCACTTAACGCAAACAAACGGGCAGTGTTGTTTGTGTCTCAGTGGCTCAATATGCCACCATTCCCCCTGGCTGGCTTACAGAATACTGACAAGAGGTTTAAAAGTCGCAGGAGCCAGATGCCCACTTGGCCCAGGGTAATCAGAACAGGGCAGCATTTCTGGTAATTTTCAGGGAGCAAAATCCACCCCTGTCAGAGCCAGCTCAGGTTTTGTGCCCCACTGCCAGCCCACTTCAGTCCTCCGAGAAGCATTTCTGCTGCTGGGCTGTACGAGGGCAGCCATTGCCCTGGGGAAATCCCAAAAAACATGAACTTTTCAAAAAATCATACCGGTGACGATTAAATAAACCAATAAATCCTCACTGTTGTGTAAAGCTCATAAAATTGAGCAAGTCTGTGATGAAAATTTAATTTTTTCCCCCATGATATAGCCACCAAAAAGGGGTAGAAGTGTTAGGCGGAGGCTTTGCATGGTGGTGGGTAACTCTGCAGGTGCCTGTGCTGCTGGAGATGCATCACAAGCCGCGGGACAGCACGGGTGGTGGAAGGGGAGAGTGAAATGATGAGAGAGCTTCAGCCCAGCTTGCATGGCTTGGAAACGCATCATTAAAGCATTACAGCCTGACCTGTAGACAGGCATTTAGCATTGTCCCAGGTCTGACACGTTAGTAGCTGTTACATAATGCACAATTATAAAATCACACCAAAGCCTCTTTAAAATACCTGCCTTATTACAACAGGGCAATTGCGCTGCTTTTAATGGGGCTGGGTGCTGCAGGTAAGGTACCCCCTGCACCAGCGCATATTCCCCTCCCTGGCAGCTTGAAATACTTTGCCAGGTGGAGCTAACAGTGCCATTCCCTTGGTCAGAAGACCTCCTCCCTCCAAAACTCCCCAGTGCTCGTGTCCTCATCCTGGTTCACCTGCCCATGCCTGCTCTTATGTTACAGGGGTTGTCCTCTGCGTCTGGACGAGGGTTTCTACCCACCCCTGCTCCCCAGATATAGCACAGCAAGCATGGCAGCATGACGCAGCCACCTCCTTGCCCTCCCTGGGGCCATGCACATCATCTCTGTTGCCTCCCCGACTGGAGTGTGAAGCCCTGACATCAAGTGATGTGCGGCTCCCATGCTGCTGGAGGGGCTGGAGGTACTAAGAGGGCTGGGAAGCACTGAAGTATCTTAAGGATTTTTTTTTTTTTTGTCTTTATCTTTAAACAGTGTTTCACGTTGAAAAGTCTAATCTCCCTCAACACATGCATGTAATTCCCATTCACGGGAGAGTAGGCGCTGCTGCCGGCATGCTCAGGAAATAACCCCATCAGAGCTGTGGTGTGTGGCAAAGTTACCCGTAGCTTGCTGAAGTCCTTGTCGCTTTTTCCTTCGGTTCATTTGTCAAGCAGAGGGCTGGATTCTGCTCTCAGCTCCATAAATCCAGATCGACTCATCTGACTTCGGTGGAGCTAATCCAGATTTGTGCAGCAGCTTCCCCGAGGACCTCCCGGTTTCGCTCTGGGTGACAGTTAGTGTGCCAGTGTCAGAATACATCTGATCTAGCCAGATTCCCTGTCTTGAATCATTAGTTATTCCTTGGCAAAAGTTTCTCAGAAAGAGCTGTTGTATTTGAAAACAATATGCAAATTCTGTTGCTAATGTTAGAAAGTACAGGATTTTTTTTTCCCTTACTGTTGAAACTAAATATAATTTGAAAGATAACATATGAGAATTTAAATATAGCATGCAATTATACATTGCATATGAATAGTTTCTCTCATTTTTAATGTTTAGATTTTTTTACCAGTCTTTCTCAGCAGACAGCTGTTAGATAAAGAGAGAAAAGTGAATAGTTGTTATGAAACGACATGTCATAGCTAAAGGAAAAAAAAAAAAGAAAGGAATCATCATATGAATATCACAGGAAAAAGACAGAACAAGTCATCTCTCACTTCCTGTGCCTTTTGCTCCCGTCATGTCCTTTCTTGGCACTTCTGAACTTTAGCTAAATAAGTAATTTTTTTCCTGAACATAATGCTTAAGATCTGCAACAAATTTCCATTGCACTCCTGTTCTGGATGTGTTCAGGGAGTTTTGAATCAGGGCTCTGAATTCTTCACAGGAGGATGAAATGTGAGTAGAAACCTTCCTAGGAAAGTCTATGAGTTCTTGGGTTCCTTTACCCTCAGTGGAAGTCTTGTTTGATTTGCATTGGGTTTTCTTTCCTATGAAGTTGCCTAAACTTGACAGTTCCCAAAGTTCTCTCACACAGTGTCCCAACAAGCAGCTGCAAGGTGTACAGATGTCCACCTGGCTGTCCGGGGTGGCTCGGGCAACCTGCTTTGTCCTGTAGCTGTTAACACCCCAGAAACACTGCACTGGGTCACACATGGCTTTTTTTTTGGGTATGGAGGTGGCAAAAAAAGATCCCCAAACTTAAAAATATAATAATAATAAAATACTCATGGTGACTCCAGACTCCTGGGAACAGAGGAAGTGGCTGAATATGAGGTTATGGTCTGAAAACATGGAAAGATTCTGGGCTGTGGTTTTCTTTTATTAATTAGCTAAAGTGATATTCAGAATCTGAAACCAAGGCTTTTAGGCACATCTCTGGTGCCTAATTCTGCTGGCTGTCTCCTTGCACGGTGAATCAGGAGACTGTTTATTGAAGTCAGTGATGCAGCGTCAACGTAAGTGCAACATAAGGGAGATGAGGGATTTGTTTACGAGCATAAAAATCCCCTGGACAGTTTAATACTAACAGTGAAAATTACTGAATAGCTGCAAAGTACAGGCTTTAAATGTAGCTGAAATAAGTTTTCTGGAGCATTTCCAGCACTATTTTAAGGGCCTGATCCAGACCCCAGTGCAGCCAAAGGTAAAGCTCTTTTTGATTTCTTTGGATGAAGCATTATATTTCTGAAACACCATTCCTGCTCCTAGAATTTTCTAAAGGTGTCTTTCAGGTGGTTTTTGATTAACTATTAGGCCAGATGTAATGTCTTTTGTATCCCTTTAGTGCCTGGATTGGTTAAATGTAAGAAGGAAATAGCACTATAATTCTGTTGCACAGCAAATTCTGATTTTCCATGTAGTTATTTATTGGACAAGCTGTAGAAAACTATCTTTTGTTGATTGTTTTCCCAAAGAAAACTGGTTTTACCATTGCCCTTACTGTGCATCTGTCCTATCTGTCCTGTAGCTTTTGAACCTGCTGGATAATTTGGCTCAGAGATTTAGGACTAGAAGATATTTGGGCTGTGCAAGTTTTGTCAAAAGAAAGGATGATCGTGGATAGAGAATAGAGAGACTCAGAGAAAGGCCTTTTCCAACCTAGATGATGCTATCATTCTAAAGAAGGTGACTGTAGGGTGACTCAGCCACATAACTTCATGACAGCCAATCCTCCAGAGATCCATAGGGGAGCAGATTATTTTAAGTAAAGTGAACTGTTCGAAGAATTTTTATTGTATTGTACTGTATTGTATTGTATTTTTAGTACCCCACTGCCAGGCTGGTGTCCACTTAACCTACATTAACCAGCTTCATGAGGTCACATAATGCCAGGTGTAGACTACGTAGAGTTAATTGCATAGTTTTAAAGGAAATTTAGGGAACAAAGCTCTGGGATTTTGGCCCTTTTTGAAATCACATCTGAAAAGACTCCATCATAAAGATTTGTGTGCACAGCTGTAAGAGTTTGTGGTCCTGATAAAGACCAGAAGAGATGAAAGAGGGACATAGATGTTGTCCCAGAGGGCCATGGCTATCCTACTACTCTAATCCTGCCCCACACATGGCTAAGGCTGGCTCGCTGTGCATGCCTGGGAGATGTTCGTCTGTACTGGCACCACATCAAGTATAAATTACTAACCATGTATATACATACAAATCTATAAAAATCAGCAATAAAGCAGAGCTATTGAAAATGCAATTTTCAGCTGCACCAGCTAGAATGCAATTTCTAGCTCCACCAGTTGCACACTCCCCATTTTGCTGGGATCTGTCATCTGTGGTGTCAGATGGAGGATGTGTGCCTGCCTATTGCATGACACTGGTGCAAACGGAGCTGGGATGCAGCAGAGGATGAGCTGAGGACCCCCCCCGTGCATGTGCACCCTTGCAGCAAGGCTGCAGCTGCTTCTCCCCTGGCCATCGCTGCGAGATGGTATGAGGAAGGGAATATGGAGAAGTAATCCCCAGTTGACACCGAGCCTGCCAGGAGGCACCCGTGGCCAGCAGAGATTAACACAGCTACAGCGGGGACTGGCCTGGGGTCAAAGGAGCACGGAGATGGCCCCCTTCAGCCCCTCCTCCTCACCCCGCTTAGCTGCAGCCTTTGCCTTCCCTGAGCAGTCAAACCCGCCTTCTGCCATCACTTACAGACCAAAATGCTTTTTTTCCCCTATATATTGCATAGGAGGCTAATGGCGTAGTGGGCTTTCTGAGCTAATGGTTAGTAACACTTATAGTCTTTAAGTAACACTTATCTTCTGTGAGTCTGTCAAGTTACCCATCCCAATGTCAACCCTGTTCAGCAAGAAAATATGCTGAGCAGCAACATGTGGCTCCTGTGAAGTCTGGTGTCTCAGTTCAAGCACAACTTAGAGATTCAGATGTTCATTTGATGAAGAAACCGTGCTAGGAAGTGCAAGAGGGCAGGTGTGCCAGCGTGCTCCATGTTTGCTAGCTCATGTGGTGTTCATCATGCCAATGATTTCAGGTTCCTCAGATCCTGAATGAAACCTGGAGGAATGCTCTAGCAAGGACATTTTATTCTCTCACTTCAGTGGACCAGGATCCCATCTTGAATGCAGAGCACCATCAGTTCATGCTCACTGAAAATTGTGGCAGCTGAACAAGCGAAGTGCTTTGCAGCACCGCAAGGCCCAAACTAGGCCTCATGGCGGCCTGCAGCTCCCTCATGAGGGGAGCGGAGGGGCAGGCGCTGAGCTCTGCTCTCTGGGGACAGCGACAGGCCCTGAGGGAACGGCATGGAGCTGGGACAGGGGAGGGTCAGGCTGGGCGTTAGGGAAAGGTTCTGCACCCAGAGGGTGTTCGGGCACTGGGACAGGCTGCCCAGGGCAGTGGTCACGGCACCGAGCTGCAGGAGTTCAAGGAGCGTTTGGACACTGCTCTGAGACACAGGGTCTGGGTTTTGGGTGGTCCTGTGTGGAGCCAGGACTCAGTAATGCTTTTGGGTCCCCTCCAAATCAGGACGTTCTGTGATTCTAGGATTCTAGGACTCAATGCTGGACCTTGCACATTTAGTTGAAATATCCCTATGTTGGTTCTAATTTTCCTCCTAATGCTAGTCTGAAAGCTAGTTCTATATTCATAGCTAGTTTTGTGCATGTTTGAATGGCTCCCTGGTACATTATTTCTTTAGGTAGGTTTCTATAATGTTAATGAATGTGAAAGTTGTGATTAGCACGGGAGATTATTGCTTATAGCAACTACACAATGTATTAGGCAACCCATCAGTCTTGCTGTTAGAGCACTCTGCAGAATTCGATAAGTGACATTATTTACACAGTTGCCTTTATGAGCCTGAGAAACTTTGCAAAAACATGTTATAATCTGGGCAATAGCTTTGCTAAAAAGCAAGTTAGCTTCATCGATTGCATTTCTTCACTTTAGTTACTGAACTGCGTGCTAAAAATAAATTAAAAAAAGCCATAATTGAGATCAATCTCTAATTGATTTTGACTTGTCGTGCCCAGTTAAAAGCAGAACCGATGCTTTCTGGAATGTTACTGATGTTCAGAGACTTTGTAGAGCTGCATACGTGGAAAAGCATCAATAGCAAAAAGTAAGATCTCTTGATTTGGGCTTCATACAGAATTTTTGGTCCTTAAATGTCAGACTAAAGTTTAAGTGTTCTTCAAAGTCCAGCAAGAAACTTCAGTGTCAATGAAATTCCTGGTAAAACTGTCCTGTGAGGCTTTGCTGCCTGTAAAGGCTGGTTCCTAGAACCAGAAATCACAGTGATCCATGGACTGCGTAAGCAAAGGCTTGGCAATAGGTGGTTAACGTGGCGAGCCTCCGATGGGGAGATCCGTGGTGGGATCTGTGCTCTTCACGCGACGAGAGCCAGCCACAGCTGCTCCATGGCTGCTTTGGCTGCGGGTCAGCCAGGGACAGATGCGCCTAGGACAGCCAGGATGGGCTGCACGGCTCCGTGCTGTCCTCGCACAGGGCTCATGGCAGACTCAGGTTGCAGCTCCGGTGCTAAACATTGTGGAAAACGCTCTTTCCGAGAAGCGTGAGGTCAGGTGGGGACCCACGGGCCATGTCCCTTTCCTCCATCTCCAAAAATATCGCCCCGCTCCCTCTGCTGCTTTTCTGGATGTTTTTCACTGGACTGCCAGCCCTGTGCCGCAGGGATGGAGGGAGGGGAGAGCCAAAGCAGAGGACAGCCTATTTTTAGGCTGACTATCTCCCACTCCCTGTCATGCTGGGTGCCAACGAGGTGGTGTCGCGGGGCGATGCTCGCCTGTCTGCAACACAGCCCCTGGAGCAGGAGAGGAGCAGAGATTTGAGCCATCTTCCTGCAGGCAGGGAGGGACCCCATGCCTGTCTAGATCAGCAGTAATTTTTCACCTTTGCATCTGTTTATTTCCAACTGGATAGCTTTCTCATCCCACCCCTCGCATTTTGTAACAGAGCTACATAAATGCTGTACCGTGCAGTGTTTTCAAGTCCAAGTGCAGGAATTCTGTTTGTGCCTTTCACTTGATTTGGTAGTGGGATAAAAAAAATAAATACAGGTTATAGACTTTAGGCTCAACCGCATCCATCAGAGATTGTTAAACTGTAAAGTGAAACTGTGATCACTTCCTCCATTTCCATAATAGCAGAGGAGTCCCCATAATTCATTAGTGTTGGAGCTAGAGCATATATTACCTAGAAAACATGAATTCAGGGAGGTGGATTTTCCGTCCTTCAGTCTTTGGTAAATTGGCAGTCTTCAGAAAATCACGGTTAAATTATTTTGTTAGCAGTGTGCACATTGTGCCTTATTTATATATCTTTTGTTCCAGTTCCTGGCCACTGGATTTCTTCTATCTTTGTCTGGCAGACTGCAAAGCCCTCTGTAATATGCAGAGTAGCAGTATTGTGGCTGTGTTTGTCCAAGAATACTAGTACAGAGGTGAATTCATCCTTTCCCTTTCTCTTTGGTATGATGGAGCTCTTAGCATCATTTACCGTAAGTCTGGTTTCCAGCCTGTAAACGTCCTTGGTGATGCTTCCCTCAGCCTTTCTAATTCATCCCCATAACCCTTGAGTTGGCGACATCAAAACTGAGCACTGTACGGGGGCAACATTCCCATCAAACTATATTTGTGCCCTCTCAGTGCTGATTAACCAAGCCCTGCATCAGCTATTCTGCTCGTTTGGCCAGAAAGCGGAGAGGCCAACGGTCACTCAGATCTTTCTGTTTATCCATATAAAATCCTGCCACAAGTGCTTTACAGCAGTGTTCCAAGACCTAGGAAAGCAACATTGATACTCAGAGTGCATTCTGACCAAGCCTCTAGTAACCCTTGGGTACAGTTGTCCTGACTTGTTGATTTAAAAAGTCAAGCTGTAGAAGCTTCTGTATGTAGTACTTCTTTGTTATTTGTAAAATGGAAAAAATGTCATTCTCGGCGTGTTCTTCCTCTGTTGTATTTTTTTTCCCCTGAATACAGAACAGAAATCTGTATTGAACATTTTTGCCTTTTCTATGGCATTGCACCTGACAGTACTTCCACAATACATTTTGGTCCTTGTGTTTGAAAAGTTCATTCTTGTCTTCAAAAAGGCCAGTGATGTCTCTAGCCACAGATTTCTCACTGTGTCTTTTTACTTTATTGTTGGAACCTAAGTCACTTTTATCATTCTTGTCTTCCTTTTATTTTATTTTATTTTATTTTATTTATTTTATTTTATTTTATTTTATTTTATTAATTTATTTTATAAGCTTTGCGCAGTGACATGTGTGCAGCATTTCTTTGCACCATGTAAGTTATTTCAGTTGACATAGGAGAGGAGGCAGAAACTTTTCCAAGCCCTTCAGTGACCAGGGAGACGACTGCCTTGTCATGCAGTGGCTGGACCTTTCTCTCGCTTTGCACTGCCTGGCCAACATGGGATTTGCAGGACGATGCAGCAAGTATTTGGAGAGAGCTGGGAAATTAAGTAAATTCAAGTCCCCAACATCTTATAAAGGGTGGAATTCTTTCCGAGCTGAAAGCCTCAACAAAACAGATCCGCTTCACATCACCAAACCTTGATGCATCCCTTTTAATGCAGGACAGGCTAAGGAGGCTACAGCCCCTCACCATTATCATATCACACCACCATCATATGATGGCAGCTGCAAATAATCTCTTTTTCTCCCATAAAATCTGGTTGCGTTGTCATGCCACCTTCTTCTGTGTTTCTGCTAACATGTAGTTGGGACTTCAGAAAATGAAACCAGGGCCAAAAACAGTCGACATCCTACAGCCACTTCCTTTCTGCAGCCAAACAGTAAGTCACATCTCAGCATCCTAAACTGGAGATTGCACCAGAACAGCATCCTTGGGACAGTCAGTGGCCTCAGCACTCTCTTGCTGGGCTGAAACAACCAGGATTTTGGGAGAAGCCCTCTGCACTGTGGGAAATCCCAGGCTGGGAGGTGAGCTACAAACACTGGGTGAATGAGCTGAGTGCTAAGGATTGTAAGGAAGAAAGGCAGCTTCCCAAATTATGATTCAGTCTCTACAAGCCAGTGATTTTTTCATTTACAGAAAGTACCAGAATTCAGTCTTTCAAGCCTCCTGATACTGGGGTCCCTTAGCAAGAGACCCAAGGCCTCCTGGCTCTGACTGAACATGAACTCTGGGCTGATGCATATTTATTATTATTTTCTGTTTCATGCTGCTGATTGTCCCAGATGCAGCAGAGGAAAATGACTTTCAAATGAGAAGATTTTCATAAGCCTAGAGCATAACTGTACTTGGAATGCAAACTTTAATCAGTTATTATCTGGAAAAATGTCTAACAAAGTGCCAATCTCTGCTGGGTTCCCCAATCATCCTGACATCAGCTACAGGTGGCCCTTGGATGAAACATAATTCCCGTGTAAAGCATTTTGGGATCCTTGTAGGGATCTTGGAGCAGGGACTACCCACCTTTCTTATGTACTCTTCATATAAATATGAATACTCTTCATATAAATATGTTCATTCATATAAATATGAATGATAATGATTAATTTAGCTTGGTCAGAAAGCTTTGCTTCGCTGGGGGAGCAGAGTATTTTAGTCTTGAGAATCTCTGAATGTTTTTGGCCAAATCTTACTCTTGGATTCAAGTGTCTGCTTCTTCAGTTCAGAAGTCAGGTTCCCATACTCTTGGCCAAAGGAGTGTCCCTAATCCTAAAGAGGCATCAAACCATCCGGCACCCCAAAGCACCCAGTGCTAGGCACCTTACAGAGGGTCAAATCCCACATGGGTGGAAACTCTGCTGCAAGAGCCCACATCACCCCTCACCATCCCACTGCACCCTAGGGCTGTTCCCTGCCCCAAGAGCTTTTGCTCTGCACCTAAAAAATGCAGGTAAACGTGTAAGTGGTTGCAGTAAAGAGCTACCAGAGGAGGCAATTTTTTTTTCAGGGCACAACCAGAGAGCCTACTTAGCATAGTTTTACAGGCTGCTAATGTGGTTTTATTGCTTCTAGGACCTGACCTATTATTGTTATGTGCTGTGGATGCTTTTATTCATTTGGAACCGGTCCAGGGATCTCTAACGGAGCTCTGCACGGTATGACCTAGGTATGCCCAGTGTAACACTCCTCCCCTGCACTGGGAAAGATGTTTTTTTTTGCACTGCAACTGGGAGGCTTGGGGAATTAGCCTGGCAGCACAACTTACCTTTGCAGATGCTGTGTTCTAGATCCTACAGGGTACTGGGGAACTACAGAGAGGGGTGGAGGGAGGGAGAGAAGGAGGGAGGGGTGTCTCCGTGCTTCCCATCACTGCACGAGGCTGTAGGTTTCTTTTTGCTCAGTTGTGGACTCAGTGTGTGTGTGCAGAGCGCTTCAGTCCAAGCGCTGGTGTGCAATGAGTCATCCCCCTCTGCTGCTAGTAGAAAACTCGACAGAGCCCAGATTAGAAATGGACAAGGGATGGTTTCTCAGACTCACCTTCACCCGCACCGCTGAGCCCAGGAGTTGCACAGCCACGGCTGCTCTGCTCCATGCCCTCTTCTCCCTCCGATGGGTTGAAAACCCATGGGGGAGAGGAGGGATGAGGCAGAGGAGGGTGGAGGAAAATGCAGTGAGTCCTGGTTAGGCAAAGAGGCCTCATTCATCCTGACCCATCACCAGGACCACCCCTGCCTTACTGTTGTTCCCATGGCCAAAATAATGGATCTTAGCATTATCTGCAGTCCTTTCAGCATTTACTATATTTTGGTGTTGCTAGTTTTGACTTTCTATCCCATTTTACAGCCTCAAATAGCTAAAGTGAATGTTTGCTGTTTATTGTGCTTTTCATGGTTTCTTGATAATTAACAGCAGTTTTCTACATTTTTTTCCATGCTTAAAATGCTGATCCAGGCAGTACCATCTTGGTTGTGAGGCCAATTGCTGTCTTGAGATGTTTAAAAACCGATTGAAAAAAACTTACTTTGTCAAATGGTGACTTTTATGCCTGAATAGTCCATAGGGGCCTTGTTGGTGTTTTGCAAGTCTAAAGAGGTCTTCCTTGTTACCAGAAGTAGCAGCTTCATACTGAAAGTGGCAAAATTTTGTGTTATGGACGTAAAAGCTTTATATGACAATGGGATTTTGCACTGGGAGCATGTGTGCACATGTTTAGCTTTAAGCTAATTTTTGGTTCTCCCTGAATTGGTCAGGCAGTTGGACTCAGTGATTTTTTAGGTCCCTTCCAACTGAACTATTCTACTCTACTCTACTCTACTCTACTCTACTCTACTCTACTCAAGTCCCAGGGGGCTGATGAAGGGTCTTTCTGCCCATAGCTCTCAAAAGTTTCTGTCATTCACCACCATTTTTTTCCCCTCCAAAACCTTGCTTTTGCTTCCTACCAAGCAGGAGAACTTCCCACCTAAAGAAACAGCACTGGATTAAGGCTTTTAGCTAACAGGAGAGGGGCATATGCGTGCCTTACACAGTTAATCAGGGATAGAGAGAAGGGGAATTTTGCTCTTGTGTGACCTGAGACATGCTTGGAGGTGCCTCTGTCTCCGCATGGATGACATATTCACCTAGAGCAGCTGCACTCTCACCATGTGCTTTGCTAGGTAATATGGTTAAATGTGGTGCTTTGGTGATCAAACACAAAAAAGCTGTTGTCTTCAGGGAGGCTGAGTTGTTCAGCCAAGGTCTATGCTGCCCTCCAGTCCTCAAAATGGACCTCTCCTGGGGACCTGCCTAGCTTTTGCTCTGCATGGACTTTGTCATGCATATTGAAGTTGTGCTGCTAGGAGTAACAGAGCATTCAAAGTATTTCAGCATGAGTGGCTCTAACCCTGACCCTAGCCCCATATAGCCTCTGAAAATGCAGACTCAATGAAACTGCTGAAAATATATTGGAGAGCTTAGCCATCAGAGCAAAATGCCTGTAAAATATTTTTAAAAGTAATCAAAAAGGCGAAAAAGTTGAGAGCAAAAGAAGGAGAAAGTGCACTGCTAGTTCAGTGGAAAAGACCATTGTACCTGCTAGTAGCAAGAACAACTTCATCGTCTGATGCATGGACTTCTTCCAGCTTGTCACAACAAATACTGCTCACCCAAGGCTATTTGTTGCGTTAGCAATAAACCAGTGAACATAGGGAGCTGCAGCTCACATTGGCACATAGGCTAGGCACCAGTTACCACTGGCACAGATATACTACTGTTTAGCAAGGAGGAGAACTGGTGAAGATGTGAAATGGCACCAAGGACACACTTTGTTTCCCACCTCCTCTGAACTGTGTGTTGATCAAGCCCAAGTGTTAAGTCAAGCCCCCAGTGATAGCATTATCTACTGTTTTGCTAGGAGTACTCAAAAGACACCTATCACCCTACAGCTGAGGCTCACTGCGCTTTGGTTATGATAGGACCAATCTTTATTCTAGGACCTGGCAGAGCACAGCAGCAGCTGACTTCAGATCCCAAATGGCAGCTGAGAGATTCTGCTAAGGAGAATCCTGTATTCAGCTGTGAATGAGTAGAGGGATGGTTTGTATCTTAACATAGGCAGCCTTATATAATGCAGCCAGAAAAACAAACAAACTAAGAGGTTGCAAATGACCCAGAGGACACATTGCAGAGAGATGAGGAAGAAGAAAGCCCACATTATTCTTGTTATACATATTTGAAGGTAGTTTTCTGCTGGACATCACAGCTCAATCTTATTTGAGGTAAAATCACCTGGCTTTCGTCAAGGTTCCTGTCTGTTCCAGGGACTAGATGACCAGAGAAACAAGTGAGCTGCACCTTTTAGAAAAGGCTTGTGAGGTTGTCCTTGGCTTTCATGGTGGAACTGTATAAGCAAGGTGTAAATGACTTCGCAGCCCAGATTTCTCTCAGCATCTTTACCTCAACAGAGCTGTTCACAAGATAAAGGAATGCAGAGACAAGGGTCATGGGGAAGGAGCAGCTGGATGAGCCAACCTGTGGGAAGAGATGGTACCGCCTTGCCTTCTGATGGCAGCCTTGCAGCTGCCTGTAAGATAAGAACATGAATCCCAGAGATAGAGCAGATGTGGGCTTGAAAACCACAGGCTTGTTAATAATTGTGGACTAATATATCACAAAAGTGTCTACAGGCTGCCTTGGAAGTGCTCACATGAGCACGAGAGAGGGACAGGGACAGAGCACAGGGTGCCTAGACAGGCTGTGGACACTGATCTTTCAGACCTACACTGACCAACCCTCAAAAAGCAATTCCACAAGCACCAGTTCAGCCACCTACATTGCATCTTGTATTTCCATATTTTCAAAGCCAGCAGCACTGCTTTGTCTGTCGGGTGCTGGTTTTGAGGTGAGAGCTGCCCCTGGGAGCATAGTTTGACTGATGGGGGAGCATCGTGGCTGTTGAGCAGGAAGATGACCTCCCATTGTGGGCATAATCGCTACATTCCTTGACTGGGAGAGGAGCGGAGCAAGCCTGCCTGTGTAGGACTTACATGGAAATGGCATTTTTATGGGAATATCTGAAATGCCTCTTACAGGCACCCAGTTAAACACTCCTCTCTGTCTGGCCACAGGCCAGTCTGGAGTCCTTTGAACTCCTTGCCCTCCAGGCAGAAGCTGGGGTTGAGTTCTCCTATTGACTTTCAGGACAGTGTGTTTTCGGTAGTAGCCACAGCGAAGGGAACCCAGCTGCCTAAATTGCTGCCAACAAAGTTTCATGTGTCTCATCAGCCATGGTAGGTGTTTGACAGAGTTTTGTCTTCTGCAGTTATTGTGGCACTGTGTCCACTCACTGGCAGACCTCAGTTTTTAGCAGGGATAGAAGGCGGATCACAGCTGGTAGCCAGGCAGTCTGCCAGTGCACATCAGCCATTTCTCGTGATATTTAGCAGCTGAACTAAGTAGATTTATTTATTTATTTGTTTGTTTATTTATTTATTTATTTTGGTGTGGAAGCTTTGAAACATGTTGAACTTGCCATGTAGGAAAATGTCCTGTTAGTCCAGTGCTCATTTGTAGCAAGGGCACACAAGTTTGGGAGCATATTCCTGCTCACGGCTTAAAATGTGCTTTCAGCACAACATCATGCATGCATTCCCTAGACCTCTTGAGAAGGTCCCAACGTCCTGTTTCTATGTGCAGATATACAACGTGGTGCATGTAGCCAGGGAAATAAAGCTAAAAGTGTGTGTAAATTCAGAGCCTGCTCTTTCAGCTCTCGTGTACCATATGCTGCTCTCGGGGAGAGTAGGATTTCAGCCCAGCAATCAGGCTCCTGTGGGAGACTCGCACTGCCTTTCTGCTGCTCTAGTCAGAGGCTTTGTGTGAAGTTGCTACTCCTGAACTCAAACGAGGACTGAATACCACCAGGGAGGGCTGAATGGTTTTCATGGCCTCACTATTCTGTATGGCGCTGCTTTAAGGGATTGATTCATGTCACTCTTGGTTTCCTCCTCTTGCTTTGGGAACTAAGTTTTAGACTTTACCGTTGAAATGTGGAAGAGAATAAGAGAGGATCCAAAATATTAATCTCTGAACAGCAAAATGTATTCTGCTTTTCTAAGGTTATTACCCTAAAATAAGGTAAATAAAGCTCATGTTGCCTTCTGGCTAGCAAAACTAATTCAGCTTTGTTTCCTAGCTCTTATGACTAACTTGCCCTCCCAAGCCCATAGGCTCTTCCTGACCACTTGTGGGGCTAAGCGGCAATATGTGCAATGGCTTAGGGCTGTATGTCCTACTGAGGATTTATTTACATCCCTAAACTGACTGATATACTGGCTGCCATCTCTCAGAACAGGATAGGGGTTGGAGTTACGCTGCCGTAGGGGCACTAAGGTTGATTTATTTTACATAGCTCTTCATTTCAATAGGATGAGTGGGCATTTAGTATATCTAAAACGTCTACTTCCGTCTCAAGTATGGTTGAAATTGGCCAATGGATTCAAAAGTTATTAGAGGGGATTAAAAGACAGACAGCATGATCAGATAAGCCTGTTTCCTCAGAAAACTAGGCTAAAAAGGGAAAAAAAAATCTAGTGCAAGGACTCCTGTGATGTCCTCTGTACATCCTGTTTTTTCAGCATCCACTGTAGTTAATACTGCAAGCTCTGAGTATTTATAAATGAGTGATGCAGCACGTACTGAAGCGCTGCTCTCCTTTGCTCTGTTTACATTACACCTAGAACACGGAATGTGATTATCCCACTGATGTGGCATCAATCCTCTGTCTTGGGAGCTGAAATCTGTTGTGCATGCATAAGGAGTGGCTCCAGGTTAACCGCATCTGAACACCCCCTTGCCCAAACAGGATTTAGTGGCCAGGAGACAAACCTCGTGTCCCTGTCCCTATTCACTGATGGACTGTAAGACACGCCAGCAGGTTCGTCATTCTGTATCCCAGAGCAGCTGATGAGGACTTTGCTTCTTCTCGGTCTAGGTGTGAACATGGACATGTTTTAGTTGATCAGGGATGTGAGGCTGTGTCCAGCTCAGCCCCAAATATACACTTGACTATCATCCTTCATAGTCAGCATCATTTTGCTGTCTAGAAGTTGCCAGTTCATAAATAAAGGTTTGCAGACTGGGACGTGGGGAAGTCCATGAGGTATTGTGTTTGGTCTCTAGATAAGCAGCTGCCACTTTGACTGTACAGCAAAGCCAATGGAGCTTTGATCCCCATGTGCATTTCAGAGCAAGTGCTGTTAGTCGTGAGCCCACCATCCAGGAGAAGTGAGGGAAAGGGGCTGGATTTAATGGACCTTTTCATCAGAGAGAAGGATGCTGGAAGGAAAGGCAGCCACAACTGCAAGAAGAAAAATAGTTAAAGCTTGCGAAGCTATTAAGACTTGGTATTTAATTTCAGTCTACATAAAGGCATATTCTGGGAGGTGAATTTTTAAATGTAAAGGAAAGGTACGTGGATAAGGTTTGGGGTTCTGCCTTTTCTTGGTGTTTCCAGCCCAGTTTCTGTGTTCCCATTTATATTGCAAAGCCGGTAAATTTTCAAGGAGACACACAAATCCAGAAATAAAAGGAATAGCTGGTTGTGAACCTGCCGCCCACATACATAGCCAGTGAGCCAGCTGGGTGCCAGCACTCCTCCCTCCCTTCCTGCTTCTCTGACATCCCTGTTGGCTCAGCCGTCATGACATGACTGAGACATTGCTGAAGTCCACGAGGCAGATTTCCCGAGCAGGGTTGGGAATGAACTCCAGAAAATGGTCTGGAGAAACCACCTTGGCTTCCAGAAGCTGTAGTGCTGGGATTCTGGTAGCTCCTGAGCATCATCAGGAAAAAGAGGTTCTATGACTCAAAATCGGTGCTTTGAACTTTTTCAGATGAGCTGGTAGACAACATGGTTGTCAGAGGTGATGGACATCAGATGAAATTCATACCTGAAGATGAAAAGATTCTGTCTGGTGCTTGCTTGGGTTTTCAGACCTTCTGAGTGTGTCTTGACACAGCTCATGGTGCAGCTACCTACTAGCACTTCTTGCATGGGAAAGCAGAGGATGGGCTGCTGGGCAAACCCTGGGAGAGCTGGGATCCCTTCCTCCTGCTGGTGGAAGAGGCAAATAACTTCAGACCATTCTGCCCTTCATTCAGTTCACGCTGTGTTTGTCCAATGGTAAGCAGCAAAGTAATTGCATTTCGTGCCTCTGGGTGCTGCTGTCAAAGAATAAAAAATAGCAACAGGAATTTCTGGGGCTGGGCTTCCGTTCAGAAGCTCAAAAAGTTTGTACGCTCTTGAAAATCCCTCCCTGCCCTTCCTTCTCAGCTGGGTGTTTAACGTTATGAGGGAACACTTGGTACCATGCCTAGTCCTCTGGATTAGTAATTTGCTTTGTTGTTTGTGTTGATCTAAAGCCCCTGGTTATGCAGCAAAAAGTCAGCCAAGTTCCCTTCTTGGAGGAGTCTGGGAGGAGGTCATTAATCTGGTGTGCGTAATGAAGCACTGTGCTCAGAAGGGTCATTATCTGCGCGCTGCCAGCCTGCCGTCCGGAAAGGACCAAGCCGCATTTACCCCGATGGCATCAGGTGTGCAGCTGGGAGGAAACCCCTGCAGCAGCCAGAGGAAATCTCAGAAAATGGCTTGCTGTCAGAAAGCAGTTTTCCTGCTGAAGTCTGCCCTCTCCTTTCCTCCCGGGATCTGCAGAGCTGCTGCCTTTTAGCAATTTGCTCTCTGGAAGAGGTTGAGAGTAGATGGCTTCTGCCCCTGCTTTTGTCGGCGTAGGTTTATGGGAGATGTGGGTGTGCACTGTGCTGCCCAGGAGTGGGTCACAGTCTGGGTCTAAAGGCTGCAAGATGCTTTTTTTATGCCTCTACCCAGGCCTTGATCTCTGAGCAGTTTATATTCTCTGTATCTGTTTCTACCAAATGCTTCCCCCACCCAGCCACCTGCTGAAACCAACCCAGGCTCTTTGGTTTCTTTTGTTGCTAATTTGCGGTAGTGCTTTTTTTTTCTTTTCTGTGCTGCAAGAGGTATAGCCTCATATAACCCAGCTTGGGAAGACTCCTGATAGCAGCTCCCTCCCATCCTCCCCATCCCCGTTTGTCTTGCGTCTCGTTTGCAATTGCCATTATTTTATCCCTCTGAGGCACCTACTGCTAAGGCTCCCCCCAGTGATGGATGCTGACAGACCGGATGCATAAATATTAAGAAAGGTGGAAAGAGCCAGAGTTGCAATTTCTGTGTGCAGAACAGCAGTGGAGATGCTGCTTTTAGAGCTGACCAATGCAACTGCAGTCTGGGCTCCTGACTAAAAAGCCTATAGATGCAAGTTAGGCTCAAGTTCTGGCTGGAACTGGAGTTGTACATCTTGTGCCAGCGAGGCAGAGAAGCAGATATGCTGGTTATACTGGTGATTTTCACTGGACTTAGGGCTTAGTCAGGAGACTGATCTGGTCTCTAATTGTATCCTGTTCCTTGTCTAATTTTTGTTGCTGGTAGGGTAAGACAAATTTGTTCCTAGGTGGTCTTACAGATTTTCAGTTTCCTGCGTCTTGACGTGAAAAATCTGATGTGAACATAAGCCCCTGTGCATGGCCCTAGAAATGATTATGTTAGCTGTCAGTCTGGTACATTACCCTTGCAGTGAAGTATCACAAGTCACCTGTCTATGTGACCACCTTAATAAATCAGCGTGTGACCGCCTGGAATTGCTAGAGGTTTGGTATTATCAGAAAGCCTGATGGCAATATTCAGATACTGAAGGAACAAGAAAGTCTTGATTAACGCTGAGTTAGCTGTCTCTTCTCTAATGCTGTTTCCAGTTCAACGGATGTCTTGATAATAGTGTTTGGTCTGAAGGCCATAGACTTATTGATGGTCACAGATCAAAATACCATCACTTCCAATAAATTATGCTGCCCTATTTCTGTTAAGAAGTACACCAAGGAACAACATCTGTAAAAGCAAGGGGAAAATCTGAGCAGTCTCAACAATGAATCACAGTGCTGCTACCCAGAGCGAGAGTGAACATGACTGAAGTCCATTTCCAGAAGTGAAATTTGAGGAATGCAAATTTGAGGCTGGCAGTGGTTCTGTGTTGTGGACCCCACAGCACAGTGAGGATGGTGTTGTTTTTGGAGGATCCCAAATTCAAACTTTCCTTGCCTACATGTCCTTCTGCAGACCTCTTTGGCCATTTATCCCACCTTGGATCAGGTATAGTTTCGGGAATTTGAGGATAAATAGATTAGGAGTATTGCAAAAAG
Organism: Cygnus atratus; assembly: GCF_013377495.2. Lineage (NCBI taxonomy): Eukaryota > Metazoa > Chordata > Aves > Anseriformes > Anatidae > Cygnus > Cygnus atratus. The sequence goes on from NC_066363.1 coordinate 6,009,744, forward strand.
GCACTTAATGTTTTTCTTACATGTCAGGATAATAATGCCAGAAGTTTGTGATGGACCAAAATAATTTTAATGTTCACAGTGTCCCAAACATCATCTCTCTGTTATTACCTATGAGCATGAGGCTGAGACTAGTGTGATCACACAAAGACCTCAATATCCCTGCAGACAATACAGCAAATTAATACTTTATATGATCATGGTTTGGGAATGTACAACAATCCTCATCTTGCTAGGACTGATCTCTCAGACCAGCGTGGAGTATGTCAGAGATCTTGTCACTTTTCCAAGGTTTTCACCTTGTCACTACTCACTGTCTGCAGGAAAAGGGAGGCTCACCAATTTAGCATTTTCCCAAAAGTACTAACTTTCGCTTACACAAAATGTGCAAATTACCTTCCTTCATTTAAAACTCATAGAGTGTAGTATATTTTTGTAGTAGGAAACAGATTGGAGGACATCTTGTTTCAGAGCATGCAAAAAACTAACCAGAAGTCCAGAATCACTCACTTCTGTCCATTTACTATCAAGGAAACATAAAAGCAGCTGTTTGCACAGTCCAGGTATTTCCTTAAGATGAAAACTTTTGCTCTGTGGCAACCTATGAGCATCCATTAAAGCACAGATTGTGGAGCAGAGCAGATTGTGTGGTTCTGCCCATCTGCACATCAGATACCCATGCTTACTTTTCAGTAAGAGCAAGGAGCTGGATGTAATGTCATGCAGTCATAATTCTTGGCAGTTGCTATAGTTCATATGTTTATAGGAAGCTGAAGCTTTGGAGCATTTATCAGATCTCTTTACGCTTCCTGCATTAGTGCTTGGGTGTTTTTTTTTCAGCTGAGCTCTCGGGCTGCCGAAGCCCTCTTTGGTAGGGAAAGAGCCATGTGTCCAGTGGAATGTTTTGTGGAGGAATGACTGTGCTGAAAAAAAAAAAAAGGAGAACAAGTCCAGAAACACCTTCCTGGACAATGCATGTTTGTAAATTTAGATTTTTTTTAAGGAGTTTTGAGAAGGATAGAGAGCAGCTCTCTCTCTAGAGTTTGGTGTGAAACAGAAATGGTACCTGTGAGATGATGGGCTCTCCCTTGGAGGGGAGGAGGGTTGTGGCAGACTGACCTGGCAGCACGCAGCACTTTCAGCCTTCTGAAAGTAGACAGCAATGAACTCAGCTGTCAGCCTTGGGATGTCATTTAGGGGCTGGACTGAGGCTTGGAGCCACAGCTTGCAATGGAGGACAGGCATTATACAGCATCTAGAGCCAGGGCAGAGCTTCTAGCTGGGCAAAGCACATGCTGTCTCAGCCATGTGGACCTTAGCAGAAGGCTTTAGGGGTGCCGTGTGTGTACCTCCACCACCAGCCTTGCTGTCTGTGCTGTGGCATGGTGGCACGGTTCAGCATCCCTGGGCACCCAAGCAGGTGTGTGCTCCCAACCGTAAAAAGAAGGTAATGCTTCTTGCTGTGCCCAGCCAAAGGAGCCAAAGGATAATCCCAGAGGTTCTCAGCTCTTGGTATGGGCCATGGGGGCTGCAGGGAAAATGATTTTCCTGGTTTTCCTGGGACAGCCTGTACATGCAGAGGGTTGGGCACCCTCTTTTCTTCCTTTCCCATTCCTTCCATCTCAGTTTAGGAGGTATGAGGGAAATAACAGAGGGTGCTCCAAGCTTCCCTACTCCTATGACCCCATCACCCCGAATGATCCAAGCAGGGCTGGGGTTTGCCCTTAGGATGGTCATACGGTATAAAATTTCTTCTAGGATGAAATTCCTTCTTTTAATATAAGCCCCATTTAAATAATCAAAGTCCCGGCGATGAGATGCAACTGGCTTGTTTGCCCAAGAGAGTGTTTCAGAATACTTTTACCCAACAGTTGGTCTGAGATCAAAAAGACTTGGCATTGCACTGTTTCCTGGATAACACGCCGTCATTATTTATTAATCTGAATCAAAGTGCTTGATGTTTTCATGTGATCGGTTAGAGCCTTATCGTCTGCCTCCTATTTTTTTAAAATTTGTTGTGTTTCAAGAAAGTTTTGAAGCTGTTGCAGTGGGAAATCCATAGCTTAAGTGGCAGCTTGCTCATCTTTTATTTATTTTTGTAATACTCCCATTGTTCCTTATTCAAACCTCCAAAAGATCCTTGTCCTCACTTAAAAGTTTTATGCTTGGATGGTAGCCTAAAGGTGACTTTTAAAAAGAAAAGCATGTTTTCCTTTGTTTGAGTAGATATTGTCCTGTTTGTTGCTTTGTGATTTAAAGAAATGTCTCTTGTAAGGTCAAAACCAAGTAATTTTAAAATACATTTTTGTATTAGGATCAAAATGACTACGTTAAGTTCCCATATTTTTTTTTTTATATATACTTTGCAAACTCAATCAGAACCATGTCAAGTCAGTGGGTGAACCAGCAATGGGATGTGATTAGGCTGATTTCTGGCCTGTTTCCATCATTCTTGGAGAGAAAGTGTTTTTTATTTCCTCATGGAAAAATGTGATTTTCTGTGAGAAATCTGCTCCCTTTTCATTTTGGAGGCTTCTTTGTTATACAAAGAAATTTGTATCTCAAAGTAGATGCTCTTTACTAAAATGCCGCTCTTATTGGAAAGACATTTTTCTATAGAAATAGAACTTCAATAGGAAATTTGCAGTCAGCTGTTACATACAGCAGGCAACACTGCTCCCCCTTCCTCTCAAAAGGGTGCTTTCGTACAGAGCCTGCACTTCTGCATAGCCATGCCAGTGTTGTGGTTTTATAAGCATGTTTTCCTGACTCCTGTTTTTGTATTAAACGTCCTCACAAAGAGGGATGATGATTAATTGGAAACTACAGAGGAAACTATAAAATCAATTGCTCTCAAAGAACTGTATAATGTAGAAACTAAACTGATTAGAAAAAACAACAGAGAAAGATATGTCTGTTCTCCCTCCTTATTCAGTTATATGAGTCGTAGCTGTTACTTGCAAGATTTTTCTTGCAGAATTGTAACCCTTATACTTTGTCTAATTGGTGCTCAGCTACACATTATCTGCGAACATACCAAACAATATTAAAAAAACAGAAAAGCCAAAAATTCTCTTGATGGACTTATTCTGACCATTTATACTGCAAGAAGGCCTGATCCCCGAGCTGATTGTGCTTCTTTATAAAATAAATCCACAAGATTTTCTGCTCATAAATAACTGTGAAATGATTGAACTTTAAAACATAAGACTTCTCATGTGCTAAACCTCACGGAAGAATAATCTCTTGATAAATTTAGTTTTAAAGCAACGGAAGCATAGATGATTGCAATTCTATTTTTAGACATGCGCAGTAAACCATTTCCATTTGGTTTATAGTAATGTTAGTTTAACTTGGAGCCTCCAAACGAAGAGGGAGATGTGGGAACATGCAAGAGCAGCAAGGGTCAGTGTGGCAAGCAGTCCTGGCGCTGGGCTTGGAGGCAATTTTGGGAAGGGGATGGTCACAGATTGCAGGCAGGGAGGGGCCAGTTAGAGAGCCACGAGATGGCCGGAGCTGCTGGCGGCATGGCCATGTCAGAAAGACTGGAAGACCTGAGCATATATCTCTGCTACCAACGTGTACTAGCCAGCACAAAGCAAATTTAGACCGTCAGTTCTTGGGCTTATTGCAGTGTGTATTGGGGCAAATGGAGGCAGTGTCAGGAGCTCTAGGTTTGTGCTATCAGACCATACCGAAATAATGTGTAGAAGTAGATTAGCTGTGTTGACCACATGGAGATGTGTTTCTGCCTCAAATCTGTAAGGAGAAAGAAGTTAAGATAAGCAGCAGAACTCTGTCATGGACATCTAATTCTTGTTAGCCACTGTAAGAGTAAATGTTAAGTATGTGAAGTGGGATTTCCCATTACTTTCTTAAAGTGAATCTTCAATGGAATTTAGGTTCACCTGGGAATATTATAAATTGTAAGAATTGAGAGTATCAGTAATGCTTTTAATGGTCTGATTTTTCAAACTGAATGTTCTTGCTTGGATGTAAGGGTTGGCTTAAAGACTTTCTTGTGTTTTGTGACAGCATTTTTTGAGGTTCTCTTAGGTAGCTCCATCATTTTGGGATGGAAAAGGGAGGTAGGAGAAGTCATGTTGTAGCCCAAGCTGCAGCTCAGAGCTGCAGTCTGGTCTGCTGGGACCATTTTTTCCAGGATGTCTTCTTTATCTTCTTTGCAACTCATTGACTTGGAGATCAAGTGAGAAGAACGATTTCCATATATGATGGTTACTAGTTTGAGGTCCCTAGACAGTGTGAGAATCCTGAAGAAATGGACAAGGGCCATCTGAACCACCGTCCAAATTTGTATTTTTTATTTCCCCGCTTAAATTTCTCTCTTCTCTGGCCAGCAGTAGAGATGGGCTGCAGAGAACGACAATCCAAGACAGCTTTTCAGTAGTTAGCACTACAAGTTTAGTCAATATTTTTGGAATGGAAGTAGAGTCAGGGGAGCATATTTTGGAGCCAGGCTAAACACAGTTATGTGGAAAGAGGATCTGTGCTGTAATGCTGGTTCTGCTTTTAAAATCACTATATGCTTTGGCATAATCTGTAAGACAAGCCCAAGAGTGGCACAGGAAATTGTCTGGAAACTGGGATGGAGGTTCGCTTTTCAACTGTTTTGGGTTGTTTCTTCATGGCCCCTAGGAGTCCTGGATGCCACTAGTAGGTATGTCATTCTACTTTAAGAAATATTAGCTCAAAACGACTTTTGTCCACAGAGATGCACAATCCAGGTCTCCACCACGCCTTTAGTCTGCAGAAGTAAAATACAAGGTGGACTATCTTTTCCAGATGCCCGAGTCAAATGGTGTGTCTGGGAGAATTGCGCTCAGCTGAGTGAACACGTTTCTGGGAACAGCATGGTTGTCATTGGCTAATTAAGTGTAGGCAGTTTGTTGGAGCTGAATATCTATACTGAATGTGGTAAAATAGTAGTGGGCACTGGAAAACTGTTGTAGAAGTGAAAACTGAGGTAGAAGTGTTGGAGTTTGCCATCTGCAGGAGTGGAACAGCCCCATGCTCTGCTCCTTTTTCACCGTGCACGTAGAAGTTGCTGGTCCCTATTTTCCAAGAAGAGTCAAGCAGAAGAAAATCTAACACACAACACACACCTTGAATCGTATTCCATAGTGGTCAGAATTTGGGGGAGATGGATTTCCATCCAGATGCCCTTGCTCTGTCAGAGAAAAGCAGACATGCCAGCATAGACACTGAGTTCACAGGTACCTATCTATATGTCAATACCTAAATTTAGGTGTCCTAATCAACAAATTGAATCATCGGTATCTTTGCTGCAGTCTAGTCTGGTTTATCTCACTAAAGTAGACATGTAAAACAGGAGAGATGACTCACGTCCTGACAGTGTCTACTTCTCCCTGAATGTCTGACATCCTGCATTTCTTTGGTTTGGCCAGTCAATTCCATTGCATCAGAGAAGATAGATTCATTCTGTTCTATGTATGAGGCTATTTCATATGAGTTGCATGTCCAGTGCATATATTTACAGCCAAAAACTTCTATAATACATTATTTGTCCTGTCCAAGCTGAGAAACTATCCTGCAGGATGGATGAAGATAGAGATGAATGTATAGAGGAGTAGGCTGTACTTAAATTACTAGGCTCTTACATGGCCAAATAAAAATTAAGAGCCAGACGAAATCTGCCATTTTCTCATCAATTTTTTATTTTTAGTAAGCATCATCTCAAGAAAGGAAAAATAAATGAATCTGAATGTTCAAGCCATGAAGTCACTTCTGTATCACTGCAGGATCCCATCAGAGCAGGTGCTATTATACCTAATAGCAATAATGTCCCTTGAGGGCTCCTACATTGCCAGCATTCGTATAGTAAGGTAGGGCTCTGGCACGGAAGCTGTCCTGCACATAGGAGGGGATTAGAATCAAGATATTGGCTGATCGCTCGGTGCATTTATAACTGATGTTATGAATATTATATTATTATTTTTTTAATAGTGTTGTTTTCTTTTTCTTTTAGAAAGTGCAAACAAGTTCCCAAATTATGGAGCTAGTGCATTTTCCATTTAGAAAATGTCCTGCCATACCATCATCAGATGTTGCTCTTTCACAGGCCACTTGATGTCTTATTTTCTGTTTTACTCATTGACTGTTTGGTCTCATAAGCTAAATTAAGCAAGAAGCCACAACAGGGGGTTGCAATACTAGGCCACTATTGTATGCTTCCAGTGCATTGTGCCTCAGGCCCAATTGAGTATTACCAACCACTCAAGCATGCATCGTTGACACATAAATGCATATTTGGATGTAGCTTGTTAGTAAATGCAATGTCCCCAGCAGTTTTATTTGGATGATTATATTATTGCTAATTAACAGAAAATGTCATGACTTATGGAAAATAATTGTTTGTGCAATGTGTTATTTACTCTGTAAAATTATTCTGTGTAAAAAAGATGAGGAAATTATACAGAGGAGAAGGGGAAAGTGGGATATTCAGGAGAGTCATGGGGTTCTCAGTAGTGTGAGTCTCATTGACATCAGTGGGACATAGCCAAAATCACTCCTGGTAATGTGACTCACTCATATACCTCTAAAATCATCTGTGTTCGCCACTCGTTAGATGCCCTCCTTCATTTGCTCAGATGCACTTTAGGTTTTGGTTAGTGTCAGGAGAAATAAAGTTTAATTCAGCTAACCTGCCAGGAAAATATAGTAGCTAGAGGGCGGCAATCTTTGTGCTAGTGTTAAAGGCTACAAGGTATTAAAACAGGAACAATGAAAAATCCCTGGCTTCTCGGCATCCTTGCTTCATCCACCTCATTTACATAATGGTTTAGAGCATTATGTAATTCAAATCAAATAGCTGTCAGTAGGCACCAGCTTCCATTGCATCTTTTCCACGAAGCTGCACTGAGTCGCTGAAGTAACCGTATCTGAAAGGAATGACAGAAATGAAATAATTCTGTCTCGCAGATGCCAGGGATCTGACCCACCACCTATTGCAGTCAAACAAAATATTCCCCTTGGCTGATGTGAGGCAAGGATTGCACCCTCAGCACCACGGTAAGCTCTTAACTCTGATTCCTAAACTTGGCAACCAAACACAGGCAGTTTTCAATGGCAAACAAGCAGAATATCCCTCCTCTTTAGACAGCAGTAATTCTCTTTCTGTCTCTTGGTGGGGGAAATCTCTTCCCTTCCATCACATTTGAAGATCCACTGGCTTTATCCAAACAGTACTGTCAAATTTATAGGTTACTAAATAATGAATCAAATCTTCAATATACCCCAGTAAGCAGCAAATAGCCTCTCCCTGATGGTGTTCCTGTTCAATTTCATGGGTCTCTATTTCCATTGCTGAAAAAGATAATATTGCCAGTGCACTTCTACATCTGTGCCTTTCGATTTTTCTATTCTCTGTCTTGTTGCAAAATGCACTGAAAAGGCCTGCCTGTTGTTGGGGCACCATTAGCACCCAACACCATCCAAACCCATAGGGACATAGGTACCCTGCACCCTTGTCCAAGGGAATCTACTAGAATAGACAGAAACGCATCGCAGGAGATTAAGGAGAATAAGATAGCTGTGCCAAAATCACTCAGGATTGGTGCAAATGTCACTTGAGGGTTATTTCTAAGTGCTGTGGACAGGGAGACGTTTGTGGAAGGCTTATGTTGGCTTCGGATAAAGTAGGTGGGGGGGTGAGTTCATTTTCTTGGCTGATGAATAAGAAAGGGAATGAGGTGGAGAAAGATGGGAAGCTGGGTGTACTGTAGGTGTGTGTGTGGATGGAGTCTGGTAAAGGTTAGCGGTCACAGAGCAAAGTGCTGCTGATGCTGCAGATGGAGGAGTGCTTGGCAGGACCTGCTGTCCGACCTCCTTTCTGCTGGATGTGAGAAAGGGACTTGCCACCTCCCGTAGCTTAACTTTGTGTGCTTTGTGTCTGTCTCTACTAGCCTTTCACATCTAGTGTTTTCTTGACCCTTCATCTCATCCTCTTTTTGTTCCTCTCACCTGAAGGAAGGAAAACATATATTGCACCATTTACTCTTAAAAATGGGTTTTATGTTCAGTTATTGTATCATGTTTGTCTCAGTTCAGTGCTAAAACTGCAAGAGGCCCTGTCTTTGCTTGCAGTTTCATCCATCTTTTTTAATGTAGACATGCCAATTCTGGTGATGGTTTCTGTAAGTCTGTTGGTTTTTCCTGCTGATGAGTGTCTCTCCGTAACTTAGAAGGGGGTGAATCCCTTCTAAGGGATGTGTTAATATCCCTTCTAAGGGTGTGTTAATACATCAGATAGCCCAGCTCTTCAGCTGTGGCTCCCCCTCTTCTGAAAGCATACAGAAAAGCTTTTGGTGGCCAGCCTAAAGCCTGCCTTCTTAAAACAGTATAACTACCCCATAATGGCTTCAGAATATATTTTAATAGCTGTTTTACAACTTCCTATATCCGTTAAAACGTCTTTACAAAACACTCTGTGAATAAAATGGACCTGATTTGATATATTTTATTCATGGGAGCATTCAAAGCACCTAATGGTGTGAGTAGTGTATATTATATTTGGCATAACATGGAGCTCTCCTGTAGGTTTCTTATTTCTTGTTCAAAAGTAACTGACTGTATCCTTAGCTGAAAACATTTGGCTTGCTTGGTAGCTCTGCTGCAAGCTCTGTTGGTTCAGAGTAGCAAAGGAGAAATCGTCCCCGGATCTGAAGACTGACTAGTTTCTAGTAAAATAACTCTGAGGACAATCTCTAGTTAATTAAAATAGATATGAAAACCTGTTGGGTGCAGAGAATTACAATTTTCTGCAAAATATAGAGATGTGCACTGATAACTATCAAATGCTGTTTCCCTCTTGCTTATTTCTGTCATTCAGTCGCAGCATAATTTAAAACAAAAACACCTGCAAAGAAAGCAGAATATTTTTAGCTCACTAAAAATATGTATTTTATCATAAGAGAAGACTTAGTGCCAGCACTTAATTCTTGGCATAACATTTGTCATCCCCAAATACAACATCGGGATGAAATCTTCTGAATTAATTTCCTTTTAGCACGTTAACTTGCTGAAGACTTTATCTTATCAATAAGTCATTGGTAATGTCAGAATGTCATGATTCTGTTGAGTGAGATGCCAGCTCATTAAACTGGATTTAAAAGTAGATACAGCACAGGCAGAGCAGGTTGTGACAAATGGCGTGTGGGTCGGTAACTCTGAGATTTCACTTTGGACATTTTGTGTTTATTTCTGCCCTCGGTCTGCATGCTTGGTGAACAAACAAGGCTCGTTTTAGGAAATGTGTGCATTATGCGATGTCATATCAACCTGCAGGCTTGCTTCGTGACGCGGGCAGCAGGAGGAACTCTGTCTCACAGCTCCTCCTGCGTCAGTCTGGGGCTCGTCTCAGTGCTCGGCTTTTCCTGGGAGATCTCCTTCCAGTGCTAAGAACACAGCAGCCGTTTCCGTCAGATTTTTGTGGAATGTCAAACCTTTCTGTTGCAGGCCAGCCATGGGAGCCTGCCTGGTCCTCGGCAGGTGTTGATGTCCCCAGACTCTCTGCTACGTTTGGCAGCATCCCCTTTCTCACCTTTGACTCCAAGCTCACCCAACGGGATGTTTCTGAGCAGTGCTCTCTTTAAAGACAGCATATCTATCCAAATATTCCTGGTCCTAGTAGATCGCTTCTTTAGCTGCTGTGACTTCCCTGGGATGGGTTGAGCTGTGCTCATTTACACCAGCTGGAGATGGGGCTGATTATATACGTTAGGAACGTGTACCGCAAGAAACCGTTGTGTACGGTCTTGACAAAATTATGTCTGTCAGAAAAAAGAAATAAACCAAATATCAGTTTAAGCAGAAGTAATGAGTGTGCTGTGCAAAAGTTCAAGGGCTGTCTTATTCAGTTCCCCCTTGTTTTGGTGTGAGCACACAGACCTTCAGAATGTGTATGAGCAGCGGCTGAAATGTTTCAGTAAAAATTTCAGTAAAAAGAATTTCCTGTGACACCTCCTAGCTGAGGTGCATGAAGTGAGGTATAAATATAAGCAAAGTAAGTCTCCTAAGGTTGTCTGTTGACGGTCAGTAAAATTACGAAGTCACCTAGCCTCCTGTAGGCTCTTAATCTTTATGTAGAAGTTCTTTATTTGATCTTAATTAGAAACAAGATTTCTCCATGAAGCCATTACATGCTTCATGGTTGGAATAAAATTTTCATGTGGTCCCATATCACCTTGCAGTCTTAGATACGGTAATGTTTGCGTGTGCATGCGTGTAAATTTATGCATAAGAATCTGTGAATCTAGGCCAGTGACATTGTATTAGATGTGTCATTGCATCGTTCCTTATTTCCCTAGCCTATTATTCTCATGTTTTGTAGTGCTCTGTAGGTCAAAGAAAAATGCCAAACAGATTATATGGAGAAGAGGTTAAAAAAAAAAAGATGTCAGCGCTGTATGCAGACCCAAACACTTGAAGGGAAACCGTCCTCGTGATTGTTTTTGTTACCACAGCAGTTGAGAACACAAAGTCTACATTTAGTCACAAACATTTTGTAAACAAAGGAGAATTTTGAAGTCTTGTTTGTTATTGTGTAAGATTTATATCTGACAGAATCACAGTGGAGACATACCTGCCCCCATGTGCTATCATCCTTCTCCCCAGCCCGTGGTCAGTAGTAGCTTTTTGGTTATCATCACTGAATTCAGAAGGGTTGTATGAATAAAAGCCTACTCGAGATGAGCATGTCTGATGGCATCCAGTCTTCATTCTATGAATGTCACTTTCACTCTGTTGGTCTTCAAGTTTGACTCCTTTATTATTATGGCTCCCAAGCGTGTGAAATACACGTGTGTACGTCCTTTATACTCTGTGTGCCAGGCAAGCAATCCAGAGCCATCGTGCACAGTGGAGGTGAAAGCAAGACAGGTCTTTGAGGTCAGTATTCCTCCAGGTGTAGTGGACGGCAAGGACCTCAGTCTCTGCTTCCCCCAATGCACAGGGGACCTTGCTACCAGTTTGTGTCAGTGTCTCAAGCCATGGGAAGTGATTGTCAGGCACTCGGGTGGAGATCTGAGTCTGCAGACCCCACGCGAGAACAGGAGGGCAGGCAGCTGGAGGTGAGCAGGACCACTTTCCTTGTATCCCATTGCCCAAGTGGCTTTTTGGGTGCTGGTCAACCATCCGTGGGGAGTCAAGGTAAAGCTTGTAGGGCATGTATGTCTTCTTTGGAGAACGTGGAAGGTCTTCTGAGCTGGGATGACTAACGCCTACAAGAGTAAGGCTAAAGCTATAGTGGAAACTGGCATTTATCTTACTGAGTAAATACAGATGCTAGCAATATCTTTGTACTGTTCCCACTTCTTGCCATGTCATAGAAAATATGCATCTTGGGGCTTTATTTTCTTATGCACATTTTGTTTACATAAGCAGTACATTTTTATCAGCACGAACCGATGTTAACTGAATTTAACAAAGACAAAGCAAGAAGGAAATGTTCATTCTGTGCATGGTGATATCACAGAAACAATGTGTTTTGAAGCCTTGTACTTCAAAAATATGCCTGAGAGGAATGGAAAAATCCAGGCTCATATTTTAAAAATGTGAGTCACAACAGCTATTATCTGTTAAGAAGTGGCATTCCAGCTCTTTGATTCAGTCATTAATGATTTCTTTTTTAAGTAGTGGTGCTTTCTTACCCTTTTAAGAAACATCTGCACTAACCCTGGCTATTTGTGTTCGCAATTCATAGATTCAAAGAAATTAGACATAGAAAGGACCTGTGAAATCATCTTGTCCATTTCCTGAAAGCATATGAAATTGAAAAAAGAATTATACTAAATATATATGTTAAAATGTAGATACTTTGACTTACGTACAATATGAAGACAAATATGTCGATTTTTCAGTTGTGAGTATGCTAAATAATGTACCTTATTTTCTTTATAGTAAAAATAAACAGAAGCGTAGCAAAAGCTTTCAAAAAGTTTGTGGAGCATTTTCTACTTTTTTCCCAACAAGCTAACTTTCTGGAATTTGCATTTAATATTCAAAAGATCTGGTTTCAAGTAGTTTGAAGGTTTTTTTTGTTTTTTTTTTTTTGTTTTTTTTTTTTTAGTTTTATATTTTAATGAGAGAGCTCTGAACAGAAAGAATTCTTTTTTTAAAAAACAGTAATTAAAACTTCTGTTTTTGATATGGTTTTGGGCAATTTTATCTCCCTCGCAATTCCCTATCCTGTTTTTTTTATTATTTTTAAAATTATTTTTGACAAGTTTTATTGCCAGAATAGTTTCTTGTAGGAAGTCTTTAGGGAGCGCTGAGAAGGATGCTGAATATTCTGGTGAATATTCGTTTTTTTTTGCGATTAAGCAACACCCATGAAAACAGCGGCACTTATCAGAGGCGTTCCACACATTCTCTTATTATCTCAATAAGTACTCAGTGTTCCTCATGCTATATGGCCATGCCTCCACCTCTGCTGTATGGAGAAGGGGCTGCAGAAGGGGCTGGGCTGAGGCAGGCTAGCAGAAACACCCCAGCATGACACAGCTCATGAAGCATGAACAGGGCCATGCAGAAGTTCACCACTAGTGTGATTTTCATTCCTTTCCTCCAGCATAGCACAGCTCCTTGTCAGAAGAGGGCTGTTGGGGTTAATTCTCCACTTCCACCAGTCTTAGACTATTAACACCTCTGTACAAATACTCAAGATACTCTCTAGTGACTTAATAACCTCCTGCTCTGATAATTTCTATGTAAAGAAGAGTATGTATAAAGCTACCACTAGGTTTCCAGTAACCATTGTATATCTAAATGTTGGAGGATGTTGTCTGGCCCATGATCCAAAGCACTCAAAGCAGGTAGATGGTCAAGCACCTGCAGGTGTATGGAGGAATTAGCTTTGGTTTGCCATGTGGTTACAAGGCTGTACAAGCTCAGGCCAGCCACAAAGTTGAGGGGCAGGTTGAGCTCATGCCCAGGGCACTGTAGGCTATCTTGTATTGACATGAGTGCTACGTAAAGACAGACGTGCACAAGATCAGACCACGGGTTCCTCCAGGGCGGTAGCCTAGGGATAGAGTGAAAATAGGGAAAGCGTATGTAGTCTTTCTTGCACGTAGCCAGGTTCTGCATCTAAGGGTTTTTCTCAGTAAGAGGCAGTGTCTTTGTGTTTAAAACCATTAATGGAACTTTTGCTCATGGATTTGTCTCATGGCTCTGTGAATCCTTCTTTTTTTTTTTTTTTGCTTGTTTTTGTTGTTTTTGTTTGTTTGTTTGTTTGTTTTTGACATTTACATCAGCTGGTTTAAACAAGTTTCACGTGGCTCCCTTGTTTGCTTCAAACCTGCTGCTCTGCAAATTCATTCAAGATTTCTCCATCCCTGTATTACGAGAGAAAGGGAACAGTCATTCAGTACTCACCATCTTGACAGCTCCAATGATGATCTGGACTCGCGTGGCAGCCCGCAGTAATCTTCTGTCTGGTTTAGAGGCCTGGTCTGTTCCTTCCCAGAAATACCGATCGGCCACTGATTTTTGTTGTCCCCTTCAGCAGTGAGACAAGTCAAGAAACAAAAATCAAAAGGGCAAAATACCTGAGAGTCCTCTGGCCACCTGTACTGATGTCATTTATAGAAAGTGAAATTCTATTTGCTTGCACTGGTGCTGAGTCACAAAGCTGTGCGCATAAGAAAACCCAATTTGTGGGAAAGCTTCTAATTTCCTGTTTTTCAGGAAGAAGGGGATAAAAAAATGATGTGGAGGTAGAGGGGAAAGGAGCAAAGAGAATAGCTAAATAAAGAAGAATGTCAGAATACCCAAAATACAGGAAAGGCTAATTTATTTTAGACTTACTTGTTGAAGCAAGTAGTAATGCAGAGTATAATGTACAAACTCCCGTAAATCATTCCTGTATGATAGTCTGTGATCAATGACAATTTAATGAATTCATTTTAAAATGAAGTCAGAATAGGAAAAACAGTAGTTGTTTGAAAGAGTACTTTACTCAAATAAATTGAGTCAATAAATATGCTATTTGTCATGCAGAGTCCAGTTAAAGTCTTGTTTGCTGACAAAAGTGCTGTCATCACGGAACCTAATAGAAGCAAACTATCTGGAACTGTCCACTATAAATAGACAAATACTGTCTGAAAGCAGAAGACAACAATTGCAGCTGAACAAAGAATTGTAGCCTGCACACACTGATAAATGCAGTAGGGTAGCCCACCTCAAAATCTACAATTTTGTTTGTCAGTTGCATATGTTCTGATGATTCTGATGTAGTATGAATGCTCTGTTGGTATTCCAAAAAAAAAAAAAAAAAGAAATAAGTCGTGTTTCTTCTATGAACAGTGTTCTAATTGTTACATAGTAAGCGTTTTTCTTGCTAGAAAAAAAATGCCATTTAAGTCACTATTAAATTCCAAAATACAGCTTCAGTGAGCTTGAACGGATTTGTGCAGGCTACTAGAAAGGGGATAAGCTTCATCCCTTTTCAAACAGTAGTTTTACATTAATTTTCACAGCTATCCATGTTGTTTAGTGCAGATACAAGAGGACTTTTTGTTCTGCTGTGATTTTCACACTTGCACTTTTTTCATGTAAACTGAAGAGTTGTGACACTTCTCACTCATTTTTACTCTGTCGTGGATTGGAAGTGTTAACACTGAAGCACCCTTAACCCAAGATGGTTAAACCTCACGGTTCTGGGTTAGATGTTCAAACTGGTGTTGGATACAAGCAGCATGATTTTCAGATGTGATGAAAGGGGTTTTTCAGCATCTCAGAAGTTTGGAGCGCTCTCATGAAGGTTTCAGGGCTTTGCCAGGCACGTTTGGGCTTCTAGCATCCTTCGGATTGTAGGGTGTGGAGGGGCAGAAAATACTCAGAAGTCCTGCCATATATCTTGAAGATGGTATTTTCTATACCCAAAGGAAAATAAATGCTGAAAAATTCCATTGCAGAAGCCTAAGACAGAGATTATGAAGAATTTTGGTGGGATTTAAGAATCTGAACTTGACCCTTCTCTTTTTAAATTTGGAATAGAACAGCTGGGGCATTTTTAGAGTTCACATCATGTGGTCTGAGATCGGTGGATTTAAATCTGCCCTGCAGTCATCTTAGGCACATTGTTCATCCACTCCCAGAGCTGCATTTTCAGAAATGAGTTAGGAATCCAATCCCTGTGACTTTCAGTGAAACTTAAGCTTGTATGAATCTAAATTACTCCTTAGATGTGACTGAAGCTCCCAAGTAACTTAAAACCTTACGAATAGGCCACAGTGTATCTACAAAGTATTTTTAGCTCTGATCACAGAGTGATTGCTAATTGAAATAACAGTTTCAATCATTTCTGGTTTCCTTGATGTTCTACTGACCATATAAAAATAGATGAAGAGTTTCCTGGTAATCAATAACCTACAAGTTATTGTTTGGTTTGTGTGTTTGTTTTTCATTCTGATAGCCTTGTTCTTCTTGCTTTGCTGCTGTCAGTAATCTTTGGTCCTTCTCATTTCAGCTCTTTCCACTACTAGGAGTAAAGACCAGTATAGACAAAGCAGGATGAAAAGATGGCTGACTTCTTGTTACCACCGGGTACTAACAGCTTCCACCGGTTCACACCTGAATCCTTGGCTGCTATTGAGAAACGAATTGCAGAGAAGCTTGCAAGGAATGCGAAGCAGGAGTACAGAGAGCAGCTGGGTGAAGAAGAAAAACCTCAGCCTCAGTTTGATTTGCAAGCTTGCAAGAAGCTGCCCGATATCTATGGGACTGTTCCTCCAGAGCTCATTGGGGAGCCATTGGAGGATCTTGACCCCTTCTACAATGATCGCAAGGTGAGCATCAGCAAGATGTTCTGCTTCTTAGCTTATGCTAAACCATAAAAACATTCTGTTTTGAGGGCTCTGGTTTTCATCTTTCTACAGTCAGTAAAAATATTTTTTCCAGATTTAAGGGTCAAAGTTTCATCGAGTAGGACTCCCAGAAAACATCTAAGCAGCAGCACAAAGAGGGACACAAAACAATCAGAAATTGTGTGTTTTCAGATGACAATGGCTATGAATCTACAGAGACTGAAAAAAGTAGAGCAGTAGCTGCGTTAAATGAACCCAGAGGTTTTTATCTACCACATCTTGACATCTTCATGAGACTCGACTCTTCATGCTAAATTTACCACTTAGGCCCATTAATGTTAAGGGTTTCTGTGTGACTTAAGCCTTATGCTAGCACTCTTCACAAGATAGGCAGACTGTTCTGGAGGGCAGTGGTTCCTTTCCTGCTGAGGAATTGGTCAACTCCATTTAAGATGACCAAAACAGAGCTGAAGGGATGTGTAGGCAGTGATGGCACTTTGAAGAACAGTATGCTTCATCCCAAAGGGAGAATCACCTGATGAAGAATCACGTGTAGGCTGGACCAAAGCCACAATAGTGCAAACGGCATCTGTCAAAAGGCTGTTGACAGCAGAGCTGGGCTGGCTGCTTACTACAGTTCGTTCCCCTTTCCAAACGTTTTGCAACACAGAGCACAAAATAAGGCTTGGAAGCACAGTGTAATTTTAGGCAGCTTCCAGGTCTTTCAGGTGTTGATGTTCTTGCCTTGGGGCTATGCTATTTCCTGTAAACAGTGGATTAATATGACCACGATGCTACTTCTATTAAAGTGGTGTAGAAACAACTACAGAATAAAAGTTAAATAGACAAAGAGAAATAGATTACTTACCTGGAAGGGCCAGAATTAACTTACAGGTGTTTATGGCTGTGTTGTTCCTCCTACCACCAGGCACAAGCAGCAGGATATAGATTTGCAGTGATAGGATCATGAAGGTCTTAGATTCAAGGTGGGTGTCTTGCTTAAGAGTTCATCTACTGAGTGGCCTGATCCTGTCTCTGAGTACTAGTCCCTCTATATATGGTTGGGCATCTTCAGAGCTCTGAAATTGGGGCAGCATCCAATTCACCTTTGCTTTGGATTCATGATAACTCACATGCCTGGTTTCCTCCACCTATATTAATGTGAATAGAGTGACAGTGCCTCATTGCGTGGCTTAGATCGTGCTGTGGAGCTGTGCCTCACGTAGCTTCTCACTTGAAAGATGAGACAAGAAACATTGTCTGGGAGCAACAAGGTGTGCAAGGTGGGGAAGATGGAGTAACAACATAGCAGAAGAGTAGCATGAAAGTCTCTCCACTGCATTTTAGTCTCCAGGTCATCTTTCATTTTAAAATATCTCTTTGCAGCCCCAAGATGGAGTGATGGCACAGGATCCTGTAAGCAGTGAAGGAGTAAAATTGGGATATTGCAAGAAGACAGGCAAGGGTTCTGCTAGGAGGGACTTGGAAGAAGCTTCCATGAGTGAAAAGGAATTTGGGACCTTGGGAGGGAGTGAGGAAGGAATCTGGGATATTGGCAGGAATTTCCTGATGGGATGTGAGCTGGGACAAGCTGGGCATAGGTGCAAGTGCTGAATGTTCTTATTCTCCATTTTGTTTTCCAGACATTTGTAGTACTGAACAAAGGGAAGACAATCTTTCGATTTAGTGCCACTCCTGCCTTGTATATACTTAGTCCTTTCCATCCAATCAGAAGAGCAGCAATTAAAATTTTGGTACATTCATATCCTTTCTGGTGATTTCCCTCCTAAAGTGTTACATGATATTATTTTTAAACACAGATGTGTGGAACCCAGAAAATGTTTGATTTCATTAAGCTGTTTTAAAACTTGTGGTCGGATTTGCTTGCACAAGCAGAATCACACTTGGATTTTTGGTCTATTTTATATTGGTATGTGAGCTATGAATATGATTATATTATGCTACTGGCAGACAATGTGAACTGTACTGGAGAGTTTGATGAAATTACTTGGGTTCAAAAGGCATGAAAGGCCTTCCAATGACTATGAAGGAGTCATTGGAAGAAACTGGCTACAGTACCTCGGAAAGGAAAAGAGCAAGGAAGCTGGAGCTTGCCCAGGAAAATGTATGCTGAAAGAGAGTTTTGCCACTATGCACTTAAGCAGCCTTTCCCATGAGACTCTGTGATACCATATACAGACACAATTTAATTTTGAACTGCCTCAGAATTATTTATTTTTTTTGTCCTGAAAGACAACATTTTAAAACTTGTTTTGTTGTTTTGTCAGTTTGGTTATTGCAACTTGCTACCCAGCTAGTAATGAAAGCAGAGGCTGGCCTGCTGGAGCTTTCAATGGAAGGGTGATGGCTAATTTCCCCTAGCTCTAGATATGGGGTCATGCACAGTTTATTTTGTTGTTATTTTTTGTTATTTTTTATATTATTTTATTTTATTTTATTTATTTATTTAGCACAGCCACAGAAACATTATATTCTGATATAGTCACATCTCTCTGGAAGACCAGACTGAGCTGAATGCTCAGCTTGCATGCTTTGCGTGAACATTACTAAAAACACACCCTTTTTCATGAGTTTTCTTTTTTTTCTACGATGCACATGGGGGACCTAGCAATGATAATTCAAAGACTTCACGTACTGATTGCATGACGTTTTATTAATGGGAATCCCTCTGCTGCAATGCCCCTGTACACCAGAGAGAAACAATACTAAGCAGATAGCATCTTAGAATCATTGGTTTATTATCAAATTTCAGGGGGAAAAACAGGGAAAGAAACCAGATTCCCAGTGAACCATGCAGTGGGAATAAAAAAAAAAAAAAAAAAGAAAAGAAAGATGTGAGAATATAGATGTTCTAGCAAGAAGAAAAATAGGTAAAGCTTCTAGTAACAATAATTATATGAAAAAAAATGAGTATGTGATATCATCGGAGATGTTGTGAAGAAAACACATAGGATTTTCCAGAGGCATTTGCTCATGGATCAGGTTATACCTGCAAGCAGTGCAGCACATGCTGCTGTATACCCAGAGCCCAACAGTGTTTATTAGGTACAGTTACATCAGCACAGCCTTGCTGAGGTTAATTGAGGTCAGTGGATTTGCACAGCTAAAGAGAAGAATTTCGAAATTGAGCTTCTTAGAAAAAGTGTGTATGTATAAATAATGGCTCCAGCTTTGGAGGCCTGTTCTGTCTTCTCACTTTCTTTCACGCAGGCTGGGAAGCCAAGAGGTCCCAGATATGTGTAATGCACAGGAACTACACGCAGTCAACTAAAAGATAACTATGCAAGCAATCCTTATCACATTACTCCCAAGGATAAAGAGCACGGAGGAGTGAATTTCAAAGACATGACAGGAGCAGAAATATAGTCAGATAAGGAGTGTAAAGTTTCAGAAGTGGAAGGCTGCAATGCTAACAGTATTTTAGTTCCAGAAAGAGCCAAGTTATCACCTTTTGTTGATAATGTCAGACAATCCAACAGCTCAGCCTTTGACCAGCGCAGGCAGGAGGCCACAGCTCCGGTCCCAGTGAAACAGCAGTGAAGTCCCTGCATTAGGCACGGTGTTGTTTTCTGTCAATAAAGGCCTTTCGCATCATCCTGAAACGCAAAGGGCAATTGGCTGAGCAGGAAGTCAATATCCCAGGCAGAAAGGAGCCTGAATCTGCAAGTACTCAAGCAGATAATATCACAGACATGAATCTGGGAACCGGATCTGTTGTCTTGCGTGAGAGTAATCAAGCAAGCTTTATTTTCCCTGGGGCAAAAGTCAAAAAAGAGCATTAACAAATGGTACCCTGTCACGTAAGTGTCTGAAGCAACATCTTTTGCAGATGCCATATTTCCATTTCTAGGCACCAAATGTAGCTCGAAGGCCAACAGTAGAACAGAAGAGAGAGGACAGAGTAAAATCATCCTATACAGAAGCAGTGGGGGTGACATTGCTTAGTTAAGTAGCTTTGTATGGAGTTGTTCTTCTGAGACTTCAGGCAAGATAGATCCTTTACGCTCACAGCTCATCCAACCAAACATGGTTAGTCTAGTCATTCAGAAATACACCCTTCCAAGGGAAGGTATCCACAGGCTGGCAGCCTCCTAGTGATGTAAATTGATTCAATTAACAACATACCCCTAAGCCTCTTCTAGGTATCTCTCTTCCTCTTCAGAGTCTAGGAGGCCTCGTTAAAGGACAACAGTCCAGATGGCTGCCAGAACAAGGCCCTGGCCCATTTCTGTCACAAAGGACATGGGGACTGTAGGTCTGCATCCCTTTGGTCTATATTGAATGCAGAACAGAAGGAATAGATGAGCACTTTTTGCCCTCTTCATCATTATTGGCCATTAACATCTTTATTTACTGTCTCGTCCTATTAATAAGATTAAACCACTGCTAGCATTTCATTTATGCTGTATGCTTTAAAGGTTCATCTTAGTTCTTCTCGCCTGCAAGCTAAAAACTGTTCTGTGCTATCTCTGGTTTCTCCAAGCAGTTTGCTGTCCTGTATAAAATCCATGGCAAATGCTAGTTCCTTTTTTTTTTTTTTTTCTCCTATGTATAGGTACAGATAAGTGCTCTCAATTTGCTACTGATCCAGAATGGGTTTTTGGCCAAAATTATCTTCTTTGTTGCTAGAATTATGGATTCTGTCCCATCTAAAAAAATAAAAATAAATAAAAATCTTCCTTAAGAATTCACAATTTGTGTTCATATTTTCTGCTTGCAACTTTTCCCCAGTCTGATTTTACACACTTTCCTTGGTAAAGGACAATGAGGCCCTGTAAAGTACCAATTATATGTACTATTGATTGGACCTAACCTTTGCTTGTCCATATTATATGTAATTTGGCAATGATCACTTAAAGAGCCACTAGTATTCGGTCTGCTAATTAACCATTATCCATCATAATGAAGTCTAGAATAGAAGTATGCTATGTTTGACTCACTATCTTTGTGCTACAAGATAAAATTTATAACTTTTAGGAATTCTTTATACAGGCTGCATAATATCATTCTATAACTTCATATTGGAAATAAATGTCAGGTTCAATTTATTGCAGAAGGGATCCTGATGAGTAGCTTCGTATATTGGATTTGTGGTTCGTAACAGAGTGTGTAACCCATTCTCCCTTTTGGAGTGCATTAGCCATGTGTGTGATTCACGTCAACTCATGGATCAGTAGGCTTTCAAAAACTGGAATTAATAGCAGTTCTTTCAAAAAACTGGAATTAATAACAGTTCTAAGACAGGAACAGACAATGGTGGTAATACAGATCGTATCAATTTCATCTCCTTTACTTACTCTGTCTTTTCTGAATAGATAATGATCACTGACTTTTTCTAATGTGAACAATTGCCTTAGATTTCAGATAGGAATACTAATTTTCATTCTGTAGGAATTTCTGTTTTCTCTTGCTTCTTGCACAGACCTCTGACTTCAGTGCACAACCAACTAGAATAATTCTTTCTTTTCTGTTCTTTGAAGTTTTGAGCATGGTCATGAAACTCAGTTTGAATTGATAGTGCATTTGATGCCCCAAAGCTGACCCCTTACATTTTCAACCTGTGTCATCCTGTATATTCTCTTTGGTGTCCAAATAAGAAGGTGATGACACCTGCCTATAAGTGAGCTTTGGGAAAGCTGTTAGATTCAGCTTACACCACTAGGAAACAGGGATGTATATATCCGACTGGTGAACCTAAAATGTTCTTTTTATAGAGGAATTTCCCTGCTTGTAATTGTACTGACGGATAGCTGTTGTTTGGCATGACCTGAAGATACCACTCTGATGTATTATTATTACTTTCACAGCATTTCACTGCTGTTGAAAAAGTAATCCACTGTTTCCTACACTAGCTGCAGTTTACAACCTAAACTTTGTTAACCAGATAGACACTACTTTCAAGGACATATCTCAGGCTGACTTAAGAAAATGAGTCTAGAAATCAGATATCCTTCCCTGTACTTCAGCAGGAGGTGTCGGCCCCGTAAGTGGAAAATGTTTGTGAGATGAGCAGTTCCTTTGAGTTCAATTACTGCTCTCTGCAATGGCACAGGGGAATATGTGAGTTGGTTACTACCAATCTAACCTTGCAGTGGCTTATGGGGCCCATCAGAAAACATTCCACTCTGTACTCAGCAGAGATTTTGGATCTGTGAAAGGACAGATTTTATGCAAACATTTCAGGACATACCTTTTAAATGATATCCTTTGATCACTATTCTTGTATATTACCACCCATGGGACTGGTAAAGGGATAAAACCAGAAAACTTTTTTTTTTTTTTTTCCTAAAGAAGGCAGTAGAAATTTATATATGGATGCTACCGTCCTTCTCTGAGAAGGGTCCCAGCCCATTGACTGAATTGTAGGCTGTTTTACTTCTGTTCATTTAAACTCATTCTTTAAATTTTCTCAATTTCTCCAGGAGCATGGGATATATTATTTATGCAAGAAATTCCCATCATGCCTCGTCTTTCTTTTTTTTTTTTTTTTTAACAGAAAGTGGCATGTGCTTTTAAGAGAGCAGCTCAGTGAACTATGTTTTGAATTTCAGGAATTTTGTTTGATTTTTAAAATTTATTTTTTTTTTTATGGTCTCAGTTTAGCAGCTAAGTGCATGGACTATACACTTGAGAACTTCATTTTAGCCTTCTGTTAGGGAAGCTGGTGCATCAGCAGAGGCAGTCAGCTCTGCAGCCCAAGTCCGTGTATTTGCCAGCCTGGTTTGCAGACCAAGACTTGAAATTAATACTCTGAAACTCGTGCTAGCTTTTGGTGAAACTGTGTATGGAATGCAAGACCTCAAGCTCATTAGAGAGATTAGAGAGACTGGATATATAACTTTCCCTACTGCCTGAGAAAAGTTTCAGGATGCAAAATGAAATCAGAATTTGCAGAGACAGGTTTTTCAGTATGTACTTACATGAGACTAATCCCTCTTTTCATGCAAAGTTGTGCACCTATGCACACTGTCACTTGACCAGCACAGCTGTAAATTTGGGGTATTGTATTTTCAGAAGACTGCAGAGTCAGTGTTTGTTTACTGTATGAAGTATGCATAAAAAATGTAAGGAATGGAAAAAAACAGGAGAGTCTCCTGTTTTTTCTGTTTCTATAATTATGTTTTCCCTTATGCAATTGCAAACAAATGTCTACAGTGGTTTTTAAACATCTTGGAAATTATAAGTGAGCTGTCACATTTTGTATGAAATGATAACAATTTATAACATATGCATTGTTTTCCTTAATTCAGCTATTTACATTGTTCAGTATGTTTATTATGTGCACTATTTTAACTAATTGTGTGTTCATGGCACAATCAGAGACTCCATCATGGAATAAATACGTTGAGTAAGTATCCTGGCTGCTTTACAGTTGCCCCATCCTTATCTTGTCCTTCCTCTTCCATTTGTTACATCCTTTTCATTTTGTTTGCTGTTGCCTAATTTCTTTCCAGTAATACTGACCATAGTATCTGTCCTGACAAAATGTTTTGCCAGGTGTTTGTTGCCTGTGAAAACTCCCTTAGTAAGTAAACTAACATTTTTCAGTCTTCCAAGCTCATACTTACTGCTAAATGCACCTGCTATGCTACATCGGAATGAGATCACGTATGATGAGAACCCCATTTGAAACTGGCCGGCCTTCCACAGTTCCCATGCAACAGATTCAATTGCTGGACACATTAAAATAGGCTGATGGAATTTAAGTTAAATTATTTTAGAAAATACTCCCAGGATGTAGTTAGTTCTGTCCTTAAACTGGAATTGGAAACAAAAGTTTCTTTCAGACCGAGTGCATCATGAGAAGTGTTCCCCAGTAATCATTGGTAGGCTTATTTTACAAGCAAGCATAAAATTATTTGGGAACACTTTTATCAGCATTCCTGTCTTTTTAGCTTGTCAAGTCCTCAGAAAAAAAATAGCAAAAGTGTCACTAGAAGTTCTTTCTATTTGTTTCTAAAATGAATTTTAAAAGGGGCTAACGGGCTTCAGAAAGCCCATTTCATTTCTTTAAGTTGCTTTAAAATACTCCTTTTAGAAAGAGATACCAGATGCACAAGCTAATCAACCTACAGTGCATTAAACAATTATTTTGGCTCATTGAACCAATCAGAGCACACTTTTTATTTTTGACTGACATATGATAAACACAACCATCTGCTGTTCCATAGCCTGGTGGTTGGTCTACTCAGGGCTGTGAGGAAAGGCAGTAAATGTCCTTATTTTAGGTTTCATAAAATCATGCAGGGCACATCTTCTAGGCCATAAATTACTAATTATAGGCAGCACTGAACCAAATATTTCATCCGATCACAATAACATCCTAATCCCAGGATGTTTCATGTATTTCTGTGCACTGTACTACCCTCAAGTATGTCTGTGACTTTCCTTTTCCCCTGATGTTGTCCTTTCCTCGTTGAAAACTGTCACACAGTACCATGCCTATGGTGTATGCAGCTGAAACATGGACATCTCATCCACGTGAGTCAGAACTTGGTCAGTGGGTCTACGGCTGGGAATTTGAACTTTCTGAAGGAAAATATCGAAGTGCTTGTTGGGTCTTCCTTAGGCAGGAAAATGTGGATGATGTTATCAGTACATTGAGCAGGGCATGCAAGAAGTGTAGGGCAGAAATGCAAATGGAGTCATGCAGCATGGAGTAAAACCTTTCCCTTCCATGTTTCCCCCTGTACTGTGTCCCCTCATACCTCTCAGCTTTTTCTCCTCAAATTAAGAGAACGAAATCAAAACCAAATAGTTTTGGGGAGCAAAATAACCCAATAAACTTTAATTCAAATTGATTATTATTGGATTTGGAACAGATACATTTAATTCATTTTTTTCTGCTGTTCACAAGGGATGCATGAGCACAAGAGCAACATTGTGCAAATATTTGTCCTAGTTTCCTTCTTTAAAACAGAATAAATACTTACCATTTTGGAAAAAAGAAAAAAAAAAGAAATCAATTCAATTTACCACCACTAAAAACTTTGAAAAATCCTGACTTCTATTGTTAAAGAAGCTGTTCAGTTGCTGGAGGACTTTGCCCAATGCATTTAGAATTTGATGATGATTATACAATCAATTAAACCATCTGACATGCTGAATAAATACAAGTGCTTTATCATTTTAATGAGCTTATGTACTGTTAACTATTTTTTTTTAGTTCTTTGCATGTGTTTTCTGCATGTATTACTGAATACACATGCTTTAAAGAGATTCACATGGGTGACCTATATTTGTAATATCAGAACAAAACTAAATAGGAGCCATGAAGAGTTGGATACAAGATAATGCTTAGGTGTGTGGTCAAAAAGGAGATGTTAGAAACATTTTACATGCACTGCTGCACAAAAACAGTCCTGCTTATCTCCATTTTAAGCTGAAGCACACTGAGGATTTATAGTATGTGTAACTAGCTCTACTGTGTGACAGGATAACAGGAGGGCATGAGATTTGCCACTGCTTGTAAATGTGCCCAGTTGCAGATCAGGGGAAGACAACTAAGAGAAAATATTTCCTCATTTCCTTTTATGAATATTGCAGTTCTTCCACATATTACCACCTTTAATTGCTTACACTTTTTTTTTTTTTTCCCACTCTCCACCAAACAGGAATGCCAACTGTTCTAGGGTTGTTGTTTTGTTTTTGATGACGTAGTTACAGATGTTTAGGAACTGAACAGAAAACTCAAGCTAGTGTTTCCAGTGCAAGCCCTAACATTATGGCTTATGAAATTTATGTTTTATGTGATGTATTTATATATATATATATATATATATGGCAGACTCATGAGAATGAGAACTCTGCTTTAGTACCATCTGTATCTTCATCTGGGGAAAAAGGTGTAGGGAATACTAGTGGTGGATATTAAGCATTTATTATTTTTATTAAGATAGGACCTAGAAGTCCCATTGGGCTAGATGTCTCAGGTAGAAACATATTAAAAAAGAGGTGTTGTATGCCCTGAAGTATGTCTCTGTTGGTAGTTAGAGCCCCAGATGGATACCAATCTGAGTGTTATAAATCAGATACGTTGCTGCCCTCCACAGAGAATTTGCTAAATGTTATTACAAGTATTATCTTTATTGTGAAAGGTAAGATGTATGCTCTATCCAATATCATTACAGCAAAGAGACTGTTGGTAATAAACAACTAACAGTAGCATGGGAAAAAAGACTCTCCTGTCTCTTACTGTCAAGCAGGTCAAAATTTAGCATTTAGCATTTAGGGCAGGGGTTGATTTGCTCTTTTTCAGTGAGGACATTCTGCTGTTGTTTGATTCTGAGGGTTGAGTGATTCACCACAGATAGTGAAATGGGGAATTTGCAGGGGGGATACCCTTTTAGCTAAGAAAACTAAGTGGCATTATTTTTTAACTGCTGTCCTTCAAAATGGCCTGGGCGGGAAGAGATGAGAGGTATGAATGGAACAACCATTGTCCTTCAAATATGAGAAACAACAAGGAATGCTGCATAATCCATTCCTCTTTCATTGGCGACTGCAGGCAGAGCTTCAAAAGCACAGCTTAGCAGCGTAGCGTTCATGCTGGACATAACGAGTGAGAATTCATCAAGGTGTGCCCTGTGGTGAAACTTACCTTCATCCTGTGGCTGTCATGAGCACTTTCCCATTTCTTACATGTCCCTTGGTCCACATGTGACATTGCTCACACCCAGCCCCAGTGCCACAGCCATGACCCACACGAGCAAGCCCAACAAGGTGGGCAGAAGGGTCTCATGTGAGTAGGACTGGGCTGAGCGTGCCTCTGCCATTCTCTCCCTCAACTGCTTGCTAATGCTCTTGCTTATCTTGGACACTTTATTCCCAGGTACACTTTCACTGGCATTTACACTTTTGAGTCATTGATAAAAATATTGGCAAGAGGATTTTGCATGACAGAATTCACCTTCCTTCGAGATCCATGGAACTGGCTGGATTTCAGTGTTATTGTTATGGCGTAAGTAGCACTCCCTTATATTTCTTGAGACAGTGGTATGCAATAGATATTTTCTAAATAAATCATCTAGCTGTCCTTTTTTTTTTTTTTTTTTCACTCAAATTGTACTAAAAATGAGAAAATGCTGAATATATTAGGATGGACTTTGTTTTCCTGAGTGGTTTCAGAGCAAGAAGTCAGAGGAATCCTCTGTTCTGTTCTATCAATTCACTAGACTGTTTTGGAGAAATTACTTACATTTGATCTGAACTCCTGGGCCCATGATATTTGAATGGAAACAAAGCTGGGAAAAAATGCTCAATCCAAACTTAGTTCAAACAGCAGTAAGGGCCACTGAAGTCAGTGGTGGGGTGCAGGGATCAGGACTAATATTCGTAGTAATATTTAGCAGAAGAACAACACAAAGACATGTAAAACCTACATGGACTTCATTGGGAAGACTCACATTTACTTTAGTAGGTCAGCCCAAGGCCAGAACTGTTAATACCTTCCTGTGGATTTGGCTGAACTGGCATCTGGCCATTGTGATAAGCATTTCAAAAAATGCAGGGCAGGTGGGGAGGAGTTTTTGGCAGTCAGCACATGTTAGGTATTTTTCTCAGCTGAACCTTTCCTCAAGCAGCGTGATTCTTTTGCCACATTTAGAGGCAGGACAGAACAACCAGTGTCGCCAGCCCACTGTCCTGTACATTGGATACTATAGTTGATGCAGGGAGTTGATCTCCAGGGCTCTGAATTCTTCATGACCTGGAGAGCTTCAGTGCATGGTTTCCCTGTATTCTAGAAGGAAGGAGGCTTTTGACAGTAAGGTAGAAATGAGCAGAGAAAAAAGGATAAAAAAGCAGCAACTTGCAGCCTTGACAGTGCATCTGCTCTACCTCATCTTCTCAGCTCAGGTAGAGGTTGGGTGTCACCCCCCAGCTCTGCAGAACTCCTCTGGGAGAATCTCAGTCGCTGTCACTGAAATCCAAGCCTGAGCAGTCAGTGCAGACAAGGTCTGGATATCCCTCAAATTATGCCCTGATTACCTTTGGAGGGTTGGCGCTTATAGAGCTGGATTAAGATACGCACAGACCTTGAGGTGGACTATTGCCCAATTCACCCCTGCAGGGAGGAACGAAGATTTAGTGCCCGGAAGTTATGAGATTACACCTCTTTTTTCTTTTCTGATTCTTCTCAACTTGAATGGCCAGTCAGGTCTCTGGCGCTAGGAATCATGAAAATTTCCCTGAGACTTTTTTGACCTCTTTTTTTTGTTTCCAAGCTAAATTTCAATTTTCTGTCTAAATGATATTCCCTATCTTAGTTAGAAGGTCCCTATAGCAGGGTGGCCTGAGAAAAATAAAGCTCAACGTCAAATTATTGCAATGGTTGCAACTTCAGAAATGGCAACTGATCCTGTTTTTTCTTACTTTAAAGAATATTATATTAACAATTTTATAATAGAAAAGAAAGAATTTGAATTCTGGAACAGAAAAGAAGGAATTTATACTTATATCTAGTTGCAAGCATTTTCTTGAGTCCATAAGGAGCAGTGAAAGAGTTAAAAGTGACTGCAATATGATCGTCATATGTACAATGAAACCTGCTTCCCAAGTATGCAACCAGCAGATAGCACAAAGCATTGGATAATGGACTATTCTGATATGATTTATCCTTCATATAAATTCAATTTGCAAGTAATTTAAAGTAAGATTGATTATACAGGTAACTGCGGTGTTGTTTTTGCTTGTAGCTAGTGGTATTTCTGTATCTGGAAACAAAAACAGCATGGGATGGAGAGCCTGATAAGGGGCCATGAGATTTAGATGGACCAAGGGTTTTGAGCTAACTGAAAATGTGATTGTTTCACTGGTGGATGTTACAGTGGAACGACCATCAGTTACTGTAGAGTTATTGCAGAATTACTTCCTACCTCCTCTTTGGGGCAGAAATGGCACAGATTGGGTCACAGAGAGTAGCTTTTAATAGCATGCTAGAGATTAAGTGGTGCCACAGGTCTCCAGGGCTTTTCTCCCACCCTGTGTTAGCAGAGAGCCATGGCTTGTGACCCTCTGTGGGATCATGGATGGCTTCAGGGGAATTTATGAAACTGCCCTGTTTAGATCACTGTTTCCTAAACAAGCGAGTACTTTCCAGAATGAGGAGGGAGAAGCTGCTCTAACTGTGTTGGAAAATGCCCTGCCAAAATTTTAAAGACAATAAGCAATTTCCTTGCTAAACAGAAAACTTGGAGTGGGAACTCCAGTTGCTTCTCACTTCCCATTACAGAGGAACTGAACTGCTGCAATTCCATCCAAGAAATAGACAAAATAAATATTAATTGACTATTGTGAACAAGCAGCAGTAGTATTTGTTTAATATGTTTGTGCATATAGTATTATTTTGTTTGTACAAATCTTTGGTCAGAAAAATCATGTTCCCATCCTGTTGCTTCTCCCCAAATTATTTTTTCCACCCTTGCATGCTGCAGAAGAGTTTGGGAGAGAAGCACTGGGTAAACCTGGTGAGGAATTACCAGACAGGTAAATGCCAGACTCCCCCGTAAGATTATACAGAGGAGAAGCAATATTTCTCTTCTAGGCCATAACCTGGGTTAGCAGTTATGAAGAGGATGCTTTGTCCTCCCCCAGAGGCTTTTGCACAAAGCCCACTTAAGCAGGCTTTGTAAAGTAGCCAGGTGAGTTTTTCCCTTAACAAGTGAAAACAAATGCCTCAAAAAAGTAGAATATGTAAATGTAAATATCAATACAAAAGGGTCCAAGAGCTGTTTGGTTGAGAAGATACAATGGTGATTTTGATTTTATTGCATACTGTCTGGGGGGGAAATAATTTTGCAAAACAATGATAAACCCAAGCTCATGCTGTAACTGGCCCTCCTGGGAGCATTTTGCTTGGCTGTTCCACGGGTCTCCATGATGACCAAAATAGACACGTCAGTGAATAGCTGGGATTGCTATTTTAATCATAAATAGATTTCAGTAGGATTGCAATTATATTCATTCAAAAGCCATCTTCCAGCAGCCAAAGGGCATGGATTTGATGTATAAAACAAAATAAAGTTTTAAGCGTCTCTTGAAACCAACATCTGCTTTACCACACGGTACATTGTACAATAAATGACCCAGTGGAAATATTTGCACTGATATTTTCCCGTGTTGTCCTATATGCAGCTTGCAGACGCTATTATATGAAATTACTTGGGTATTTGAAGCTTTTATTTTTATTTTTAAGAGCAGCAAAACAATTCTTAATGTTTTCTATTATGTAAAGAATGTTTGTTAAAATACATGATGGAAAAATATTTGTATTATTTGTTGCTGAACAGCACGATAACAAAGTTCATCCGGTAGTTTTAAAGAATTGATGCCTATTAGATAAGCTTAATAGTTCAAGAAACATTTGCAATAATGTGTACTATGAAAAACCCAGGACATATGGCATCAAAGAGCAGCCTGAAAAGTGGATGCACCTCTCATTCGGATGCGTTCGCTCCTGCTATGTA
The DNA here is from genome assembly GCF_013377495.2 of Cygnus atratus. NCBI lineage: Eukaryota > Metazoa > Chordata > Aves > Anseriformes > Anatidae > Cygnus > Cygnus atratus. The sequence continues at coordinate 6,040,072 of NC_066363.1, forward strand.
TGAATGCATTCTTCATTGAGACAAGTCTCATACTCTATTGTATAATTCCAAATAACTGTGACTTAATTCTACAGGTATGTAGGAGAATTTGTGAATGTAGGCAGTGTTTCACCTCTTCGGACTTTCAGGGTATTGAGAGCTTTAAAAACTATTTCAGTAATCCCAGGTAAGAAGCCCTGATCCTTACATTTTGGCTCTCAGCTACAAGTGATTCTTTCTCTGTCTCTCTTTGTCCCCTTGACTGTTGTTTTCTGCTGGTGTTTTGTCATTGTCTGTGTGTGACTTTCCCTTGTTACAGATACATAACTGAATTTGTGGACCTGGGCAATGTCTCAGCCTTGCGAACGTTCAGAGTACTGCGGGCGCTGAAAACAATCTCAGTCATTTCAGGTGAAAACCAGGTTAAACACTCCGGCTGCAGTTAAAGCCTACATGCCATTTCCAGTAGTAAACGCAGTAAATACGAGTGACTTAACCATAGATACTGATCAGGAAATGGAGGAATGTAGGGAATGTGACCTGTCAATAGAATACCTTTGTCTGATGTATTTCCCAATACCATTTTTGTGGGCAGGAAGAATTAGAGTGCTTCCAAAAGTACAGACCTCACTAAACCGAGTGCTGCTGTAAGAACTCCTGTATGCAGTGGCTCGTGAATCACAGACACAAAGTGCTCATTCATGAACCATATCAGAATGGCAACGAAACTCTTTTAAAGTCTTCAGATATTGATTTTAAAAATGGAAGGTTAATGACCTCAAGATGCGTATTTGTGTTTAAGAGCACATCGATAGAGGAATCTAAATCTGTGCTATGAGCTGAGGTTTCAAGACTGCAAGCACAGATAGCCCAATTTGTTCTGGTGTTTATCCATTTGCATGTGATAGAAATGGTGTTTAAATTTCAGACCCTGAATAGATCAGAAAAAAATCCATCATTGATTTTGGCAGATTCAGTTTTTCACCAAATCACATTTTCTTACACTTTAAAGACTATGATTCCAACCCCCCATTCCTTGCTGAAGAAAAAATAGCAGTGTTTTCGTACAGGTCAGGTAGTGAAAGAAGATTTTTTTCATATCTTGTGATCTATTTTATTTCTGTTTCTTAAAATAATAAGTAATTCTTTTTGTTTAGTAATTTATGCAGATATGAGTCCACTTAGGACTAACTGTATGACAATAAATTCTTGCCAAGCATTATCTATGGACAGGTCTCATTCAGCCTCAGTGTTTAACATCTCCAACCTGCATGGCAAGGTAGAGAAGATAGCAAAAACCGTGCATGGTAGATCCTATTGGTGATAATCCTGAACAGATGTTGGCAATTACATGTCAAAAATATTCATAACATTGAGAAAATTGCTCAGATTCTCACGTACAGCTCTTTAAAGTTAGAAAGGTTTTGCCATCCACCATAGTATTCACATCTGCAATAAAACATAAATCTAAACGAATGCCACGGCATAAACTTTTAGGGACTTGTATTACAACTAATTAGCAACATTCACAGGAGGTATAAACTGTAAATGGAAATTCTGGAATTAAGAGAGTAAGGAAGCATATATAAGAAAGAGTCCAGGGCTTACTCCATCATTCCAATGTTAAAATATTGAAATCAGTGAAATTATTGAAAAATCAAGCTACTTTTCATTGAAAATGCATGAAAGTCAAAATATAGCTTTAAAGAATAAATATATTAGGTCTTAAATACTTAATTATTAGGTCTAGTATTTCGTGAAATTGATTCCTGTCTTAATTCTTGTCTGTAATTTTAAAAGGAAAAAATTAGCAGAGAGGTTTTGTAAAGTTTCTTTAACTGGATTTCCACTGTGAAAGTGTTTTTGCTTGGGAAAGCTTTAGCTGAACAGCAAGTTGAGCAGTTTTACAGATCATGTGGAATGGTAGTGGCTAATCAGAAAGAAAAGGAGAGTTTCCTAGCTTCCTTTGCTAGTGATTTGAAGGCTAACTTGGAGGGACAGACATCTCCAGGGGACACTTTTCACTTTTCATCGTGTCTTGATCTTGTGCTTTTTCAGAGCAGGGCCTGTCAATTTTGCTGAGTTATATATATAGCGATTTTCTGTTCTGTATTTTGTTTTACATAGAGTGATAAATTGTGTCTGTTTTTCAGTGAAAAAAAAGAGTATAGAGATTCAAAAAAGTTTATTTTGAAATTCACCAAGCACTTCAGTGATACTGAGTACTAAGTTGTTCCATTTGTTGGTTAAAGAAAAAAAATAAAAAAGATGAGGAGTATTATTTATTAGAGTGGTACATAGCAACTCACATTCCCTTTTATTTTTTCTTTCTGCCTATTTGATTAGTCTTTTGATAACTGCATTTTTAGATACTAGTAACTGAATTATTTGCTGACATAACTGCATTAAGATATGCAAATAAAATATCTGGCCCTTAAATTTTATTGTCAGGATTACCTGTGCCCTGAGAATGTTTTAATTCCAGATGCAGGGAGCTACAAATTGCTAAGGATGACTTAGCTGTCTGTAAAATGCAGCTGTACTTTTTTGTTTGTTTGTTTTTTAAGTTAATAGATAATTTCAGAGGAATCAGTTCATTTATTTCCATTAGGCATATATTTAAAAAGAAACATTGGGCATGATATGAGCCTCCATGAGAGCTGGGCATCTGGAGCCCCAGGACTAGACCTATTAGAACGAGTCCAGAGGAGAGACACAAAGATGATCAAGGAGCTGGAGCACCTCTGCTGTGGAGCCAGGCTGAGGGAGTTGGCGTTGTTCAGCCCGGAGAGGAGAAGGCTCCGGGGGACCTCACAGCGGCCTGCCAGGGCCTAAAGGGGGCCGCAGGAGAGCTGGGGAGGGACTCTTGGTCAGGGGGTGTAGTGACAGGACAGGGGCGGATGGCTTTAAACTGAAAGAGGGTGGGTTTAGATTACATGTAAGGAGTAAATTCTTTCCTATGAGGGTGGTGAAACACTGGCACAGGTTTCCCAGAGAAGTTGTGGATGCTCCATCCGTAGAAGTGTTCAAGGTCAGGCTGGATGGGGCTTTGAGCAATCTGATTTAGTGGGAGGGGTCCCTGCCCATGGCAGGGGTGTGGTACCAGGTGGTCCTTAAGGTCCCTTCCAACCCAAACCATTATATGGCGCTGTGTTTACCTGGAGATCAGTCTGAGTTTTTAATGATAACATAGGCTCATGCTGGGATGAAATATTGTTCTACAACAGGCTTAACAAGGAAGAGATGATGAACACTAATATTTTCCATGAGATTTTTGGGTTCAACCTCTAGAGAGAACAGAAAAAAGGTTATTTTTTTTTCTATCTTTTATATCTTAGGAAAACAACACTGTAATGTACTCTCCTTTGCAAATATCTAAGCCTTTCCTCAATAAAATTGATCACGCTTCTCTATCAAGTAGTTATGTTTGTACAAGCGTACTTGGGCTCAGCATGCTCGGTGAAATGCTTACTGAAAGTAACAGGCCAAGTCCTCCACGGTGTAAGGCTTCTGTCCAGCAAAGCACTTAGAGGCTGGTTTTCAAAGGCATTCCGCTTCACTTGAAATCAATGAGTTTCACTATTGACTCCAGAGGGAGTCAGTAAAACTAACAATTAGTGCTTTTAAAAATCTCACCTACCTCTAATGCCTTGCTCTAAGTGCGCAAGCAGGCACAGGGACGTTTAGGGGATGTGGACTCATAGGACACAAAACATCTCCTGAACTCTTGGAGTCCGTTCCCTTGCCCTAGCCTGTGTTTATGCAACTCATGATCTTCCCGAAAAGTCTAGCACCTCATTACCTTTACGTTTGCTCTGGGAGGAGGGTTTCAGATCCAGATTCAGCAACCCGAATGTTAGCATCTAGCAGTAAAGCTGTGTGCTTCCTGCTCGGTGGAGTTCTGGGGCTACATCTCTGGGGCTTGCTGTCATGCTGGCACCTCCTGTGGGTCCTGTCTCTGAATCCAGACCCACTTCCAGCCTCATTTTCTCTTGGTACATTATCAGCTCATCATTTTTAACCCTACAGCCACTGTGTAAGACATCGGGTCAGTGCCTTACACTCTGTAACAGCCTTTAACATGCCCGAAGACCTTCATGGATCCCCTCAATTTCCCCTTTCCTGCACTAAGCACACACATTTCTTTTTGTTTTCCGGTTTCCCAAGATATCAGGGAAAACAAGCTTCCTACAGTACCTGGGTATCTGTTTATCTAGACTCATTAAAGAAAATGTTTTTAATTTCTTCATACATCCCTTATGTTCAGGTTCTTAGAAATAGTGAACATGCTCTGCATGGGAGCATAAAACCTTTAACTCTCAGTGATTTTATTTATTAATTAGCATCTTGCACATTGCCATGGCAACCGGATTCATTCGTTTTCATCCTAGATAGGAACCTTGATCAGCTTGTAGGACAACCCACTGATGTTACTCATTTGTCTCCCGTCACCGGTGTACCCAAATCCCAGAGTACTCAACAGGAACCTTTCCTGTGACTACAGAGGACTCTAATTATAATTTATCTGCAAGGAAATCACCAATGTTTTTGTAATAACTAAGAAATGAGGTAATTTAAAGCCCTCAGGTACACCCTTCTATGCCCCAGCATCAAAAGCCTGCAAAATGCAGGCCATGGTCATCTTCAGGATTTTGTGAAGTACCCGTATCCAGAGAAGCTCTGCTGCTCTTTCTAGAACAAGCGTGCACATCACGAACATTTCACATCAAATGACAGGATACAGGCGAAAGGTGACCTCATAGAAAATTGGGCCAAGGCACTTCGGGGCCTGATCCAGCTCCCGTTTAAGTTAGTGTGAGTCTAAAGGCTATAAATAGTGCTGTGAATATTATCCAGTACTTTACTGATAGCCAGAACAAAGCTTGGAGTGCAAGAATTAAGGCTGTGTGGAGGAGACTGACTGTTGTTCACTGCTTGAATCTCGCTGAAGTCCCCCTGCAGAAGGACAAATTTCATCCTTATGATGGGTAAATCACTTCACTCAAGAAGTAGGTATCTCAGAGGTGAAAAATTTGTATGTTCCTTGCAGACTGGCCTGACAGTCACATTTTCGTGCAAAGATGGTCTACAGAAATGCTGACAACCATTCAGGTTTGCCAACATGTTATTAAAGTCTTTGCTGCTGTCAATGGCTAATGACAAAATATGTTCATCATGACTTGCGACAAAATATGTTCATAGAGAGTGAAATCTCCTCTCCCTACATGCACATGACTCACGCAGACATGGTCAAGGCACATGCACATCTCCTGGTGCAAGTCACACTCTCTGGTTCCGTTTTTGCCTTTTTTCCCCACTGGTTTCCAAACTGTGCATGGAAGTGTCTGATGTTCTGTAGGTGATTGCCAACATCTGGTATGGATGTCATACTGAATTATGCTAATACTCTCACATCTCAAAGGAGGAATGGATGGTGCTGTGGGATCTTGCCATTTCTCATTGTTTGGTGTTGCTTGCATTTTCTATGGTTTCTGATTTGCATTTGAAAACTGATTATTTGATTAACCTCTGAATGTGTTAATTTCTACCAGTATTAACAGGAATGTTTGGGCCAAATCCTTCTTGCTTTCTGCAGATTTCAGGCTGCCTGTACAGCCCTCATTCCACTGATTTTGGATGCTCTGGTGTTACTCATGTCACGCAAGCAGGATTTGGCCCAGAAGTGTGGAAAGAATTCAGTGATTCAGGAGACCACTGTACCGATTATTCCATAAAGAGTAATCCACAGCGCCATACTCATTAACAGGTGTAGACGTTACTCAGCTTTGGATCAGCTCCTCAGTTTTTGCTGCATGCTGCCTGTTGGTGTTTGACTTGCAAGAATTAAATAAATGCCTATAATGCCCCATAAATAGAATCTTCTATTAAGCTATATTGCAATGCTCTCATTGGCACTATTTCAAAGGAGGATTATTTATCTAGAAATTTAACAGTGCTCTAATTTGAATACATCTAGCATTGCTTTTACAAAACACAGGGATTGATTCAGAGAAATGCAGAGCACCTGCAAGAGGTTCTGGGTGTCCTTATTTCCCCTTAGCCCTTCCATTTACCAGGCACAGAAAGTTTAAATGAATGGTGATTTAAACACTTTGCTTAGCAGTGAATTGTGCCAAGCCACTCAATGGATGCTACTTAAACTTTCTGGGCAATTTTCTTTTTAAAGGGTGAGAACGTAACATAGTTAGACTGTAAGTATACAACTCCTGAAATGATTTTCCTGGACAGCTGCAACAAAGTTCCAGAAGGCAGAGTACAAGTTATTTTTAAGTGGTCTTTAATTACAGCAATTGTATTAACAAAGCATTATTTTCTTAGACTGTTCAGAAGTCTATATTCTATTAAAAAGAAAAAGAAAAAGAAAAAAAGAAGGTAAAGCAGAAAGCCCTCTCATAAAGAAATTATTTGATACTTGCAAGGAACGAACTTATAAATCTAACAGCATAGAGTTACTTTTCTATTTAAAACCCCAGTAGGTAAACTGAGAAAAACACGTTTCATGAAATGACCTTGGAATTAACAGTACTGGGGCCTGAATTTGAAAACAGGTAGTCTTTTCTGGTGACTAGGATTTTGTAGGTCATGCTTCCTAATGTTATCCCTGTTTACATTAGGAATCCCATTGTCCTTGCTCATGTGAGTAAGATTAATTAGTGTATGTAAGCAATACAAATGCAGTCTCCAAGCTTGTATTTGTGTCAAACAAACAAATGAATGTGCTGCAGTGATTTCACAGGGGGTACTGAAGTAAAATAATTTGTGGTTTGGCTGTTTTCCCTTCTTTGAAATTCAGTTTACATTTGGATTTCCCAAGTTTCCCTGGCTTCAGGGAAGAAACATCTGTGCATTCAAAGGGCAGCCTATGATAAGTATGACTGAGAAAAAATCAGAATATTAGATGAAGTATAAAAAAAAAACCTATTGTATTTATAAATCACATTCCTCTTTCCCTACCCCATTTTTAAGACCAGGCTTTACAGGACCCGAGGAAGTCCTTCAGAATAGGGCTACAACTAAAACCAATTTCACTTCAGGTATAAAGTTTACCCAAGGCTAGATTATCAGAAAAGCTATGCTTTTCATTTAGGCATCAAAATTGGTAATCAAATCTATTAGCAAACTGAAAAAGTTCAAAGCTAAGCTTTATCTAGATTCCTGAATAGAACTCACCTCATTTTCAAAATCTGTTTCTGATGAGGAACGCAGATCCCAAGACTATCCAGCTTTTGCCTCATGTTTGTACTACAATATTTTTTTGGCTTATTCTTGTGTATAAGAGGAAAATTTATAGCCTCTTCCTTTTTACTGTGCCAAAAAATAGCTTTGAAGAGGCAAACAGAATATTTAGTGAAGAAAGAGGGCTACTCCACCTGACGGTTCAGTATCATTTGGTTGGAAGGCCATTTTATAGTAATTAATATAATTCACAGGTTAACCTAACAGCAATACTGCTATACAGCACTGAAAGTTTTAGTCTGCTAGGACCTTGGTGCTATTCTAGCAGCTCATCCTCCTTTAAGGAGGTATGATTTCCCCCTTACTTTATCTACAGAATTTTAAGCAAGACCAAAAGCCTATTTTGCCTTCCTACGCATCCTCAAGTACATTTTTTACATTATTTTAAATTATAAAGCACTAACTCAACCTTCATTGCTGCCAAACTCTTGGGGTGGAATTCCAGGGAGCTGAGATTTAATGTGTATGTTCATATTCAGTGAGCAAATCAGCATGCTTCTGAGTATTTCCCGGGAGAATTCCTCCTGTTTCCTTTTTGCATTTTCTATTTTTCCATTTAACTCAATTTCTCTTACTGTTCCCATACCGGTGACACTGATTATCAGAAGCACTGATTAATACTTATTGAGTATTACATATAAGCAGTGAAGAAACAACAAAATTGCTACCATTGTGCAGTTGATATTAATGTCCAACTAAAAGATACAAGATTTAGAAGAACAGTCTATTTAAAAAAGAGTGGGTTGTGTCATATTCACGTAATGTTCAACTAGCTCAAATATTGCTGAACCCTTCAGGAACACTTCAAAAGCAAGCGATATATTTTGGGAAAACAGTATAATTATTTATATATATATACTTACAGAGTAATAATCTGAATCTAGTGTTATGGGGTGAAATAACACAAGAGCCAGTTTGCGTTACTCAGGCCTTTGGTGTTTATAATAAGATGATTTATCTACATTGGCAATATATTATAAAATGATTAACTTTACCCAGGTATTGTTGGAGCCTTGGGTTGTTTTACTCAAATAGTTTCCACTGGGTTTATGTGATTGCCCATATTATTTGGTTTACTTCTAATCCCAAATTCTGCTTGTTTTAAGCATATGAATTGAAGGCAGAGGAATTATTCATATGAGGACAGTGAGCAGAATTTGGCACTAAAAATATAAAATAATCAGGCAATATATAACATTTTCATAGCTCTTCATCTGTTTATGTGAGGGATAAAGTTATCAATCACCCGACTGATTTAAAATTAATTCACATTCTCAAAAGTCAATGGGATTTAGGCTTTACAACCTTTACTGCAGCTCCATGAAAATGTAAAAGACTTTTCTGTATTTTCTTTTATCCATGACTAGATTTTGTTTTTGTTTCTCACTGTTCCTTCATCCAGTTATTTCCTTCTATTTTTGAATGAGTGTTCTTGTAACATTAACACCAAGAGTTTTGTCCAGATAAAAGTAGGCCAAACTAAATGTTCATAGTGATCACTTGTCTCCTGTTTCTGCCGTCAAATTACAAACATGTAGTAGAAACCCTTCCAATTTTCCCTTCCATGCAGATTTTCATCATAAAAAGTAGCTATCTGCACACGTGTTTCAGCCTCTCAACCTATAAACTCTTGGCTTTTATCTCCCTAGGACTGAAGACCATTGTAGGTGCACTTATCCAGTCTGTTAAGAAACTTGCTGATGTGATGATCCTGACCGTTTTCTGCTTGAGTGTCTTTGCCCTCATAGGCCTCCAGCTCTTTATGGGCAACTTGCGACACAAGTGTGTCAGGGACTACACCGTGTTTAACTTCACCAATGGCACATTGTACTTGGATGGTAGAACGTGGAACAGCTCGGAGGAATTTCTTAATGATCCAGGTAAACACTTTTCTTTACTCTGTTATCCGTTTTATTTATTTATTATCATATTCATCAAAACTGATATGTGAATTCATACTGCAAATGCAGTGTCATGTGTCTACTGCCTCTTCACAAAGTTGACGTGGTTTGGAAAGATCTAGGTAGAATTTTCTGTTGTACATTCACAATTCATGCTGAAAGTTTTTTAGTGCTTTCCTGATGCAGACTAAGTGCCTGGTCACATCATTGGTGATTTTCACAGTTTTAGGGTGTCTCATGACTTTTTTCGTAAAGCTTCCTTTCTGGAATCAGGTGATCAAGTGGAAATTTCAGCTGTGTGTGTGGGGGTCTATTTTGCATGCTGTTTCTTTAAGACAATTTATAGCACTAACATTTTCTGGCAAAACTTGAAAATTTGAACTAAAAGTCTTAAAAATCAAAAAGCAAAGCAGAGCAGTTCAGTATTTATTACACTGAAAAATCCCAGGAGCATTATTTTAAGGAAATCTCATGCTATTAGGGCCTGAACTCATTACATGGTTTGGGCCATCCTGCAGTATCTGGTGCTCTGATGTTTATTATCAAAAGGCTTGTTTTCTAGGCCAAAGCAATTTTTAATACTCTACAGTCTGCTAGACTTTGAATTACAATGAAATAGGTTCACCGAACTCATTTATTAACATTTAAAAAAAGGCATTTCATGTAAATAAACTTCAGAATGTAAACAAGGAGCCCAGCTATTAGCTGGGCCTGCACCAAGACCCTCTGAGACACCAGAGAGTCCCCAGTGACTGCAGTGGACATTGGCTCGCATCTGAGAAAATTCGGTGATGCTTTTGAGAGAAGGAAGCAAACAGACAAATATGCCTTGCAAGGAGCTTGTGATCAGTGACCTTTGGTATTTTATTTATTTTGAGAAGACTGAAACACATAGTCAACTTGCTAACTAGAAGTGTGGTTGGCGGGAAGTAACACAGAGTCATGGGGTCCCTCTGCTCTGACTGTACAGGCCCTACAGTCATCATTCCTCACCCCTAAGTCAGGTTCAGGGCAGTTGTCTGGCTTGATCCAGGGCTCTGTTGAACTGGCACAAGGTTGTCTCCAACCCAGCCTTGCTTCTCAGAATTGTATGGCTCTTCAACTACGTTATGTGGTTCAGGGACTGAGCCAAGGGCAGTCCTGTCATTCCACATGGGTGACTTCTGGCCTTTCTGCTCAGTTCCTTTCCCTGCATTCTAAGCAGCCTTGGAAGGAGTGGTGTTAGTAAGCTTTAATTCAAAGAATAAAAAGCTCAGTATTGGTATTGTTAATGCATAATGTGCTTGATAAAGCATTAAGGAAGGGCATACGCAATGCTCTGGCTAAACGAGGGTCATCTTCAGGGCTGACCTTGGTTGTCAGGTTATGTGTGCCCTCAATGTCCCTTCCACCAGCTGAAAGGAGAAAGAGCTGTGTGCCAGAGCTACTAAACCACACTGGACCTATGCTGGCTGGTAATGAGTCTGCTGACATGTTTTCCCACCCATGCTCTCCACGCTTCCAGCTTGTGGCATGAGAAAGATATGGAGGTGGTCGGTGGCAGCCAACATGGCTTCACTAAGGGTAGATCATGCCTGACAAATCTGGTGGCCTTCTACAATGGGGTTACAGCATTGGTGGAGAGGGGAAGAGCGACTAACATGATCTATCTAGACTTGTGCAAAGCATTTGACGCTGTCCCCCATGATATCCTCATCTCTAAATTGGAGAGACGTGGATTTGATGGATGGAGCCCTCAGTGCGTAAGGAACTGGCTGGATGGTTGCACTGAAAGAGTTGCAGTCAACAGCATAATGTCCAGGTAGAGATCAGTAAAAAGTGATGTTCCTCAGGGGTCAGTACTGGGACCAGCACTATTTAACATCTTTGTTGGTGACATGGACAGTGAAATTGAGTGCACTCTCAGCCAGTTTGCTGATGACGCCAGGCTGTGTGGTGCGGTTGTCACACTGGAGGGAAGGGGTGCTAGCCAGAGGGACCTGGACAGGCCTGAGAGGTGGGCCTGTGCGAACATCATGAGGTTCAACAAGGCCAAGTGCAAGGTCCTGCATCTGGGCTGAGTCCAGGGCACCCCTTCTACAGAGACAGTCTGAGGGAGCTGGGGTTGTTCAGCCTGGAGAAGAGAAGGCTCCGGGGAGACCTCACAGCGGCCTGCCAGGGCCTAAAGGGGGCTGCAGGAGAGCTGAGGAGGGACTCTATGTCAGGGGGTATAAGGATAGGACAAGGGGAAATGGCTTTAAACTAAAAAAGGGTATATTTAGATTAGATATAAGGAAGAAATTCTTCACTCAGAGGGCAGTGAGGCCTGTCCCAGGCTGCCCAGAGGAGCTGTGGCTGCCCCATCCCTGGCAGTGCCCAAGGCCAGGCTGGATGGGGCTGGGGGCAGCCTGGGCTGGTGGGAGGGGTCCCTCCCCATGGCAGGGGGTTGGGATTAGATGGGCTTTAAGGTTCCTCCCAACCCAAACCATTCGATGATTCTCTGCGACTCCGGTGTATTAAGGCACCTCATGGGTCCTACACCCACAGATAACTGGCATCTGTGTGAGGTGATTCTCTCCCTCTCTCATAAAGGTCTCAAGAGACAAAAGAGTTGATGGCTGGAATTTTAAAACCCTGTAATAAAGGTGAAGGGATGACATTGGAGCTGTGAAGATACTATGGTTCTCTGGGAGTGGAAGTAGGGTAAATGCACCACTGGTAGTCTCTATAAAAAATATAGTTACTGTCAAGGCCAGCTGCAGCATTGCTTTAAATGGAAGGAATTGCACAGCTGCTGCAGCATGCCATGGGCAAATTTATTTGTGTGGGTCTGATATGGGGAAGGGGAGAGACACTCATGTAAATCCATTTGGTAAATCCAGCAATGGGTAATATGGTCAGGAAACTATACTTATTACCACTAAAGTAGATTGACCTATTACAAGGTTAATTGACTTGGTGAGATAAAGGATTAAAGTGAAATAAACTTTGACCATGCAGTATTAATAGTAAGCAATAATAATATAAATGAATGTTTTAATGTTTTCATAATATAGGAAAATAAAGACAGTGGACTATGGCAAACAACTGTCAGTTAAGATGGATGGACAAGACATATTTAAATAGTTGAAATGTTGAGTCAGTGCCAAGGGCCACTGAAGAACTGGAAGAAAAGTAGATTTATAGGAAGAACGTACTAACCTCAGAGTAAAAATTCCTCGAGAAGCTGGAGAAGGTGGCTCAGCAATAAGACTAAGAAGAACAATATTAAGTAGGATTTTCATTTAATGTTGATAATTATGTCAAAGCAATTCCAAAATTGAAGGACTGGCTCACTTTGTAACTAGAAGGGATATTGCTTTATATTCCATTTTGCGTAAGTATTATGGTGAAATGAAGTGACTGTTTAACAGAGTAGTACTGACCACAATTTAATAACAGTCCGAATTTCAAGTACTTTATGGAATTAAGCAATACATACGGTTAAATTAGAGTGTAGGCAGACCAAATTAAATAAAAAGAAGAATACATTAAGAAACAGAGTAGTGTCAGTGTTTATTTTGGGGAAGAATTAGAGAAGAAAATTGGCCAACATGTTGAGATAGTAAAGTTCATTCAAAGGAAGCAAAAACAATTACAAAAGCTCATTGGAGACTTTAAAACCAATGCAGCTGAGTCACTTAGTTTGAATCAGGAACAGTAATCTAAAAACACGGAAAGCAGAAGCCTGAAGAGATTCATGATAATACTTTTTTTAAAAAAAGAAGTATGTAAACAAATGCAGCAATTAAAAACACTCGTAAATGGAAAAATGAATTGTTAATTCGTTCATCAGGACACCAAAATGAAGAATCAAAAGGGGTGGTATGAGAGCTCTGCTCTCAGAGAGCAAAAGTTTGCTCTGGATTCTTTGAGAGAGGTTTTAATGTTTCAGAGGACAATGGGAAACCTCTGAAATAGCATCAGCCTCTCCTTGTGCCTTATGAACCTTTTTTGCATGAATGGAAAAACAAAGTGAGTGGATCCCCTTGAAAGGGCGATACAGTTAGCAATTGTCTGGTGTTGCAGAGGAAATAGCTAAAATAGTTAGTCATTTAGACTTTATCTTTAGAAAAGAAATATAAGAACTCAGTTTTCAGTCTTTCCAAGACCATTTTAGCTTAACTGTGGTTAGTTAATAGGCATAGGCACTTGGTGCAGAAGATATTTTGGTTTTCTAGAAGGCCTGGGATAGATTTAGCTCTGCCCTTTTTATTCCAAACTGATTTTGTATGTGGACTGAATTGTATCCTCTACCCTTAGCTGCTCTCAACCCCCAGGCAGGGAATATTCTCGTCTGTCTTTGCAATGCTTTTTTTTTTTTTTTTCCAATAAATGGGGAAATAATTTATAAAAATAACTTTGGATCATCATTGGCTTAACCACATTTACATGGTAATGCCTAATTTTTGTTTGATCCTTGTGGATGTATCCACTTTGTCCCCCTGATACAGGGACTCCAGCCCTGAGCTATACACTCAAGACTGTGTTCTTTCCTACTACATTGTTGTGGTCACCATGACCATCTTGGCTGATGGTGCAGATGCTGCTCTACACCTCTGCTACCCCTGTTTCTGCCTCCACCACCAGTAAAGGCAGCAAACCAGCACCACTATTGGTTGTGGCAGGAACTCCGGTGGCAGAAGAAAAATGTTTTTTTTTTTTTTTTTCCCTAAATTTGAACCAAAAATTAAATAAATAAATTGGTCTGTTTTTGTGCCTAATAGATCCATAACAAGTCAGTCCCTTCCACCTCCCCTTTTGGCCCTTTTCCTGTTACTTAACCTTTCTTGGATGAGCTTGTTGATCCTACACTGCTTCTATTCTCCATCCTTGGCTGCAACCCAGGGATGGCTGAGCCCTGCTCTTCTTTCATGTGCAAGGTTGCTAACATCACTGAGAGCTGCTGGGCTCTTTCCTGTTATTGTGCATCTGCCATGAAAGGATCTTATAAACTAAATCCCATAAGGATTAAGGATTTCCTGCCTTTCCATCCAACACTTTGCTTGTTAATTCCATCATTTCAGTGGCTACTGCAACTGAAGGAGAAGCCAGGCAACTTAGGAAAGCAAGAGACAGAGCCCTTATGCATTGGGATTATCTGGGAAAATTCACAGAGAGTTTTCTTTCACCAATTCTAAGGTTCAACATTCACCAATTACTAAGTTCTAGGATACAACTGACTATTTCGGGTCTGACTATCAAGAAGGGAACTTTCTTGATCATTGTTTTTATAAGCTTAATTCTATGAGGGAAACTTCACCTAAATTACTGCAGGTGCAGCTGGTTTCTCAGCTTAGCTACTGGGCACAGTGGTCATAGTAGAGTGAGATAACTGATTAGTCCCTCCTTTCCTCACAGTGAAAATGCAGGTTCAAAATCTGCCTTTCAATGGGCATGTCTATTTCATGATAAACAGGAGGAGTTTCCCATTCTTTCTACTAATTGGAATGACTATAGGTCTTCACAATTTATGCACCGACCTCTAAGAAGAAGGCTTCTTCTGACCTTTCTTATCAGAGAAGTTATTCCAGTCTGATTTTGCCTCCAATAAGTGATGCTTACTCTTCCAAAGCTAGAAAGAAAAAGGAAGAATAAGGCTGAAGTAATTCATCAGGACTCCCAGCCTCCTCCATAGGACTATTTTTTTTTGTATGAGAGCAGTATGGGATGAGGGCCAGTTGAGCACAGATAGAATTAGGCTAAAAAATCTTGATGTCAAATGCCGAAGATAAATTCTGCTCAAAATTAAAATGGAGACAGCTAGATTATCTAGGAGAACACTGGCTATTAGTATGTAATTTTATTTTTCATATTTGCATTTCAAGATTTGGTAAGGGACTGCAATCAATAAGCCCAAATAGGATTATTTGTAGACATTAATAATAATAAACATGAGAATCTGAAGTTGTAGATGCAGCAGTGGTCATGTATAAAAATTAAATAGATAAAAAAAAGTACAAAATAGCGATAGTTTACATCCATGGCAACATGAAAAATATGTGATCAATGTATCAATACTAAAATTATTGTGCTGTCAGTTATCTTTAGGAGAGGTAACGGTTTAGAAATAGCAGGTGACTGAAAACCTACCATATTAATTCCAATTCTTGTAAAGATTTCTAGGAAAGTAGCTGCAAATAGCATGCTCAAAAGCCTTAGGTTGTGGTATTAAAATTAAAGATGTATTTTATGAAGAGAAGCTTTATGAATCCATGACTGCATTGAAAGTTATATGAAGTCAGATGTGTCACTGGCTTAGGCAGAGTAAAAGATGTACCAATGGACTGAATGTAGTTGATTCACATTGCTGATGAGTGTAGGAACTTTAATGTAATTTATGTATTCCATTAGTAAAATGGATTATTGACTAATCAGTGAGTAGTAACTTGAAACCTGAGTTTAAATAGAGTGTTCTTTTGTAGAGCAGGGCTGTTTGAGTACTGAACCAAGAAAAAACACTTAAGAAAGAAAACCTTAAAATGTAGCAAAAATGTTATTAAATCACTCTTGAAGTGCTTGTCTCAATATTCAGTGTGTTCTTTTTCTTTAAACTAAGTACCCCACTTTTTTTCAAAGCCAAAGAGGCTTTGAAAGGATCTTGTTTTCAAAATGTGCTATATATGATTTCCCTCAAAATCAGTATCTTCTAAAGTAAAATAATAATAATAAATAAATAAATAAAAACAACACATTTCTTTTAGGTCATTCTGCCCAGGATGTTGAAATAATAATAATAAAAAGGTTTGATAAAGATTTATTAAACTTCTGGTGGGAGGAGTCAACTGCCATTTTTATAGCTTAAAAATCAACTTTTTAGGGATGGTGCTTTTTTCTTCCAGACTACTTTCTCACATTCATTTCATGGCAGTGTTTTTTCTCTCCTTCTGAAGTCAAACTGTGTAGTTAATGAAAGTTTGAGAAAAAAGAAATCTTTAATAATAGTAATAATAATAATCCAGATAAAGTTTAATACAATATCTATCACCTCCAGTTACACCTGGAAAAGTCATGGTTGCTTTGGGTTCTGTATTTAGAAAGATACATAAATATATTAAGTTTAGGTCTTTTGTCTTTGCATCTCCCAATTGCATCCAGTAAGTAATCTGAATGAGATGCACTCATAAGTGCACTATTAAATGCACTATTAAATAAATGGGCATGGATGTTTAGGTGTATACATGTGAATAATAATAAAAAAAAAGATGTTTATATAGATGTGTGTCTACATACATGTTTTATCCAACTTCTGTGCCTAGTTATTAGTTCTGCCTGATGAGTTGCTTCATTTTTGCTCTCAGAACGACTGAAATGGAGCTGTATGAAAAGATATTCTGAAACTGTGTGACGAGTATAGAAAATAATGATGTCCAAGCCAGATAATAGATGTAGCAAGTTTGGGGAGAGCTGAAATGTTTGAGGTGTTGTCTGAGGTGGTAATAGAAGACAGTGAGTGTTGGATGAGTAATTATGGAGGTGGGAGAAAAGAGGGAAGCAATAAATCAGGTTGAGACTGGAAGAGGTGTTTTATTATGTATGATTGTGTGTGAACCAATGATTAAGACAAAGAACCTCTCTGGGCTTTCAGGCTGTGCTTGTCAGTGGGGAAGCTACTTGCGTTACTCTGCCGTTAACTGTAAATATTGTGGCTTTGTTCAGGTGCTGCGGATCTTTTGATAAATAGCTTAAATGCTCAAACATTAATGCAATGATGTGTTACCAACATGGGTATTGTACCTGTGCACTTTAACGTTTTAAGCTACATAGAAAAAGAAAAGCCCAGTGGAAGAAGTACAAGGATCAGAGAAACATGGGAGCTGGTACTGTTGTACCCAATACAGCCTCTTCCTGAAAATTCAGTAGCATTATTTTTTGACCTTGTGGTGAAAGAGCAAGTTCTTGGTCTCAGAACAAATTTTAAACATGAGGATTTGCCCCCCAGATACATTTCTTTTGCTCTCATCACTGCATTATTACCGCTCACAGAGAGATCTGCTAGGGGAAAGATCTGCCACAGAAGATTAAACCTAAATATTTTGGGAGTTTTCCTGCACCTTCAAATTGTTCATAAACTACCGAAGTGATATACACTTGACTCACAGAGCGCTGTTCAAAAGGACCTCGTCTGTGCCCTGCCCTTCGGAGCCTCTCCGTGGACTTCTGCTTGCTGCAGGTTCAGCAATAATGAGTCTTGCAAGGGCAAGAGATAGCTCCTGCTTTTAACTCTGAGCAGTCAGTCCAGGTGCAGCATGAACTCACCACCAGAGAATGGCTTGCAGTACTGCCTTCCTGTATCACACTGGTTTTAAGCATTAGGAAATATTTTCTCCTGTACTTTCCATCAACACTGAATTCAGCCAAGAGAGGTAGAGATGGAATAAGGGAATTGCCAGGCTCAATCTGACCTTGGTTTACCTGGTGCAGCACCTGGCTGTGGCACAGAGCAGCCCCACATGTTCCAGAAGAAATTAGTACAGTCCAGAGTATAGACATTTTTCTAATTTTGTAATAACTATTATAATTCCAGATATCCTTATCTATGTAAGCAACTAATCTGTCTTTGAATGTTTTGGCTACAGGGACAGGTTGTGGCAGTACCTTTAGCAGTTGAAATGACAAGTTCGGTGAAAAAAAAAAAATTCCTTTATCTTTGTTTTTGATTCTTCCCCCATTTTCTTAGGGCAAAAAAAAAAAAAAAAAAAAAAAACATTATTATCACATTCTGTGTCCAGGAGTACACAAAGATCCCTGTTCTTATTTTCCAGAATGCGTGCTATATTTGACTCTGATTGTCACCCCCCTTTGTAAGATAAAAGACCTCAATTTTTTTCAATAGCTCATCTTATTGAAGTTTTCCCAGTCATTCTTGTTACTTTCACCCACTTCTCAATACCCTACAGTTCAGCAGTTGCCCTACTGAAAGCAATGCTGTGCTCTGACTTCTGGATGACAGAAGACACTGGTTAATAAATTGGCATATTTTTTCTTGTATGGCACTGCATCCCTTTCCTCCTGCATCTCACTACCACATTTTTCTTTGATCCCAGCTTCAAATTAGGTAAAAATGTTGGCTAAGGGTTCCTATAAAAAATAAATAAATAAATAAATAATCCGTATCTCTTACCGGAGCTGATACAGGGAATTAGGGAATTTAAAACTTGACAATGTTATGAATGGGTGAGATTTTCTCCTTTGCTTTACATCACATTCTGATAACACAATATCTGACTTTGCTTTTTTTCACTCATTTTCCTAGCAGGACGGGCCTCTATAGTGTTCCTCATTCAGTCCTGGCTTGGACTAGAGTTACCTGGAAAATACTGTGCCGTCAGTAGATTTCCTCAGCTCTGCTCACCCTCTCTTTTCACTGTACTTACAAATGTAGTAAACCAGTGCAGACACAGCCCTCTATTAGCCTTCAGAGATTCTGCACCTTGACTTTTCATCTTTAATCTTTGTTTCCTGTCTCTTAGTCAGTTCTTGAGACAATTCATGTTTTCTTTATCACAGTACAAGCGGGAGTATTTTCTTCTTTTTTTTTCTTTTTTTTTTTTTTTGCATCTGTCTGTAATCACAAATGCATTCAGTCCTTGTAGCAGCTTTTGATTTGAATTCCTTTGTGTGAAATATATATATATCTGTATATATAAAACACAACAAAACAACCCTCTACAAAACTTCCAGAAACCACACTTCAGCGTTTTGCTGCCTGTTCATGTGAAGCGCTTGTTTAAACAAGTGGCATTAAATATGCTTTTAGTTGTGTACTGTGCAGCCTACAACTCCAAGTGTTGGGTCTGCATGGCTGACCAGACACAGAGGCACAGAAGGAGGTGATCTGAAGATCATTATAGCCAGCACACATATTTATTGCTGGTCCTTGTCTCCTGTCTCACCTTGCTCAAAATGCTCATGGGCTTGGCATGGTCCCCAAGCCAATTTGACAGCCTTGGTGGAATGTGTAAATTCTCCGCTCCCTTCTGGCCCGCAGCTCCAAATGCTCCTGATTTGCTTTTCCTTCTCTTGGACCGTGCAGCGCTGTGGATCTTTGAGGTTTTCAGAGCCTCTTAGTAGTGCACAGGAGCCATTTAGGAGAGGGCTTGATTGATATCTTTAGTGGCTTTTTCTCAAAGAGAGTAAAAGCTGCCCTATCAAAATTGGATGAATTATTTTTTACCTTATGGAGACGGTGGAGCCCTGGCTGGGAAATTGCTTTTTTGGCTTGTGTCAGGCACTGGGGGGAAGCACTGACGATAGGAGCTTACCAGTGACTCTCGAGCTTAAGGGGTCCACTTTCCTCCCAGCACCTTGTTTTGTGGTTTTCTACAACCTTGTCCCAGCCCCTCCATATCTCCTGCAGGATGGCTCATGCCCAGAGAAGCCCCTGGAGTCAGGGCTGTTCCAGGGCTGTAGTTAACCTAAACTCATATGTAAGGCAGTGCTGTATATAAGACCCTCAAAAAAAGTTGGCTGCTTAGACTCTGCCCCCTCTAACATCCTCACAATTAGCTCCTCCTGTTCCTTTTCTAACTGAAATTTTGAAAATGTCCTTAAAGATGATGAGGGGTGAAGTGGAAGGAGAGAGATGGACCAGAAGCAGGTGCACAAGACAAGAGGATGGGAAGGGTGGGAAGCAAGAAGGGAGAGGAGAGCATCTGCGAGCTTGCAAAGCCTAACAGAAGGACCGACAGCAGCAAATGCCAGGGGAGAGAGGAAGACAATCAGATCCCCTGTCATGGGGTGAGTGACAGGAGAGTACCTCATTATTATAATTATTTGCAACCCCTTTTAGCAGGGAAGAACTGTCTGGCAGTGCCATTTATTCCCAAGCATTCTTCCCTAATAATACCCTTAATACGGCTTGTTCCATCGCTTTTGTGAGAGGCATGTTTTTCATCTTCAAACTCAATTTCATTTATTAGAGACTTCACCGTGTGTGACACAGTGTGCACACAGCAAGTGCAGCAAGGATTCATTTTAATTATTATGTATTGCCAGGAGGTACAGTGTGTTTGTGCCGGTGGGCGAAAGGGCGAGGAGGGGGTGTTATCTATTTTGTTTCTGTGTCACGTATCACAACTATAAGGTGATGGGGCTTTCTGAATTGCATTTTAAATTTGGATCTGGACATTTGTTGGCTGTCAGTGCTCCATGCCAGCCGTAGCAAAAGGAGAAAGTCTCCAACCAGCGTGTACCCGTGTGGCTGCAATAAATAGTCCAAGATAACAGACACCTCTCTCAAGTTTTTGTTAGAAAGTCAGCCAGAGGACTCTACTCTGGGCAGTGACTAATGATATTTGAATGCTGCTCTTTACGCAAGTGTGATAACATATATATTTTTTTCAAATCCCAATGACTTTGCGGTAAAAGAAATCAAAATATTATTTTAGCTGGATCTTCAAATAAGGAACAGAAGGTGGGCTTGGGAAGCATGTTTTCTAAGCTGAGTCTAACCTTATTAATTTTTTTCCAACTGGAAACTTTTCCCATCCTTCTACACAGAATTGCAGAGGGCTTTCTACACGGCAGCTTTCTGCTAAGTGGTGTGACATAGATGTAGAAGGTATAAGATGGAGCATAATTTTAATTAGAATTAATTGTCTTGTTGAGGAATTTTATGGGAAGTTTGGCTTTTTTTTCTTTTTCTTTTGTTTGCCTGACAGGTGGAGCCATTGTGAATATTTGCTCCATTAGAACTGCCTGGTGTGGAAGAGAGCAAAGTGGAAACCTGAAAGATTGGTAAATTGGAGAAAGTGTAGAATAAAACAGCAGAAAAGATGAGAAGTTAGAGGAATCAATTTTAGAAGGAAGGCACTGCAAAAATCTAGAGGATTTTGTGTATTTGCTCACTGTCTGCATACAGCTGTAACTGTAAAACTAGGGTCATCACCTTTGCTGGTGGCGGAGAAGAGCAGACATTACCCCACTCCATAGTCACGATGCTCTGTTCTCTGGGCCCAGTGTCAGATCTAAAGACAACCGTCAGTAGTCTACCAAATAATAATGTAACATATAGCAGCTGTGTAATATTTGTTATCAACCCTTTCCTCAAAACAGTTAGGGGAATAGACTAGAGGAACTCTTTGGTACAACATTTGTGTTAATGTTTGATAAAGCCTATGCCAAGAGATGCTATCCATAGTAGATGGAAGAAAACCTCTACTCTCTCTAACTGTCTTTACTACCAGTTGCAGTGAGGTTATGGCAGCACGAGCTTCATCACCCCAGTACACAGCAATTCATGGTGCTTGAGCCACCTTGGCTGAAGCAGTTGCCAGTATCACATTTTCCTTTGTAGGCAGACAAAACTCTATAAGAAGGTAATAAGCTGCTTGTGAGCACTCACTTTTACAGGTTTGATTTGTTGAACTCAGCACCCCTAAAATGCAAGTCAAGGAAGACAACACCAACACAGGGGTTCATAGTGCACCTATTTATTGGCAGCAGAAGCAGCGTAGCACAAGTAATACTATGTTAGGAGCAATGGGAATTATGGGGTCTTAGTATGTTTTTATAAGGCTCAGAGTTGATACAAATGTGCATATGTTTTGGAGAAAATAGCATCTGGTTGTTGGAAAACATGTTTCTATTGAATTTTTGACTGCTAAGTGCTGACAGGAAATGTTCTGTATTATTTAAAAATAGATGTTTATCTGGCACCAATGGAGTAAATAATGTGCGGCCAAGAAGAAACAGATACTAAGCGAGTGTTATTCTGATAATTTATTTTATTATTTTAAAATAACCAAGTAGTTCTGGAAATTCCTGTAGGAAACTTCCTAAAAAACATAATACACACTATAACTCTAACATCAATATTTTAGTAAAGCTGGAAGGGGAAAAAAAAGAGATCCTTTGGAGAAAATGGCATGTTGGATATACTTTATTTACACACAAGCAAGTGTGAAAATGTTATTGTTTTGGCTTGATTTTACTTTAAACTGGATATGTATATATATAGTATGGAGGTTGTCAGTTTTATTTTCCTGTTGTGTTCCCCATTGATAGGTAGAAACTTTTCCATGATAAAGCTGACAAAAAACAAAGATTAGTTTGAATCTTCTAAGACAATGAAAAAGTCATGTTTTCATAAGGTGTTTATCAGTTCAAGCAGTCTGCCTTTCAGAGATAAACATCTACTGCAAATGAAAAAGGAGTTTTTTGGTGTTTTGTTCACGTTAGAGTTAAGTGATAGAAAGCTGCAGCCGCAGGCTAATGTGATACCAAGGTGGTTTGTTCTTAAGAGCAAGAGAGATGACTGCTTGCTTCTTAAAGACCTCTGATTGCATGGCCTGTTTGATCGAAATCCAAACCAACTTGCTTTGAATGACAAATTGATTGTTGTGTGCCTGTTTGATAATACAGCAATTTGTCTCCTCAGGCATAATACTCTAATCCCCCCTTCATTTATCAGTAGGGAATCGGTAATTCAGCTCTTCTTCAGGAAGTTTGGCACAGTAGTGGTGATGCTCCATTGCACAGTTGCAGATCCCGTCGTGAAGATTCCACTCCTAGCCGCGTCTACACACTGATTCCTCAGCATGCATTTCATATCGCTCTTTGGCACCAACTGTATTGCTTGTTTTAGAAATGTAAATGTTTAAGTCACAACAGAATTTTGTGTCTTCTTGAGGTTTTAAACATCTTGTTTGCACACACTCTCGCTTTGCTCCTTATTTCTGTGCTCTGACTCTGTTCTCACCTTCTGGTTCAGCTGAGCAGGAGGTGTTGCTTTGGTCTTCAGGGCTTCAGTCATACCTTGAAGAAACTGGTCAATGTATAGTGACAGATCTGTGGTCCTCCTGGTCCTAGCATTTGCGGTATGAAAGGTTGCAATTCCTAGGGAGCTGTGCATGTTTGCAAAGTTCAAGGTATCCTGTGTAGCAATATCACTTACTAGTAAGGTGCAGAACCTCTGTAGTTGTTTGTCTGTCTCTTATTTCATGGATGTGCTGTGTTTCCTCCATATCACAGACGGTTTGTGTCACTAACTGTATATGTAACAAATAAGATACCATCTATCCTGAGAACAGTAGGTGTTTCACCAGCAGAAGTGGAGGGTGAAAAGAGATGTATGAACCCGCATCCTTCCTGCTTTTCTGGTGATTTTTTCACAGCTCCTTAACCATGTTGATCACTGTGGTGTTGCTGTCAGTCAAGATGTTTCTGTCGAAAGCCCAAATGTACGACAAAGCCAAAAAGCATATAGTCTGAGCAGGATATATGCTCTGATAACTTGTGAACACCATCACGTGCCCTCATAACCACAAAGCTCATGGACAGTAATTCTCTCTTGGCATGCAGCAGGGCAGGGCTTTTCCCCTGCTCGCAGCTTACTGAGAAAGCCACAGCACATCTGTTCAGTGGCTTGAGCCATTGAGCATTCTTTGCATAGCCTGACTCGATAAGCTGTCACTCTTGATTTTTAAAGCATTTCACAACAGGGGGTTAGGTTAACCTATAATGAAGAACCTCTTCAGAGCATCATCTGCAGAGGCCCCTTTGCTTGCAAACAGATGTTATGTAAGGCTGCCACCATCATGTCTTGTGTCAACAGGGAATCCATCCTCGCTGCTGCAACAAAACACACCAGTATACTCACCCTCCCTCAGTCAGCTGCTGGCCTCTGTTTTGCATTTATGATGCAAGACCAATGCTTTTATCCCTTCTTCTATGCTGCCAGTCAGGTTTTAGAGATTCTCCTTAGAACATCTCTTCTTTTCAGGCTCTCTCTTGAAAACTGATTTTGCTTATCCTTTTGAGATGTTGGCCTCCTGTTCTGTTTCTCTGAATTTTAGACTATTTGTTGACTGGGGATAGGAGAGGGAGTGTGTACAGAAAGGCTCTCATTAGCCTGGGGATGCTAATTTCCTTAAGTCTCATTGATAGTCAACGAGGGAATGATGCAGAGCACTTAAATTTAGCGTGCTCCTCTGAGTCTCCCTTGAGAAGTGTCTGTCTCTCCATTGGCATTACAGATGACTGCATTGATAAATATTTGTCTTTATGAATACTTCCTTGTTTGTCTGATCTTTAACGGTGCACATTTTTCAATTTCTTTTGCTTTATAATGTGTATTTTCTCTCCTGAACAAAATTCACCAGACTGGGGGAATGGGCTGCTGTGTCAGTGTTATTACATTTTGACTCGTATCAAAGTTGCATTTTAACCTATGAGTCAGGATTTGTTATCACAAACTTTAATTAATATATATCTCATCAACACAGAGTCCAAATGGGCAAACTTATGGATTAGTTTCATTAGGCATTGCTATACTGAATCCAGTAACATCGTTCGTACTTACAGCAGCCACATGGCTAGATGATGTTTCCTTCAAACTTTGCTCACTACTGCCTACTGCTACCCTATTGCACTGGTCAGGTTTGGAATATAAGCACCAAATGTTTAAAGAGCTTTGAAAAAATATCTTTGTTTTTACAATTCATAAAAGTTAAAATTATCAAAACAAAGCAAAATATGCCATTCTTTCCTCAGTTACTGTGCCAGTTGAATGTGTTAGTTGGTGAATAATATTTGTGAATGTTATCACTCCTAGAATGTACTTGTTAAAAAGCTGTTTCTCTAATTCTGTTGCAGTTAACTACTTCATAAAAAATGGTACAGAAGATGTATTACTGTGTGGCAATAGCACTGATGCTGGGTAAGTAATTAAATGGCTTCCCTTCTGTTTGTGTTTTTGTTTTTATATTTCCTTCAGTTCTTTCAGTTCCTTCACTTTTCACCAGCACAAAGTAGATATTTCAAATTCCTTGTGTCAGTAGTAGTAGGGGAGAGGATATTGACAATATTGTGCATGGTAATACTATTTTCTGACCTGCAGGGAGGAGATGTTTGTGTGTGTGTCACTTATTTAGGTCTAAAATTGTTAGGGGCCTTATTACAGTTCTTTTTCAATATGTTTAACTTTCTCTGTAAAAAATAGTGAAAGCTAAGTAACACTTTGACTGAGTGGAGAATATTTTAAGGGAAATGAAAGATGAATGGAAACAGAAAAGCTAGAGAGATCTAGACTGATGACAAATTCTTGGCTTTTGGCAAAGGGAGATAAACAAACCCACAAATGGTAGTTGCCAAAATAACATGCTTTGGAGGTGGGAGGGTACTCAGTTTTAAGTTGTGATGTACATTTGTACATGATATGCTTAGAGACTGCAAATACTTCATTTTCTTACAATGTAGACAGCAAGGAAATCACAAATATTTCCTGTGTTATACTAGTTTACTAGTCTGCATAAAGGACTTCGTTCATAGCCCTACCACCTGTAGACGCTAATGATTCCTTCTGCATCCAGTCCTCAGGGTGTAAGTGCATTGTCTGGGTGTGTGATTTTATTTGATAGGTTCTTGTGATCTTAATGGAAACGGAAGAGTTGATCTGGGATGGAGAGAGATGGATCTTGTGTGGGCAGAGGACATTAAAAACCATGCAGAGACTGTAGGGTGTTTGAAGTTGTATGACAAAGAAGAATAGAGACCTTAGTGTGGTGGGATGGATTAGCTTTTGATCTAAATATGAGGGAGTATTCAAACCAAGGAGGTGGATGACTTAGGTCAAGTGAGGAGAGGATCTGAGGTGATGTACTTTTGGAGGAGGATATTCTGAGCTGGTAGAACTAATTGTGGAAGACTTAAAAAAAAAATGGAGGGGGTGTTAAATTAGGAAGAGCTTATTGTGAAAAGAGGCATGCATGTACGGGGAGACAGCAAGAAGATGTGGGGAAGATATAATCTAAACTTGCTTGTGGACAGGAAAGTGAGAAAAGCCATGGGGTCCTGGAGAGAGATGCTTTACTTTCTGCTGCCACTATATATGTCTGCATTTACAAAAAACAAAGGGAAAGCTGAAGTGTCAGCCTTGCCTCTGCATGTTTTGTATGTCTGATCTGTATTGCCAGTCTAATTTAGACTGTAAACTCTTTGGGCACAGGGCCATGCTTTCCTCTTTGTTTGTTCCAAGGAAGGTACAATGTCAGCATTCATTAATTAAGTGCTTTGTTGATTGTAATACATTGCATTTATTCAGGCTCAGGCTGGACTCCAAGACTATTGGGATATTTCCTGGGGATCCCAGGATTTTGCAATCTATCTACACTGGTGTACTTCAGCCTTTTGTAAGCAACAGACAATAATATTGAGCAAGAAATGTTCTGCACTATAGCAATATTGTGTCTCTCCTATACCTTGCACAGAGTTCCTGTCAGTCATCCACTCCCATTATTTAAAGACATGGAGATAATTAGGCATTATCCTAAGGCCTCAAGGGACCTGCAGAGTTTTGTATTCCCACCTGTTAGGACAAAGACTATCATTAGCAGGCCGATGTACCCAACAGAGCAGGACTCCTTTTCCTTAATCCTTCAATGGTCAAAGCCAAGAGTGAGTAGATTCAACAGTAAAAGAGCAGATCTGAATAAGCGAGACATTTTGGGATAGTCTGCACCACAGAATCAGGGGAGGTGAGTGAAAAGTGAGTGGATGCATCAGATCATGGTCCTCCTCTCTATCAGCAATGAAATTAATGACAAGGGCCTAAGTCTGGAACCTGGCAAGAGGGAGAATAGGGGAAAACAGTTGGCAATACTGTGTCTGAATGTTCATAGCATTTTTGGAGCTTGTTTCTGCCCTTACTCTGACATAGCTTGAATTTATTAGCCTCCGGGGTATGCTGAGGACCCAGAGGAAATGCAGGGAAGGGTGGTGCCATGTGTGTGCTCCTGGAGGGATTTGTTGTTACGGTGAGGGATATCTGTGCTGTGGCTGGGATATTAAATCTCAAGGTAATTGACAAAACCATTTTAGTGCATTTTAAAAGCATGTTAATGACACTCTGAGGTTTGGCTGGTTGCTGTTATTATCGAAGAGTAAAAAATAAAAAAACTAAATAAATCTACTATGGCAATTATTAGGTGATGAGACTCAGATGGTCTGATGTAAGAGAGTTTAGTGATGGAGACTGCAACCTGAGCTGGAGCAGCAGGCCAAAATCAGCAGGGAAATGATCATCAGTGCATGCTGTATCACAGACAACCTAATTATCTCTAAGGTGGGGGCTTTATTACATTACTAGGAGGGACTGTTTTCTGAACAAGCACCCAAACTGCCAATAAAGCAGGAGGTAATGGATCTAGCTAATATTGATTCTGGTTCAGAAGGGATTTAAATAAATGGATGTCACTCAGAAGCAGCAAACATGTCTCCAGTACAATACCTGGCAGATGGAAGAAAAAAATCTTGGTTTATGTTTTAAGGTATGTTCAAGCAACCTTGAGGAGTTATGTTAAAAATCACATTGCATAGATGTGGTAGGAATGTTGGGGAGAAGGCATATTCCTTGGTTGGACAAGGACTAACCTGTCTGTGGGGTTTCCCATGTGATGCCTCAGAAACTTTACCCAGGATTTCTGAAATTTTATTTTTGTTCACTTAATCAAATAGAAATTGTGTTGTGTTTGTATTGTTTATCCAACTGCATTTTTTCCCCATGATGTGCTGCTAGACTTTTATTTGTGTTTAAGAGGAATAAAGAGTCCAATGGAAACAAAAAGTAATGTTTGGAGTAGAGAGAAAATCAAATGATTGTGATCAAAGATGTTCTTTGGCTCAGAGTGAATGTGACGCATGCTCGGTGTTTCACAACAAGCACATTCAGAGCACGACATTAATGGAAAAATCCTCTGCTCTGAGATGTGTCACAGATTGGTCAGACACTGGAAGTAGTGCTATAG
Organism: Cygnus atratus; assembly: GCF_013377495.2. Taxonomy (NCBI): domain Eukaryota; kingdom Metazoa; phylum Chordata; class Aves; order Anseriformes; family Anatidae; genus Cygnus; species Cygnus atratus. The sequence goes on from NC_066363.1 coordinate 6,067,973, forward strand.
CAGTAAGGCTCTTTTAATGAAAAAAAAAAGTGTAGTGTATTTGCAGAATTATTTATGTTTTTAGATGTGTTTCAGGGTTAATTTGGTACTTTTAGATGTGGCTGCACTGGGATTTATCCAAGTTGGTTCTCCTTGCAATTTCAGCTTCTTTTATTTGATTTGGTTAAAATAAATGGAGAAAGCTCAACTACTTTTATTTTCAAAGGGATTACAAATTCTTCTATAAATCTGCCTTTCAATTTAATTCCCAGACTAGCATCTCATCCAATTTTGAACACCTTATTTTAAGCCCTGAGGAAGATCCAGTAAAGATCCGGTACAAGGATGAAATAGCTGGAAGATCTTGGCTAGGATCAGAATGTGAAAGCTGCTCCAGCCTTTATGAAATCCAGCCTTAGCATCAAGTGGACTATGGTTTGCAAGGGCTGCAGAAGAGTAGGTGACTGAGCTGCCTTATGGGGCGTTATGCAGCAACATACACTGCCAGCACACGCATCATGGGCCTTTTGGAGGCATCTATCTCACATTGTAAAAGTGGCCCCTGAGGTCAAATGTGCACATATGCATGGATGGGTACAGTGATAGTACCAATGGCAAAACCCATTGGTGGACTAAAGTTTTAGAGTGTGCTGAGGGACCCACAGTACGTGGTACATTTTGTGCTTGGCCCCAGGTGATGGCACATGGTCAACACAGGGCAAAAGGATTGTTTTGGGGAGTCCTGATCCCATGTTCAGCTACAGTGTGGCATCCTGCCTGAGCACATCAGCAGAACCTCTACCAGGCATCGTCGTGCTGTGATGACCAGACCAAATCTCCCCGTGAATGAGCTGTGGGAAGCATTATATGTCATGCTGCACCATCCTGCCTCGTGCCATCCATGCAATTACAGCGTGTTCCTTCTCAATGATTATTAACCATTCATTTTAATGAGATGCCCAATACTATGGAGCCCTGTGTTTCCCACAGGGCAAAGATTTATGGGGGCTGCCGCAGCTTGGGATTATCAGTCCATGAAAAAGGAAGATACATTTCAGCTCCAAAGCAGTTCCACTTTTATGCTGTTGTAATTTCACAGGGATGTTTTTTTATCTTAGACTGCTGTTTTGTCTTCCTTCTCTGCCTGAAGGTTTGGAAGAGCAATAGAAGCAGCAAAGAAATTTGTCCATTAGGGAAAAGAGAAATGGACAAGATGCTATCAATGTACAAAGTAAACAAGCAGAAAAAGAGAAACTTATCTTTGTTCTTTTCACTTTTTCACTTGCAACTACTATAGGGAGATGTTTTTTCAGACAAACGCGTATGTTTTAAGTCAATTGTGTCCCCTCTGGGTCTCAAGGCCAGACTGTTTGTTCTATTTTTTATTTTTATTTTTTTTGTCCTTTCACATGATATGTCTTATATACTCGGCTTGTGGGCAGGAACAGTCTACGAGATCATACAGACAATGAAAGTATATTTGCATCGTGTCTGTACTGATATTACCAAAAAGGCTAGTGAACAGGAAGGAAAAGCAGCCAGTAAAGCTACTTCAGGATGTAACAAGAAAGCACCTTTGGCAACTGCATCCTAGTAACTGTTGCTATAGAAACTTTACCTACCTTTATCTTCACTATGACCTTGATTTTTCTTAACAGGTTACATTAAAATAATGTACAGAGTGGGTCAAGATTCTACGTGGTTTGGTAAATTCGTCTGTCACTGAGCTGATTGCATATAAGAGATGCAGGAAGGACCATGTAGTATAATGCTCCTCAAAGTTTTTTAGCAAGTCCTAACAGCTTCTAAAGTATCATCAGAATAAAACTGTTTCCTGTTGAGTTATGGCATTTTACTAAGGTAATTAATGCCAACACATAAAATTGCATCAGATACCTGTTTTCACAGCCACCATGAATACTGAAAGCCACGCTTCTACAGTAGGTTCTCCAAGCCAACATGCTGTCAGCATACTCATTACAGCATGTACAGTGATGTAGCACTTTGATCTCTGAGCTGTAATAACATTCCTTTGCCTTTATGCATCCTCCATGGGGTGATTTAAAGTCCCTTGCAAGGGCTTATCACACCCCTTTAGGGTGGAGAAGAAACATGCACCATATCAAGGAGCACTGTGACAATCAGATGCTTCCTGTGCTTCCACCAGCTCTGTCTTGTCTTGCACAGCCCAGTGCTGCAGCTTTCGCTCAGCCCTTGGCAGGCAGAGAGCCTAGAACCACATATATATGTCCACCAGAATATCTCCAACTGTGTGGTCTCCCACAGTTCTCAATCCCCCAACTACAAGCAAACATGGCCAGTAACACAACCCCAGCTGCGCTGAAGATTGAGGAAGTGCAGCAGAGAATAATGTACCCACTTGGTTCTTTTATTCTGCTGCTGGCAATTAGGTCCGCTGCAGCACTGAGTTGCATGAATTTAAGTAAGCCTGTGTTACTATTATTGCTATTGTTATAATTACTTGCTGTCTTAAGAGCTGAAGGCCCCAGATTCAGGCATTGTTTTGTTGGCTGCTGGACAAATACAATAAGAAGAGCCCCCTTCTCCTGGAGGGTTTGTATTTCAGAGGCACCAACATGAAAAAGTCGGGGTGAAGATAGTGCTCAGGTGTCTTCACTTCGTGTATGTTCTCCTGGGGAGGGACAAAAAAGGGGAATGTCACAAGGAACAGCTAGTCAAGGTGATCTCTGGATAATCAGCTTTGCCAGGCAGGTGCAGTCTGGCAGCCTGTGTTTAACTTGTTATGTGAATGGACCCATCACAGCAAATGGGCTCCTGGCGAGCTTTGGAGTGTGTCTATGGGACTGGTGTCCTCATAATGCTCACCACGTTCAGTCTGATGGGGTGTAGCTGGCTGACAGGTGGGAAAGGCTGGAAAAACTGGTGGAGTGAGGAAGGGGATACATTTCCTAAATGTGACTCCTTCCAGAAGTGATGACATTTTGTAAAGAATGAAGTCTATTGTTTAGGCTGCCAAAGCTGATAACCTAATTACACCCCAGTTTAGTAAGCAATATCAATGACCTTATTACAAACCTTCAGGGTGTACAGCATGCCTTGCATGAATTTAAATAGATTCTGATGTAAATAATGTAGACTTTTTCATTTACTCCGCGTTGGTTACAGTGACATCAGAATGAGGATGGCTTGCTCCTGGTGAGAAAGCCTCTCACTTGAGTATAAGAAACACCACAAGACAGGTATATCACTTGAAGAATGCTGCAGAGGCCATTGGGGATAACTTTATGTACTATACAGCCTTCAGGTCAGCGGTGGAAGTCTCCACTTCTGGGGATCAGTTGTGTATTTGGAAGGTCATGTTTGTGGTTAAAGAACAGCAGTGGGATTAAGTCTAAATCCACTCAGTTCTTAAGGATGGGTAATACTATCTCTTAGTCAAAGTTGTAATAAGCTCATCAACCACATGAGAGAAGCAGACTGACTGTGGGCTCCTGTCTTCATTAAACTGTAATCTGTCACTGTGTTTATGACGATAAATTGCTTTACATTTTGATTGATGGGTTGGGCAGAAGATCCAGTGTCTGGCCACTGGATTGATTGAGAATAAATGATAGTTTGCCTTCCTTGTTGGAACATGAAGTATAAAAAAGTCATCTTGGAACAGAGGGAGTTCTTCCTCTTGCTTGCGTGCCTGCATGAAGGGTCTGACATAGCCTGAAACCAGTGGTTTTCCATCTGTCTGAACAAGTAGCCAGTGGAGAGGCTGAAACAGTCTGTGGGTACAAGTATGTGGCATGCGGAGGCCAGTGGGTGCTCTGAGCCTGTGAGCAAGTCTGCTGACGTGTGCCTCCTTCCCTTTGCTTCTCCAGTTTCAGCACCTGGCTGATGTTGCTCTTTATTCTGAGCTCCTTTCATTTATTTCTTTTTTTTTTTTTCCGTGTGTTTGTTTGGATCTGCTCGCACTTCCTTTCAGACTTTTGGCATCCCTTGCTCGCAGTCAGACCTATCCAAAATGAAGCGTGCCTCTGCGAGTCAGATGTTGGTTCTTAGATGGTGAATAATGGGGAATTATAAGTCAGACCCTCTAACCCTGGTTAGTCTTTAATATCACAAAAAAAAAAAAAAAAAGCAAGAGAAGGAGAGCAGCCTGTGACTTTTAGGCAGACCAAGCCCTCACTGTTAGCAACTCCTGGCCTTGGCTGGGATGCTGCTGACTTTCAGTCCCCTTCTCCTACATGCCCAATCACCCATACAATGTTCATTTTGTAAATACTATAAAACATATTGCCCTGTTTCAGATGGTTAGTTTCATCTTTTCAGGCTGGAGCAAATGTTAGGTTAAGGATCTTTATTTGTTCCCCCACAATCATTGCTTGGTAGGCACTCCTTGTTTGGCTGCTGGTTTCTTCCCTCAAAGCCAAAAGAAATGAGAAAACATGGGAAGTGCAGAGGAAAGCACTAGCATGTGTGATCTAAAGGAGATCCAGGCCTTTGCTTTGTGGCTTGAGGACTTCAACATGAAAAGGCAGGTTGAGGAGTTCTTTGCCATGCGCACCACCAAGCCTAGGAGGCCACAGGCACCATTTCTCCTTCTAGCTCTTACTAGGAGGCTTTGAAACCCTGTCATGCTCACCAGGCAATCCTCTGGAATTAGCCACGTATCAAAAACATCAGTTGTAAACATTCCAGCTTGTTTTCTGCATTTTTAGGCTTAAAATGTGACCAAAACAGGGATACCTAGTAGCCCTTATCATGATATGTTTATTGTGTGTTTGTTTTTAAGGCTTTATTTAATTATTTTTGGCGTGTGTCTGTGGGATGCACTTTATCTCCCATTGTTGCTTCTTTTATAAGCAATTTGAAGTGGCAGGCCGTAGTGAGCTTTTGCAGCCTACACCAGATAACGGTGTAGACTTGATTTTACAGCTGTCATACCTGACTTGAGCAGCGGTTTGTTGCTAACTCCTGGTAGCACATGGATAACGCTCCCTGTGTGTACAGGGTCTGAATGTTACAACCCAGCACATGGCTGTTTTACAAATCTTCTTTTATTGCACAGCCTTATTGGCCACTGCAGTCTGGATCAGCAGGTTCCTTGGCTTACTGAGATTAAACTCTCGAGCCAGAGCATTTTGTAATTATGCCCCTTGGCTCCAACTCTCTGGCATTCCCAATCTGTGTTATTTAAAACAAAGCTGTTTCTTATGTTCTTTAATTTCCTGTACCAGTGCCAGCTTACAGTGGTGATTACAGCCTGATGGATAGGTAGGTAGACTGATGCTTTTAACTTTTCCCAATCAATGACACTAATTTTGTTGTGATTAATTGAACAGCATCCTGTGAGGCTCCTGTGCAGGATGTTGTATTTATGTAGTTTGTTGTTGTTGCCCATCCCTGTGCATCAGAGGAGAGTGCAGTCCTCTGTAATGCTTCCCCAAGGTAACACAAGCAAAAGATTTTGGAAAAAAAAAATCTGAGGGGGAAGACTTTATTATACATCTAAGACACTTCAGCAAAATCTTGACACTCCTTGAAAAAATCCTCAGAGGAAATGGTGTCAGTTGCAGAATAATATTATCATGTGAGAGCCTTCCTCCTAAGTTTCTGTAGAGTATTTTTCTGGGAAGCAACATTGCCTTTTCCTCTCAGTGATTTTCAGCATACCTACAACCCGTGGGTTATTGCCTCTGTAGGCTACAAAAGAGGGTGAGGAAGTGTAAGAAGCTGAAAAATAAGAGATTTTTGTCTCAAGCATCTAGTCTTCATTAAGAGGGATGTGAGCTAATGTTAATAGCATTCTTTGAGCTGGAGTTCATGTTTTTTGTGCTGTAGACACCTCATTTGAATGCTTGTACACCTGCACATAATATTAGAGTACCGTGTACACTCACTATGGAGCCAGACAGATCTTTTCACTGCGGCAATCTATTGCTAAGTGGAAAAGGTTTTAGAGACACACAAAGGCAGAACAAATCATGAAAAAAATAGCAACTGTATTATAAACAGAAAATATTAGTCTGAGGAACCATTGTTCACTTTCAAAGTCAGAGGAGTTGCATCTCCATTTCCTAGGGCTTTCCAAGCAATTGCAGCAAACTGCTTTTCCTTTTTGCTTCAAAATGGACTTTCCCCAGTCAGAAACACTGGCAGTGAACCTAAGAGTGACTTTGAAACCTCTGATCCCGTGGTGATGCATGAAAATACATCCAAGTTCAATACTCCCAATACTGCCTTTCTCTAAGGCACAGCTCTCTCTTATTTGAAATGATGGCTTAGGAAACTCCAAAGAAATTAAGATGAAAATCTCTCGTGAAATGAATGGCAGCATTTCTGTTTTGTCTAAGATGTGGCCAGCTTATTCTAGGTGAAAGTTTACTTCCAACCTACTACCCAACCTAGGTTTAAGTCCACCAGTAAAGCTATCACCACTGAGTTTCTCACAGCTATGCTAAGATGTTTTAGCTATTAGTAATAACGTTAAAATATGAGCAGTTACACCAGCTCAGTAGAGCTTCTTGGGATCTGTCTTTCATGAAGGACTAAGGAAAGTTTGTCCATCTCTGTAAATGATAACTCAGTTTCCATCCAAATACACTGTTAATGCAGTCATTTCCATGGCAAAAGGAAAGAGCCTTAACAAGAATTTTCATGTCCTGCCTGGGCACGCTGTCCTAACACAAGTGCACAGAAAGGGTTTCCTTCTAAAGAACCCAGAGGATCCGTTTCTCTTGAACGGTATCAGCAGCATGTCACGGGCACTGTAGGTTGTCTGCAATAGCAGATCTAAGGCAGAAATCTCATGTCTCTATGGCAGAGAGTGACAGCAGATGCTGCCTCTAGGACAGAGGAGATATAATGAAAATGTTGCCTCAATAAAGAACATGGTTATACAAGAGACATTCAGTATGCCTATGCATATTTCAAGGAAAAAAAAAGAAAAAAAATCAGCATTTTCTTCTTTTCTAACTCAGTAATGTTACTTTACTTTTTTATTCAAATGTGTCTCCGATCAGGAAACAATAGGAAGTTAAAGTAAGAAAGCTCTAGAAGGATACATTTCTAGGTAGGGGAAAAAAATAGACAAATCTCCTTTTTTCTTTCTTTGTGAGACAGTTATTAGTGTCTGTGGTGGTTTTATCTTGCTGGGCAGCTGAACTCCACCACAACTGCTCTCTCACCCCCCTTCCTCAAAAGGAAAGGGGGAGAACATACAATGGAAAAGGCTCAAGGGTTGAGATAAGGACAGGGAGATCACTCAACAATTATAATCATGGGCAAAACAGATTCAGTGTAGGGAGATTAATCAAATTTATTACCTATTACTAACAAGATAGAGAAGTGAGAACAAAAAAAGCAAACTAAAAACACCTTCTCCCCATCCACCCTCTTCTATATCTTCCCTCCGAGCAGCACAGGGAAACAGGGACTGGGGGCTGCGGTCAGTCCCTGAGGCTTCATGTCCGCTGCTCCTTCATGGTCCCTCTCTGCCCCTGCTCCACACGGGGTCCCTCCCACGGGATGCTGTCCTTCCCAAACTGAGCCTGCGGGGGCACTCTTCAAGACCTGCTCCCACACGGCTCCGTACCACGGGGTCCATCCCCCAGGAGCAAACTGCTCCAGCACGGGTCCCCCACGGGCGGCAGCTGCCCCCAGACCCCCTGCTCCTGCGTGGGCTCCTCTCCACGGGCTGCAGCTCCGGCCCGGGGCCTGCTCCTGCGGGGGCTCTCCATGGGCCGCAGCCTCCTCCAGGCCACATCCACCTGCTCCACCGGGGGCTCCTCCACGGGCTGCAGCGTGGAGACCTGCTCCGTGTGGGACCCATGGGCTGCAGGGGGACAGCCTGCTCCACCAGGGGCCTCTCCACAGGCCGCAGGGGAATTGTGCTGCGTGCCTGGAGCACTTCCTGCCCTCCTGCTGCACTGGCCTTGGGTGCTGCAGGGCTGGTTCTCACTCCTCTCTCTCCCAGCTGCTGTTCAGCAGCAGGTTTTTTTCCCCCTTTCTGCTTTCCCAGAGGCACAAACAACATCACTTACTGGCTCAGCTCTGGCCAGCAGTGGGTCCCTTTGGAGCCAGTTGAAACTGGCCCTTATCTAACGTGGGGCAGCTGCTTGATTCTCCTCACAGAGGCCACCACTGCAGCCCCTTGCTACCAAAGCCTTGCCACATAAACCCAATACACTGTCTAAATTCTCAACTGATATAAACTAACTTGTCTCTACCTAATAAGATGGAATCACTTATAATATTCACTTCTGTATTACATTTAATTCACTAAACATCAACTGTTCTTTTTCATTTTTATTGCTTTCTCTAAAGACCACTGCAAATATGGTTATGCAGGCATTTTGCAATGCTTCAGCACTCCTTTTTTCAGTGTTCAAAGCAGACTTATTTAAAAATTTGTGCTTGACTAACAATATTAAATTAAGCTTCTTAAAATATTCTCAAATATGTAATGTTGGTGGCTGACACCATAGATTTGTATACCTTCAAAACCTCTAGTAATATAGTCTCATCTCAACAAGCAATACTATATATATACATATATATAGGTAAAACCCTTGATTTTCATGCTGATGCACAGTCTGTTTTCTCAGGAGTCCACTTTGTTCTCTTTTTTTTTGGTGGCATTTAAAAATTATTTTTCACTATTTATTTTACTGCTTTGCATTTTGATGTGCAGCAATATTCTGCTTTGGTGAAAAATAGCAGTGGTTGAAATATCTGATGGGATGTTACTGGGAGAAAACAAACAAACAAACAAACAAAAGTAAAAGTTGTATACATTTCTGCAAATTTCTGCTGAGATCTGCTTCTCCAGATACTTAGATCGTTCTCACCTAACAAATTCCCAAATACTATAGGGCCTTAGGACACTGGCAATTTCCTTGATCTTGTATTCTCTTTCCCTGATATATCCAGGAGCAAAATCTTTGCACTTTGCTCAATGTCTGCAGTTTCTGATAGGTCATTTCTTATGCTTGGAAAGTAACTTGTAGTGTGCAGGTGTATTAGGTCTTTTGGCTAATTGTTTATTGCACCATTGCTGGGAAAGTGGGAGGCTCACTGACCTGGGATCTCTGCCACCTGGTGCTATTTCATTTGATGATGTGATTTGGTACTTAGTACCACTGTTGGCTCTAAAGCAGAGAGCATTCTTTTTCTCTTCTGGCATATGGGTCTAGAAAATTACTTGTAAAGAGTCTCAAAGTTTAATGAGAGAAGGTTCACCATTAGAGTATTACCCAGAACTGTAACTGTAAATGATTACCATTTCCCAGCTTATCCTTTCAAAGGAAAAACAAGATTACAAAGATCTTTGGTGTTGTGAAGTTAGCATATATGTCTGTGTTTTCACTCAATGGAAGAATTTACCTTGGAGCGTCTGTACTTTTAACCAAGAGCATTCAATATGGTCCCTTTGAAATCTCTTTTTCCACACTGAGGCCATCTATGCCATATTTTGTGTACTGTCTGTCATGTTTTGCAGCACATGCCCTGAGGGATACATATGTCTGAAGGCTGGGGAAAATCCGGACCATGGTTACACAAGCTTTGATACTTTTGGCTGGGCCTTTCTCTCTTTGTTCCGTCTTATGACTCAGGATTATTGGGAACGTCTCTATCAACAGGTATAAGAGTGTTTTGTTACTAGAAATATGAAATAAACACATCATCTTATTAGAGTTAAATATCCAATAATTAAAGACAAGAAGGAATTCCTAGTTATTAGTTAAATTGTTCTTTGTGTGTTCTGGACAAGTATCATCAGTTGTTACAATTATTTTCTTTTCTTAGAGGTGTTGATCATACCAGAAGGCATAAGACTGGGTATTTGGGGGAGGGGGTAAAATTGGTGTTGAGAGAAGGATGCTCTGAAATTACCTGAATCTGAATAAAGTTCACCACTTAATAAAGGTCACCCAGACTGCTTAAGGATTGTTTAGTGACTGATGTAACATAAACTAATCTTTTGAGTCCAGCTCAGAACAACAACAAAAATACAAAAACCCACCACCAACCAGCCAAACCAAATAGAAAAGCACCTATGTATTTGGCATACCTGTTTTTGCAAACCATGTCAATGAACACAAATTCACTGGCCAGCAAGACTACCTAGTGCCTCACAGCTCTCCCTGCTGTAAACATCTCATCACTGAGACCTAAGAGACAGGGGCACAAATGGAGTTAACTTACAGTCATGCATGCAAAATGGTCTGCCCGTAAATGCTCATTTTAGTGTGCATTTTCTCCAAAGTATGCACACTCTGAAGAACTGCATATGATAGTTTGGTACTAAATTACATGCTCTCTCCATGAAACCATTGAACACTTAGTTCTGCATCTCAAAATTGCCAAAACTAGTGCATAGCCAAGGAAATCAAGAGAGTTAGTGCAGAAAGGTGCTTCTCTGAAGGTACTGAGGTAAACATCTTTGAAGGTACCAGGGATTTCTGCTTCACATGTAGACAATTAATTATACAATTTCATGTCAGGAAAATGTAAAAGAAGGCAATCAAAGATTCTTTGAACAACTGCATTCACTTATTTGGCACAGAGCTACATGTACAATTCTGGAAGGCTGAAACTGTCAGGGCAAATAAGGGTGAACATCACTCCTCTCATTATTTGACCCTGTAATAGCACACAGTGGTTTCTATCACTAGAGTCAAATCCTTGACTGTGAGGCATATTTATAATGTAAGTTCGACCTGTTGTGCGAAACTCTAGTTAGGCCTGTAAATCTGGTAAGAAATCGGGAAGTACAGTCAACAGCAGCCAGGGTTTAGTTTTTCTTATTCTGAGGCAGATGTCTAAATAATGCTTGGGTGAATTACATCATAAAAGTAACTTTTTCTCCCCACTGACTGTAACAGGACCTATACCGTAGACAGTTAAAGGGAAACAATGAATCCTGCATGGGAAGTCTCTATGTACTGCACAAAAATAGATTGGGCTGTGTGAAGAAACCTCTCACTGCAGCTGATGTAAGGTTATGTCTAGTCAAAGAAAACAAGCAGAAGTATTTGGTAAAAGAGGAAAACATTATTATTTTAAAAATGAATAGTAGTGTAAGGCACACAATTTTTGACTAAGGTAAAAAAGTTTATTGTGGAGAAGGTTATTTCCGTGAATAACACCATGATTTGTCATGAAACGGATTCTGCTTAAAAAAAAAAAAAAAAGCAACCTTTTTTTTTTTTTTTTTTCTCCTGGCAAAAAACTTGTAAACAATTGCTAGTGAATTTACTTTTGTATTTACAGACTCTCAGATCTGCTGGGAAGATCTACATGCTCTTTTTCATGCTGGTCATCTTTCTGGGTTCATTTTATCTGGTCAACTTGATTCTGGCTGTGGTGGCCATGGCATATGAAGAGCAGAACCAAGCCACTATTGCTGAAACAGAAGAGAAGGAAAGAAAGTTTCGGGAAGCCATGGAGATGTTAAAGAAAGAGCAGGAGGTGAGTAAACTGCATGATGTGATTAGCCTTGGATTACTTTAAGATGGTCCCTTGAGATTCACATTCTCTTTATTTCATATTTATGTGGTAATGGAAATAAGGTTCTGCTTGAAAGCAGCTTAATGTTTATTGTCCTGGGTAGAGTTATTACAGTCCTTTCTGAAAGAAAAGCGATGGCTCTTTCTGCTAGGACTAGGGCCGTTTAGGGTTTACACATCCAGAGCTGTATTGGTTTAACTGTACCAGTGTATGCCAGCAGAGGAATTTATATTAGTTGACATATAAGACATTTTCATGATGATATTACTACATCTGCATTCAAACACAGAACATCTATTTTGGTCATTCAGCCATAGCCCCAGCTGAACCACCCCTTCTTTAGCTCATGTTCATTTCTACACTGTTTCATCCGTACTGCCATGAATATCCAAGCACACATAACTTTGTACCCGAACAAGTGAACAGGCAGATCTTGAGGTTAAGCTTTGCATATTATATAAAGGATATGTGTTTAATGTTATGTTGTAGTTTGAGCAAAACAGGGAGGCCTAGGTGTGGAAGCCTTAATAGCCAATGTAGCCTTAATAGCACTGATTAATTTGACTGTGATTTGTATGGGGCAGAAAGCATTTATTAAACAGCTGAAGAAAGCGTGTTCAGTGCTGTGAGCAGGAAGACAATAAGAAAATTAGTCTGAAATAACATGCAGCACTGTAGTTCAGAGAAATAAATCCTTGATACACAATATAAACTAATATACATAATTTTCGTTAGGATACGTATGGGTTCAGGGCCTAATCCAAAGCCCATTTAAATCATTGGAAAGAAAATAGAAAATGCAATTCATTCTTGACAAAGTACTAGCAGAGGCTTATGCATTGTTTATGTCCTTTTAAAGATCTACTTCGGTCGTTTAAGTAATAGGTAAATGCAATTTATTCCATATATGAACAGGGTAACTTTCTGCCATAACCATAGGGAGCAAGCCGAACTCCAACTTGTCCCTATTTTATACAAATTTTCATGTGTTTTGACTCCAGCTGAGCTCTTCCTAATAACAGTCAACTTCGGTAACCCCAGCTATAATTAAAGATATTTAAGAATTTCCTTTTGAAGACTTTGATTTCAGTTAAACCCATATGTATGTATGCATACAAAAAAGGAACAGTAAGTCCTGAAAGTCAATGTGTGTCAAAATGAAGGTTGCTTGTGCAAACTTAAATTTTTCTCCTTTGTCTGTATGCTTTATAACATGGTCTTTTCTTTAGCCAACCACATCTCATTTTTCCTGTGCCTTGTTCAGTACAAAGGGTGGACAGTGCATGATTCAAGAGCAGCTCTTCACTGTCTCCTCATTTGCTCTGTAGCCTTAGGCCGGCTCAAGCAGACTTCCAGATTCGAGCATTCAAAGCCTGCTTCAAAAACAAAATGACTAATGTCCTCAGAGGTTTTTCAGTACTTCCTGTCACTGCTCACACTCTGTGTGCTTCAAAACTACTCATTTGTATTTGCAGTACTCCTGTAGAATTATCCCAGTTTTATTGAGAAGGAGTTTAGGAAAACAGAGTCTGGGATCCGATGTGTTCATTAGCTTAGACTGCCTAAATGCCCAGGAGCTATCACCCCCACTTTGTATCTGCAAGATGAAGTTGTCCATGACTTCATGTGAAGTTTGGTCATTCTGCATGTCAGTCCCCAAAATCTCAAATTAGACATCCTGAGGAAGATTCTCAGGAAAGTTATCTGAGTGGTTTGCTATACCATGTAGCTTTCAGATGTCCTTTGCCCCAGTAAGAGCTACTCAGTTTTAATCTCACTCTTCAAGTCCTTGGGTTCTTGGTTTTGACATTCTCACCATACCACTAAGCTCTTGCCTTACATCCCATCTCGTGCATAACCCCCTTTTTATGGTGCATGTGAGCTAAGCTTTATTCCTATCCTTCAGCTACCGCACACCCTTGCCAGACACACCTGGTCCCAATCTCCTTCCCTGCCTTGTGAGTTAACTGTGGTTTGTAGTGCTGAAACATTGCAACCCAAGCAATAGGTAAGAAAATGCTAGGAAACTGAAAATTAGCTTATTTCCAGTAAGAGTACAGTTCCAGTAAGCCTAACAACATAACCTACATTTTCTGTATTTTCTAGATCACTAGAATATGACGGCAATGAGAAAGGAAAACTAAAACTCCTTAGACCAGCTTTGACATTGTGCAGTACAAAGAGAACACAAATATAATTGATAGACCTGCTTGGGGACCATCAGTCAATTTACGCAATTGGTCTAACACATTCCTAAACCTGAACTTAACACCAAAAGACTTGCTGAATCGTTATGAAGGGAAAGCACTTCAGCATAGCAATTAAATTAATTGACTCAAAAAAAAAAAAAAAAAGAAAAAAAAGAAAAACAGCTTAGACTGGTGTCTGAGCCCTCCTTCTCTCTGCTATAAGCAGCTTGCTCATGAAAGATATTTCCCATAGGAATTAAGTTTTGTTGTGCTCTCAGCTTGATAGAGCTACCGCTACTCCTTGAAATACATGATTGATTCTTTACACGACTGTTAAGTGCCTTCACTTTCCATGGACTGATGCCTGTGGGAGGAAGGGAGTATTTTGCTGCGGAGAGCTGATTGCCTGTTAGATTCTAGTGGCTTGCAGACAATAGCACTGAGGATTCATCCATTCCTCCAGTTCTTGGGAACCTGGAGAGGTTGTTGTTGTTTTTTTTTTTTTTTTTTTTTTTTTTGTAATTCATTCATTTTATGTACTCCAGCTGGGGGCTTTGCAAATTGGTCTGTCTCCAGGTCATTGATATGGCTCCTGCTGGAACATCAGCATCTCCAAACCTGACCTCGTGTTTTGTGCTCAGAGCCGGCTCCGCAGAGGAGCCCCCTCGCTCCTCCCGCCTGCACTGGGGATGGGGACCCGGTGTGCTGGCGTGGGCTGCAGCTTCCTCTCTGAATATATTGATTCTTCCTTCTGCTGCTCATTTGCTTTCAAAGCTCTTGCTTTGTGTGCTCAGGCTTTTGCATTCGGCTTCTGCTGGGTTTCTAGTGGTTGGTCTGTTATCAGTCAGCTCCTGTAGTGATCCCACCAGATAGGCAGCACAGCACTGAAGCGCACGGCGTAGCAAAGTCCACCTTATCTCCAGTTAAGCCCATGGCTTTCTCTTTGGATCTCTGATCATAATTGCCTGCGCTGCTGCTTGGCATAAGTGTTTACAAAGACATGTCAACTGAATTGCCTGCTGCTCCTAGCATCCCTCTGCGACTGAGGAGGAAAACCCAGCAGCCAGCGTGGCTCCACCCCCACCCGTTCAGCCCTCCTGGTTTGAGGGGCTGAAGTCCCAGGAGAGGCTTTTCTTGTGGTGCCCCAACCTGAGATCTTTCTGACCACCACCAGAAGCATTACTCCAGAGGGAGCATGTGCAGTGCACATCTGCAGGCATGTGCCCACAAACTGGTTCTCTTGTGAAATATTGCTCATGAGCTCTCCATAAATCAGATTATTTTATGCAGCCATTCCTAATGCTTCATCACAGGATCTGGATGGAAGATCTGCATGTGTGCATTTGTACTAGGAACCTGGTTCACTTGTTATTTATTTTTCTCATGGCTAAGTAGGGATGTTAGATTAAGACCAGTTCCAGCCACAGGAGATAGTTTTATGATTAATGACCACTTGGAATTTTTCATGTATCTCCTCTAGAACCTTAAAACTTACAATGAAAAATAACTGCTGAACAGGTTAATTATTAGTTCTCACTGGGATCCTAAACTCAAATAATGGACTTTGCACTTTCTACCATCTTCTCTTTTAGGCACTAGCTGCTAAAGGGATTGACTCAATGTCACTTAGCTCATTGGAAATGTCACCTTTAGCATCCAAAAATGCCAAGGAAAGAAGAAATAGGCGAAAGAAAAAGAAATCTTCGGGGGAAGAATATGGGGAAGACCAGAGGAATCCCAAGTGTGAATACGATGATGGTCAGAGGAGAATGGTAAGCTGTGCTCTGAAACATCACTTATTTCTCACTGCGCTTCATTGGATAGGCCAAGCTCTGAATATGCATTTAAACCTGAAACTTCCAGCTGGAAAGAAGAATCAATATTTAATGTCACGACTGACCTGCAGATAGTTTGTGTTAGAACTGTGGAAGGAAACATATTAGTGCTTTATTTTCAAAATGAATTAAAGATGCTCATTAAGCATTCTTATGAACCTATTTTGTTTCAGTTTTTTTACTTTTTTTTTTGCTTCAAGATTACCCACAGTCTGATTTATTTTCTTACTCTAATTTCATTCATCTGATTATATCTATCCTATACCTACTACAGCTAAAATATTCTTAGAAGAAACCTGCAAAGCTTAAAAAGAAAAGAGAGGAGGAGAAAAGGAGGAAACTTGTCTCTGAGGGTATTTTTAATGATATATAAAGACAATATTAACATTTTTCTATTCCTTTGCTAGTTGCCTTCAAGTCAAAACTTTGTGGCACTTGTTTCTATTGTATATTGCAGGAACAAAAATAGAGTGAGACAGTTGTTAAATAGGGTTTTTCATATAAATGTTACTGACATGCATGAATATGAATCTGCACATGCTCTATGTATCAAATGATGGTAAATAGCTTCAGATAATTTGTCTGTGCTTAACTACGGGCACAGTTAAAATCAGTTTTGTTGTTGTTTTTTAATAGCCATGTAATGGGCTGAGTCTTTTTATATTTTGGTGTCAGTGAATTTAGGCATACTTGGCAACCATAAAATGCTGATAGAAAACATGTAAGTGATTTAAGTAAATGTGACCAATTAATGACTCCCTAGCTCACAAAATTTACACAGAGCTGGATTTCTGTAAATGACATGCCTCTTTTTTATCTTATAGTTTTTGTTTTCATCTCATTGGTTGAGTGGGTCGTGTCAGAAATTATACCTTTGTTAAAGCTAGAATTGCTCTCTAGCTTCATTCTGGATGGGTTTCAAGACACCACATTCTAAAATGATCATGGTCTGGAGCTGTGTATTACCAGTGTGTTCCTTAAATTAATATTTCTTGTTTTCACTTTTCGCCCCTGGATGTCATATGCATGAGAAACATGGGAGACACATTTCAAAGCTTATAGTAAATCTTCTCTGCAAGGCAGTGTCTGGCATGGTTAGAGGGAGTACGGCTGAGTCATCATTCAGATGCAATCTGAGCAGCTGGAAGTGTGTTGCCATCAGAAATCAGTCTCAATGACTGTGTCATGGAAACCCAGGCATGGATTTTTTTTTTTTTTTTACCAGTTAAAGTTTGGTAGCAATCCAAATGGGTTGTTTTTAGTTAGAAGGGGCCTGGTTTGTGTATGCTTACTTGTACCAATGTCAGAAAATAGCATCGTTACATAATTCAGTGATGTGAGCTACAGTGCAAAATGAAATCAGGCTCATTTGGGTTGGCTGGTTAGTGGGTAGCGTGGAAACCTGACCTCTCTTCATACATACTTGGTTCATGAAAAAGTTCTGAAGAAGCTGAAAATTCTGTGCAGGTCATAAAATCAAAAGTATGTTCTGCCTAAATGCTCTTACTCCATTAATTTCCTCTTCACAGATACGAGGGAAGGGGATAGACTTGAATTCCTTATGCATTTTCTGAACATCCTTTTCACTCTGTGAGGGTTTAAGTGTGTTTAGTGCTTGGCTACATCTTGCTGATGCTCTGCTGGAGTTGCATTCTCACTAGTAGACGTCAAAGTGGATCATCAAGGGTGATATTTAGGTGTTAAGGAAACTTCTGTACTCTAGGTTACCTACCCCTCAAAGCAGTTATGTGCATTGGAATAATCATTCTACAAACTAATAAACCATATCCCTCTTCTTGCTCTTTTTTTTTTTATTTTTATTTTTCCTTTATCACCTTCTTCCGTCGTATTCTGCTTCTTCTTCCCTCTTCTTCTCATTTTTCCCCGCAGTTCATTTCCTGCCCTGTTTCTTTATCTCTTGTTCTCCCACCGCAACGTTCCTTCCCCAGCTGTTACGAAGATGTGTGATAATGCAGTAAACTGGAGCTGGATCCCCTTCCCTGCTCCTGTCTTCCACTCCTTGTGCTGCCTTCCCAGGTCCTTTGGTGCTTATCAGATGGGGAGGGAGTAGAAGCAAAGGAAGTATCACGCTACCGGGCGAATGCCACCTTGACCCTTCCTATTTCAGTACATCTTTAACTGTCGAGTATTAGACAAATACCTAAAGGCTAGGAATGATTATTCAGCCTCTTAACTTTGCTAAGGTTGAATACATGTAATTAAATCTTTCTCTGAAGGACTTGATTTTAAATGGAACTTAGTGCTCTTCCCAGACCTTCCTCGCTCCTGAAAACATGTTGCAAAATGTTATTTCTCTTTCCCCTTTTTCCTTTCCGGGGGTTTCTAGACTCTCCTTGGCATTAGTTATGGTCCCAGTGCAAACTTGGTGAAGCGCAGAACCAGCCACGGAAGCATATTCAGTTTCCGACTCCGTGGCAGAGACACTGGCTCCGAAACAGATTTTGCCGATGATGAGATCAGCACTGCTGGGGAAAATGAAAGCCACCGGGGCTCTCTCTTAATTCCAAGATCTGGGAGGCGTCTGAGCGTGCAAAGTCAAGTGAGCCATAGTTCTCACCCTACTACTCCCAACTACACCCAGACGGGCAAAAGGAACAGCTCAGTGGATTGCAATGGTGTGGTTTCCCTGATAGGAGGAGGCACCGGGGCACTCAACCCAGACCCTACTTCTCCTGCAGGGTTACTGCTTCCCCCAGTTATTATGGAAAAACCTGGGACAGGCGATCTGGTGAGTACTTTATAACTTTTGTATGTGATTCACACTCTTGTTTCCTTCTGAATGTTGTTGGAGTTTGCTGTAATTTATTTACGCCGTATGCAGTCTGCAGTGAGTAACCCAGACCCACTGTCTTAGGCAGAGTGGGAAGACAACGGGCTAGCTCCCATACCGACGTGCGTCCACTGCAGCATAAGTTCACAGCTTCTGGTGAGACTTGTTCTTCAGAACTGGCTGGAGGCAAATACCTAAATCTTGGGTTTAATATGAATTTTCTTTTCTTGTAGGGACGTTTTTTAAGTTGGTTCCTTTTGCCAATTGAATATCTGGTTTCTTTCTATTTGCATCTAACCTGTGGTCTTTTGTATAGTTGCTTGTGGAGGGCTGTTTGTACAGTCCAGGGGTAGTTCCCAGAAGGGCTAACTAAGCATTCAGTTCCAGTAATGCAGAGGACAGACAAGCAGATCATCAGCAGACTTCAAGCCTTTTGCAGATTTCCAGGATCTTTGTTGCGAAGAACCACTGTTACAAAATACTTCATAAGGCTGGAATTAAACTATTAATACAGATAGCATTAAGACCTAAGCACAAATTCCTAAGCACATGGAAAAACATGGGATGCTATTTTGGAAATAGCTTCTTCACAGGCAGGTCAAAGTGGACAGGTTGAAATATGACTGATGTGGTGGGAATTTATCTCATTTGGTGTGGATATCTACATTGGAGCTCATCACTCTCAATAGTTTTTAAAGCAATGTAAGTCTAGTCACTGCCATCAGTGGAGACAAGATTTATTTCATCTCAGAGATCTAAAATGTGTCAGAATAATCTTTGTCCCTGAAAGTACCTTTTTTTTTTTTTTTGACTGCAAAAACAACTCTATATCACATAGGTCTTAAGTTAGGTGAGGTGAAATCCACCCAGAGTAACCACGTGCCAAAAATGGGTTAAACTGAGAGGGTGAAAAGCAGATGATATTTTAACATGTATTAGGCAAGGTATTTCCTGAAAAGAAAGGCAATTGAGACAGACTCCAGCCGTGATGTCAGATTATCCGTAAATTGAGAAGTAGCTTTTTTCTCTAGAGCCAGGCAGCTTCTTCCCTTTCAAGCACTGGTCTGATTTTTTTTTTTTTCCTCACCTATCCAGGCACTCCCTGTGGCCCTGCAAATAGGCTCTCACACTGCAAATGGGAGGAGAGGCCAGCATGGGAAGCTGGGTGGGGTGAGAATTACCTGCTTTGTTGATGATTTTGAGGCCCTTGCTGCTTTTTCAGAAGTTCACACTTAGACTCATTTAGGACTTTGGTATTCCCATTTGCACTCTCCACAGACAAGGAAGGCCAGTCTCTAGATTGCAGAGCAACAGAAACAGATGCTGGACTTTGGTTGAACGCAGCTTGGTGCATAATAAGCTGCAGGTTAAAGAGACCATGGAAGAAGGAGTTTGTGCATCTATTTAAAAAATAAATAAAAAATGAACCAAAATAGAAAGGCTTCAGTAGATGAGCAGTGGGTTTCCCCTCTGTAAGGCAAGCCGCCCTGTGGGCTGCTGAGGCTCTCCTGGCTGTCAGAGAGCTTAACAAACCATGACTCAACCTTTTATGGCAAATATTGGTATTTTACAGGATCGGGCCCTGAGGTGACAGAGAGGCTTTGAGCTCTGCTGGCGTTTCTTTTCCTTTGCCAGTTTTCTGCCTTTTGAAAATGGATGTTGAAAATGAAACGGCCTGGGTGGGTGAGCTCACTTGGCAGTTCCCTGGTCGTCTAGGAAATAGCACCCAGGCGCTATAGTAACAGATGCTCCCTCAGTGATGCAATGTGAAGGATGTTGTGTCTCCTGCAAAAGAGGTCTGGTATCTAATCTAGCCAGAAAATGTGAGCTGGACTTAAAAGCTAATTGGCAAGAAGCCCATTGCTGTACAGATGTATTTGCTACAGGAGCCGTAAGCGCTGCGCACAAACGTGCAGCTCTGTCTGTGGGGCGCAGGCAGAAGGAAAGAGCAAATCCAAACCCTCAGCGTGTTCAGAGATAAATGAACACCGTCTGGGGCTCTGTGTTGGATTATTTTGCTGTTTTTTTGTTAAAGTTTTGAAGTTAAGTTTTTTCTTTCTTAGCAGTTTTGGCTTCTTTTTATATTCTCTTGGTGGAGGCAGAAGAAAGATGTTACAGGGTGAAGTTGAAGTTACCTTATTAACCCCATCAACCTCTGTTATTTGTTTTATGTAAGTGTAAGCCCACGGTGAAAAAGGACTCACCTGTGCTGTATCTGCTCTGTCTTTCCTGAACAAAACACGAAGAACCAGTCCTTTCCTTGAAAAAGCATCTCCTCCCTGTAGTCCCTAAATACAGCTAGTGAAACAGAAGATAATTTAAATAATCTCAGCATTTGGTGCTTAGGCACATCACTCATGTTATCTGGGGTAGTCTGAGTGGTGAGCAATTTGCTGCTTGTGTTGGACATGGTCTGTGCAGAATGGCATCCATCCAGGCCACCTTCTGCACCAAAGCTGTACCAAGTCACCAGGGACTTCAATGCACAAGAAGTGTCCCTCAAGAGGAGGGACAAATGTTTTTTTTCCTGCAGGGAACCCTTGTGTCTCTGCACACTGTCTCTGCAGTTGGTGATATTTCCATGACACATAAGAGCACCTGCAAGGCTAAAGAAGGAGCAACAGAGTTTTTGGGGAGCGTCTCTTGCTGGCACCAAGAGTTACACTGCAATTTTCAAGCTAGAAAGCCTGCTGAGGTTATATGAAGAGAAAAGAAGTGTGATATCAAAGTGTGATCTGCAGACACCCTCCAAAGAGCTCTGGGCCAGGCAATCTTTGCCTGGTTATGAAGAGGAACAGGTGCTCAATTCAGAGGTGTTCAGGGTCCCAGGAAACCCACGCCAAGTCCAAGTCACTCTCCTGGAGATCTCCATGCATCCCTGTCCCTCAGAGGACTGAGTCAGGGCTGCTTCTGTTTTCCCACCAGCTTTCTTCAAACAGTGCAGCTGTTGATTTCAGCAGACTTAACCCAGTGTAAATAGGCTGCAAGCTGGACCTGGTGACTCCATTTAGAGTCCTAAAAATTTTTTTGCTTGCTCTGAGACTGAGAGGTTTGGAAATGATTCCTTCTTTACTACTCGTAATGGTTGCTGGGTTGGGTGTTTGGACTTTCCTCATTCTTAGACAAAATCCATCCATTATGTAACCAACTTCAGGGTGCAAGCTAAAGTTTCCGTGTGTCCATATAGTATTTATTTGCAGTTATGTATTGCTCTGTTGTGTCTTGGTGTTTCTCAGCTATTTAGTAGATTAGAATAACATCTCCCTTCACAAGATACTGATCCTTTTGAACAGAATTGGATTAAGTTAATGAGCTGTCATCTAGAGCTCGGTTTATCCATGGGATCTGATGAAAATGAGTAAAGCACCTGTGGTTCTGAAGGTTTTTTTGAAGGTTAAAAAATACACATGACTCCATCCCCTCTTGCCTCCTAAAGCCGAGTGGAGCCATTTTAATAGCTTTGCAGGGAAATCACATGGCTTTTAATTTAGCCTGACTTTCCAATTCTTTCGGAGATTCAAAGGGGCAGAGAAATGGACACAGGACTAGAAGAAGCAGCTGGAAGAGGACAGCTGGATGTCAGCAGTGGTCCCCAGTGCTTCTCTCCCTCTGGGTCACATCCTCACCCCTCAGTCCAGAAGCAGAGCAGGGCTGCCTGTGATGTGGCTCTGGAATGGGCAGCAAGGGGAAGGTTGGGGCTACCTGGGATCTCCCAGCCTTTCCTGAATTTCCGCTTAATCACACTTTTTCTTCTCCTTTGGGAAAATAGAATTACCAGGTATCTCTTGCTTGACAGGAGAAACTACTGGGGTGTGAGCCCTTAGAAAGGCAAGGCTGTTTATTGAGATGCCAAACTAAGGGTTTAGGAGTTTATCTTTAAACAGAATTTTTGGTCTTTTTTATACAAAAAGAAGAGACCTTGTTTTTTGTTCTCTCTAAGCAGAAAACTGGTTTGCTGACCACATCATTTTAAGGTTTTTTGTTTGACCTTACAGCTGCCCCAAGGTAAAATTTCTTTTTTCCTCTCTTTGCTTTGCCACAGGACTGGTGAAAAGGCAAAGTGTTAGCAGTTTTGTGTTCAGAGAAAGGTCGACATAACAAGTCATGTAAACATTGCCACCAAGAAGTCATATGGGCGAAAGCTAGCTAGCCCTCTGCTGTGGCCGCACAAAGAGCTGTCATCGTGGCTCAAGTTTCTGTTCACTTCAAATTTTTCTTTATCACATCCCAAACCAGGCCATACCTGCAGTAAATCATTCAGATTTGACACAGATACTGCAAGCTGCTCCATTTTACAGTGCATCTCTTTAAATAATCAAGTATCCCCAAAATTAAATGCCTTCTTTTTAAGGCTGTGCGCTATTATGGTCACCTTCAATCTCATTAAATATTTCTGCTAGTGCCTTTCTGGGTCCATTGTTCATGGTGTGCCCTGTCCACCTCTTTTTATGCTTGAAAAGATTTTTACTGTACAAGGAAAATTAAAGCTGTCCCAGTTCCCAAATGTGGTCTTTAAAATGCTGCCACATATAAGCCCATCTTCGCATAGCAGTTTTGACACAGCTCAGTACAGTGGGCACTCAGAATAAAATATTTCTGCAGTGTTATGCATCCTCATTTACATGCAAATTACTGAATAGTATATTTGTCCCTATAGCATTTAGCTAATCCAACGGAGAAACATTTCTAGTCAATCAAGGAGCAACACAAATAATCTCATCTTGCTGGAGGTGCCTGTATTTAACTCCATTGTGGTTTCTCATCTGGATGCCGTGGAGGCTTCCTGTATAACTCTAGAGACTGTTGTTATTTTTGCTTAATTTTTATAGACATATAAGTACAATGAACCATTGTGCTTGAGTATAGTCTCTGTGTGATGATGATAGCTTTTATGCTGCAGTGCTTGTCCAGTTCCAGGAACTGCTTTCTATCTCAGACTGCAAAAACTGCCAGTTCCTTGTGTGACTATTATCTATCTCTCTTCTAAAATAAATAATAAAAGCACCTCGTGGATCTATTCATTACAAAGAACACAAGCTCGTAAACTTCCCCAAGGTACTTCAGTAATTTTAAGGAATTCATCTGGAATCTTTCTTCTCTGGAAAAAATACTTTATGCTAAATCACAAGCCACCCACATGATAGATTTACAGCTATATTGTGAAAGAGACCACATCTTTCTGGAAGACCTCAGGAGCATTCCTGCACCCCAGCATCGCCTGCCCAGGCACTGCGTCCTGCGGGCAGGGAGCAGCGGGCTCTGAAGCTGGGTGAGGTTCAACCTAGGCTCTTCACTTAACCTGTTTTAGCTGAATCCTGCAATAGGAAGAAGGAATTTGAATGCTTTCCCTTAAACATTTTACTTCCATAGTGAATCCTCTTTGCATTTGTGAATAAAAGGTGGCTTTCAGGTAAAGGCCACCATCCCATAACTTTTGCAAAAGCACTTCTTCATGCATCAATAGGAATATAATATCTTTTTTGACAGACAGAAAAACAGCACTTCTGGGGACGAGGTTGTATAAAGAAATTCTATTGATATGTGCAAAGCTCTGGGTCAGATGGGATGGAAGGATGATACAGTTTAAAAAAATAGATCATCCAGAGGAATTTGAGAATTTCTTATGCTTGCTTCTACAGACAGAGGGAAATGGCAGAAGAGTTGCTTTTTCATTTGACTTTTTTTTGTTGCTTTTCTTAGTTGTGACTTATTATTATTATTATTATTACTCTACTTGAAAATACATTTCCCTTGAAGCCTTTTCTTTTTCCTTTTCTTGGTATTTCATTTCACTCCTATGTATTTGCTCTGTACTCCAAGCGGGCGTGAAAGATTATGCAATTTGGTAAATGCTGTCTTCATTAATAAAACATTTGTTACTTCTTTGTTTGTTATTGGACATTTTTGAGGTGAAGGGAATCAAGTGAACTAATGCATCTGAAACATCATTCCTGGTTTCTCCAGCTCCTAAGCCAAGCATAGAGTGATTTCTAGTTCTGCACCACACAAGTGAAAGTCTTTTTGAATAGGCTCTGATTACCCATCTCCTTTTGATACAACTGCATCAGTAATTCAATGGACAATGATCCAATGATCCAACACAAGAGAACGTTTTAGAGGGGGAAAAAAAAAGCAGTTTTGAAGCATTAGTGCTTTTCTAACTTAGCTAATGTTTTAAGTGATTGCTTTAAGTCCCTACTCTTCTCTGGTCTTGCAGTCATTGGTATTTTTATCTGCAGTACTTCAAAGTGAGTTGGGACCAGTGTCCCGACGATTATTTTTAGCATCAACCAGTGGCCAAGTAGCCTTGTCCTTTGCAGCCACCTGACAAAGGGATCTCCCCTGCCCTGAAGAGGTCACGCTCCAGAAAGACAGCTCATAGAGCTTCAGCGCTCCTTCATGCCCATTGTCACAACATTGCCCATCTTGAAGAGCAGTTTTGATAGAGGAGTGTCCCAGAGGATGGATCCCAAGACCCTCTGGGTGTGTGTCCCAGCCACAGGCAGCAGAGCTGTCTCGGTTGGCATCATGGGCACTGCTCTGGGGCAGTTGGGGCCATTTACGATCCAAGGGATCTGAGAAGATCCACAAGATTGAATCAGATTCCTGTTGCTCATTTGGCTACGGGCAGTTCCTCCGACATCTCTATTAACCAGGGGTTCTCATCCTCTTAGGGATTTCTCCTTTCACATTTCCTTGAGCTATATTTTGGGAGCCATTGGGACCTTTCTATCTACAGCACATCTCTTTTGCCTACACAGTGTCTACACAGTGTCTCACAGCTCCTTAGAGGAGCAGGACAAGGCTGTTAAAACATTTATTCTGGGAACTATCCTTACTGGGAGGTCTGTTGGGGAGAACAGAGTTGAACATGGCTTTCCCAGATCCTTACTGTACAAACACCATCTTTCCTTCTTCCTCTGGGAGAGCTGGAGGAGTAAAGCAAGCAGGATTTGTCTCTGTATGATGTGGGGGATCGTAATAATAAAAGTCTTAACATCTTGCTGCTGTGAGCTGACGATATAAAGTATTAAATACAGTGTGTCTGCAGTTACGCTGTGTTTCTGGTTGACTTCAGAAACCCAAGTCTTCAAAAAGCATACAGCTAATGTAAAATGAAATGTTAAATAAAGAAAGCTAGGGAGTTCTATTTCTCTTCTGGTATTTGAGTTGTTCTTTATTGTTCTTAGCTTTTCCTTGAAAACAGGAGACCAAGAGAGTTTATTTTTGTTTACTTGTTTGTGTTTTTTTTTCTGTTTCCCCTCCAAAAAAGAAAAAGGAAACTGAGATTCTCCTGTAATTATGGAGCTTCAGAATCCATGACACCAAAGATCACCAGAATGCCAATATGTTCCTCAGATTTGGCAGTGTTTCACAGCAAGAAAAAACATGGGTTGAGGAGTAATTTGGCTTGGTATGATATCAGGGGCCTGTAATGGAGCTGTTACCAATGCTCCTTTTTCCTCTTCTAGCAGTATAATTTAACAGTTAACACGTTTCAGAAATAATGGTATAATTAATGTAATTAAGCAGGGCTTCTTTCATTAGCAAAGGGTGTGGTAACGCAGCACTGCTGTTTCTCTGATGTCAGAAGTGCCCCTTTATTTTCACCTGCGTCTTTCACCTGTTTACACAAAGGTGAAGAGCAGGGCAAAGTTTTTAAAATTGCTCTACGTACCATTTTCAAAAGCAGTACCCCAGCAGCACATGTCTAATTGGGAAATTGGTAAGCTTTAGACTTCTTAGGAAAAAAATAATGATTAGACAATTTTGAAAAATGCTACCCCATATTCGCCTTGCATTTTTTCCCCTGTTTTTACTCAGCTGACCCAATGTGTTCATTTCAACAGACCTCTCCCTCAGACGAAGCGAGCAAGAAGCAGCTTTTAATGCCCCACCGCCCATCGGTGGACCACTCAGATGAACCCTTTCAGAGGCAGAGGGCAGTGAGTGCTGTCAGCATTATCACTAGTGCCCTGGAAGGTAAGACGTCTTCTAGTTTCCTGCCTGAAGGCCAAGACAACATTGATTGGCAGGAAGAAAGTAGCATGAAAAACCCTAATGTTTTTGTTTTGCAAGACAGTATTTTTTGTTTTGCACTCTTTTTGTTTTGCAAGACAGTATTACAGGGTTATTATGACCCTTATAATACAGGCAATTCCTTTACAGAAGGCAACATAAGCACTGTCTTACCCATAGACTTGTAAAAATCCTGACAAAGCGCTGGCTGTACAATCAAAGTTGGGTCTGGTAGTTTTTTGTGCCCCTATGGACTTTGATGTACAGAGGGCTGACGGGTAGTGGAGCACCAGACTGTGCATACGTTTATCACAGAATGGGTATCACAGTATTGGGTTGGGTGGGACCGTAAAGCCCATACAGTTCTAACCCCCCTGCCATGGGCAGGGACCCCTCCCACCAGCCCAGGCTGCCCCCAGCCCCATCCAGCCTGGCCTTGGGCACTGCCAGGGATGGGGCAGCCACAGCTCCTCTGGGCAGCCTGGGCCAGGGCCTCAGCTCCCTCTGAGTGAAGAATTTCTTCCTAATGTCTAATCTAAATATACCCTGTGTTTGGAGGCTGGAAAGAGAGATCTACCTCTTGGGAGCAATTCAGCCTCCCAGAGATCTCACAGCAGTGCAGGTGTGCATGTAGGGTATCAACCATTATTTTGAAAGTTTGCTAGAAGGCACCTAACGCTGCAGCTCTGCTGTCCAATGAGTGAAAATGCAGAGAATGCATTCTGGCTTAAGAGAGGAGGCTGCTTATAAACTGATTGAAATAATAGGGTTGGCTGAAGTTTTCCTGTTATTAGCTCAGGTTCTAATTATATAGACTAAAACATACAGCATTCCATGCCCATAAAGGAATCAGAAAAGGAATGCATTAGGCAATTCCACTAATCATGATCATTCAGACATTAACTGTCTTGTTTGGCTTTTCTTTTTCACCGTTTAACACAAATTATACTTACAAAGCCATTTCTCTTCTTTTGTGCTCAAATAAAATGAACACATAAATGTTCTATTTTAACTAATACTTTAACAGCACCTTTAAAAAGCACATTGGAGCTATAGTACCATTTTCAAACTGAGTTATGCACTCCCCTGATTTTAGAAGAAATCAGATGCTTAATGCCTTTTTGGATTAGACACTAAGAACAGAAATCCTATTGATAACCAATGATACACCAGCTCTTAAGACCTTAAATCAGCTCTAAATATCGGATTGAAACTCTTTTATCTCTTAAACTCTTTAAAAGGTATTACTTAAGATACTTGTAAAATGAGAACTGGAAATGAATTCTTCTTAACCACTTGCACTTGCCAACCTGGAACACAGAGTACAAATCTGAGCCTTTGTGTAATACTTAGTTTTGCATGTTTGGAGTGAGTCTTCCTTTTCTCTTGGGACACTTTTGAAAGGTCTCTACTTTCAGAATAGGCCACTGTCTGCTAAGTGCTATCAACTGGCAAAAAAAACAACACCAAAGTGTGTAATCTGCCAGCCTGTTAGGACATAAATATTTTTATCCTAAAAAGGGGGAAAAAAAAAAAAAGAAAAAAAAATTGGGGTAATTCAAGGGTCTTCCTCTAAGTTGTGAGTCATTTTAAGTGTTCCCTTGTCATATAACTCAGCGTGCACTGACTGTTATTTTACTGCTTGTGACTTAGAGCTTGAGGAATCACACCAGAAATGTCCTCCATGCTGGAACCACTTTGCTGTTAAATTTCTCATTTGGGATTGCTGCCCGTTTTGGCTTTTAATCAAGAAATTTGTCAAGTTTGTGGTAATGGACCCATTTACCGACCTCACCATCACCCTCTGCATTGTGCTGAACACACTCTTCATGGCCTTGGAGCACTATAAGATGACGAAGGAGTTTGACCACATGCTTTACATAGGCAATTTGGTAAGTGAATGCAAAGGTGAAATACTGTCTGAGGAGTGTGTTTGCTGCTTTTTAAAGTTTTGGCTTAGGCCTTGGGAAGACCTGCTTTTAAAATGCTGTCAGCATCGTTTTGCCTATGTCATATCAAGGGCACACAGTCATGTCTTCTCGGGTAAGGAGAATCAAAGGAAGGACAAGAACCTATTTTCATTAAACTACTACATTGTAATGTTATTGGTAACCACAAAAGCCATGTTTCTGGGCTGTTTCCAGTAGGTTTCTTGTCTGTATCAGTTTAAGGATATGAGATGAGGGAAAGGTTAATGAGGTTTATTTGTGATTTCTGTAAAAGCAATGCTAGGGAAGCAGCTCTTGATGTCTAATAGTCAATTTTAAGTTAAAAATGCTATAGAAAAACAAGGCAAGATCATGGAAGGAAAAGTAGTTTGGGAAGATATCAATGTAGGAAGGTGCCTATGGTATATCTGCTGTATCCGCCTGCTTTGTGCAGCTGTGTGCGATAGGAGCTGTGCAGAGCCCAGGGCAGAGGGGACACACAGCAAAGCTCTCTAAGCAGTGCTCCAAGGGGAAGCTCCTAACATGCAGGCTGGAGCAGCTGGGGAGAGCTGCAAGGTAAGCAGAGACTGCTCTTCTCCAAGGAAAAGCAGAGTGACAGATCCCCAGCCAAGCTGCAGGGACAGCAGAAAGGCCTTTCCAGGGGCGATGCGGTACAATTTGTTAACCCACGGGGGCCGCTGAAATCCTGCAATCGCTACAAAACCGAAGCTTTTTCTTTGTCTTTCTCTGAGTTTATGTTTAAAAGGTACTGTGTTTTATTGCTTTAAAACTTAGTGTTTAAAGATCCTTTTAATTTTAGAAGAATTAGTACTGGAAAAGGCATGGGCTATTTAGCTATGATTTGGTTGAACTGCCCCTAATGTCTGCTGGTAGAAGCTGAGATTTACTCTAGGACCAAAAGGAAGTCTGGAGTACCTGGGAAGGTGGACCCTGCTAAATTTGAATTCAAGAAGCTCACAGTGGAGATGAGAAAAACCCTTTATTTCTATTTTAAAAAAACAAACAAACAAAAAAAAGCTTTGTTCCCCCAAGGTGGGATTCACTTTGCCCAACCTGGGATATTTGAGCGTAGGAGTGTCTGTCTGAGCTGGTTGCCTTTAAAGTCAATGGAGGGAAATGGACAATTTTAAGGCACAATTAACCTGATGTTTTTAAGACATTTACTTTCGGATAAGGTGAACTGTGCCCTGGAGGCCACCGACTGCAGTGGCCATCGACTATAGTGGGAGTATGCAGAGACACTGCAGATGTCATGTCTGCATTGAGATGCATCCTATACTGGCAGGTTTAGGTGGGTGGTAGCAATAATCAGACTTTTTGTATCAGCCCTACCTATATGTGGTATAGCACCCGTTAGTGGTGGGTTTCTTTTGTGTTTTTTTTGTTGTTGTTGTTGTTGTTTTTTTCTTTTTCACTGGTCATTATTCTTAGCTCTAGGCCTCCTCAAGCAAGTAGAGGTTCTCCTAGGCTGTGGGACCTGTCACTAGTTTTTCAGCTGCTGTGTCCTGGTAAATCTCCCTCTGTTGTTATGCTAGGCAAAAACATGGATCTCCTTTCCTTGCTCCAAACGCACATTCTTTTCCTCGGTGATAAGCCGTAAGTAAGGGTAGCTTGGAAAATCACCCCTCAGGACTGCACCCAGCTCCTCTTTGCAGCCAGCCCTTATGTGGGGATGTTGCTCAACAATTTGTGGCCTTTTCAGATGACGAAAAAAGCACCTTTGGACCCAGCATCATCCCTCAGAGCAGGTGGCAATGCTGCTGTATCCCCCTCTGGCTTGTCAATGTGCACGCTCCTTGCTCTGCTTTTGGCAGATCAGCTTCTCTCTTTGCCAGACCACAGGCAGTGAAACCCCAGCCCCTGGCATCCCTCCTGCCCACATGGCTCCGGCAGACCTGAGTGGGGCTGCGCCAGCTGCCAGCAAGGCTGGTGGAAATGGAGATGATGAGCAGAGGGCAGGGGAAAATTGCAAAGGAAATTTCGTGAAGTATTGCCCCCCAAACATGCGTCTCCCCCTGAGTTTCTCAGCACCACTTAGAGCTAATTTTGATTTGTGTTAAGGTAACTCAAATCAACATTTTTTTTATGTGTAAAATAAGCAAAACAGCCTGCTACTTTTTTTCATAGTAGGCAGTTGGCCCCAGGCTACCCATCCCCTGAGATGCCAGGATGTGTTGGTGGGAGGCTCCCCCCCCCAGCAGATTTTACTAAAACCCTGCATAACAGGAATGATTTTGAGTAGAGCAGGTCAGAGGAAGGTAATTCCATTTTGCGGAGGATTTCGCAAAGTCATTTGTAATGAGAATTGAGCAATTTTTTGCAATTCCCCATGAAAGGGAGGGCAGCCCTGGCTCCAGGGCAGGCTGCCAGGTGCCTGCTTCCCCTAAGCTACCGACTGCCAGAGCTTCCCCTGCCCTAGTGCCGAGCGGCTGCGCTCCTGCCATCCCATCCACCCCTCGCTGAGCAATTACACGAGCATTAGGTGGGTGAAGATATTAAAAAGGGCAGATCTTTGGCATTTTTTCCTCAAAATAAGTGTTTCTAGAAGAAATGAGAGTGGAATAGGAATTTGCTGTCTCCGAGAGTAATTCTTCGTCTGGCTGCTAGGAGCTGGAGACCTGCTTTGATGGCACCATCTCCATCGTGCGGTTGTGTGGCACCTGCTGCCTTCAAGCTCCTTTAGCTCATCCCTGACAGGAACCAACATTTTAAAATCCCATCACAAGGCCTCAAAAGCACATGCACGTCTTCACGTTTCAGCTTCCTGTGCAGTGCCACTGCTGAAGAAAGAGGGAGATGGAGTGAGATTTTCCCAATTTTTGTTTTCCTTTAGAAACTGAGATGCTATTATCCAATATTAGAACCCGAGTGGCTGAAATGATAGTTAAAAGAGGTTGTTTTCTTAAAGACAACATCCTCCAAATTGGCAGTGGCATATTTATAACCATAACCAGTGGGACGTTGAGTTGCTCTTTTTCTTCCCAGCCTTTATCGCACTCAGCATCCAGCCTCTCGTACGAGCACAATAGCCGGTTACCAGGTGCTGACAATTTGATGACCACCATTTGAAATTTGTCGCTGGTGCACGTACGCGACTCCTGATTACTTTAGGAAGGCTCAGACATTTTCCTATCTTACTGTGACATTTCCCGCTCAGAAGGCTATTGATTAAAATGATTCAGGCAAAGAAAGTGATCCTCCTGAGTCATTTCCCAGCAAGATGGTTGCATAATGTAGGCAGCATGGTGTCGTGGGTTTCGAGGCAGTCCCCTGGATACAATTTCATAGCTGTCCAGTTTGGGCTTGTTCGCTGTCCTTAGGGAAACTGGGGTGTTCTGGTGGGAATCTCTGGTATCTCTAGCCACTGTGACTCAGAAATTGTTGGTTAGTTACAAGTCAGAGAGAGGCTGTTTCGCTGGGTTCTTGGTATGAGGCATTGATAGGATGACAGTCCAAGGTATTATTTTCCTGATAAGGAGAAGGCATTTTGCTTAAGGAGTTGTGTGAAATAGCTGCTTGGAAGAACTCATCTATTCAGTCCTGACGCATTGCAGAGTAAAAGTCAAACCTTCGAATGCAGGCTATGATCCTTTATTTTTATTCCCTAATACCTTAATTATATATCCTTAACTTTTCCCTTCCACACCATGTTGAGTTTCTTAGTCTTGTTGCATAGAGCTGATCACTTGTGTTGGGACAGCTCTTCAGACACTCAGCTTATAGGGTAGAAAACATTTCTCCTTGAGTGTAGGTTACTGATACGTCAGCTCCGGGGTCCCCCCTTTTTCTGACCTACCCAGTGCATTGATATTGGCTGTTTCATGGAAAACCATGTGCCTTGATATATAAGTGGAACTTTTCAGAACACAAAAATCTGTGTACCTTGTGCTGGGACTGGGAATGGAAATAAAACAGTATGTGTACAACTTGATGCCCACATTTTCTCATTTTAAGCTGACTGTCGGGTGTTTAAATGGGTGCTTAAGGAGGGCATGTGAGAGGACAAGATTTGGTTCTCTTGGATGCTTTGCAGAAATCTGTTAAAACTTAATTTACTGTCAGCAGCCTTCCCTTCTCCACTCTCTTTGCCTCATAGGTAATATTTATATGTTGTTTTGAAGAAAAATGTTCCAATTAAAAGCTCTACCATATGACATTTGAACTGGGTCATAAATAAGCAATGTGTTCTCAAGATGCTGTGAAAAGAAAACTGCTGTGACTATTTGTAAAAAAAATAAATAAAAAATACTAGGGCTCACATTAGGGTTTCTAATCGCCTTCACTGCCGGCAGTAACCTCAGAATGGCTGGATGCTCTTGCTGTCCCGGTATTAATAATAACAACATAAAAAGGGATAATACAGCCAGTACATGGCAGCCCAAATACCCCTTTAACACTCCCACTCCATTCATTCAGGTTTCTCCACTGAAATAAATAGATTTAACCTTTATAAAAGGCACCTTTACGCTTTCTTTTTTACCACTGAGACTCTGCAGATGACAGAAGGCGATGGAAACGTCCATCCCTGTCAAGAGCTTGAACCCAGATGTCGCTGTGTGCTTACAGCACTATCAAGCATCGTGGTGAAAAGACCAGACAAAGCCAGTGCTGTAACAGTGATAAAAAATCAGCTGTGAAAAATGAAGTATTTGCTTGTAAAATGTTTTTGGCTTTCTGCTGTGTTCACCTGTATCTGTGGAGAGTCTGCAAGAAAGGAGGGATGCTTAGAAGGCTGTTTTCACTTCGTATTTTCTTTCTGCAGGTCTTCACTGGGATTTTTACAGCAGAAATGATCTTCAAAGTAATTGCCCTTGACCCCTACTACTATTTTCAGCAGGGCTGGAACATCTTTGACAGCATAATTGTTATACTGAGCCTGATGGAACTGGGTTTATCCAGCATGGGAAACCTGTCTGTTTTACGCTCCTTTCGACTGGTAACGGTCTTATTCTGCTTTTACCCCTCTCCGTGCATTAAGTATAAACTCTGACATGAACACAACATATTTTCTTAAAAATGCATCCACCAATAAAGACTTTAATTGCTGCAAACCGGTGAACAGTACGTGACACTAATTATAGACTGCGGGATAAATGGAATTGTTCCAGATTTACATCAGGGTAAATGAGAACATAATTTGATTCCTTCTAGCTGTGCCAGGTACTTGTAGCACACTTAAAATGTTTGAGATCCAATTTGTAATAAAAATCTGCCATTTTATACCTGCACACCTGTTAGCACAATCAGCAGATAATTGATAGCACACGAAATGCAAGAGCTAGTAACATGTCGTTTTGGAAGTTGTTATTCCAAAATTATATTATAAACATGCCACCATTCTTTTAAATGTTGTCAAAAGAAAATGTCTTTGAATTATTCACAGAGTGATTTTTTTTTCTAGAACTGATCAGCATAACACAGCATCTGTCTTTCACGGAACTCCTT
Source organism: Cygnus atratus (assembly GCF_013377495.2). Taxonomy (NCBI): domain Eukaryota; kingdom Metazoa; phylum Chordata; class Aves; order Anseriformes; family Anatidae; genus Cygnus; species Cygnus atratus. The sequence goes on from NC_066363.1 coordinate 6,101,664, forward strand.
AGCTGTCAGCTCCTTTGTTATGCAGGGGATAGTGGCATTCGATTAATGAGAGACTGTCGGCATATTGGAACAGAAAAGTAGTTTCCTTGCCAGCCTGACATTTGTGTTGCACTTCATGTACCAGGATGTCCATGCTAATCATTCTGGCCATGATATGGCTTCATAACTTGAAAGACCAGGAAAATAAGCCCTTATGGCTACATTTAGCGGAAGACTTTTCTTTTTCCTTTCCAAAATTCTCTGCGCTGCTCAAAAATGCAAATTTTTTGCTGCTGCTGCTGGGTCCTGAGAGTCTCCTGTCATTTTATGAGCAATGCCTCTTCAATGGTGTTGAAATTAAACCTTCAGTTGAAAACACAGCACAAGGAGTAGGAACCATTTACATCCTTAAAATAGGTCTTAAGTGAGATGTGGGTTGTGCCCAGACTGCGGGATCCTCGGCACAGAGGTGATTTTCACCCTGGGAGCTAACAGCATTGGGCTGAGGCTTGCTCTGAAACACGGAGGAATTGCTTCTCCCTTTGCAGGATCAAACCCTAGCCCCCTTCCCCCAGAAGTCTGTCAGGCTGTTTAATTTGAGGTGGAAAAGCAACATAAAACAAAATATTGATACCTGAGACTTCCTCCTTCCATCCCCTCCACACCATGATATCAGGGAGCCGAGCCTCTAAAAGCACGTCTGCCTAATAAGGCAAGAGCACAGCCCCTGAATGCTTAATTCTCATTCAAGAAGCACAACTGATATTTTATTGATAGACATAGTGAGGCTAACGGGAAGTGTGGCTAAAATCCCCTTGTACTGTGGCATTTAACGTGTTTCATGTGTTTTAACCACTTTAATAATTCAACAGCTGAAGTGTCTGTTGCTTCTGTGAACTGACACTGTTGTTTATGGTTTGTTCACAGCTGCGAGTCTTCAAATTGGCAAAGTCCTGGCCGACCTTAAATACGCTCATTAAAATCATCGGGAATTCAGTGGGTGCCCTCGGGAACCTCACCCTCGTGCTGGCAATCATCGTCTTTATTTTTGCCGTGGTAGGAATGCAGCTTTTTGGGAAAAGTTACATGGACAATGTCAAGAAGATAAGCACTACCGGCAATTTGCCACGGTGGCACATGAATGATTTCTTCCATTCGTTCCTCATTATCTTCCGAATCCTGTGCGGGGAGTGGATCGAGACCATGTGGGACTGCATGGAAGTGGCTGGGCAGCCCTTGTGCCTTCTCGTCTTCTTGTTAGTCATGGTGATAGGAAACCTCGTGGTGAGTTGTCCAGATGGTTTCTTCTCCCTTTCCTGTTGGGTGTGTGCAAATGGACACCTTTTTATCCAGAAACTGCAAAGCTCATGTTGTTCTGAGGCTTTAATTTGTTGAATCGAGGTCTCACCCAGAGACACCTGTTTACATCCCAAGTACAAAATTGGTAGCATTGCATTGCTAATTAGGAATGGAGGCTTATGTTGTTGCAGAAGAACAGGTAATGTGTTAGTAGAAAAAAGGCACGTAGGCTTGTTATAATGATTTAATTCCTTAAGGCATTCATGGGACTTAAGAGATTCCAGATCTCTTTTCAGGAGTGAATATCACCTTAACTGTCACCACATCAGAAGATATTTTTATTTCTATTCATTTTTGGTCCAGAACAGCTAGCACTGTGTCTTTGAGTGGAGTTTCAAATGTGTTTAGCCTGCATGTTCTAGGAAGTTGCAGGTTATGTTTACAGTAAAGTCACTTGCTCACTTGCTTTTTTAATAGAGTATCCCATAAGCATGGCTTACATAAGCTCTGGACCTATTAAGGCTGAATTGTATTTCCCTGTTGACATCTTATGGAGCGCTTCGCTGGCTTGCAGTCATTGTGGAAATGTTTCGCCCGTTCAGCTTACAGAGCATCTTTGACATTGTGGCTCTAATGGGCTTACTGTTTATGTAGTGAGTTGTTTAATAGTAGATGCAGCTATAAAAATGTTGCGTTTTGCTACCGATTGCTTTTAGTGGTTATTTTGCTTTTAAGTACCCAGTGTTTTGGTTCTCAGCTCCTGGGATAGAAAAGTTCCTGAAGGGGTTTATTTAAAAAACAAAGAACATAATTTTGTGATTATATTAAATTTTAACAATTAGATTTTCACTGAAAATACTATTTGCAAGGGGAAACTACAGTTTCTAGTGTTGTTTTTTTTTAATATATGTAAGTCAAAAGATTAGGTTATGATTACTCAGAAAGTGGCAGAATTTTTTTTTCCCTAACTTCATCTTTCTGTGTGTTTTTCGTGTGTAATTAGAAGATTTGGGGCCAATTATGACTTTCTGCACTTTTGGTGGAATTTAGCCTAAATTCAGATATTTAATCTCCCCCTACTATTAGTCAATAGATTCTGTATATGATAATGAAACCTGAAAATAATTCCTGGGAAATTCTGGAGAAAATGTTATCATTTGAAATATTAGTGGATTACTCAGTGAACTTGCAACATCTGATTCCCTTAGATATTAAAATTCATCAATTGCATAGGGATTGTTAAATATGAAATCTGATTCAGAGGAGATTGCACTAACATCTGCATATATTTAAACTCCCATGCTCAAAAAAGACAGTCTCAGATGTAAAACCAGATACTGAAAAACTCTGTCAGCATGGATAATCTGAAGTTACTGGTCAGCTGAAAGCAAAAATGCTAGCTTTATACTTTTCAGACAGCAGGTCTGTAAGCATGCAGCAAAGGCTGGTGAATAGGAGTGATTATAGGAATAAGAGTAAAGCTCCCAGGGTGGAAAACAAAACAAAATAAAAAGATCCATAGGTCTGATAGGACTGGGCAAATAGGAAAAGAACAGATTCTGAATCAGGAGACTCATCGGGTGCCAATCACATTACATGGAGATTTCATGATGTTAATTAGCAGGTAGAAAGAAGGTCTCCCCTGACGCCATCAAGTCTTGGTTTCTTCAGTGAGAGTGGACTGAATTCACAAACTCACTTGTTTGCTGAAGAGCATCAGACAAAAGTTCAGTAGCCAAAAAGCACTACTAGCTCTCTAAAATAAGAAGACTTGAGATCTAAATTTTTACATATAACTCTGGTGTGTTCTGTGCCAGGCTTTCTCTTTTAACCTGCTGAGTTCTTTGTTCCTCCTCTGAGTTTGAAGAGTCAGTTCAGAGATGAACACTATTATCCTGAGGTTGTATCTCATTTGGACCGCTAACTCTTTCTTAGTCTCTGCAGGCATGGAGGAAATCCTACATCATTTTCCCCTGTGTAGCATATGTGCACGTTCATATCAATTGAATACATTTATCTGTCACATATACTACTACTTCTGGTAGTATCTGTGGATACTTTGTCCAATGCAAATCTATGCATTTCAGACCTGTTTTTTAACTTCTCCAAGCTCTTTCAAGCTCTTTTTTTTTTTTTTTTTTCCTGAAAATTGGGATGGGAAGAGTTACAAGCATTGTGATTCTGTGATAAGCTCAGTGATTTGGTCTGCAGATCTTGTCGAGCCTCACTAACAGAAATTCAAAGGAATGGTGGAAGAAAAGCATGGAAAATTAGTAAGTGCTCTGGGCAACTTCATGTTATAGAGCAGTCGAGCTGCTGAAAGGAATTCTAGTAAGTCTTAAGTCTTCGGTTGGAATTCATATATCCCAAAAATTTCTTGGACCATGGCAGTGCCACATGCAACAACGTATGCTGATGGTCAGCTGATATTTGAATCATCCTCAAAGAACTGAACTTTATAGAATAGTTGGAAAATTACGTGCTGTATAACTAGCTAGCACAATAATACTGCTGCTATCATCAGATGGCATTTTTAGAGTCATTGAAGCGGCTTTGGAAGGTAAAGCCAAACCAGGGGAATGATAAAATAGTCTCTCTCTCGTGTATAAGAGCTGTTGAAATTGCTAACTGAATAATTATGCTTACTGTTAAGTTTTATAAAGACTAAACATATTTCCTGTGTACGTTTATGTTACTGAGGTTAATAAGGAAAATAACTGAGACAAGAATTATTAAGAAGACGTAGGGGAGTTTGGGTAGTGAGGCAGCCCTTGCTGCCCTTGCTCTGCGGGGTCAGCCGATGTGACACCAGCCACTTCTCAGGGGACAGCTGCATGCAATGGCTGGGGACTACTACTGCACTAATGATGTGCGTGTATAAAACTGACACTCCAATCACAGAAAGAACAACCTTCCAACCTCTCTGCGTGCTCCTGACGTACAATGGCCAAACCACCCTTTCATTCTTCTCCCTGCTGCCTGGATGAAGCCAGTTCTACCAGCTCCTACCTGCATGTCACCACGCAAATCTGTGCCCATCTGCCTGGGGTCATAAGCATGCCAGGACATACAGCCCATAACAAGGGAAGATCTTCAGGGTTTTACTAGAATTAAAGTTGAAACGGAAGACTTAAAGTGCCCTTTTAGGATCAGCCTTAGGCTTTTTTTTTTTTTTTTTGTCCAATAATGATGCTATTCACCCAGAAAAATATTGATGATATTTTCTTAGAAGACACAGTTAGAAAGCATCACCAGTTTCTAGTGTACCCAGCTGTCCTACAGGAAGGATTACATAACTGCTAGCATTGAATTAATGTATGATGCATGAAATTATGAAAAACAAAGTGGAAGGTCATGCACTCAGCCCTATTTAAGAATTTATGTTATGATCAAGTAGCTTATCAACAGGAAATGTTTGAGGGGATAATAAAAATATACGTATCTGAGATAACTGCGTGGACTGCCTTTGTAGTCGGACCTGGTCAATGGAGTCCATGAAGTCATAAATTATCTTAACCAAAAAGACATCTAAAATACATCAGATTAAATAGACCCTAAAAGTACCTATTTCAGTCCCTGAAATCTTGGGAAGCTAACTCAGCTGTAGACACCCACATGTACTTACCACTCTGGTTGACTGAGCCAACAACATAGTGCACCCGTTAGAGGTAAATAGAATTCTAATATGTGTCAGGAAAGGTAATTACAGAGGAAAAAGGAGAGTATCAGTGCTGTTTTGCAGTGCTCTGCAGCACTGGGCATGCAATGTATTCCGTTAATGACTGATACTCAAGACAGATTAAGTCAAACTGGGAAAAGCACAGGAATATTAAGTTGATGAGGGAAATGCAGAACTAAGCAGGGCTGAGAGTGATTTAAGTTACAGGACATAGCTCATCCCAAAACAGAGGAGGATAAATCACTCATAGGTGCTTGCAGAAAAGGAGATGATATTGTCTGGCAGGACTTCCCAGCAGCCTGTGAGATGGAGCTTGTTTCTGAAGGAAACAACACAAGTAGCCTGTCAGCAGGGGGGTTGACTTGATGACCCAAGAGGACCTTGCAGTCCTGTTTTCCCATGATAACTCGAGTGCCTGCCAGCGGAGCTGCTCAGCATGATTTGGATGAGATTTGAAGTGGCCTGCTTTAGTTAAACCCAATAGAAGCTTGTCTTTAAAAAATTTGGATGCCCGGGAGCCTGTCCTTTTATACCACTTCCACATCTTTGGAAGCTTTAATGGATATTTCTTCTGTTTTAACATGGCCCATGACTGTGATACATAGAAACCTGGAAATGTCACATTCTTGGAAAATAGCAGTTTTTCCTTCCCTGCATTCTTTTACTACAAGTCAGTGTAGGATGGTTCCTTGAAGAGGTGTTCTGAGAAAGTGCCGCTAAACTTCCATCAGGTTAAAATCTGTGGATTCCCAAACCGAGAAGATGCCCCAAAAAATGAATAGGTCTCTTTTACCACCATTTCAATATTTAACAACCAGGGTTTGCTGGTAAAATGGCATATCACCGAAGCAGTTCTGTCAGTCAGGTCTCTGCAGTGTCAGGTGTCTGCAGCAAGGCAAGAGAGAAAGAAATCTAGCTACAGGGAATGTGAGCAAATTGTAATTTCTTACTATTTCCAATACTGCATGTCCTTCCACAACAGTCTGTCTTCCTACTACTGAGAGATTGTCCTGAGCACCACCAATGCAACCTGAATGTGAACAAATACCTGAGAAGAAGAGTGAGATGGATGAAAGGCCAGTTAGCATGCATTCTGGCCTGGCAGATGTGCAAGAGAGGGGTTTGAGATGGGGATGGTTTGAGCGGGGAAGAGAAGTGACTACAAATATGTGATGCTTAGTCTGTGAGAAGAATTTCATGGTAATTTCCTGGCCCAAATCACCCTCCTAAGTGACAGACCCTAAGCACCGCAAGGAGTCATTGGGTGCCATGTAGCTATCTAACAATTAATAGTTATGGCTGTAATCCCACAGTTAGGCAAAATCACTTTGTATGTGCTTGCAAGTTTACATCTATCCCCATTAATTGTTTTCATTCCTGTATATTTTTGAAATATTAAGAATGAAGCAAAAGCATGTGATAAATATTTAATTCTGATTAGCTTTCTTTGCTGCATCTTTGCTTTGTTAGCATTGTTGCCTTTAGTTTGGTGTATGCAGTCAAGCAAACATAAGAAAAACATGAAAAAAAGAAAAGAGGTAGCTGTGATGTGTAGTATATAAATGTGTAAGACAGGGCTGCTAGTTGCATTGTGTGGTCTTCAGCATGGGGGCTTTGTTTCTATATAAAACTGTTTCCTAGAGTCAGTTGCAGAGTATTATCATTTGTGCACCATGATCTCTAACTGACGAACACTCTTGCAGTGTAGAAGCCTTCCCTGCAGGATTCCTCCAGCTGGCCAACCACGCAGATGTACCAGGAGGTTCGCGGGCAAGGGATTGCCCCACCTGGGAGGTTGTGGTCAGCACAGAGTATGAAGAAGTTTAATAATATGGAGCAAGATGATCGTCTTCAATTGTCCTCAGCATAAGAAAATGTTTCTGGGCACATTTAATTTATTAGTGTGGGAGTAGCCATAAAGTTCCTGTCTCACCCAATACTGATATATTTCCATCACTGCAGATTTCTCAGCAGATCACAGCTGAGCTTGAAAGAGGTTTATGCTAATGTATCAGGTTTTCTCTTTAAATGAAATGGATGCAGGGAACTATCACTGTCGCTTGTGGTAAAATCACAAGTAATAGCAAAATAGCTAGGCATCTAGCAGACCTAGGTAAAAGTGGATTGAAATTTTACATTTCAAGAGCTCAGACAGAAGAAGTGTATTAGGATGGTGAAAGAAGGCCTTCAGATGAGACTTGTATTTCTGCCTGAAATGAAGGGACCATCACCGAGGGAGTCTACATCAAGACTCTGGCCTTTTTAGGAGACATGAAGCATTACCCAAGGGTGTTACAAGACCATGAAGCTTTTTATAGGGTGATTAAAGATTGCTTTGCCCCGAAGGAATAAGACCTCATTCATTAATATTTCTTGTGCCAATAAATGAATGAAAATGGAACACTGATGACTTATGATAGCGCATTTCCAGCTGTCTGCTTATTTTCTTTTCAAATTATACACAAATTTAAAACTACTGAAGCCCCATTTTCAATGATTTTATTGTCTATCCCTAGAGAAATGTGCAACCCAAAAGTTGCAAACACTCTTGCTGTCCTGAATCAAGTAATTATTTTTGTATTTAATGACAAACACGCTCTTATTCATGGGGGCCACCGAAGAGTTCTACTCTGTGAATAAAGGTTAATCTCCTTAGAGGGAAATGTAGTTTTTATATTGCAGTTGTACAGCTGATGATTAATATAAACGGACTGGAATCTTAAAATATTGTGTGCCTTCTAACTGCAAATACTAGGTTACATCTGCTTGCTGGAAATTAAAGCAAGTTTGGGAAGGACATTACAAGCCCAAGTTACAACATTTTAGTCTTTTTTTTTTTTTTTCCAGTTTTTAAACCATCTTAGGGGTCTGCACTCTGAAGTTTTGTAAGCTTCAACCACCAAGCAGGTGCTCTCATTGAGGCAATGTTTAGCCCATCAGTTCCTCTTCCTACAAAATGGAAGGAGGAGGGGATAAGATACAGATGTATAAAACTGGGGAAGAATTGTCTCAAGTCTTACAGGAGCTCTGCTGGCCCCTACGCTCCCCCATGTTTGTGTCCTGAATGCCACTGCTCACCTTATCTGCTCTTTCGGCAGTTCACAACATTCTGGAAACGTGCATTTATGTTTCGGTGACATCCGCTGAGAAGGCCACTAGACAAACAAGCGAGAATAGGCATGTCAGGAACGGTCAGCATCAGGACAGGCAAAATCTGCAAAGCAGCGAGTGAGCGGGGTGCGTGCAGGACGCCACAGCAGAGGGGAACGTGTCAGAAAGCTGCAGGAACCTTGATAGAGCTGGGGGGATACTGGAGATGGGGGCTGGAGAGTTAGAGAGGGTCCAGAAGGAGCTGGGGAGCCCAATGAAACGTTAACAAGAAGTGTAAGTGTCATTTGAGTCTGTCTCGTCAACTTGGACACCTATTTAAGTGAGGCGACTTTTCCTCCTCGAGTAACATGCAGCTTTACAGAGGAGCAGCCCAGAATACATGAATAAGCACATTTCAGGACACGAGTGAAATAGAGTTGAAACAACTGTCAGCATATTACCATCCTTTTTGCTTCCACTGATGTATCCTTATGGCTGGCAGCAGGTACATTTAGTGTGATACCAGAGAATCCAAACCTCAGAGGAACGTAGCCAAACCACAACACTTTCCCCAGCTTCTCCCTTCGTATTTTTCATGCCAGCTACCACCACAGTCCTTGTGTCCCAGAGCAATTTTTGCTGCTTTTATGTCCCATTATCCATCCTTGCTTGAACACTGTCCAGGAAGCAGAGCACTCAGGTAGCTGATGCTTCTAAGCAAACATCTGGCCATATCTGCTCAAGTATTAAACACCCATAAGAGGAATGAAAGGCCCACCAGAAACAGATGGCATCATGTGATGAATTAAAAAGATGAATCCTGACATGAGCATCAATCAGTCCAGTTGTGTCTGATGACTCCTAGCAGAGATGGAAACCCTGCAAAAGAAAAACGTTTTGCCTAAGACTCCAGGCTTTTGAAATTCGGTGCCCACATAAACAATTATTGTTTATGTTATTGGGCAGATGTATCCCACTCTCATGTTGAACACTAGAGGATGGTGCTAAAAAGTCTGGGGAAATCAAACTCAGGATATTTTTGATAAACCAGCCTAAAATGCTGGGTTTCAAAAATACCATTGTATGTCAGAATAAGTAGAGAGCATTCCAGGCTGGGAAGTGTAAGACTGCTTTCCCAAGAGAGATAAGGAAAATACACCTGGGAACAGATGGGAGGAGAAACTACTTTCCAAATGTTCTCCTAAAAAGTAATCTCTTTCCTAATGTCACTACAGGTTTATGAGTTTGTGCATCCTGCTATAGGCTCAGTTGTTTTTTCTGAAGAGTTGAATCTTGGCACTTAGTGACTAAATCTGAGCAAGCATCTTGTACTAGGGGACAAGTGTGTTCAGTTCCTATTTTCAAGGTACTATTTAATGTCCATGTTGATTAGGTATAAAATCTGCTTTTTCCTTGAAACATCCATTCGTAGAAAGGTAGATATTTTAAAGTATAAATGGCTAAAATCCTTACAAAAGTGGTTGTACAGAAGAAGAGTCAGTTTTTACTTCTGATAAAGCGCAAAGGAGGCTGAAAACAAAAACTGGACCAGGGCTCTTTTTTCATCTATGAAATAAGAAATTTCCCAGAGCAACAATCCAAACCAGATTCATTGGTTTCCTGTGACAGGTTTTGGCCTTGGGTACAGATTTTTATCAGTAGAATTTTAAGGTATCTCTTCTTGATCTATAAATGATCTAGGATGTATCACAGAGAAATAAAGTCCCTTAATGCTATCCTCTTTTGTGGGTACGTACGTAAGGGAATATGAAACTATCTCCCATTCACCTTCATGGATGAGAGACATTAGAAATATGGAGGAAGAATACTAATATGTTAGTTCAATAAACCTGCCCCTTGGAAAACATCTTTATGCTCTTTGTACTATTTGTATTTCCAAATCAAATATATTGACTCCCTTATATGAAACACTGAGAAGACAATATTTTTAATAGGATCCACTATATATGTATATAATTTGTGAGGCTGATACGAGTGAATTTTCTGTTGAGATTTGGATTAGTCCAGGGATTGAAGTGGAGCTGAGTTTCCAAATAATAAAAAATAAAAATAAAAATTGTTACCTTGTTAGTATAGTAGGCAGCAGTATGATAAAATACTGCCTATTTTTGTATTATCTCTATGCTTGGTTAATTGTGTAAGTAGGATTTTGTCAGTGGTTAAGTTCTTGCTAATAGCAGGGTAGTTATTAAAAATCCAGAAGACACTGAGTGAAATTTACTTGGACAAGAGTGTGCAAACGTAGGTACAACTCAATGTGTCTCTTTATATTAATGTCACTGTGCAAGTTGTCTGGATGTCATTGAAAGGGTAATGACAACAGAGTTCGACCTTGCATGCACTGAGGCAAGGACAAGGTTTTAATGTTAAAATAGACCAGATGGTACAAATTTAGTACGTTATTAATTACTCATAACATCTTATGCTTGTATTTAAAACAATCAGTTAAAAATATTATTTCTCCCCACCAAAACTGCACCAGTGAGTGGTTCATTCTAGCAGTTGCCTCTAGAAATAGCCTGTTAAAAGTGATAGTGAAACGATCAGGTAGTCATGACAGGCTTAACCTTCGTAGGAAGTGTATGGTATTTAAAAGATACTAGAATTGATCTTTTCCATGTGCAGTACATGTTCCTATCTGCGTTTCTCCACCTAGCACTTGTAAGGCAAGTGGATCACTGTCATATTTTCTCAGGAAGTGGGTACATGCTAATTGATTTTAGGGTTTGAACTGAAGGATATTGTTAAAAATGTTGATATTTTCCATGCTGAATTTTTGTGAAGATGCAAAAGGCATTTATATTTGTCTTTAGGTATGGAGCTATGATCTTTTGTTGTATCTGATCAACTAAAGTCATCGTTGTGCTCCTTGTGCTACCAACTCCTTCATACGGGTGTTTCTTCCAGAAGGACCTCCATGTCCCTTCTCCTCTCCTGTAACCTCGTGTCCCACATTTAGCTGTGATGCCATCCCATTTCTGGGAGCTTCAGCAAGTGCAAAATGCCTTGCCTTTGAAAACACGGGCAGGTGGCTACATCTATAAACTGGCCAGGGCATGAACTCCAACATTACGAGTGTCTCTCCTCCGTCTTGGTTGGCACATTCCTTGGCAACCCTGTCCCAGCGGGTGCCTGGGCATTCAGGGGACAACCCAGGGTGGGCTGCAGCCAGGGAGCAGTTCTGCCTGGGGGCAGAGTGGGGCTGGGAGGTCAGCTGCCTACCCTCAGGGCTGGGGAACAGGTCTTGGCTTGCCTTTATTTACTACCGCAGCTGTAATTTTTAGCTCACCCAACCGACTAGCTGTCTGGCTCTCTGTTCCTTTTTTCTCTCCAGAAGACTGGCAGTGAGCACAAACTCATAAAAATGCTCTTATGGATAGCTCACACCACTGACTTTCTCCTTTGCTTCCCTGATTTTACGTCCATCTTGAGAAAAAAAAAAAAAAAAGAAAAAAAAAAAGATTTTGAGTGGCCCCAGTTGCTGGGATTTCAGCCAGGCACACAGAATACAATTAATAAATAAAATCACTTTCAAATTTCTGCATCAGCAAAGCACCTTTTGTATTTCCTGACATAAGAAGGCTGTCGAAGATGAGGTCATCATGTCTGGAAAGAGCAGTTTGCTTTGATCAAGTGGCAGAGCACAGACTTGATTTGAAGGCTGCTGGTAGCCAGTCCTCCACAAAGTGCTTTTCTTACATTTTTGGGGAATGCTTTTCTTCAAAGCACAGCTTAAAGCCAGCTTTATCCTGCCAAGATCCACTACGGGAAGAAAGGACATGCATTCTCTGCCCTTCCTAGAAGTAGCCATGGCAAATCCAGAGGGGTCAGGTTGCTATCTGGGGCCACCACTGGCAGAAGATGGCAAAGGAAATGGACCATGTTTTAGGACAGCAACAAGGCATGCCCGTCAGCACCTCTCTGCCCTCCCTTCTGTTGGCAAATATAGGATGGCTCTCATTTTTGGGATGTAACCAGGACCACCAAACTCTCTGGCCTTTTATCTTTACTGCAAGGTATAATTTTGTCCCACATTTGGGCCAGCTGTCTTCTCCAGCCCAGGTATGTCAAAGCTGCAAGCCCAGCTGCGTGCTCTGAAGGCAGGAGATTCCAGACTCTGCAAAATAATTAGTAAAAATCTCTTCTGTAACTCTCCTAAGAAGGGCCCTTCTGTCTTTGTCACTCTGTTTTGCCCTTCCAGGAATCTACACATGCAAAATGCAAAATCTGAACCTCCTTAGACCCACAAATTCACTAATTGGGCATTCCTTTTCACACTTTGTTTAATGGGAAAGTGTGATTTCACAATTATAATATCAAGCCTGGGAAACAGCCTAGAAAGTAACTTTTAAAAGTGTTCCCTTCCCTGTTAATAATTTAAAATGCTAATATTAATTATTTCTTGGGTCTGTGATTTAATTTTCTAGTGTCTGGGCCTACACTCATATTGATTTTGCTTTGCTGCGATATATTGGCTGCAGGGAAGTCATTCGTTACCATAGCCATTATCACTGGGTTTCTCTCTCTGTTATTCTGCTGCTGTTTTTTCGTTTTCTCCTTTTGGTTCTCTGCAGCTTACCTTTCTCCAGATGTTTTCTGCCATGTGACAATGGGAATCACCTCTTTCTGTTGATCTCCAGTCCTGACTGCCCAAGAGACACAATGACCTGTAGAAAACTGAATGGAAATCGTAATGCAGTCTTTGATCAAGGCTGGGTGTCTCCACCTCAGGTGTAGGATCTGTGTTGTAAAGGGAAGACTCCAGGAAGGAGGGATGGGGCAAACACCTGGAGTGCTGATAGCGTGTGCCCCTGCACTTCTCTGTTTCAGTGTCCAGAGCTGCTGCTGTGGTCAGGGCTGCACAGGCTGGATCCCACTCTGCTGTGACCATGCAATGTCCTCTTCATGTGCCCAGTTTTGCAGGGTCAGGACTGGTGTGGTCTCTGCCTTTCTACAATGAGTTTCTTTCTTGTGCCTGGTCATTTTGTGGTAGTTGGTACAACAGCTGACGGGGTGGAATTTGCATATGAGCAGTGAAAATATTCCAAGGATAATATGGGCGTTCCTCACCCATGATCACTCCTTGCTGGGAGCAGCAATAGCAAAAGCTCTTAAAAATGTACGGTCAGTCCAAGCCTATGCAGTCAGTCTTCCTTTCCAGTTGTCTTCACATCCTCGTCACCATGGCAGGTAAACAATTCTCTTCATTTAGCTCTTGGTTTATAATCAATAAACTTTCTGTAACTTCCATAAGGCCTTTGGGGTCTGTTGAGCCTTTAACATCTTGGACGCTGTTGTCTTTTTGGGAGAGGTTTGCAACTGGGATTGTCTGATAGCACTTTTTGTATGTCTACACTGGTTTGAGAAGTCCTCAGCAGCCCTGGTGGAGCTCTTGCTATGCTGGCAAATTAGTGTTGTTGTGATATCTAATGAAAAACCTGTGGGAACATGTTTAGTTTTATGCTGTGGCTTGAGCAGTGGGAAGAAGATATCTCTCTGCTCACCATCCCACCCTCCTCTCCACATTCAGACATGGAGACTAAGATTTTCAGATCAGAGAGTGCTTGGTTTCCATAGGCTTGCCTTCTGAGTTTTCTAAGGGGCTTACCTTCAAAAAACACTGGAAGTCCGTCAGTGAAGAAGACATCTAAATTTATTTCAGTAATCTTGACCAGCACTTGGAGCAGTACAGTATATGTATAGGTTTATACCTGCATAGCTGGATAACAGATCAAAAGGATGTGGTAACATGGGAGATCCTCCAGGTTGGGCAAGCAGTACCATGGGTTGCTCCAAATCTGTGTGCCAGCATGAAGAGGATGGAGGCAAGGTGTTGCAGAGGCTGGAGGTGAGAAGAGGCAGAAATTAGGGGCTGGTCCCTGTGGGATGGGAGCTGGGGAAGCACCAGCCTCACCTTCCCACTCAGCCTCCCACCCTGAAAAAACATTTCCACCTTGAGGGTCAGCCTCTCAGGCTGGCAGCAGGAGCAATTTTACATGGTGGCCTTTGCCTGCTGCCTGCTCTCAGAAGGATGTGCCCATGGCAGGTCTGGCAGATCCCTGTACTTGCCTGGCTTTATATCTCTGCTGAAATCAGGCAGAGAAATGAGAAATGGCAGCTTAAAGTGACCTCAGAAAACCCCTCTGTGACACAAAGGTGCTGTGGAGTGTAATTAATGGGCCTAATCTACCCTTCCATTACTCAAGCAGATTTATTCCCTGTTTAAAGTGTTGAGAACAGCACCGAGGAGTCTGGCCCATTAATTATACATACCCCTTCAAGCCCCAAGAGGAATAGGGTGGCCGTTCAAACACCATTGGACATGGGCGAGCCCAGCTGCCACCTAGCACCACTGGCCTGCCTTGTGCCACACGAAGGCAATCAGGCACACGAGAGCCCACTGAAACTGCAGGGAAATGTCATGTCAATGCCTGAAGTGGAAGACAATCAGCAAAACTCTTAGCTTTATGGTGAATAGCACAAAAATGGTGATGGGCTGGGGGAAGCCATTCGTCTCACCTGGTTTCTGAAGTCAACCACGCAGATGGCTACACCTGTATCAGCCACCCTTCCTATTCTTACTGGTAGCTGGAGAACAAAAGCACTTTTACTCCTTTGTTTCATCTCACCTGTGCAGCCATCAGTTTTAGGATGAGACACCTTGGGCCCAGGCTTGTCTAATTATTCGGACTGGGAGTAGCCTGCCTGTAAAGGGAATCCCAGGTACCTTTGACAGGCATGTGTGACCATCAGGCGTACCCCAGGACTGCACTTTTCAAGCGTGCTGCCTGTGACAATTCTTTTGTGCAGGCAGGAAAAAGGTACATGGGTAGCTGTGAGGCTGGGGGAAAATTCAGGCCTTCTCTTCTTCCTGGGGGAAAATGGAAATAATCCACATGATATGACTGAAGTTATAGCCACTTTGAATTGCGGGTGAATTCTGCTATCATACTGTTTCCATTTTTCTTTCCCATGCAGAACATCTGCTTACATTACCATCATGAAGTAGTTTAGTGAACGTACATGAGAAAGAAGCTGATTTTGCTGCATTTTTTCATTAAATTTTTATTTTCTTGTATTTAAGCAGGTAGACCCGTTATTCACCAAACAGGTTAACATGGAGTTGATAAGAAAAATATCCTATTGCAACAAACTGGTATTGTGGTGCTCCACAAATATCTCATCTACAACTGCTAGCCTGCCTTGTGGGACCAAACACAGTCCACTAAGGAAGCTGCATGGCTGCAAGGCAGGAAATTCGTATCCTCATTTCCACATGTTTTCCTTGCTGATCTTGGGCAAGAAATGGAAGATTTGTCCTTGTCTGCTGCCTGCACCCAGCCAGAAGAACCTTGTGTTGTTCTTGCGGTATCACGATCATTTTGACAGCAAGAAACCAAGATATCACAAGCCTGGGATTATGAACTGAACACAGGATAAAGAGAAACTGGGCTGGGAGGATATAAGCCTCTTATCCAGCACAAATAGCTGAAATAATAGAAAGGGGAATATAGAAAATAACTGTTCATGTAAGTTGCTTTCTGCAGAAGTACTCTCTCGGTAAACTTTGCCCTGAGATGAAAAAGTACAAAAGATTGGAAAATGTACTTCGAAGGAAAGAAATAATCCTCCAGTTGCAGAGAGATGGACTAGATGGCCTGTTCCTGCAGGTCTCTGGCTGAAGCTTAGAACTCATACTTCCTTGGTGCAGTGAAAGCCCTGTTATGAGCAGTTGTTCTTTGTAGCTTCTTGGATTTTGCTACATCGAACAAAAATTAAATAATTGATGTGTATTGTATTAGGCTTGCTGGAAGGTCTCACTTAAGAGAAAACTGCATCTTTCCCACCTGTGATGGCCAAAGAGCAGTGCAGATGTCCGCTGCCATCAGAAAACAAACAGGAAGGAAGAAAAGCAGATTTTTATATTGGTCAGGGATCTTCATGCAGGTCTGTGCTAACAGACACTGCTGGAGAGGTGGTATTGAATAGGTTGAAGTTTACAGGTACTGTTTTATCCACAAAAAAATAGTACCAGATGAGTAGTCACGATCCCATCAGGTACCCCACTGTGCTGCTCTGCCCTGACTTCTGTGTGCAGCTGAGTGACAGCAGTGACAATGTACTGACACAGGGATACCATTTGTTTTAAATGTTTTGTTGTTGTTGTTTTGTTTTGTTTTGTTTATTTTATCATTTTTATTTTTTATTTCTCATGACAGAACTCATTGATTCAGCATGTTTTCTGCTCTGGACCCTGTTGTCACAGAAAAAAATTGCTTAACTGGCTCCTAGGAGAACCCTCTTCCATGTGAAAGCACCCTCGGGTGATGTAGGTCTTCATAGCTGCCCTCAGCTGTCCTTCCTATCCTCCATCTCTTGCAGTGGAGATGACAATACACATCTTCAGTCTGAATATTTTCAGTTGTTTGAAGGGTCCTGCGGGCAAAAGAAGTGCTCTTGAGCAGACTGCTGTATTTTGTGAACATTCCCCCCTGCAAAGTTCCCTTCTGACTCCAGCCTGCTAGGATTTGTCCAGTGTGGTGCAGATGGGAACATCTAGCCTTAGTTGCTGCTCAGTGTGAAAGCTTGTTCAAACCTCATGGATAGAAAAAGACTGGGGGTTTGGAAATCAAGCTGTCTTGTTTTGTTGGCAGTGTGCTATCAGGACAGATCCTGCAATAGGAGAAGCCACAAAAGTGAGCTCATATCAGATCCTCTGTAATCAGACAATACCATCAGCTGAAAACCTTGCCTTGGAGATGGTTTTACCCTGCCGTTGAATTGGTGCGAGTGCAACACTGTTTTTCATCCTAGCTGATCAAAATACAGAATTATTTTAAATCTGCTGGGAAATGGCCTTAGACTTGAGAGAGATTTCAGCCTATGTTCAGTGCAGTGCTGAGCAAGGTGCCAAATGCCCTCTGCCTCAGTGATCCCAATGAGAGCACAGGGTAGGGAACACATTGCTGGCTCAATGTACAGGAACAGCAGAGGATTGCAAGGGCTGCACATTGTTTAACTGAATAATAGATGAAAGGCTAAATACATAAAGATTTATAACATTCCATTTTTGCCAAATCAAGATAAATACAGGAATGGAAAGGAAATGAGGCAGTAGTCACAGGCTTTTGCTCCTAAAGTATTTTAACTTCAGCATCAGAGTTTGAAGACAGCTATTTTTCAAGGAGGTTTGAGCAAAAGGTGTCATGTAAAATTTACCTGTCTGGTTGCATCCTGTGTTGGCTGGGTTTGGCAAGTTGTGTTAGTTATTTGGTCTGCACCTGTTAGTGCCCTAGCTTCAGTCTAATTAAGTGGTCAAGCTAGCCTAGACTTCATTAGTCATCTCCAGAGATGGTTCAGCTCTTCAGCATCTCGTGGGCCGCCAGAATGACTCTACCCTCTACAGACATCCTAGGAAAACTCCAGCTTAAGCACCTCAGGGAGGCACCTGACATTAGGCTGGATGAATCTGATCCTTGGTGCCTTATAATGGCATAGTCAGAGTTGGTGGCTTTGGGAAGGCATTAAAAGTGAGAAAGCCTGTGAAAGCATGATGTACTGTCATTAGGGTAAATGCTTAACATCATTATGCTAAAGGATTTGGGGTTTCTTTGAGTGCATCTGTCATTTGATTCCTAACCTCAAAGACTGAAAAAGCGACCTGCTTTCAGAGACGGGATGGTCGGTGTCACTGGAAAGCAGATCCCTTTTCAAGGGGATCCAGATGGACATGCAAATCTACCACTGCTTTTGAAGACTGAATTAGTCCTTAGTTTGCTTTTACTTAAACTGAAAACATTGCGCTGGCAACCAGGAGGACTGGATATTATTAGTAACCTTTTACAGGAAACGTGGTGTGTCATGAGTTGAGCGTATATTTTTTTTCTAGAAAATGCAGTGTACAGTGAAATGGGGGGAATAAGTAAACATAAAGTGCTTATTCAGCAGTTCACTCTATTTGAACACCCAGCAATACACCTCTGAGGTTACCCGCTCATAAAGGAAAGGGGGAATGATATTTGAGACTTATTTTTGGCTAAAAGCATGAAGTGCAAATAGCTCTTTGTGCAAAATGTCAGCTGCATTTCTGGGAAGCAAACAACATTGCCTTGATAAGCCGTGGTAAATAACAACAGTAAGTACGTTACCACCAATCATACACATCTGTAAGTGTATCTGGATAGACTTCTGTAACTGTAGTTTGACATCTGAAATAAATATGAAAAAGTAAAACAAGGCATTTCAAACAAATAATTTTTCTCACATCAGAACTAAGTATAGGAGGAAATTCAGCTTCAAATAGCAAAATTTGGATGCCTACATGGAGGTGTTTATGTACAGGGAGGGGGTGCAACCTACCACTGCAGTCTGGAGATCTGGAACTTGACTCAAGTTTTGTCTAGTGCCACTGGGGATGCTGTAGGGTGTCTATCCTGGCCTCCAACTAGATGCAGTTCTCCCATTAGGAGTGTGTAGCATCAGCCCAAGTTACCTCCTGCCCATGCCAGGGTCAGTTGGCGCTTTATGGCGACCTACTGGCAACTGCACACAGCCCCTAATGGGGTCACCTGTATTTTCTCAGGCTCTGTTGACTGTCCTGTGAACCTCTTCTGATTGAAATGGGGCTTAGATGCCCATTTGAGTGCCAGGCTTTGGTGATTGTGGCTGGAGGCATCTGCTGTCCTTGAAGCAGGCATCAGTTCCCTAAATACTATCAGTCCGGTGCCTGCTGTGATGCCCTGTCATGCCCTGCTTGGATGTTAGCTGCAGATTTAGGGATACACATATCTCCTGTAGGTATGGTGCTGATGTCACAGCCTCAAACATCAACAGACACCTCTAAAGTAACTGAATTAAAACTATACAGTCCAGAAGACTTTTGTTCTGCATTTCTCTATCTCCTTCCATCCTCCTGCTCCTTCACATGTCCCTAGACTAGGAAGGAGACACATTCCAGCCTCTGCCTACACTGGTGGCCTGGGCAGTGTCTCATTCTGCACAGGTGCTTATTTTCAGGATGCTTGTATCAATCTGGATATCTCTGAGACCTCATCCCTCTATCAAATTTGCTTGCAAATGGCTAAAGCGTTTCTGCCAGAAACTTGTTTGTCGATGGTCTCCCACCTGCCTGGCAACAGATCGTGTGCCTGAATTCTTAACCAGCTATCGGAGAGCATCACTTGCAATACCTCCGAATGGGATATGAGATGAATGACTGATTTCACCAGACAACCACAATGATCGTGAGGAGATCCGTGCAAGCTCTCAGTGACACTCCAATACGATGGACCAGCTAAGAAACAATTAGCTTTAATGTCACTTTATTTTTGAGCAGGGCTGTGCTCAGTAAAGCATTGCTGTATTCAGTAGTTCGTAATGGACACGGGCATCTGCAGTGCTACTGACTGCTTTCGTTTATAATCATGGTGATTGCAACGAGTACGTTATGAAACAGGACTGACAGGACACTTGAAATAAAATGTCACCAGAGTGATTAAGACCAGGGTAGTTTGCAAAATTCCAGCTCATGTGCTCTGAATATTTGAAGGAAAGAGCTGGTGAGCTGGGGGGGAGAAGGGGAACGACACGACACAGCAAAAGCTTCTGCCTGTTTGGTAAGGCTCCGTTAAATATAAGTACTTTTTATGCTGTTTATTGTAGGCTAGCAGACTTTATCAATTTAAAATATAATGAGAAAGGCAGAAGCCAGGGGCCTTGAAAGTACTTCTTGTAGCATTAAGAGATAACAGAGACAATATCTTCACAAAATCTCTTTTATTGCTACAAGGGCAGAAGTGCTACAACACTGAACTCTCCCTTGCATTGCTGGCATCCATCAGCCTTGTTCAGGCAGCAGCTGAGTTGATAACAGGCAGTTTGGTCCTAGGTTATTTTGGGTGAGTATATTTTAGCTGATATTGGTTTGAGTCACCTCTGCACCATTCCCATCATCCCAAGCATCTCCCTCTGGTGTGAGCTTCTTGTCCTTGTCAGTCTGGCCTGCAAGCCGTACTTCAGTCCTTCTTAGACCACAAACAGGTACAACATCACATGTGCAGCAGCTGATAATCACCTGCAAGATGTACTATTGGTTATGGCCTTTAAGAAGAAACTGGTTTTATTTCTTGGATATAATTATATTTATTGGGGGGAAAAATCAACATACTGGATGGGAAAAAATTAGCTTAAAATATCAGATATGTTACTGAAATGTGTAGTTGTATCTAATCTTGAAGTTCTCTGCAAGCCCAGGTGGGAAGTTCTGAAGTTACAGAAGTAAGAGGAAACCAACTTGTAGTCTCTGGTTCAGTCTGGATCTTACATAAACCTGTGAATATCTTCAAATATATTTTTTTCCTTATTAGTAGCAGCATTTCCAGGACCAAGCCTGCTTAGGGGGTGAGCCCTGTTCAGTTTTAGCCATATTAATTGAGGGTGTGATGGTTCCTTTTTCCTACAGGGCAAATGTTTTGAAACTGTATGTTCTCTTAGGTATTTATTCACTGTCTCAGTAAGTTTTCTTCAAGGCCAAGAGGCTATTGAAATCAAGAGTTCTCATGAAAATATATACAAATATTTAGAAAAGTTTCCAAATATACTATTAGGGTGAAATGCCATGCGTATGTATATCATAATGTACTATGAAAAGTAAATAACAATATTCACACTGAGAAAAATCTTCCTATATACATATATATATATATGTTGGTTTGTTTTTTCACATGTAAGCAGTACACTTCTGGATGTCAGTAATTGTTGCAATTAGTGATTTTCACCCAGATGAAATACTAGCAATGACAGGAAATTCATTATCCATTCATATCAGTTTACGAGAATATTTACACTACAGAGCTTTGAATGAGAATTTTATCCTGTATTCTGTTTCTCAGCTTTTCCTTTTCTTTTTTTGTGTTTTGGGATGCTGGAGGGAGAAAGGGAATATCAGTGTGGGTACTTGTCCATGCTAAACTTCTGTACCTGAAATTAATGTTTTTGGAAAAGTCTTCAGACCTCCATTCCCAGTGAAACCACCCGTAATTAGAGGCAATCCCACAAATGCTGGTGATGTTAGTGCAGCACAGATGAGACAAGACTCAGATCCTCACACTTCCAAGACCAAAATTTGCCCTCCACATTCAAGGGTCATTAATTTCCTTTTAACTTTATTTGTTTCAGGTGCTCAACCTGTTCCTTGCCTTGCTGCTGAGCTCTTTCAGTGCTGACAACCTTTCGGCACCAGATGAGGATGGGGAGATGAACAACCTGCAGCTTGCTTTTGCTCGGATCAACAGGGGTCTTCGGTATGTGAAACGCACGACGTGGGATTTTTGCTGCAGTGTCCTCCGGCATCCCAAGACCACAGCTGAAAAGAAGGCAATGATGAAGCTTGCTGCCCAGAATACAGGTGCCCTGAACAACTGCGTGAACAGTCACACAACTGCTGAGCTTGGCAAAGACATGGAGAATCACAAAGAGAACCACGCTGAGGATGGGATGAATAAAAATGGGGAGAAACACCTGGGATTTACAGATAATGATGATTTCATGACCAATCCTGACCTGTCCATTTGTGTTCCTATTGCTGTGGGAGAGTCTGATATTGAGGAGGAAGATGAGGAGCAGAGCACGTTTACGGAAATGGAGCAGGTAGGCAATGAAAATGTTTGTTAGCTGCATCTTATTAAGATGGCCTTTGTTCCCACCCTTGCTCTGGATCCATGGCTCATGATGCAAATGTGCTATGGCCTAATCCTGCCTTTGATATGTTGCTAACTTTAGAGGAAGTTACACCTGCATATCCAAGAGCAAAATTCAGTCTCCAACAAGAGGCATTCCCTTCCTTTGTATTATTTGTGCTTGTCGAGATTAATTCTTCTAACAAGAGCAATTAAACCCTTTCTCACACAGGAGCCTGTTTTTCTTTCAGCTGAATCATGGGAATGGCACAGAACAAATCTTAGGTTCCTCTAACAGGGGATTTTCTTGGTGTACAGTACTGGGGAATGGCTTGGTTTGATTTGGGTAACAGGAATCCAGGGCCAGGTATTTCTGTTAAATAAATCTAGGCAGATGCTGATGAGACAGTGTGCCAGAGAAAGTGAGAAGCTATGGAATCATATGTATTCAGGCAGGAAAAATAGTCATTTACCTGTTCTTTGGTGTGACTTTTCAGATTTTATTATTCCCAAAAGCTCTCAGTAGTAATGGCTGAAAACTTGTGTGTGGTTTGAAATGTTGGTGTAAAATGGAGAAGAAAAATCTTCATGGGAATGGTTTTCCTTCTGTCCTCCCCCCTTAATATATACAGTTAACGTGGATCCCTCACTCCTGTGGTGCCAGGGGAGATGTGTGGAGTTCAGCAGGCTCTGGATCAAAGCTCTCATTTCAGATTGAGTTGTCAGGAGGGATCCCCCATCTCTTGGTTGAGGGGAAGAAAGATCTGAAGCAAAGGAGTCCTTAGAGAAGGGATGTCTTAAAAAAAAAGCCCTGAGGAAGGACTCTGTGCCTGGGAGGCAGGCACAAATCGGCTGTTAAATGTTAATTTCTGCTACTTCAGTGGGGAATCTCTTTGGTGCTGGTGCATCTGGTCACCAGCAGGTCTTAGGCATTGAGCAGACCTTGGGGAGCAGGAGGGCAAAGGGTCGGAAAACTCTATCTGCAAGCCCCACTGTCTGAACAGACTTCCAGGGAGAAATTTAAAAAAAAAAAAAAAAAAAAAAAGGTATGAAAATTTTGGCAAACACTTTTAGGGACTATTCTTTATCTTTTTTTTTTTTTAAAGGAATACGTTTATGGAAATAATCTGTGGATCAGTGTTGGTGGCACAGGAAAAGCCACAAAGCTGACTGTGGCTATGTCTTTGTGTGTTTTTGTGGGGTAGTTGTATGCTCAGTGACAAGGCTCCAGTGAGGTCCTGTCCATTGCTTCCCTCTTCTAACCGACCATAAAGCAGGAATTCCTAAAACCATCTGGGGCATGAGTAGGCTGACTTCTAGGGATAATATATGTTTGTTTGTTTGTTTTTCTTTGAAGTTTTTTCCTATTCCCAGGCTTGTATTAGTTAAACCTACAAGAGGAGTACACTTGAAAAGTGAAATACACAGTAGATGGCTTTCTTACAATTAGCCAATCCACCAATACTGACTGGTATAAATATGTATCATAGTGTGTAAATTTGTTTAATTCAGGATTTTTTTTGTTTGACTTTTTTTTATCCACACATTTCTACTACGTCTGACAGAGAGTGACAGTTGTAAAAATTCTCACCTTTTTACTTTACAAGGCAGAGAAAAGTTTGTTGCAACCGTGCACGTAACTGTCCATGAGGGCTGGAAGCATGAGTGTGTGCATCTACACACCTGTGTGTATGGTGTGTCACTGCACCCCACCTTCCTCAAGGTAAATAAGTGGTCACAATTGCAAGCTAAACTGTAGCATGGAGTATGGAGGGTTTGGGAAATTTACAGCTTATAGTACCTTAAAAATATAGAAATGAGGACTTCTGTTTAGCTACACAGTGTGTCCATGTGCATGTGTAGGCATGGGACAGGTAAAAGTCCATTTTATGCTGTACAACAAGTAAATGTGGAATTACAGCTTTAGTGAGATCTGTTAGAGCCGTGAAGGAACAAATCGATATAGAAAAATAGGCATTTTAATGAAATAGATCATTATGAATAAAAATGGATCTGAAAATATTAAGAAAACTTCTTCAAATTGTTTCAATAATACGAAAATGTTATCATACGTAACATAAACACTGAGGATTCAAAGTGAAACAAAAATGGAAAGAAACAAACCAAATAGGAGAAACAAACCAAAGTGCTAAGTTTGCACACTGCATCGTTTTGAGAAATCTTCAATAAACATTAGGTTAGCATTGTCGCATTGCCATGAAATGTTTGGATTTTAGTGAAGCAATGTAGTTCACTGCTAGCATGTGCATGAAGTAGAAGGAAAGGGGTTGAGAAATACATTCATTAGCTTTGTCATCAGTGTTTTCCAGGCTTTGATAAGCAGCTGCTGCAGGTCACTGCTGTTCCCTGGTGTGTAGCCCCGATCAATGGTGTTCAACCTTTGTCTGCAGAGCTTAGGGGACTACTGCTGGAAGGGTCCCAACAAGAAGCCAGTTCACATGTCCAGCATTCACTTTTGTCAAATGTCTAGAGAGGAAAATATGTGCATGTGAGAAGGCTCCAGTTCAAAGACTCGAAATGTATTGGCATAATAAATAAATAAAAAATAGGAAGAAGCTCAACAGCAGAAAGGATAATTGCAGAACAATCTTTGCATTTGTTTTCCTGCAAAACCCTAATAAATTTGCACAGCTGTAAATGTCTCAATGAGGAGAAGAGCCATGGGAAAACATACTCTGAATGATTCAAAGACCTGTCATTTTTAGTGGTGCATATTCCAAAGACATACGATCTCTGCACCCACCAAAAAAAATAAATCCCTTAATCAACACATAGGTTACTGCAGAAGCATTTATTGCAGCTGGAGGTCAATATTAAATCCCAGTTCCTTGAATGCAGCATTGTGGCTATTACAACGTGCAAGCTTTTGTATCAAGGGCACAGAGGGTTAAAATTCCCTGCTCTTTATCAGAATACGTTATTCTGTGAGCCCATCTTTGCTGTGGTCCTTACCTCCTTCCTCCAGGATGGTCACAATAAACACAGAGAGCTTGCAAAGGAAGAACGTGAACAAAAGCAAAATTGACATGATTGCACTGAAAGGGCACAACTGCGGTGAGATATCTTTTTGTGTAGAGGGCATCATACAGAAATTAAACAAGAACTACCAAGGGTACGTTAAACATTCAAATCTATTCTAACTTTCCCCTAATTATAATCCATATTTTTACATATTTAAATATTTTAGCATGTACAAAGAGAATGTGCATGTAGATTTACTGCTGGGGAGAAGAAAATGTACCCTGCTTCACTTTAAAGTTGTGGGCTGACCTGGAATTTGGCAGCCCTTTGGCAATATTGCCAGAAGCTGCCTTCCTCCTCGTGCATGTAGATTTTGGTGCAGTTTCATGGGGAAAGAGACAAAAAGAAAGGTATGAAAAGGGAATATATTCGTTGCATGCCTCTCAAGTGTGTGGCTAGGTGAACCTACACAGTCCTTACATGTCCTTCCCATTTGCTGTGTCAGCTGAACATCCTGGGCTGTATTCTGAGGCTAAAAAGGAAGGGAGGTTGGTCTCCAGCAGAACCACAAAACTGTTGATCCCAATGAGATATTTTAGGGTGAGGATCAGTTCAGTTTACAGCTCCTGTACCAGTGCTTGTCTCTCTGGGGAAGTCATAAAATTACTCTAACATAAGCCATCTTAGCTAAGACAAATGACCTCCACAGTGTTAGATATAGCAGTTTGAAATGTCAGGTGATGAGAAACCCTTAGAAATGTCTACATTTAAATTTCAGCTTCCATTTCTATCATAAAATCTTACCGGCAGCAGCCGTATTTCCCAAAGCTACCCATTTTTGGCACTGTCATCGAGAGAGTTCCGGAGGAGAGAGCCCACCTGGTGGCTTCCTTTGATTCCTGAGATGTGAGGTGCTCTGCCAGCTTGGAGAGCCAAGAGACACATGCCTATAGCCCACACATATGGTGAAAGGGTCAGAAAGAAAAGGTGAGCAATAAAAGTCAGCACAGGTGTGAGAAGCTGGCAGAAGAAAGTGAGACAGAGAGGAAACTGTCTTCCATTTTTCCACTTTCTTTGAGATGTACAATTTTAAATATGGGTTGTCCTAGCAGGGAAACAACTCCAAAAAGCTCAGCAGCAACCACAGCAGCAGTTTGCATCTTCTCAAGGTTCTTTTGGGTTCTCACTTTGGCTTCCTAAGTAATTAAAATTTGGAAATTGTTTTCTTCTGTTTTCATAGCATTCCTGTAATTGCTTATGAAGACCATCCTTTCATAGGTGACATCAAACTTCAGGCTCCTAAAGGAGTAAGGAGTAAGAACCACTTTGTGGGACAGTAATGTGATGGGACAATTCAGTGTGCAATCCACCTGACACAGCAGATCCTACCAGAACTTACCTGCAGTTTAACTGCCTTGAAAGTTTCAGACATCAGAGGGCTTTGTACCCTTTACATTAGATAAATAAGTCTTCAAACTTCCTACTTTATTATTGCTTATCCTGCAAAGTGCCCACAGCTCTAGCCCAAAACGGTGTGTGCCTTTACCACAGCAACATCACTTTGTGGTTCAGAAAAAAAAAAAAAACAACACACCATGACAGACTAAAAGGAGGTTCCAGATGAGTAATGCCAGGCTGACATCCTGAATCAGTCCCCAAAGTATGGTGTCCTGCACTTACACCATGGAACTCCGTCTTGTTTCTATTACCCCAAGCCTCAAGGACATGCGTGTCTTTCTGCAAGGTATTTGGATCATTTTCTGCATTGACGAGGTCCTCCAGTCAGCAAATGTCATTAGCACAATGTCAGAAAACGTCTCTAAACATTGCTTGTTGTTTGAGTCAGCCCAGCAGGGCAGTTATTGCCTTCTTCCCTTTCTTAAATTTAACTGCAGCATGTGTTGCCTTACTCTGACGACTGCCCTCGATCTATCTATGGCATGCTACCAAGAAAATCTATGATGCTGCAGTAGCTAGTGGCTCGTGGCCACATTTGCCCCCTCTGCTGTGACAGAACCAGGCATGGACGCTGCTTTCTGCAGAGATAACACCTCTGCATTTCCCCATGCGGTGCAGTGCCGAGCCAGCAGCACTTGCCTGCTTGTCTCCAGAAAATGCCGTTATTGATTTGTTCCGATGGAGTGGCTAATTGGGTCATATGGAAAGTGCTCGCTGCCTTCTGCTGGGATGAAGAAGCGCTTTGCAGCTCCTTCCCCGTTCCTCGACAGGCGCACACGCTGAGGTTCACAGCGGCCAGGTCCCAGCTCCCACCTTGGCTGATTTGTGCCATCTGAGTCTGCAAAGATGCAAGAGAGCTGCCCCTTGCCACTGCCCAAGGCTTTCCCCTGGATGTGGAAATCCTTAAACGACAGGGAGTTATTGCCTGCTGGGGCTCACCTTCCCATGCCCTGGCAGGGAATTTTGCCTGTGGGAAGGGGATGTTTTTTTCCATCACCCTTCAGGGTTTCCTGGTTTCTCACCCGCTTTTTCGCAGGGAGGGATGCACATTGCCTGGATTTTGCACACCCAACAAATATTTGTTGCTCCACAAAAATCACTTTCTCAATCAAATGCACTTTTTTTTCTTCTTCCTTTTTTTTTTTTTTTTTTTGATTAGTGGGTCTTCTCTCTTGTATACGTCAGCTTGGGATCTGTCAAATGCATCTCCCAGGAAAATCAGTTTTCCAGGCTTTAGATAAGTGCCTCCTCCATACATGCCAACGACAGAGCTGGCCATGACCATAGTCTTTGTTCAGTGGTACAGCTCCTATATTGCCCTGAACTGGATCAAATCCCCAAGCTTTTCTTCTCTTTTTCCCCATTTTTTCAGTATTACTGACTTAATTTGATTTCACTTGACAAGGTGAAACTGTTTCGGATGGCTTTTTTTTTTTTCATGTTTCTACCAGTAAGAGATTAATAGTTTTGAGTGCAGAGAGGACCATTGGGATCATCAAGTTTTACCTTTCTCATAGCACAGAGTCAAGGACTTCAAGCAATAATTTCTACACAGTGCCTGTAAGTTTATTTTCACTGTGATGCATCATTTGTGAGATAGAGGAGGGAATTAAATGTCTCAGGTAACAGAGACTTCACCATGCACATCTGGACCCACATCTGTTCCTTTGCAATCATTGGATACTTAACTGTACAATTTCTGTACAATACAGACCTGTTCCTAAACTGATATGAATTCTGTAAAAGTCAGTAGAATTATTCCACGTTGACATTAGTGGAGCTGAAATTACTGATAATTGCCCTAAAAATGCCATTGCATAAAGATTTTGGTATAAATTGTTTGTGACGATACCTTACTCTCCTGATAATTCTAACGTTGACAAATCAGAGATACCAGGAAGTCATATGTTTATTTGACAAGGTACATTAATTTCAGCCTTTTATTGCAGGAAATATCATTTATTGTCAGGAAATGTAATGCCTTTTCAAGCAATATTTATATTCCTGCTGTTTTCCGTTACAGTCCTAGGGACAAATTTTCTTTTAGTACAACTGGATGAAATACCT
Source organism: Cygnus atratus (assembly GCF_013377495.2). Classification (NCBI taxonomy): domain Eukaryota; kingdom Metazoa; phylum Chordata; class Aves; order Anseriformes; family Anatidae; genus Cygnus; species Cygnus atratus. Next base: position 6,129,915 of record NC_066363.1, read on the forward strand.
TTGAAGTCAGTCGATGACTCCCCAGTTTATACTGGTAGGAGAGTGAGCCCACGTGTACACATGCACAATGTGCAGTAAATCTTGCAGCAGTCTGCATGTCAGCTTTATTTGGGCCAATATTTTTCTGATCATTAAGTAAGACAGCAAGTGTTGTTTTTTGTTGTTGTTCTCATTAGATACATATTTTGCCTGATTTTCTCTCTTTTTGAAAGTGTATGTTTTGGTCTGCATTTCTTGAAAAACTGCGTAGAACTCAATTATTTGCTTTTTTCTTATTTTTAGCAATAAAATAGAACATATCTGTATTAATCACCTTAGGAAGAATAGCAGCAAGGCCATTAGAAAAAAAAACAGAAAAAAAAAAAGGACTGTAAATCACAGCAGCAGATTTAAAGCATCTCTATCTTTGTCTTTGCTTTTACACGTAGAATGGCATTTGTATTTATTTCATTTCAGTACAATAGGGCAGCACAAGACTCAGTGTCAGATCTCTCCGCTGACGTGATCGTAGCAGTCACACTGTGTATAAAGGTTTTAGGGTGCTTATCCAGTAGACACGGTGCCCAGGAAATATGTTTGTCTGCAGCATAGTGCCTAAGGTCCGGGAAACACAGGGAGATGATAGGAGAAAGAAAGAGGAAAAAAATAAAAAGAAAAGAAAAGCCTGGCATTGAGCGAGCCGATATCAGGCGTAGCGGACTTGTCAACACGCATTTGGACAAGAGCCCAGACCAGGGACCATGCGTCAGTCACAGCCTACCGGGTGCCATTTCCCAGGATCCATGTCCCTCCCCGGAGCACAATGCTGCCCAGAAATGAGCATTTCTTGCTGTTTCTGCCTTTGGTAAGGAAAATGCCAACATCTAACATTTCGGACAAAATGAACAGCAGCCAGTTCTCGAACAGCTCCTGTGATAAGGGGAGACAGAGGGTGTGCGTGTTCAAGGGGCGTGAGGGCTTGACGTTACTCCCCTCAATGATGGTCCAAAGTAACAGCATTTAAAATAATGGCATCTAAAAGTCTGACAATTATTCTGTTGCTATTACCTGTATTAAAATAAGTCTTCCTTAATGATCAAAACATTACCGCCTTGTTTGGGTGAAAGGACCCGTAGTATTTCAGGCAGTCTCTCAAAGCACGCTGTACTTTGAGGCAAACTTCCAAAATTTAAGCTTCAATCAGAGGAGCCCATTAGTTTGAGCTCTTCGTATTATACTGTGGAGAGATCCCAATTACCAAAAGAAACATAAAGTAGAGTGTGATTAAACTTCAAAATGCAATTTAGCAGAAGGTATTAGCTTGAACTCTGAACAATGAACACTTATGAAACACTTTCACTGCCTATTTAAGCCTATTGAATTGATAACAAGCTAAATTAACTTTGGCAGTCCATCTTTTTGCCAAGTTCTCCCACTTAAACCAATTTTAAGACTGAACCCTTGGAATAATGAATCAATGCTTTATTATGGGCAGTGTGTTGCCCAGTGTGGGAAAAGATCTCAGGCAGCAAGGACCACACCATTAGAAATAACGTGCCCTGCTCCTCCAGGGCCAGAGTTAAAACATTTAAAATGTTCTGGATCAATCCGAGAAGGACCACTGCGAAAGTGCGCTTTTCTTCTTCAGGGGAAGGCATTTGGCAAAGCACCCAGGGTTGGTGCAGAGAGCAGCAGTTGGTAGCTGCACGATGTTTGTCAGGAGAAAAAGTTCACATTTATTCAAAATTATAAAAAAAAAAATCCAGGAGGGGCTGGCAATGTCTGCGTGTGTGTATATATATATATACATAGATATATATATACACATACATTATATATATAAACACATTATATTGGACTGTGTGTGTACATATATATATATATATATACACACATGCCAAGATGCCAAGATGGGTTGGTACCAGAGGAGTTTTTGCTGTTAACACTCTCTGCTCAGCAGCTGTGGTTTCTGGCCAGCCTTAGCCACTCTGAATTTTAAGGCCCAGATTCTGGTATTTTTATCCAGCTGCATATTCACAGATACTTTTTTTTTTTTTTTAAAACAAGTTCTCATCTTTGCTTCCAAATACCCTACAAATTTCAGGGAATAAAGCTGCTGGTCCTCCAGGAGTCCTGTGTTTAGCTACATAGGTGTAAGTTCAAACTACAATGGCATTCACTCTGAGAGATGACAACACAATTGAAAATTCCCTTGGGAGCTGTAAACATCCAAATTAAGGGCATAATTTCATCTACCATTACGTTCACCGGGAGCTGGGCAACAGGCTTGCATTATTTCTGATCTCTCAGACTGCTGTATCTAACCTGTTTTGTCTGCGTTGCTCTTCTGCACGCTTCTGGTAGTGGTTTTGGTTTTAATAAATGAGGTTCCTGTAAAGGCTGTGTCATCAAGAAGAAGAAAATACAAAACAAAAACAAACAAAAAAAAACACAGATGGAGTTGCATGGGAAATATGAGCAGGACTTTCTCATTCTGATGATGTTTTATGACTGAGTTTGCATCAGATTGTGACTGTCTTTTGCACAGGTGAATGGTGAGAGGAAAGACTGGGAGGGGGAGATAAGGACTGCAAAACTGGGCAAAAATCAGAGGCTAAGTTAGTCTGATGTGTAGTTGTTGCTGTTGGAGTGATGGAGCTGGTGGTGTAATACGGAGAGTGAGGATGCCCCCTCATATCACCAGGTTTACATGTTCTCTTTCCTGTTTTCATACCCATCCACCCCTGCTGATGAATTTGTAGCCCCTAAATTTTGTACACGCTTCCTGTGCTGCAAACTCAAGGTAGGACTTCAGGCACTTCACATCAGCATCACAAATGCTGGTGTCTGCTAATGAAACGTGCTTTTAAAGTGCCACATGAGTCCTGTCCCTAGTGCTGTGCTCTGATATTGCTCCTGGTTTTCCTCTGATTTCTTATTAAACCGAGCAGTAGCTACCCTGCTTTGCAGAAGTAATTCCTCAAATGGGGTTAGAGAGATTCCTGAACATACACGCTTAAAATTGGCAGCTGCGTGCCAGCCCTCCTTTCTTCCTAGCAGAGTAAGTGATATTAATCTTCCCCATCTCGTATTAAGGAAGCAAGGGGATTTTCCTGATGTATTTGGTGGTTTTTCTTCACATGCTGAACGTGCAGAAAGATAAATCCACTGATTTTATTGGTGCTACAAGGATTTACATTTATTCATGGGAGGAGAACCAGGATCATAAATGATGGTAGCAAACCCCACCATTTGTTTCCCTGGATCGAGGCTATTTATTTCCCTCCCGTTTTAGCCCAGACTGTTAAAGGCTTTTCAGACAGAGTGAATTCAGCATATCTGAGAGCTGTCAGCTTGACAGCTCTGCTGACTGTAGCCTCCTGTTGACTCTACACACGAAACAGGTGCTGCCCTGGCAGTAAGGCAGGCTCGCTGCTTTTCAGCAGCACTGCAATCTGCTTGCTTCTCCCCTTGTGCAGAGGTAGGATTCAAACATTTCGGTTTTCACAATCGTTTACTCCTTGGCTTCTCCACGCAGAAAGGGTGCCAGTTACTCGATGCAAACTGTTGCCCAGAAAGGATGCCAATAGCTACCAGGCCCGGCAATTTTGTGAAATCCGTAGCTGTCTGCAAGGAGGAACATAAACATCAACAGTTACTTCCCAGAGTAAACAGTCCTCTCGTAACTACACGTGTTACGCCACTGAGCTGGGTTTGCTCTACATGAAAAGCTCCTCAGGCTCCTATTATTTTTTTTTTTATATCCCAAAACTGGCCATAGGAAGGTTTGCAGGTTAAAATATGTTTCTGGCTATTAAAGGACTAATTGTTGCTGTATTGAGTGGCATTTCTTGAGCAGGCTCGGTGTCATAGTGTCGGTCATCTCCAAATGGCCAAGGCAGCGATGCCTCTGTTCCCAGAATCCTTGACTGCTGGTGGTGCTTCCCACAATGGGCAATGTCCAAAACTCATCTTCAGGGTGCCAAAGGGATGCATGAGCCTGGTGGGGAGCAGAGAAAATGCATAAGATGGATATTTCCCATTGCACCATGGACTGAGTAAAGGGCAGTTTGTATTTGCACTGTCCCAGCAGCGTTAGGGGATTACCCTGCCCACCTCATAAAATAAATTGAATTAACTTCATCCTGCACGTCCTTCATCTGTGCCCACTGGATCAGCAGTGACATTTGCAAGTGGGGAGGGCTCCATCCCAGTGCCCAGTCCTTACCTCCCCTCCTCGCAGGGAGAGGAAGCTTCCTGCTATCAAAGGCTTTGCACGTCTTCTTTCCCATGACAGCCGTGCCCAGGGAATCAGGGAACAAATGCTCCGAGCCGGGGTCACGATCTAGGTAGTGAGTGAAGTGTCAGGAGAGCCCATCCGAGCTGATCCCCATGTGAGAGGCAGGCCCGGGGATCATCTTTCTAAATTTGTTTGCACAGGATGGAAAAAAGTGATATTTCCATGGGGAAGGAATAAAGCGAATCCACGCCGATGACAGGTATTTGTCTTGTTTTGCCAGCAGCAGGTCTTCTTTCCAAAGGAGCGGCATTTGCACTAATCCCCATCTGAGCCCGAAACAATTAGCTGATCCGTGCTTTTCAGAGGCAGGACGTGGTGTGGAGCCTTTGTATTTACTTGTGCCAGCCAACAAGTATGTGGGTCCGTGCACACGCACGCTTGGGATGTCACCCAGATTGTGCTCTGTTTTCAATCCAGTTGCTGTTTTTGTGGTGCTGCAGCTGACCTGCAGCATGCAAGGGGACAACGCTTGGTCCGTCCTCCTACATGCAATAAGCCCTCCTACGGTGCTGGCAGAGCAGCTCTTTTTAGGGCCCAGAGCCGAGCAGGGGTGAGCAAACTTGTGGTGTATCCTCTAAAGGAGCTAACCCCTGTCCCAGGCTCCCAACCGGCCATTTACAGGCACGAAGTTTTCGTACTGCTGAACAGTTTTACTTTATAAACGGTGAAAACAAGTCAATCAATAAATATTACCATAATGTGTATTGCCTTGGCAACATGGCACTTGATACAAAAATTAAAAACAAATTATATAAACCACCCACGGTGGGGAGCTTTACAGGAGATAAACCTGCTGCCATTGCCGCCAGAAGAACAAATCATCTGGAAGCAGAGCAAAAGCAAACAGCCCAAAGTTAAACAAACCCCAGTGAATGCACCCTGCCCCAGGCAGGTTCCTGCTGACCCTCGGGCTGTGTGTCCTGGAACTGAGACCCTTCCATCCCATGGCAGTGGCTCGCCAGGGCTGGCATCAGTCATTTGCAAAATCCCAGTTAATTCCCTAACCCTACTGGATAATTTGCCAGGATATATTCCATCAGGATTAATTAATATTAACTAGTCGGATGCTTGGTGCAAGTGTGATTTCTGGGAAGTAGCTGGGGCCACGTTTCCTGGAGTTTAGTCTCTAGGAAATTGTTCCTAAAATCTTGGTGCCACGCAGAAGGTTTAGTCAGTAGAGAAACAGTGTAAGCTTTGCATTTGACGCTAGCTTAATTATTCAGTGCAATAATTTGCTTAACAACTTGAATATTCGTCAGATCAACTGAGTTACACAGTCTGTTCTTGTACACAGCTTCGTTTCTAATGAATCTGAGTGCACAGCCCTTCTGCATAAGTGAACTCGAGATGTCACCCCAGATTGCCTTGCACTTTTAACGTGACACGATTGTTCCTGTTGTTTTAGTGCTATAACTGATACCCTGCCATTAAGATTACTTGGTACTAAGTTGTATGCGCATTGCATAAAGGAAAAAAAAAAAAATTTTGTATGGCTGAGCACCTTATTTGAGTATACTGTGCTTTCCATGCTAGCGTCTCTCCTGAGTATTACACTATTTCCAAAGATGCTCTTTAAAAGTGCTACTTTTTGGCAGGGGCTCAGTGATTACGGAATACTCTCCAGCTTGTGAAGATCGGTGCTAAACTGTGCCTAGAAATTGCATGTAATACATTCTCATGTAGAGGGTACAGGCTTGCACATGCATACTTTAATTTATTAAAGCTAGATTATATTTTAGACCACATGCCCTCTGAAGCAGGAAACAAGTAATTTGATTTTGAATTAATTTGCTAGAAACGCAGAACAACATTTGAAAGGATTGGTACAAACCTGACAGTCCGAAAGTATTTATACAGAGAGAGCAATTTGCTTAACCAACTGCTTCCTTTGTGTCATCTGTTCTCTCAGATAGTTATATTTGGAATAAAGTGTTTTTCTGCTGCTGGTACCTCTTGAGGGACTTCCTGTGGTGATGTGGCTTTAGAACTGAGGCAGGTAGGCTGCGGCTCCCTGGGGAAGGGAAACTCAGTTAATACTTGAATAACGTTGAATGTCACTCAAGCCGAGGGAAAAAAAAAAAAGGTGGACAAGTGAAAGATAAATAGGTTTAAATAATTACTGTTGAAATCCTGTTATGCTTGTAATTTTTTTCTCAGCATGGAAGTCCTTCTGTAAGCAATTCAGCACAACCCTTTGAAATCAGCTTGAGTTTTATTAATATTTTAGTAGCAGCATTAGTAATGGCATGAACGATGGTAGTGCTGTGATGAGCTGTGGAGTTTTCAGAGCAACCCCTCTTGGAGGTGAATCAATAAAACCGAACTGATTTACACCAGCAGCGAACCTGGGCTCCAGATGCAGGGGCCAACTGTGCAAACACACTCTCCTCTGCCATTAGTCCTGGCAGCCCTTCTGGGGAGCTCAGAGGCAATAAGCATCGCCCCAGGATGGCGTGGCTGGATTTAATGGCACCGCTTGTACTGGCAGGCACTGGAGCTAGTCAGACGTGTTTGCAGGAAAAAATATTGCTCTGATTCCGCAGCGCATCCCTTTTTAGTGCAGTACTTAAGGACGTGCTCTCCTTTCAACCTGCGGTTAAGTCCCGCTGATATCAGTGGGTGCAAAGTAGTCTGCAGTGCTTTGCTGAATAGGCGCCGCACGCGTTTCCGTGTTTACCTGCAGGTTTTTTTCGCATCTCCTTTTAGATACCTTTTATCTCTTCCTACGAACTTGGCATTTTCCTTCCCTTCCATGTGTAGCTTGTCTTCTTAGGGTGAGTTTTTTCTACGCCGTTTGGAGCAGCCCCATGGCAGGGTGCTGGGTGTTGCACTGGTGCCTTTCTCCATCTGTGATGCTGAATATCGCCCAGTCACCTGGCTTCAGAGCACACCCCTCAAGTTGCACAAAACCAAAAACAAAGCACAACCTGTTGTCTGAACCGCAAGCCCTCTTCTGTGCCCCTGGTCTCTGGAAGAACCTGTGTCGCCAAACTGGATGGAAAGTGGAGAACACAAGGAAATTTCCTCCCACCCTCCCACAACAACAGCTCAAAAATAATAATCTGGCCTATCTGTAATTTCCGGTTTTACAGACAGTTATCTTGACATATCCAGTTGCTAAACCTGAAAAATTACGGCATAAGCTTGTGTAATCTTGTTGCTTGCCATTTTTCCTTAAGATGTCATCCCCTGACAAGTATAGTTCAGGCTATTTTCTCTTCTAGCTGGGGAGTTCTCCATAAGAAATAAGCATGCTATCAAAGAAAAAGAAAATAAACCCATCTAGGATTATTTCCAGCAGGAAAAGCAGCTGCAGCTGAGGGGGCAGCGATGTCAAAGTCCAGGCGCCCGGAGTCAGAACTCTGAGATTTGTGAAGAGTTAAGTGAGTTGCACATGGATAAGCAGTTGAAGGCTGAGCCACCACCTCCAGTAGGGCAAAAAGAGGTAACAGAAACCACTTTCCTACCTGATACTGCATGCAATTCATCACACGAGCTCCATAGTGCATGCCACCAATTTTTGTGGGGGGTTGGGGCTTGGAAAAATATGTGTTTGTCAACTGGCACGGAAGCAGAAGCACACAGTAGGTATTACAGTTTTGCTAAAGGAGAGGGGATTTTGTTGTTATAAAAATAATTGGAAAGCTTGGAAAATGTGCATTACAAATTAAGATGGGATTTTCTGAGGCTTTGGAAAAAAAATCTGTAATGTTACTGTATTATTTTAGGAGAAAATGCGCGTGTGCTTAGCCCTTGAAAAGTAGCTCCAAGAATGGCATCTGCTGACTTGACAGATCTGTACCTGGAATTCACTGGAGGGCACCTGTTCTCTGTAGCAGATTACCATTTCTTTTCCTGTTAGCACCATAGACCCAAGAGAGGTGCAAGAATTTAAGTAGCTGACATGAAATTACTAATTATATGGCAAGCCTTGGTATCATTCAGTTATTATTGGCCAAAGTATGGATCGCTCTTTGTTTCTCAACATGTAGACTACATTGACTTTTATTTTCAATTTCTAGGATAATGTTGTCTTTAAAAACATGAATACCAAAAATGCATCATTTTGTATTTTACGCTGAGTGACTGCAGGTTTTAAATTCCCTGTATCCCAGTTTATGACTTTTTGAGATTTTTTCCCCCATTCAGATTTAGTATTTATTGATAGAATGTTGCATTTATTATTGAAGAGTGATCTTTGAAATCAGAAACTGGAGGTTTTGAGCCATGTCCTGGGAATTTGGGGAACTCCATAGCAGCTTGAGACTGGAACCAGTGGTAGTCTGGGGAGTTTGAATTAATGAAAGGGAAAGAATGACTTAATATTATCATCACTCCTTTCCCAGTTCTACTGTAAAACTGCTGACGAACTCGTGCCCAGCAGGAGCAATCCCATGCAGAAATCTTGACAGGTCAATGGAAACAGGGCTGCTGCAGAGCCAGACCTCACCTTATCCAGGCCTGCTGATTCTTAGTGTCACATGGGGTGGAATTTACTGAACTAACTGTAGACATCTGCATCTAGACGTGTCATCTGAGGCCCCTTTTATAGTCAACAAAGATCAGGAGCCAATATAGTTAGGTAAAAGTGTCTCATCTCCTCCTGAAATCAACATTTAAATTAGGTCAGATGAATCATATTTTAAAGTACCTGTTTCTATCCAGTGACTATAAAGGGAGCCCAGGGTAACTAGCTGAGCTGTGGAGATCTACACTTAGGTGACCTAAACTCCACTGATATTCACCTGAAATTCTCTAGCCATGAAGCAGTTCTTTCAGGGGCAATCCTCACCAGAATACTTCTTGGCATATTGAACTTCATCTTCAGAAAGAAAAGGTCCTGTACTTTAGAGAAAGGAGACTTCAAGCTTCTGATATCCCAATCTCAGGGGAAAAAAAAAATATATATATATATATATATTTACCCAAAAGAAACATTAGATTTTAAAATAATGAGATGAATTACAACAAGTAGGGATTAGAAGACCATCTCAGGAATTTTTTCTCACAGGGGATTTGGTATCCTTCATGTTTAACCATATTAGTAAGATATAAAAATCCTGTTATATTAGCATGAAGGCCTGAGAACTATGTCCTTTCTTAGTGCTATAATGAAATGTCATGATAAGAAGGGAACATTCTAGCTCTGGTATATTCAGCAACATCGTGATAAAGAAATAATCCCCATTTCCTCCCTCAACTTTCAAAAGGTCCTGGAACACAAATGTCACCTTTCTATAGTAGACTATAATTGATTCTATTTGTGGCTTCTTAAAGAGAGGTGGAGGAATATGGCAACAATCCAGGGATGACTTGAAATCAAACGGAAGTTCACATGAGGCTATGAATACCAACATGAAAGAGCAAAGCCCAAAGGATGCTATTTTTGAAGGGTAAATCTTGTGTGGACATTACATACTTACAGTCCTTCTGTTCAGAAGTAATCTTTCTGCCGACACAAAAGGACATGATAATCTTTTTGATGAATGCCCAAGAACCCGGGACTAGCCAAATAAAGCCAGCAACCGCAAGGAAGTAACTTAACAGATTTGGTATGCCCAAGAGACAGGGCTTTGAGTTATTCAGTTGCTCACAGGAAGCACTGAATGTGTTCTGAATAAAACACTGTTGATGGCAGTAAAGGATACATTATATGATTAAAAATTCATCCCATATAAATCAACAGAAAGACACCATAGAAATAAAATTGTCGATGTCGCAGGTGGATAAGACTTCAGAGAACATACCAGTTAATTTCTTTGCCAAAACATTGCCCCATAAAATATTTTGTACAGCCTTGTGGAATCTACCTTTAAACGTATCAGGCAACTTAGACCTTCAGTTATCAAAGGGAACAGTTTACTCAGCTAGAAAAAAAAAATCTCATGGCTGGGTGTATTGCCTTAATAATCAGCCTATTTTCTTTTCCTTTTAAAATACAATTTTATTACTTTCTTTTACTGATTTTATCTGTCATTCTCTTTTTATGAATTAATGTCACTTGATTTAATAGACTGTTATTAGCTTCCTTTTACATTTTGTTTACTCCCTAAAGTCACATGCCATTGTTCCTCCTTTTACCTTTTTTTTTTTTTTTTCCAACTCCCTCATTTTTTTCCTCTTTGGAATTGTTTTACCAAGAACTAAACACAGTACTCCAAATGAAATTTCCACAGAACTATAAAGAGAAGTAGTATCTCAGTATATAGACACAATACTTTCATATAGGATTTCTGCATCTTTATATTCCACTGCAAAATCATGTCTATTTTTTTTAATATTACCCCAGGTGATTTGTGGTTACAAGTTTCCACGATTTCCATTGAAATTTTTCCTGAACTATTTCTTTTGTAGTGTTTTGAGTCAATTCTCATTTTGCTATATTCTCTCCATGTTTCACTTCTCACTTCCTTTCTCCTTGGTTTCAATACTCTCTTCAATTTAATGTTATCTGCCAATGTAAGAATTATATTGGTCAGTATCTCTTCTGTATCTTTAGCGAAGATAAATGCTGACTCTAATCCCTACATGTATCTTCCTCTGAAGACAAAGTTTTTGTTACATTTGGGTCTTTAGGATGGCTTTTCTCCATACAGCAATGGGTGAATCAGAGCCAATTACACTTTATTTCAAAAGTAGGCTTTTCTATAATAGAAATATAGGTATTTTATTAAGATTTATGTATTGTCTGTCAGTTTGGTAGATTAAGGCTGTGATCTTCAAAGGGAAGGGAGAGAGGGAGAAAGATAAGAGAGTTAAACCTTTAGCAAACATCAACTTTCAATGAGATTTCAGCTTCTCACTGCTGCAGGCTTCTTGAAAAAAAAAAAAAAAAAAAAAAAAGAGCATTCAGATCAATTTGCCACTATTAGAGACACAAGTGGTGTCTGACACAAGAGACAAAAGCCCTGTCCAGCTACTTAAGACAGAGCAGTCCACTCAGAAACACATTAAAAACTACCCTCTGCAGCATGAATTTACGCTCAAGTGGGAGGTCTTCCAAAGAGGCTCCTGATGTTGTCTCTGCCTGGCATATCTCCTCCACTCACTTATTGCAAGAAAGAAAGAGTACATTCTGTATTCGTCCTTTTTGTCTTTTGGCCTCCTTGTTCCCTGTCTGTGCACAGCACCCGTGGCAGACAGGAGAGCTGCCTCAGTGTCTTTATGGCTCCTCGCCTTTTCGCTCAGCTGGCCTCCAAGAAAGTACTCGCCTTTTCTCCACTGAGTTTGTTTAGTTCACTTTAATCACAAACTACAGCAAGAGTTTAGTGATCTGTGGTTCCCATGATTATTCCCTTTTCCTCTTCTCTAAGCTCAGTGTTGTGTTTACTTATTGCTGCTCTCCTGGGCTCTTTCCAGTTTTCCATGATCATTAAGTATTGATTGCTAATGGTGTGTTACCTTAGTGTTTCAGATCCCTGTATGCCCTACAATGTGCGTTGGCTGGATCTGCTGATTTGCTTTTGTTTCAGGTTTTCTAGATATTTCTCTGCTTACATTTCTACTAGTTCTAACAAGCTCTCACTCCCTTTTTATTGATCGCCTTGTTGGATTCTTTTAAAAAGGGTTTATTTTCTGAGGCAACTGAATTTTGATTAGTCACATCTCCCTCATCAATTGCTATTATGTCTCTTGCTCTTTTCTTTCCATTACCGAGTTCATGAAAACATTAATCCTTTTAACCTTTATGGCAAAGAGTAACCTTTGCTTCTTTTCCTACAAGCTTTCCTAATCTTTCCCTCCTCTGTCATATGTATGGTTCATTCTTTTTCTAGTCCGTATTCAGACCCTCAAAGCTTTGTCTAGTGTTTTCTGAATCCATGTTCACTCCCTCTTCTTCCTTGAAGGCTTTTCCAATGAAATCCTGTCTGTTCTGCCTTGCATGTTCCCTATCTCCCTTTGACACTGATGGATTCTAATATTTTCTGAAAACTCCTCCTGATAAATAACTCTTGAGCATTCTTGATTCTTTAAGATGTTTTCCCTGTGGTCTAATATAATTGCACCGTGTTCTGCAATTGTGTTCTCTGAATTTCGTAACCTGTCTCTGCTAAATACAGCACTCTCATTGACAATGCTATCAAGCTGACGTTCTCACAGTTTTCTTTGATTTCTCTCTGTTGGTAAGAATTATATCCAACGAGGCTTCTTTTTTCATTGGAACTCCTATTTTCTACATCCTGCAGCTGTATATGATTTAGGATTATTTCAGTGATGCGTGTTTTGACGTCTTCATAACAGAACAAATAATGACTAAATGCATTCCCTAATGAACAGTATCAGAAAGTTCTGATTGTGCAAAAAACTTGGTACAACATCTTTTCCACCATCATATACTGTTTGTAGGCTGTAGAAAATAGGCTATTCTCTGTATGACAGCTGCATTCTGAATATGGATTTTTTAGAAGCTTTATCCATGCCGTTGGCCTGTGCTTTCTGTTCTGACTCTCTTTTAAAATGGTCTCTTCTCAATTGTTTGCAGTCCTTCTGAGTAGAGCATTAAAAACCCTAGCCAAGACTATGACCTTTGGGATGCTGCAGCTAATTGCAAAGAAGTAGCTTCCATCCCCTCTTACAAGCATTGCTGGAATGTTCAGTCTTGCCCGTTTTACCCCAGGTTCAGCATTTCTCTGAATTCAGCTATAAATTTTGCATTGCCTTTGTATGCTGGAAAACAAGGGGTCCATTTTCACGTTAATAATATACATAAAGCTGTACCTATTCTCTAACTCCATCTTCATGAAAATAATAATTTATGTGTACATGCCATCTTTCATATAACTATCTCACAGGTTGTTTAAAAGCATGGGTAAGTATTACTGTCCTCATTTTTTAAATGGAGAGAATAGTATTGCAAGATAAAGCACAAAAAGGTTTCAGTAGGTGCTCAGGAAAGAGAATAAGAGAGTTTGCAAATAAGCTACCTGTCCTGACTCTTGTCAGGCCATTTTGTATTGACATGATCCATAGGAGATCCTACCTTTGATGTTGGCTGCTTGTGCCAGATATCTCTCCTACACAGTCAGAAACAAATGCAGGGCTGTGTAAATATTATACCTTCCCCTATAATGGCCAAACTAAATAATCAAGAAAAATATAGTTTTGGATTCACACAAAATAAATGTTTTATTTTGACTACTTATATAAAATTTCAAAGACAAATCTTGTTTTCTTCTAAAGAAAATGTTTTATGTCAAAAGAAAGCCTAAACATGTTATGAAATTTCTATTTCATATTTGGATGGCTTATGTAATGGTGAGAGAAGGACTTCTGCTCATCTCAGAGGAGAAGCTGGGGCAGCAGGGAACAGGACATGGACCTAACCAACAAGGTGCAGTTTTTATGCACCAGCTGTGGGTGGGGAGCCTCGGGAATGAGGTTCCAGAGACAGGAACCCAACACAGGTCCTTCATCCTCCAGCTTTTCAGGAGCTAGGTTCCACTTCTGGTCCCCCCATTTGATTTCATCATATGTGAGGGAAGGACATACAAACCTTGAAATCTTAAAAAAATAAATTAAAAAACAGAGTGGTTCAGTTGTTCCAAGCTTCCACCTACCATTAATATTCAGTGGCTGTTCACTATATTTCTTAGGTTGTTCCTTTTTATTTTTTATTTTTTAAAGAAAGAATTGTTTGTTAATTTTTTTGTTGTTGGTGGGTCAACCATTAGTTCACCACAGCATAGGCAGAGCTGTCACTCGAGGAGTGGGCACCGTGTGAAGTGCATGGCAATCTTGCTGTCATGTCTGCTTTGGCTGGGATATTGGTTAGTGGAATAAAAACTCAGCTACTTCCTTCGGGGCAATTGATCAATTTGTTTTCCTCATCTTTGCTCTTGTTGACAACAAGCTTGATGAAATCAGTCTTTCTGAAGGCAGCACAGTGGATTTGACAAATCCCGCAGAACTGCTGGAGCAGATCCCTGAGTTTGCTGAGGAGCTGATGGAGCCTGAAGATTGCTTCCCCGAAGGTAAGGGCCTGCATATTTCACTGCAATGCTGAGGCGAGAAACCTCCTGTCCTCTTATCAAACATGCCTCCACGTTCACTCTAAGTTGCTCTAGCTGCTTGCAATAGTATTTCGCTGGATGCACTTCATTTCTTAGATACAGTAATGTTCCAGAATCACTTGTTAACATTAGTCTTTGGATTTCCAAGGCAAGATAAGCCAGATGCATGCTCAAAATTCCTGCGTAGCTTCTAACATGTTAGGCTTATTTTCATCACAATTTGTGCTATTGAGTTTTATAATGATAATGATAATAATAAGGTTGATATTTCTGATTTGGCCAATGACGATTTTTGTCTTCCAAAATATGTGCATAATCAGACTTGGTAGAGAACTAATGAGTTCGGGATGTTTCTATAGCTTAGGTGTATATAGGCAGTTAATATAAACTGTCTGCAGTGCTCACGAGTCCCAGGGACTCTATTCCATTTGTTTTAAAAGGCATGAAGATAAGCATGTCCAGTAACATTAATTTGACCCGGGATGTACTATGCATGGGGCATTTTATTTAATTATTTCAGATAACTCATATTTAGATAACTATTTTAATAACCCAATAAGCCAGTATTTTATTAAATTTTGACACCATGCTACCCCAAAACGGATTTGAAACCCAGCTGCACAAAAAGATCTATTTTAGCTACGTTTGAAAGGAAAATAACATTCTAAGTTTTCTTCTTCTGAGTGAGCTCTATTCAAAATATTATCTCAGTAAGATTCCTCATTTTCCTTTAAAACTGGGTTAGGAAAAATAGGGTTAGCTGAATGTTAGCATATTCTCTTGAAAATTCAAGGGTTATTATAAGTAAGAACAGAGCTGCTCAGATGGGATCAGACAGAAATGATTTACTGGGTATATGAATGCCCCTGAAGTCAGCAAAAATGTGCAGCTCTATATGTGTGAGAAAGATGATTGAATGAGGTAAGGGAGCCCTGCAGGGCTTACAAATGTCCCTAGAATCTAAACATTTTTTGGCAGCTTTGCTTAAAAGCAGTAGCCAAAAATTAATGCAGTTGACTGAAGAAAGCATGGTACTGTGCTGTAACTGTTCTGGCCGAGACAATAATATTTAGAGATTAGATCTGGTGTTTTCATTCTTTCATAATATATTTCTTAATGAGACCAGTGAGCAGCAATCTATGTTGTGCACTGCAAAGTGAGAAATTATGTTATATAATTGCACAAACAAGCCTGTGTTATAAGACCAGTGCCAGTCAAATGCCAGACAGTTTACAAATGATGAAACCGTGGTTGGCCAGGATCACCTTCCATTTTTTAAAACAAATAAGGCTTGGATCATTCAGCCCATCACTTCATTCAGTGCACAGCCCTGGGTCATTCCCAGCACAGCTGCATTCTGTAATTTTCTCTTTCTTGAAATAACCAGAACTGTCCGAATCTCCATCATGCAGACCCACGCCAATACCCACACATTTTTCTGGAAGCCAATGTCAATGGGACGTGGGGTAGCAGTGGCAAGAGGTGGATCATTGGAAGCGTTAACCTAGTTTTGAAGCCCACCTGTCATCCTGACCACAGAGAAATGTAGAAATTGAGCTTTGGGATGAACCCCAGGCTTACCCTTGGTCACATCCATCGTTCTGGCTCCTGATCCCTTCCCCCTGAGCACAACATGGCTGCTGCTGCCTTTTATTCCTCTCCTCTCCTAGTTCATCACCAGCCTCTGCTGAAATCAGGGTGTCCTCCTCTTCTCCCAGGCTATGGCCAGCTGAGCCTTTGGCGCTAAACGGGAACTGAAGCAGAAGCTGCTCCCAGCCCATGATCCTGTGCATGGTGGCTGGGGGCACTGGGGAAGCTGTTGCAGGCAATGGCATCCCCAGTACATCTGCTCTGCTTTCCAGGCAAAATGCGTCCATGCGGATTTTTCAGAGGCTACTGTGTAGGCTAAATGCGATTGCATTGCTCATGGATTTGGCAAAAATGCGTAAACTTGGCACGTGAGTGTTCCCTCATTGAACTTCAAGTCAGAGGGACATAAACTGAAAGTCCAAATTACTTTTATTGCAATGACATTAGGACTTGTTTGTATTTATGGAGAAAACCACAGTATTTTCCCATAATCTTTGTTTATTAAATGCCTTCCAATATTTTCCCTCAAAGTTAGCATCGCAATTAAGCCTCATGCAGCTATCACTTCAGTCTGGTTAAAAACAAAACGAAGCAAAGCAAAACAAAACCAGTCTATTTAGCTAAGACATGACAAGGTTATAAAAGTACTAAAATGGAATTATTGAAGGGCAAGCACTGGGCTATTTTATCTAGTGTTGCCTTTGCCATCTTCTAATAAAGAGATACAATATTTGGAATATTCGGAAGAATGGCCAGCTAATATTTGTGAAAGAATATTAGGTAAAATGAAGAGAGGTGAGAGGGAGAGTTAAGTTCTTACCTTGTTAGCTCACCAGCTATCTAAATGCAAACTATAACATTTCTAAACACATTCAGCATAGGTTGTGTCCTGGACAAATATGTTCCAGATTCACCCCCCTTTTTCAGATAACAAAGGCACAAAGATAATACACGTTCTGGAAATAGTTGCTGAAAGTTTGCTGAGGTCAGAGTTTTCCCGGAGTTGGGTGACCCAGATTAGCCATAGGTCGTTTTTCTTGGGGAGACTTGTTAATTTGTTATCATCTCAAAATAGCTTTGATTAGGCTGAAATGGGAATATTGTTGGGTCAGGAAATGTGGAGTCAAGGTAGGGTCACAGCTCAAGGTCAAGTATTGCTGGGAAAAACCTGATAGAAATGGAGAGATCATTCTTGTTGCCAGTTGATGGGAAAGCAACATCTAGGCAATGCCAGCTATTTGGGTATTTTTCCCTCCAGATGCCTTGCAACACTCCAGTGCTGTTACCTCCATTGGTATGCATTCCGCACCAAAAATTGTTGTCTGTTTGGACATTATCTTCTGTGTCCCGCAGAAGGTCATCCAAAGAGAGCCCCTGGCCGCAGCATACTCCTCTCTCCCAGACCCTAATAGGAGAAAGTTTTCCAACAAGTCCTCAAGTGTAATTCCCCGGGCACGGCCCGCTGGCAAGGGGATATGGTCAGATGGTTGCGCGAGAATAAGCTACCTTGATCAACACGCGGTTGATCGCAACTCGTGACGCCCAGGACGCCCACAACCAGGTTTTCATGTGACCGCGTAGGAGCATTTATCGCAGTTGGAAAGCGCTGAAGTTATTCTGGTTAATGGTGGGGTCTGCGTCATGCCCTCCCCAGCGGCTCTTAGCAGCCGTGCAGAAATGCAAAAGCCAAGAGGAGCTCCAACAGACCGCTAAACTGAACACATCTAGACTGAGCTGTGGGCTGTGCCACCAGATGAGGTTTGAAAGCTGAGTAAAACCAAACAAAGCCCAGCAAAATATGTTGTGTCATCCTAGAAAAAAAAAATATATATATATATATATGTGTGTATATATATATATATATATATATATGGAACAAACCTAAGTTTGAAAGTCTCTTTTCTCTAGCCATAATACCTGAGATACAGGGTATTTTTTGGTCAGGAAGGGCATGCTAGTATTTTGTTGTAAAGAGTTCTCAGACCTCAGAAAACACTTATCGTCCCATCACTTGTGGAGAAAAAGAGTAAGTCGGGGTGGACAGGACCTCCAGATTCAACTCGTCCAACCCCCTGCTCAGAGCAGGGCTCACAGCACTGGTGGACCAGGCTGCCCACTGCCTTTGCTTCAAGGCATCACACTGTTAGTTGCAGTGACCTCCAGGAGGGTATGTTTTGAGGAGAGTAGCAGTGGATAAACAAGAATCACATCCTTGTAAAGACTTTGGAAGAGTGAAAACACCTGGCAGACTGTGGCTCTGTCAGAAGCTGTGTCGTTGCAGCTCCCAGTTGTAGTACACAAGGAAAGACTTCAATCTCCACGTGTATCTCAGGCACCCGAATGCTGGAGGCAGTGATAGCAAAACTCTTTTGTGTTAGCCCTAGAGCTGCACAGCATAAAACCCAGACATGCACACCAGAGGATTAGTGGGGCCAGAGGATGAGAAAAGGAGCAGATAGGAGGGCCAGCAGATACGTGTGCCCTCCAAGCCAGACTTGCCTTCTTGCTTGAGCAATGCACAGCTAGCCAGGCTAGTCATTAGAAACCCAGTTTGACAGATATGTGTCTTAAAACTGAGTTATGAATACCTGCTTGCTTGAATTTATGCTAAGGAAGCTGTATTTTCTTTGTGTCAAACCAAGCAATATCATAACCAATATTCAAAGCTAAGCAAAATATTGTTTTGTTCTAAAAATGAATACCCTAATAATTGGGATCTTCTCTGAAACAGTAGCTATGAAATTATTGTAGTTTAAACACAAGGTACCAGACTTACTGCTCCACAGTATGCAAGAAATTAATTTGTCTTCCAGGTTTACTGAAGAGAATATGGAGCCCAATCCAGCCAAAACATATCTAACAATTTAATGCAAATTTAAATGCATATATTGGTATGAGCAAGCAGTAGATTTGTAGAGGCTTAGCTCATAAGCTTGAAATAAATAGTCTGGCTATTGTGCATGCAGGAGAAAGTTATTGCAGCATAGCTCCCACATTTACAGGGAGATTTTTCTCCTAATGCACCAAGGTAATGCAATCAGGTCTAACAGCTCCATGACTATAATGCAGCAGACTAGAAAATGTGAGTGCAGAGCTAAAGGAATATTTACACAGAATACATTGTAAATTAAATTCCTTTTTCTTTTTTTTTTTTTTTTTTTTTAGTTTGTCATTGTTGTGGCAGATGCTTAAGAGCTTTCTCTGTCACACCTGCAGTGGAAAATGCAGTATAGGACCCATTTTAATCTGCAGTTTGTGGTCATGCCATAGGACACCCCACTGACTGAAGGGAACAATTCCCTTGTTTTGAGAAGCAAACAAAAAATAAATAATATCATGGTAACCAATGCATTTAGAAAGGTTTCTTGGTAATGGGTCTCTTTTTCATGAGAAATGGTACATAATATTGAAACGAGAATCGAAAACAACCATTGTTCTTGGGCAAAGTGACCACTAACGGAGCTCAGTACAGTTTCACTGATTTGCCAGCAAATAGCTTGACCTTTGGAGGGGGACTTTTTCTGCTGTAATGGAAATGAATCATTTTGCTCTCCAAAAACATGTAGCCCACTATGAATCAGGGCGGCAAAACTAAGTCCTGACCAAATCATGAGGTATTCAGCTTCTTCTGTGCAACCCTATATAGTTCCGTAATAGCATTGATTTCAGGGGGATAGCACAGATCTATTAGACTAGGCAGCATGAGTAATGCTGTTGTAAGAAATGCCAAAGGGTTTATTCATGTCTTGACACTTGCTGTGTTAAAAGGTGTTAATGAATAGTCTTCTTCACATGGATCAAGTAAATAGCTTTCTAGACCCAGAGCTGGAGTCTGTTGACCACTTGCCTTGTAGAAGTCAGCTGGAGTTATGATTGCTCAGACCCTCACCAGATCATGCCTAGAACACACTGGAATGTTTCTAATATTTTGATTTCATAGAAATGTGAAAACAAACAAACAAACAAACAGAAATCCACCATCAACAACTCTTGGAACATGGACCAAGGCCAAGTAAACTTTTTTGTCGTGCTATGTAAGGCTTCCAATTCATCATTTAAGCTTGGGTCAAGGTCACCGAACAGTAGGCTGCCAGCATTACTAGACAGTCCAGGAAAGCACAGGTATTAAAGAGCAGTAACTGAGGGAAAATATAAAATTCAAAATGGAAATAGAACTTTGTTCATTAAAAAACTATTTATGGTCAGTTTTCTTTTTCTTTCAGATTTCTTTTCTTCTGTTTGATTTATGAGTAGTTAAAAATAGCATTTCATCTGAATTGCAACCAGCATGATTATTCACGGAAGTGCTACTTGACATTAGTAATTGTATCAGAATCTGGTCTAAACATTTCTGAATTGGGCCCAATCAAAAGCATGGGATTTAATAGCGCTGTGATTTTGGGCTGACTCATCTGAGAGGCTATTTTGGATTTTTCAAGGTATTACTGTCAGTAACATGGACTTTTTTTTCTTTTTTCAGAGCAGAATTGCATGAAATTGCCATCAAAGAGCATTTAAAAAAAAAAAAAAAAGATTAGTGGTCCTAGCTGCCTTTCTGTCTTTAAATATAGCTCTCTGTACCTGTAGATTATCAGATGAAAGCTGACTATATCAGCAATAGCCTGTTTTTACCATTTAAAAACTATTTTCCATCACAAATGAAATAACTTAAGGTCTTATGCTGCCCTGCTCATTAGTATTTCATTTGAAGATGATTCCCTGATTTTAGCTATGCCTGGGCTCAGGTAATCATGTTAGCTCACTGTGTACTTGAAGAACAGAAGCAGACTTCTCCCAGGAATGTTTTATCCAACTATCTTACGGTGGGGAGAACCACTTGCTGGAAGACATTAACCTATTCCAGTCCTGCTTGTGAAGTCTATGGCTAGCTGAGCGGAGGCCTTTATCTAAGTGTCTAAAATGCCAAGTATGAATCTTGGAAGTAATTTAGGAGAAAAGAGAGAAGAGTTTTTAGACCAAAGTCTTAAGTCAGAAAAATCCAGATTTTTCAAAATATTCTGAAGTATGTATGAGAACAAGGTAGTCTTGTGGAAAGTTTCTTCTGCTAGAAGCAGTGGTTATCTCTAGTACAAAGGGGGATTTCTGCTTAACATGAGAAATCCACACTTAAGTTGTGAACACCCTGCTCATTAGGCTGTTTAATTGATAAATGAGGGATCTGAGCCCAAGTCTTGGGTCCACCTGATGCCAAGTTGAGTTGAACATGAGGTAGCCTGCATAACAGCACGGAGTGTGGACCAGACGTCTGCAAGCTGGCAGTGACCACATTGGTTGTGGGGTGAGAAATGGTGTAAGAGGTTTCTGGCAGCACTGCTAAGAGATGCAGCCCCCAGTGTCCTGTCCTGCTGGTGGGAATGTATTGCATGGGCATTTCCAAGCAGAGCTGCCAGGGGAGGATGTTGGGCTCAGGGATCCTGGTACCACAGATCTGGTACCTGAACTCTGTTCCATGGAGCTACTTCCTAAAAAATACCCAACTCACACACATTACTATCTCTGTACTGTTTTTAAGAAAAAGTTCTGACTAACATGATAACTTCTTATCCTTTGCCACAATTCTCTGTTTTTTGGATTAAAGTGCTTAGAGGGATAAAACGTTCCTTTGCTGGAGCAGTACCTGACCCACAAAGAGGTAGAGATCTGGTCCTTACAGTTGCATCTTCTCCTAGCATTATGCTCTTCTCAAGCAATTCAATTGATTTAATGTATTTCAGCTCAGCCTAGAATTTCTCTGAATTCCAGAATACAGTGGGAGTACAGGTCTGTGTGATGGAAGTATTTAGACGACATGTAGTTACTTGCATTACTGTCACATTACATTTGCATTAAGGGTTTCCTATCCTGCTAGTCCCATACCAAAACCTCAGACAGCCAAGAACCTACACCTTCCAAACATCTCAGAGATGGGGGAGAAAAGGCTGCTCTGGGAGTGGTTCATATATGAACGATGACAGTGACAACCTACAGCTCCCTATAGCTCTGCTGCTCCATAGCAGGGATGTGGGCTAATATAACCTTACAGAAAATGCCAGGAAGAGAACGGCAGACTTAGCAGCTTGCTCCCTCCTGGCAGAGCCAGCTGCCAGCACATCCCCACTTCCAGCTACATGGGAATCCCGGCATCCTGGGACTTGCACTTGATCTCCTTGCAAATCACTTGTAGCTCGAGCGCCTCAGTTATGCCACCTTGAATTAACAGGATCTGCTGTCTGCGTAACCTTGGCACTCACCCTCTTTCCTTCCCCACATGCCTTGCCTAAATATTATTTCTACTTGCAATAGCATTGCATTACATCACCAGAGTGAGATCTCCTCCCTTGTCACTTCTGAGCAGTTGTTGTGTGCTTCGAGATGTGTCCGTGACCTCAGCCACCTTTCAGCTAAGGAAGCAGCTGGCCTGTGATTTATCATCTTATGATGGGACTATAAAACTCCACAGCAATGTCTCTTTCTATACAACACATGGATTTGTCTATACAACAAATGCAGGGTAAAAAGCTTGCTTTTTGGAGATAAAGTAGTTTCTAAGGGTTGTTCTCATCAGCAAATGTTTTGACACTTGAGTTGAATTATCTGACGTAAGGCTGAATGGCCAGCCTGGAAAAGGATAACTCCTGGCTACCAGGTTGTCCTCTCATCATAGTTTTAAGTTCCTACCCAACACAAGGTAATGGATGTGGTGCTTTTTAAATGGGAAAGACCAATCTATCTGTTACTAACAACAATACTCTTTTGCTATAGCAATTTAATGTTGCTAAGAAGACTAAAAATGGCCAAGGTTTTGCCAGCAGAGATCCTTCTGTGGTCCCCATTACCACCACGGCATTTAGCTATCATATTTGTCATTGCAACACCTCGCTAAGGTCAGAAAGTGCTGTAAGTGACAGTAGGGAACTTGCTGTGGACAGAGGCTGGATATCTAAATTTCTGCTGATGTCAAAGGGGATTTATCCACCAAAGTACCTTTCCAAAGTTGACCTGATGCCTTGTTTAAGCTCATGAGAGACCAAGAAATCAAAATCTGCTTTTCCTGTCTGAGTCTCTTCAGCACATTGGTCCCATCTGCATTGCTGCACCACCTCCCCTCATCTCCCTTTCATCAGGTTGCCACTTTTAATCAGTAATTCGAATGGTACTGTAATACCAAGAAAATATCCTTCCTACATTCAGAAGGATGTGGAAACTATTGGTAATACCCTGCTGGAGTCATTAGACCGGATCAGCAGGGCTGCCTGAGCTTAGCTAACACAATGTGATCAACCTGGGGCACTGGTGACTCACGACCAAAATATTCTGTACCACAAAAATCACTGGGAGAGACCACTGGGGCAGGTTTAAAGTGATTTTGAATATTTTTGAATAGAGGAGTGAGATGGGGAAATAGAAGGCAAAGCAGAAGAGGATGATGAGAAGAATGAGGGAGGATAGGTAGGAGACACTCCATTCAGTAGCATATTGCTGGAATTAATCTTGTTTAGCAGGCACTTGTTGCAGATTTATGAAATAATCAAGCTTTTTTTTAACAATTGTTGGTTTTTTGGTTTTTGTTTTTTTTTTTCTCCTTTTCAGTTTGTGTGCGATTCTTCCCATGCTGTTCAGTGGACATCTCAAAATTTCCAGGCAAAATTTGGTGGAGGCTCCGGAAAACGTGCTACAGAATTGTCGAACACAACTGGTTTGAAACTTTCATCATATTCATGATCTTGCTGAGCAGTGGAGCCCTGGTAAGTGTGACAGGGTTTTCTCGTTGTTTGTAAGTAGATGTGGATCTAAGAGAAGGTGGCCTGAGGTTAGGTGCATCCAAGATTTTATGAACCCTCATTGCTCATTTCTCAAAGCAAAGCACAGTGAGCAGTGAATCAGAGAGCTACCAATGGAGCTGGTGGATGCGTATCATGTTCTGAATGCACCTTAGCTTAACCCAACATACCTTTCTGTGCTCAGATACCTCCTGCTTGGAGCCGAGTGAATGCACACACAAGAAGGCCAGTTGGTCATTGCCCATGACTCTGATAAGGGATCTTCTGAGATCCCACAGGGTGCTGGGATTATCCACTCTGTATTATCAGCCCTGGGCTCTTTGTGGCAGTGGCAACCAGCATGCAGTTTCTAGAATTTGGGCTGGCAAGCTGGCTTGCTCACTCTACTCCAAATCCAGCCTGCTTTTAGCAAGGATTGCTGCTCTAGCTGTTCAACTTTGCCTTTTCTGTCCCTCCTCCTGTCTCCTCCAGGGTCACTTAGAAAACTTAAGCACCTCTGTTTAAGGCTGTTGCTTGAAGCTCCCAGTGAACATACATTTGCATGGGTCATTTACATGGTTAAGAATGTCCCTGAAATTGATGTGATTTCTCCCAGGGTTTTAGTTGGCCATAGGGCAAAGAGACATATTGGAAGTTCTCTGGACTTTGGTCTGGTGATCACGGATTTTCTCCTCAGTGATGGGGTTAAGAAATGTACCTACTAAATTCACAGGCAGTACCATCTTTGGACGGGTTACCAGTGTTTTTCTGAAGTTCAGGATTAACTTTGCCTAGCAGATGAATCTGCCTTCAGTATTTAAATGAAAGACCTTAGAAAGGTGCCTGCTTCATCTCACCAGGGATAATCAAGGGCAGAAAGACAAAATGCAGGCTGACTGGTAAGGTAGCAGATTTACTCAAAAGAGCTGGAGAGAGAACAGGCAACAAACAGAACAGAAGAAACTACATCACAGCACTGCAGAAAAGCCGAACACCCCACTAGGCTGTATAAATAAGCATGTTCTTCCACTCTAGTTGGCATCAAGGAGGCCTCAGCTGGAGCACAAGGCTTCAGCTCTGGGCACTGCACTTTGGGAAAGACGTGGGCTAATTGAAGAAACTCCAGAACAGGGAAACGCAAATTGTCAGTGGCCTAAAAAATAAGAGGAAAACACAGAAGTACTAGGCTTATGTAGTTTAAAGAAAGTCTCTGCAGGGAGGCAAGAAGATGGCAATGCGTAAATGTTGTTGCAAAATGAACGGAATGGACAATTCTCCAGGACCACTAGGGATGGACTGGAATTTTGCCCAGGGGATTTTCTTTTATTATGAGAAGAAAAAGGCTGAAAAACTTGTACAGATAGTAGGCTGCTGACAATTGTCATAGCTTTGCTGAAATCAATGGAGTCTGACAGTTTTTGCACCAGCTTGGGGATCAGCATGTTAATTTTTTAACACATTTTAAAGGGGGCATGTCATTTGCTATAATACACTTTAGACAAATGCACTTCCTTACATATGTAATTAAAAGTGCCTTAGATACTGAAGACTGTGATATAAATCTCATTTAGTTTTCATTGAATACATTCATTTGCCTTTTTAAAAATTTATTTTCAGTTTACTCAGTACAATTCTGTATAAGGGCAAATTTCGCTGCACTTTCTCATGTACCTGCACTGTGCTTCAACATATCAGCTTTGTTCTTCAGGATAGGGATTGGACATGTGGGAGGGAACACACACTTTTTTTTTCCCTCTGTTATTCTGGAGTGAGCTTTTCCAAAAACTGAGCTCATCTGGCCATGCCCCTGCAACGTGCTAAGTTTTTAAGGGAGTTTAAAAACCAATGTATATTCGCATGTGGTGGTTAGACCACCACAGGTGGTGGTGGTAAGTAAGCTGGTCTACAGCTTACTGCAAAAGGTCTGAAAACCTTTCTTGTGCATTTAAGCCACAAACACCCAAACTGGAAGTCTGTGTTTTAATAGTAAATGTGGATAACACTGCAGGTATCCTGTTTAGTTCCCCCCTTTTTTTTTTTTTTTTTAAGAAGAAATAACCTTAATGTTTAATTTAATCTTTTGGGTAATGTCCATAGGTTGCTCAGAAGCACGGTGCACCTGGGGCATTCAGGTAGCACATTTTTCACCCCTTGTTAAGCTGCTTCCTGGCTCACGGTCTGCTCTTGGTAGAGCAAACACAATGTGCTTTCTGACAAGTTAGTAGCAAACAAGGAGAGCGAAGGAAACCACTTTAAATAGTTTGCTGTTATTTTTGCAGTAATTGCAAAGTACAGCAAGTCATCTGACAAAGTGAGCAAGCCCCTACCAGAAGCGATAAACTCCAGTCTGTCTGTGTATTGTTTTCTGTGGCTTTCTCCAACAGCTCTTTCACACCCTTGAAATATCATTTTTGAAGGCAAGATAGGAGACTGGGTCGCAGCGAAAACGTCACCCTGAAGTGTGGGGACAAATGGACAAGCTTTGGCTCGGGCTGCCAGAGCTGTCTTGTCAGTTTAATTACTGTTTCCTGGCAGGCAAAAGACCAGTGTGACTGCCTGAGTGACAAGCAGCACGCTTCTGATATCTGCAGGCACTGGGTGATTTCTAACTTTTGGAAGTTCCTCAGAAAGTAGTGAGAGATCTCGGAATATTCAAATGTAGATAATTAAGACGATTAGCACAGACCCCCTCGAATAACGTTGTGCTTTCTTGCTGCCAAGCGCTCTGGGTCATGCAGTAGGACAAGAGAAATATATCAAAGCCTGGGTCCTCCGAGTGAGAGGGACACGGAGGCAGACTGGATAATGATCAGCTGGGAAGCAGGCTGAAGCCACTGCTCGACTTAGCAGCTCCCAGCCGAGCCATATATCTGCTGCCCTGACACCGGGATCCTGCATTTTTATTTGACGTGCATTATAAAGTGAAAGCTAAATTATGGGACAACTTTACTTGTTTTATTTTAGTAGGCACATTGTTTTATATCGTAAATATTTTAAAAGGGTTATTAAGTTGCTTGTACTTGATGCAGATGCTGAATGTCTTTTGATGGTGCACTGCACAAGCTTAGTTAGGGAGACAGATGAGATGGGTAGATAGATACCTTGACCTTTAAAACATAATTGCTCTGTTAAGTTAATAATAATGAGCATTTCTTGAGGCAGATAGTTGTAGCTACCTGAAATGTGATGGCTGAACAGAAGCCAGGGAACTCTGTGCTCTGTAACACGGGCGTAAGCATGTTAATAACCCAATTTGTCATCATTAGCAGTAAGACGTGTCTGACTAAATGTAAGGGTCGGATTCTGTCTATTAGGTTAGGATCAGTCCTATCTATGACTGTGCACTCGTTCTGATGGTAACATTAAAATATATCAGAAATCACTGCCAGTACATGATGTGCTGTCAAATGAGACTACGTGCAGCACTGATGCTTTCCAACATCGTTCAGCAGAAGCTTTTAATCAATATTTTGCACTTCCAGGCTTTTGAAGATATTTATCTTGAAGATCGAAAAAACATAAAAACCATGCTGGAATACGCTGACAAAATATTCACTTACATCTTTGTCTTGGAAATGCTTTTGAAATGGGTAGCTTATGGCTTCAAGAAGTATTTCACCAATGCCTGGTGCTGGCTTGACTTCCTCATTGTAGATGTAAGTACCATTTGGGAGCTACAATGCTGCTTGTGTTGTGATTTTATGGTGTGCATAAGGAGAGGCTGTTAAGTCTGGCAGCTTTGCGTCTGCAAAATGACAGCTGTCGCTCTGACTCCGAGTAACAACCTTAGGTGAACCTCGAAGGAGGTCGCCAGACGCCATTTTGCAACTGTGCATCCCCAGCACACAGTGTGCCAGGGTGGAGAAAACGGCTCCATGTCGCTGTGCAGAGGTGTTACCCTGCTAATGTGAGTCACGTTCCCCTCTAGTCTCCAGGAACTCGCTCTTTCTCTTAGCATTTAACATCTCGTCCCACACTCCCGCCTAACACAAGGTCCGGTTACCTCCGAGTGCTCCGCACATGACCTCGACACACAAGTCTCAGCAGATTAGAGAAGCTGTCCTTGGCAGAGCTTCCCTGCGAGGCTGCCAGCAGCACCTCGCGGGATGCTCAGTCTCCCAAGTATTCACAAGTGGAGGAGTCCAGAAGAAGGTGTGAATAGCCCTACCTAAAGTGATTTCACTACTACAAAACCATACAAAATACTCTAAATCCTTGAAATGTCTCTGCGCTTAGTTCTCCTGAGAGAACAATCTTTAAAACCAAGACATAGTTGAATAAAAGGGAGTTCGTTCCCCAAGAGTGTTGCTAGAACCAGCCATGCCCTCTCCAGAGTTGTTTCTGACCCCCATGCAGAAGATCAGCAGGTACGAGCACATAAAACCCAAAGTTTCACAATATCTCATGTGGGATCTGGTGAATTCCAGAAAGGCCAGAAACACTGCATCCTCCAGATAAGGTTTAACGTTTCATCACAGTGTATCAATAAGGAGGCAATTATCTCCCCGAGGCCATTTCTTATTAGCTCAGGGTATTAATGTGGCAGGCTAGCAGAGCTCTGCCATGACTGTAACTTATTAAACTTCTGATAAATTATTTTTTTCCCCCATTTTACGTCTGAACCTTGACTCGGGGGAGAGCTGCACTTTCTTTGGCGCCAGCCCAGAAAAGCACTTCAATGGGGCGATTTACTTGTTTGAAGTTATGGACACGTCTAAGTGCCCTGCTGGATCAGAGCCTTTGGAAGCTTCTCCAGAGCTTTAATAAATTGATTTATGAAAAGGAAGTTCTTTACATAAATTGTAGGTCATAAATTCCTCTTCACATACATGCTTGGAAACCTCTTAAAGGGAAGGCACTTATTTTTCACAGATTAGTTTCAATAGAAAAGGAAGGCCTGGTTTAATTATCTAACCACAAAATTGGAAACCACCAGCTCCTAAGTTACAGCCCAAACCTGAAAACTGTGCTTACTGTGGTTTAGGTCAAGTGGCATAGCTGTTCTTCCTTGGTTCCTCCATCTGTAAAATGGGACTAGTAGGACTCATATAAAGTATTATATGGGTTTCCAGGAATTTGTTGTTGGAGCTAATGTTCATAATGAACTTCTGGAGACTAGAAGAGCTAGATGAGAGCTGAATATTGTCACAACTATAAGTAGGGGTCTTCCTGACAGGGACGAGAGTTTGCATGGTGAATTCACTGAGGCAGTTTGGTGCTCTGCTGTATTACCAACAGTTTGCAATGAGTTCTGTCCTTATTAGAAGTATACATAAAGCATGGCGTTTAATTAATACCAAAGAGAGTAAACCAGAAATGGAGCGAAATTCTGTCCTCCATGCAAAAATCCCACTTGAAATAGGAGCTATACAAGAATGCAAAGTCAGTACGTAGCCCAAAAATTTAAGGTTCGTGTTTGCCTTTTCATGGTGGGGTTTGTGAATGTAACGTCAGATAGCGGAGAGAACCTCGGGTGGGATGGGGAAAGGAGCTGCACGTCCTTGCCACTTCCAGAGCACTCAGGGCATTAACCAGTGCTATGGAGGCAGGCAGACCACAGCCCCCCAGGACTGCCCCTGTCCCTAGCAAACCCACTGGCCTAGACTTTATTTTCTGAACCCACATGTAAATGTTGTTTTTGCAGGATCCCCAAGCTAGCCAAAAAGATGTCCCACCCTTGAGTTGTTTTGGTTACTTGACTCTAGGAAATTGTTTGTCCTTTTGTGTTCCCAATTAATAAAGCTTTTCCCCATGCCCAATTATTTCCTTCACAGTTATTTGCCAACATGGATTATGAGAACCGGTACTATATTTTTAGCATGTTTAACAGATGCTCTTCTCCTAGCCTATTGCTCACACACCCTGCCACTCTGAATTGGCAGAGTAACATGCTGTCATTTTTCCAGCACACTTTTTACTTCAATTTACATTTTCTTTTGGTCCTTTGAGAACCAAA
The DNA here is from genome assembly GCF_013377495.2 of Cygnus atratus. NCBI lineage: Eukaryota > Metazoa > Chordata > Aves > Anseriformes > Anatidae > Cygnus > Cygnus atratus. Next base: position 6,159,510 of record NC_066363.1, read on the forward strand.
TCACTGCAACTGAGCTGCAGAAGGGAGTGAATGGGTGAATTAGCTGCTCAAAAAGAAGCAGATGAACCACTTGTCTGATTTTCTTAAATTTATTTGTTTAAAATTATTCACTTAAAAATTCCTGATCTGCAAATTTTTCATTAGCAGTTTGGTATTGGTATTCAAAATTCAAGCTGCGATGGTTGATTTTTCATTGGACATGGGAAACCATCTATCATCTGTGTTTTCTCATTGTACAAATGCAACTTAGAACTCTTTTTCTGCTGTGAATAATTCATAAAACCATCTTAAAATTTGCAAGTATTCACTATTTCTAAATGGGAAGTGAACCCAGAGGGGTTATAAGCACATTGCTGAAGAATTATTATTTTTCCCCATACTTATTCTGCTCAGTGAAAGACCTTTGACACTGATTTGGGCCTGTGGAGCAGCAAAGGCTCTGTCTCGTGATTGTGGATTACTAACAGAAGTTCTGTCTTGCACAGCCTGAACATCAAAACACACAGTAATCCACAAACTGAGGGCTATTTTTGCTGGATGTGGAATCCCTAAAGGATGATCTCTGATAATGGGCCTCTGCATCTCAAAGAAATGTGCAAGTGTAGCTAAACAAAAAGACAGTGCTTTTAAATACATTGCAATACAATAAAGTTTTGCAACGGATTTCTTTGGAAGGAAGGGAGAAAGGAGTAATCAAACCACAAAACTGAGGCTTGTTTCAACCTAGGGCACTTGGGAGAGATGCCTTAAACTTCTGCAGACATTTTGGATATACTGAACAAAAAGCATTAATGCATCAATCATACATTACCTCCCTGCAAATAACGTGTATATTCTTAAAATTAACCCACTTCTACACTGTAAATGTAGTTTTGCTATGCACACAAACTGTGTGATGGGGACTGCAAGTCACAGCTATTTTAAAATGAGGAAAAAGCAGAGCCTGTAGCGTATCTAAACTGTAGACAGACATCAGCATCATCGTCACCATCAGGAATGGTGTTTATGCAGAAGCCTCTTTGCTAGGCTGCACAGGCAAATATTTTCACAAAGAATTGATATTTCCCAAGCATTCATGCAATCAAAACCTGTTTGTACTCAGCAGATTAAACAAGAAGTACAAACTTGGCCAGAGACGAAGGCGCATGGCATTCAGAACAAATGTTTATGAAAACTGCTCTCAACCAGGCGCGTCCCGCGACAGGCAGAGACAGTTGGGTTTTAAAACAGGCAGCAGATAAACTCCTCCGGTCGTGCCTGCTGGTATCACGTTTGATGTTGCTTTCAATTGTTTCCTCTGACCTATAAATATTATCTCAAGCTTATCTAGTTTGAGCTTCAGCCAATTAATTCTGAGCGATGCCCCAGCCTCTGCCGACAGCAGGCAGATTATTCCTTTGCAGTGGTCAGTTCAGGGAAGGCATCGGTCTGGAGCTCAGCATCATTCAAAGGGTGGAGGTGTTGCAGTCAGCAGCTTCTTCGCTTGCTGATCATGCACTGGAGGCAGAGGGGAGAGACCGCTACCCTGCAGCAGTCATGGGAAAGCTCTCGGGAAGGGGATGTAAGGGCCCTAACTCATTAGTAACAATTCTTGGAAAAAACTCACAAACAGGTTTCATGGCCTGTGGCATACACAGAAAAATCCTCTTAGGCAGGCAGCAATGTCGTTTCTCTACAAAAGTCCATTATCGCAAATCCATCGTCTCCATTGCAGCTTTTGCGTTCCATTTAATTGACCAAAAGTTAGTCCCAATCGAGGCTTAAAAAAAACAAACAAACTGATTGTTGTTTACTGATTTCAGAGATGAGGGGAGGTGAGAGTTTCTCCACAAGTTCTTTATAAGGTAACACCTTGCAAGATTTGATATTGGAAAAAGGTATTTCCTAAAGTAGTTTTTAAAGCCTTCTTCTCTCTCAGTCCTCTTCATCGATGGTCTCTAGAGCTCCATCCTGTAGCAGGGAGGGGAAGATGCTCTCTAGGTCCCAATCTCTGCCCTGATGCCTCACCAAGTTCTTTCTCCAGCTGAGCCACCACAGAGAGATTGCTCCTTTCAGCCCATTTCCCCATGAGCCTGCTCCATTGCCATGGAGGCCGGGGTCACAACAGCTGTAAGCAGCATTTCTGTCTGCAAAATAATTCAAGCAAGGCTCAGCAGTGGATTTTGAGGCCAGGCATCTCAAGTGAGTTATACAGCAAGCCCAGGAGGAAAGGATTTGTCAATGCTTTTATGATAGTAAAATAAGATGTAAGGTTTTGTTGCCCCTTTTGGTGAATGGTTATAACAAAACAGATTTCTGGTCTTTTCCTGGCACTGCTGAGTTTTACTTAAGAGATCTGTGTTCCCCATTGAGCGTCTTTCCAAATTTCCCATTTGCTGCTTGAGAACTGCTCATGGATGTTCAGTCATTAAACGCACCGTCATTTTCAATGAATGGTTAAAAAATACAGACATTATGTTTTCCAAGATAGTTTCCTGGAAGGCACTTTCTCTAAGATTTCTACTTAGAATACTTCACTGCCAGACGAGTTAAAAAACAGCTAATAATCTTTGGGTTTGAGACAAACAATTTTAGCAGTCTCTATCCCTAGCTGAAAATTGAATTGAATTAAATTATGCCCTTGTGTTGGATTGTCTTTAAGTGACAATTAAAAACTTGCTGTGTGAAGTAAATATTGATGGCTTATGATTACTTTAATTGTTTTTTCCATCTGTATTCCCTGTTGATTAGCAAGGTGATTTCTGTTTGCCTTACCAGTAATTACACAATCTGCTGTAATGAATTGCTCCCAAACAGCACTGAAATCCAATTTGTATTCTTTGGAAAGTATCTTAAAAGCGTGTGGATTTCATCTAGTTTCTGTTTGGAAAAGCACACAGGAACAGAATGACAAAAATACAGCCAAGGTAGAGTAAAAATAATATAGCCTGTCACTTGGAGAACCAGTTTATGAGTGAATTTATTAGTGCTCTCTATGAGCTATTGAAAATCCACAGGTTACAGCAGAGCATTATTACCTCAGAGCAGGTTTTTGACTGGTTTCCTTCCAGTTCTTCAAAGCAAATGCTCTTGTGGGATTTTTGAAGATGTCTCAGTGCACATTCTTCTGGGCTTCTGCCAAGGACGTAAACCTCCCAGCTAACTAAAGAGAAAAGAGAATCCCTCTCCAGAAGCCAGGGAGCCTTGTTTCAAAGAAAGAAAGAAAGAAAAAAAATGTTTTACTACATGTTGCCTAATTCAGGGTAAGTGAAAAAAAAAATCCACATGAAGATGAGATAAGCGGTTTTAATGTGTGTTAGCAGGTCAGCGGACACTGTAAATCTCCCTTCTGCCTCCCCACGCTTTATCTCAACATAACACATGTGAAAACATCCAAATGTCTTTTCTTATCTTGGTTTGCACCTCATGTTAGTTACCACATAGATGCTAAAAGGAGAGCAGCCCAGCTTTGCCAAGTGGAAGTGCAAGCTGGATTTCAGGCAAGGCAAAGCACAGCAAAAAATGCTTCAGCCAGAGGAAAAGGGACGGTCAACAAAGGTGAGGAGAAAAGTCGAGCAACAAACCTAGCTTACTGCCTGCCTACTTGTTACAAAATGGTTAAAATATGAAGAATTCATTATTAACGGAGAATTTCAGCTTTTGAAAGGGGTGTAAAAAGCCCAGCTCAGCTCAGATTTTGCTGAACTAGATTTACCAACCATTTTTACTTCTTGAAGTTATTTAAAGATGGAACACGTTTCAATGTCCCTTTTTAGAAGAGCATCCTTAAAAATAAAATAATGATATTTGAGCCTTGAGCCCTTGCGTGCAACCTGCCTGGCCCTTTCCATGGCTGTGAGCATAGCAGCCAAATTCCTTGTAGAGGAATATATTTCCTCCCTTGGGTGGAGGATCAGTGCTGGGAGGGAAACTTGGACCTTATGTAGCAGTCCAACAGGGTTGGAGGAGCTTTGTCCTATGGTTCTCCTCCCCGGTGACCAGCACCTTTAGAACCCCAACAGCTGCTGACCATCACCACCCTTGAGGCTCCATCCAGGCTAGAGGTGAAGGGGCTGCCAAAGAGGCTGGTGGCAGTCAGAGGGGGATCAAACAGATTCGGAGGAAACTTGGAAGTTGTGCACCAGTGGTGTAGAGATTTTGGGTTGGTCTCCTACCGTGGCATGGCTGTGCAACTGGCTTTGGGGTGCTTTGCACTAAGGAGAACGAAGATGAGGATTCTGACGTGTGCCATGGCACCATTGCAATGTGTTATTCTTGGCAGAAATTGGAGGTCCTATAATTTGTCAGGGTCACTCTCCATCCCAGCCTATTCAATACAATATCAGGACCAAGTCAGGTTCAAGAATTCAGCTATGCAGAGGTGTTTTTAAGTCGTATTTGCCACATCAATTTTGGTATTTTCCCTATTGATTTGGACCATCTGATTAAATAAACGCTTTAGGGAAACAAGGAAATACAGAATTGCATCTTGTGAAAACAACCCACCCAGATTTTTTCTCTTCCTTATGCATTGTGTCATATTTGAGTAAGGTTGAGCCTAATCCTGCCCAGAAATAAGCATCCCTTCAGCTCATCGCCTCAGCTCCCACCGGCTGCAATGGCAATGGAGCACATCCATTGGGGCTGAACCCCAGGGAAATGTTCTCTCAGCAATCACCGTGCACACCCCTGGCATTACAATGCTGTCTTCAAATAACAAACAATAATCAAGCGCATCCCCGTCCACAACCTGGCAACAGCAGTCAGCATCAAGAGGGTACCCAGGGATGCATCGTGCGGTGTTTTCACAGATCTTTTGAAGGGGAGAATATCATTCCTGCTCAGCTGCCCTAAATCAAGGCTGTCTCTGCACAGCGCCTGGATGAGAAGCAGAATGGAGTTGACAATGAAGAAATTCTTTTGTTGCAAATCCCGGTAGAAACACCAGCCTTTCCCAAGCAGCTGCACCCACGTAGCCACCGCTGCAGTAAAAGGGAGGAAGGTTTTGATTCCAGGACAAGGTCTGATCGATCGAGGGGCATCCTGCGGTCTCCAAAAGTCACAGCAATTCTTCTGCCAGCCCTACCAGTGCTGGTAAATGGGACCCAGGAGTCTGGCGAAGGTGCAATGTCAAGGTGGACTGAGAAAGCCTGAAACCCCATTCCAAGTGGCCGGGGTGGGAAAACTGCAAATCCCAAAGGGCAGCCAAGCCCTTTGCTATCTCGCTGGATGCAAGAACACAGCAGCGGGTTGTTTGGCTCACCCTTGGAAATTAGCTGAGGTTTAATTCTTGATTCGCAGCCATATGCCTTGGGAATTCACGGGAGCTGTTAGAAAAGCCTGAGCAGGTGTAAAGGAGGTGACAGATTAAGAGAACAGCGAGACATAAAGAGGTTCTTCTGGAAACCACCAGGAAGCAATTAGGATGCAGGAATGATTTATTTAAAAGCATTTATGCCAACAGGAGCGGCATATGCTGTTTGCAACGAGGCTGCCCTCTGCAAGGGAAACATTGCCTCAGAAAGCGTGGACACAAGGAGTAGGAAACAAGCTGAGAAGATGGAATATTAATAGACTTTCACAGCCTTACTTTGAGCTTTAGATGGGGAGAAAGCATTTTTTAAAAAAAGAGGAAATGCCTTGTAGAAAAAAAAAAAAAAGCCTGAGTGGATGATGTGAAAGCCTCTTTTAACCTGAGTTATAAGAAGTAGTGTCTGGCCTTCCAGGAGATAATTTTTTGTTTATAATTAACCTAAGCACTCATGTATCCCATCATATTACCGTACGTGAGAGCACTCCAGAGCAGTAACCTGCCTGCTGCCGGTGAGGGCAGCCCTCTGTTAATTCATTTGCAGACACATTCATCTCTGTGCCATGGACCAGCTCCGGAGCTGCCCTCAGGAGTTCATGGTCCTCACCTGAACACAAGGGTTCAGAAAAGCAGGAAAGTTTCAAGAAAGCAGGCAGCAGAGGTGGGGATTTGGTGCAGAGCACCTTAGTCTCTCTAGCCTCCTAAATTAAAGACCTTTACCTTTTTGCCCTTCGTTAATACCATGCAGTTCCTGGATCTACAGGTGCAGTCACGCAGTTAAGCAGCTGTGAGGCAGAAAATGCAATGCCCAAACAAAAGGGTAAACAGATATGGGAAAAGATTAAGAGGATAATAAACCTCTGCTCAGAAATGGTACGTGGTAGAGGGAACACCAACCTCATTACAAGCTGTTTTCACCCGAGGGTATTTCAGAGAGGCAATAGAAGCTCCAGATATTTCACCTGTTTTTGCAAATTCCCTTTTCCCTGTAGTTTTCTCTCTCAGTATGCATTTGGGGTACAGACTTAGCTTTGTTCCTTTTCACATGAAAAGGGCCAGCTAGGAACCATGGGCCTGGCCTTTAAAGACACTGAGCTGCCACTTGGCCTGGGAGGATCTGAAGATCTGCTCTGTGGGCATTCCTTGCAGCAACAGGCAGGAGAAGCCAGCCTGGGTGAAAAAGAGGAAAAAAAAGAGGCACCTGAAGTAATCCAAGCTCTCTTTCTTCTATCTTGCCTTTTTTTTTTTTTTTTTTTTTTAAGCACAATTAGAGACAGGTGTTCCTGGGGCATGTAAAAAGTTATTTGAAAGCACTGGGGGCCTGCATTAGCTGAAACTGGTTATTTAAATAAGTGGCCAGAGCTTTCAGCTCAGCTGCTGTGTTCCCTTTTGGATAGCCTTTTTTTATTTTATTTTATTTTTATTTTCTCCCTTCTGCTTCCTCCCCTCTCATTTGAGCAAGCAGGTTAATTTGATGAAATCGCTGGCTGCATAAAGCTTGTGCTGTGGCCCTAACCAGGATGGGGGTCTGTGCTCCTCTCCCAGACAGCAGCTTACAGGGCATGTAGTTATCAGGGGTTCTTCTTGTTGTTACAGGTTTTAGGCTTTAAATTACCAGCCAAAGAGTATTTTTACTGCTGCCCAGACAGAACAATTTGTTCCTTGGTCTCTTCTATTAATTCATCTTGGGGGTGATGTGACTCAATACAAAGATGCAGTCTATGGCTGGGCAGCATTGCACTGCTTAGGTCCCCTTCCATCTTGGTGCAGGGGATGCTCACTGGTTATCTGTAAGGATGTGCTTTTAGGCTGGTGAGAAGGAGCACCAAAAGGAAAGGGCTGGCTCCTACTGCAGCTCAGACCCACCTCCTTGCTATAGGAAACTCTGTCAGGCTCAGGTGAAGTGCTCCTCCCAAAGACTGTGCTCTCTGGCACCAGCAAGATTGCCTGGGTAGGGCGTGCATGCTCCTAATGTGCTACTAAGGTCTACATGTATGGGAAGTAACCTCACGACTGTTATAAATGCAATAGCTCCGTGGGTAAAAGAGTCTGTCCCCTTGATTAAAGACCCTTTCCCCTGTGTGTGCTGAAGGGAGGCTGCATTATGGCACTTCCTACTCTGTGATTTTTTTTTTAACCTTAAAATTCTCTTTTGAAGCTTTACTGGGGTTTGCATGAGTTACAATTCTGAAGTCACTGTCAGATAGTGAAGACATATATACCTATTCTATAACTTTACATCTGTGTTTGCAACTTCAGTAGTCCAAGAAATGCTGCATATATGTTAACTCATGAATTATGTGAGCATCACTGTGCTCCCTGTAGAGTTCTTCAAGGAGCTTGAAACATTTGATAGCTAAAAGAAGCACACCATAAAGCCAGCTCTTGGGAAGAAGCTGATGCATTTTCCGAAGAGCTCACTGCTGTCCCCACCACTTTGTTTCTCTTGGACAGACACAGGGCACACCCTGGCCAGTTTGTGGGGACAACACTGAGCACAGTGGGAGCCTAGCACTAAATGTGCCACACCTGGCTCCAAACAGATGAGTCTTGTTTCTCATCTCAAGAATGACAATATCTCATTAAAATGGTAAACCTAAAAGAGTGACCATTACTTTAAAAATGCCCTGATTCCTGGACAAGGCATTTTTTTGGTCAAATACAATCTAGTAGTGCATTGTCAAACTGACTAAGAAATGCAGACATTATTCTCATTAGATGCATGTTAGCAATAACTTTGAAGAGTTACCAGTGAGGCTAGTCTCTTGAGATCTCTCTAGAGATCATTGCTTGTATTCTAGTGGTCTAAATTCATTGATTCTTCTTGATTTTGCTCTGGAAACACCTGTGAATGCCATACAATGGGTACTCCAGGCCCATGCTGCTAAACCACAGAGATGACAGCAGATTTGCTTTCAAAACACCATGCATGGGCCTGGTAATCCCCATGGCTTTCGTTTCTGGTGTTCAATGCAGTCACAAGATTTAAAAGCTCTCATATTTTCTTGAGCATAACACTGAAAATGGCAAAAATGAAAGATGTGGTGTTCATTCATCTCTCCCTTTACTCAGCTCCAGGAGGCTGCCACGCAAACTCCTTCAAAGTCTGTCATTTTCCCCAGCAAAGGAAATCTATCTAAATAAATTGCATATAGATATATTGGTTTTTAGATATATATATATATATATAATTGGAACGATATATGGGGGGAAAAAAGTGAGAAAGAGAGCTGACAAATTTCCCTACGTGTTAGGATAAGAGAGAGCTCAAACACCACCTACTACAGTGGCAAGAAGAAGCCAAGGTGGGTAGGTAGCATCAACCCGTGCCTTGCCTGGAGCCTGGGATTTGCTGGGAAATTCAACTGTGCCATTGAGCTGGGTGGTAAGCACTGCCTCTTTCAGGGCTTTCCCTCTTTGAGGGTGGAATAATCTTTAGGAGTTTGCTTAGAGCATTGAAGCTGAGTTCTTGTTGGGCTGTGCTGAGATGACCTGAGGAAAACAAAAGAGAAGAGCTGCCATGGGACTGAGGTCCCAGCCCATGGAACTTATGGGACCCATGCCATTAATGTCTGTAGAGGCAGGATCCCATACAGTGATTTAGGAGGGCCGTTCCCCTGCCTTACAGACCCTCATTGCTGGCCAGGCTGTGCACAGGGGCTCACGGTGGGTAGCAAATTCCAATGAAAGCATCATCTTGGGGACTTCAGAGGAACCAAATAAACAGCAAGTAAAGGGATATGGAACAGCCTAGAGCTGAAGCGGAAGGTGTTATTACTCGATTAAGTTAAGGGAAGGAAGGTTTAGGGAGAAAACAGTGAAAGCTTCTTAGCAAAATCTAACACAATCGGGAAAACCCCTCAAGGGAGATGCTAGAAGCAGAGCATCTGCAAATAAGAACAATAATAAAACATCTCAGGTCAGAAGAGGTACATAGGAGGGTGAGACACTGTAGCTTGCCTGTTAACATATGTGCCACGCAAGATGAAGGTTCAAGCCCAACAGCAGGTTGTGCATTTTATGGGAAACGCTTCTAGGCAATACAATTCCTTAGGATTCCCCTGTGTTCCATAATGTTACCGTGCTGACCTGTCTTCAGAGGTACTTTTTCCTGAAAAAAATACAAAACCATTTGCAAACAGATACTGGAAGCGTTAGAAATACATGCAATATTATGAATCTGGAGGTAGTGTTGACCCTGCTGGTGTTTTCTGGGTGCCTGAAGCATTCTAATACTGAGCAGAGGACAAATGCAGAAACTTAGAGTAGCTCTGGGCTGCACAGCCCTGTAGCCGGAAAAAAAAAGTTACAGAAACCGCTGACTGCACCTTTTGCTATGATTATGTGGGACAGTCAGCACCAATTTTGAAAACTGCTTGTTTTTTTTTTCCCTAAAAATAGCCTTCTGGGTCACTTTTAATCAAGTCCAAACGGGCAAGCCTCTGTGCTAGTGATTCTCCTATAAATAATATTTGACAGGGATACCTTCAAAACAAACAGACGAGCATTTAAACAAGTTGTCTCAAACTCAGTTCTGACTCCAGCCTTGTAAGTCTTTGCCAAATATCACACAGCTTCATGGCCTAATCCTCTGAACAGATATCTAATGCTGTGTAAATCTGTGTCAGGAGGGCTACAGCACCTGTGATGTGTTTCAGGGTGACATTTATGGCACTCCAGAGAAAATGGTAGCCTGCTCAGACCTGAAGGCTGGTCCTGCAGGATTTGAACAGGACTCCTCTTGAGAGAAAGGAGAGTTGCAGGACATAAATCTGGGAGGAAGGAGGAGGCGTGCAGATTCACACACCAGGGCAGTTCAAAAACCTTGAAAAGATCTACTTTCAATCACTGGGTAAAGCTAGCAAAAAAAGATGGGGTGTTGAGTGCTCTGTAGTGATTCATTTTATTTTAAATCTGTACATTCTTTTTAAAGTGAATGAGCTCGCCTTGTAATGTATGAATGTACAGATCTTGGCTCTGTCACTGATCATAACATTTTTTTCTTATACCTCTAGCCTTTCTGAATAAGGAGCTCCAGGGTTTTGTGGGGTTAAAGCCATTTTCTGCACTCAGCTCTCCACCAAGGACAGACGTGTCACTGAGTTGCCCCCTTAGGGATTGATGATACCTCAATCCTACCAATGATATTACAATTTTAAGAGGCCTTAGTTGAACAGCTCTAGTTTATAAGCGTGTTGAACATTTGCTTACTGCTATTAGAGAACTCCTTCAGCCCTTTCTCCTTATTTAGGCAATGTTCTCATTAAACTCAATGGGGAGAGTAAATAAAAGGAGTAGGCTTTGGGCTGTATATTAATGCAACTTTGGAGTATTGGTTGTAATCAAGGCTGGTAAGAAATAGGGAAGACAGAGAATGGGTGCTGCCTCAGTTTGGAAGTGTTGGTGTGTTTAAAATGGTTTGTGAAGTCAAACTCAGATTTTCATACTTATCTGTGAGTGTTGGCTGAGAAGGATTCAGGAGAAATTAAAGCATTACTAATGAATATGTGAAAAATATAATGTAACTTACTGTAAAATAACTTAGGCATCATCATATCATGGGTTCAGGTCTGCTTCCTGAGACATGGAAGCAAAGGATACTTTGTGACTTTACTGGTGACATTACCTCCCCAGTGTATAAGGGTCCTACAAAATCAGACCTTGAATCCAGCCTGCCTGTCTTCTGTGGTGCTACAGCACTAAAATGCACCCCTAAAATGCAAAAATGTTCTATTAAGACCTTCCTTCCGCATCAGCTGCTGGGTCTGTACACAGCAGGTGAGTTTGTGTCGCACCTTGTTAAAGGGTGACATGCTGAAGTGTGACAGGCAGCCTCTGCGCCGCTTCGTCCTCTGCAGCACTGGGCTGTCTTGTCCCAACAGATATCCAGCCTGTTGCACCCAGCCCTGGCATGATGTCTCTGAGACCTTCTGCCCTTAAGCTTGCTGTCACACGCATGCCACAATAAAGCCATCAATAGGTAAATAACAAATTGAGCAATTTTACAGAAATGCTTAGCTATGCAGACAGCACTTGTACAGAAATGAATATGTGTTAAGGAGAAAGCCTGCTCCATATGGGACACATCACAAACCTTTTGGCCTTATCACAAACATCATGGGATTCAGAGAAAAATTAATCCCATCGTAAAACAGATAGGATGATTTCCCATCAGAACTGGCCATATTCAAGAGGGAGCCTCAAGTTTTTTGTTACATTAAGCACCTATTTTTCATATAGGGTAGAAGTATCCCAGACTTAGACTTAGCTTCTATCTTTAAAATGGCAATAAAACACCTTTCTTCCAGGTAAGCCTTGCACACTCACATTACTGAATATGAGATACTCAGATACCATGACAGGGCTGAGCAAATAGCTGAAATAAGATGGGAGTAAGGGAACTGTGATGAGCAGTGTGCATAGGTCTCTTTCTTCTAGGAAAAGAATTTACTGTAACATGTGGGGATTCGTTTTGGTTCCTTTCCTAATACATAAAATTTGGCAAAACACCAATGGTGTTGGAAAGCTGTTTGTTTCTCACTCGGTAAGGATTCAGGCAGTGAACACTGATTTGAACACACAAACCCCAGCTCCTCCCTGTGTCTGCTCATCTGACCCATAATCTCAACTACCATTTGGTTCATCCAGGCTCCAGTCCTGTGCCTGATACCACCCACATCTGACCAGATGGACACTATGAAAGAAATTCTGAGAACATGAAAAGCATTGAAACCCTTCCGTGCTTCCTCCAGATTTGGAAATATTTCAAAGTTTATTTCAAAGAAATCGTATTTGAGAGGAATGAACCTTAATGCTGAGCACCTGTTGAGTTTCCTTCTCCTTTAGAGGCTGCACAGGAACCAGAGTAAAGTGAAAAAGTGCAGAATCAAAGTCATGAACAGAATTCTTTTAGAGCCTGTGGTATTAAATCAAATCTATCAGCAATCTAGCAGGCTTGTTTTCTAATCAGTAAGTGTAAGATGGATAATTGAATGGTAAAGCTAAAATCTTTTATCACTGCTGGAAATGGTTAGATCTTACAGGTGCTTTCATCTGGAAAGCCCTAAATTATAGCACTTACGTGACTCATCATATCTTTAATAGTGGGAGATGCACACACACCTTGGGAAACATACAGGAAACTACAGCATGGGTGTCACAGAGTGCTGGTTTTGTAACGGTGATCTCTTTTCTCATCCACTTCGTGCAAGCTGATGTTAAGAGGATTTCTGTGTGCTTAGTTAAAAGAAAACTGACATCTTTGAAAATGTCTTTCTATAAAGTTTGTGTTAAACTGGAAACAAAGGTTTGGTGAGTTGGTAAGAGTTCTGCATATGCATGGATGTAAAAACGTCCTTTTTTTTGCATATTGGTCTAATTTAATGGCTTCCACTTAGGTTTTTTTTTTTTCCCCACTGTTCACTAACCGTCTGTTTCTTTTCAGGAAGGAAATGCAGGAGAGAAGGAAAACGGCAGAAGCGTACTAATAGATTGGATTCTTGCTTTGTGTCTCCATTCAGGTTTCCTTAATAAGCCTCATAGCCAACACGCTTGGATACTCTGAGATGGGCCCCATCAAATCCCTCAGGACCCTCCGAGCTCTGAGACCACTAAGAGCATTGTCACGATTTGAAGGGATGAGGGTAAGAGTACATAAAGCACCGATCAAAGCTGAAATGCATGACAACAAGCATGGAACGGGGCCCTGTTGCACTTGGTTTTGTCTTCATTTTGTCTGCCAAAGGAAATGACTGATAATGCTGCATCAAAACAACAAAATCAGAAATCCCTCCTTTGTCTTGATTACAATTGTATCGTTACAACTTTATCCTCTGGTGGATTTAATGATAAACTAATCCTGCTGCCTAACTTGTCATATTTCACTTCAAAAAACAGCTTTTTGGCAGAGGAAGCATCTGGCTAACAATTACCTCTCAATTATAAGGCATACCAAGGGAATAACCAAGCTACAAGTTTGCTCCCTGCTTTTGACGTGTATTAAAATAAGACTGACTGGGAAAGTTCTTAAGGACTTTTTCACTGATAATTAGAGGAAAAATTAGAAATGCCAGAGATATGGAAAGCAAATGAATAAATACACAAAGTTTTTCCTTTGAACAGATAAGAGTTTTAATGTGTGATATCAGGACTAACATTAAAACCGTGTATCTTGTGTTTGTTTTTCTGCCTTGGGGATCCATCTCTCTCCCTTTCTCACTCCTTTGCCGGCATGGGTGTATCAGCATAGCATACCTCTCTGTTTGTAAGCCTGCTGCACTAATCAATCACAGTCTAGATGGGTGCTTTGTTTATTTAATTCTTTGCACCATGCATAACCTGCAAAAGATGAGAACTGTCTTCTGTACGAGCTGAGGTTACTGCTAATGGCTACTTGCAGATTGCATAGCAAGATAAAGCCGATCTGTGACAAAATTCCACGTAAGACAACACGCATTCTCTCTGGAGAGCCCACATCTCCCTACTAGGTCAAAGAAGCCTCAGTTTTTATACTGAGGTATATTTAGGGTAAAATTTTGCATAGGCAAAATTCAGGGCAAAATTTTGCATAGGCAAAAATTTTGGTCTGAATCATCAGTAACTAAATGTAGTTCATGTAGTTCATGCGTGGAATTCCTTGCAATTCAATGTTCTCATTGCAATACCATTGCAGTAAGACAGACAGAAGGCTAGGAGAGCCTAACCTGTGAGACAACCCAGGAAACCTGGTAATAGGGCAATGTGTGAGAACCTGTTATCCATAGTTTGCCTGTTCTGTCGATCGCCAATCTTAAGGATCTACGGTTTTGTTCCACAGAACTTGTGATTCTCTAAATCACATAATTTGTGTGAATGAAGATTGGAAAAATGTAACCGCAGACCATTCTCATCTATGTTAGTATTAAAACAAAAAGATTCAAAAGGATCTATTCATCTGGGCACTCAGACCTGCATTGTTTGTTCACCACACCCCTTCCAACAAACACAGGCAATATTGTAAAGGTTTTTCATAAAACAGAACAAAAGCAAACTGCAGATCCTCATCTGGTACAAAGTGATGTTGTACTACTGAGGTTAATAAGGGTCTCAGTCTTAGGCCATCTGATGACCTCACTCCGTCTTTATGAAACATACATGGTTGAACAAAAGTTGGTTTCTGCAAAAGCTGTAGTAGTTTGACTACCAGAGTGATTTGGGCATGGACTCTCTCAAATCAATTTATATTTGGCTTATGAAGGCTTAGCTTCTACTGGTGGATTTGCAAGCTCAAGTGAAACCCCTTTAAGATACTCTAAGCTGACATAAGAATGCTCCCTCGTGACTTTGTGTCAGCTTAATTAAATTGGATTCAAACTTAAAAGCAGTGGGCAGACTAGAGCAAAGCATTGGAAGAGTGAGAAACTGAAGTAGGAAAGAACTAATGTGAAAATGCGCACATCTCTGAGAGGCTCTCTGAGAACAGCAAAAGGTTGGCTTGGTGGAGATCCGACATGGCGTAGACACGTGGTGCTGCATCAGCCCAGCAAGTTTCCTTACAAACACATCCATAGTTGTCACTCCCCCCAGTGCCTGACTCAACATCACTTTTCCTTCCTGTACCATTGCTGCAGCTGAAATGTATTCAGTCTTTCTGAGCTACCAGAGGTAGTGAATTAGCTTGTAAACTATGATAAAGTGTAATTGAGAATACGTGCTATTGGAAAATGAAATCACTTTATTTTTGGTGTGTCTAACCACACTTAACACAACTAGGGACAGTTAGACCTTTTATTATTAGGAGTTCATATGCTCCAGAATGCACAGGAAAATTGCCAGCGCAGTGATGGATTAAATCATGATAATGTTGAGAAGCAAACACCAACAGTAAGGAAATAATAATAGTTTGCTCTAGTATAAAGTCTGTTTCTTGAATAACTCAAGGACTTCTGCATGGTAAGAGCAGGAGCAAGAAAGTTGTCACTGCAGTAAAAGACTTTGTTCATGTACCTAAATTTTGGAAACAACTGGTCCTGAGGCTAAGGCACAGAGTAGCACTTTGATGGATGGCCAGTGACCTGTGTGTTGGAAGTAAGTGTGTGTTGGCACCCCTCATCCCATCAGAGAGGTCTGCAGAATAAGGCAGAAAGCCATCCTGCCCCTCTGTCCCCCCGAAACAACACTTTAGTGAATACACTCGGTATATAAAGATACCTTAGGACCAGTCATGTTGTGCATTTGCCGCCACCACCCGTCAGCCACCACTTTTTTCCAAACCATGCCCACAGTAAATTAGCTTAGGTCTGCCTGCCCCAGGTCATGCAGTCTCCATGTCTCCCCGTCTCTTGCCCATCAGGGAATTATTTCGAGAGGTTCCACTTCTCCGCAAGGCTCTTCCCAGCAAGGAAGGTTATTGCAGTATTTCAAAAGGATAAATGGGTGGATGATAGACTGTTTAATGTGAAACTGATCCTAGGCAAAGTCACGGTGAGGCTGCTACAAGATACATGCAGGAAAGAAATAGCATAATTAATGCTAGTTAGCATGATTTCATGGGAATAGTTCTTGTGAAACTGATCTGGTCCTTTGATTTGATTACAAATCATGCTGATGATGGTAACTGTGCTGATATAATATCCTTAGATTTCAGAGAGGGATCTGGTACCACGGGATGTTGTGATAAAAAGCATGAGCTTTGTACCAAGCCAAGTAAACATACTTTAAATTAACTTAAAATGGATGGTGGATCTCAAAATTTTAATTGTAAATAGTGATGACATTGTAAATTCAGTGATGAGTGTCCCAGGGTGAGGGATTCTTCACAGTAAGAACTGTCCTTAATCTGGACTTTAGCATCTGGAAGAAAATGTAAAATCTTTGCTGACAGGACACAAAGTGAGTGGGGTAGTAAGTGATATTACAGATAAGGGAATTATACTGACTGATCTGGATCACAGCGAAAACCAGATCAGTTGTGCAACATGCATTTTAATAAAACCACACACATCATACATGGCGGGAGCAGGAAAGTAGGTCACTCTGGGGACATTTCTTGGAAAACAGCAGCTAAGAGGGACTTAGGGATTGGGACTGCTGGTCAGCAGGACACAGACCTTTGGGCAGGTCTGACAAACGAGGTGACTATTACAGTCCTTCAATACACAAGATAGAGATTTGGACCACTGAAAATTAGGGCATGGGGTGGCTCGGTTTCTAGGCTATCCCTCAAGAAGTCACTGGGAAGGTGGCTCCACCTATAAAAGCACTGATGGAAACCAAGAGGTTTGAAACCTTTTCTTAAAAGTACTTATATATGACACTGTTTCAAGATGCAGCAGAAATTCAGCCCTTCCCATGGCAAGTTTAGTAGCTAAACTTTTAATGTGAATTTATGATAATAACTTGCCCTCACATATCTAGATCTTTAAGACCTCTTGCTTGTCCCAGTGCAATTCAGGAGCGCTTCCAGGAGGCCAGATGGCATCGGGCTGGTGTAAGAGCAGCAGCAGGGAGAGAAGAATCAAATCCTCTGTTAATAATTCATTTGGAGAGGTGTTGCAGGATTTGCTCCAGTTTCATGTCATGTTTCATTATCTACGAGCTATTGAGCATAATTTGGCAGACGGAACAAAGCAGGATGCAGGCACGGCCGTGGCTCACCCTGCTGAAACCTGGATGTCTGTGTCCTGTGGCAGGGTTACGGATGGGAGGTGGGTGCAGATGTGACATAAGTGCAGTGGCTTTGTGCTGGCACAGATTAAAGTCGAACGAAAACATTTCCACACATAGAAGCAAATTAAAGCTATTTTGACAAGGGCTGAGAGTGTCTTCAAAAAAGCCCTTGATTTAGGAATTATTTCACATTTTTATTATCACAGTAAACTCAGTCTTAAAACAATTAGGTTAGGAATTGAAAAACATCCAAAACTGAAAGAAAAAATTAGGGGGAAAAATGAAAAGTCATTAGGAATGAGCTTGTACAACAACAACAACAAAAAAGGTCAAGCAGCTTTTCTTGTGTGAAAATTATCTTCATTCATAAATGCACAAAATAGAAATCTGGGTTTTGAAAGATTTACATAATTTTGTATTGTATATTGTAGATGAAGCTGCTGCTATACATGCACATTTTACTCTTCCGTTTTTTCTTCTTCCTCAACGCTGAAAAAAAATGACGGGGAAACAAATTTTACATTATTGGCTTGTCAGAAAATTGGACAGTAACACAAGAGAAAACAAGAGCTGACATTTCCCATAATCAGATTCACAACTGAATAAAATTTAATTTTTATGGATCAATATCACCTTGTCTCGGTTTCAGAAACATAGAAGGGGAAGTGCTCAGTGTCTGCCTACCAGATTTTAATCTCTAAAGCATGAGACAGAGATGGAGACAAATCTATGCAGAGGGGCTGGTGTCTTCAGCAGTGCTATCAGGCAGCTTTGCCTGGACCATGCAATGGCAGGATCTCCAAAAGCTATGAGTATGGAGAAACCTTATAAACTATGGTCAGAGGAAGGGGAAGAACTACATTTTGAGATAGGGCTCTTCTCTCAGAAATCATCTTTAGCATGATGTCTGGCACGCATAACTTCTTAATACTTAAAGCATTAAATAAAGTGCATGCTGACTGGTTGATCCCCTAGTATTGTAAAGCTGTGTTCAAAACTGGCAGCTATAGAGCATCGGTAGATGTTCTGACCTTTATGCCTTTCATACAGCTTCAGAATGGTGTCCATTAGCCGTGCTGTCATGCCCACACCTTAAAAACTCCTTCCGAACTTCATTTTGATATATGGTTTTACACAGGGGTTTACAGCCCTGCCTGGGTTGGTGTGGTGGAACTTCACAGCATGTCATGGGAAAACTTAAAGGGTGTTTTGTTATTGTTTTTGTTATCTGTTTGTTTGTTTCTGTTAAATTATAATGGTTTCACTGATTTAATCATGCGCACTGACCATGGAGAGGAACTTGGTTTAGTACGGTATATCTCAATAAGTTAGTATTTAAACAAACCAAATTAATCACAGGTAGAGTTCACATCCTAAGCGTTATGGAAGCTTGAGTTCAGTAAAAGATTTCAGAAACCTTTTCCGGCCTATTTTGAGATAGCGATGCGCCCCAGTAATTTCCAATTAATTGCATGATTATTCGAGATTGTCTGACTGAAGTGTATTATCCAGTAGGAGCTGGGAGGTCATGATGACTTTACAGATCACTCCTGAATTAAAAGATTCCTCTGGAAAAAAAAATAATCTTCCCTCTGGAAAAAAACATTAATAATTCTGGTTTTTTTTTCTTTCTCTCCCTTTTCACCTAAGGTGGTGGTCAATGCCCTTGTGGGAGCCATCCCTTCCATCATGAACGTTCTGCTTGTCTGCCTCATCTTCTGGCTCATCTTTAGCATCATGGGAGTGAACCTGTTTGCTGGGAAGTTTGGGAAGTGCATTAATAAGACAGAAGGAGATATGCCTTTAGACTCTAAAATAATTAACAACATGAGTGACTGCATACTCTATAATGTTTCTGGCACATTTTACTGGACAAAAGTTAAAGTTAACTTTGATAATGTTGGTGCTGGGTACCTGGCTCTGCTACAAGTGGTAAGTGCGACCACCTGAAAGTAAACTCTAATGGGCAAGTGTTGCTTATTCCCATTGAAATGGATCAGAATCATAGGATTGAGTTAACCTCTGTAGTTTTCTGATTTGTTTTGTTTTGTTTTGAGCCATACTCATTAGGGGAATGCCTTTCCTCAAGTGAAAATGACTCATATACGGCATATTCATTTGGCCTAGAGATATTTATGGCAGCTTCTGGTTTTATTCTGAGCTTCTGATGCATCACTAATGTAGTCTTCTCAGAGGTGATTGAGCTATTGAGGTGAATTAAAGACTATTTTTTCAATGTTGTAATCCAAAGTGAAGTTCGGATCCAGAAGCAAAAAGTCCTGGTGCAGGGGGAGGACTTTTTGTGCGGAGTGCACTGGCCTGCCTGAATCAACTGGGACATCATTGTTCCCTGCCAGGAAAAAAAAAATGAAGTTACAGTACCTTCAACTGCTCAGCTAAGTTATTGCATAAAGCTGGAGTTGTGGAGGAATCTTGATTTACAGTCCTTTGCGGTGTTTGATCTATAAAGACAGAAGTGAGACACTTTTATGACCTTTTTCAGTAGGAAATGTAAAACATGGATAAACGGATTGTATACACAGAGATTGAAGGTGTTGGAAGACAGCACAGACTAATGGGTACAGCCACAGAAGACTCCATCCTCTGTCCGGACTCCGCCATTGGCCTGCAGAGTGGTTTAAGGCAAATTGCTTTGTGTTTCAGTTCCATGGGGCCCTCATATAAAATGGTAGCAATGATACTTCTTTCTGTTGTTCCTAATTTGCTCTGAAGCCTAGTGATGGCAAGGGATGGACACGTGCTAGGAATGTTGGTTGTGCTGGATTTTATGTAAGCAGAGTGAAACAAATCCTTCAGTACATCCTTGGACAGGGAGGTTGCTGTCTTGAAGTCCCTGTGATGGCATCATCATTTAGATAAAATCTTGCATGCTGGGTGCTTGGTTCAGTTGTCGTACATAGGCATCCAGTACCCTTTGCAATGCCTCTTGCCCCCACCTGTCCTTCCAAGCGGACGTGGGCCTCTCATAGGTCCCCCATCCTCTCTTCCACACCTACTGCTTCCCCTGATACAAATTTGCTTTCCACCAGATGTATTTTTAATCTTTCACAGGCACATGAGCTATCTTTGTGAAGTAGCTCTCCTTTAGCCTTCTATACTCTGGTCTTGGTACATATACATTGGAGTTTGAGTTTTTTTTGAATACTGTCCATGGAGTCTTTGCTTTCATAGCCTCTGGAAAGCAGAAGGGTTAGAATGTGCAAAACCCCTTTTGGTTCTTTTCATGTCAAAAAGTTGAACTGAGAGTAGGAGCTTTCATCTTTTGCATGTAATTATGATATTCAGCTCACCCATGAAGGGTAGATTAACTCACTTTGAACAGCTTTAATTAGATTTTCCATTCTATATAGTGTTTTCTTTGTCTTTTACTTAAACATCCAATCTAGCTGAGCAAAAATTTCCAGGTTTAAAGTATTGCGCCTCACCTGAAGCTTTGTATCTCCTCCATGACTGCATGCCAGATGCCTCATTTGTTTGGTCAAAAAAATGCATCAGAGGGTATACCAAGCAAAGCTTTTCTAAAGAACACAGGAATTAGGGAAGCATCAGAATTTCTCTTCTAGTCAAGTTATGGAGACCTGCCTCTGAGTTAAGTAAATATAATGAACCCAGACCTGAGCAGCCTTCTGCCAGATGGCCATGAATTCCTATGTTGTTTTCATTTCTGAGATCTCTTTATCATCTAAAAGGGAAGGAGACAGGCCTGAGTTTGTGGGTCCTGCTGATGGAAAGGGTAGAGTTATTCCTTCACCATTTCTTCTACAAGACCCAAATTCCAGCTTTCTGAAATTCTGCAACTTTCCCTAAATTGTCACTTCCAAAGGAGTAACCTGAAGTGGTTTCTTTTGCTGTTCTGCAGTACCAGTTGCTGGGCACTTGGCACTGGTGATACTGGTTGCATTCAGCATGTGGGACTGCCTTATTTTGGGATCAGTGATGGCAGCAAAAACATAACTGGTCACAAGTTGGATCTCGGCACATTACTGAAGGAACAGGTATTCCAGTTTTCCAGCAGAAAGTGGACTTGATGACCCTGCAGGTTTCTTTCAAACCTATGATCCTGTATTGAGTAGCAGGGAAGTAGAGTTTCCAGTTGCAGAAGTGCAAAAGAATTGCCATAGAGATGGAGTCTGTGCAGGCCAAACAAACTGATTATGGCAGGAAATGAAGGAGTCCTAAAACCTTGCTCAGCTTCTAGGGCAGGTGCCGGCTCCTTCCTCCAGGAGGAAGAGCAGGAGCCAGATGCCATTAGGGGATTGATTTCAACTTTCATCCTGCACCTGGAGCTCTTCTGTCTGCTGCTAACAACAGGCTTAGGCAATAAAATGTAAAGATGACACCCACAGAAAAGGAGCCCAAACATCTGGATCTCTTTTGCCAGACTCCAGCCGAGGAGTGTCGGTTACAGGTACTTCTTGCCAAATATGCTCCATATGGGCTCGCATTTCATGAGCAAGCTGCTTTAGGAATTGCAGGGGATCAGTTAACAGCTCAGCTCGCCTAAGAGGACAGACACATTGCTGCATCTTTGTGCATGCCGAGACAGCATGTAGCAATGATGAGATAAGCATTTTGGTTACAACCCTCAGGGATGCAAAATATGAGCTTTTAAGTGGGACTTGTCTTTTGAGTGTTGACATTTTCAGCTTCTTTAAATGACTCTGAATTACCTTTAGATGCTGGGATATATATCTGAAAATCCAAATGGAAATGTGTAAAGCAAATCCGTCTGCCTAATGTTCTGTCTTCACTTCTACAGCGTCTTTGAAAGAAATGAAAAGTTGCTACTACAGCACCTTTAAAGCTTACAGCTATCTAGATGCAGACTTTCTGACAACGTAGCTGAAAACCTTGTGAAACTTTTCCCAAATAGCCTTTGCTTTTTTTCTACATCGTTTAGGATCAGTGATGTTGTTCTGAAGATGTCTTAGCTACTACCTCTTTGAATTAACGAGTTTGTGAAAACATTCCTGTGAAGTGGTGATTCCAGATTTAAGCTTCTCAGGCTCACAAGAAGACTGTCTCACAACAGGTTACTAAAATAGGGTGCAGACTCCACTCATTCTACAAGCAAGGGGAATACCTTATTCATGGAGAGGAGAAGATCTTTATTATCATGACTTTCTAATATACAGGAAGGATGATTCACTCTGCTGGGGATTTAATCCCTTAACATCCTAATCTATTAGGAAAAATTATTACTACAACCCAGTGCTTCAGTAATGTTTGTTCTATATTCCCAGAATTGCTTTGCAGATCTCAACACACATATCTTAAATTTCCAGTAGGAATTCTTCGTTTCCATTGCAGGATCCTTGCCTTCATATTATGAACACCTCCACATATTTTTTTTGCTTGTAATTTCAGCAATCTATTGAAGAATACCAAGAGAACAAGTCGTTTCTCACCCAGCATCTGGTTTGCTTGGAAAAGAGCTCCTTAGCGGGGAAGAGACTTACAGCAATTCGGTCCTACAACTCTTTGTCACTCTGGGTCTCCAGACAGGGAATGGAAACAACGGGAGCCCTCCTGCTGGGAATTAAAAATTAAAATGCAGCAACCAGGAGCTGTAGAGTTAAATCAGCCCCTCAGGCCAGATGCGAAGTCACGACTGAGCTCATAAATCAGCTACAAAATGGTCATGAGACAGTGGCGTGTGTCTAAAGTTACTGAGTGACATGATCTCTTGCACTCCACTAAACAATATACTGCATTTTACTTTCACCATGGATGCAAAATGTTCAGAAAATCAATACAAACAAATACTGAACAAACCATATTTTGGTACACCAGAGCTTATTTCTCTGTATGTGCAAAGATCAGGAGCAAGCAGTGGTTCAGGAGGCAATGCCCTTGGAGCCCACGTAGCCCAGTGGCCATGCAGACACCTGGGGTGCTCTGGTGTGTCCAGTGCTCGGTGGTGCCCTCCCCAGCAAAATAATGATTAAATGAATATTTGGTATAAAATTGCTAATACAATGAAATTGAACAAACTGGAAAAATCAGCGGAAAAGCCAGCAGATAGTGGTGTTAGGACAGCCGTCTTAAATATGAGTAATTTGGCTGTACTGTTGGCAACTCTGTCTTAGCTTTCAGAAATTTCTGTCAACAGTAGCAAATCTTGAAGAAGCATTTCAGAAACGTGGGGACCAATACTACTGTCTTCAACAGCAGTCATTTTTATGTCAGTATTGCAATCCTTTTCTAGAAAAACAAGTTCCCTCGGGCAGATGTAAGGGCTTGTTTTATTTTAAGGTACCATTTGGTTATACAATAAATGGCTTGAGGGCATCTAGTGCCGGCCCACCGATCCTCCCCACTAATTTGCTGCACTGCAGCTCTAACCACCAGTCAAATAACAGCACGTAATCCCATCCCAGGATTTTATCAGTAGATAATCTCATCACATGACAGTTTCAGTAAAAAATGGTGTTTCTCTGGATAGCTTCCAGGCAGGATAATATCACAAACACTCCCATGAAGATTTTGTCACTTCCTTATCCAGAGTGTAAGTGGTTACTAATTCCAGATAAATAATTTCTTTCCCCAGTGTTGTATTTCTTTCATTCTCAGTATCTCTTACTCTCTGCAGATGAAGTGTCTAGGGAAGCTTTCCAGAAGCCTGGTGGATTTTTAATTCCCCTCCTTCTGGACAACTGGGAAAAGCAGAAAATCACAGTTCTTCATTCTCTTAGTATTTATTTTCATCAGAACACTTCATCATCTGTTATCACTACAAACCACTGTCTTGCAGTAGAGTCTCTTGCCTCTGTGGTACACATTGAGAGGTAAAATAGCTACTCCAGAGGAAAGATTTCCTCCCAAGTGGGAGAAAAGTACAGGCTAAGATCATATCATTGTGTGACACAGGCAGAAGGGTTTCTTGTTTCATCCTGTCCAACTTTCCTGAACAGCAGTTTGAGCTGGGAGCTGCAAGTGGCTGTGATGACACCAGTAAATCTTTCAGCAGATTAGAAAGAGAACAGCAAAAAAATAAAATATTAGAAGAGCTAAGGAGGTTTGGTGTGACAGGTTTAAATAATTAGTTGTTTCGATAAAACTGCTGATCATTCTTGTACACACTTTATATCCGAAGTGTTTTCTAATACACTGTACCATGGCGTAGATTTTCCAAAGGGTTCTGATATGGGGGGTTAATCTCTTTTACTCAGTAGATTAAAAAATATACCCTTTCAAACACTATTTTTATATGCATTCATGAGAAATAAATATGGTTGACCTCTGGTACAACATTTTCCTTTGGCTCAGTAGTGTTCAGAGGAAAACCGAATGGCAGCATTACCTTCAGGGCTAATTTAATAACAGAAAGTATATAATGGAGCATTTCTAAAACCACTGGATGTACCCAGCTCAACAGAAATGCCTGGTTTTCTCCTGGGAACCCCTGGCCAAATTCCCATTAGCATTATCTGGACTTGTATGCCTACAGACCACAGAGAAAATTCAACCTAGTTGTCAGTAGGATTAAAAAAAAAAATACTGGGCATGGGTCTTTCATGCATGCTAGTGCAAATCCAATTAAATCAATGCATCTAAAGATGCCTCATTATCTACTCACCGATTTTAAATCCAGGGTAAGACTAAGTGGGTCAGAAGTCAAATGCGAAACATCCCCAGCAGACTATTATGAAGGTAATGTGGCTTAGGCCAGAGCAGGACCTAATGCCATGTATGTTTGGTACCAGACCATGTCTAATGAGAGGCATATATTGAGAGCAGAGTCAGGCTTTTGCTACGGAATAGCAAAAATCACTTCTTTGTGTTTCTTCTGGGAGCTGACAGCACTGTCCTTTCTTCGTTTTCTTCTTTGCAGGCTCCAGTAATAGATACCGATTTCTGTGGAGTCTCTCCTTTTTTAAACACTTAAAAAAATAATTAGAAACCCTGATTTAAAGGAAAAAAAAAAAAAAAAAGAAGAGGCAAAACTGAATAGTAAAGCAGGCTGAGTTTCCTTGGCCAGTCTCACAGCAGGTGCTGTTTGTCTTTGCTCCTTTCAAGTCAGCTGCAATCTGTGCAGCTCCCCAGCTTTGACATTGCCTTGATTCATCCTGTTTTAGAGGAGGTCGGGATACAAGCTTCTGTGCAACCCTAAAACATACCTAGTGCTGTCAGTCTGAACGAGCATTATGGATGGGCTCCATCTCTCCTGGTCAAAAGAAGTTCCTACTCAAACTTCACATGATTTAATTGCCATGTTTTCAATTTCTATTAAAAGCTTCTGTTGTATCCCTGCAATTGCGGAAAATCAGAGAACAACATGAAAGTCTCCAGGAGAAAACCATTATGGAATGATTTTAAATGACTAAATGAACATAAGCCCATGGGTAGATGTTGCTTTAAAGGAGAAACAATTGATTAGTTGTGAAGAACATGCTCTACACTGTGTTTTGGAAAGTGATCACAGTGATGATATCATTTCAAGATAGGCTTATTTAATATGCTTAATTATGTATTTTGTGGTTTCTTTTCAGGCCACATTTAAAGGCTGGATGGATATTATGTATGCAGCTGTGGATTCACGAGAGGTAGGTCACTGCAAGGAAAGGAATTATTTCCTTTTCCATTGACTTTTCCAGCATTCACGATGTTTAGCAACAACAAAAATATATGCAGGTTGCCAGTCCCTGTCTTCCTTTGCTTGAGACCATTGCAGACCTTCATTTTTTTGCAGCTGGTGCTGAATTCTCATGACCCTGAGATTAAATCAAGTGCAGCCCTCAGTTCTATACAACCAATTTATCTATTTGTACTGCAAAACTCCCAGCACAGAATGACACCTCCAGAGTGAGACTGAGTCTACCAAAAACCTAAATTGTCTTCTGTGTTTCCTCTGCTCTTACCACTGATAACCATATTTTTCATGGATCTAATTTTTGATTACTGGAACTTATTTAAAAGTTTTGTGTGTGTGTGTGTGTGCGCATGTTTTGTTGTATTTTGTTTATTTTTTGTTTGGTTTTCTTGAATAGAAGGAGATGTTGTCTCCTTTTTCTTTTTTAATAGTTTTAAAGGCACAAGATTACTCTTGCTGTTAATTTTTGAGGTAGCTACTGGGTATGAATGGGATTTTGACAGGGTGAATTGAGTAACAGGGAGTTGAGCCCTGAATGGAAGGACAAATGGTGGAAAATCCTCCTGCCATCAACAAGACAGAGAAGTACCTGGTCTGGTGGGAGGTGTCCCTGCCCATGTCAGGGGGGTGGAACTAGAAGACCTTTAAGGTCCCTTGCAACCCAAACCTCTCTGTGATTCTATGATTCTATGTTCTATGATTCTATTACAGCATAGTCGTGGTGTTGATTTATTCTTCTTCCACATGTATATGTACATCCTCCTTGCAGCTGAATGAAGCACAAGGGTTACACATGAGAAAATATGGCACTTAGGGAAAAGTGAGCTTCTAGTACAAGCATCTTGGTCAGATATCTGGAGCTGGTAGGGCAAACCTGAGTATTTTTGCTGTAAATGCATTACATGTGGTTTGAGGTTATCAGAACACATTACTCGGTCCTTCAGCAAGATCTCTGGTAGCTTTGCTGCTGGTTGAAGACAGTACCTAGTGCAAGTTTTCAAAGATATTGACACTATGGGAGCAAAAAATGATAGCAGTAAGAGTCAAACCCTGGCATTGCAGCTCTTGCACCCCCCCAAAAAAGCATGTGCCCACACAAGCAGCAGATGAGAATCTGGGAAGGCAGAGCCACCCCTGGTGCAACCAGGCTTTTTTGAAAGAGGCTGATTTGTTCCTTTCTCTGAGCTAGATAAGCTGTTGAAAGCCCAGGACTCCAGAGATTTGTGACTCCAGGTTTGTGCCATAGGTTTTTTGGATACCATTTCCTCCTTAGAAAAGTTCTTTCTGATGCGGATATTGCTATCAAAATGCTTTGCATACTGAGTTCTCTATTAAGAAGGCACTTACCATTCTACAGCAGCCATCTGATGGTTCATTTCTACTCATCATAAAAGAAGGATTGTACTTCTAAATACCTTTATTCTCAGTGCAGAGATTTTTCAGTAACATTTAATCATACTGCGATCATACTTTTGTTTTTTCAAAGTACTATTACTTTGTATAAAATTAGGGATAAGCAGAAGACTGATTCTTTTCCCCTTCTGGGTTCAGGCTGAGAACATTTAATAGGATTTATTCTGAAGTTGCACTTTTTGAAGCAGTGTGATCGCTGTGACAGTATTATGAAATGTAGCTGAATTGACCGTGGCATTTCAGATACCAGTAGTAAACTTCAGCAGAGACTGTGGAGTGCTGACTCTGCTAGTGGCAGTTACACTGCTTTTCTTCTTTGATAATCTTTGTTGCCGATGGACAGGTTTCTTTGAACTGCATTAATATTTTGG
This sequence comes from Cygnus atratus, assembly GCF_013377495.2. Classification (NCBI taxonomy): domain Eukaryota; kingdom Metazoa; phylum Chordata; class Aves; order Anseriformes; family Anatidae; genus Cygnus; species Cygnus atratus. Next base: position 6,186,844 of record NC_066363.1, read on the forward strand.
TCTGTGCAGATCTTGTGTCATTTTCATGTTTTCCCTTTTCCCTTTGCAGTGTGAGGAGCAGCCTGAATGGGAATGTAATTTGTACATGTACCTGTACTTTGTGATTTTCATCATCTTTGGATCTTTCTTCACACTGAACCTCTTCATTGGTGTCATCATTGACAATTTTAACCAACAGAAGAAAAAGATAAGTAGTTGCATATGCTGCACATCACCTTGCAGGCACTGCAGAGACCAGGGCAAGGGATAGATTTATAAAGCAGCAGCTTTGCCACGTTAGTCTTGAGATTAACAATAACACAACTATCCTGAGGGACTTTTACAAAAGCACAGTTGTGCTTAATCTCCCCATAGAACGAGTGTCCTGAAAATACTGATGGGAATTATACTTCCTGCGGAAAGCAGTGAAGCATCTCCAGGCAGATGGGAGGTCTGGTGCAAATCCTGCATGCTCAGGCATGCAGCAGGCTGCCCCAAGAGCTGTGTTTCTGACTGCTTTGTAGGCTTTAAACAGAGGGCTGAAGTTCTTACATTTTACCTCTGGCCCTACACTTATCTCTAGTGCAGACAGGACCTGACGCCGAGCCTTGCTCCCCCCGATGGTCTGCACTGCTCTGTCTCCTGCCCTTCGCTTCCATGCAATAAGCAGCTCCCAGCATTTCATCTTCTCAGACGCTTGTTAGATATTTGATGAAAGCTGCATGAAAAGAGAAACAAGAAAAGAGAAATCCAGCAGTGCTGGACTTTGGATGGAGACAGTTCTTTTCATCGAAAGTAACAACTTTGTTCTCACCCTATACTTAGGTGGCCAAGACATCTTTATGACAGAAGAACAGAAAAAGTATTATAACGCAATGAAAAAGCTGGGATCTAAGAAACCTCAAAAGCCAATCCCAAGGCCATTGGTAAGAATGACGTAATTCAATTGAACGATGTATAATAAATGGAGATTTATTTAATAGAATAAATGTAATTCAATTTCCCAGCGTAGAAAAGGTGATAGTTCCCAGACGAAAACCACTCTGAATTTACATATTTTGATTTTGGCCAGTATTTGCAAGCCTACTGAACAGTGTAGTATAAAATTCCAACTGTTCTGCCGTATTGATTAACAGTCCAATTTACATACGCAGCCATGCCAGTCGCCATGTGTCTGCATTGAATGAATTCATGGCCCCAGCCCAATGTCTTTTTCCAGTAGTTTGTAATGAGTAAATGAGTTTTAAAACCCTATCATCCAACTATCCATCATCATCTTCTTGTTTCTGAAATTTTAATCAGAAACCATATGTAGTTTATTTTCCTCTACTTCCTGATGAATCAGGAGACAATCATGTCATCATTTTGACACAGTTCGAATTTCCTAACAACCCTCTCCTTTCCTCCAGAACAAATACCAAGGTTTTATTTTTGACGTCGTCTCAAAACAAGCCTTTGATGTCTCCATCATGATTCTTATCTGCCTTAACATGGTTACCATGATGGTGGAAACGGATGATCAAAGTCAAGAAAAAGTGAACATCCTCCACAAAATCAACATGCTTTTTGTTGCCATTTTCACCGGGGAGTGCATCATCAAAATGCTGGCTCTGCGACACTACTACTTCACCAATGGCTGGAACATCTTTGACTTTGTCGTCGTGATTCTGTCTATCGTAGGTAGGTGGATCTGGGTGGCAGGGAAGCATTTTCACCCAAACTCCAAAGTTAAAAAGACCGACGTAAACTTAATTAGACAGAGTTGAAGGCTTCGTGGAATAAAGTGCACTTAGAGAACTGGATCCTAAGCAATTTTTAATATTTAAATAATACAATGTAACACTGCCTAATTTGTGTGATCATGGATATGATGGGATGTATTAGACAACCAAATCTGTTCAGTGCCAAAACTCTGATGGTAGTGATGAAGATAACAAATATCATCCTATCACACCCTAGTACTGATTCCAATGTACATGACCATAAAACGTGGTTTGGCTCCATACACTTAACCTGTGTTCTGGATAACAGCCTAAGACAGAGAAGTGAAAAAGCCACGTGAAAAGGGCACATGTGAATTGCTATTGTTTTGTTATTTACTTTTTTGTACACCAGCATGAAAAAGTCCTTCAGGTCAGCTGTGGGCAGGTGCAGTGAGTCTCACTGCTGTCAGCCCTGTATAGGTGAATGTAGGGTGTCCTGTTAGGAAAACAGAACTATCTCCTCATTGACTGATGCTCCTGTTGCTCTAAACCCTTTGGTGGACCAGGAAACCTGCAAAGTCTCAATACAGGAGATCCACACTGCCCAGAGATCAGCCTGCATTTTGGGGGCATTGAATCAGCCAAGCCCGCACAGATTTCAGAGATTTGGGTCACCAGGGAACATCACGGGCATACAGCTGTCATCAGAGCCTTGATGCTGGATGCTGTGGACCTGTCCATAGCAGCCAGTTAACCAGAGCCATCACATTGGCCATAGCACTGTCCCACAATCAAACAGGTGATTTCAGATACAGAGGGGACTTGGGCTATCCAACAGAGCCCCTGCCAGCATGGGAGTGGGGAGACATGGGCTGGGCATGGCTCCTTGTGTCTGCAGACTGTTGGCATTGGACAATCTGGACAAAACTGCTCTTATTTCTGCAGGGAAGAGAGTTTAGCCACAGGGGTGCAAGCTTAGCACCCATCTAGAAAAGTGAAAAAATTAATAAGCAAGCAACCAATCAGATTTCCAGTAGGAATTTGCACCGTTTTGGTGATAGTTCATAAAAACAGACCCAGCACACAATGCTGACATTTTGCAAAGAAAAATATTTTCAAATCATAAAAATTCTGACCAGCAGCACTCCAGATAAATGGCTCAGGGGGGTCATGACCAAAAACTGCAAATATCTGTGTCCTGTCTGAACTGATCCTGGTTTCTCATTCCCAATAATTGAGTTTTCCCTTAATAAACTGTCCCTACCATCAACACCTTTGCTCATAGTCTCAACAAAATTTGCATGGATTAAATGGGCATGAAAATGCTAATGAGAATGCCATTTCCTTTATCTTGGGTCTTCCAGTTTGTGGAACTTTTCATTGATTTTGTCCATAATCCTCATTGATTTCTCTAAAGGGAATCAGGGATTATTTCCAAGGTACTAACTCGCTGTTTGTCTTTTCTTTTCAAGGCACCGTACTTTCTGACATCATTCAGAAATATTTTTTCTCTCCTACACTCTTCAGAGTCATTCGCTTGGCTCGGATTGGCCGGATCCTGAGACTCATCCGGGGAGCCAAAGGAATTCGAACTCTCCTTTTTGCCTTAATGATGTCCTTACCTGCTTTGTTCAACATTGGCCTCTTGCTGTTTCTGGTCATGTTCATTTATGCCATTTTTGGCATGGCTAATTTTGCCTATGTTAAGAAGGAATATGGGATTGATGACATGTTCAACTTCCAAACCTTTGCTAACAGCATGCTCTGTCTCTTCCAAATCACAACGTCAGCTGGTTGGGATGGTCTTCTCAATCCTATTTTGAACACTGGACCACCGTATTGCGACCCAAACCTTCCAAATGCAAATGGTTCAAAGGGAGACTGCGGAAGTCCTGCCGTAGGGATTTTATTCTTTGTTACTTATATCATTATATCATTTCTCATTGTTGTAAACATGTATATAGCCATTATTTTAGAGAACTTCAGTGTAGCCACTGAGGAAAGTACAGAGCCTCTAAGTGAGGATGATTTTGATATGTTCTATGAAATCTGGGAGAAGTTCGACCCTGAAGCCACTCAGTTTATTGAGTATTCTGCACTTTCAGACTTTGCAGATGCACTGTCGGAACCTTTGCGCATAGCGAAACCAAACAAAATCAAACTCATAGCAATGGACCTGCCCATGGTCAGTGGAGATAGGATCCATTGCCTGGATATTTTGTTTGCTTTTACAAAAAGGGTGCTAGGAGAATCTGGAGAAATGGATGCCCTTAAAATCCAAATGGAAGAAAAGTTCATGGCAGCGAATCCGTCTAAGATCTCGTACGAACCAATAACAACAACTCTCAGACGGAAACAAGAAGAGGTCTCTGCCATTGTCATCCAGCGGGCCTACAGGAGACATTTGTTTCGGCGCTCCATGAAGCAGGCATCTTACTTATACCGGCACAGAACTTTTGACGGCAGCATCCTCGAGGACGATGCACCCGAGAAGGAGGGTCTCATTGCATTCATGATGAATGAAAACTACGGCAGGCCAATAGACAAATCAGAAACGCTGTCCTCCACGTCCTTCCCTCCATCCTACGACAGCGTCACCAGAGGGACAAGCGATAATCTCCAGCTGAAGCTGACAGACTCGAGCAAAAGCGACGAGGCTATAGATTGTCTGCTCTCGCCGGACAGGGATAAAGAATCAATTGTTTAAATGTTTGTTTAGAATGCTTTAAAATATTGTTTACAGAATGTAATGCTGTAACTACACTACGATTGAAGCAGCCTTCTTACTAAACATTAGTTGCAAAAGAAAGAATGGAGTTTTTACCCTTAACTACAGGAGTCTAATAAGTCATATAACCTTTGACCCTGCTCTTTTTGACTTGGCTCAATATTTATATTTATATATGCACAGGAAGAATCTTGGCAGGGTCATAGCTGTTATATCAATGGTGTGAATACAAATATGCTAAACTTTAAAACAGTAAACACAATGTATATCTATCCACAGATAAAGCCTGGCTGTATACATTCATTTAAGGTCTTACTCATAATAGTGTGTTTACTTATGGCGATGTATGACCTTGCATTCTAAAAAGAAAAAAAAATATATCACAGCTGCTGTAGCAAAATGTAACACTTACTGTATATGTTGTGAATGGTCTTTCATAAATTTATTATATTTGATATTTTTTTACTTAAAAAAAATGTCTCTTTTTCCATGGAGATTAATGATCCTTACACTCTTCATGATGAACTCTGAGTCAAGGTAATAGGAACTTGTGGGATCCCCATCGTTTGAAGAGGAAAGTTGTTGCAAAGTAAACTATCAAATTAGCGACATTTTAACTGTTTATTACATTAAGCCCTCCCCGTTGGGACTTGCAACTGCTCATCAGCAGGAATAAAAAACAAACAAAACCAAACAAACAAAAACAACAACAGAGAAGGAAATGATGTCAAAATAATAGGAGAAATGGCTTGTTCTGTCCTTCAGGAAACTAGACAGTAATGGATTCTGTTTGTAAAACTGTTAATAAAAGCACTCATTTTTTAGTATGTTTCAAGAATCTGCTTTGAATACTGCAATCAAACTCACCATAGAAGTAGTGCATCACATTGTGTGTAGTGCTCCAAGGCACCATCTATGCTGGCAAAATTTCTGTTAAGGGCGTGGGATAGGTTACATTTTCCCAAGAACACTGAGCTAAGCAGCCTTATTGGAAACTCTGAACATTGACATTACTCCAAAAAATAGTACTATTAATAATAACAACATCAATTGGGTCACGAGGAACAGCTGCAACAGTGTGATCAAGAAGGTGGGAGGGGAATTGCCCCTGGATCTGTATGTAACTTCTGATGTTTAGAAACCTATCTTCTCAGTGTCCATCCTTCATTTTATCAGACAGTACAGTTAGAGTACTGGGGAAGGACAAGAAATAGAGGAACCAATAATAACAATCTGCTAAAAAATATAAATATCCTCATTCCTGCAGGCAAAGGAATATTTACAGCTGATGTATCCATCAGCTTCAGGCCAAAGAAATGACAACAGAGTGGAAGGTGGATGTGTGGCTGTAGAAAAGTATTAGAGGTTTTACATGCTAACATAGATTATTATTTATTATTAAACTTTCATCCTTGATAGAATGTGAGAAAGTATTTATGGAACGTAGAGAGAAATCTGTCATTGCAGACAAGTTCTTTCTTTTTCACCTTCAGACTGATTGTACTTGGGTTTGGTTGGACTTCATAAAAAATCTTGAGATCTCTGTAATGAGCCATTGCACTTTAAGGAAGAGTAACTGTGCTTTTCACCTTGGAGAAGCAAAGATATCAAGAATGTATTTAAGGTGTATTGTGATTGACATTAGTTACATCCCAGGTTGTAAAGGTGTCAAAATCCACATGGGGTTGGTTGGCAACAAGAATTAAAGCAACATGTTACAGTGAAGTTTGTCTATGGCCATTGTTATCTGTCCTCTAAACAAGTCAAAATATGTAAAGACAACATGTCAAAAGGATGACTATGTATCTGTGTAAATATGGGCTAATATATTCTCTCCATTCATTGAGAGGTGTCTCAGGCATTCACTTGAGAGTGGTCTATTGGTTAATTCAGAGGATTTGCCATCAGGATTCCTGGGGTCTATTCCTGATTCTTACTACATGATTTTTAGGCAAATAATTGAACCTATCTGTGCCTCAGTTTACCCATCTGTAAAATGGGGATAATAATACTTACCTACCTCACAGGGGTGTTGTAAGACTTTCTGGTTGCAAAGTGCTATAAGGGAATGAAATGTACTATATAAGTATTATTATAATCATGCTCTCTTGCCCTTTTAACCCCATGTCTATGGTGTATAACATAGGGCTGTTCCTCTGGAGATTTTGTTGCCTTTAAATCTTGTATGTAATTAGATTCTAACCTAAGGGAACTACTCTTTGTTCCTTAGAGTGAAAACACTCTTTATTCTTTCCTCCCTCCTCACTACCCTCCCCCCAAGTCCCCATCCCCATCCCCCAAAAAAGAAAATCGCTCAAGGCTTCTCAAATTAGAGAAACTTTATACAGATTCCCTGTGTATTTATGCTGTAATCTTATTCTGACTGTACATATCACCCAGAAAGAGAATGCAATTTTTATATTTATATGCATATATATATATACACACATACATATACCTATACATATATAAGTATCTTGTGAGTTTATAGAGTGGCTGACACTCAGAGGACACAACTTACTGATTAAAATGTTTTGTTCTCAATGGGATTTATTGATCGTTAGAAACGAGCTGCTGCCTATAATGACACTGTTTAATTAGGAAATAGTACATGAATTACTTGCTGAACAAGCATTTATTGGCTGATGACTGGTAAAATTATTTTCCTTTTAAAGCTTCAGAAAAAAAAAAAAGGAAAAATACTTAGAAAAAGGAGCATTTCTTATCTGATTTTTATCATACAATATAAACTGTTCAAAACAAAAAAATTAAAAAAATAAAAACCTTCACACAGCTGTGCTGTGTTGATCACTCTGTTTTACAAATATTTTAATTATTTACCACTTATATTAGAACTTGCCTTCTTAATATATTCAACTGATATTCTTAATAAAAGTGAGGCCAATGATGAATAGGATGTAATGGGAAGATTAGCTGGTCAATGATTATACTAGAGAAGAGCTCTTTCTCTGGTCATTTCACCCTTGCGTTAAAGGTTTTATTGTCCTTGCTGTGAGATCCTGTAGTACTAATGCAATACAACTGATTGTGTTTTCTACCCAAAACCTGTTAAAAAAGTGTTAATTAAAAAAAAAAAATCTGAAAGAGGATCTTAACTATAGATGTTTACAGTGCAACTATCTAAAAAATGAATTGTAAATTACTTTCAAAGGCTTTGTAATTGGAAGGTTGGTTTTCCATTGGGTTTTCGATTTTGTTGAACATTTCTTTAGATCCAAAGAAAGTATGGTATCTTTGTATGGTATGCAGAACTCCCCTCAAAAACTTCAACTATCCTCAGTTGCAGATCTTTATTAATGGAGATGCTGATCCAAATCCAGCAACAATATGACCTCCCAGTACAGTAGTGATTTAGTTAAAGATACTGACTCAATAGTTGGCCCACACTGTCTATAAGCATGGTGAGTGCTACCATTTTTATTGTTGATTTGTTCAATAAAGGCTACTACATGAATCACTCAAGCTACAAAAAAAAGCAAGGAAAATATCAGCCGATATCATAGGACATATTAAGCTGTTTGTACCTGGAAAAAAAATCAAGTTTATTATGTTTCTTTATTAAATAAATAAGGATAACAAATATTTCCTGTGCCAATTATTATTACTATTATTTGTTATTTTACCAACATTTATGTGATTTCTCTGGCTTTGTTCAGCACCTTTGTTTGAGTGACTTTTGTTAGAAGGCCAGTCAATGAAATCCCCTCCAGTTCATCTTGCATTGTAAGGCTAACTACTGGGCATTAAAGGCTTGAGCCAAAGCTTGTTGAAATTGATGGAGAATTTCTGGGTACTTCAGCCGGATTTGAAGCAGACTCAAAAGCTTTTCTTCAAAGAGAGTAATTTATAGGATGAGCCTTGCATTGTTATTTCAACCCATCCTGCCTGGTAGAATTAGTTGGTAGAGTAGGAGTTTTACTGAAAATATGAGATCCCACTAAGAGAACTGAAAAAATAATATATTTTCTTACACTTTCAAGTGTAATTATATAGATTTGCCTTTTGGTTGTTAGTGTTTTTTTCAGTTATACGCTAAAATTCTCACTAAACAATCATTCATGCCATAATCCTGGAATGAGATAGATGACCACACTTGGAGCTCTTCCCTTAACTCTTCTCGGCATTGATTGAATTAGCCTTATCTCCACATAGGCTTGCACCAATTCAGTTACTCTTTCAGTGCTCTGATTTATATTTAAACAAGGAAAGGTTTCTAATCACATTAAAACAGAAGAAAACGGAGCCAGTTTAAACTACAGTCAAAGAGTCCAATCAGTCTTTCGAGTTAGTTTAATAAAATAAGTTTATTATTATTATCACTTTTACATTAACCTGGAGCAATCTGGCCTTTTTTTTTTTTTTTTTTTTTATACTTAATAAGCATTTACTAAAATGTGTCTCGTAATCATATGACTTCCGAGTATTCATGTATATGGAATAAATCTGGCTGAAATTTTTTCAGCAATGTATTTTTGATTGGAAGGAGCCATTTATTGAAATAAAAAATTCTCTACTGAGATGTGTCAGGTTAAATAAGGATGTTCTTTGTTAGAATTTGTCAGCAAAATTCCCATGGGAAGGAAATTTAGTCATAATCCCTACTGTGAAGATTTCTATGCCTAGATTTTTACCAGAATTGCCTAACTCCTATGTGTGTGCTACCATCACTGTGCTGGGTCTGTTTTGGGTTATGGGCCTCTCTTCATTTTCATGCAGAACTTGGGGAAATTTCTAAAAGGTTTAGATATTTCCCATTTCAGGATGAAATTTCATAAATATATTGACTATTTTTTTCAAAAGGATTTCTTTTTTTTTCCAGCCCTAGGAGGGAACCCAGAGGACTGGCTTCTCAGTTAATGCCAGTTTTTACAAAGGTTTTTTGTTTGTTTGCTTGCTTTTTGAAATCAAATTGTGTTGAATTTACAAATCCTCAAACCTAGTCAATCAAACCTGTCTGCAGTCTCTGAGATTAGAGACAGGCTCTTCAATCCCCAGATTCACCCTGTGATTTTGCAGTGGTTTCAGTTCCTTTCTACTTCTGATGCAAATCAGCTCATAAGTACCAGGATCATTTTGGAAATAAGTCTGTGTTTGCATAGACAATAAGAGCAGTGCAAGCAAACTCAGGCACTTAATATATATATATAGATAGATATACACACATATTAGCAGCTTGCTTTAGATTTAGACATAGTTTTTATAGTAACCAAAAGCTGCTGTATGAAGAGCAGAAGTAAAAAGAAATGTGGTGCCGTGAGAAGTTTGTGCTGGGTTCTGGTATTAAAGGACACCGATGTGGGATGACAGCAAGTGTTGCATTTCTGACAACAGAGATGAATTTTTCTCCTATTTGCTGGGGTGCTGAGACAAGAACAGAACTGGGAAAAAAAGGAAGAAGGGAAGAGAAAGAGAAAGAGAGAAAGAGAAAGAGAGAAAGAGAGAAAGAGAGAGAGAAAGAGAAAGAGAGAAAGAGAGAAAGAGAGAGAGAAAGAGAAAGAGAGAAAGAGAGAAAGAAAGAGAAAGAGAGATAGAGAAAGAAAGAAAAGAAAAAGAAAGAAAGAAAGAAAGAAAGAAAGAAAGAAAGAAAGAAAAGAAAGAAAAGAAAGAAAGAGAAAGAATAGAAACAAAAAGAAAAAAATGCCCACAAAACTGTAAATGAATAGGGCTGCTTCTGCATGTCAGTTCTGCCAGCTAGCTGTGAAAGATGGGCCTCACTGGGTGAAGAACAAACATGGAAATCCTTCTGAGTGTTTACATATTGCAAAGAAATAGCACCCGTGTCAAAGGGAAAGCATGTGAAAGCAAATAGGCCAAGGGGAATAACTATTGGCAGCAAGCAAAAAATGCTTCAGAGTCAAACGTCACCGATAACCCCGTGAGGGCCGGAGGTGTTGGACCGCAGTGTGGGCCCGGTTTTGTCAGCACCTCCACACGAGCTATTTTAGCAAGCTGACAAGCCTCTGAGCGGCTCCTGGGCTGTGTGCTCATGCCACGGCAAAGTTTTGGAGACAGCTTCCAGGGTTAGATCCCAGCGGTCACCCTGCCTGGTGGTGGGCCGCAAGACTGTGCAAGCCCATGGCCTTAGGGGGGCTTTGTGCCCTGGAAGTTAGCTGTACTGAGTGCCGTGCTGGCACTGTGCAACCTGGAGAGGAGGAGGCTCAGTGAGGCCTTATCGACGTCTGTAAACACCTGAAGAGAGGGTGTAACAAGGCCGGAGCCAGGCTCCTTTCAGTGGTGCCCAGTGCCACGACAGGAGGCAGTGGGCCCAGCCTGGAGCCCAGGAGGTTCCCCTGACCCCCGGGCTGTGCCGGGTGGGTGGCGGAGCCCTGGCCCAGGCAGCCCAGAGGCTGTGGGGTCTCCTCCTTGGAGAGCTCCAGAAGCCACCTGGCCATGGGCCTGGGCACCCTGCTCGGGGTGGCCCTGCTGGGGCAGGGGCTGGGCCCGAGGGACCCCGAGGTGCTGCCAGCCTCACCAGGCTGTGATTCTGTGCTCAGGTTTTTCAGATTTTATTTATTTTTTACTAACTATATTAGAAACAAACAAAAACACACACACGAGGATTTAAGACAAAAGCAGCGAAGACTGAGGAAGTTATGATAAAATCGTGCAAAGTGGTCCTGCAAGGAGTTAAAATCCTTTCCCATGCTAAAAGGTGACTTGAAGTGCATACCTGTGTTTTAAAAAGTCTGTGTTATCTGTGAAATCCCGGTCATCCTAAAGCCTAAGGGAATTTAGCACTTGCCCTTAGGGCAGACAGGTTTGCAACCCTTTTTTTTTTTTTTTTTCAAACAGATTGCCCCAGTTGTTCACATTAGTCTTAATTTTTAATCTCCTCAAACCTGCAGACCAAGCATAAAGCAAATAATTTTCATTTTTAGCTCAGGGACAAGCTGTGCAAGTGAGGAGGATTCATACAGAAGACACAAACCTGGAGTCACGGGTCCCGATGCACATAGGGCAATCCAGCACTTGGTGGACTTGGTCACATCATGGACTGCATCTTTATTGCATCGAAAGGAAATTTTATTTATGTATTTATTTATTCTGAGCACCGCCTGGGTCCTACCAGGAAGAAACTGCGGGCATGGCTTGTCTTGATGATGTCCAAGGAAGAAAGGAGACTCAAAGGTAAGTGAATTCCTACAAATTTTGTGAAAATAAGCATCTGGGGAGATACCCACTGTGGGGCTTCTGGGAGCAGGGAAAGTTGTGAGGAGTTCAGGTCTCAAGGGAAGACAAAACATTTTAATAGAGATGACAAATCTTAAAATTGCCTCAGCTGAAGGGGGAATAATTAATCTGCACTTGCTTAACCACCAGGAACCATCAACTCCATGGCGAGAAGCATGGGAAATCAGATGTTGTCAGTTCTGGTGCCTCAAGATTTGTTTGGATTGACTTTACTACGGAGTGGGAGGATGTTCAGGACAGAACCTACTGTACATTTTGATGAGGAGATGGGAGGATGCATCTTAGGAGTAAGATCAGCCTGTGTGCCTCTCTCCCTTGCTGCACTTCTGTGAAGGGAACTTTCTCATCAAATACTTTAGGAATTGAGAAAACATGAGAAAGGTGTGGGATGGGAGTACACTGGTATTTTGATTTGCTTTGGTATGAGAAGCTATTGAGCAGTGGATGGGTGAGAGGGTAAGCCAAGAGGTATCTCAGCAGTGATGACATTGGGACAAATCCCTTCGAAAAGGAGATGCTTAACTCAATACTCAGCAGTGATGTAGCTCAGGGTTGTGTGCAGTGCCACAATGGACACTCTATGTGTGTGCAGCACAGATAACTGCTTATCTGCACAGCTGGTGCTCCCATATTCATTCATCCCCTGAGAAAAGCTGCAGGCTTTAGCTGGGCAGGCTCTCCAGCCTCAGGGCTTCACTGCCCAGAAGGCTGCCCTGATTGTCCTCATCTGGCACTGCTGGGTCCAGGCAGCAGGGAGGCACAGAGGGCAGCGGTCTGGATGTGCTCCTGCAATTGGATTCACCTCCCAGAAAGTGTAACACAGCACTGAGATACAGTAGGTCAAAAGAGAAAAGTGAGGCATTAGAAAATATGGGCAAAGAAGATAAGATCCCCTTTAATTATTTGAATTCTAAAAGTCAAGGTTCAGTTTGGGACTTGGATTCAAGTCCTCTTCCTGCTCATTATCAGAGGAAAGCCCCTCTGAAACCCTGTAATATTCAGCCAAAGTGCTGCTATCCTTATTCACAGTTTTAAGCCACATAGTTTCTCTCCTTTCCAAAGAACAGGGCACAATGAAAAGATTTATGTTGGTATAAGGTAAGAAAGAAGAAACATGATTTTTAATTATTTTTTTTTTTAAAGCTTAAATTTGTTGCTGTTGAAACCATGGTGAAACTTCTTTATCCAGGAGTGTGTGCCTGCCAAAAATGCAGCATCTTTTAAAAGTACTGGAAATAGAGCAGGGCTAAATGAATGATCCCGCTTTACTGAGAAGAGAATGGAGGCCAGCGGAGAAACCACCTAACTCCTCTCAGACTGAGGCTTGCTAGGCTTGAGGGAGGTCTTCATTTTGCTGCAAGCTTTTAGTGGTTGACCAGAAGGGTAAAACTGGGCTTCTGACACTATTGCGAGCCTTAGTGCATCTGAAGATAAGTTGTCCACTGCAAAAATAGGCACACATGGTGCAAGAAGAAGCCAAATGAGTGTGCAGGAGTCAGGTGTGACCATTGAGGATAAAGCCCCCATCTGTTACCCACTGTTGACCCATGCTCTTGCACTCCACCAGGAGAAGGTCCTGAATTTCACACACGGTGTGCATGTGCTGGGAACCATAAGCCACCACGGTTGCAGAGCTTATTTTTGGGTAGGGTCTCAAGGACTTAACAGCTTCAGGGGCCAGAGCGTGAACCTGCTACCCAGCAGCTGTGATCTCCTCACACCTCAGCCTCTGTGGGAAGATCAGCCTGAAGATTAGTCAGCCTTCGCATTCTTGGAGTGCTTGGCATAGAAACACTCCTGGGCATTGACAAGGGGAAGGTGAAGGGCTACCCAGGCTCCAGAAGGCGGTAAATGTGGCCCCTGTCCAAATCTAACAGGGGTAGTAGGGCTTTATAAGGTTATATGTGACATGGGGTGTGGGGGATGACTCTGGTTTACACCTCTCAAGTCAGTTCAGTGTCACAAGGCAGATTGGGAATTTGCAGCAAAAGGGTACTTGCAGCAAAACAATATTGTCACTTCCATGAAAGCAACCTGGGTACATCCTCCTTAGGGATTTGCCTTGGAGGAAACTCCAAATAAAATTAGTGAGGGCTCTCCAGAGTTAAAAAAAAAAAAAAAAAAAAAAAAAAGAGAGAGAGAGATTAGAACTTGATCTTGTAGGAATCTTTTTATCTGGTGATGTTTGTAATTGGTGATCATAGTTTTTGTAATCCTCTCCATTCCTGGTGTAGGTAGCTGATGGTTGCAAGTATGACAGTTCTGGTCTCGGAGCTGTGTCCAAAGCCCTGAAGCCTGAAGCTTAAGGTCCTTACCCAGCTCTAATTTGAGAGCTTTGACTCTCACACCAGCTGACTGCATGGATTAAATGCATGTAAATACCTTCATAGCGACTAGCAAAACATACTCGTGATGTTATCCTAAATTGGGATGCTGTCTTTCCAGGGGTGTCAGTTTGATGTTATCGCCTACTCAGCAAATAATTCCCTTTATCGAAGAAGGAGGATTTCCAGTGATGCCCACTCACAACCAGCTTCTTTATCCTTTAACTCTGCTTTCTGCTGTGCTTTGCCATAATTAAAGTTGGCTTTCTAAATGCCATGGTGCAAAGATGCAGATTCTAATGCTTCGATATCATCTCTATTTCAGCTCAGCCTGCTGTGAGTCACTCTGATGTCTGCACCTTGCTGCTCCATCTTATTGGTCTTTGAAAGAGTGAGGAGGAGAGCTCCCATTACAAACACTCATCTCCCTCCCCAGCTAATGGGGTCAGACAGGTCTGCCTGCAGGGGACAGATTTTCTTAAGGGTGTCATGTCACTGAGAAGAGCTGTGAGAAGGTGGGCTCTTGAATACGATTCCAGTGTTCCTTAGCTTACAGCACTTGCTAAACCACACTGCCCAAGGCAGTGCCTCACACCCAGCATGAAACAGGCTTTGCTCCCTTACCCCTCCAAAATGCTTGAGACTCTCTGCGCTGTCTCCAAGTGCTAGTTTTCTGCTTATTTCCCTATTTGTAGGGATATACTCCCAAAGAACCTCATTAATTTCTGATTGTTATTTCTTTACTTTGGCTGTAGGAATTTGGTGAGTGCAATAAAAATGTGGTGTCAACCTCAGACCTCAGTAGCTTTGGAGCAGTGAGTCAGGCAGGTTTTTACTTGCATGGACCACTTCTTGTGCTGTATTTCCAGCTCATACAGTTTACCTTCATGCTGGTAACCGAAATGAGACGTAGGTGGTTCTCTTGCTTAGAGACTACATAACATGGCAGGACTAAACTCTGATCCCTCTGAACAGGGTCTCACCTTCCAACCTGCTTAGCTGGAACAGTCCTTGGCCAGACTGAACCCTGAAGAACATGTTTGGGAGTTGCAAATTTACCAGATCAGAAGTGTCTTGGAGATCTTTCACAGTTCAAACTTCAGGGCTGGCTGCTAGACCAGCCTCCAGCAAAGCTTCGAGACCTCCCAAGAAGGAAAACAGCTTCTGGTAAGAGAAGAATAAAGAAGACAAGCAGCTGATAATGGGAGAGAAGCAATGAGAAAAGGGAAGAGATATGAGGAGATAGGGGGATTAAATGTGGGTGGCAAGGGATAATCTGGGGAAACCCCCAAGCAGAGCTGCTTCCACTACCAGAAAATGCCCAAGGAGCAAGCTGACAGCCTTGGGGTCCAGACGATGGTGTGCCCCCACCAAGGTCTGCGCCTGCCCATGTCTTGTTTAGTGGTATGGGAATAATCATATTGACAAAGGGCTCACACGCCAGGGTAGTAACCCAGGGAGCTCCCCAGTCAGGCTGCTTCTCTGTCTGTTCAGTCCTGATGAAACACCTCTCTGATCTGCCGAGTCACCAGAAAGCGTGATATATTCTGGTTTGAGAATATTCCCTGCAAGCTCCTAGGAACTGAGGGCTTTGAAAAATGGATGTCTGATGTTTTTTTCACAAGGCTGACCAATCTCATCAGCTTGTAAAAAATAAAAACACAAAGGCTAGTCTGCGTACGTGTATGTGGAAATACACAGCTGCAGGAGGATTTTGGAGAGAGATTTACTCAGAGAGGACTCTACTTCTCCATTCTGAGCTCCTGAAGACATTTGTCGGAGCCAAAGCAAGCTCTTCATTTTTAGAGGATGGAGAAGGAAGGCTATTTTACCCTCTGAAAACGAGTGCAACGTTAATGAAGCCAAAACCACAAAAGGGCTCAGTTACACTTACATTACAAGCTCACCACAAAATCTAATGTTGGTGGAGTTCGAATGTCTGCTGGCTCGCAAGAAGATGACCACAAGGAATGCAAAGCACGGTCTGGGTACTGCTGTCCCCACTCCTGGGGAGACAACCTGCTGAGCTGGAGACTGCCCCAGGCAGCTGGCAGCCTATGATATGAGTGTGGTTTGCAGTCCTCTTTGCTTCCTGCTTGCTAAGTCTCTTCCTGTTTGTTTACAGGGGGTCACAGAAGGAGACAGGAGGCTCCCTGTGGTGGAGACAACTCATCTCACCAGTGATGGCAATGTTGTCACAAGACCCAAGGCCAGAGTGAGACAAATGCATCTGACTCAGCAGTAAATTTGCTTTCCTCCTACCCCCACATGCAGCATGACTACTGCTGATCCATAAAGGATGCTCTGGGCATCTCTCGTAACAGCAGCTGTCCCTCTCTTCGGAGCACAGAGGCATCTAAGAAATCTTGGTATGTCTCCTGCCACACTCGGCAGGAAATCTCAAACCACACTGCAGGCTAAAAGTGATCTTGCAGCAGGGCCAAAAGGTTCAAGACCCAGCCGTCCTTGTCATAGCACATTAAAAATGGTTAATCATTCAGCCGTGCACAGGCAAAGGCTTTTATGTAGAGCAAATGTAATCTTCTGCCACAAATCACAGTGAGAAAGTGTGGGCAAGCTCCAGGAGCTAGCTTTCTGCTGACGCTTGGACTTTGTACAGATTGCATGCTCGGCAAGACCCAGGTCTCTGGGAGGGGAAAATAAGTCAAGGATTCCCCTTTTCTGTGACAGATGCCTTCCAAGGAGCAGACAACTGATGCCCCCTAGCCACAGGGTGAATGCAGTCTGTCCCGTGTCGCTCACAGACGTTAGCAGTCATGTGCTTTCTGGAAATGCTGCTGCTCCTTTCCTTTTTCCCTCCCCCAGGTCTCTGCATGGAGGTAATCAGCTCATCGCTGCTTAGTCGTGAGCTCTGTCAGGACTTTCCCTGACTTTCAGGGGGGGAAATGCAGCCAGAAGATGTTTTTCTTTCACTAGCCGAGCAAAGTTCCAAATTCAAACATTTTGATCAACATTACGTTAAACATTTTGACTGAATCAAAACTATATGTATATTTATTAGGGGTAGCTTTGACTGAAGACATCACGCAGAAATATCATGCTTAAATATTGAACTCTGCCAGTTTTCTCTCTGCATACACTGTTTCCTTTTTTGCTTTCTGTTTCATTAAAGTTCAGCCTAAGAGCATCTCCATCCTTGGTCGGACTTGGACATCCAGTTGGTGTAAGACGCTCCTGGTCCCACTCTTGGTGTTACACGTCAAAGAACTTCATTTTTCTCTAGCACCACTCCAGCCTGAAGATGCATCATATCCTGGAGGTCAAATCTCCCTTGCCCATCAGAGTTTTTGTAGCACCTGAGAGCATCCCTACGTGGCTGACTGTGGCTGTGAGCTGCTGCAGTGTGGCACTGTGCTGGTGTGGCTGCCCCAGCTCTGCCCAGATCCAGCCCACTCCTCAGCTAGGCTCTGTACGTCAAACCCAGACCTGGCCATGAACAAAGATATTTTTCGCCCTAGGTGGCTGATGCTGTAAAGAATCAAGATCATCCAGTATCTTTTCAAATGACTGGAAATATTTCTGTGCTATTAACAACTTAGCTATGTCCAACCACATGCAAAAATGAAAAAGGGGATAAGAAGTACCCTGTTGAGAAGCAGCAATGTAAATTTGTTATCTGAAGCCTGTTTTGCTCAAATTTTTTTGCTTAACATTTGTTGTCCTCTCTATCATCTTTGCTTTCCACAGAGCAGCCAAAGCAAATGACCACAGTCCTAGAGGATTTTGGTGGAAGTGGCCACAGTTATAATCTCCTCCACAGATTCCTTCCAAATATACAGTGACATATTGCCTCTCTGCGTATTGTTTTGGCTGTGGGACTGTCAGAGCCTGCGCCATCAGGACTTGCTGTCCCATTTCGTGTTGCTTTCTGAATGAAGCACAAGAGCTGCCGTGGGGTGCCCAGTGCCAGCATCACTGTCTGTACCCGAACGCGTGGAGGGCCAGGTACTCTTCTGCTACAGTTAGGTTCATGAAAAGGATCACTGCTCTTCCCCCTGTGGTTCAACACTTCTAATATTCTTGCATAAGTAACCGACTGAGCCATTTGTAGCTGAATTCAGCTGATAGCATTGCTCTGAAACAGCAAATCTGTGACTTTTTGGTCTTGTGCTCCCCGTGAACAAACCAACCCAGGGATAAAGGGCTCCCTCTCGCTTTAAAAACATAAACCCTCACTCTGCCCATGTGTTTCTGGTGGGCTAGAAAACATTCACATTGCAACAGCCACCACTGAAATGTGGTCACTTCTGGGAAGAGAAGCAGCTGCTGTTCACTGAGGGAAGGGCGGCTTTGTGGTTTGGGCAGTGGTGGGAGCTCGGGATTTTTTTCTGGTAACACCACTGCTGGAAGCCGCAGCATCATGTAGACATGCCTTTGCAGGATGGACTTTGCACAGCTCAGGTGCTGGTGGCAATGTAACCACAGACATGAGCACAGAGCCCTCAATAAACTGATTTATTGTCTTTCTTGGGTAAATGATGCAGCTCATGCTGACCTCTGTGATGTTTTAGCTAGACTGCTGCCAGCCAGCAGGCTTAAAGCAAGCTCAGGTGTCACTGGGCTGTATCCCAAGAAGATCCAAGAAGTGCAACCAAAGGGTTACGTTGTGTATTAACCCCCTGAGGTACCTGCCTGCTTTACCTGCCTTCTGCCAAATGGATGGATGGAGGGTTTGTGCACAGAGGGGTGTAACAAAAAGCAAAGGATTAACTAAAGTTGCTTAATTAGAAGTTAATACCTGCTAAGGTACCCATAAGATTTTCACACACACACAAACCCCCTTTGTTGTTTATTTTTAATCAGAAATATCCCTTTTCAGTGGGGATTTAGGAAATAGGTTGGGAGTTCCCCCAAATGCTCTGTATTGACAGGCGGGATGTCTCAAGGTGTAAGCCTCAGATGCAGGCAGACATAGCAAAAAAAAAAACTGTTTTGCTACATGGTAGAAAACAGAAGAGATAAAGCTGGAAATTGTCAAAATGAAGATGAGCATGAGGTGTCCAGTTGATTTCTTTTCTTTACTTTATATATATATATAATCATATATATATAATTATATATATATATATATATGTTATATATATATATATTTTTTTTTTTTTGGTTCCAGGAAGGAAAGGATCCAGCTGGATCCTATCTCTAGTATGGCTTGTTCCTCTGTAAAGGTAGTAAAAGGCCACCAGAGGTTTTACAATGGGATTCAGATGTGAAGCAACCTTTAAGCACCAGCAATGAGTGGGTTGAATCCATAGAAGCAGCTCTTCCCCGTCCACCACTTTAACACGAAACAGCCATCCAGGGTTTTGGAAGGATGTGCTGGGAGGCAACCGGCTGCAGCGCTGTGTCTGTCGAACCGCAGGACATTTGGGGACATAGGGGATTGGTATCGACAACACAGAAAGTCAAGGACTGTAGGGAGTGACAGCTCAGGATTTTGCTTCTCCTTCCCTCCTGTCTCCTACCTGCCTCGCAGAAGCTGGTGCCACCAAAGTGCCGCAGCACAGCCCCATGGTCAGGCTGCCATGCCATGCCTGGGCAGGACCAACACGTGAGATCGCCTGAAGCAGAGTCAGAGCAGATTTGGGATGGTTAAGATAGCCTTTTGATACCGAGGTGCTAAACCCTGTCTCGGGGCTGTACCCAGCTCCCCGCGATAAAGGCCCGTTCCATTTTGGTGGTGGCACTGCACGGCGCATGCCACAAGGCCAAGTCACAGCGCTGAAAAAGGTAGTGAGACACTCGATACGCCAAACATGTGGTGAATCACAAAGGAGCAGGAAGAAATATTCGATCAGATATTCAACCACATGAACACACTAACCAGCCCGGACGCAGTATATCATCTTCCTCCGAACAACAGCCCCGTGCCTGACAACTGTTACAGTCCATCAGTTATAAACCTCCAGCACACCTCCAGGAGAGTATTTTTTGCTGATATTTTTCTTCATCTGCTTTTTATTTTTTTTTTTTTGGGGGGTGAAGGCTGCTGAAGAGCAACAGTCCCAAGATCCTGAGCCAGCTCCAGGTGCGGGTGCTCCGGGATGTGGCGGTGCGGGGCAGGGGCTGCTGAGCCGCTGCCATCCCCCGCCTGGCAGGGAAGGCTGCATTTGTCAGAAAGCTTCCATTAGTTGTGCATTCCAGCTATAATCTCCCAGCCCGAACACGGCAGCATCTGCTTCAGAGACGGTATTATATAACCGCAATTGGCCTGCACAGAGCCCGTTAAAACCCTGGGCAGGAGAGAGCCATTGATTCCACCACACGAGAGGCAGAGCGGAGCTGTTCTCTAATAAGAGCCTTTCTGTGACTATACCAGCTATACCAACCTTTCCTTTCCTTTCCTTTCCTTTCCTTTCCTTTCCTTTCCTTTCCTTTCCTTTCCTTTCCTTTCCTTTCCTTTCCTTTCCTTTCCTTTCCTTTCCTTTCCTTTCCTTTCCTTTCCTTTCCTTTCCTTTCCTTTCCTTTCCTTTCCTTCCCTTCCCTTCCCTTCCCTTCCCTTCCCTTCCCTTCCCTTCCCTTCCCTTCCCTTCCCTTCCCTTCCCTTCCCTTCCCTTCCCTTCCCTTCCCTTCCCTTCCCTTCCCTTCCCTTCCCTTCCCTTCCCTTCCCTTCCCTTCCCTTCCCTTCCCTTCCCTTCCCTTCCCTTCCCTTCCCTTCCCTTCCCTTCCCTTCCCTTCCCTTCCCTTCCCTTCCCTTCCCTTCCCTCTTTCCAATTTTCCTCTCCTCTCCTCTCCTCTCCTCTCCTCTCCTCTCCTCTCCTCTCCTCTCCTCTCCTCTCCTCTCCTCTCCTCTCCTCTCCTCTCCTCTCCTTCTCCCTTTTTTTTTGCATTTTGGGGCTGTGTCCCTTGCAAATATTCAAAACATGCATCCATGCACAAGTGCTATCTGTTTGAGCTACCGATCTTAAATACAAAGCCCTGAACTACATTGAGAAGTAAGAAGGGTTGTTTTTTGGTTTGGTTTCTTTTTTTTTTTTTCTTTTCCTCTTTCTTTCTTTCTTTCTTTCTTTCTTTCTTTCTTTCTTTCTTTCTTTCTTTCTCTCTTTTCTTTTCTTTTCTTTTCTTTTCTTTTCTTTTCTTTTCTTTTCTTTTCTTTTCTTTTCTTTTCTTTTTCCTTCCTTCCTTCCTTCCTTCCTTCCTTCCTTCGTTCCCTCCTTCCTTCCTTCCTTCCTTCCTTTTCTGTCTGTTTTTTTTTTTTAATTGCTTGCTTGTTTGTTTGTTTCATTTTTTTAATACTTGGAAATGGTGACAGTAGGATTACACGCAGAGGAAACTCCACTGTGTCAGATCTGTTGAGAGGCTAAAAATACGTTCCCTCTTTAGAGGGGGGGAGTGACTGGCAAGTAGTATTAATCTGAAACAGTCTGAGGCAGATAGAAGGATTATAAAGCAGCTCATTTAGGACCGCAGAATTCATTTTCAGTCACTCCTTTGCAAAATGCTTGGTGACTCCTGCGTGCCCAACAGAAGGTCTCTGAAAGCAGTGCAAAGACAGCAGGGAAGGACTTTAGCCCACTTATACACAATTGCAAATCTCTGAGGAGAACATCATTAACTGCACTCAAGTGACAGCCGGGATTAACTTGGCTGAAACCAGCGAAGAAACATGCAACGCTAAAATCGAGGACGCCACAGAAACCTGCTAGGATAAGCTGCCACTACAGCAGCTTTAGGCACTGGAAACCAAGAGGTGCAGTCGGACGCCTCTGCCCCCGCCCTGTGACACTAATGCAGTGGTTTTTACTTGCTTTAAGAGATTGTTTGCACAAGCACATGGGTGTGCCTGTGTGCACAGATTTCGTGCGTGCAGAATCTGTGCATGCGGTGCACATGTGTGCTTATGCACATTTGCATGGGCACACACAGACACGTGTGCATGCTCTCCCTTCCCCTGCAGAGAGGCAGAAGGTCCTGTCCACGCACACCTCTTCAAACCTCTCAGCCTTGCAGCCCCCCCCGAGGTCGCCCCAAAATCCCATTTTGCACAGGCTGCCTTCCGAGGAGTGGGGATGAGCAGGAGAACAAGCCATGCTCTTTAAAAATACACAGGTCACTGCACAGAGAAGGGAAGGGAGGGGATGCAGAAGAGCACCTTCCTTTATTTTTGCTGTCGGTCTGCCAGGCTGGCTCTCGGAGGGCCCCAGCAGCACCCTCTGGTGACCTGAGGTCTCCCAGACAGCCAGCAGCTGCTGAGGAGCCGGGGCTGGGCTCTGCAGCGCTTTTGCCATTACTGGAATAAATCATTCAAAACTCTGACAGTCCCCGGGGAAGGGGGGGGGGGGGTGGTGGCGAAGTCTGAGGTTGCAGATAAGTGATGGAGGAGAAGAAAGAGATGCACTGGTGAAGGTGAGCTCTGTGCAGTCATCCTGTACCAGGGCTGGCTCCGTGCATAGGGACGGTAGTTTGAGCAGGTTATGGTGGTGTGGGCAAGAGAGATGCCCCCATTTCTGCCTGCAAGGAGGTAGTAAGGGCTTACTGATACCTCAGCACCTTGCAGGGTATTCACTCAGTTGATCCTTGGGCATGGTGTCCTCCTATACCACGAACTCCTGCAACAGCATCACCCCAAAATTTAGCCTTTCTGTCATCTCCTGCCCATAATATCAGGCTCCTGCGCACGCATCAGTTCTCCTCTGCTTCCCACTCTGCCCAGGGAATGGCAGATCAGCTCACAGGCTCTAGTGTCTACCCTGCAAGCATTTAAAAGCATGGACTGAAGGCATCCGAAAGATTGCCTGGAGCTCTCAGATGAAAAACCATGCTTTGTAACGTCAATTTCAGTAATCTACTGAATAATCGTAGAATAATTTGGCTTGGAAGACATCCCTGGAGGTCCAACACCCTGCTCAAAGCAGGATTCGCTTCAAGCATCCAAGTCAAATAAGGTTGCTCAGGCCTCCATCTAATGAGGTTTTGAATACCTGCATGGACAGAGGTGGCACAGCCTCCCCGGATCCCTGTTCCAGGCTGCTTCCCTCTCACTGGAATTTTTTTTCTTTTATATCAAAATGATTTTTTTTTTTCCTTACGCTCCTAAGAAAAAGGATATGGCTCCATTTTCTCATTGATCCTATATCAGGTAGGTGAAAGCAGCAGTGTGGTCCCCACTTAGTCTTTCCTTCCCTCGAGGCTGAGGATAACAAGCTTTCTCCTGCTCTTCTCACACACTGTGTCCTCCAATACCCCGACCATCATGGTGTCCCTCTTCTGGACAAGCTCCAGTTTGTTGTATCTCCCTTGAACTGGGAAGGTGTACGACTCCACATTTGTTCTGGGGGCACTCCATGAAGTTCCCATCTGCCCATTTCTCTGCCTGGATTGCAGCCTTGACTTCCAGCGTGTTGTCTGCTCCCTTGTTTCCAGGGAAAGTGATAGCTGGCACATGAGTCTGCTTTTAAATGGCACTTGATGTCTGGTATGTATGGCTTCTGAGATCGGAAAGCAGGAAACTCAAAAAGGTCATTGATTGACTGGTAGGACTGTGCCTCTTTTCTTTTGAGGTGACAACACCAGGCTCCCAATAAGCACATTAACTGAAGGAAGAAAAAAAATGCCTTAAGACATTGTTAAGGAGAATGCCCTGCTACACATTTTCTGGTAAATTAAAGTCCAGTCCAAGTCTTTATGTCTCAGGACTGGTCCAACCAAGTTTTTTACGGAGCACTTCAGCTTCTCCTTCCATTTGTGGTCTGGGAGATGGAGCTGTACTACTGGCCCAGGTGATTTTAATCTCCTCTAATGGAGAAAGAGAGTTATTCTTGGGTTCAGGAGCTGATCTAGAGCTAAGGTTTTGATGTGCTGCTTCCCTCTGGCCAGCCCAGGAGGCCACTAGCCAAGAGGCTATCAGATGTTAAATAAGCAGCAGTTACTTCTCACCAACAGATCTGAGAGCAGGTCTAAGTTTCACCATGGTGTATGGCACAATGCAGTAGCTTAAAGATTCTGAGCAAAATTATTTCCCTCAAGCAGGTTGTCATGTTGGTTTTGCGCTCTCCTAATGTCAAAATTGACTTGCTTACTTTGGGAAAAGTTGCCAATTGTACACTTCCTTGCCTGCATTCAAAGTAGCATGTCTAGCCTATGAATTTTTATGTAACTGGCTCTTATGTATTTTTAATGCAATGGCCAATACAAAAAAGTGCATGCAGCTATCTTCTCTAACCAATTCATTTTATTGCTCCTCACTGTTTTATTTAAGTCTCTTCTTAAAAATACACCCTAACCTCTTGTTTTCTAACATTATTTAGGCCTGGGATAAGCCAGAACAAGTGAAAACAGCAGAGCTGCTTTGCCCAGAAGCAGACGGGGTATGACAGGGCCCAACAAACCCCCCTGACTCTGCACTGATGTCTGCAGGCTCCCTTGAGTCTGTCTGCATCCCATGTCCCATGCTCTGCAGCACCATGCCCAGGGGACAAAAGCATGGCGGGGATACAGAGAGTTTGCATCCAAGTGCTGCACCTGATCAAATCAGCTCTGGAAATACCTAGATGACATGGTGGGGAGATGTGCTGGCCCTCAAAGCCCATCCATTCCCAACCCCCTGCCACGGGCAGGGACACCTCCCACCAGCCCAGGCTGCCCAAAGCGCCACCCAGCCTGGCCTTGACAAGCCCGCTTTCCCTTGTGCTCATCTCCAAATGCAGACCTGTATGTGCACCAAGAGAGAGGCTTAACCGGCCCTGTGGGAGCTGGCAGCGTGTGCAGGAGGTCATTCATTTCTTGATGTCCCTTAGCAGGCATCCTATGGGAGCCCTGTACCCAAGTCATGCAACATCTGAAGACGAGGCCACTTCAGAAAGTGCTCTAGCTATTCCCTCTGGCTGAGGTGAGACAAGTAATTTCAGAGTTCAAATAACAGTTCACCCACATTTATATCATCATTACCTGATCTCATCCATTACTCTCGACACGCTCATGAGCTAGGCTGATCAGCTCTGAGCACACTCTTCCTAACAAAGCTGTGCAGAAGGGATTGTTTGGGGTTATGGGCAGTGCGGTTATAACTTCAGGGTGCTCAGAGTGTGACCGAAACAACGTGGGTGCTTTCTCTCCAAGCTCAGCTGCCCACAGAAGAGAGGCTGCTCACAGTGAAGCAAGGCCTTTTGTTCCGATTAATATAGAGCTGACTATTGTGTGGGGAACTCAAATCATCTTTCCAAGTATGAATTACCTTACATCTACAGAGGGATGTAATCTGCCACTACGCTGCCAGGTCACCTACCTCCGGTAGATTAGATGTGGGGGAGGTTTGCATGTGAGTCAACGCTGGATTGGCAGCTTAGTGGATTAAAGTACTTCAGCAGAAATGTTACTTCCTAGAAAAAGGTCTCCCTGGGTGTATATCCTCACGAGGAAGCATTCCTTTCTTCTATTGGGGAATCAAAATTAATAATAATAATAATAATAATAATAATAATAATAATAAAGTTTCTTACAGGTATTCCTTTTTAGAGGAAGGAGGAGCTTTTTTAAATAAAATAAGAAATTCTCCCAGGATTAGGTAGATTAGAAAAGACTGTGAAGTGGACGTTACTTTCCTCACTCACAAATGGGAAAACCAAAACTTGCTTCTAAATCCTAGCATTGGAAACATGAGTCATTGGAACTGGGAATTTCATTCAGAAGTTGAAAAATCCCATTGAAACTCCCTGTTTTTAAAAATAACATTTCTCCTGAAATAGCAAGTTTTTTCCTCCAAATTATCCATTTGGGGTTTCCTCGGAGTTGTGGAATAATCCAAACGGAGATGGGGGTCACACAACTGTGGTATTTTTGCTCCAGCATAAAAGCAGAATCTGGAACACACAGTGCTTAGGTCAGCAGTCTACTTCTGCAGCTGGGGATATCGATATTAGTATTTTGAGTGTGCCATTATTATTTTTAGTGCATACTGTCCTACCATCATCATTACCTGTTTAACCCAATTTCCAGCTGCTTATGTGGATGGAGTGGTATGCAGTCCCAGAACGAAAACAAGTTTTACACCATTTTATTTACAAGTACCTTCCGATCGTTGACTTGTCCATTTGGCCACCTGCTTTTCATCTGACCTACAAGGCAGATCTACAAGCATCACTGTTGGTACAAACCTGTTCCATCCATGGAGTATTCCAGTGCTGACTTGACCACTTGACCAACCAGCGAGGTGGGTTGCCCAGTCCCCAGCACAAGGGTCTTGGAGGATGCTGGACCTCCTGACCAGACGTATTGGGATGCTAAAGAGGTAGACAAATGATCTCCGTGAGCAGTGCGAGCTAACCTGGCAAGATAGGTCATCTTATCACTTGTGACCTAAAGCCTGTCTCAGTGAAAGCACATTTTCTTCTGAGCTCTGAGAATGAACCAAGAAGAAAGGAAAATCCTTCCCATTGGGTTTTGGGGGGCAGGACAAAATAAAGCCCTGTTAGATGCAAAGTGCAGGGCTTGGGGCTGGTTTCCTGTCCAGAGCTGAGTGATTTCCTACTTAAAAGCTGATTAATCCAAATGCTTTTCAATTTAGAAGGCAGAGATCAATCAATAATTATCCCATTTAATCCCAACATAAATCCTTTAATTTTTTTTTTAATTAAAAGCAGCCAAGCACCACCGGCTTGGATACACCAAATTGCATTAAACTGGAGTCCCAGGGGAGAGGCACAGGCAGCAAATTGTGCATGTGATTTTCTTCTTTCACTGCTGGGTTTAATGGCTGTTCTCTCTGCCTCCTGGTAGAAAATGATGAGCTCGGGGATGTGTCTGGCGATGAGCAGGCAAACTAGACATTTCTTCCAAGCGTGCAGTGACTCACAGACCAAACAAGTGTCCCCTTTCTGAAAGGAGGACCAGGAGGTCACCAACTCCTCCTTTCCTGCAACAGGGCCCTCCAGCAGAGGCCCTGGTCATGGTAGGGTCCGTGGGGTTCAGATTTCTTAGCAACATATGAGCAATGTTTGGGCAACTCATAAATCAGGCTCTCGAGCTGAGAAAATTAGGAGAACCTAGTGTTATGGTACATCCTAGTACCCACAGCTTACACCAGAAGTCTCTCTTCATGACTGGCAATTATCACAGCGTAATTATGGGTCTAATAAATTATTTAATGCAAAGAGTAAAAATGTTCCTAGAGCTGTATATCAGCTGTCATCAAATTGTACAGCCACCATGTCAGTAAACACTGCAGGACAGCCTCGGGGCGTACGGTAAATGCCTTTGTTTGCAGGTTTAATGTGGCGGTTGAATTATGAACACTGCTTGCAACCAGTTCTCAGATACATCGGAGTTCTACCTCTGTCAGTCTAAGTAATTAAGCTGGAATCACACCTTTCTTCTTGATGCCAAGGAAATCTGTATTAAATGTTTTTTTATATAAGCATGTTCCTGCTACAACTTAGAGGTAAAACTTAATTAAAAAAAAAAAAAAGCTACTAATTAAATCAAGCTGGGCTGTGTGCCTGAACAACTATTCCATGCTCCTTACCTGCAGTAATGAGTCAGGTGTGGGACATGACTATGGAAATCAGGCTCGCGAGGGTGGAGGATCCTTTCTGCAGAAGAAAAAAAGGCTGTGTCCAACCCACCTCTTCCGCCCCCAGCCTAATAGGAATGCTGCCACTGTTTGAGATGCAGGAATTAGTGAAAAATGGTGATGTTGCCCATCACAGCAAAAAGATGAGGTGTCCTTAGGGGAGGGAAGCCCTTTCCATTTGTTTCTTCTGAGCAGATGCATGTGGCAGCATCTCAGCACGACTGTCTGTAAGCCAGAAACAAGGAGTAAGGCTGGCAGAAGCAAATACAGCCAGAAATATGAGACGTTTCCCTTGCTTGCAGAGCAGCTTGCAATGTAACAAAACTACAATTTTTCTCTTCCCCTGATTTGTCAGCCTTTTAAAGACTTCCTTGGATTTTAAAAGGCTGTTTATATTGAACTAAAAAAGGAGTTTGCAGCACTGTCCAGTGACAATAAAGTCTTTGTTGGCAACCACAGAACAAGGGACTGCATCTAAATGCCGCCTCTTTGCTGGTTCCAGTGCTCTGTTTTTGAAGCGTGTGTAATTTAGCCATCTCTGTAAAAGCAACCCTTCCTTCATTTCTTGGAGTTTGAGGGTTTATTTTCTGCCAGCTGCTCTTTGAAAGGCTTTGAATAAAGCAAAGTTTAATTATCCATAGGGAAAAAAAAATGTTATTTTCTGCAGCATCCAAGGATTTTAAATGATTGTCTTTCAGAAAATATGTCACACCTGGTGTAAGTTGTGGTAGGGCCTCACCATGCAGGCATCCCCTAAGGTGTTAAACTATACCTAAGGGGCCTCCTGGGAATATTTTGGATTACAGCAGGGGCTACAACATCTTTGAAACGTACATCACAGATCATTGCTCCATGGGCTACTAGGGATGTGCTGAAGATCAGATCTATTAACTTGACTGATACGTGCTGGCCTGGCCCTCGTCTGTCTCTGCTGAGGAACATGATACTAGTTAACACGGTAAGTCACCTGCTGTAGTGGCTCAGATGAGAATGTTTCAGTGATGCTCATTAGCATGACCTGTGGGAAAGGAGCACCTGTTCTGACATTTCCACACGTCTCATCTTCCTGAAGGGAAAATGTGTTTAAAAAGAAGAATTCAAAATGTATGGTGGCATCTGAGGCAGTCACTGACATGCAGAAATGAAGCCCTGGATGTTAGAGGAGAGAGAGGTTGGGAATTGCAAGGTTGGTATTTTAGTTGCTTTTGAAACTGCAGAGGAACAGCAGGAGATACCACAAGACCTGTGGCCAAGACCCCAGCCGTAATCAACATCCTAGACTTTGGTTCTGGGCACATCTGGGCATTCCCTGGACATCCCACCTCCCTGGAGCAGGCCCTAGCAAAACCCTCTCTTAAATCTGCTGGTAGCTTGAGAAAACAAGACAAATTAGCAAGTGCAGCATTTGCAGATGTTCCTCTCGAGCTTGCTACACACAGAGTCTCCGTGGCTCCTGCATTTGAGTTTCACATTGAGGGTGGGAACGGGAGACACCCCCCTGTAATTCTGACCAAGCAGCAGCCTGCCTCTTCCATCGTTTCCTCCTCAGATCACTAATGCCCCAGGATTAACAATTCTGCCGACTCACTGGGTGGCTGGGGAATATCCCTGGGATCGGCTGCAGCTGCTGCTGTCTCGCTGTGGATGCTCTGTGTTAGCTGTTATCAGCGTGGTAGCTCTCAGCCACACAGTGCTGCCCCAGCAACACTGCCATTGGGTTTTATCAAGTGTCTTCGGAGGATACCAAACAGCGTTGGGTACCTGTTGTGATGGAAAAGGCAAGGTGAAGATGCGTGCCCCGTCCTGAGCAGAAGGCAATGAGGTTTGAGGGGGCTCCTGGGTTAGGCCCTTCCTGAACCTGGGCTTGGCCTTCTCGCAGCTCTTCCTCACGCTCGTGTGAAGTTATCACAGAGAGCTCTGCCGTGCCTTGAGAGCACTGCAGTCACCATCCGACCCTTGGGCCTCTGAGGGGAGGAGGGACCCGATGGCACCTTGGAGATAAGGCCTGAGAGTGTGGTGTGATTCAGTGCTCCCTGGGGATCCTGGGGAAGAGGGATTGTTCCCTGTGCAGGAGCACAAGGGGTCTTGGAGACGTGTTATCAGCTAAAGTTTCTTGTTTCACAAAACCTTCTGCTGACTGGTGTGACCTTGATGAAATCCACCCCAGAATGAGCAAGGCCAAGTTTTAGTCCTTTTATGCCAACGCCTGTTAGTTGCAGCAGGAGCAGGTTTTGGCGTTCAACCAACTGAAGCAATGAATCCACAGATCCTTCCTTTGGCTTCCAGCCACTGGACAAAACACCTCTCCTGCTGACTGGTGGCCACGACAACGATATATGTGGTTGAGTACTTAACAAACGTGTGTCATTTTAGGCTACCATTTTAGGCAGCACCATGTTCCCAGTACACCACTGGTGCATTTGATGGTGAACTGGGGAAGAGGACAAGATTCTAGATGGAGTCCTTGTCTTCGAGCAAGGGTCACTTGAGCTGACACCAGAGGGACAGCCCTCACTGGAGGAGAGGGGTGACCGGTGGGATCCTCAGACCTCTTTAGGGGTCTGTCCTCCAAAATGAAGTGGCAAGGGTGGTTGGCAACGCTTATGGACAGCATGCAATTTTAAAAGGTACTGAAATATCTGGTTTTCCTATTTGGAAAAAATCTAACAATTTTGGGAAAGCTGTTTCAGGGAAGATGCTGTGTAAAGTTGTTTTACATCCTGGCACTGACATAAATCATAGCTAGAGCAGCTCACAGTGCATCTTTTTCACTCGTCCCCTGTCAAGAAGCCCATGCCTATCGCTTCCAGGTGAGTCCTTTCTCCCTTCTCTATGTATGTTATTGGTAAAAGCATTTTCCTGTTGTTTATTTGTTAAGACAGCAGCCTGTGACAGACACTTGCTCCTATGAGGGTAGAAGCCATCCTGACTGTTTCACAAATGTGAGTATCCCTAGGCTGTACCATGACACAAGGCAGCCTCAAGTTACCTTGGCCCTGGCACTCCCAGTGTCTTTTCATTTCTCAGGATCTGTTCCATTAAGTAAAAGAAATCTTTTCTACTGCATATGTGACAGTCTTCAAAGACATCAGTGGGACACACTGATGGTGAATAATTATGTTAACAAGTTAGTTTCAGTGCTTCTGGCTTTGTACCCCTTTGCATCTGCTTGACATTTAACTTGTGTTGAGCTGACTGGACGTCTCTGGTATCTGAGTAGTGAATTCACATTTTTATTTCATTTCTTGCCCCAGCGTGGGTTGAAAACCTCAGAAATGCATTTTAAAAGTGTAGTAAATCATTGCTTTTATTGCTGTTAGGATCACACACACCTTCAGGTGATGTCCAGTGACTGCCACTATGACTGCATAGTAAATGAGGACAGGACCAAAAGAGGACATATTCCAGGAAATTTTCTTATTCTTTTGTATACTTCATACTTTTCTGTTATTAAGGAAAAACAAGAATGAGTCTCAGCACAAAACAGTATTTCTAAGTTTGTGCTGAAGTACTGGCAGTATGTTCTTCTAGCATATACTTGGTACCTAGCTAGTGAAATCTTCCTCACTTCTCCTTCCTCAATAAAATTTCACAAAGTCCTTCAGGTTTTTTCTCCCAAGACCCTACCACATTTTCCTACTAAGGACCCCGATGCATGGGTAGAGACTCTGGGAAATGTCCTGACATTGGATTTCGACACATGCAACAGAGGGCAGAGCTTATTCTGTCTCTTACTCCATGATCCTTCTCCATTTCAGTCCCAGATGTGGCCCCACACGCTGCACCAGCCCTACTAATGCAGATACCTCCTGTGGGATGTGGGTGTAGAGCTGCTCCTTGATGTGATCCATCACCAGGCCTCCCAAATATGAGCTCAGTCCATAAAGTTTCTCCTTTCTTTCTGCTCTTTTCCCTAGGACAAGCTTGGCAGAAGGGGGATTGGAGCCCTCAGTCTCTCTATGGAGGACAGCCTCAATACTGTCCATCAGGTTGACACAAATGCAAGCAAACAAGGCAAATGTGTTTACATGAGAAAGCTGCTGGTCAGTGACCTCCCTTCCGCAACTAAAGACATAGACCACTGCAAGCAGGCAGCAGGCTGCAAGGAAGGTGCATGGAGACATTGCCAGGCAAGGACTTGCCCTACAGCACAGCACTGGCAGCCTAAAGCATGCGGATTCATTTTACCATGCCTACTTTCACAGGACTGAAACCAGCTTGCACACAAGCAACCAGCATCCCCTCCAAGGCAGGTTCACCCTGGAATGTGATTCGCATGGCTGATGCATTTCTGACCACAAAGCTTTAGCACCAGTTTGCCCCCTGGGACTGGGGGAAAGGAAAGCCAAATGCTGTTCCCTTCTCAAAATCCCTTTTCACCAAGAAATCAACTCTGTGGTGAAGCCATCTGTTGTGAGAAGTGTTTGCTTATGATTAACAAATCTCCGTATTGCAAGGAAACAAAATCTTTCTGTTAAAAAAATAAATCTTTTTTAAGGGAAAAAAATAAGTCAGTATAGAAAAAAAAATCCTAGTCAGTGCAATGCATACATGCAGGAATGTCCTTCTGCCCAGCACTGAGTGACTTCAGTTAGTGGGAGCATCCTTCTCTGTGGGAGCACAATCCCCTTGCTGCTAGGATCACCAACATAAATACTCCCAAATATGACTGCCTACATTTTTTTCTCTCTTTCTGCCCCCAACAGCAGGGTAGAAAATTAAAGCAGTGTTTAAGAAATCATGAAAAAGTTCATCCTCTCTTTCTTTCATTTTGCTTCTAACTTTTCAGCATCTATGATCATATTTTCAGACTGCAATAATATATTGTGTACAATATTTTCTCTACTGTGCGATCAAAAAAAAAGCTTTAAAAATTCTTTAAAAGTTGTTTTAAAATTGTAATCACTAGACTCCTGAAGCCAGGGCTTTAAGGAAAGCCCAGACCACTGCAGAATAGGTAAGTTAGGGAGAAAGCACTGAGCTCCTTCATCCATGGCTTTGACACGGACCTCAAGGCTTCTATTTCTTCTCCCCAGATTAAGAGAGACTCCATTTTGCCCACTGAAGTAGCTTTATCCCTTTATTTGGCGGCTACAAGGATTACTGTGTTTAGTAAGCAGTGACCATACTGAATTACCAGACCCGCAGGCACTTGCTACCCTTGGGTTGCCAGCATTTTCACAGTATGTGGAGGGAATTTTTCCCATTTTAACACTTGATACCATGCTCCTGGTTTTACAAACAAGCCAGATACCAATGCTAACACAAATATCTGATTTGCATTCAGTAACCTTTCTGTCTGTGTCTCTTGAGAATACATTTCCTGACTTTGTATCACCTTGTAAAATACTTAAAGTGAATGGACAATAATACACAGATATTACTCCATGGAGCAACCATCCGATATGTAAAGTCAGGAGTTCAAAGAGGATTAAGGATCACTGGCAACAAGCAAGCCGCATTGCTTGTGGATGTGGAAGCAGCCACAGCTGCTCTGACTTTTCATACACCAGAATTATTTCAGCGTCAGTGCAGGATTGCTCCGCAGTCTTACCTCTCCGAAAGCTGTTGACCCATATACGTTGTATTTAGCAGAATTAAAGGTCATGGCGTTAGGAGAGGCATCCTGACAAGCAGACACTAAGAAG
The DNA here is from genome assembly GCF_013377495.2 of Cygnus atratus. Lineage (NCBI taxonomy): Eukaryota > Metazoa > Chordata > Aves > Anseriformes > Anatidae > Cygnus > Cygnus atratus. The sequence continues at coordinate 6,219,963 of NC_066363.1, forward strand.
TTGCTAGCCACTCGATGTGTAAAACTTTCTTTCATGCATGCAAGACTGAATTCAGTCTCTCTTCATCTAGACACTTACCATCTATGCCATATAAAAAAGATGAAGGACTTCTCATCTCGTTCACATCACACCTCTCAGGGCAAAAGGATGCTTCTTCTAGTATTTGGTCTGTCATCCCAGAGAGGGCATTCTGGCAGGCTCATGTCAATTGTATGAGCATTTTCCTGCTAAAAAATAAAACAACTTTCCTGAGATCAGAGATGATAGTGCAGGAAGGAATTACTGTAGAATAAGATTACTGGGGCAGTAATATGAGTTCATGCAGGCTTGGAATATTATAACAGCCTTTTTCAGTTTGGTAATAGAAAAGTAGGTTTAGGCAGTAACCTCTTGGGTCCCTCTCTCCATCTCCTGTCTCCAGAGCATTGTTTAAATGCTTGTGTATAGGACAGGGCATCCAGAATTTGAACAACCTCACAAGAGATGAAACCTGCCTCCTGCAGAATCCTTGATTATAGGAACGATAGTTTAGATCCTAATTAATGCATGCAAGAATTACAAGCTCCTGTTGGCTACCGAGATGGTGCGGGCATAGTACCTCTTGGTGCCATTTTGTCCGATGGAGCCACGCTAGAAAATGACTGCCAAGGGAGCATTACCTGGCACTGCAGGTTTCCCTGCATGGGCTGGCAGATATTTTAATCCTCCCCTCCAGCCTTGGGAACATGTCCCTATCATCCACTGCCTGCCACACCATGGTGCAGCACAGCACTGGTGCTCCTCACAGCAGCTGCACACAGCTGTCTGCCCCAGAAATAACACCAGGTGTTATTTATTGAGGGATCTGTCAATTATGCAAGAAAAGCCATGCTTAGTGAGGCCATGTCTTGCTTTGACTGGATTTGTCACAGACAAGAGTACTAAATGGGGAGGGGGGTGCAGCAAATGCAGTGGGTAGTCCTCACTCTTGGGAGGTCAGGGAGTCCAAATGTGCTAATGAAGTCTAGAACTTATTATTATTATTATTATTATTATTATTATTAATGATAATAATAATAATAAAAATAATAATAATTAATTTAATTCTACTGTGCAAGCTTGCACCAGTGTTTGTAATCTGGAATTTTTTGCCCCCTCATCACAGCCTGTCCCAGAAAATGCATCTCTCTCTTCATGACAGGGCAAACAAAATTATGGAGAAACCAAACTTTAAGAGATTTAAAGAATTCAGATATGGGTCATGTTTCTTTCTGCTGCTGTGTTTAAGGCTGAATAGCTAGGTGCTATTTCCCTTTGGTGATGCTCTCCTCTACTCTGGCCACGGATTATGTCACTGCAATGTAGTCAGTTCTCCTTCTGTTGTTCATCCATGACTGTGAAGCTTGTAAATGTAAATCCAGAATACATTATGTGTGGCAGTTTTCCTTCTAACTCTGTCACCTTGCCTGGTGATGAGGTCTAATTGTTGGAGAACATCCTCTGGAAGTATAATTCAGTTTAACCGTAGCAATGAGGTTTTAGAGAACTCAAAGTTTATCAGCTTCTTTGAGACGTGGGGGCAATGTGCCCTGACTAAAACAAAGCCTTAGGAAGGTTGCTCCAGGGGTTACGGGGCACTGGGTGGATTAAGGTTCAGTTCCTGTCTCTGAGAGTGTCAGCATAAACTGTGTTTCTTGGTCCTGGATAGCAACCCTTGACTCCAATGAAAGTCTATAGAAACAGGCAATTTCAGAGAGCAATTCTTCATGACAGCCATATCAGGAGAAGACAAATGACCCTGTAGAAGCAACTATTTCTCTCCATTATCTTAAAGACAGCTTGGAGTGATAGTTCAGCTGAGGTCCCTTGGCTGAAGTCTCATCCTGGCTCTGTCCATGCTTTTATGCTCCTAGAGCAGTCACAGGTACAGTCATGACAGACTAGACATACATACTGCGTCTTTGACATGAGATATTTCACAATGGCAACCCAATGGACAGCTTGTCCATGTGTTCATAGAATGACAGAGTCGTTTGGGTTGGAAGAAACCTTAAGGATCACCCAGTGCCACCCCCTGCCATGGGCAGGGCCCCCTCCCACCAGCCCAGGCTGCCCCCAGCCCCATCCAGCCTGGCCTTGGGCACTGCCAGGGATGGGGCAGCCACAGCGCCTCTGGGCAGCCTGGGCCAGGCCTCACTGCCCTCATAGGAAAGAATTTATTCCTTATATCTAATCTAAATCTCCCCTCTTTTATTTTAAAGCTGTTACTCTTTGTCCTGTCACTATACCCCTGACAGAGTCCCTCCCCAGCTCTCCTGCAGCCCCCTTTAGGCCCTGGCAGGCCACTGTGAGGTCTCCCCGAGGCCTTCTCCTCTCCAGGCTGAACAACCCCAACTCCCTCAGCCTGGCTCCATAGGAGAAGTTCATACATATGTCTATATGTCTCCACACATATGTGCGTTCAGAAATTCCTATGTTCAAGTCCAAAGACTTGGGGTTCTGCACCTGTGTACTCCATGCCTGACCTCATGCCTGCAGTTTGTTACCCACCAAAGCAGCTAAACTTCTCCAGAACAGCTTCGAAATTCAAGATTTGTCCTTCTAAGTCTCGGTTCCCAACTGATAAAGTAGGAATGATTGAGTCTCTGTTCCCTTCAGGGTTTTTGTAAGGACGAATACAGCCAGGCCTTGAGAAAACCAGTTCCTATAGGAGCTGTGGGGAGAGATGGCATTAAAATACCTAACTGCCATTTTCAAGAGTGCCTCTGACAGAAGCCACTGGCATTTGGCTATTTAGGAAAAGGTCAGCTCACTCCCCAGGAGGAAAATTCTTAAACAACTTCATTGAATGTTGCATTAAGTTTGTTGTGCTGATTTTTCAGATTATGTAAAGTTTAAACTAATTTTGAAGGGAAGGAAAAGTTTTAAATCCCCGTATTCTTCCCTGGTTCTCTCTGAATGTAATCTTCCCCTAGATAAGCCTCAGACAGATGTTTATCTTAAGCTCTTTATCACACCAGATAATATTGGAAAGTTGGAATTAAGATGTCAAGGGACCTTATAAAAGAACCTCAGTGTCAGTGCTCAGCCCTCTGCTCCTGATGCAAGGTCCTTGGTATGATAAAGAGCAAAATTAAGCAATAAAATTACTGTGAAGGGCACACCACAAAAGTATAACCCCTGATAACAATGACAGGGGACAATGAACCCTGAAACCATCCAAGACCATGAAACAATATTCCATAGCCCCCCACTGCTGGGCAGAGAGGGCTGCAGACTGCAAGACCCCCAGAGGTGGCCTTGGCCATAGCAAGAGCAAGTCCTTGCGACCTTGGACACATCTTGCCTTGTACTGATTTCTGCAAACAGTTTTTAGGATTGGAAGAAGACAACGTAGGTGATGGAGAGAGAAGTATGAGAAAGTGAAAGAGGGAAGGGTTAAAAAATAACCCAGGATTAGACTGATTTATGTAAGATGACAATACAGGCTTATGGGCTCAGCTCATATAGGTATGCCGTGAAGAGAACAGGCAAGTGCAGGAAGAAGTTATGTCATGTCCTTTTCTACCTGTATCTGTCCTTCTGTTATACACTGGGGGACAGATTTTGGCAGAATCTGTCTCTCAGCTTGAAAAAACTGAAAGGAAAAGGGATTGCTTTTGTTGTGATAAAAGGGTCTGGAAAAATTAGAATACCTTAATATATCTAATAGAGGAAAAATGTAAGAAAATCACCACTAAATCAAGAGCTGCCAATAAGTCAGTAGTGTTTTATGCTCAGTTTCCCAGTTACAAAGATGCATCCCCAGCAGCAATTCTAATACCCAGAAAGAACACAGCACCACTGGAGGGACTGTGCTATCACGCCTACAGCTAATTCAAAATAGAATAGCAAAAACATCACCTTAAAATGCAATGTTTTAGCTGTGACGACTTGTGATTCCATCCAGCAGCTGGCCCATTCCTACATCACACAGATGCCACAAAAAGAGCTTGGCAAATACTGATTACTCACAGTAATGAAACAGGATCAGGGGAAGATTTTGCAGCACAAAAGTTACAAACATGCAGTAAAAATGATATTTGCCTTTAGAGGGAACAATGCAGGGATAAAGTGTGAGGAGCAGTGGGATGACGCAGCCTTTAGTGTTGAAATCTGTCCTTAATACTTGCAAGAAAAAAGTGGGTTTTGACTGCATTGTTCCCCTTTTGAATGTCTAAGGCTGCTTGCTGGTGAGCTGTCAGCCCATCATGTTCTTTGCTCAGCCTGATCTTGGCCAAATCTCCACCCTAAAACAGCAGGGAAGATGAGGTGGGGGCATGGTTACAGAGGTCTGGCCATGTCAGTGCCCTGCCCAAATTGCAGAGGAGAGGGTAGAAAAAAGGAGTCAGGGATCAGGCACCATCTTCCCTCTCTCCCACTATATGTGGGAGTTCACCTGAGGTCCACCTCTGACTTCAACGTGGAGGAGGTCTGAGCTGCTGTGTGGGCGCACATCCATCACATCCTTCTGCCTGTAATGAATTTAGCGGGGGAGCTCGTTTTGCTGGAGGAAGATCACAGAGATACATTAGCAGGAACTGAGCAGCAGGGAAGTCTCCAGACAGAGACAGAAAGGAGGGGGAGGTGTTTTAGGTAACACCATGCATGTAGGTGTGAAACACATTGATTTTCCAGCCCCAAATTGCAGTGCACATATTTTAATTATAACTTCCTGACCTTACCCAAACAAAAGCCATGAAAAGATACTTGTTCTTGTTGAAATATTTTTAAAATACAAGCTGGATTCTGCTTCTTGTGTTTTTGAGCTCAGTCACAGCAGTGAGGTAGGTTTTTACAGATGATACAAACAACCGCTTGTGCCTGTTGAGAGGGGACTGAGTTCACAATACATGTTGCAGGCAGATCTGAGCTTGCTTTGCCAGTGCTGAGCCAAACAATAAAAGAAGCCCCACAGACACATTTGTGCTGGTATGGGCACATTGCCCTGTGCTGGGCAATGCAGGGAACACCAGCAATGCAGCGAGCTTCTGTCCCCAGATGCTGGGCAGTACTCCCCGTTAGCTGTGTGCAGGGAACACAGCACCCGAAACTATCTCCTGTTCCCTCCTTACATCTGCATGGACAGCTCAGGATGCTTTTCTCTACCAGCATCCCCATGAGACAGCCTGGTTAGTTTTAAATGCACTCAGCCCCACTAGGTTTTGTATCAATCTCTGAAAAGCTGGCTTTAATCATCACTCTCCTGCCAGCCTCATGGACCATTCCCTATTATATCAGGATGGCAAAAAAAATAAAGAAAGAAGCAAGCAAAAGCTGTGGCCATCAACATGATCTTCATAGCTGCTGTGTGTTTTCTGGCTGTCTGGCCTGAAGCGTGTATACAGACTGCGTCCTAAGTGCCCTGATAAGATTGGGGCTCCAGAATGTGTCGTCCTGAGAATGCTTGCTGCTGATTATCTGCCAGCTGAAAAACTTTCCCAAGTTTCCCGGCCATCAGCCCTGACACCCCGATTCAGACCAGATGACAGGCAGACGCGATACCAAACAGCTTTCGTACCTCGGGGCGATACCAAATTGGCTGAGAACCTGAAAGCTTCCCGCGAGCTGTTGAGTTGGGTCTGCTGACACGGTGGTGGCTGCTGAAACCTGCCACCCCTGCCCTGGTGGCATCCTGTGACAAGCGTGGGATTTGTCCCCTCCTGAGGCCCAGGGAACACTCCCACAGCCAGTGGTCGGGAGGAGGCTTTTGGTCCTGGCCAAAAATCTCATCCTCCCTTCTCCTCTCTTCCAGTCTGGGAGATGCAACTTAGGCGTGAATATACACAGCTTGTGAGCATACATATTGCTCCAGCATGGACGTGCTTAATGAGAAGGACATGGAAAGATGCTAGAGGCCTTTGTGTTGGGCATCTGTGTTCTTCAAAGAGGGGGCATTTCCATGTCCTGGTGGGCAGTGATTATTTTAAAGCAGGGGGGTCAACATTGAGCTGTGCCACTGAGCGACCTCCATGCATAGTGCTCACTGGTGTGCTCCCAGGACCACCCATCTACCTCTGATTTGCTGCCATTTTCCTGATTATTAGATATTCAAGCCATTTATGGAGGGAAATAATTTGTGGATTTTTTTTTTTCATTTTTCAGAAAAAAAAAAAAAAAGGAATAAAACTTACTGTATACATCTCTATAAATCTTCACATACTCAGCGGGGTGTTGTGCAGTTTAATGGCTTAATTAGTAAATGTTAATAAAGCACTTCTGATATCCTTGGGTGAAAGATGCTGTAGAATTACAAACTTATGATATTTTTCCACCCAGTTAACATCAAGCAACCTATAGGAAAGAGATTTCTTTACATAAGTGAAGCATTTTATAGCCTTTCCAGAGCTTGGGAAAACCCAAAGAAGAAATCAAATTGCCTGCTGCTCCAGCTGCCATCCACCAACAGCCCTGGAATTTTCTGGTAACCTGTGTCTTACGGGAAGGCCAGCACCTTCTACAAAAAGCCAGTGTTTTTCAGTCCTGCAGGGTGGTGAAACATGTTTGGCACCAGGGCTGCCCGCGCAGCCCCGCAGTTTGAATTCCAGACACTGGTAGCACTAGAGAAACCGTGTGGAGAATCTGGACTTGGACACTATTTCTGGAAGTGCCCCTCATTGAACAGGCTAAAAATAGCAATAAATGCCCCAGGTCCTTTGTGAGCAAGGTAGCAACCAGGGCCCAGTCAGATCTGGTTCCCACCTCTGCAGGCCCAGCCCTGGAGTCTACATGGAGTTATTTGCTTTCTTTCCACTTGTGCATTTGACATCCTTTAGTAGCAGCAGTTTTAATCAGAGATTTTCAGATCTAGAGCAAACACAGAGACATCAATTTCCCCACGTGCATGCAGTGTCGTTCCGTGTGTTTTGCAGTGATGCAGAAGCTTCCAGTCCTCCAGCTGAGCTGGGAATCTGGCCCATGCCACCGCCACACAATTTCAGACAGAGGTGGGCAAAAAGCCTGTATTTTGGAGAAATAGCTCCTCAGGAAGGAAATCCTGGAGCTGAAATGGGTATTCTAAGAAAATGTCATCTTGAAAGGTGGTTACAGGTGGAAAAGAAACCTCTTAGGCATCATTGGGAGAGTCTAGGGCCAGTCACTGTGTTCCTCCATAAACAAGGCCTGGTTCCTGCCTTCCCCTTGCCCAAAGGATGCTGCCAAGTTGATGTGGAGAGGGGTGACAGGCAAGATCAAAGGTAGGAAACAGCTCCTATATGGGAAAATATTATGTAGACTGGGAGTCTTCTGCCTGCAGGGCAGATAAACTGAAGGAGGATGTGATAGAGGCGTATAAATTCATGAGTGGCCTGGAAAAAATGAATAGGGAAGGAGACTCTGACTCCTCTGACCCAAGGACTAGGGAGGTGTCAAACAAGAGATAGGTGGGAAAGAAAGAAATAAAATGAGATATTCTGCACCCTCCATGCTTTGGGGTTCATCTACAAAATATTAAAACATTTTTTTTTCAGACGGTATTGCTTTGGTTCCGCAGCTCTGGGAGATGTTGTTCCCTCTGTGTTATGGGCACAAGTGCTGAAACAAGACCACTGCAGGGAGACACCCAAGTTCAGTGCCAGCACATGTTAAGGTTTCTGTCTCTGATTTCGCAGCCCTGAGGAGAAGGACCTGGGGGTGCTGGTGGATGAGAAGCTCGACATGAGCCAGAAATGTGTGCCTGCAGCCCAGAAAGCCAACTGTGTCCTGGGCTGCACCAAAAGCAGCGTGGGCAGCAGGGCAGGGAGGGGATTGTCCCCCTCTTCTCTGCTCTCATGAGACCCCACGTGGAGCCTGCGCTCAGCTCTGGGCCCCCAGCACCAGAAGGACAGGAGCCTGTTGGGGTGAGTCCAGAGGAGGCCACGAGGATGCTCAGAGGCTGGAGCCCCTCTGCTGTGGAGCCAGGCTGAGGGAGCTGGGGTTGTTCAGCCTGGAGAGGAGAAGGCTCCGGGGAGACCTCACAGCGGCCTGCCAGGGCCTAAAGGGGGCTGCAGGAGAGCTGGGGAGGGACTCTTGGTCAGGGGTGTAGGGATAGGACAAGGAGTAAGAGTTTTAAAATAAAAGAAGGTAGGTTTAGATTAGTTATAAGGAAGAAATTCTTTCCTGTGAGGGCAGTGAGGCCTGTCCCAGGCTGCCCAGAGGCGCTGTGGCTGCCCCATCCCTGGCAGTGCCCAAGGCCAGGCTGGATGGGGCTGGGGGCAGCCTGGGCTGGTGGGAGGGGTCCCTGCCCATGGCAGGGGTGGGACTGGATGGTCCTTAAGGTCCCTGCCAACCCAAACCAGTCTGTGATTCTGTTTTTCTCCATATAGACCAGATGATTGACTGTAAATGTAAGGCTTGGCATTTGTAAGGGGAAACTATGTGGATGACTGGGCTTTTTAACCAACAAGTCTTAAAATACGTTTACAATGCAGAGCCTATGTGTCTTGTTCAAGAGCACCCATGGAGACTGGGCAAAGGGCAGTAGCTGAACACTGATTATCTGCATCTTATTTCATTACCTAAATTCTGCTTTTCATTTTACGATTAACTCAAGGTTCATCCTTCCTTAATCCTTGATATGACGGCATAACAATCCCTGACGGACCTACTGCTTGACTCCTTTCCTTCTGAAATCATTTCAAAAACTTGAGGTCACCAGCCCCTTTAACGGAGAAGACCTGTTGCCATTTCCTTCTCTCAGGAAGGACTTTTTTTGTTGTTTCAGCTCTGCTGGACTTCTACAATGTAGTCACAAGATGACTCTGATCTCACTCTCAGTTAAGTCTAAATAAATTGGAAACATCACCTCTGGCTTTGCTCCAGATCACCAAAGTGAAGAAACTGGCTCTGAAGTATGGAACAAGGAATATAGCCAAAATACAAAAAGCTGATAGAAGTCCAAATCCAAAGCTATCCACAAACAGTCTTGGTCTTCTGACTCACCAGACAGAGACCTGACCGTGCTCAGGTATCTTCAGTGTTAGAGAAATTTGGAGGAATCTAATGTTCTGCTTGTAGTGTAGGCAAAGTGCAACAACAAAACAAATTCATTCTATTTAGTACTTATTGTTTTGATTGTATATATATTTTGTCCTCTCTTCTTAACTGACCATATTTTCTCTCTTTCATAGCATAGGCCTTTCAAACACTGCAGTGCCAGTATTGCTTCTTATCTGCTATACTTCAGCCCTATAATATCCCCATATGTGCTGAAATAGCACAGTGCTTGGATAACAAAAGAAATCCTTGGGTTTTGAAGTCACTTTTTAGTTAATCACTTTCTTATTTGGAGATCATTTAGGGCTTCCCTTTCAGCTTTGAAATTACAGCCCATATATTTGTGCCTATTTTGTCCCTCAAAACACCTTGTCACTGAATTATTCCATGCGGGAACTTTCTTATAACTTATCTCCTCCTCTGACTTGTTCACACTTAAAGGTCACGGTCCTCTGTCTCTGATATCACCAGCTCTCACTGTGAAAAGGGTTGGAGTTCCAAACTGTGGCAGGAATTTGAGGAGGAGGATACAAAAGGCTCTAGGACAAAAGCATCTTTTTTTCTGATAAATTACGGGCTGTTGGAGAGCGTGGAAAATGAGGGTAAGAGGAAGGGGATGAGAGCACCGAGTTGCAGCTTCACATAGCATGGGCATTGCCAACCAGAGCTTGTGGCTGCATGCAGAAATGTACCCTGTGTCTTACTTGCACCCTACACAGCCTTTGCTGCCCAATTCCCCATTTCTCAACAATGTGTTTTTTTTAGAAAACTTCAGGTGGCAGCCCCTATCCTGCCTGCCTGATGGCAAGGTGCACTGCAACAGACCTCTTAAATGAAGCCCACACAATGTTCAACTGAGTGTTTGTACTCAGGACTGGATCCCAATTTAGGGGGTGAAGTCAAAATCAAAATGTGGGCATCTTGTCATTACCCTGAATACACCCCAAAAATAAATAAATAAATTAATTAATTAATCAATTAAAACACAGAAAACAAACAAACAAACAAACAAATGTAATGTTTTTTTCTGAGCTGTTTTTTGTTAGGGTACAAATCAGAATGAAGATTCTTTGATTTCAGAAGAAAGATCACCTAAAGGAAAGAAACAGGGAACTGTTAAGTGAGATAAATGGAAGTAAAAAGGGCTGGGCTTGGTTAACACTTTCAGCTGGTCGGACCCTACAACCAGGTGTCCTAAGCAGCACCCATATGTACCAATTAAAGGTCAAAATCAACCAGAAAAGCTACCAGTGTCCAGATTTAGACTGGAATCCAAAACACATGAGGTACAAGTTAATTTGCCTCTGATAAAAGGGGAGGTCTGGCCAGCAGCACCCTTATTTTGCTGTCATTTCAGTAGCAGCTGCAAAAGAAAGGCGAGGATTATTCTCAGAGAAAACCTATACAGGTTACACAGCGCAGGCTTCCATTTGGTTGGAAATACATTAAACCTAATTCAATTTCCTTTGGAAAAGCAAAAGCTTCACTGAAAGGATGCGGTGTTTTGCCACACTTTGAAAGTAATAAAAGCTGTTGTAGAGGCTTTGCAAAAAGCCAAAGCAGCAGTTTCTCCCAAACCAAACTGGATCCCACCATGGCATATGATGCAGAAAGGCAGATAGGTAGGCAATTATAGAGTGATGGAGAAAGAGATGGGAAGGCATGTATAGATAAACAGAGATTTGCAAATAGTAAATATGGGTCTCGATGGACTTGCATAGTCTGCCCATACGTTTGCAGGGGAAGAGGATTAACAAGCAGTTTGGCATGGAGTCACCCCAACCTATAGAGCAGCTGTTCTACAATTAGGAGGACCTGTTCTTTGTATGTATTTGGCTACGTTGAAAACTATTATTGAAAATCTATCTGCCTCACACATGCATGCCGACCTGGAGAATATTTACTTTTTTTGCTTTCCACTATGAGCAGAGACAGAGATCTGTCCCTCCAGTCTGAAATAGATGCTGCCTCTGCAAGGATGGTTTAAGTGCAGTTATTGTGAAATGATACAAAAGTGCTAGGCTCTACTGTCGATTTCCAGTAGATCCATGTGAATAATTGATTTTGCTTCTTTATTGACAAAGGAGAAAACTTAGAAGGGGAAGTGGAATATTTAATAAGAATTTATTTATTTATTTATTTATTCTAACTCAAAACCAGGCTCTGTCTTGTTTTCTTTTCCTTTGTTTTTCCCACCAGTGCAAGTTCACAGTAAGCTCACTGGAGATGTGAACATCTGTGTTAGTACCTGTGAGATGCTTTGGGGGGAGTCACTTTGATGCATTTCATCTAGTTTATGTCCAGAGAGTGTGGCTGGTGCCTGGGAAATGGCATTTCCCTGGCAGCACACCTGGTTTTCCACCTCTGCAAAACTTGGCCACCACAGCACCATGCGCTTGCCACCCCAGGTTGCTGTAGCAACTTCATTAATTTCAAGCTGAACTGAGCTGATTATGTCCCAAGATAGCAGCCACCTAAGTTTGCGTTCCCCACAGCCTGGCACAGCGGTGACCTCCACACAAATTGCTGCTCTCTGAGTGGGAGCAGAAACAACCGCTCACAAGCCTCACAGGCTGTGAATCTGCTGTCTTCTTCATATATCTCTTTATATTAGAGAAATTTCAGTCCTGACTCCTTCATTGCATTGTCTTTTTCTGAACTGTCATTTTATTCATTTTATTAAATACTGCTGAACCAACCAGGAGCATGAAATGCTCATGGACTGCAAGGGTTTAGTTTCTCCATACCTTTTTCATATATTCCTGCTCTTAGCTCCTCCATTCCAGGTAGGACACTGCCACACAAACACCTCTTTTTCAGAAACAAGCTCTTTTTTTTATTTTATTTTTTTAACATTTTTGCCTCCCCCCCTACCTGATTTTATTTATTTATTTTTTTAATTCTGCTAACAAGGCAAAAATAACTGTCTGGAAACAACAGTTTAACAAGCTGAAGCCAAATATCTCACATTGAGAATTGCTGTTTTGGTGAACAGCAACTACCAAATTTAAAAATTTGCAGATATGTGGGCAGATGCACATCATGAGCCCCAGATGAGCACACTGAGTGTGTGCAGCGATCTGATCACTGCTATCACTGCACATCTCCACCAAGGAAAAACTCATAAAACAATTCCCTTCTTTTAGTAGATAGTTGCTTTCATGAATCCTCTCAAACTTCAGTTTTTAAAAATACCAACTATCAGCTTGTTCTCATACATTAGGACATAACCACCTTACGCCGGTGCTGTGTTTTGCTGCAGCTGTTATTAAGCCCTCCGATGTTTGTGCAAGATAAATTCCCTGCACTTCAGATTATTTAACACCGAAATGAAATTGAGTTTGTTCATCCCTCCGAGTTGCTAGGCAGCCTTCATAGAGCATCATGCATTTCTGATGTGTCGGTTAGCAGGTGAAATTATTGAAGGAAATATAAATAAAAAGAACAAAACTGAGCAGGTACATTTTGAAGTCAGGCACCTGCTCAGTACTCATGCTGTTGGACCCCTGCAAATAGACAATAACATCTACTTCAAACATGTAATTGTTCACACAGGGTACCTATGCACCCATTTCACAGACAAGCACATGTTGTCTGCATCTCTGGTTTCCTTGTGTGTTTATTCAGCTGCAAGCACAAGTAATCCTTATGCTTTTAAAAATTAATGCATAGTAGTGCTCGGAAGAATGCAGTACCACCCTGACATGCCTGGGACATTATTTAGGACTAATCCCAATAAGGGATTTAGCATCTAAATGTGATTTAGGCAGATTTAGGCACTGGAACCACTGGAAGGGAGGTGGCTGGAGAACTGTCCATCCCTTCTGTGCAAAACGGGCTGCTGTGCTCCTTGGATTATTACAGGTTTAGTCCACTGGCTGCTTAATGTAATAAACAGCTTGAGCAACAGGAGCTACAGAGGAGACCCTACTCCTGAAGAGTATGCAAAGCACAGAGTTTCTGAGCAGCAAATTATACAATTAGCTAGCCATAAGATATAGCAGTTGTGATACTGTACCAAAATGTTTCAGCATGTTTTTCCCTTTTGGAAATCTCAGATGGAGACACACGTTGCTACCCGGTTCCCTCCCACTCTCCCCCAAGGAGCAGCTCCTTACCTATTGTATGGCACTTTCCAGAAGGAAAATTTCAGCCTGGGAATTTTAGAAGTTTCAGAACAGCTCAGATCCTTCATCTCGCAAAATGCACCACATTGATAATTATCAATTACATGGAATAAATTGCAAAATCCTTACTACTGGAATAAGTTTTGCAAAACATTGTCAGAGGAGGCTTATTTCTGATACATTACTGACATTATTTCTGATATCTTTTTTTATTTATTCTTTTTTCCAAAGTGTGGCTGACTACTCAAGGCATGATCCCACTTAAAAATTGCTAGTTGTTAAAATACCATACCGTTCTCTGGCATACTTTATGTCAATGCATGAGAAAAGAAGTAGAGGTCATACTGATGAATGAATGGGGACCACGGGGCTCAGTGCACTGCTCTCTGGAGAGGACAATTTCCCTGTGGGAGGTGACTTGGTGCTGGGCCCTTTGGGACTGGCGTGTGGACGACATCCCTGGCTGGAGCCCCATGGGGTTTACGAAGCTGGATTTATTTAGAAGTGTTCTTCTGCTGCACTGGGATTGTAATAGAGTTCAAAAAGAGATGTGTGTCAGAAAATGTAGCAACCCTTCTTTTCCATATATATATATATATATATATTTGTATTTGAAATATAAAATGGCTATTTTGAGCTGAGTCTTACAGGACTGGAATTTCGACACAGATTTACAAGCTCTGGATTTGGAAGGAATACCTCATATTTATTCCAAAAAGATGTATTGATTTTCTAAAAAAATCTTTAAAGAAATATTTTTTGTAGAAATAAAAAACGTTCTGTAAATGCCTTAACAACCTGTCATTTTGTTTTGATAGTACCTACACTAAGTGCTTTTTCTCAATTTATTCAAAGACGAGAGAACACTATTAAACATATATATATTTGAGTAATTTTTTTTAAGTGGGGGTGGGAAAAATTACACAAAGACCTGCTGGGTTTCACATGTGACCTACTTATTTGTTTGACCAAGAGCAAATGTCTTGGATGGTGTGGTCAGCAAAGACTGAGGTCCTTTGTGATGTCCATGGCCTGGCTCCATCCTAATGCCTGAACTAGGGCAGAAGCAGGGTCCTAGAAGTTGAAAGCTGGACCTGGCATTATTTCAAGGTCCCTTCCAACTTGGGTTGTTGTATTGTGTGCCTGTCTCACCCCAGTGCTTTGGATAAGTCTTCACAGAGCATGGTTGGAGGATGCACTCTGTCACTGCACTGGGCTTTCCATCTGCTGTGTGACCTCACGCAGAGTTGCCTTATACATCAGATATTTGGGAGATCCAAGCCTATTCAGCTACGCCATATAAGGGGATTTCAGCAGAGCATGCCTCCATGGTGCCTGTTGGGTATTATCTGTATAACCCCTTCGGGCTGGATTATCTCTTATACTGAAATCTGTTCCATATAAGGGGCTGGGAAAGGGCTGTGCTTCTCAATCTGTTCGTGCCTTGGAGTGGTGAAAGGACCGTGTGCCTGCAAGGAGTTGGCTCCAGCCCCAAAACCTCCCCATGCTGAGATGGCTGCAGCACTTGGCATGGGAGCCCCTTCTCCCTGTGGTTTGCCACCCTCCGCTCCTTGCCCGTGAATATTCTCTGGGAAATGGGCAGCTGGGGTCAGATGATGGCCTTTTGTGGCACACAGGTAGTGCCAAAAGGTTTGACCCCGGATATGAAATCAGCTCTGGATTATGTTATAGCTGGGAGAAGAAGTCGCCACTCATACCTGGCCTCAGTATCCAAAAAAATGGTACAGTCAGTTTTGCTGTCATGGAAATATAACAATGAAATTTCACTTATGGAAAATGCACTGTCTGATCTCTTTTGTACTGACTACAATTCAATAACTATAGGTAAGAATGCTGTACCTCACTAAAGGATAGACTTTGGGAAGCATCCTCATTTCTGGGATGCTTGCTAATAAGTTAATGGCACAGAACAATCCATGGGCAAAACTACTTTCTCATCCCCCCCATTAGTATGTGGTCTGTTTTGTATAGAAGTGATTCATTATAGAATTTTACTCCCATAAAAGCTCTTATATCCTCCTTTTGTACATATGCCAAAAGGCGATGAAAGCCAGAGGCAATTAAAACAAATATGGCTTGAATTACAGACCTGTTCCCACAAGACCATGTGATAAGAAGATGGGTTAAGATGTGCAATAAGGCAAAGTAGATGCTGTAGAGAGGCCAGCTTCTCAAAAATGGCGTTGGTCTTGGCTCCCTTGTGCTTACCCCCTTCCCTTGAGTGAGGGTCTCACCATCCTTGCGGCACCATTTGGTGCAAAGTGAGTGCAACGTGCTCAGCCTGTGTCCAGCCCTGACCCCAGTCATCCTGTACTGTGGAGCTCCAAGGCCAGGTTTTGCTTCCCCAGCCCAAATTTCAGCAGCTAAACCCAGTGTGTCTTCTCTGTGGATGCCGGTGGTAGAGAGCAAGTGAGGAGCTTCGTGCTTGCAAAAATGGGGAAGAGCAGGAGCATTGAAGCAGCAAAGGATGAGGAAAAATGAAAAAGGTTTTCCCTTAGACCTTTGCTGTCACATCAGATCAGGTAGGCAGAAAAAGTTAGACTCTTTATTATTTTAGTAGTGCTTTTCCTTTGGTGAACTTTTGGTTGTGTCACCTCCCTCACCGTGGTTAGACACATGGATCGGGATGGCGGGGGGGACACTATCTCTTATGCTACACAGAGAAAGGCATGATCCAAATTCAAATTCACTCCTGTTCAAAGCGTCAGGGTACACCAAGTCTTTCTATGCTTTTTGGAACAGAATTGAGAAGATTTAAGAAATGCTGTATGCAGAATGCCCTGGACAAGGGGGTTGGTCAAAACAAAATTAACACAGTGGTCTGGTATTTATGATAAGGCATGAGGCTCCCTCAGATTATCCAGAAAGATATCATTTGGACATCTCTGTTGTGCTTTTCAACCTTGTGATAAATTTCTATTGTACACCATTTCAGTTCTTTACACTGTAATGACTAATGCCTTAAACCTTGTACTCAACCCATACCCAGGAAATCCTGGGCTAAACTCTGCACTTGAATTACATTCCTGATGATAGCTGGGTTGGACATGAGTGGAACTTGACCTCACTGTGGGTCTGCGTCACCAGGAATCCCATTAATCATCAGCACAACAGACGCTGTGGCACCCTGCTTTACATGAGTTCACACTTCTGCATCTTCAGGGCTGTTCAATGTCCTCAAAAAACAGGGCTCGGCCCACATCCTGTATGCCAGTTGCTTTAGCACGGAACCATTTGGATGGATGAACGAGCAATTCCCATCTGGTTTTTAACCAAAACTCTCCCTAGAAAATTTTCATTTACCTGACAACTCTCTTTTAACAAAATGCTGGAAAATACGACTTGAGAAAACTGGAAAACAGTGGGGGCTTTGGAATGTGCCTCTCTGGGGATGGGGGAGACTGGGAGAAGGAGAAATCTAGTTTTTTGTTTAGCAGTCAATGAAAGTTAACTAAGCAGTTGCATTGCAAATTCCATCTAAAGCAATGACATTTTAATGCTTTTTGTTATTTTTCCCATAAAAATGCTTACCAGGATTTTTCCTTCACTGCCCATCTTGTGCACAGCCCTGCACCCCACAGAGGAATGAGTCTGTGGTAGGACACGTTCAGAAACTGTTGCGAGGTACAGGGGAGAGGCAGAAGGAGGAACAAACTTACTTTTTGGCTATGTATTTTACACTGCAGCAAAGAACATCACAGACTTGGATTGTTACCTCCACACTGGGTCAAAGCAGAAAAGCGACCTTAGAAATAGTCCAACTTGAGACTGCAAGAGTTTGGTTCAGGGATTTTTACTTTTTGTCTTTCCATTACACTCCCATTTAGCACTTCTTTCTGCAGGTGAACTTCTTTCTTCTATGCTTTCAAGCCAGTATTTTCTGGTACTAAACACTTAGAACACAAGAGCTGCTGAGGCTGGTCTAGATGTTCTGTACAAGGATCCAGCTGGAGGCAGCGTGTGAGTATCTGGGTTAGAGCTGTCTCAAGGCTTGTCATGGGCCATAAGGTTGGACAGCTAGAAAGGGGTGAGTGTGGCCAAAAAAGAGTGAGAGTTATAGCTTAAATGGGCAGATAAATAAAACAACACTGCTGACCTGTTTTCCCTTGCCAGGTCTCATTGCTCATTGAAAACCATCAGTAATGTTATATTTTTGCCGTATCTGTGTCAATTTATGAGCCCTTTTCGACCAGAGATGTTTCTAAAAATTTTGCTTACAAGTGAAATTGGTCCTGCAAACTGTTTGTGAGCTGGTCACCAGATGCTCTGGGTCTGTTCTCCTGTAACTTGTAAGCAGCAGTATCGCAGGGCTATGCTGCAATAATACAGCTCCTCCCAGTGCAATAGTGCAAAAAATAGTGTAAAATTGTGCTGGCACAAGAGGAGGTCAGAGGGTCATTGTCTGGCTTCTGGCTTTGGCAAAATAGTTTGGGTCACCCTTTATAAAGTGTGGGTAATTGGTTCAAGATTGGTTTGCTTTTTGGGGACACACCATGTCTGGACACCCTCTCTACCCTCATCTTCTAACTAAGCAAGAGGACAGTACTAACCCCCCAGCAGCAGAGGTTTGCCTAGGACTACTCACCTCCTCTGGGCACCTAATGTGATCGCATCAATGCAGCCCTGTATATTCCAGGGCAAAAATAATTACTGGACCCAGAAAGCCAAGGGTGTGTTGGTTATGTGCGGGTCAGCACAGAGTGCCCCGAGCCTCAGCCACGCATCCTCCATTAGAGGTAAAATCAGGGGAAGATGGGCACCAACTGGAACTGTCATTACTGTGACTGAATGAGCAGGCACAACCCTCTGAAGAGGATGGAAAGCATTGATTTTTACCTGATTTATGCTCATTTATACATATGCCTTGCCTGTCTCTCGGGAATGGATGCACAGGCTTCAGCTGATCTACTTTACCACTACTGAGTAAAGTTAAGCACTTCAGAGCCTGCAGGCTTTGGGCCTAAATCCATAAGAGCAAAGCATCTTGCCTCATTCCCTGAATTTATCAAGACCAGAAACCCTTATTTCAGCTTGAAGCTTCCCAGACCCTCTGTCTATGTTTCCGTAAGAGGACGACCTTAAGCCCTTGACATATTCTGTTGAAAAGTGATTTAAAGTTCTGGCAGAAAGGCAAAACTTTCTTTTTTTTTCAAAGAAAAACACAATAAACAAACATAAGCTGCTGCCTTTCTTCAGCTCTTCATTTCTTCTAGTAGACGGATTCCTTAGGCAGACAGGTAAGACACAATTGAATTTGTGAGCCTAATGCATATCAGTTCATGCACCCTGGACTAGCTCCCAAAACTGCACATCACACCATCTGTCATGCATAGGTGGAGAGAAACGGGGAAAAAAATCTGCCTTGGTATACAGAAGAAAATCATTAGCACTGGAAAGGGTGCTGTTACCTGAAAAAAAGGCAGCATGTGCCTCAGGGAACAAAAGCTTATTAGAGTTCCAGTCTCTGTTTCTTTATTGTTAACCATCATGTGTAAACATAAGCCAAAATGTCTATTTTGAGAATTGCAGTGCTCAGTCACACATGATTTTCAAGCACTTTATAGACATCTGCTCTTGCCAAAAGCTGTTCTTCTTTTCCTTCAAAGCGTTTGGGCTTTCCCTCCATGTTTCTCCACCTCTTGGCCTGTGGGACTCTGTAACAACGTGTCCATCTGTCATACCTCAGTTTCTTGGTCCATCTCCTCAAAAACCATCACCAAAAGCCATCAGCTTCCTCTCCGAGGCAATCTGCCATGGTGCAGCAAAGGACAGCCCAGCCCAAACCAAGCAGGTTTCAGGGGCTGTAAATATTACAGAAGACTTAAATTATGTCAACCGTGCTTTTGTTAGAGATCACCTTATTCCACAAATAATTCCACTGCTCTGGGTTGAGTCAAACATGTGAGTGATGGGTTGTGCATCCAGATACTCAGTGGGGTTAGGACATTGCTCCTGCCATAAGGAAGAGGGGTCTGCTGTACCAAAATCTCCAGCTGCCTTCCAAATGAGGCATCTCCAATGGGGATTATGGTTTTTCATTTTGTTTCCAGAGCTCAGACTAGATGATGACTGCATCCCCTTTCATTTAAACAATTGATTTATGAACTTCTTGTTCCATAATGAATGCACTGATCAGGAATGCCTGAGGCCTTGCTAGTCCTAGATGTAATTGAATCTTGTTCAATAACTTGAAACTGCTATCAATACTTATTGAAGCACACAACATACACTTGTCCAGTCAGTACTTAAAAGTGACTTAGGTTATTATGTTGTGGTTGATTTACAAGAAAACCATCTGAATTATGAACTGTGAAGAAGAGGTAATTAAATTTGAGAGGTTAAGACTGCCAGTGCTTTTGATCGTGATAAATACAAAGTCAAAAAAGTCTTCCCCGGGGACGTTAGCTTCAAGAGATGTTCAACTACTTCACGGACATATATCCTTTATAGGGGAACAAGTCTGTTCTTGACAAAAAAGACTTTATGATTTAGGGATGGTTATTCCAGAAGTTAAACCGGTAAGAGCTGCTGCACGTGGCAATTGGAATGTTGCTAAACGGTGAGAGAATTGAAAGACAATCAAATTCTGCGTCAGATTGATTTTCTTCCCTTACATTTTAGCTTTCAGATTTATGGAATCAGTTATAACAAAGTGTCTACCAGCATCTTAACTCAAAGCCTTAGATGCCAAATGCTCTTTCATAGCAAGTTTGCTACCATTGTTATTGCTCCAAAAAGGCTAAACCTTCAAACTACTTTATCAATTGCACTTAATAAATAGGCCATGGAAAGAGATAAATTCCTCTAGCGTCTGATTCATCCCACTTATCTGAGATAAGTAATTTAGGAGGGGATGAGTTGTCCTTTTGAGGCACCTGTCTATTACCATAGACTGCAAATGGATCCTTTAGCGCCTGACTTTATGGGAAGTAGTATTAAAGGAAATCCCACCAGGAAAGACTGATTGAGACAAGAGATAATGTCTTGTTCAGTTTGTGTGGCTGGTCATTGCTCCTATCTTCCATGCTGCACATGTATGTCTTTCTCCTAGTGATAAGACTTATGTATACTTCTTGGTCCATCAGTACAGGTAATCCAAATCACAGATCAGATCAGGAAAGCTTTGAGCTGCTACTCCTTGAGTAATACAGCTGTTATTTGATTTTGGCTCTCACAGCTATTGAAATATCCAGAATGAGGAAACATAACTGTTTGCACTAGACTAATGTACCTGATGTCACATGTTTGTTTTAGAAGTCCACATTGCAGTATGTACCTTCTGAAAACATCCTCGTGACGTTGCTTCAGAGACAGTACACTTTAGTCCCTTCTTGACTAGATGATGGATGATATGTTTTCTTTTGCTCATTTATTCTATATCTCTTATTCTAAAAACAAGACAGAATTTAGGGGCAGGAGTGTGCAGCCATAATGGCTGGTGTGTTCTCCTAGGGGATGGCTTTTGCTCAGATTGTGGCTCCCAGAAGCCCCACAATTGGGGAAGATGAGTTTGCAAGGTTTCTTCCAGCTCTGTTTTTTTTATGAAAGGCTGATTTCTCATTTCTATGAAAAGGCACATTTGTCATAGACTTATCGTGCACAGTTGTCAAGATTACAAGAACTGTTCCTACTGCTTTTGGTGTTAGCACAAATAATTCGTAAATCCAGAGGAGTCATTGTTTTTTGTGAACAGCTTTAAAGGATGCTTTTGTATTTCTTCCTGAATTAAGAACTGCAGGCAGTAAAATTTGAATCTTAAAAAAAAAACTTACTTCTTCTAATACATAAACCAGATGTTCTTGTGATTTCTAAACTGACATATATTCACTTCAGTGGAGTTAAAGAGATTTCCTAGATGGATAAGGTTTAAGCCACTAACCTGGGTCATTCCTTACTCCCAGCTTCCCAAAGTATCTGTTGTCCTCAGAAACTGTCTTCTTGAACCCCTCTGTGTTACATCCCCTTCAGCTCTGACTGTGGTGATCAGTTTTTCTAGTTAGATATTTTGATGACAGTTACTGTAATACTTGTGCAGAAGACAAAATACATGGCAAATAATTTATTCTCCAAGAACCCCATTATAAGAGTGTTGTCACATGCCTGGGAATGGGTTTACCACATGGCATTTCTGCCTTGCCTGGCACTAAAAAATATCTGCCAAGCTTGCTGTATATGGGATGACAGATGCCTTTTTTTTTTTTTTTGAAATGCCAAGACTACACTTGTGGCTCAGGGTGCCCTCTGACTGTGAACCAATACAGGGGCATGTGCCCAAGCCTGCAGCCTGCACCAGAGTCAGAAGTGGTATTTCCCTTGCTATTGTTAATCTGACTGGGGTATTGGCATTAAAATCTGGTGGTGGGACAACATTAACCGTGTCATGGCTGATCCCACTGGTGAATAGAAAAGACTCAGGCTGAGAAAGAAGTGCAGGACAATAAAACCAAAAACAGAAGAAATAGCAGGATCCAAGTCGGGAAAAACATGAGAAGAAAGAGAAGGAAGAATAAAAAAGGGAAGAATTTGCAGCACCCTAAAACGAAGCATCAGTAAAGCACTGAACACATACCTCAGCACATGCCTTCTGCCAAGGGACATGCTCTGCCAGCACCACAAGCTGCCCACCAGCACTGGAGATCCTTCCGCCTGTACTGTGGGACGAAGAGACCTGCCTTTATACTTGCCTGCAGGATGTTAAATATAAAATTTGAATCCTTCCACAGGCTAATGTGATGCTCCTGGACCAGACAACGTTAGAAATGTTTTACCTTTATTTTCTAGCCTAAAACACGTCTGCGCTCTTTGATTATTCCTGCCAACTCAGCCTCTCCCCACGTCCCCCCCACGTTGCTAGTTCCTATATAAATCAAGTGCACAAATGGAGGTTTCTCTCTGCCGTGTGCCCGTGTGCAGCCTGGAGCCAAGTTTTGCAATAAGGCTGACAGGAGACTAGACCTCTATTAAGAGAGGTGGCAGCAAAGAACAACACAGTGATTAAATGCAAAATTGAAATCATAATGAAAACTGGGGCACTGAAAAGAAATTTTAATTAAGTAAGGAACTGCAAATCAAACAAATGTATTCATTATTTAATCAACTAGTGAGTGCAAAAATCTCAACTAATCAGGAAAGTCTCACGGAGCAGATAAAGAAACAAATCAAAGAACCAATTTAAAAGCCATAAGAAAATAGCACACATCCGCACTATAGAAGAGCATTTGTCTGAGAAACAGAAGGCGGGGATGTTTTTTTTCCCGCACAAACTCTTTCTCTCTCATCATTTTATGGCTTTGTGTTTTTTTGGTGGTGGTGGTGTTTTTTTGTGTGTGTATGTTTTTTTTTGCTTTTTTTTTTTTTGGTTTGTTTTTATAATATGCTGTGATTTGTGATGCCTTGTCTTCTTGCATGTTTACTTTTAACCTGTTCAATCACAAGTGACTATGAAGTGATGTTTTTCTTTTCCCATTCCCACCCTTTTTTCCCCCACTGCAAAACCCCCTATGACGTCTCGTTATATCCAATCTGTTTTACAGGGAGACAAAAGTTTGGGTGAGCTGAGGGGAGCTGAGCACCTCATCTGTATGATGAAGATCTTCAGAAGGCAGTGCTTTTAGCTGTGCTCTCACCCCAACTCTTTTTTCTGCTGATAGATGTGACCATAGGAGCGGGTGTGCATCGTTGGCTTAAATGAACTCCTTGCGAAGTCAGCAAACAGCTCAGCAGGAGCATGGAAAGCCCTCTCAGACCTCCGAGCTACTTCAGGGTAACCAAATGAGTCACAAGCAGCCAAGTAATTACTTTCCCAGGCTTCTTTACTCGAGGATTTGGATCTGTGTACAAAACCACGAATCCAGAGAGAATTGGCCGTCATGCCTTGCGAACGTAGACTTGTTTGTACTCAGAGCAGTCGGAAAGGGGCAGGAGATATGTTAAAGAGTAGTACAAACAAGTCATTTGCTGCACGGGCTGGTAAGTATAGCCTGCCTAGAGCCTAATAAAAATCACACACTTAATTAGTGGCTTCATTCAGCATTGTGTGAGCAGTGATTCACTGTGCCAGGCAAGAGGAGATGGGTAGCAAATAGACCTTGCACAAAGTATCTGAAAAAGAAGATTTTTTTATGCAAATAGTAAAGACCAGCTGCAAAACGAAGACCTGTGTGAAAACACGGTGGCGCTTTTAAAATGTGAGGGAAGCAAACTCTTCTGTAGAAAAGGTGGAAATTGAGTGCATATGCATGTAACAAAGTCCAATTTTACATCCTTTGTAGGGAATTGGGACCCCAGATATTGGGTTTCTTATTCTTTTTGTTTCTAAAACACAGCACAAATGCTTTTCCTTCCATATTTCTTCTTGTCTATGTTATTTCATTGCTCCTACTGCCACAACAGCCAAGCACTTCACACTTGTAGCATTTTTCACCTCCTCATATCTGTTTTGCAGATGGAAATGCCCAGCCCTACCTCCACACAGGGCTGCTGGTTGCCTGAACACTGCTTGGGGCTCCAAAGTGAAACTCTTGTTTTGCAGGGTTCAGGGGGCCTCTGATGTTCAGAGCTGGAAATGTCTTTTTAAATTAATGTTTCCAGGTACTTCAAGGTCTGCTGATAGCACTCCACAGCCTTTGGAGGACCAAATATCCCAGTGCCCATCTGGTTCTTCAGGCTCCTCACGGTGCACAAAGTAGGAGCTCCCTGGTGGGGCTGGGGCTGCAAGCATGCTCAGAGCACACTTGCAAGACTTGAAAGTCTTTGTCCTCTCCAAATTCAATGGTTCCTGTAGGGCCACAGCTGAGGAAGCTGGTTCATTTATGTGAGACTTTACTATGGTTTTTTCATCCTCCCCTAAAAATTTAAGCCCATTTTCTGGGCACCGTGGCCACAAAAGCACAGGGGATAGTGGAGCAGTGATGTGTGCTTCATTCCCCGCTGTTGATGCTGTTCCATTCTCTTGAAATAAATAAATGATAATTGGGCTGGGAAGAAGAGAGAAGTGCGACTCTATAGCTTCATGACTAGGGTGCTCTCCTGGGAGGGAGCATAGCTGGCTTCCAGTCCACTCAGTATTTTACTGCTTGATCTTAAAGAAAAGGCTTTGCTCTGTGCTATCCTCCCGAGTGCCTCCAGAGCACACAGACCTTCCATCTCATTTCTTTGGTCCAGCTTTGCTGTTGATTTCATGTTCCAGAATAAAAGAGACTAAGAGAGCACAGTGCCAGCCACTCCTGTTGCTGGTGCTGCGTGGAAGCATCTGCCCATCACAAGCCCCTGGGCAGCCCCAGGGAAGCCCAGTTCAAGTTTCACACGTTTTGCTGAATCAAGGTTGATTTGACTTAAATTGCAGAAGTCATAATGCAAGGTAGGTTTGGATGGTTGTCCTGCTGCTGACTACCACAGTTCAGAGCAGTAGCCCTTCTGGCTTACATATCGTCTTGATGTGGGATGTTTATGCTTCAGTGATCTAACTCCCACACTGTTCCAATTTCATGGCCAGGATGCAGCATCCCTCTGCCTTGCAAGACTCACTCACCCTCAGTGCCCCTGGTTCTGGCTTCGCTACCAGCACCCAACATCCCAGACATCCCAGAGCATCCCCTGCTCCCTCCTAACAACATTAGCAGGAGGTAATGACGTTGATCAGATCGAAAGGAAATAGCAAATTTGATTGTGCCTTGCTAGCAGGATTGGTATGCTGTCAGCAAGCACATGCACACATATACGTGCCCATGGAGTGACCTATCCTCACATGCACACCAGGCTTTGTCTCTGGAAACCCACTTTCTATTAATCAGCAGAGATCAGAAACAAGCCTCTTAGTCTACTAAGGGAGATAATGTCATTCTGGGCTAAGAATAAATCTATCAGCTGGAAACTGGTTGAATAGTACAGATTTCAAGGAGGGTGAGGTCATTTTTAGGTTACATCACGCAGACATGTTGCATCCCCATTTATATACCGTGAGAGCATACAGCAATTTCTGCTTTCCCACAAGAATGTATTTGAGTAAGCATTATCTTAGGAAAGAGGCTAGAAATCTTCCTGTGTATAAAAGAAGCTGCTTTATGAACTTCATCCTATAGTAAAGGAAGCATTATTATCTCCAGAAAATCCATCTCCCCAAAATCCCTGGTTATATCTTGAGCTGGAGGTCAGAACTGTGCTTGCTGAAGGGAAATCCCACTCAGCACACATCTAATTATTTTTCTGTCCTCCAGATCCCACGTAGCAGTCCCTGATAAAAGGATAGACAGCGAAGAGGAATCAGTTGCAGTCCAGTTTATGATTTTACATTATTAAGCCATTGGGGACTGCCAGACAATCTGAGAGCTTAGTGAACTGAACTCTCTAAGACCTGTTAAGTACTCAGGAGGCACTATGCAAACCCACAGAATAGGAGCATTAATTGTCAGGCAGAGCTGTCAGGATGCTCAATATGTGAGTGACGGATGAAAACAGAATGGAGAAGAAAATAGGGAAGGGCAGAAAAGAAGAATTTGGGGGTTTCACACACCTCCCCTCTCCAAAGCTCACAATCATTTTTCAAAACTCTTTTTTTCAGATTGATTTTGCTTTTCATTTCATAGGGGAAAATCCGTGCCTTAGCACTGATTTCACTGGAATTACTCCAGATTTACTGCAGCGTGGCTGTGCAGCATTGGCTCTTTATAATAATATGCCTCATTAGTGGCTACTTACAGTGTAACTGAATTATAGGACGTCTAGTTCTGGGCAGTGGCTGCAAAATGGAGCGACGTGACACCTAATAAAGTACTTGTAAATGCCTTCTGGGAGTCACAATGCTATATTATTTATGAAATGCCATTGTGTTTTAAAGACAGAAGACCAGATGTTAAAATCTGCCTTATTTATATGAAATCACCAAGGATGAAGTCTGTTGTCTTTATCAAGCAAGTCCCAGTATACGCCATGCACAGGTTGGCATAGAGAATCCCTGGAGAGTCAGAGGTCAGGCACAGCATGATATGCAGGCACCATCTATGGAGCCAGAATGACTCAAAGTGGATGTGTCCTGGTATGAGCACTGGGCCAGATGTTACAGATGTGCAAATATAAGCAGGGAATTATGTTCTTCCCAGATTTGACTTCCCACAGATGTACAGTCCCCTTGCTCAGAAGTGACTTTTTGGAACAAACCAGGAGCCTTTCCTAAGAGTCAAATCTTCTTTGTCTACAAGCTCTGAATTCATATTAAACAGCCTTCTGAAGAGAGAAAAGAAATGCAGTGTAAATCTGAGCTCCTAGCTTGCTGCGTGTGCTGTTAGGTGCCTGCAGGCAGCACGTTGCCTGAGTCCCGGAGCTCGTAGGCAGAGGTGTCTCCTGCCATGTAGGAGGTTTAGTCTGGGCCTACCCTGGGGCACTGCCACCAGGCGATTGCAGCTCCAAAACGCTGTCACATCAGCAGTGTTCAATGCAGTGTGTGTGCTGCATTGCTGTTCCACAAAGACCTCTGCACCCCAGGAAGGAGCCATGAGGAGCTTACAAGGGAACCCTGATGGTGGAGCAGGACCCATTACTCCCTTGGGCTTCTGTCCAGCTCTGAATATCAGATAAGTGAAGTCATTCTAGTCAAGATCTTTCCTTTTTTTCTACCAACAGACAAGAGCATGGACTATCTTGCTTCTCAAAGCACTTCCCTTCAGTGATTTGAGCATTCCTGGTCTCCTCCCAACAGGTACATCCAGTTGTGGTGAACACAGTGGGATGCTGTAAGCAAACACAACAGCACCAGCCCCACAAATATGCTGCAAGAATGTTGTGTTACACAGCTTAGGGCTTTAGTCCCCCAGAACTACCTTGTCTGAAGCTTTGTTAGAGTTCTAAAGAACACTTAAAACAGAAATCATGATGACCAGAAATACTGACCTGCTTTAAACAAGCACTGACTTAGGGAAGAAAGCTGCTTGTTAGGGAAGAAAGCTGCTTGTTGGAGGAGTCTTAAATGAGTGCTCCAGTTCTCTTGCCTGGACTGTCCTCTACAGGTACTAAGGGACAGGAAAGGGGTGTAAGGCAGGATGGGCAAGCCTCTTCCACCACCATCAGCTTTTGTCCTCTTCTCTCCACCTTTTCTTCAGAGCAGACCTATAATACCCATGGAGAAGGTCCTTCAGAACAAACCATAGAATCAGAGAATCACAGAACAGTTTAGGTTGGAAGGGACCTTAAGGACCATCCAGTCCCACCCCTGCCATGGGCAGGGCCCCCTCCCACCAGCCCAGGCTGCCCCCAGCCCCATCCAGCCTGGCCTTGGGCACTGCCAGGGATGGGGCAGCCACAGCTCCTCTGGGCAAGTGTGTCACTGTGCCAGGGCCTCATAGTGAAGCACTTAGAGAAACTCATTGTAACGAATAATAGAGAAAGGCTGAGGCTGGCTGGCTGGAGGACAGAACCTGGAGTAGGGGATATCCATGTTCTTTGGTTCTTACAGCACAGAGGGTACCAGCACATTTATGTATGCAGCAGTGACTTCATTATATAAATACCTAATTATTACCAGTTTCTGTCCCCAGTGGAAATGACCTGGGTATTTCTCAGTATCTGATAGCTACATGGCTCAAAATGAGGAACGTTAATTCCTCCACTTCGATGAGAGTAGTGTCACATCTCTGATGAATATGAAATGCTATCTCAGGCCAATGAGGCATTTCTCAAGCATACAATTTAACAACTACTTAGACATGACTGTGTTATACATCTTTTTTAAATACCACTTCTTCAACAATACCCTTCTACAGCCTGCTCAGGTCAGAGCCAGGCTAGAACTACTTTGGACTTTCAAATAGCTGTTTGGGTGTACAGCTGGCATGTAAGGTCTCTCTCTTCTGCCACAAACTCATGGGGACTTCATAAACTATGCAGGATAAATTAATCCTTTATGCAGCTCCAGAGGAACAATGAAGCTAAAGTAAGGATGAATTGAAGAGGATGGTCAGTGTAGAGTGGCAGAAGAATCTCTCCTGTCATCTCTACCATGACATCTCTACCATGACCAATGCAGCTGCGCCTTAGAGGTGAAGATGCTGCTTGCCATGGAGGTTGCAGGTGACTTAAAAGAGCAGCTAAGGAAAATGTTCTGTACTCCCTGTAAACATGCACACAAATTATTACGGTCTCTGTAGGCATAGACCAACATGACTAGTAATAGCCCAGGCTGCTCAAAGCCCCATCCAACCTGGCCTTGAACACTTCCAGGGATGGGGCATCCACAGCTTCTCATTTTTCCTCTCTCCAGACCCTTGGTGCCCATGGCACAGAACCAAAGAGCTAAACCTGTGAGCAGCTGCCTGCTGTGAAGCCCATAACCTCTGCCAGGTTTGTGGCTTGGCCTCTGAAAATGCTTTTCATTCAGGCAGTTTCCCCAGGAGGACAAAAAGCACACCATCCACAAGTCCTTGCCACAGCTCTGACCCCAGGGAAGAGCAGTGCTGCCCATGTTTTGAGAGGTATTGTGGTGGTTTTTTTGGTCAAGGTGAACACCTCAGCCCCCTGTGGGGCTCTCCAAACACAGCCAAGCATACTAAACATACCCAAGCATAAATCCATCCATCACTCACCTTACCAAAACCTGGTGGGCCACCACCTTCACCCGAACAGGGAGAACAGCAGGGACAAACCTGACCCGCTTGTGCTTATAATTACTATGTGTGTGCAAACACTGCCCTCTGCCTCTTGGAGAAGGGCTTTGTTCTCGGCTTTGGGATATCTTGATCGCATTTTCTTTTTCCTATGCAGCAGGGTGATAAAATAGCATTCTCCAGTCCTGGCATCATGCTGGTGCCTGCTGGCATAAAAGGTGCTGAGAGCAAAACACCAGGATGCTCAGTTTGCAACTGGCGGTGCCAGCACAAGTATCCAGAGCCAAGGGGTGAGCAAAAATCTTCAGCTATACAGTAAGTAAAGTTGGGGCTTTGCTTCTGTGTCTTAAGCAAGGGATTTTGGGGGGCTTGTTTCACCTTGTAGGTTCACATTTTCGAGAGTTTTCCATGAATGCAAAATTCAGAACTTTTTTTGTTTGTTTTTATCTGCGTTGAATTTCTCCAGTGAAGGGAGAGATATAATAGCATCAGTTTGTCCCTGCAGGACATGTCCCTTGAAGAACAGTGTGGCCACCAGCTCCTAGGGACTTTAATGGGACTTTCAGCTCCTGTTCACACCTTGGAAGATCCCCTTGGCCTTTTGCCTGCACCGGCCGTACACAGTCCCTGGTCGCTGCCCAAAGAGGCAAGGAAGGAAGGAAGGCTGTGAGCCAAGGAGTCGCAGGAAGAGAAGAAAAGGGGTGAAGGTTGCAGCCATTTGGGTTTCCCAGGCATGGCCTGCCCTTCTCTAGATGTGGGATTCCTGGTTGAGGTGGCAACCCTGCCTCTGTTCCATGCTGGTTTAGCACAAGGGTTACCATGGGGAATGTTGTATTCTTAAGAAATGCATCTTTTTTTCTTCTTCTTCTTCTTCTTTTTTTTTTTTTCCTCTTTTCTGGTCAATAAAGCTGCAGTTTGACTTTAGGGTGAAGATTTGGATCAATTCTCATTTTCTACAAAATGATTCACTCTTATACACTGAGGAATAGAATTGAAAATGTAATCTATCTTGTTGAGAGGTAGAGTCAGGGTCATGAAAATTAACCCCCAAGTGTCGTTTAGCATGCCTTTTCACATGCCAGCAACTAACAGGGAACATCTTTGGATTTCTAAACAGTAATTTAGAAAGAAAAGAAAAAAAAGAAAAAAAAAATAAATCAGTCCTGGCTAGGCATCTGAAGGGATCCTGCCACAGAGTCATTTTTACCCGCAACGTAAAATAACTGAGAAAAACCCTTTTCAGCAACGATTCACTAGCAAATACTATTTCCAGACCCGAACTGGGATCTGGATGAATGTGTCTCACAGCACTATTTTTTAAAACAAGGAAGAAAATGTCATTCAAAAAATTTTTGGTGGCAAATAGCAGGAGTTAATACCTTGTGAAATGGACTCTGTCGCATCTCAACATACTGGCTCCAGTATATATATTTTATTCTGCATGAAAACCCAGGGAGAAAGAAAGTTGTGAAGCACCATGGAGACATTGTGGGGTGTGGGCAGGGAAATGTTTTCAGTTAAAAACTCAAGGTTTCAAATCCTTGCCAAAAGAAAACAACAACAAAAATTCATTAATGGAAAAGCTTTCACAGAGGCACTGCAAACAAGCTAGCTGCACTGACAAAGAATGGGGTCTGTGGATTTCATTCATCTGATGCATGAAGCACAGTTTTTTGAAAGAAACTAAGCTGACTTTTATCCTCAGCCCTGCACAACTTAGAAGCAGCGAGCTCTAAATTACTATCCTTCTATTCACCATCTGAGTTCCTACAGCGCTTGAGAGAGTCCCAGCTGTGGATCAGGATATCTTTGTTCTGGCCACTGTAAAAACACAGAGTAAAAAGTTATCCTAAGAGTTTCCAACCAAGGGAAAAGGTGTTTAATAATAGGTGTAATAGATTACTGGGGAATGATGGAGTGGTGTCTATCAGCGCAGTGGTGATGATACTCGTCTATCAGCAGCTTAACCACTACCAAGGGCTCTCTTGCAGAAAAAACAAATTAAAATGAGGGCATTGAGGGCACTTTGCAGACAGTCTCTAGGTGTCCACCAGAAAACACAACAGTATTTGTTTGAAGATCATGCCAGTGAGAAGAGGCTGGTGTTGGGCAGGTTTGAGGAGGGAATTAACAATGACAAGGGACAGGACACAGAGGCCTTGAAAACAAAATCAGGCTGCAGTGGCTGATACAATAGATAAGGCAAAGTGTGGAAAGATAAAACCACAGAGGTGTGCCAGCCACGGCAATGGGGAAATGCTGTGAACAGACGTGTGCCTAGAAACACTGTGCTTGCCTAGGCTAGGGAAAAGGTTGCTGCAGATTTGGGTAAGGTACACTTGGAGCAAACCTTGGGCTTTTGTGAGTGGTAGGAAGAACAAATCCTAAATAACTAGAAATAAACTGTGTGGGGAGAGGCTGGGGGAGTAGAAGATGAGCCTCATTGAGGGCACTGATAGGAACCCAGTTCATGTTGTCCACAGAGACTTGGCTGGGGGGAGCCCAGGAGGTTCCCCTGACCCCCAGGCTGTGCCGGGTAGGTGGCGGAGCCCTGGCCCAGGCTGCCCAGAGGCTGTGGGGTCTCCTCCTTGGAGAGCTCCAAAAGCCGCCTGGCCATGGGCCTGGGCACCCTGCTCGGGGTGGCCCTGCTGGGGCAGGGGCTGGGCCTGAGGGACCCCGAGGTGCTGCCAGCCTCACCAGACTGTGATCCCTTGGTGCTGTGAGACAGCAGCTCAGCTTGGATGCCCAAAATACCAGTGAGATGTCTAAGTCCCAAGAAACGGAGGAAAGCGCTTGCACACCTCCCTGCTTTTTGCTGCCATCTTCATGCTCAGAAAGTGCATCTGCTAGAGCAAATGCTGCCAGAGCCACAAACTTACCTGGTGCAGATGCACACATGGATCGGAGATGTGAGCACAAAGCCGCCCACCCACCCACCGTCACAGCCGTGACACCCATGGGCAATGAGGAAGGAAGCCACTCGGCGCAAACCCATCACTCACCCACTGTGCCTGGTGGCCGTGTCCCAAAGCCGCATCGGTGTCAGCTCTTCCGCTCTCACAACAGCTGCTCAAGCACTGCTCCAGCACTTCAAAAGGGCCTGCTGAAGTGGTGCTGCAGCAGCCACCGCACACGCTCCCCTTATCTATCTGTGGGGATAAGACAAGACATCAAAGTGATTGATTCCCGGCTCTCCACATCAGAGTTGAACGCGGGGGCTGGCGGCAGCCCACGCATCCTCCCGTCCCGCAGGAGCGTGCCTGCACGTGGGAAGGACTGTCAGATTCCCAGGGGCTTGCTTCGTGTTTTTTTTCTCCCCAGTCAACTTCATCTCCTTCCTGTTGGCAACCAAGCTTAATTTGCACTTTTGAAATTATTTCCTTACCTTTAAATAACAATAAGAAACACCCACAGAAAAATGTCTTGGTGCCCTGACAAGCAGATTTACAATGGGAAATGGTGACCACCCAGCAGCAAAAAATGATAATTATAGGCACATAATCCACTCTATCAGTCCACCAATAACCACAGCATGAAATGACCCCATTAACACCCCGAAGACTTAATCATTCACCTTCCTCCAATACCATGTCAAATAAACAGCTCATGTAAACGCTTGTTATTTTGCTGGATGCAAAAGCCTACCTG
Source organism: Cygnus atratus (assembly GCF_013377495.2). NCBI lineage: Eukaryota > Metazoa > Chordata > Aves > Anseriformes > Anatidae > Cygnus > Cygnus atratus. The sequence goes on from NC_066363.1 coordinate 6,252,343, forward strand.
CTAGCTGATAGAAAAAATGGGGAAACGTTGTAAATCAGAACTCTCCCTTGATTTATTTTAATTTTGCTAGCAGATACTTGTTGATGGTCTACTTGAGCAGCAGCTGGCAAGCTGTTTTGCCCTCCCTCTTCACTCTTGTCATTGCCTAACACACTTGATACCATCCCTCCTCAGCAGGACTGTGAGGAATACATATGTCACACTGCCAACCCAAAGAAAAGAAGAGCATCTCTTATCTGAGCTGAGCCACCCTGAGAAGGTGCTGGCTGATGGGAGATAGGCAGAGGCTTGCTTGAGGGACCTCTGAAAGCTCCTTATTGCCTGTTGCGAGGTATCCAGATATGGGCTGCAAGAGGATGATCCAAGGGCTCACTTAATATATGTCTTTCAGAGCTCACAGAGTGGTTTTTAGTAGTAAAAGGAAAGGCGAACACATTGTCCCTGTTTCCCCCAAAGTGTGTCCTGGGTTTCTGCAAGGTTGTGTGAAAGGGCCCAGCTTTCTCCAGCAGGCTCGGAGCTGTTCTCACCAAGCAGGACCTGCTTGCTGTGTCAGTGCGGCATTTTGAGGGACTCCTGCTGTTTGTGTTGCATGAGTGAAGGTCCCCAGCCAACATTTCTTTCATGTCCTTCCATTCTGGAGCCCCTGATTCTGGGGACTTCCTGTAGATACACAGGAAATCAGGAAAGACTTTGGAAAACGCAAGTCTTTTTGCAAAGCAGAGGATAACAGTGAATGAAGCTGGCCTGAAAAGCCTGAGCTGCATGAAACCAACTTGTTCTTCATCGAGGAAAGACACTGTGCTGGAACAATGTCAGTCTCCCCGGTGCATGGTTGGGAAAGAGAAGCGTGTGCTCCTACCACCCTGACAGCATCTACTGCTGCACAATAGCAACTGACCACAAGTGAGAAACAAAGTCCTGATAGACAGGCAGGGGAAAAAAAAAAAAAAAAAAAAAAAAAAAAGGAAATGTTACAATCAATTAAGCAACAGAATTATTTTCCAAGGAGGAAGTCAATAAGACAGAAACACCCGTGATACAAATAGTCCAGAGGCAGACGCCGAAGGCTTTAGCGCAGCTGGCTCTTTGCCATCAGCAGTGAGGGATTGTCCCGCTGGACACGTGGGGTCACTTTTTGCTTTGGTTCCTCACGACAAAGAGCTGAGCTAACAGGTGCAACCCGGTGCTTAAATTTAAATAAGAATAACAGAAAGCTGTCAGCACAGCCATGGATGAGTGTGCACCTGCCTGTTTAGATGAAAACGGGAACAACAGGAGAGCGCACGGGCTGTGGGGATGAGCAGTGAGGAGGGGACATTCAGCCTGTCCCCAGCACTGGGGCTGCTGGATATCCTGTGTAACACGAGCAGGGAATCTGTACACAATGACAAGAGGTCAAGTGTCCGCTTCAGAAAGCTATGAAAATCACGGGAAGTGATTATTAATAGCCGTAGTGGGGAGTCGGAGGGCTTAGCAGGTGGCCCTTTCATAAGAGGGCTGTACCTGTTCTGTGGGGGACACGAGAGCTCACCCCTTGGTGCTGTCAGTCAGGCGCTTTGCCTCTGGTGCCAGAAGTCTCCATCGCAGGGAAAAGAGAAATGGGAGTGGGTAGGAGGGGAAGGTTGGGTGGGCCTCCAGCCTCTTTAGGTGATTGTGGGCAAATCCTTCCCAGTATCCACCTCTGATAAACAAATATAATTATCTCTTCTTATCAATCACTGTTCATGTGAATTGTTAGTAGGGGTGATTATTAGGGACACCAGAAGGATCAGGCCATGCTCATTTGTATTCTGCTCTGGTGAGGCCGCACCTCAAGTGCTGTGTTCAGCTTTGGGCCCCTCACTACAAGAAAGACATCGAGGCCCTGGAGCATGTCCAGAGAAGGGCTACGAAGCTGGTGAAGGGCCTGGAGCACAAGTCCTGTGAGGAGAGGCTGAGGGAACTGGGGGTATTTGGTCTGGAGAAGAGGAGGCTCAGGGGAGACCTCATTGCTCTCTACAGCTACCTGAAAGGAAGGTGTGGGGAGCTGGGGGTCAGCCTCTTCTCACAGGTAACTAGTGACAGGACTAGAGGGAATGGCCTCAAGTTGTGCCAGGGGAAGTTCAGGTTGGAAATGAGGAGACATTTCTTCTCAGAAAGAGCAGTCAGGCATTGGAACGGGTTGCCCAGGGAGGTGGTGGCATCACCATCCCTGGGGGTGTTCAAGGGAAGGTTGGACGTGGTGCTTAAGGACATGGTTTAGTGGTGACATGGGTGGTAGGGGGATGGTTGGACCAGGTGATCTTAGAGGGCTTTTCCTGCCTTAATGATTCAATGATTACTTTAGGACTTCCCAGTCATGTGAGCAAAATCCATTTTTCTACCCAAAAATTTGCATGAGAGGACTGGGACTTGCTGTGCAGTAGAGTTTGGCCCACCCTCACAAGCAGGCCTGAGACCCAGCTGCAGCTCCTCCTTCAGACTGGGTCTCCCACATCACAGGAGCTACCACACCGTGTGACAGCACTTTGGCCGCTGGTATCGGCAGTTTTTGGAGCCTTTACCTGGGGAAAGTAGGCAGGGGCACAGTGATGGTCTCTCTGCTGACTTCCCTGTGCAACAGCCTTGTTTCTACCCATCCTGTCCTTGGTTCATTGCCCTGAATTGGGCTTCTGTATTCAGCCTAGAATCCAATTACCTAAAGTACTCAGTTTCATTCCTGGAAGCCAATAAACTGTAATAGAGACTTGAACACAGTCATTCTCACTAAAACCCAACTGTTTTTCAAAATGGGTTAGATTTTGGGGGGTATGAGGCCAGACTCCACCCAGGAACAACCCTGAGGATGATGTCAGATTTGGAGCAAGTTGGTTCTCCATTTAAAATTGTCTCTGGGTAGAAGGGGGAGAAGATGCAGTACATAGTTTTTAGAGGGGTTTGGTTGGCAGAGGCAATCCCTGATGCTTTGTTTGAAATAACTCTTACTCCTTTATGCAAGAAGAAGAGATCATAATCCTTGCATTTCCACTGCACCTTATTTCTCCTGTAATCTGTATCTCATAAGCATTAACTTGATGCACAATAAATTATGCAGACTTAAAGTGGTCAGAAAACTCCCATCTGCTAAGCAACAAGTATGATCAGTGCTTCTTTGTTCACTCTGAGATTCTGTAAAAACAAAGCTTAAACATTTGAAAATGTAGATTACTAGCAAACCTTAAAGGTCATCTTGACACATAAGGCATTTAATGAATTCCCGGTTTGATCTTTGTCTTAGTTCTTCTGGAATTGGATTGTAATGATAGCATTTGGAGTCTCGTTTTTTGTATTTTTATTTTTGGAAATAGAATATTTGGCTTCATTAAATAAACTAGGGATTGTTTTGCTTCAGAAAGAGTGATTGGCTTTATGAAACCAGCTAACTGCAACTAAAACTTGGGTGCATATGCTGCACTAATCATCCAGCTCCGTGATAGCTTCAGTAATTCAAATAGTCTGACATACAAGAAAGGAAAGTAAATTTAGCTTCAAATTGAAGGCTACGTATCGTTGGCATATTTGACCTCAGGGGATATTTATGAGCAGGTTATTCTTGGGGAACTTCAGCAGGTATAACCAGGCCTGCATCTTTTAAATTCTTCAGGGGCACCAAAATAAATGGTCAGCGCTTATGATATGGAGATAACACAGGTCTAAGCATGTGAAAAATCTGCCCCAGGGCTTCCTTATGTAAAAGGGCATGAAGTTCTTACAAATGGGTTAATCCACACAAGAATTACCACTGATTCCTCCTTCAGACAGCTACACAGAAAATGTGGTTACTTAAAATCGCCATCCTTAATTAGAATGTACAAAGCCTGTGGAGTGCATGGGAATGCCCTCTGGAAGACCCATGAGCAATGGGCAAAATTTAGGACACAATGCTTTTATTTCTGCTCCCTCCCAGGCAGCTCAGGGAGCTTCCTGCCCCTTGGCTCAGTGCTGCGGGGTCTGTGAGGTGGAAAAGAGATAAATAAGCCAAATATTGCAGCGCTGAACCAAGTAAATCAAGTTTCCAGGAGAATTTATGTCCTAGCACAAACTTAGAGTTAGTCCTGTAGTACTTGTGAAACTTTTCTTTCTTCTCTTTAGCAGCTTTGTAATACAGGCAGCTGTATTATGCCAGACTAAATAGGATTTTAACCAAATGTTTCCTTTTAAAAATAGATGTCAGGAAAATGAAGGGGTCAATATTGCATGAGCATTGGCCCCCCTCAAACTGTGACACCTCCTAGGCACAGCCATGCAGACAAGTACAACGCCTTATGATGATCTTCTTCTGAAACCTTCATTCAGCTCTTATTTCTTGGCATATGGGCAGATGCAGACTTGGGGAGGTGGGGGTGCAAATATAAATGTCTCTGGTGCATATCACCTTGCCCAGAAACCTCGGGACAGCTGCAGGGATGGCTGGGTGATGCTCATGACCTCCCTCCCCTGTGCAGAAAGGCAGATCAGATGATCACTATGGTCTCTTCTTGTCCCTGTCCTTGCTAAAATAGAAGTCACCCTGCTCCTCACCCTGCAACTGGCTCCTGAAGGCAGATGCCTGCTCTCACATGGCATCTTAAAAAGCCCATGCATTGCAGTTTGGATGCAGGCTTTTCCTGTCCTGATCTGATCACAGGAGACAGCCATCTGTGGAGCTGCATGGGGTCAGCACGTTTTTAAGGGCTGCCCCATTCTTTGGTCTGAACAGGGGAAGAGCATCCCTGGAAGTGACTCTGATGGGATGAAGCTAGGTGTGAGCACTGTGATGACTTATCTTTCTTTTTCTTTCCTTCTTTTTTTTTTCCTTTTTTTCTTTTTTTTTTTTAATGCAAAATAAGGATGCCTTTTTCTGGCTCAGCTTATACTGCTTGCAGCTTGCTTTGCTCCCGACTACATCTCAGTGGTAACAGAGAAAGAGACGTGATGGGTGGCGTGAGCAGGAGATTTGGCTGCTGTGCAGCAGCAGCTTCTTCTGGGACTATTCCACCGCTCTCCTGCCCCCTCTCATCTGAGCAGAGCTGTGTGTGGATGATGGAGAGCAAAAAAGGTGTGTGTCCAGCAGTCTAACCCTGTGGCATGGCACTGGACATTTGAAGAATTTGCACAAAAATTGAGATGAAGTTGTCCTTGTCAGATTTACTGCAAGTCCAGTGGGGATAAATGTTCATCCTCCCCAGGTCATTAGCAGCCTTCTCCAAGCTTTTCTTCCCAAGCCCGAGGCCCCAGGTGTCTTCCAAGCATTGCAACAAGGCAACTCCTTTGACACAGATCCCAGTTTCAACCTGTATAAAGAAACAAACCTTTAAAAAGTTGGTGTTTTGGTTGAAACCTCCACTTTTCCTTTTAAGAGAGATGTAACTATTAAAATCAGATATGGTGTAGCCCATATCACTCTAGGATGGGCTGTTATTTCCCCGTCCATGTTACAATACATCAATGTCAGCAGCATCAAGGCATATCTCCCCCTTTCACCCACAGGTTTATTTTGCTCCTGAGCTGATGGAAGGAAATGCAAAAGCTGGGGCTTGAGTTTGGGCTGAGTTTTGGGGTACCATGTGCTGGCAGGTTTGCCATTAAACCTACAAACTATGAACCCCCCGGTGTATTTGGCTGGCTTGATGCTGTGATAACCTCACCAGCTTCCTGGGATCCTTCCAACATCACCTTGGCTGCAGCATCCAGCCTCTGGGCTCTCTGGGCAAGCACTATTAGGGCCACAACACTTCTCTTCAGCTTCACCAAGGCTCATGCAGGCTTGGAAAGCCTCCATTCACTGCTGCTGGTAGCAAAGGTCGGGGTTTTCTGCTGGGCTTTTTTCTTCCTTCTCTCCGACTTGGAAGAAAGCAGCAGAACCACAGGTGATGCAATTCGATTAGAAGCTCCCGAGGCTTAAATTAAACAGAATTATTTATCAAATCTCTGGGCCATTAGCCCCGTCTTGAACAACAGCCATGCCATAACCTCCCCCTCGCTCCTCCCACGTGCATTTCCCTTCTCTTACAAAGACTCGGCAAGAGCCAATAAAACAAAATGAAAGGGAAAAAAAAGGGGGAAGAAAAGGTTAAAAGGCAAAGAGTAGCAGGGATGATAATGCACACCCAAGCAGCCACAGTTGCCGGATGCTTTGTGCTTCCACATAGCACCCCTGCATATTCCCCTCCCCCCCCGCTGATGCTCCCACCCCATCCCCAGCTCCATCCTTCCTATCCCACCCGTCCAAACCTCACCGATGAGGACCTCAACAACTAAGATTTCATTGCTGAGACTGCATGTGTTTCTTTATATATATATATACATATATGGCTATATAGATATATATATTATTCATTTGTAATTTTTTGTCCCCTCACTAATGGGAGTTTGGGTTTTAGCAGAGCTGGACATCCTTGTCCTTTACCTCCATCACAGGGAGTTGTAAGGAAAGCCAAGCTCTGCACTCACTTATCTGTGGTCCTGGGAGCACCAAGCCACACATCAACTTATTTGTGACTTACAGTAAACCTGGCAACTAGGCAAATGAGTTACATATCACTGAACAGACACTGATAAACTGGTTGAGCCTGAGAAATTTTACATCTCCATTTTTGATATTTTATTCTGTAGGTTCTGCTTTTTGATTGTTTTGTTTGTGGTTTTTGTTTGTTTGGTTTTTTTGCTTGTTTGTTTGTTTCCCTCTAGGATAAAATCAGCCTGAGAAGGTCTGTTTAGGCTGAGAAACTTTGTTTCTGTTTGTTTCTCTGCTTAAGTAAATTAACTATCTTAAATTTTAGCTGTCTCCAGTATGCCTTCCCTGCAGGAATGTTACTGGTGCTATTTGCAGAGCGAGATGATGTTGAACACATGTTAGAAGAGCAGAACTTGTCCCTTGGTACTTAATGCTTCCCCCAGCTTAGGCTGATTTTCAGAGATTTCAGTTCTATCTCAGTACTTCTTTCCAGTTTTGTCCAAATTATTTGGCTCAAATATTCCTTGGCTGGAAAATGTGTTGAGGTCAGCCTCCCCCATGGGAATCCAAGGGCTTCTGAAAACACTGCAAGCACAGCCTGCTCCAGAGCAAGGAAATCAACTTCAGTACAAAAGGACGGAGCATGAGCTGGAGGTCCGTGAAGGTACGAAAACCACCGGGAAGATTGGGGTCTAGTTGCCAAAGTTTAGACCTGCTTGTGTTTAACCTGCACTGTTTTCCAGTTCCAGATGAAATAATAGCACAGTTAAATGTAGTCTGGATCAGTCAGAAAGGGTACAAAATGAGGATGTAAGAAAGCTATAGAGCTTTTATGAAGCCTTCTGTATTAACTTATATGTATAAAGAGAAACTGTACATATATAAAGAAGATATGGTTGTTACAGTTCTGTCATCTTTAAGGAAGCTGGGTTTGTGCTTCATTTAGCATTTGATTATGAATGTAGCCCAATGAAGTTCTTTTCAACTGCTGTTTGCTAATTGGAAGCCTGTAATGATGCCCAGAAATGGTATTCCGTGTTGAAATGAACAAAGCAAGATTACATGATTAAGAAATGCATAGCAATTGCCTAATTAGATGTACAAGTAATAGAATAAATCTTATTGGAAAGTGCTTTCTGCCCACTTCCTGAGCTGTGAGACAATAAAAAATAATAATTAAAAAGAAAAAAAGAAAATCCAGCCAAAATGTAGTAGGCCAGAACTTTTCTTTTGCCAAGGGACAAACAAAACTCCCAAGTATTAGTGGCCACTCCTGAAGATAGAAACAAATCAGGCTTTCGGAGTGGGCTCTGAGTCTGACAAAGCAAGTCATCCTATTTCTGCTTTAAATCACAATCTGGAAATAAAGGGCATTTCAAATGTCACTTGATGCAGCGTTCTGACATGGCTATATTTCGGTGAGGCGCCTATCTTTAGCTCTGTTTCTCTCAAAACTTCGTGCAGGAGTCAGCATCCACTTGCCGTTCTGCTGCAGAGCATCCTCAGTGCTGGCATTTCCCAACGGGTGGGAGCTTGGTGCATAACCCGAAGGCCGTCACTTGCTTGTACGTGGCAAGGACAGATCCTGTTTCTCCTTTCCCTTACATTTGCTTCAGTCATTCACAGCCATGCAAAAACCCCGTCACTGCTCCACTGTGCTCACGCAAACACCAAGGTCAGTCCGTGCGAGGAACAATGCCTCGGAGTTAATAACCCCCAGTTTGATTGGGGGCGAGGGTAAAATCATGAGTACAATCCTGAAGTTAACAAGCACAAAAGAGCATTTAATTATTCTAGTTATGTGGCTATCCCCAGATACTTTCTCGCTTTTCCAACAGGATCTGCTCCTCGAGGGCATGAGGTAATTGCTGATTTCCTTGCACGCTTCAGCGAGCGCTCTGGAGTAGTTAATGATTTATGAGGAGAGCTGGAAGCGCTCGGCCGGCAGCACCATGCCCAGCACCTTGGATGCTGATAACAAAAACCCAAAGCCCAGAAGTAGGGCCAGACAGCCAGCAGGGTGCCACGCAGGGACATGGGGATGCTAGAGGCTCTTTGCAGGGCTTCCCCTCCTGCAAGAAACCTGCAAAGGGTCAGCCTCTGGAAAAAAAAATAGAAAAAAAAAATCATGCTGGTGTACCAACATCTCTCCCAGCCCGTTTTTACCTGCTGCAAAGCCTCCTCCAGGCTGATGGAAGCAGAGCTGCATGAGCACCAAGCTCGTGGTCCGTCTGGAATCCTCCCCAGACTTTCAAGTTGTCAAACTAACATTTGCATCAATTTAATTTTCACATGACTCATCACTAAATGATTCAGTCTCTCTCTGAGCAGCCTTCAAATAGCACTGACCTTTCTTTCAAAGCTTGACCTCAGGTGGGGATTTAGAGGAGGAACATGAGAGTGATTCAAACGCAGATGCCAGGGTCAGGCAGCTTGCAAAGGAAGGGAGCTGTCACTGCACAGGAGATGTTCATGATGCATGGTTTCCTGCTGCCTTGTATCAGTTTCCATAAAGGACGGAGATATGGCAGGAAAGTTATTGCAAGACAACAAAAACGTGGTCATAGGACCCTAATGCTGAGATGGAAATGTGTCTTTGAGGTGAGATCTACGAGTTGTGTGAGACTCACCCAAGTCCTGTGAAGTCTCTTTGCACAGAGCTCTCTTTTCTACCTGGAGCAAGCTGGGACCCACTGGTGTTAAATTTCAGGAGATGACACTATTGAGGAGTATTTGTGAGGGGCACACGCACTCTTTTCTGAAAGCATAGAGGTCTACCTTTTTTCTCTGTTAGTTTCTGTAGCCTTTTGCTTTGCCTTTAGACACATCTCTGTGGCACATAATGACTGAGCGATCACCCCAGCACTTGGTCAAATTGAAGACTGGTGCCTGCTAAGGTTGCTTGTAAAACCTCTCTGTCCCCACTGCTTCCAGAGGAGCACAGGCACAGCAGCCCTTGGGTTGATGGGGAATGCAAAAGCCAAATGTGGTGCTAATATTTGTGCGTTTGTAGGGAGGAAGGTGAAAATCTGGTGGGAGACATACTCCAAAGCAGGAATCTGCCCACAACCTGGGTAAGATGTGCCAAGTCTGGAGGCATCTACTGACCTTCCAAAGCCAGTCAGGGAGCAAACATCTTCAGTAGGTGGTCCCTATGTTGTTGACACATGTCCCAAAGTGCTTAAATCGTTCCAGACAAGGTTGGGCTCAGCCTGGCAGTAACTCCTGACTGCAGTGTGCAGGACTTAACTCAGCAGCAGCTAATGGGGAACCAAACAGCAGTTTCAAAGAGATCATCTGGCAAAAGACCTGCAGACAGGTCTACATGCAAGGGTGGCCCCTGTAGATCATCCTCCCCATCCTCTTCCCTCGTATTTGTCGCATATTCCAGAGTAACAAAGGAACAGTGGCTGCTTCTGAGCATCTGCTTCTTTGCACCATCCCAACAGGATCAGAGGAAAACTCAGGTTGGAAGGGACCGCAGGAGGTCACCTGCTCCAGCCCTCCTCTGCTCTCCCAGTCGGCTTCTTGGGCGAAATTAAAGCCATGCCAGGAGTAAGGAAGACCTGCTGGTTTGAGGAAGTTCCCACCAAGATGACCACCTTGGGCTCACCTCACTAAGCAAAGTGAAGTGTTCTTTGTTCTGAAGGTGGGGTGCCAGCCCCCATTCCCAGCATGGTACCTTCCTCCCCTTCTTTTCATGTACACACAATCTTCAGCATCCTCTCCACCACGAAATCCTACTTTTCCATCTCTTGTATCCCCCCAAATACTTGTACATCTCAGGTCTTTGGCTTACGTCAGTTTTGGGAGCCACCAGCAGCTTCCCAAGCTCCCTGCCCTCCTACAGTCAAGAAGGGCACAAGCCTGACATGGAGTGTCCTGGCTTCTCCTGAAGGCTTATTTTTTTAGTAACTCTTCATTTTCAGAGATTATTGGCTTGCTTTTATCATGAAAGCTGCCCCTGGCGATATTCGTCCTTTCTTTGTGAGAAAAACATCCTGGGCCCGAAGTTATATAAGTGTCACATGGGTTTAAGGCATTTTTTCCCCACTCACTCATAAGTGTCAACTAGAGTTTCTTATCCACAGGCGGGGAGTCCAGGAGCAGTTTGTGTCTCTTTGGCTCCAGTATCTCATCACGGGGCACTTTTCACTTCAGAAATCTCTCTTCCCTTCTCAGGCTACTCCTCAAGTCAGGAGAAAGACTGTGAACTGATGTCTGAAGGGGGTCAGCACAGCAAGCAGCTTGTTTTCTTTTCCCTCTCCACAAAGCTGGAAGTCGGGAGTGTTTATAAGACAGAAAGATGCAAGCTGCTGACCCTTTCATCTCACATTTCGTTGTGAAGGATTTGAACCGTGCACTTAACAAGCAGGACACCAAGAAAAGTCCCAGTTGCTAAAAACCTCATAGCTGTGAGAGCCCCCTTGTTTGTGGAGTGATAGGACAGGATTCAAAGATAAAGACTCTTTATCAGGGGGTGTAGTGACAGGACAAGGAGTAATGGCTTTAAACTAAAAGAGAGTAGATTTAGATTAGATATTAGGAAGAAGTTCTGTACTATGAAGGAGGTGAAGCCCTGTCCCAGGCTGCCCAGAGGAGCTGTGGCTGCCCCATCCCTGGCAGTGCCCAAGGCCAGGCTGGATGGGGCTGGGGGCAGCCTGGGCTGGTGGGAGGGGTCCCTGCCCATGGCAGAGGGAGGCCCTTAAGGCCCCTTCCATCCCACACCATTTTTTGATTCTTTGAAAGATGTATAAATAAGTATGAAAAAATGCTGGGAAAGAGATAGCAGAAGTTGGAGAAAGAAAGAGAGTGCCAGGCTGTCCTCATGCTGGGGAGGTGAGCCAGCCATCAGCAGCACAAGCAGACTTGAGCTGGAAAAGCTCAGTCTTCGTCCTTATCTCTGTTGTGGGCACCTTCCTCCACGCTGCCAGAAGTTCCTAGCAGCTATGGTCAAAGCCATAACAGCATGCAAGGATGGTCCCTGTCTACTCCAGACACACCCTCTGTACCAAAATCCAGGGTATCTGCTATGATTTAGCCTTAGACCATGAAAGACTCTCCCAGAGCTTAAGGACACCTCTCCAACCCCTTCCCCTGGATGGCTTTGTGGGAAGAGACAGTGGAGAAGTTTCCATGATTAACTCAAGGCTGGAGCCCCGAAGATTTCTAGTCATTAGGGCCAGCTTTATGAATCTGTGCTAATATATTAGCCTCCTAATGTACCCATCTACATTAATGGTCCTGATTTATATCAGTGTTGAAATGACTTTGTTTCACTGTGTTAGCCTGAACACAACAGATCCTGAAACATTAAGATCTCTTAAGGAGAGGACACTTCATCATTTAGCTTGCTACTAAGACACTTTTTCTAATATTCCTTCAACATTAAAAATCTTTAAAATGGCCATGAAACTCAGATATAGAAACAAGAAAAGTAGTGTGAAGTCATGTTGGGTCCTGACAAGTTCTGGATAACTGCAAGCAAGATTTTTGCTCAAATTTCACACAAACTGTGCAAAATAAGATGGAAAGATGTCCTCCCATTTTCATTTTTTTTTTTCTGACCAGAAATGATTCAGTTTCTTACAGTTTTAAGAAAAACACTTTCAGATGTAAAGCATGGTATTTGGACAAATGTCTCTTACACCTCTGGAACATGTCTTGCTGATCTATAAACTGCTCCCTTGATTTAGCCACAAATTTCAGCTATAGCTTTATCTAGGTCTCTTTATCCCCATATTACAAGAGTTTGATTCACTTCTTTCCCACCCATAAAATTTGTCTGAATACATGCAGTATCACAGAAACATAACTGCTGTCATACAAGAGGAGACTTTCCAGAGCTGAGATTTGTGCTCTTGCTTTCATTTTCTTTGAAGTACTTGAAGTGTATTATTTTACAGTGTTGTTAGCAGAGAAGTGTAGCACCTAAAATAAGAGTCTGAGCTGTGGACACGTTGATATTAAGGATTTAGCCAATGCACTTAATCCTTACAGCAGGGTGTGATATACTTCCTAGGTTTAGTTGAAAGAAATTTGTTGTTTGATTTTGTTGGTGGTGGTTGGTTGATTTGTTGTTTTTTTGTTTGTTTTTCTGATTCTTAGATCTTTTACAACAGCTTTACAGCCCACCCCCAGGCTCTTTTGATGAGAACTGCCACTGATCAGCACTGATAATGCAGTAAAAGAGGGACTTGATGGACACCTTCATATCTCTATCATCCAAATGCTGATGGGAACGCTTCCAGATCAATTGTATTGCTGTGTATGAAACCATCTGAAATACAATATTTTGATATGCAGATTTTTTTTATAGGCTTGAGCAATGTATCTTGCTCAATATAAACTCAGAAAGAGGAGATAAATGCCTCCTCCAAAACCAAAAGAAAACCAAAAGAAACAGACCCCTTGGGTACCTACAGATTAGATGGCAGCTGAGTTATGGCTTTGAGAGCCTTGGTTATGTTGAAATTTGGTATTTGCTCTAAGGCTTTTGGTTAAAGTTTCAAGAGATTGAAATCCCCAATTCATTTTATTTCTCTAGAAGATATTCATGGATCATTAATACATTCAGTTTATTTAATAGACAATAATAGCATTACAACAGGAAAAGGAGGGGAAAAATCAGTACAATAATTTGGTTAAGTGGCTGAGCCTGCATGATGGGGCTGGGACTTCTGGGTTTCATTGACCCCATGTGTGACCTTGAGACAGCTGTGTCCGACCGTTCATTTGCCTTCTGAATAACAACCTGCATTACAGGGGTGATGCAAACTCACTGTTCCGCCTAGGAAGTCCCCAAAGAGCATCTCATGAATGGTACCTCCCTCCCCTGGAGGAGCTGGCAGAGGATCAAGGCTAAACATCCCACCAGGACATCATCAGGGTGTGATACGCAGTCCTGCTCCCTGCCAGGGCATCATTGTGCCTGGCAGGTTTGGGTGAAGCAAAGGTGGGATATGGGAGTAACCAGAGAGATAAGCTTGCACTTTGAGCTTCTCTCTCTCAGAGCTTCATTAGCACACAGTAATGTTCATTAAAACCAATGACCACCCAGTTCAAGCCCCACTATTTCTTCATTTCCATTTCTTTAGTAAACTTGCAGCATCACCATTGAACATTTCATTAATATACGGCCATAGGTGACCTGGACTTGATCGATTACCTAACCAGGTATCATGCCTCATCGCCTACCTAATTGCATCCCTAAAAGAAATGGCACTTGGTCCTGTAATGTCCTATTTAAAAGTAATACAGTTGTGCTGGAAAGCTGTTAACAGTGCTGTGCCACATTTCAAAACAACACAGTGGCTAAAAACTCATTCAGGAGGAAGGCACTGATGTTAGGTAATGAAAGGAGAAGTGATGTAAATCCTCTGTGTGTGCTCTTCTAATTGTTTAATGCATGAAAATGGACAAATGCTTGTTGAGTGTTTCTTTGTTTCAAAGACAGAGCTGGTAATGCACGGGAGGATCGGTTGGCTGCTGCTGGCGTGGGCTGGCCCACTCCTGATGGGGTCACCACACTTCTGGCAGTTTTTACATCAGCAGCGAGTCTGGCTCTACAATTATGCCTCTTCTGAGGAGCTAATTGCATGCTTCGTATCAGGCCCTGCCTCTCCAGAGCAGTCTTCGGTACCGATTCCTAAATAAAAGTGCATCTCAGAGGAGTTTGATTCGGGAGGCTGCAGGCATGATGCGGATGACCTGCTTAGGTCCTTAACATGAGCACAGTGACAGCAAAAACACCAGGTGCCTTGCCATGCTAGGATGATCCAGACTGCCTGCATCGAGCACCTCCCGATGTTTGCCACCACCCGCCTGCGCAGGATGGGTATATTTTGGTGCTGGTGCCCTGGGGGGCTGACAAATGGGAGATCAGGTTTCTAAGAAGCAAGAACAGGCTCCATCCTACACCTGCTCTATGCCAGCCCGTAGCTTCTCCATTCTAGCCCTGCCACAGGCCATGGGTACGCCAAGAGTAGGACTTTCTCCATGTCCAGCTCCAGAGGTGGAGTTGGGATGTCTAGGATGCACCATACCTAGGACAGAGAAACAGAGCTTGAGAGCATCACTCGCAGGCAGACAGACCTGCTCTGGTCTCTCATCTCAGGAGTATTCCTGAGTTTTTCAGCCAACAACTGTCTCATATAAAAGGAATAAGTCATGCCTGAAGGAGGACCGGCCATGAGGTGAGACTCAGCAGCCCCCCAGGGTCACCTGGGCCAGAGCATCACCCATCACTTTGCGGCTAGGATGCCCTTCCCTGAAGCCTAACTTTATTTTTCTTTGCTGGCAAAATACAGCAATTTCTTCCAGCTCTGCCCCCACAGACATTCTCCACCCTCCTAGATTAGAAATTCATAGAGCACACAATAGGACCGTGATTGCTATTTTCCACATTCTGCTCATCGTTTTCTTTAGTCACACCTCTGTGATGTTTAATAAGTCCTTATTGAATTTGACAGCAGTCGTATGCCAGAAGCACAGACACAGCATTAGTCATATTTCCTCTACTCTGGAGTAATCCAATAATGGCTAGGTAATTAAAGCCTGCCCCTTACTAACATGTTGGGCTTCATGCTTTTTCTTTTGTATATTCAAAATCTAGTGTTTTTTTTCCCTGCAGATCAGCCCTGCCAGAATTGCACAGAACCTTGTGAGCTGTGTGGTGAAGGCAGTGCCAGAACATCAAGGAACAAGGGAAGAGCAAGTAAAACGAGAGCAAAAGAGGAAAAAAAGGAAGAAAAGAAAGATTGAGGGAGAAGTGAGAGGGGACTACCTGCAAGCCACAGGCACCCCAGGCCTTTGCCTGGGTGCCTTGTTTTAGACTTCTGCAAAGTCACCCCGAAAGTGAAGGAGCAACACGCACCCCATGGTGCAAGGTAACATTGCAGTAGGACACACAGGCACATCAGGCAACGTGAAATAAGAGTGCTTTAGAAAAGATGCTGATCTGTACACCAAAATCCTTTTTTTTGAGTGTTGAGCTTTTACTTCACATCTGAAGAGAAGCAGCTATGAGGCAAGACAATTACATCTGCTGGTAAACCCATGATATTTGAACCTTTTTCTCACCGGTGCTCCTCATGGATTTCCTTTCTCATTTTGTTCTCCCTCGTCCTCTTTTACCTTGACTTTCTTTGAAAGCCAAGGACAGCACTTTCATATGCCAATGCTTAAAATTAGGACATAAGCACACTTTAAAATAAATATCAGGTCAACAGCACAACTATATTATCATTAAGACTGACAGCAAACTAATGCTGTCCACATAAGGTGGTTTCTAACCATTTCAGGTATGAGGTAGGAGAGTGAGGACCTGGTCACACAGAGTGACCCTCAAAAGCCAGATAATTGGGGTATTTATCTAAATGTACCAAGTGGCTTTAAGACTTTTCTTGGGAGCCCTGATACATTGGTTTTCCCTAAGGGAAGGATCAGTGTGCCAAGGGTGCAGCACTGTCCTCTGGCCGTGGGCAACAGCATCATGAACCTCCTGGGCTCCAGGCTGTTCTGTGGATGAGATATCTTTTTCACATTACACGTTTGCTGATGAGAGCTCTGGGGACCCAAACATCATGGCAACATCCTGAGCTGGAGCTCCACTTGTTGATCCTGCTCTTTTCCTGCACTCTCATTTGCAGTGCCTGCTACAACAGCACAAACAGGGGTTAAAACCAGGATAATGCCAGAACCCGAAAGCCAGTTCAGGAGTGACTTAGCAACATCGGCAGGAGATGGAAATATAAACTATGAAGGAGGTAAGGTGGGTCAAGGAGCCAAGCACGGTTGACCATGAGTGCAGATCCACTTTCACCTATAAAAAATGCTTAAATGTGCCAACCCACTCAAAGAAGAGTAGCAGTAGCAGCCAGGAATACAACACTTGTAAAAACAAGTGCACTTTCTCCGACCCCCCTTTCACATAATACTGAACTTTCAGCCTAAATAATGCCTTGAAGGCCAAAATCCCTTTCACATAGCTAAAGTTGGGTATATGTTTCTGTATCCTGATGCTTCAGGGCTTTTTGCAACCCAAATATAGCTGAAGAGAGCTAATATTAGTGCTTTAATTTTTCAAAGTCTTGGCCGTCAAGCCCAATATATTAGTGTTTATATTGTTAAATGTCTACCCTAAATTATATAGGTGGTGCACCATGACTGACTCAATGTTTTCATTTCCTGCCTTCTTAACTCTAAGGAGGCAAATTTCCTTTTTATGAAGAGCCCCCTTTGAAGTCATTGAGACTACTTGTGTGAATAAATGTTTGTAGGATCATGCCTTGAAACCGTAAGTCTTTTGGGTAGGAGCCTCATCCTCTCACATGTACACAAAAGGCAGTAAACAAGTACATAATTCTGCGAAATTATACATTATAGCCAAGGCCTCTGCTCTGCCATGCGGACTCATTTGGAGCTATACTTTGCTCCATTAAAAAGAGTGTGTCTACTCAATAGCTAATGCTACATTGGTAGAAACTGAATATTTCATCCCGTGGTTGCAGATGTTATTGCGAAATCAGAACGAGAGGGACTTCATATTTGGGGTGAAACCCTCTAGCAAGACCATTCTTTCCTGAACTTCAAGGCACATTCAGTGTGTCTGTACTGGTAAATTAAGCAGTATGAGATCTGCTTACTACAAATGGTACAGGGGCTTACACTAATGTTTCTCTTTACCTCTAGACTGGCTGGTTTTATCCAGATTTCTCAGGGAGAGAAGTGCCTGGCTCACACCATCACCCCTCCCACGCCCAGAAGAATGCTGGGGGGCACAGGACAAGCCTGTGACAGAAACTGTGCCAGACTCTGCACACCCTGGATGCTGTTGACCCCACACCAAGCCCCATCTTCATCCTTTGCATATTCCGAGCACGCTTTCTGCTGCCTTGGAGCCCCCCACAGCAGGTCCCGCAGCCCCCTGCCCAGCTCAGCAGCCCACTCCCTGAATAACAAAGGGGGTGCTGACACCCTCAGAGCAGGGCATGGGGCTGCTACATTGCCATGGGGTATTGCCCTTGGGCATCTCTTGCCTTATCTCCACCAAAATGTGAAGATGTTTGCTGCCAGCTGCCTGGAGGAGGTTGCTGGTGAGCCCTGTGAGGGCGAGAGCAACTCCTTTGGGGAACTGAGCAGGATTAAACCACCTCTCTCCCATGCCCCAGTTTAAAAATAAAACTGTGCTCCCTTTTTATAAGCCCACTCCTTCTTGCGAGTTCCCAGAGATCTCTGAAAGGTCACGCAAGCTGCAATAACAGTCTTTAGTAATAGCAAAATGCTTCTTTTCAAGCATTCGTGTGATGTGTCGGACATTGCTTACTAAAACATTCACCTAGCGGCGATGAAAACACCCCCTCAGACACACACGCACACACCACGGATAAAAGCTCTTTCCAATTGCAGCAGGAAATGTGACATTTCAAACAGGACAGATGAGGGCAAGAATAATCCCTGGTGAAGAACAAACCTGTGGGGACTGAGAGGGGAGTGGGCAACCGCGCTGCTCTTTTCCAGCCTCGGTGCCAATATTCACATTTTCGTGGTTTAATCAACAGCCCTTCAACAAGCCCCCACCATTCCCCTTCTCCCACGGAGCAAATACAAAGTGGAGAAAAACCTGTGCTGGGACAAAGGGACAAAATCAGTTTTACAGTTGTTTGATAACAAATGTATCTTAAATATTGTGTACGTTAAACTCATGGCTTGCTGTCCACTTCCCCAGCCTGTCACAGTCCCTCCAGGAATTAACAAGGATGTAAATTCAGATCTTCAGCTCAGTGTATGATCACCAGGACCACCTACAAGCAATGCCATAGCACTTGTCGAAAGACACATCAAATGACGCATCGAGACATGAGCCCACAGTCAATAAATTACTCATCTCTAATTTTAAAATCCCATTTCCCTTTTCCCCTCCACCAACCACTCTTTCTCAGGCATGTGTTGGCTGCAGCATTTATCTGGATCATAATTATATGGTAATTATTCCTTATCCTACCCCATATGCAGACACAGCCCTCGGTGACACCAAAACTTCATAGAATCATAGAATCATAGAATATCCCGAGCCGGAAGGGACCCATAAGGATCATCAAGTCCAACTCCTGGCACCGCGCAGGTCTGCCCAAAAGTTTAGACCATGTGACTAAGTGCACAGTCCAATCTCTTCTTAAATTCAGACAGGGTTGGTGCAGTGACTACTTCACTGGGGAGCCTGTTCCAGTGTGCGACCACCCTCTCGGTGAAGAACCTCTTCCTGATGTCCAGCCTAAACTTCCCCTGCCTCAGCTTCACACCATTCCCACGGGTCTTGTCACTGGTGATAACAGAGAATAGGTCACCTGCCTCTCCACTCCCTCTCGCGAGGAAGTTGTAGACTGCGATGAGGTCCCCCCTCAGCCTCCTCTTCTCCAGGCTGAACAGGCCCAGTGACCTCAGCCGCTCCTCATACGTCTCACCCTCTAGGCCCTTCACCATCTTCGTCACCCTCCTCTGGACACTCTCCAACAGTTTAATGTCCTTTTTGTGCTGTGGTGCCCAGAACTGCACACAGTGCTTGAGGTGAGGCCGCACCAGCGCAGAGTAGAGCGGGACAATCCCTTCCCTCGACCGACTGGCAATGCCGTGCTTGATGCACCCCAGGATACGGTTGGCCCTCCTGGCTGCCAGGGCACACTGCTGGCTCATATTCAACTTGCTGTCAACCACAACCCCCAGATCCCTCTCTGCAGGGCTGCTCTCCACCGTCTCATCGCCCAGTCTGTACGTATAGCCAGGGTTGCCCCGTCCCAGGTGCAGGAACCGGTACTTGCTTTTGTTAAACTTCATGTGGTTGGTAAACTTGGCACCATTAGGTGGGCCCAAGGTCCAGAAAAGTCCACCAGGGAATGCTGATCATCACATTGACATCTCACTGTTCCCTGAGGCTTGAACACACTGAAATTGGGGCAGTCATCAGCACCAGTCACAACCAAAGACACCTTCCTGCAGGGAAAAAGCTTAAGGTGTCATTTCAGAAGCCCTGGCAGGGTGAGGCGCCTTCTGCCCTGCCCTTCGGGCATCCCAAGATGTAGGATATTCGTCTTGGACTTGTCCCATGCAGAAGAGCTGGGTTGGCTGCGTGAGCCAGCACAGGCTCAGACCTTGGGGACAGAAGTGTTTTTGGGATGCTAGCGTGGAAAACACAGGTCCCTGGGATATTTGCATCCCACCTTGCCCATTTTGCTCCTTGTCCACCCATGGCACCAGCAAACTTTGCAAGGGACATGGCTTGGTGGAAAAAGAAAGGAAACGGTGTCTTAAGACCCCATTTAAGGTGGTGGCATCACCCCCCACAGTGTCACCTCGTGCTTCCCTCGCCCCCCTTCCCTCTTCACCTTGCCAGCGCTTTGCCTTTCTCAAGCTTCTCAGTCCAGTGTCCAGCTGCACTCGAGGAACGAATTTGTCATCTGGGGGAGGAGGGGGTGGGAAGGGTGGGGGGAGAGAGGAAATAAAAAAAGGAAAGAAAGAAAAAAAAAGTAATTTACTGTGAAGCACTGGCTGAAAATCATTTTCTGAACCACTGCACAATTTTAATCAGGCGACCATACTGTATCCAATCAAGGGAGAATTTGTGAGGGGAGCAGGGGGGGCGTTCACCGTGGTCTTCCCCAGAGGACTGTAAATCCAAGCTCTGCTCGGGAAGACAAGATGTCTTGGGCTTCGCAGCCTGCCCAAACTTAATTTGCACTAGAATTACATGGCCATTACTAATGTATACAGTGACTCGAAATGATTACTTTGCTATTAGTAAGAGCAAGGCGCTGGCTTTTGTGATGGCAGCTTCCAACAGAGGGGGAGCACCAGGGGGCGAGAACAAAGCCAGGCGGCTGCGCTGAGCCCGGAGGGGGGTGAGGAAGAGCGTGGGGATGAAGAAGGCCATGGGGATGGAGACGGCCATGCTCGGGGGGAGTCTGGCACAGCAAAGGGCATGGGAATGGCTGGACTCAGTGTTTAACATGCTTAGCATATCTTGCATTAAATATATATATATATAACCTGGCTATAAATATATAATTAATATATATTAATACACATATTTATATATTATATATATATAGTTAAATATATATAGAGAGAGAGAGAGAGAGAGAGAGAGAGAGAGCACCTGGCTTAATCTTGGGCTCACCGAAGTTTTACCATGAGCACCAAAGCTAGGGAAAGCAGAGAAGCTTTAGCAGGAGAGCTCAAGTCCCACCTCTTCCTATACCCCAA
This sequence comes from Cygnus atratus, assembly GCF_013377495.2. Taxonomy (NCBI): domain Eukaryota; kingdom Metazoa; phylum Chordata; class Aves; order Anseriformes; family Anatidae; genus Cygnus; species Cygnus atratus. Next base: position 6,273,056 of record NC_066363.1, read on the forward strand.
TGGTGACTGTGTCCCCCCAGTAGTGGGAAGCCGGGGTTCAAAGCCCTGCTTGCATATTGACCTCTAATATCCATTTCTGCTTTTTATGGACATTGCTTTTGCAAGAAGGACATGGCCTGCCTTGGACACCCTGTCCCTGGCAAGGGTTCAAAATGGGCAACTCCACAGATGGAGAGAGTGATGCTCTGCTACTGGCAAGAATTATTCTGAGGGCAGGAACATCAGCTTCTCTCCTGAAACCACCTACTCACTACAGCACAGATCTCAGGTAATGAAAACATAACCCTGGAGGCAAAGCTCCCTCTCGCAGCCACACACAGACCCTGGCTCCACACGAGCACACCCTTCGCATCCCCACCTGCAGGAATCTCCCCACGCACTTAAACACCTGAAGATGAAAGAGGCTGGGGAAATTTTGCTGCAACCTTTTTGCCGTTCCTGCACAGCCACTGTTACAATTGCTCAGCAGACTACAGGGTGCCTGCAACAAAGCAGAAAGGAAAGGTTAAGAAGTTGTCACCCACGCTAATGTGCACAAAGCAATCGCTCTGCTCGCTCTCTGGCCCTGACAGGTACTCGCAGGGCTTCCAAGTGCCCCTGGCAGGGTGTGGGGACAGCGGGTGGCTCCGGGGAGACATACCCCATCACCAGCACATCTCTGTAGGTATCACAAGGGACCTGCTGATGGCACAGGGACACGGTTTGGCATCCCCCCTCCAGCAGCACCATAGGTTAGGTCAGCTTTGTCGCCTTGCTTTCACAACCTCATTGTAGCTTACCTTGCATCTTACAGGGCTCAGGTCTTGCAAATGAAGCCAAGCCCATGTCCACTTTCACAGCCACACTAATTCAGCTATGGTTTCATTTCACTATGCTTTCTGTCCCAATGCAGCTCCCCAGGTGCTCAGGCATGGCCAGCCTGTTCCTGGGGCAATGCACTGCCAAAGAGCATCAGCTGGGTCACAAAACAGCCATGCAGGGAGGAATGCATATTTTTCCAAAGGGGAGTAAAATAAGGCTGGACTACTAGAAAATGGGTATTTTTTAATCTGGACCTGAAGAAGAATCCACGTGTGATTTTAACCAGACTGAGATGTGTTGCCTTCGTTGGCTCTCCCCACTACTTTATAACTACTGTGCAGAGTTGTATCCCCCAGCAGGTGCTCAGTGACCACTGAGCAAACACCAGCTCCTAGTGCAGACTACGGCTCCCGTCCATTGCAAAAGTGGTGGACCCAGCCTGATCCAATCTGCCCGACTCACACAATGCCAGGGAGATGGGCTGGTCCTCCTCTGGATGGATGCACCATGAGAGGAGGAGATGGGGCTTGATTCTGAAGGGTCGCAGCTCCCAGTCCCAGCTGCGCTCAACGCTGAGCCCTGCTCCATCAGCTGCTAGAGAAGGTTTGCAAGGGCCTTTTTTTGTTGTCCCAGAAAACATTTATTCCTGGCACAAACCAAACTTACCTTTGTGAGCAGCCAACCACCTCCACTCTGCTTCTGAAGCAGAGCTGGAAGCACTTTGTTCCAAAAATGTTTTCTGCTTCTCTTCCCACCTGCCGAAGGCACCGGCAGGGAAGCTGGGATGCCAGCCACTGTACCTCTTAAACTGACACCAAAAGCCTTGCGTTCAGCAGTTTGAAGCAAGTATTTTGGGAATATTATGTCGCCACAGCCATTAATTTTTCACATGGCAGGTGGGAAACCTGCCCTGTTTGAAGGGCATAGTGGGAACTGCCAATTGCTCTGTAGTATTTTACACCATGGGAAAGGGGGGGATGTTTGTAGCCAGTGCTGAGCATCCATCCCAGGGCATCCATGCAGACAGTTCAGATATTTGAAGGAAATACTTAAATCTCTCATTCGGTCTTTTCTTCCAAGGCACGGCAAAGGCAGATAAGCCATTAATTGCACAGGCAGATGGCTATTAGGAAGCATATGAGAACTGGCTACACCAGCACTGTGTAGGTGGAGTTGATTAGATGGACCTGAATCAGAAAAAAAAAATAGAAAAAAAAAGAGGAACATTTCCTACAACCCCGCCGATACTGGCTGATCTGCTTTGCTGCATGGTGAGAAAAGCTTTTCCTGTGTAACTGCAGGAGAAGACAATTCAAAATAACAGCAAAATTGCTCTTCACTTACCCATTGAGCCAGGTTACTAGTAAGAGTGCTTTGGGGTTTATACATAATTCCACCACAGCTTCGCTGCCAGGCAACAAAACATGGGGACAGGATGAGGACAGAAGGATTTGCTTCACACCAGCTGCCATGGGTTTAACAGCACCAAGGGATTGGGTTGGCTTGGCAGCACCTCAGGGTCCCTCGGGCCCAGCCCCTGCCCCAGCAGGGCCACCCCGAGCAGGGTGCCCAGGCCCGTGGCCAGGCGGCTTTTGGAGCTCTCCAAGGAGGAGACCCCACAGCCTCTGGGCTGCCTGGGGGTCAGGGGAACCTCCTGGGCTCCAGGCTGGGCCTATGGCCTCCTGTCCTGGCACTGAGCACCACTGAAAGGAGCCTGGGTCCGTCCTCATTACACCCTCCCTTCAAGTGCAAACACAAAAAGAGTCCCAGGTGTTAGAATACCAGAGGTGCCCACTGCTCTGGAAGCTGCCACCAAGTCCTAATGCCCCTCCCCGTTCCTCTGCCATTGCCTCTTTAAGGTGTGTATTTTGGGTGATGAACTCCTCAAGAGCCTACTGGGGGCCCGAGGCCTTCAAATTCACCAGGGAAGGCCCCAAGCCAGGCTGCTTCCCCCACAAGCAGCCCCAGGGGACAGCAAGGCCCAAATCGGCTGCTTTGGCAGTGTTGACATAAGGTGGAGGTTTCCACTTGCAAGATCGGTGGCTTCAAGGCTGTGAACTGAATAAAAGGGCCTGTGACAGGACTTCTGCTTGGATGTCTCACAAAACCAGGTGGCATACTGGCCTCTGACGGTTTTCCATGAAGGGGTTGTCTAGCCAGTTCCATGAAAACGCTCATGACTGAAAACCCTCAGTGAAACCCAGTGCCCACCTCCCACAGCAGTCATTGCTGGAAGGTTTGCACCTTCCACAAATCCTGGTTTTTCTATCTACCTGTCTCCATTTATTCTACATCCAAGTGTCTCTGTCAGGGAGATGATTCCAGTAATTGAAAGGACACAAAGCTGGGTGTTGTAGAAACTGAAGCTCTTTTATGGGTTTCAACCCAAATTTCTGGGTGTGTAGGTTCTCCCCTTCCAGTTGTCACCTGCTGTATCCAATACATATTACATTTTCAGGACAGGGACTGTTTCTCCACAGGTTAGTACAGCCCTTAGCACAACTAGCTAATGAGACCCATTTTTTTTCCACTGAAGTGCAAATTGAAAATTGTAAAAGAGTGCTCCGAAGCGAGCCAACCACACAAAAAATAAAGAGCAGAACTTAAAACTGCTCAATAAGATGCTTTTATAGATGCAAAGCAATATTATTGCAAGGCTACGGAGTTAAATCCTCACCTAGAATGAGATTCATGAAGAAGCTGGACTCAAAATTGTCTTTGGAGCAGATACTCAATTTGGCTGGTCAATCTAAAAGCACTTTAAAACATTGTCAAAACCCTTATCCATGAAAAATCATTAGCTCCATCCTGCACTGCTGTCAGTATAACATTTCAAACAACAATTCATTTTAAATGGATAGCTTAGTATATCACAAGCAGAAAGAAAGTTATTATGGGCCAGATATACTCGATTCATATCCCCCACTATTTCTGGCCACCGAGGCCGACACTGCAGAAGCAGCCTGCCACCAAAAGGCCAGACACCAACAGCACACTGAGCTGGGACGGTGGCTGCAAACCCAAGCAGCACCAGCCCTGGTGAAGGCAGGACCTGAGAGCCCTTGAGCACAGCAGCAGCTCTCACTGTGGTGTTTTAGACAGCATTGTCCTATTTACCACCACTTTCCCCGAGTCAAGATTAGGAGCAACAATCAGGAGTAGGTAGTCAGTGGAATATCAGAAAATTACTGTATCAGGCCACAGCCAGTCTAGCTGTCAACTTCCCTCACAAGTCAAGTTATTTAGCTTTAGAAACAAACATATTGAAGTAGTGGAGGAATGAAGGACTCTTCTCTGTTTCTGGAACTCCTGGCACGTAGGTGCATCAAGGGGTTCACATCATCACTAGAGATGCACAGCTGCAAGTGATCAAGCACGCAAAGGGAGTGACAGGTGGACGCAGGCACAAGCACTGTTCTCATGAAGAATCTTGAAGCAATTTCTTGTGGAGGTGGCTCAAATTGGTGTTGAGTCAGCCCCCACACCCCCTTGCCATTACTTGTCCTGTATTTCTCGGTAAAAGAGAACACATTTGTTTTGTTACATGCTAGACTCCACAATTACCTCAGGCAACATAGCCAGCCGAAGACGTGCAGGTGACCATATCCTTCAGCACATGAACCTTGGCGTACAAACCTTTGACATGAGCCACCATGGACGTGGTGACACAGTTCATCACCTGCTGCCACTCTCCAAGGAAAGCTGAGGAACACCAACCGTGCTGAAACAGCTAAAAATTACACAGGGAGTCGATGCGGTAAACCACAAGGCATGATAATTATGGTAGTTGGGGCTTGCAGGAATTCAGTGGGGCACAGAAGGCCCAAGGAGGTATTGGGTTAGGGGGCAGCTGGTCTCCATAGCTGGCCTCTGTCAGGTGAGCCACCCTCAGCACTTCTGCTGCCGTAACAGCAAGCTGGCAGCAGAACAGGGAGATAAGAGTTCTTCACATACAACTGGTGCTGTCCAAACACAGGTTTTTGCCACAGTTGGACACGTACCTGTAGCACTGAGATCTGTTTCAGCTGTAGCTAGGTGTGTGTGAGCATCTGTACCTCTCTGTCCTCTCAGCTGAAAAATTTAGTGACAGAGGAAGAGGAAAGTGGAAGGTGGAATTAAAACCATAAATAACTTGGGTAATGTTGAAACGGGGAAGTTGACGCAAAAAGCAATGACCAAGTACCTTTTCCACAGAAGCTGATGCCACCACAGCACCAGAAGGTAGTTCTAAGGGCTGCCTGGACTCCTGTGAAGCACATGCAAGGCCCCCAGAACACACACGAAGCAGCAGGCAGTTTGTTCTTCCAGGCAGTAACACTGACATCTATATCCCACACAGTGAGAGGTGGCTTGTTGTTTTGCAGTTTACTGTTTTGTTACATTCAGTAAGATTAACAACCAAAATTCTGGGCTAAAATTGAAATGAGCAAACATTTTGTCAGGACTTCGCCCAATCTGTCTCTAATTTATGTGGGTAGTAAGCTTTTACGATGTCCTTAGCTAGGCACACTTCTCTGCTTTTAAATGTCTGGATTTTGTAAATGGGTTCTTGGCAAACACAGAAGTATCATGGGAACCATAACGACATTACAGCGATCTGCTTTTGGATCGTGCAACTGAACTGAGATGAAGGAAACTATACAGTTTTTAAAACATACACGTCAATGATTCACAACAGCCAAATAATGCTCCTGATTCATCCTTTAAGGAAACAACCCAATTCAGCCTGGCATCATGAGACCCTTCTCAGAAATTATTAGTTCTTACAATAAAACTATTAAAGGTATTTTTACTGCACAACTCCAAATTTATATAGATGCTTTTCATTAAAAAAAATATTCTAAATATTGACTTTTTTACTCTTTCTTTCCAGACATAAAATCTCACAGGATACAAGTCACACTAATTTATGGCTGAAGCTAAGATGCATACGCAAGAAAACAGTGCAAAACTAATGAAAAAATTTATTAAAATCTCCCAAGAAGGTGAAAATCAGAGCAACTTCAGCTGCAGCTGGAACAGAAGTGGAAATACATTTATAGTCAATCTGCTTTCATGTTGCAAAGCTGACAGACCAAAGCCTATGATGCTGGGCAAAAAGCCAGCGAGTGACCACCACAAATGAAAAGAGCAGCGTTAACCTCTCATATCAAACAATAAGCAACAAAACACATCTATCCAAACTTAGTGGTAAAAGTGAAATATCTTACATTAATTTACGAAGACCTAATCTACGCTGGCAGCAACTTGTGTAAACTCTGCCTCAGCTGTTTTGGTTTGCTTTTTTAAATTTGCAGTATTCTACGGGAAGAAGCCTGTTGCAGATGACAACAGTTGACAGCTACTGACATGCTACGGTATCCAAAGCATGCAAGGTCAGCAGAGGTAAGAGACAATGTGTTTTGTTTACCACAACTAACTAAAGACTGTAAGGGATTCAGATTATGCCTTACAAGCCTCTACTAAATGTGTTAAGTATTTCTAAATTAACTTAATTTTAAAAAATCCCAGAAACTACTCCCATTTCTACAGCATCATTCTGAAAGACAATTGCAGGCTGAATTACATTTAGACATGTTCCCGCTATACTCCCAAGGTGTCTACTGTCTATTTTTATAATATTCCTAGAAGGGATTCCGTACAAACCCCAAGTCTGACGTCCAGCTTGGAAAATAGCACAAAGCCTTTTCTGGAGGTCCTGTAATCTATTCATGCCAAAAAGGGGTCATTTTCATTTCCCACATCTAAATACTGCAGCAAGCCATGTGTGGGCATTGTGTTACACAAGAATGAACATTATTCCAAACCCATCATCTTCCAAATGTTTCTTTATTGTTTCCACAATTCAGAAAAGGATCATTTATAAAGCCCTGGTTTTTGTTTGCCTTCAGCTCCCCTCTCAAAGTACAAACACCAAGCATCTTCCTAAAGAAGTACTCAGCCAGCTTTCCCCTCTCTAGCTGCTGTTTGTTTTTCCTGCAGTAGTTCTTCCTCCTTCTTCTTGTGAAGCTTTAGGAGATATTCATCAGGCTCAATTCCTGCCTCCTTTAACTCTGACATGGCTTTCTCCAACCGGTGCAACGTACGGGCACTCTGCACTTTTCGAGTAGTGATGTACAAGGTAAATTCCTTGAAGCCTATCAGTTTACAGGTGTCCACCTCACAGATATTTTTAACATCTCTGGTTTTGTCCACCTGGGGGAAGAAAACTAAACCTGCCATTTTTTCCAGCTCTTCAATGTTTACTTGGAACTCAGTCAGCTGGTGACTGAAGCCTATGGGATCATTTGGCACCACAAAAGCCCCCAGCACCAAGGGTTCTGTCGAAGTTCTGGTCCGTCTGGCAAGGATCACCTTGTAGAGGTGGGATGGCACAGCTACGTCATCCTTTCCTATTACCTGTCAAAAGAAAAGACACAGATCTTATCAACTGAGGGGAAAAGAGAAGTGAGACCTATCCTACTACCTCTAAAAAGGTGTCACAACACATAACTACACATTGAAATCACGTGCAACGTTATCAGACCAGAAGCTGAGGTGGAAAAGCACAATTTCACTGCAGCTCCTCATATAGCTGGTCAGGACTGGACTAGTCATTCTACATCTGAATCTCTTTCTCAGACAGAAGAAGCAGGGCAGAGAACAGCTCGCTGCAGGGTTGTTTGGCCACCGTTGGTAGAAGACTCTCCCAGAAAGTTCTCTGCATTTCTCACACCACCGCTGACTTTACATTGCACTATTAAAAGCAACGATGCAGACAAAAGGCCAAAGGGTTAGCCAGTCATTGTCTACATATTTGTAAAGATCCAGAGCAAGGAGCTCTGGTAGAAGAATGAATTCAACTTAAATCTCCCAAGCACTTGCAAACCAGAGCAAGTTCAGTTACAGCTGAAACTGAACTGGAACCGAATCTGAAAAACATATTTGGAAACAGGGAGTCAGCCAAGACCCCAGCTCCCTAATCCTCTGGTGCTGATCTGTAAGTGTAGCTGACATGAAGGCATGGTAGAGGTTCTTGTCATGCTGCGTCACATTGTTAACACTTTGAGCGCTGTGTTTAATAACGCTGGATCTATACGTTTTACATGAATCCTGATCTGACTGCTCCAAATCATGTACCTTTTAGCACCCATTTCAAATCAGCTCTAGCTTACCTTCTGACAGTCATTTTTCATATCTCTAATACCCTTACACAGGCTGTTTTTACAAGCTGTATTACCTAAGGAAATACGTTTTTGAGAGGCTCTGGATATGAAGTACATTCGGTGACTCAGTATCCTGAAGGAAGTCTATCCAAAGAAAATGCATAATTTGATGAATCTGCTTCTTCCATGAATTCACTATGATTCAACTTAAGAGCTTGTATGTATTAGATTTCCTGCTGTGTCACTCAGATCAGGATCCAGGAATTTAACTGAAGCACCAGGAGGGGATGATCAGGAATCTGACGTCACACAAAGCCCACTGTAAACTCACACACGTATGTACACAGAAGATATCCCACCATGTCTCAAAAATTAGGGAAGATACCTATGATCAAAAGTGTAATCTCTCCAGTATTCAAAAAGTGATGCTCATGCATGCATTGTTGGGCTTTTCTTTTTTTCCTGCAGTGTTGCTGAACTGGGTCTGCCGTGCCGACAAAGTACAACAGGCTCACGCAGGGGAAGTTTCAGTTTTGCATAGCCATTCTGTATAATCACCCTTCCAAAATTCATGCTTTTATTCTAATGGCAACAGAAGAAAAAGATACAGACTCCCTGCAAGAACTACAAAGGCATCTTGTTTTTACATCAAATCCAGTAATTTGGTAGTATTTCCAGTACTTGCAATACCTGCAGAAGCAAAGACTGCCTATTTGATTTCTGACAGCTTTTGTTAGATGCAGTTAAAACACAATTTCAGAGAAAGCAGGCATTTATTTCGCTGCCACAACTGATCACATTAATTGCAAGTATTTTACAAGCTAAGTTGGTATATCAGTTCAGACATGCTTTGTCAATTTATATATACAGTATAACTCAACCACAGAAGAAATATTTCCTGTGCATGCTTTATTCTGATAGTAGTCAGTACTTCTGCAAAAGGAAACACATTTTTTAAATTAAAATTTGACTGTGGGTACTGAAACAAAGTTCACTTCAGTCTATTCCAACCATTAACTATTTTCAGTTACAAATTCTTTCAGTGCTGGATGGGCGTCTTCTACCTCTGATGCCAGTCCTTTCAGTCTTACTGGTTAGACTGAAACCAGAGAAAAGCACCTTTAGGAGAAAGGCAAACCTCTAAATACAGAGAATTTATTTCATGCTTTGTACAGCAATGTAGTAGTAACCTTACTACTGTCTCTGGCAAATGTGCTCTTAAGATTTCTTTACTCTGTTACCAAAAACAGAGTATGTCCTCCCCTCCCCTCTACTAGGCTATTTAACAGCATTGCTGTAGTTTACACTTTTCTACAGAAATGATCTTGCTTGTGCCACCAACACTCTGCTAAATAAAGCTCTGCCTAAACATCTAGCAGTGATTGAAAACGGAAAGCAATAAATAAATGCCTTATGCCAAAGCTACTTTCCTTTTCTACGACAGATGTCTTGATAGGGAAATGAGAGCTCCCGAGTGTCAAAGCACTTTACATTTAGCATTCAGTGTGGGTGAAACCACAGTTACAGCTCCTCAGGATCGACTGCATAAATAATCAAAACCAACTGACGTACAGGTAATTTTAAAATACACTGAAAACTACGCTTCGACCCACTGTTATACCTGGTGGGCTACACTGAATTACAAAAACGAGGAGTGTCGGAGTGTAACCTGCTTGAGATAGCTGGCACTCAAACCCGGGAGCACATGCGATGTGTTGGGGGTGGGAGGGAGGGAGCTAAGCAGCATGAAAAGCCCCGAGGGGGAGAGGAGGAGGGCATTCATATTTCCATATTCACCTGAGCACAAGCAGTGACTGATGCTGTTGAAGGCTGGAGCTCTTTTTTTCCCGGTGGAGAAGGGAGCTTGCAGAGCCTGTGCTGCAGTCCCACCTCCTGCACGCTGGCAGGGCAGGGCAGAGGAGAAAGAAGGGGCTGTGCACAGCTGCGCTGCACCCTGAAGCTGCTGTGGCCTCCCCTGAGAAGGCCATACTGAGAATAAACCCTGCTCCCCAGATTCCCCTGGGCCAACAACCCCTCCTCAACATCATTCCTGTGCCTGCACTGCCTTCTCCAGGGCTCTTCGCAACCTTTTTCCTGCTATAAATACCTGCATAACACCTTGGTCCTCCTTAGCTTTGTCCTCTCCCCTCCTCAACACCTCCCACACACAAACACACACCAGCATCCTCTGCCTGTTGCGTAAAAGACCAGAGGAAGGGTGAACATGTAGCTGGAGCTGCTGGGAGTACCTCCAATTAGGGGATATATATGGCATATGTAAAACAAACAGGTGAATGTGTGTGAGCGAGCTAGCAGAGGGAACAGGGGATTGAGGCTGAGGGCTGAGTGGGTGGAGAGAAAGGCGAGGGAATGAACAGAGCTGCACAAAGAGGGGTTAGGTATGAAATGGAAACGCTGAATGCCTGGAGTGGGTGTTAAGGGAAAACAGACCCTGTGCTTATGCGATACCATGCCCCCCCAAATATATATATATTCTATGCAAAATAATGCACATTTATGCATTGTATATGAAGTAAAGAGGAAAAGAAGGAAAGAGAGGACTAGTTCCAGAAAAAGGAAGGGTTGGCCTTTTGAGAAAAGCAGTTCTAAAGAACTCAGCTCAGTACAGGCAATGGCCATACGTGTAATTTATGTACCACTTCAGTTCCACGCAAGCTCTCTTTTGAGGATTTAAACAAAATTTAAGTAGTGCACAGGCTTTATACCGTATCCTCTGAGTAGCAATAAACTATTTCTGCAATTACTTTGCTGAGTTCTAATACCGTTAAAGTGATTAAGACAAATTCCAGCCTGCCAAATGGCCAGAGTCCACGGCAGCGTCCTCTCCTTACACAAAACGGGGTGTAAAAGCTCTGCCACCAGCTCATTCTGCAGGTAGGAAATACCACCAAAGGAAAACGGAGGGTGCCCCATTTCTCTGACAGACTAAACATGCCTGACAAAGATTTTTCTGCACTTTAACACTTACATGAACCACACACAGGATGCATCACCAGTCAGCTCTGCTGCCAATATGATACAGTGATTCCTGTTAAAAAAGAAGTGCAGTACTGGAGCACGCCATAATATTTCCATCATTATGCTCTGTGATATACCACAATTTGCCTTTCTCTGGGAGTTGACACAGAAGCTGCAGATGAATGAATCCATATCACTGGCCCAGACACACAGCCCAGCAGCCAGGGAACGAAGCAATGTGTGATTCTGCAGAAGTGAAGTTTGCAACAGAAGCAATTGGTAAGAAAAACTAACTCAACAAGTCATTTCCTAATGCCACCTAGAGGAATTTCCTACCTAACTACAGCAGCCTGAGTCACTAACCTGACCTGTGCCATCCCGTTTATATCAATGCATGCCTAACAGAGGCAGGGAACATATGTCCCTAATGCAAAAAAAGGGAAAATGGGTTAAGATTATCCATACAGAAGCTGACTTTGATTTGTGCTAGTCTATCCACAGGCAGCAGACGATCTTTTAGCAATCAATGCCTGCAACAGCTATCTGTCCCAGTTGGAAAAGAGCAACAGTTTTTAATAGTGTATGTGACTCAGAAATATCGCACGAGCTAATACAACAATCTAGAAAATACAGCCATGGCATATTGAAAATCACTGCTGTCCCACATGCTTTCGCACCTTGCTGAGAGCAGGCCAGACGGAAAGTTTTCTCTATTCCTGTAAACTTTTGCTAAATCTTTCAGATTGTCAACAACCTCATGACAAGGAAAAAAATGCACTCTACCTAAGAGTCCTCTTTTTACAGCAGTAGAAGTACTCCTTTCCCATCATCGTTTGGGATACTGATGTGAAATTTCAGATATGACTTCACTTTTTTTACTTGTATTTGTTCAGCATACAAATGTTCACTGCCCTTTTCGGAGCCGCTTATTCCGCTACAGTTTGCTTTGTTCTTGTTTTGCTTGGTGATTTGGTGCTGGCTACAACTAAACTGGCGTCATCTAATAATGCAACTTTATGACAATGTCATTTTCAGCATAGTGTTTATTGTTTGTTTTTTTCTTTTTTTTTTTTTATCATTATTGACATTGATATTGACATTCCACAAGTGTGTATAAATTTGTTATACTCAATGTTATGCCCAATTAAACATGGACAGCAGTCACAAGGACGGGCCATTAAAATGCACACAATTCCTGACATTTAGAGATACTTATATACTGCTAAAACAACAAATATAACAGCAGTTATCCAAACATAAACAGCCCACGTGGGCAGACGAAGATGAGGGCAGGAACAACAAGATTTCTTAAAACAGAGAGAATTTAGTGAACTTTGATAAATTCAGTCTCATACCTAAGTCACTGGATGAGGATTCTTCCTAAACTTGTCTTTTTGCATAATATTTTTTGCATAACTATTCTTGCTTGCAGTTTCTTCAATTAGAGGAAGGACAAATTTGATAATACGTGCAGAGCCTTTAGGTATCACAATAAAGAATGAAGGCATTTGCTAACGGCATCCAGGGTAAATTTAAGCATATGGCATTAAATAATGTCACCTTCATGGGGATAATTAGATAAAGACAGGAAAAAGCAGTCCCTAAAAATCATAGTTTGGGTTTTATGAGAAAGAAAATTCCATTCTTATATAAACCGTTTAATGGCAGAATACCTGAAAGATTGTATTAGAACAGTAGCAGAACTGTTATTCTTATTAGACATTTTAGAACAAGCTTTATCATATCTTCGTTTTACACTGTACTTTTTACAGCTGCCCAGAGCAGTAAAAGCCTTATCTTCTTTTGAAAGGGTAGGAATCATTTTTAAAAGTAAGGACTCATGAATGTGAAAGTAGTATTTTGCCACCTAGTGACTAGAAAATGAAAATCAACCACGAAGAGAATTAGCAGAAGGGACTAGCCTTTTATCAGCGAGTGCCAGCTCTCGGCTGGCAATTATCTGAGATTCTTGTAGAACCTGGTAAACGGAAATCACGTTCAGTCATGACTTAACTGCCAGCACTCGCTGAAGAGTCCTTGCATCAGAGGGTACCATCACAAAGACATTAAAACGATAACTGCAGCTTTTCCCTCTGCACTCCAGTAACCATTTCTTCCATCCCACTCTGTCTTTAATAACCCGATTTTAGAACAAAGCCATGCTGCAAGCCTGGATGGACTGAAAACAGCACACGTACAATTCTCCAGGTAACAACACTTCTACATCTGGCCATTAATGAAATTAAGACGTCCGTCACATTTCTTGAAGTAAAAAGGGCATTCCTGTCACCCAAAATACGACTGCATCTCTCTCTGAAGAGAGCCTTGTTTCATTTTAGCTGTAACTTACAGCATGACACTGACCAGGCCCATCAGATGTTTTATTGTAGGTAGTATTCTTCCTGCTGATACGACCCCATGTTTGACAGCCAGGAACTCATTATAATTTGATATTGAATTCTATATAGAAGCAGACAATCTGGCAATGTAAAAAAATCCCGTTCCTATCAGTATAATTTGTTTACTTGATTGTTGTGACAGCTTTAACCGCCTTCACTCCAGTTCCTTCTGGATTTGTGTTAGGCAGCACTGATTCTGCTGATAGTGTTTTTTCCCCAGTATTTGGGAGAACTCCATCAGATAGCACTGAGAAGAACTGAATGTTGTGAAGGCAGTTCTGGTAATGCAGAAAATAGAAAACATTACAGATAAAAACATATTAACGAACTGTTACAAAAATGCACAACTAAGTTCTCCAAATGTATGTATTTCTGAAAAATTTGTTATGGCCGTTTTGCTATTCCAAATCTTTGGCAATCTTAAAAAATAAATGAAAAAAAGAAACAAGAGATGGTAAAAAAGCTGTGCCTAAAAACACAATTACAGCATTAAAGGACACCCTCCGCCCTATTTTTTTTCTTTATTTTAATAAAGAGGATGTGTATAGGCATTCCAATGCCACACTTACGTGATGACAGACTAGTACTCCCACAAAATCCATTTAGGTTATACTCAACACTGAATCCACTACAGCCCCTAACACCACTCTTCCTATAATAAAAGAACCTTCAGCAGGGGTACAGTGCTAAATAAAAGCAACCCCATAAATCTACCCTGCACCCTTGGTGTCTCTTCTCCTCCAATCTTAACCCAGCGTCTATTATTTTCACTTGTACATCATGTCTAAATTTAGGGCTGACAGCGCTCTGGTCATTTACACCAGCTGATCTAGTAACTACCCATTTGAAGGTAGGTTTTATGGGACATGTATAATGGACCTACATCCCCTAGGTGGCTGTGCAGCCTTGAGCACATTTGGCAAAGCCAACAAGCAGTCCCCAGGTTTATTTCTTCCTTTAACAAAGATGCCTGCTCTCCTGGCTAAGATACTATAGGGGAATCTCTACCACTTCTGAAAGTTGACTGGGGAAACCATAAAGTACCATCTTATATTTGAGAGGTGCAGTTTGCGTCCCAGGGACTTGTTTGCCACAGAAATAGATGACAAGTAAGTGTATTTTCTGGTTCAGCTGTTGTGCAACTCAGGCCCAGCTTAGAAAAGGAGCCATTCCATTTTGAAAATTAAACCACAAACATGATTCCAGTATGAGCTCACTAAAAAGTACAGGAAAATGTTGTCTTCAAGCAATAAACAAAGTGTTATCTAAACCACAGTTTCTTTCATAGGAAACCTTTCTCACATTAAATGTTTACTACAGTGGCATAGGGAATAAGAGAGCGGGAGGGTTGAGCACAATGCGGCAGAATTACTGCAAAATTTGTATTTCCAACTCCAAATCTGCTGACAGAGGAGAATCACTGAAGTGACAGTCACTGGAGAACAGCAACGTACAAAACGAGACAATGTCATTTTGATTCGATCTGGACGAAGACGAAAAACCTGCATCTGCCTCTCCAACGACACAGAACAGATTTTTCCTGTTGGCATTCTATTTTACGTATATTCTCAAAATGTATTTTTCAGATACCAAGCGTGGTCATCAATCTACTCTTTGCAATAAAAGCCACTGCTGGAGACAGATGAAATGACAGAACATATCTGAGGATACAGCAAGTTCAGCCAATAGATAGAACAATGTTGGCATCTAAGGAGTTCAAGGTTAATTCCCTTTCTGGAATTAAACAGCAAATGGTACCAGAGTCCAAGCAGGAACTGGGAACAATGCCATGACCGATGTTCTGTTTTTCCTCTATAGTGATCTAAAAATAACCTTTTTGGATGTCTGATGAGAAAAACACCAGCCTGTAAAGCCACGGATACATATTTCATCACTCCTTTAGCCAAAAAACAAGGAAACTACAATTGAAGAGATGAACTGAAGCAAATCAACGGGGACACATTCATTGTAGTACTTCTGTGTTTTCTTTTTCCACAGCTCTAGTCCTGTGGGACGAGAACAACATCAGAAAGGAGCTCAGCCTTAACAGTTACGTTGCCAGATTACACGTTGCGGGTTTCAGCACTTTGGTGTATACTACAGCACTTTCCCCTAAACAGCACATACAAAGAAAAGGGACACTTCCCACACCAGCTTCATAAGCCCAAACAATGAGGAGTAAAGGCCTTTCATTTCTAAGTCATTTGTTTGAACCTTACAGAGTTTGCTCCTGAAAAACGGTTAAGAGGTACCTTCCCATCTCGTTCAGCTGCGAACTCTTTAAGTGTTCTCGTTTTAGGGGCAGAAGCCCAGACTACCAAAATCAATGGCGATGACAGCAATTGTGTATGTTTGAAAAGAACATCTCACTGTTTTGACAGGTTGTGTTCCCTCTTCTAAGAGTACGTGTTGATGGATGGAGGGAAAAAAAAAATGAAAACCACAAAAAAAAATCCCTTGACACTCTACTCTGAACTCTCTCCCCCTAAAGGAGGACTTCAATGGCAAACAAAGGCACTTATGCTATAAAGAAATCTCACAATAACCAAATTCTCAGCCTGCATTTATTTATGCTTAGGAGTGTACCCAAACAGGATCCAACTCAAATAATTGCATATTCAACCCAAACTAGCCCTCCCCTTCCCCCAATCAACATTTTATTTTTCCACCTGCTGACAGCATCATCTGTTCTTAAATACAGCTTAAATACAAATCAATCTATATAATGAATCTCATCCTAGGAAGCTGACTGAAGGATTTATGAATGGCCAAATGGCGAAATGAACACGTGAGTATGATCGTTCCACCCTTTTCAACTCCACACTGAACTTCACTTCATAGTTTATATTAAGACCAAAACTGATAAAACATTCGTAAAAGACTGGAGTTATCATCAAACCCAAAGATGATGAAGACATCTTGGCAACAGACAAGAACAGAACGATATGATAACCAAAGCAGCACGGACATTTTGTGCGACTATTATTCCAGCACCAGATCCTGGTATCGAGTTACTTTGAATAAAGGCAGTAAGATGCAGTGCCTGCCCTTATTTTTTTTACCTGGGGAATGCTAACATTTACATTTCAAAACCAAAATGTAGAGCCGTAATTGTTTTCCAGAAAATGTAACCTGTCCTCTTCTAAGTAAACACCTTCTCTAGAGAAAAAAAATAGATAAAGACGAGCAGTATTAAAACAAAACGGTTGATAGATGCGGTTGATAAATGATTCAACTGCTTCCTGGAAAATCATTTTACTCTATAAAATTTTCAAGTCTGCTCAGGATTTTTAGCTCTTTGCAATGTAAGACTAAGCTGTGTTTTTAAGGATAACTAAATGCAGTATCTTGACAACTACAAGGAAACAAATTCCAGCAAGCTATGTGCAAACCTGGAGAACTCTTACGGTACCATTCTGCATGACAGTAAGCCAAATGTTCAGCTTGACACTGTTGAAAAGGAACATTTCCCTTCTGCTCCCAGCTACGTGGTTTTGCCACGTATCTCACAGTGTCACCGGTACGTGCCGGACTCCTCTGTGTGCTGAAGTGTCTTTCTATAGCAGCAGAAAAAAAGCCAAGGAAACAAACAAAAACAACCCGGTGTGGATGGACCTCTATTGCACTACTTCACTAAGTACCTCGTGGAAGGACGTGCCAATCAGCACCTGCACACAAGGTAAAATGCTGCAAAGTACAACGGGCAGTAGCGAAGACAGCCCTCTCCCCTTAGGTGGCAAGGAACCAGAGCCAGACTAAAGTCACCCTTGCCACTAACTTGTCGTGTGACATTGGTCATACCCTTTAACCATGATTTACTACTTATCCCCTCGAAAATAAGCACGGTTGTCATCTTCCTCACAAAGATATGGTGAGAACTGAAGGTTGCAACTGCCACCCAACATGAAAAAGATGAATTATAATTATTGCATTTTCATGTGCGTAACATAGGGCTGCCTGGGAAACAAACACAAACAAAAACCAAAGCAGTGATTTCATTACAGTCAAGGTTATAGACTTGTGGCTGATATAAGGGATAGGTTTTAAAGAAGTAAACAGGTAAAAGTGAACAGGAAAAATTACATTCTGTCACGACTGAGTTCCAAGTTCAATCAAACAGAACTGAATGTGCATTTAGAACAGAGAAATAGCGCCTAAATCTTTCTGCTAAACAAGCTAGCATTGAAAGCTGAACATCTCTCCCTTTTGTCTCCCTCATACCCCTCAGCTACAGAGGCTTTTTTATAGCAAGCTTGTTCATTGCTCCTCAGAGAACTAGCTGGACAGCTGAATCACTCGCGAGCTGAAGCTGCAGTTCATCTGAGCACTTATTTTCACGGAGAAGTGTTTTTTCAAGAGGTGCAAAATATTGTATTATTTGCATTATGCTTGCTAGCATCTAACAACTGAAAGCAGCAATAATATGTCATTACAGTAGGGGCAGAAGAGCATAGTAAGGTTTTCGAGGAACCTTACAGATCCTACAGACGCCTGAAAGGATGCTTACAAGAAGTCACCACAAGCAACTGTAAATTCACCTCTCAACATGATAACCTTTCCTGTTTGTTCTATCAGTGATGGTTTCTAGAGACTGCGCCTGACCAAACACCTATCTGCAGAGTATTTAAAGCAAATAATAAAATGGGGGACCAAAAGAGGTACCAGTACCATGGACAAGCAATTATACTGCATTCACCTAAAAACTACCGAACTTGAATGAAGTCTTCCAATTGACTCTGGTGTTCTTAGAGAAGGCCTTGCAACTCGGATTTTAAGTGATGCATATGAGGTACCACCAAGCAACTGTTTTTGAAATTGCTTTTAGCGGAACACAGGCACTGCAATCCCCTAAACAGGTTTGAGAAACCCACATTACCTTTTGTAGTGCTGTGTTTCTAAAAAATTCATCAGTGACTGCATAATTGCAGTCACTCTGCTTAGACATTGCCATATAGAAGTCAGAATATAGTTTTACTGCAAACTGTTAAGACATTCAATAGTTGTCTCATTGTAAATAAAACAAATAATTTAAAAATTTTTAACACGTAGGCAAGATATTTCTAATGAACCAGTCCCAACTACTATTGGACATATTGTACATAGTAGGATGTTTAATTTTGTTTTATCAAGCTACAATGATATCAGGCCTGTTCTTAAATTTTAAATAGTAATTTTAAAAAAGTATAACCACTGCACAATTAACCCAGCAACGTATGTACATACCTGGTAAGTAACACTCTTCTTTCCATCATCATTTGTTTGAGGCAAGGTCAGAGGTCCAGAAACTACCCAAACATCCTCAAATCTCTCGGTCAATTCCCGACAGTACATTTCCATTCTGAAACATATTTGTCAGAATGAGTAGAGCCAGCTCGGAAAACTTAATACAACAAACTTCAAAACAGACTATGAAGGGCAAGAGGACTTCTCCACACTCACACGACTGATTGACATGCCAAAGAAGGTAAATCACAGGCCCAGGTCATACTTCCCTCTCATTCCAGTTTCACTTACACAGATAGGCATGTGTTACCACACACATCTGAAAACGATTTCTGTAGCCTTGCCACCTAACTTGAAAATCTGAATTCTCAACTTAATCCCATACCTGACAGCAGAAAGATAACTATTGATTAGATTAGCAAGACACTTGTTTTAAGCAGGCTGTGGCATTCTTAATTCAAATGGTTCTACCACATTACTGGGTTTGTATGCATCCCCCAAGGAATTAATGTCCTGAACAAGCAGCTCTTTCTGTAGCTCAAAGAACTTTTAGTTACTATGTGCCAATCCTACCTAAGCCTACGTACTGCTTATTTTGATATGTAACTAATTAAAAATAAAGTAGTTGGTCCAAAAATCTTAACACTGTTTTTGTTTTCTAAACTAACTGATTCAGTTTACAACATAAAATACTTCTCCAAATAAAAAGGTTTCCGGATCACACCTTTATTACAGAAAATGGGAGATTGTAGCCACTCTGATCTAACATCCCAGGTGTTACAGAAATTACATAAAATGAGTACCTACTGGGCCTTTACTAAAGACAGAACTGTACCTCACTCAAATGGACAACAAGACCAGAAAACGAGACAGAGAACTCCAGCTAATCTGGCTGCTTGTATGGGGGAAAGTTTCACCCCCTTCTCCCTCCTGTTCCTCATACCTCTCACTTGGGCTACCTTTAGCACTCCTCACCTGTCCATAACCCTGAACAAAACCAGACTTTTTTCCTCTGATGGGTTAGCGAGTCAAAAAAGCTCACACAAATCAGAATTAGCCCCATCTTTCTTTGGTGATAGTGCGCTGCCTTGTGACAAGCCAAGGCACTGACCACAGGCTAATTTTTTTTTTCTGCTGTTAGCTTTGCTTCCAAGTAGCTCAGCTCCTCTGGACGTCTCCCTGCATAGCAATACAAACACCACCTGGCACAAGGGAAGAAGGGGAATAAAGGCAGCTAGGGAACAGACTGCTGTCAGTGGCAGCAGGGACAGAGATCAGACTACAGGGACCACGAAGTTACACTCAAGATAGAAGGGAAGAAAGAAGCATGTTGGTAAGAAGCATGTTGGTAGGAAGAGAATGACAAATAAACAGTTAGACCACATCAAGAAACCAATCTAACAGTTTACTATCTAACAGCTTCCTGAAAGACAGTCCTGCAGTCTCCTTTCCCCCTGCTCCCCTTGCCTGCCCCAGCTGCACCGTCCTACTCCATCTTCCACGTTGGCTCTAGCATTCGTCTCACCAGTTGATCCAATTTTCTAATCTGGCAGAAATGTAACAAACCAAACCAAAACGTGGATCAGTTTAACTGGGTTAGTAAATGGAGTCGACTCGCTGTAGAGTAAGGCATGTATCAGAGCTGGAACTGGGAAAGCAGCAAAAACACGCAGCTGGAGGGCAAACACCACTTTAAAAATCATCAGACTGTTAAACTGTCTGAGCTGTACTGTCTGCACCTCAAAAGACAATTCAAGAAGTGATTAAAATAAAGAAAGGAAGAGAGTACTGAAGACAGGAAGGGATACAACACACATGAAGCGCAGTATCCTTAAAACTACATATCATTTAAAAAGTGACTGACAAAACAAGTGACACAAATATCTGGCTTGTGTACTTAAACTGTGGGGATAACGTGCTGGGGTTAGGAGAAAGTGTTAACAGCAGCTTAAACTGCAGGGCTGATAGTACCAGGGGAAATTCCGAAATGCTCCCCATGATTTCCTGATCAGGCACCAATCCTGCTCCAGAGAAATAAGGAGGGTTTCCAGCCTAAAACTGGTACCAACACTTAGCTTTGGTACAAGGAAATTTTATGCTCAAATACTTAAGGTATTAAAACAAAACAGAAACATCTCTTAAAATGTTATAGCGTTTTATTTGTCTATAAAATAGTGTAACCTTACTGAATGCCTCATATGATTTTATATGCATTCTTGTAAAACTGGAAAGCAGGTGTGTGTTGTTGAACGATGATGCATTTCTGATATACTTTTAGTACAATACTGTACACGATTTTGCCAACCTTCCCTTGAGTGAGCCTTGTGAAATTCATCACTCTCCCCTCCTGTTTCTGAGTCTTCACATTCTTTAAGCCCTATGCAAGAAGCACAGAATGAATGCTCGTTTTATTAGGCTTTTTTTCTGCTCAAGGGAATGAAAGAATAAAAACCCTACATAAAGAAAGGTAAGATTTACTTCCACTCGCTTCACCTCCCAGCTGATCCAGCCAGCATTCACAAACGACAGAGAACTTGCCTGACTGCTACTTGGAAGCCAGCACTCCAAGAAATACCTAAAAAAGACCTGGAGTAGTCACAGCTCAGCAGGGAGCACTCAGTTCTCCTATTCAAAGTGAACAGATGTCCACGTACAGAGATGGGGATACTCTGATACTGGAAGTGCTTTTTTGGAGATGTTAAAACTAGATCTAAACCCCTTCCCTGCTCCCACTTATTTTTCCTCAGGGACAGAAATGTTAAGCCTGGTACCTTTACCCACATCAGCCAGAACAAATGATTTTATTCTAAGTAAATGCCCTGCAGGGTTTTCCTGAATAAAGAACTAAAGCAGTCATTATACTGCTCTTGCATTGTGAGTACTGTGAGTTACCTTTCAGAGAAGGTTGACATGATCTCTACAGATAGCCCGATATTTTTCATTTAGTTAGTTCCCTTATAAGCAATTGCTCACCTGTTCCAAAATCCAGCATTATTTTCATAATTCTGAGGCACAATGTTAGAGAGATAAAATGTTTCAGCCATAGCTCTCTGCATGAAGAAAGAAAATAGTATCATTTCATTGAAACATCTGAGCTGTAAACACATTTTAAAAGTTTTTGGATCAGAAGCCATTTCTAGTTTAGTTTGACCATTATCAAAATAAAAGGTCAGACAAGACCTGAGTCAGAATATCTACAAAAATGTTTTGGAATAAGAGGTGTAAAATTAAGGAGCAAACCTTGCAAATTGGATCTACTTTTTTTTTTTTTTTTTTGACAGAAACACAGTATAAGAATGTCCAATTCTAGAGGTACAGCAGTAATTGTTAACATGCTAACAGACTACCAATTCTGTAATGTCTTTGGAAGCAACTAGATACTCTTTATTTTGAAGAGGACAATGCTTTCACTTATACTTTTCATTTATTTGAATGATTAATCACCAACTTATTTCTGTTAGAACAGAAGATAGAATATTCACCTCTATCTTACAATTTTGCAAATACATAAGATGCAGGTAATGAAATGATGAGACCATGAAATGCCAACACCTACATACCTGTTTAATTTTATGCTTTAAAAGTGTCAGAAACCTCTCTGAATTGAAGCTTACAAATCTCCAGATGTAAGGGATCTGGGGCTAAACAACTCCACATATGCAGGAAAATACGGTGAAAAAAAAATCCAAAATCTTAACCCAGAATCTTCACAGGTTCTAGAGCTGTCAATGTTTTTCAGATACTTTCATCAAAGTGAAGGTGCTGACAGAACTTTTTAGAGTAACGGGCAAACACTGCCTGCACTAATTAAACTGCGAAATTAAGGTTTTATAACCCGGTATTGGAGAGACTGTATTATCTCACTGCATTTCAAACCAGGTAGAGAATCTCTCTGTGCAGGTAGCTCATCTGCTATAACTCCACAGCTAACACAAATAACCTCCCACCAAGACGCTTCTAGTAGAAATAAAATGACTGGTTCTTTGATCTGATACATGCCAGTGTGCTGTCACCGCCCCAGAGCATACGACTCTGCAGAGCAGAAATACAAATTCAAACTGCTTCTTAATTGACAAATTGCCTGCATTAGGCACATTTCACATGAGGACCCAATAAATCCAAGGCTGCCTTGTTAGTCAGCCAAGGCATTAGGGCATGCTTTTCTTACAACTCAAACAAATGGCAGGTGAGGACATTTTATAGACTGAAAGAAGTATGGCAAAAAGGTTCTAATTTACCTCGTACACATTGCCAGAAAGGGAAAAAAAGGTTTTTAAATCATCCAGTCAATCCTCTTGCCAATGTAGAACAGTACTTAACAGTATCTTTGCTTTACACAATCTAGCCTTAAACATTTCAGCACCTGCTGGCTGAAATGAAGTCATCTCTCCTCATCTCCCTTTGACTGAGCTTCAGAAGACACTTGTGAGGTTTGGCTGGTGAAGGTTCTCACCTTCTTTGTTCCCATTTGAAACTCTAAATTTCACTCAATTTAGACACCTGAATTAGACTGCATGAGCATCCTACAGTGCTCAGTCAAGAACAGACCTTGTAAGTCCGAGCTCAGGTCTGTGCTTCAACAACGAGGCCATATTCCATCTCAAACCAAACAGTGAAAGGAACATCATACATTACTCTTAAGGGTCTTTTCACCCTTTCTAACCGATAAACACAAATTAAAAAAAAATCCTACTGTTGAAAATTTGTTATCTCCTGCTGGTGCCATGTGTCCTCGCGACCACCCGCTCCCAAGGTAGTCTTCATTGACGGCACTGAACATTAGAGGGATGTTAGGATCTGGTCTGAATTTACAGTGCCTTCGGTCTGCATTGCCTAAGAAATAACACACTAAATTGTTATCATTAAACTATCAACAACAAGACATCTCACCAAACTGCCCATGGTTAAGGATTCAACACAGTAATCTGAATATTTTTCTCCTCAGCCATACGAGACAAGAACTCTACTTACAGATCCATGCTCCAGTTCCTACATTCATTCCCACTACCCTTCCCTACTACAGACTATGTTTACTGTTTTATAGAGAAAAACAAAAGCAAAATAGTTCACCCTTATCATAGAGGTCGACTAATATTAAAGGCAAGATTGATAAAGATATAAACCAGTATAGGACAATTTTTTTCTTTTTTTTAGGACAATTAAGATTTACAAATCTTCACCGGCAGCAGTTCCTTTTTTTAATGTTTGAACCACTACAAGCATTTTGTCTTTTTCCAAGTCTAGCCTGGAAGTGGAACGGCTGTATTTTATAAAGTTACCATTGGTAACAAAGCCTTTCCAGAGAACATCAAGTCATTTGTTCTTCACGTGCACAGAATTAAGTGAAGAGCTTTCCTGCCCCTCTCTGGGATTCCCCTGCTGCCTTTCGAGACATTTGGAAATGATGCACAAAAAATGACCAGGCTTAAGCCTTCTGTAGGACAGTTTTTATTTTTATTTTTGCAGAGGGTTGGGGGAGGAGTTAACTGAACTGTTCCAGAGATGGCAGCCCACACTAAGCTGCTACCTCTGCCAGGGAGCCTGTGGCTTCTTTCTAGATTTCCTGGGCATACACCTTTTTGTGTCCTTGCACTGTGCGAAGTCCCTGTCTGCTCCTTGGGAAAAAAAGTTACTTAGAGTGCGCTGCAACTCTGAGAAAACTTCATCCCAAAACAGGCCACTTCCTTGAAAAGGTGATGGCCCGAAGAGACTTGCATGAATTATTCTGGCACTGGTAACCTCCAGCAAGACACCATTTTTCTTAGGAAACAGCCTTGGATCCACCCATGAACACCCATTAAAGCAAGATGTGCCAGGGAGGTAGCCAAGGGACACCCAAGGGCTGACTTGGCTGTGTTTGTGCAACAGGGACATGCAGGTGGTGGGAGAGCTTCGAGCACCATCACTGATGTCCACTTTTTTTTTTTTTTTCCAAACGCCAATATAATTCAAAGAATCCCCAGCATTCTGATTTTTCTTCATAAAATTCAGGGTGTCAGGCACAATTTCACACACGCAATATAGAGGACCATTACATGTTCTCTTTTCATTCAAGCATGAACCAGGGCCTGTAGACACAAGAATCTTCCTCAAACTTGGCACTTCATAAAGTACTTTCTCTTGCAATAAAACGTGAAGGGCAATTTTCAATGATTACCACTGTTAGTTGTTAAAGTTAGTCTTCTAGAGCTGACCGTGCATATACATTCAGTGATACTACTGAGTGCATACACACCCTATGCACGCTGCGCTCCATGCTCTTCACTTGGCAGCTTCTCTATCCGAGAATATCTAAGGACCACAAGAAAGAAGGGAAGGAGTGGGAAAGCAGTGTATATTGGAAACCAGTGTCTGTAAGCAATTTCCTCTTCTTCACTGGCCATCTGTGCATATGCCCATGGACGTAATGTCAAAACAGAGAGGTGGTCAGAGCATCTTCATGCAGTGCAGGTAGAAGGAAGGAGCTCTCACTTTTCTTTTTTTTGGTAAAGAATGTGGTACGATACTTTAACACAGGATCGATGCTTAGGAAGCAACACTGATGATGTTACCAGCATGCAAAGCAACAGAATTATCATTTTAAAAAAATGACACTTCATCTCAGTATTTAAGACAAAGCACAAAGCATAATTTATCCATTTTTCAAGTTTATTGAAGATATATCATGATTTATTCTCTGTCCATTGCTTTGATAAAATGGATAATTCCTTCTGTAATTAGACCTCATTTACATTTAAAGCTAATGTCTTCCCACCATGTTTTTTAAACGCTTAAGTTCTTAACAACACCCTTCCCCCCTTTTTTTTCTTTACATCACACAGTTTAAAACCTCCAGTACATGGAAGGTTTTTGTGACAAATACCCTGAACAACACAGGTATGCCCCAAATCTCACTTACAGTAGCTCTCAGATATAAGTCTTGAGCTGAACGTCTCAAGATGCTTATTTTCAATTTGCAGTTAGTTGTATCTGATCATCTGGAAAAAGTTTTAACAATTTAATTTTTAAGGCCTGCTTGAAAGTAAGCCTGGAACTACCACTTTCTTCTCAGAAAGAAGTCAGTGATGCTACTTAGGGGTGGGTTATAAATATTTTCAGGATCATGCTTTTAATTTTGAAAGGTAATTTGAAGACAGTGATAAAGATATATTTAGAGGGCTACTGCTTTCATAAAACATTTTATAATTATACAGTTACCTCCATTACTAATAATTCACCTTATAAAAGCTGAACTAATGCTATAAACTTGATTTATAATGACTGTATACCATTCACATTTCACTCAGCACTGACAGCAAAAATCACTGAGCCTGTCTTGCATAAAGAACAGGGAAGAGACTATTAGATAATGCACATCAGAAAATACAACTGAGCTGCATCAAAGTAGGTAATGACTGCAGCGAGTAGGTATGCATTATCTAGCTTTGAACAATTATAACTGTTGATGCCCTCTGCTCCACTTTTATCTCAGAAACAGAGATTCATCTTTTCTTCACATTCTGAGCAAATCTATTCAAGATCTATAGGTGAAACAGTCTGGCTATTAAAGACATTGACTCATTTGGGGCAGTGCATAAACTGACATAAACTGTCGCACAGAACTAACTACGCTAGCTAAGGAAGCAAGAACAATTTGAGGAACTTGAGCAATGAGACTGAACTTTGCAGGTCTGAATAAGGTAAGAAGCTTAATTTTCAATTTTACTTTTTACTTTCCATTCACGGTTATTAGATGGAACATGACTTAGAATGTTTACACTGATACAGCTATACTAATCTGGTGCTTTTATACTGTTTCATAAACTCGCAACAGAAATTTCTCATGGAAGGTAGCTCTAGTTCTTCTTCACTCCCCTTTCACACTCAGCCCTTGGGCTGTGTCTTGCAGACCTGTCATATGTGCAATACTAGACAAATCCCAGCAATATAAGGAATACTGAAGAGACCTGTCAACCAGCAGTGACAGATCTCTTTTAATTCACTAGCAACATCAGCCTTAAAACGTGACGGAACTGACATCCACCCAGAGGCCTACTGCCTCCAGAAAGATTGCAAATAGGTGGAAAACGCTATACCTCGAGATCACTACAGGGTTTTTCTCCCAGCCTGCTCCTGGGTCCACCTCCTGTGAACTGCAAAACCCATTCTCCGTGCTGTAAATCTAAGTAAATAAACACCTACATACCCAGTGTCTTCTGTTTTGAAATATGTTCAATCACCCATCTAGGCACGCGTTTTGCCTGATCATAAGACAGTGCATGATTTGTGTAACATCTGGTCTCTGTTCCAGCTTCAGGGAATCCATATTTTTCCAGCAGGGAGTCTTCTACTGGTTCTAAGGAGAAAAATAAACAGAAAATAATCCAAAGGTGAAATGTGATCAGAAACAAGACAGTAAGAAAAGCATCTTGTTGGATGTAAATATACTGTATAGGGAACTACTTGAGGTTACTGCCACAATTAAAGACAAAAATAATTAAGAAAGCAATCCAGTGAAACTTCCTTCCATCAAAAACCAGCTGTGCTTTCCATCATGCCCTCACAGGAGGATCTGAGCTCTAGGACTAACTCATTCACTGTAATGCCTGCACACATCCACTTAGCAATCACTCTGGGCTGGCCTGTACAGGAGAAACCATCAGATATTTAGGGATGCATCAGCCAAAGAGGAGTTAAGGACACAGGATATCAATCAACACACAATTTCCCCTTTCAGAGACTCAGCCAGAAATCAGACTACTCCTTGCAAATCAGTGTGTTAAGTTCAAGTCCTGCTATCACTAGAAATGGTTACACTCTGCTGAATGAACTAAAACTTCACTGTAAGATTTTTTTTTAAACATTTTTATCTCATGGAGGAATATTTGCATCCACCTTACTCACTTTTAAAGCCTTCAGACTACAGAGAAATACATTCACTGCTACCAGACCCTGAGGCACCCCCAAAACCCTCTCCCTACAAACCTGAAACCCCGGGGAGAGAAGGGGGGAAAAGGATGAAATTTATTTACGGCCTACCCGAACTGTGGGTTTACAAGTAAACATATGTGTACGTGTGCATGCTGTATCTTTACAAAGACATGTCAAGTGACCAGACCACGCAGGGCTGCTGCAGCTGCCCACAGGGGCAGCCATCCTGTCAGCTGCAGGCACCCGCTCCCCTCACGCGCCACTTGGCTGCGAGCGGGAAGCCGCGTTTCTAACGCTATTTTCAGCCCTGAATCCCCAAATATAACATCCCTCCGCCCTCCCTTGCCCCCTTCGGGCCCTCCACGGAGGAAGAAGACAGGAAAAAGCAGCTCCGAGTGGGAACGGAGCGGCTGCAGGGCATGGGCAGCCATGGAGAGCGCGGCCGCGCTGAGGCGGCGCCGCTCCCGCGCCGCGTTGCGCTACGGCTCCGCGGCTCCCCGCGTCCCCTCAGCCCCCGGCTCTTACCCTCCGGCAGGACCCGCTCGGGGGCCGACTCCGGCTGGCTCTGGCTCCGGAGAAGCCGCCAGGCTGCCCAGCACGAAGCGGCAGCACCCGCCGCGGCCCCGCAGACGAAGCCGCCCAAAAAGCGGCGATGGCGAGGCAAAGCCGCCATGGCGGAGCGAGGGAGGATGGCGGCGCCGCGCTGCGCTACAGCGCCCCCTGTCAGCCCGCCATAGCGGCGTCGCCTCAGTACAATAACGTGCTAATGAAGGGTAAAACGGGATTTCCCCGCAAGCTTTAAAAAAAAAAAAAAAAAGAGGGCTCGCCCTCACGGGGACCCCCGGAGAGGTGTGCTTAAACCAGTCCCCAGGCAGGGGACAGTGCCGCCATTTGGTGACTGGACATAAGGTGCATCATCAGTAAATCCGACAGCATGATTATTAAGTTTACCCCTCACTGGCATCCAAGCCTGTAAGCATTTCCTTCTCGGCTCCAATAAAGCAGCATTTTTGTTGAAAAGTAACTAGTATAGCAATGAAAAATGCCAAAATATGAGGGCTGGGACTTCCCACCATCTCTTGCCTGGAGAAGGCCAGCCATGCTTCAATTTGAAGCTGAGCACACCTTTCTGCCTCACGTTTGTGGGATTACATTACTCACTATGCTGGTACAAGCATAATAAGCTCTTTTAAAAAAAATATTTTTCAATATTTTTCTATGTCCACCCCCCACCCCACGTTATCTTTCAGGGTATTCAGCTGAAGCTGGGGGGGGGGGGGAATAAAGGCGATGAGTGGAAGCTCCATTACAATTCCAGGTCCAACGCTTGCTCTGAGCCATACCTCACACCAAAGCCATTTCCCCGCCTGTGACAGACCCCACAGCACTGTGCCAGCAGGAAATTTGCCAACAGCTGCACCAGTGAATATCCAGCCGTCCTCGCACACTGTGAGCAGGGGTGTGCTGCCCCCGATCAACCATGGCTCTAAAACCAGCTTAGGGTTTGTGTAACTTCCACTTCCAGCAAACATTAAAGTGTTAGAGGGGAGGGTTTTGTAAATCCGGTTGGAACCATTTTAAGTGATTACTGTCCCTTGCTCTGTTCTGCTTCTCTGCTCAAGCTGGCAGAAGAGAAGACACTTTAGGGCAAGGTCCTGGGATTTAGCTTAACCCCCATAACTGATGCTTGCAGCTGTATGACTGGACCTTGTATTGATACAGCTTAGTGTGCACGTAGTGTTCTATTTGAACAGTTCTCTGGGAATAGGAAGCGCTGTTACCACGGTGCTACAAGGGGCAACACGCTTGAAAGGACGCAGCTATCTGAGCTAATTCCCTCTTCCCCTTAGAGGGGTTTGCAAACTATGGATCGAAGTACAGGCCTCAGCTATGCCTCTGCAGGGATTTCGTTTTGCAGCAGAGATGCCCTTAAAACACCAAAAGGTTCTATGAAAAGAAAATACTTCAGATAGATGCCAAAGATATTACCAAATAGCAATGAGTTTTAACGTCGCAGCAACAACAGAAGCAATTATTTGTAATTTATTGTTTATTTTCATATACAAAAAGATAAACTTGAAATAGTTCTTTCTAGCTTTTTTCCTCCTATCTGTTGGGGTGTAGCTGCTTCACACAGGGCAAATACTACATTCATACTGGTTTATTCGGACACCCAGTGCAAAGCTGAAGCAGCAAAACTCCAACTTGGCAGATCTAATTTCAAACTTGAGACTCATTTCTAAAATACCACAGTAAAAAGGAACAAAGATCCACTGCAAATTCATGAACTATGATACAATGTTTTTTCCAAAATGTCTTCATTTCATAACTGCAATACAATGGATGTCTGCATTAGGCCTTTTTATACATACATTATATATATACTTTTGCATAATATATATATAATATACATACAAAAATCAGCACACTTCAATCCAAAAGGGGTTACAGCAACGAGCTTAACTCTCTGTATACTTTTTTAACAGGATACTTTAGTATATCTTTTGTTAACTCAGTAGTACAAGCTATCTCTGTTCTACATTTTTATAGCTACAAGAGTGAAATATAACCTACAACATTTACATTTCACATATCTTGGTATACAAACAGTACTTATTGAATTTGAGCCAAGGACCAAAAGACTCTTTAAAAATTATTTCACCATCTGATAGAGCTTCCTGTAATTTACACTCAGTTTATTCTGCAATCTTCTAAATCATTTATGTAATCTCATAGTTTGAGTTTAAATCCATTCAAACTGGAAATCCTGGAGAAACAGGTTACTGCAAACTCTTATGTATACTCTATATATACAAGTTAAGTAACACAGCGTAATAAGACTTAGCTATTTATCCTAAAACTGATATACACATATTTCACTACGCTAGACAAGTCTTAGGATTTTTATTTTATTTCTTTAAATAAAGCACAAATTTAGAAGTAGCTGGTAAAACTTACAATAAGATGGTTTAAAAAGACAAATGGTTAGGGTGAGATTTCTTTCTGCTGGTGCCAAAACATTTTCTTGTGAGTTTTGTACTATGCTGTGTTGTTTAACTGTATGTGTCTAATGTTACATGCAGAAAGCTCTTTCCACAAGAATTGACATCAAACTGTACTTAAGTCAACTTTACAGTATAAAATTTGTCAAACTTAAGGACAAATGTGAAAATATTAACAGGTGAAAGATCAGGCTTTCAACTCTATCATGAGGATCATGCAGAATTCATAAGCAGATAGTTTGAGCAGATTGACAATGGCATTGTGCGGACTTATGGCATAGAGTAGAGGTCAAGAGTGTTACTTAGTTTGCAGTAACCACCTCCTTCAATTCTGATCCACTAACACATTCACTTTTGCATCATACTTATTCCATTGGAAGGCCAACAGCATTGCAAAATGCCTGCTTCTGGGAGATTTTAATACGTTTGCGAATTACTTACAAAGATAATCATAAACCATCAATAACCATAGAAACATTAGATGGAGAAAAAATGGGGAAAGAGAAACAATTTCTTTTCTTACTTTAAATTAATTACTATTTGAGTTAGAAAGTTACTTTTTTGGCTAAGTAAAATGAAGACTGTAGTGTGCATCAGTTACATAGATACATAAAAAAAAAATAAAAAAAGACTTTCTTGGGGGGACATTTATATAGTAGACTGTTAATGAAAATAATGGTTTTTTGTTGTTGTCATTTTTCTCCAGAAAAAATATCCTGAACCCAATTCTCTTTGGCAAAGTACCATTAAGGAGAAGTAACTGTGGTTGAAGGCCTGTTTTTATGAGAAGGTTCTCCGGAGAAGGTAGTTGGAAAAAAGAAAGGCCTAAACAGGTATCAGGTCTTGCCAACATGTTTCCTGATACCCAGAAATTGTTCTGATGCTTAGTCCACATTCAGGAGCTATGAGTCCTCCTCCAATTTCCTCCTCCTCATGGTTGTTGTTTTTTTATTTGGTGTTTTTTTTGTTTTTAATGCGAGTGGCAATCCAGAGATGCCAGTGACTACTGAATTAGAATTTTAATTGACTAGGATGGTTACTGATTAAACTTCAGTTCCTTAGAATGATGGAAAAGTTGAGTAAAAAGTATGGCCAATGCCCTCCCTTTCACACAAAAAAAAAAAAAAAAAAAAAAAAAAAAAAGCTAATGAAGTCTTCCCAGAATATGCTAAAGTTTTGCAATACTAACCTTACTGGAATGTTGTATACTGAGTTTTACTGTTTTTTTAACAACTGGAAAGATTAAGAGGCCCCTGCTTCAAAATGGGCCCCGAAATGCAGATATAGTTTGAATCACATCATCTGCCCCATTAAAATACTGAAATAAAAAGGCTAACAAAGGAAGCACTTTTCAGAAAACACTTTCTTAATATATATCCAGCACAATGCCATTATAGAGCTTCAGAAAAGCCCTTTTGGTTTCAATGTTGGAAAACAAAAGTTTTGCTTTTTTCCTTCAGTCCTTGGGGATCACTTTCCATTTATATATATATAGCACATACATGTATATATGTATATGATATATATATATAAATACATAGCAAGGTTCCTGTTTGTGTATGTTACAATATTGTAGTATCAAGGAGAATCCAGATAGCAACACTGTTTAACATGAGGTTTGAGGTAATTGGTTCTTGAAATACCTGGATCACAGACTGCATCCAGAAATAACAGCTGGGCAATGAAAAGTGTTTTTTCAGACAGAAAAAACTAGTAAACGAAAAGAAAAAAGAAAAGAAAAAGAAAAAAAAAAAGCTTACAGCAGTTGCTTTTACATGGAAAAATAAAGGCACAACAGAATAGCATTACATTTCAGAAGAGCTGGATGGACATAACACAAGTATGACCTCTTTCTGTGGAAGTGTCCCGACAAAAAGGATTACTGCTTACTTGATTAGGTTATTACTTCAGTCAGGGAACAGAGCTTCACCCAAAGACTAGAATATTAGAAAAGAAGTCCCATGTTAGTGAGTGAGGGTATTGACCAGGTATGTTTAGAAAGTGCTCCAGGAACACACACACTCATGGTCCCACTGAATTAGATGCCAACTCTGCCCCGGGCTTCCA
The DNA here is from genome assembly GCF_013377495.2 of Cygnus atratus. NCBI lineage: Eukaryota > Metazoa > Chordata > Aves > Anseriformes > Anatidae > Cygnus > Cygnus atratus. Next base: position 6,305,582 of record NC_066363.1, read on the forward strand.
CAGGGCCAGGACTTCACCAAGAACAGAGAAGTAGGATTCAGAAATCACAGGAGCTTGCTCTGAATCGTTCAAGCACTAATTTCAAAAGGCACACTGTCAAAACAGCTTTCAAGTAGCACAACATATTGTTTGGTTTTAGGTTTTATTCAGTTAACTTTTACCCTGCCGGCATTGTGCTGTCGAGATTAAGAGAACCAAAGACTGGAGTGATTTTTAGGTCCAACAGGCAAAGTTAGCTTAAGCGAAAAGAAAATATTTTAAAGTTGTTTTTTTTTTCTTTAATACCTTTAGAATACATTGGATTGGCTACACAAATTAGGAATGCTCTTTTTCTAAGTAGGACTTTGGACGTGACAGTGTTCCTTTTCCTTAGTGCTTCTGACCCAGACAGTAAAATCTGACGCTGGGAACACAGAGCACATCTGCATGTTCTGGTGAAGTCTGATTATTGGATTATTGGTGTCACTTCAGTGAGAAGGAACTTCTGGGAAATGCTTTTATCAAGACTCTACTGGCAACAGCTCCTTACAGATCATATTGTCAATGCAGCAAACGCAGCTGCTATAAACGGATATGGCAGCGAGTTAGATCAGCCCAACTATTTGGTCTCAGTAAATTTTTAACACCCTGACTTCACAACTCACTGCAGCATCATGGCATATCTCAACAGACACACTGCTCACACATGGATACTTGCATAATTACATGAAAAAAATTCCTGGTTAAACTGAAGATGGTCATAGAAAAGCAATAAGCATTTTTAGCAGAAGGGACGTGACATGCACAATAACCTATTAAACATATACTAAGTGCCGCCCTCAAAGCATGTCCAAGTACATCCAAACTTGCTCCTCACACTGGTTTCAGGCTAAATTTGTTCTACTCTCTAGACTTTGATGTAGTGCACACTTATTTTAAACTATATATATATATTTATTTGCTGCGCGTACACAGACCTTTCTCCCTTTTCCCTGCAGAAACATATTAGACATTACAAAAATAATTTGTGGTATAAAAGAATTCTCACACAATGTAGAATTTTTGTTTGTATATGTAACTAAAATATATATATATATATATTTCCAAAAGTAAAAAAGTCAAAATGTCCTTATTTTTCTCTATTATATAGTCTATTTTATTTACAGTGTTACCAAACAATATTCTGTATGTAAAAGTGATAGTAGTTTGTGGGACACTTCCTGCCTAGCAACTTCTCAAGGGGAGTGTGGCTTGTAGAGGACTGCAACAACAGCACTGTCACAATATTATCAACCAGCACCTTTCTCTGCCATAGCAGTTTCTTCCTGACTAAGTGAAACCAGATCTCTCACCTGCAAAACAGGTAAATTCTGACAGTCTGCCTAGAAAGCAGCACAAGAGGAATAAAACCTGTGCTCTCCAGTTTTTATGCTATGATATTAAGGGGGGTCAGCATTCCTAATGGCAAACGCCTGTCCAACCAACCTGGAAACCCCACTCCAGCAACGCCGGCATTCAGAGGACCCAAGGCTGCTCCCACTGAACTGAACAACAGAAACAGCGGTGAATCACGAGACCTAAGCAAAATGCAGTAGAGTTACTGGGGGGTACTCACGTACCTTTTCTTTGAAACAAACATAAACACAAAGACCTTGGCATTTCCACAGGTGTAACTTTACCAAGCATAGTTTATTCTGTAAGAAAATTTCAGCCAAAGAATGAGGCAGAATAAAAAAGTGCTTTTCTTTTGTCTTCACTAGAGAAAACGTCATTATCAGGACTAGCTGAAATCCTAAATCAGAATAACGAGTAGGCCAGGTATCACTTAACTGATGGTTGGACCAGTTAATAGCCTTCTCTTAAGAGTGTGCACATATATTTCAACAGGAGCCACATACAGTTTCCAGCCTTGCTGTACTAATGCAATTGCAGTAGCAAGTCACAGCTCTATCACCTCAAGAAAGCAATTTTAGCTCCTGTGGTATTTCCAGTCTCAAAACGTACGCTTAAACTTCCTTCACCTAGGAAACCGACCCAGCCAGTGCAATAAATTAATAAAAGGAGTGAGACCGGAGAGAGGGGAATCCTGGCTCCTCGAGTCATAGAGAATTTTTACCAGGATATTCATGGTTAATATTTACCTAAGAACTGCTATACAAGAGAAGAAGTTCAACAATAAAATTCTGCGACAAAATTTTTAAGAGCTACTTCCTCAAAATCAGAATGGGAAGTGAAATTTACTGTTTGGGAAGTAACATAAGATGTGTTGTATCCAGCGTTTTCAAGGGAGTATTAAGAGGAAAAGAGTCACAATTGCTTATTACAGCTACACCTATGGATGTGCCCTGTTGCTGACCTGGAAAAAGCTTCTGCAATACTGAACAAAACCAAAATCATGTTGTCAATGAAAGTTCAAATGCTAGATTAGCGATGAGGAAACTATTTGCTTGACAGCTCAAGTGTTTAAAGACCAGTAAGTTCATCAGAGCTTGTCTTCAGTAATAAAATAAATAAATACCAGTTAAAAGAACAACTTTAGCTAAACTAGTACAAATTTGTAAATAGGTAAAAGTTCAGGATTTCCTTCTCTGCTGCGGTAGCAAGACACACATACCAACACATTTAAAATTTGTAACCGAGCACAAATGCATTTTGGAAATTGTTTTTAAAATCAGTTTCTGAACCCTGCTGACAAGATGATCTATAAGGAACCATTACTCCAGGTAATACAATCAACATTCGGTCAAAGTTTGTACAGTTCCCCGCAGTAAGGTAAGCTACATGTGAGAATTTTTGTTTATGCTTTCTCAGAAGAGACGACTTAAGAGACTGTCTAAAAGGCTATTAAAATCATATGGCACTTTCAATAAATACTTTAAAGCTTCTCAAAGAAATCAGGATAAAAAAGCAACTGCTGTAATAAGCCTGTTTTAGCCATTATACATAATGCTGAAGGAAAAAATCCAGAACAGCAAACAGATATTGACAGTTAAAAGACAGTACAGCTTTTTTCTTTCTGCAGCAGTGTGAACCAGCTCCCATTCCTGGGGAAATGGGAGCAAGCCCACCTCGAAACAAGCATTCACTCAGTCTTAACTCTGCTCTAGACTCCACCCCAACCCTTACATCACTTCACTTCTAAAACATAGTCACATTTTCATATAACTCTCAGTGCAGAAATGTATTAGAATGTGAAAAGCGCTGATCCTGCAAACCTTTACGACCATGCTTAACGTTAAGTGAGCGATCGATGGCATGCCACCAGAAAAGCCACCCACACGCTTAATGTTCAGCATAGGCACGCTGCAGCATCAGCCCCAAAGATGTCAGCCCTCACCAGCGACATCAGCTGGGTCAAACTGGTGTCCTTCTGTCCGGTTTTGTCACGGTGTTCTCAACAGAATCACATTAAGGAACAGAAACTTCCAATCCTACACACGGAAACACAATTACATGTGTGTACATACTAATATGCAATATACATTCAGTAACGTGAAAGAATAGGTTAAGACTTCATTCAGATAGACAAATTAAGGCAATTATCTTCATGTCTCTTCGAGATAAAGGACCGTGTCCTCATTTGTGACCTCTAGGTTTTAAAGCTATATTTTTCAAGAGATATATTTCAATTTACTTTGTATTTTCTCCATATTTTCTCCAATTAGCAATTTTGTTTGCTTAGTAAATTACATTTGTGCAAGGGTCCACACTGGCAATTTAGCAGTGACAACAAGCCCAATTCATCTGTATAGTACAGACTTTTTACATGTTTTTTTTTTTAAAGGGTGATTAGTTCAGGACTGCATTTTGGCTTAACACAAGAAAAAATTTAGAAGTTCTGGCCATCCCATGGACATAACTTTGTCAGTCTAGCAAGACACAGAATTCATGTTATATTCAAAGACCAAAAAAAATAAGAATAAGAATAAAAAATAAAAATAAAAATAAAACAATAATAACAATAATAAAAAGATGTACTGTCCTTTCACTAAAACAGACAAAACGAAAACAAAAACAAAAACAAAACAAAGCAAAAAACCACAGAATGGAAACAGCCTTCACAAATAAAAGTGAATAATGCCCAGGTACCTTATATAGGCAGTTATTCTACAACTGTATACAGTTATTTACAATGGTGCTTTATAAAACAAACAAACAAAAAAATGGTAGCACTTCCTAAAAGATTTTGGAACTTTTTTTCTTTTTTTTCTTTTTTTAAAACTCCCTTGTCATAAAAGCCAACTTACATTAAAATATACTTACTACAAGACAACACAACTAACAAAATATATAATAAAACTCATACAAGTAGAAAATTCTGAGGTATTTCTGGTTTGAGGTGGTCTGTGGTCATGAAGTTTTTAATTTTTTTTTTCAGTTTAAACCTCGGAAGCCACGTAACGTGTGTGTGTGTGTGTGTTTTGTGTTTTTTTTTCTTTTTTTTTTTCTTTTAACATTGCATGTATTGCAAATTAAAAAAATATTTCAATGTTGAATCAGCAGCATTAGGAACATTCACTGACTAGAGCGAGTTTATGGCATAATAAGAGTAACGGTATTTTAGAATATGCACCACTTGAAGACAAAAGAGTTTAGTCACAGAGTAAGGAGAAAGTAGCGTCAAAGAAACCAGTCTGCGAGATGCCGTGAGAATCGCTGCTGCTGCTCAGCTGCCTCGGCAGTCTGCAGCTGTACAGTTCCTAGGCTTCTGGGATGCTACAGGAGCCATCTGCCACTGGTTCAGGTAATTTCCACCTCCCTACAACCCCAAATTAAAAAGAAAACAAAAAATTTACAGAGCCAGTTTTCACACTTTTCCTCTTTCCACCATCTGCACCGGTGGCTTGGGCTGGCAGATAATCAACCCCGAGGCCAAATTGCCTGAAATGACTCATGCTTCAAGCGAGATGCAAATTTTTTTCCTATGTTCCAGTATTTTACCAAAGTGCTTCTGAGAAGGCACTTTCCCACCTCTTCCAATTATGCTGCTTAAAAGCATCCTTCCCGTTACTATCCAGAGTTGAAAAACAAAAGGTAATCATAGTTCTGCTTTTTTTCTTTAACCACCCAAGCCCCAGAAGCTGGAGGAAGGATGAACTAGCGCCTTGCTTACAGCCACTGGCTCTTTAACTCAGCTTTCTCCATACGCTGCAGCCGTTAATACTCTGCCCAGAAATGTCCTTCCTCTCCTCTAATGGTTACCTGAGAAGTAGCTCCATAGCAAATGATGTTTCCCCAAATGCTGCCAAGTCCAACGTCACTCTCCCCACCCCTATTCTACGCTCCCCCCTTCAATTCTACCACCAAGAATTAACATTCTCTGCCCAGTTACTTTTTTTCCATGTTACAATGACACCCGTTAGATCCGTAAAAGACACATCTGCTGTTTTTTTTTGAAGCTCACTTCCAAAAAGAACCCTAAAACAGAACGGAACCCAAAAACCGAAACAAAATGGGGAAAAAATCCTTTTGAGGAAGGTGTAATCTTATATAACAGTCTTAAGTTTCCTCCACAGTTTGCAGCATTGCATTTTCTAAGATGGTAGGTGATTTTCCTTTATGTCACAGATGCTCCGCTCAGAAGACAGACCGATCAAGAGAAACCCAGAAAACTGAATAAAAAAAAAAAAAAAAAAAAAAAAAAACGAACTGAAGTGAGTTTGTTGAGGTTCTGAGGTACCTGCACCTTTTCTGCATTCATTAGTCGGCACCTGAATGCTTGCTGAAATGTCCATTTTTTTAATACAGTAGAGCAATGTGCTGGTAAAATTGATCCAATCCAAAAAAATAATAATAATAATAATAACAATAATAATAAAAAGTCAAGATAAAATAGCAGCTGCATTCACGTGTTTGTTGGATTTTTGCGGTTTTGTTTTTTTGTGTGTGTTTTTCTTTAAAACTTTTTTTCTTTTCTTTTTTTTTTTTTTTCAAATCCACTGAGTCTGGAAAGACAAATGTGAACCAGGACTTAGATACTAGACTCTTTGGGCGGCAAGTCCACGTTGGTGACGGACGTCACGATGGAGACGAGGCAGTCCGAGGTAGTGCCATTTACGGATTTGCGGATCTGAGCGATGCGCTCCTCGACACAGCCCGCCGAGAGCCGAGCCTCCGCATCGTGGTCCCAGCACTCTTCGATGGTCACGCAGAGCTGCGCCAAGCCCTGTGGAGAATGAAAGAAAAGCTAAGCATCGTTTCTCCGTGGTACGCAAATTAGCATGAGATTAGCTTTAAAAATTGCTTTCACTCTGTTGTTTTCGTTTTCTAAGCTTCTGGTTTCTAAGGCTGTAGGGTTTGGTCATATCCAGCTTTTTTCATAGACACAAAAGTACTTTTTTTTTTTTAATAACAAAGTATATCACGAGATTTAGCAGTTAAAGCCTTAATAGACAAGCCATGATTCCCATGATAACACCACCAGAGCTGGCAGTTCTGTATCAGTTACTATGAAGCAGTTGTTTTGTTTGCAATCACTTCTGTAGATATCCAAAAAATACCTGAATCCAACACTGCTGGAAGAGCACTGCTCATATTTGAATCCCACTCATCCAGAAACTGGAACAGTCAACTCTATCTACACCCAGCAGCTCTCCCTGACGTCTAGGCAACGAGTTACTACACCTGAATCTAGCCCAAACAGCAGCAGTTTGGCCAAAACAGAGGCATTTAGCTTCTTACTGAAGCCCTGTGAGATTTCATGATCTGCTCACTTTCCCAGTCTGAAAAATCAGCTCTTTTATTAAAAACGCTCATTTGAAATTATCTACCTCTGGGAAACCCATGCTGCATTTTACCTCATTGTCTGTTTGCCTTCACTTCTAATTAATTTTTCCTCAAAAAATTGCTCAAGTCTTGCATGCTATCTGGGTTGTGAGGAACATGTCTCCGATGGTATGGATCATTCTCTCTTCAATATCAAAGGGACTTTATTTTCCATTCTTTAATCATATTAAATGAGTCCTACTAAACAAATGCACAGCACACCATGACACATTCCCCATTTATTTGCTCCGTCTGATTTTAATCAGCCAGTTTACCCTCCAAATACAAAAAGGGACAAACATAAAGGGGAATGTGAAGGTGCCATGCAAGCCCTCGTTCCCTGACTCTCTCTGCAGGAGGCCACTGTGCTAGGACAGCATCAGGGAGTGGCGAAGACATGAAGGTCACCTGCAGTTTAGTTTGTGCCTCAGGGCACCTCAATCCTGCCAGATCACTAGAAGATTTTCCTGCAATTTTTCCCTTTGAAGCTAACACATGATGCATAACCGCATCCCTTGTGCCCCTCACGCAAGAAATAACTTCCCCCGTTAACCAGGAGAGACCTACAGGGTGTTTCAGCCAATGATCCTTGAACACGGGGCGCATCTTCTTGTGAACCACCACTTCTTGCAGGTCCTCAAGGGATGGGTGCTGACCTATTTCTTCTTCGAAAGGCAGCATGTATTCATCCACCGGACCTGAAGTGCAAGCAAAGGACCGGGTTAGTACAGAAACAGCCTCTGTAGAGCCACAGCCTCCACAGAGCCACATCTTCCTCGTGCACAAGCTGTGGCTCCAGAGCAACCTCAACCCACTGCAGCAAAATAACCTAAAGAAAGGTTTCAGCACGAGCATAATTTCACTTTAGGCACTGACTAGCAAGGTCAAGCATTTACAGTGCTTGTAATCTCTTCCTTTGTCATCTGGCTTGTTCATAGATTTGTCAGCCCTGACAGGGTAGAGCCAGATGCACTTGTCCCAGGTACCAGCTCCTCACTGCAAAATGATTTCTGAATGCTTTCGTTATACCTGTTACGGCTGTGAACTGCTCTGGGCTCCAAGAATGAGAAAACTGTTCTGAGTGCCAGTGCAGACCCTGGACTGCAGCAATAACTTCTGATCATTGAAATGTCATTTGGCCTCTGGCAATGTGGAGATGCCCTCTTAGAAAAACGCAGCCCAGCTTAACAAATGGGCTTTCTCAGGGTGCTCAGTGGCATTACTTATGATTTCTCAGTAGCGAAAAGTGACCTCTTGCAATAGTGGGAGTAATTCAGGAGGGTCTTTCCAGAATAAAATAAAAGAACCGACCACTTTCGCTGGTCATGAACTGTGACACCAAGAAAATTATGTTTAGGTAATCTGAAAAAAAAAACAGTCACTAAAACAGCTTATTCTTGTAGACACAATGCCAGTCAGTAAAACAAACTGAAGTGCTTGTTCCAACAGATGGCACGATAATGCTCATGACCTTCCATTCCTCTTCCTCAAAGAGGAATCAAGACTATAAAGAGCTGCAGTGGTGATCTCCAAGCCAAACCTACTGATAGTACAACCATGCTCTCGAACTAGCCTACAACTGGAATTGAGTCAATGCTCTGTTTCTGAAGTTACACTCACTGCCTTTCAACTTCAATGAGCAAGACAAGGCCTGTCTGTCAATGAAGTCAACAATGCTGACCATAACGATGCAGCAGATCTGTTAAATAAGGTTTTGTACAATATCACTTCTGAGCTAAAAGTGCGGATAGGGTTCGGCGTAACTCTCGCTCAGCCCAAAGAAAGTCTTCCCTCCGATTTAAAGGTGCTGTGTGTGACACTTGGAGTATCCTGGCCAGCTACTTCCAAAGCAAAGTTGAAAGGGGATCACAAAAATAAAAATCAAAAATCCAGATAGATATCTGGGGGGGCTCAACTGAGAAATCTTATTGCTGCCTCTAATAGAGACCTGCGGAGTGATCCTGGGTACAACTGCTTCACCCTGCTATGCTCTTACGTCCCTGCTCCTCTGGCATTTTATCTGGTTAGACAGGAACTTTTTGAAGAACCACACTCCTAGGCTCACATCCGAATTATAATCAAGTTCCTCTGTGCTCCTACAATATTAACATCAATGTCTGAAGTGCAGGTAAGGTACTATTAATTCACAAACTTGATATTCAGTCCAGAGCACCCATATCTACACAAGTAGAAGTTGGAGCAGGCAGCTTTGGAGATAGTACAACAAAACGACAGCTTCCCTGACCAGAGGCAAAGTCCTGCAAATAGCAAGGATGTAACCAAAAGCAGATGGGCTACTTGGACAGAAAAGATGACCCATTTTGCAGCATCATTTTAGGATAAACCCCCCTGTGAAAGGGGACACCGTGAACTTTGATGGTATTAAAAGCACTTTGAGACTTGAACACTACAAAGGTTATTATCCACAGAAAATGACAGCTTACATTATAAACGAAGCAAATGAAAAACAGGCTAGCAGCCTAATAAGAATATGCCATTGATTATTATTTTTTTAATTATTATTTATTTTTAACAAAGCCAGGCCCGTTCTCTGAGCCAGCAAACCATGCTGAAACAGAGCCGTGCCTGGGGCAGATCTTTAGTCTTACCATCAACTGCTCTACATCTGGAGACTAATTCCCACAATACCAGTCCCATTGCATACATGTCTATTCTCAGGAAGGCGTCTCGTTGGAAGTTGATTGCTCCCTCTAACACTTCAGGAGCCATATACCTCCTTGTTCCCACCTACAGAGAAAGAAACAGCTCGAGTTAAATTCCAGTTGGGTCCGTCAGCCTCCGTTGGTCAGAGATGAATGACAGCTGCTTTCATTAGCCTTAAGGCTACTTCTGCCAAATTTGTACCTCGCTCGAAAGACAACCAAAAGGGAGCTGTTTCTTCTGACACCGATTCTCATTAAGCTCACTTGAGCCTAGATAAGCTACCTGAAGAAAAAAGCCAAAGAGCATGGCTACGTGTGTCGTATACATTCAGCGTACGCTATAGGTCTAATTCAGATGCAGCGAGGCACAGCGAGTGGGGATGAAATCCTTTGCATCCCACTGCATCTTGCTCCAGCAGCACATGCTGGAGGAGAAAACGCTGCCTTTGGAGACACACACAACACCCCGAGGTCAAGCCAGACTTGGTTATTGCAGCCGCTGAAAGTTCAATTCCCTTTCTCTAAAAATACATATGGAAAAATAAAAAAGAAAAGAAAAAAAAAAAAAGAAGAAGAGTAAAATCAATGTATCCTGAAATGGTAGGAAAAGGTGTTGGTTTCAGAGCCCTGGATAAAATCATCCGCAGGAATGGTAAAGCACAAATCCCCCCTGCCCTGACTTACCAGGGTGTGGTTTGGAAAAGACTCCCTCTCCCCACCACATAGCATGCCTGGGTGCGTTCAGCCCAGGCAGAGCCATACAAAACTTCTCAGATATTCATGGCTATGTACGGGGCAGAATCATAGCCCATGATGTAGGAGAGAGGAGAGCACAGCAAGGTGAAAAGCACGTTTTTAATATGGGAGCTGAAACGCCTTTTAATATTTTTCTTTAGGGGTTTCTCATCTGATCTTACTGCTACCTGAGGAATTGGGCAGAAGGGGAAACGTAGATGTGAGAAAGCACGGGAAATGCTGGAAAAATCCAAAGAAAGGTGGCAAAAATGAGGAAAGCTGTGAGGAGATAACCTGAGGTAAGGGTAAAAAGGGGAGATGGCATTGGAGACATGCATTCCTAAAACCCAGGAGGTGCCCGGAGGAACGGCTGCCCTTGCTGCACCCCTGCCCAGAGACACGGTGAGGGGCCACTCGCTGCAGCTCACCGGTGGAAAATCCCAAACTGATCAAAACGCAGGAAATTGTTCACACAGCGCAAAGCCAGCACGCAAAGTTCACCGCTGCGAAAGGTTACCCTGGCAGCGAGCCTGGCTGAATTCTTGAAAACAACTCTACAGTTTTAGGAGTGTTAATGTTTAATACCGAGGCAATAAAAGAGTCATCACGTCCCGTGTTTGAAGGGAGAAGTCGCTTGCCACCAGGGCCAGGACAGATTGCACCTCTACTTGTACAGAAAGTGCGTGTATTGGAGGAAATTAAATGCACAGAAGAGACACTGCAAGGAAAAGGTGCATGGGGGGACAGGGGAGATGTCATGTTTGCACCAGCATGTAGGGGTGGGTTCCCATCACACAGGGCCAGGGGCTGAGAGCTGCGGCTGGGCTCAGGGGTGCATGCTGCTCCCGTTCTCCTTAGGTCTCACTCTCCAGGGTCACGCTAAAGGGAAAAAAAAGGTGCTTTCCCCCATATGAATTACGCAAGGAAGAGGAAAACATTCCCGTAATCTCCCTGCCTCCAGTCTGCATCTGCACAAACCGCCTCTACGCACGAGAAGCTGACTTTTTACAATGTTATTTTTAAAGATAAAGATTACCTGTCCATGAGTGTCCCCTGGAGGTTTTCCAGGTTCAAACCGTACAGCTAGACCAAAATCGGCCAGCACTGCCGTCAAGTCGTTCTTCAGCAAGACGTTTTTACTCTTGAAGTCCCTAGAGAGAGCCAAGAAGCGAGTTTAGGAGGGTTTATTACGGCACGAGTCTGAATCACAGAGCAACACACCACTTTGTAACCTCTACATTTAGCAGCCCTGGGTGGCATCAGCTCCTTCCTTCCTTCCCCAGCTGGCAAATTCAGCTGCTCCCTGCTGCTGGGTGTCCGTGAGATGCCACCAGGCAGCCCCGTGCTGCTGGGCTGGGACCAGACCTAACCCGGGGAAGGTGCTGAGGTCACTGCTGCCACCCTGACCCCGACCACGCACTTCTTGGGTGCTTTTGTTGACTGCCATCACCTGCTGGAAAGAGGCGTGACCAAGGGTGGCATCGGTGCTGCACTGCCACAGCGGTGGTGTCATGGGGGTGCTGGCAAACAGTTTCTCTGAGCTCTGTGCTCACATGGTGTGAAGGTCTCCAGCCCTGCTCTCTGCAGGAGCTCACGCTCGGCAGGAGGGTGCTTTACAGCATGTTTCGGGCACATAACCCTGAGCATCCTCAAGCCCTGGGTACCGGGGGAGTGTGATCAGTCCTCGATGCGCTGCCCGGCCATGTGGCAGTGCCACCTCCTCTCCCTGCCCAGAGGGGAAGCAGGGCACAGGGACAAGCAGTGGGGCAAAGGAGGGAGAGAAAGCACAGCTTCAGGACAGGCAAGCTGCAGAAGTCCTGAGGAAATTACCAGCAAAATAAAATCCAGATAATGAGTTTCCCACCCACAGCCTGTGTAGGCCTTTGCACCACCGGATAACTCCGTATCCCTCCCATCCCCTCCAAGAGGTATCAAAGGAAGAAAGAAAGGGCTACATATTCATCCCATTTAGAATAGAATAGAACAGAACAGAACAGAACAGTTTCAGTTGGAAGAGACTCACCAAGATCACCAAGTCCAACTGTCAGACTACTTCGGGGCTAACCCAAAGCTAAAACACATCAGCACGAGCATTATCCAAATGTCTCCTAAACACTGACAGGCACGAAGCATCAACCACCTTGCTAGGAAGCCTGTTGCAGTGTCTAACTACCCTCTCAGTAAAGTTTTTCCTAATATCTAATATGAACAGCCCCTGATGCAGCTTTGAGCTATTCCCACGTGTCATTAAAACAGAGAAAATCAGGACCAAGCCTTCCTTGGGAATCAGCCACAGTCTTCTATTACACTTCTGCTTTAATTGCAGGACTGACTTCCCCTGGTTGGAAAGCAAGCAGGGGAGGGGGTGAGCCCCCACGGAGACGAGCTGCCGGGATCAGCCCACGCAGCTGACCAGTGGGTGTCAGCCTTTGCAGCGGACAGGATGGCACTGTGCTTGAAGATGACTTCAAGGGGACATCTGGGTCAGCTCTGTGCTGCAGCACTGCTGTTTCGGGGCAGCTCAGGTGAGTCTGCAGGAGCCGGGGAGGTGGGGTTGGATGGCACCGAGATGACTAACCAGCCCAGCCTCGTTCCCTGGGCTTCCCACATTTTCATCTGAAAAGGAATGTTTGGCAATATAATTAAATTACAGACCTTAGACAGCAGATGGCAATTGTCCTGTATGCTCAGCATTATAATTTCCCTATCACCAATTCACTCAGTGACCCTGCTGATTGCAGGACATTGCAGGCCTGCGCAAAATAATTAATGAGGGCAGATACAATTGTTCCGCGCTAGAGAGACCTGTCAAAATTCCTTGGGAAGAGAGAAACTGCTGGACCAGAGAAAAGAGCTGCTGCCTGTGGCCTTGGAGAAAGCATCATGTGCAAAACTCATCCTGTGTCACCCAACCCTGATTCTCAGCTTAAAACATCAGAAGGTTTGGCCAGAGTGCAGCAACATAGCAAGCTATCTGCAGCACGATGGGCATTGCTGGCTCGGGGATTAGCACGGGGGAAGTGGGTTATTTCCCTTACAGCTGTGAAGCTTGAGAGAGGAATGAATACAGGCAGGGACCCCCAGCAGAAATCTGCCTGCTGTGGCCACGGGGTTTCCAGGGACACAGGGCAGTCTTGTAGAGCCTGCAAAACATTTGCACATCTCTGTTACACCTGAAAACACCCCTAACCTACTACTTGCCATCTTAGAGACTAGACTGGCTGCTTCCAGGCTATAGCAGTTTGCCCACAGGCTTAGAAAGCAGCCATCGCCCAATGACACAGATAAATGACTTTGCTCTGACAGCGGTCAGCGTTAGGGGATTACACCCTCCAGGACGGTACAGATTGTGCACGAGATTTCACAAAGCAGTGGCTCAGCTGGGACCGCACGGAAATTGTGCAGCACTCTGCCTGAGCCACACCTTTCCCAGGTGAAGTGAAATGTAAAGCAGGATCATTGTATGGGTGCTTGCTGTTCCTGTCCACCCACACCGCCCTTGGGGCATGTGACAGCTACCTGCTACATCTACACATGGAAGGCAGGGATTTCCTTTTGTGCTTCCTTTTTTCCCCCATATCTCTATAAATGTCCCCATTTTTCCTTCCTTCCACAAACACCCTGAGCTGGCAAGAGTGAACTCAATGCAAACATACCCAGGACTGGGAGAAAGGCTTGATTCAACCCACACCCAAGAGAATTCCACCAACACCATTAGTAAGGACCCTAAAATAGTTGCTAGTAAAAAAGTGGCCTGAAAAGGAGAAAATACCCTTTTCAGTGTCATCCTTGAAATCAGGGAACAAGGGAGCGAGCGGTCAACAAGTGGTCGGTGCGTTAACCTGATTTAGACACCAGAGATTTTATTTTCAGCTTCCACGTGGGGGCACTTTAGCACCGACGAGCGATCCCATAACCTCCATCCTGCTGTGCCGGGGCCACTGTCCTAGGAGTTTGCTCAAAGTCTGCAGAGCAGCGACTCAGGGAGTCCTAACCTGGCCTTCCAGCATCTTCGCATGCATCGTGTTAACCCGTTCAGTGACGCCCCACCTTTAAGAAGTATTCAGCACTGTTTGTTTGTTTGCAGTACAAAGAATGGAGTAATCCAAGGAAAATCCACAGTGTCCTGAAATCCCGCTTCTGTAGGAATGTATTCAGTTCACCCGAGTGGCACGCTCTCCATCTTTTATCATTTATTAAATGGATGGGGACACTAATGAGCACGATCTGTTGCTTTAAAGCCTTTCTGTAGCTTTTCTCTGCTCCCCACCCTCAGGAATTTTCATGCATACACCGCAGCCTTTATTTTCATGGGGACAAATGTCAGGGCCACGGGGTCAGCCCCAGGAGCAGCACAAAGGCAGCTGCAGGCTCTTTCACCAGCCCCCAGCTCCCACCAACTTTAAGGTTCGGGGGGGCCCACAGGGGCCGGGACATCCTTTTAAAAACAGAGATCATCTTGCCGTATAGGAAGACGGCCCCATTAGGTTGGATGCAGATTGCTGCAGCTGGGCACAGGGTTTAAGTCTCTCCTCGATGAAGAGCACGGCTGTGGATTACCATCCGCAGCCACACAACCGTCACAAATCCCTTCGGGAAAGCTCCCCCTCCTGCCATGCTGCTGGCGAACAACTCGGTAGTGAGGGGGTTGGAAATGGATGATCTTTAAGGTCCCTTCCAACCCAAACCATTCTGTGAATCTACGAGGTTTTAGCCAGGGCAAGGGACGTGGGACTGCAGGGATGTGCAAGGGCTAAGACAAGCATTGCTGCAACAAGGATGGTTTCACCCCCTTCATTTGGGATTCCTGCTGCCCCAATATGTGGGCAGGGAGGTCTTGGAGGCACAGCGCCCTTCCTCTGCTGTCTCTCATAAGCACCCTGGCAAGATTTGGGCACCATAAAACTACCGTGAAAAATAAACAGTAGCTATTTTCTACATTTCTACATTTTTCTCATCAAAACCAAACACTCAAAAGCTCTGTGGGAAGACATACAGTGGAGTTATCAGTCTAACACACGCAGGGAAGAATACGGTCCAAACCTTCAGATAGCCATACAAATACACGGATTATAATGTAACTCATCAAGCACAATCCCTGCCAGGAGAGGTTCTCCAGCAACCAGGTTCCCCTTCCTCATACACATCAAAAGAAGAGCTGGGGCAGAGGGAAGCGCCTGCCCTTCAGACATTTGCCATAAACCACCACCAAGCACACATACTGCTTCACAAACAAGGTGCTGATTACCTGCTCTTTGCCATTTCAGATGCAGGTGAAAGAATTCTTGTCTTAGCACAGGATTTTGGGGGCTAAAAGGCATTTACTTTCAAAAGCACAATCTCCTCCTCTGTTTGACAGCATCATTTCAAAGAGGTTGCGAGTATCTGAACAGGGAACTTAAAAAGCGTCCACAAAAGATGCCATACCTGTGTGCTATAGCAGGTTTGTGCCCTTCACCCTTGCACCAAGGGACATCTTCATGTAGGTAGGACAAGCCACGGGCCATGGTTTCTGCAACATGGCAGAGCTCATTCCAACTGATGATGTTGCCCTTCAGGTAATCCGTAAGAGACCCCTATAAAACAGGACATCGCATGTTCTTAACCACAGCCTCTGCTATGGACAGATGTGTAAACTCATCAGTTTAGAAAATGGTTTTCGTCAATGCTTGAGAAACGTGAACCTTCATTTGAGAGGGAAAAATATCAGTAGTAAAAGTGAAAATGAAGGAGAAATAAAAACCAGAAGCATTTATGAGTTCTGAGCCCTTGACAGCACAGAAAGTGTCTGATCTCCAAAACAAGCCCCGAGTCTACTCATCTGCCAGGGGAGGGAAGGAAGGGACAAAATGGTCTCAAAACAGAGCAAGTCTTACAGCTTAGGAAAAGGGAGAACCTTGCATGCAAGAAGATGTTGCATGGTATCAGCTGGTGGTGGAAATGATTGACTCAGTAGGCCTTGAATTAAACAGAGGGATAATGCTGCTGGCTCAACCCCGATTTGTGCATGTTTGTTTTATTTTAAGTATTAGTCATGTTTGATAACTAAAGCAATCCGTGAAAGAGGAGGTATGCCCCGAGCTTCTAAAGCAAACACAAAGCCTATCTGCAAGGGCTGGGTTGGGATCTACGTGCGCTATGAGACGGCAACCACGGCATACAGGAGCCATGGCCTTTTGTACCACCTCTCTCTCCCCAGCTCCCACCTTTCTTCATTGTGTGTTTGTGCAGGAAAGCCTTGAAAGCTAAAGGAAGGGCCTTTGAAGAAGGGGAGCAGGAGCAGCCCTCCACAACCACCAGTGGCAGACTAACTGGACCAAGGCGGAGCTTCTGGGAGAATATTAGACACCAAATGCTGCTGCTTCACGCCCAGCCAGCCCTCTGCCTTCCCCAAATGTATGTGCAACGATACGTTACCTTGTCGTGGAAAGCTGTGATCAGCCAGAGCTCTGTCTCCAGGTTTGTCCCTCTTTTCTCTGCTGCGATAAATTGCAAAAGGTTTTCATGCTTCATGCCAGGAGTATTGAAAATCTCCCTCTCGCTCTGCCAAGATTGCTTATCCTAAAGCAGGGAGAAATGCACCATCAAAGATCACTCTTCCTTTTAAAGCAAACAGCTCCTTCAGCTCAGTCAGAGCTGCTCATGTTCCTCTTAATGCCATTCTCCAGTGTGAGGATGTGATGCATCCCTTCAAAATGAGGCTGTTTTTCTAAAGGGTAGGTGCTGGACGAAGAATGGAAGTTGCTGTTCTCGGTCTCCCTTTTCCAAAATTATCCTCGGCTATTCCTAAAGCGCATGTTTGGGTTTAGATTCCACCCCCCTGCCCAACCTCACTGAGAAATAACATTTCTCAAGATTTCCGAAGAAAGAAGGCAGAGATAAAGCCTGTGCATGCAGCACCCAGATCTGCATTGTAGCCGTAATTGTTACGACTGCAAAATCTAATCTAGGCTCTATTGAATATTTACTAGTAGGTCACAGCTGGCATGGACAGAAGATGTGCAAATCTCCTTTAGCAACGCTATGACAACAAATACAGGGAGAAAAAATTAACAAATAAGGAGGTAGCAGAGGAGCACAAAGGCGTTTCAGTCATTCTTCTCTCATTTGACTTTTGATTGCTCTACTCTTTCCATTTACCATTCCTAGAGAGTCAAGTCAGGAGCATTCAAAGGTTTCCTGGAGTGGAAGACGTGAGCTGAGAGACACGCTGCAGTGCTGTGAGCTTGCACAGTACCAGGGCTGTGCCTCTCTCTGTAAGCTGAAAATTGTTTGCTAGGTTGGGGTCTGGGTTTAGGATTTGTGTGCCAGGGCAGGACACACAAAGCCAGGGATTTGGTCCTTTGTGCACTTCGGGCATTGCAGACCGGCTTTTAACAAAATGGCCATTTGCAGTGATCCCGTGGATTTCAAAATGTGCTTGTTTGCCCTTCTTGCAGCAACAGCTACCGCAGGAAGCATTCGGTAATGAGGTAACACAGAGAAAAGTATAGGGGAGGGAGGGTCCTTGAACTCTTTCCCCCAGCAGAAGAACCCAAATACATCTTTGTAATGGTCTCGAAAACACCTCCACAGGCACTCGGAGTGTCTCAGCACTGGCAGACAGCTCTTCAAGTGAGCACCGAAGGTGATGCCCTTCTCACCTGAATAGGGAAGATTTTCACTGCCACGTAGTCGTTCATCAGCTGAGCCTTCCACACGCAGCCGAAGCGTCCCCTTGCCTTGATCTCCAAGAGCTGCAGAGGCTTTAGGCCAACCAGGGGAGAAGGAGGTGGTGGGCCGGGGTCCTGCACAAGAGAAAAACACTGTCGCAAGTTGAAGTGGGACTGTAGAACAAAGGGGGAGGAATGGAGAGGCTGTGTGTGGGGAAAGAGAAGTGAAGAAGGGGCCTGTTATCTAATCCAAATTATTGAGATGTGCTCTTCACAGCAAGAGCAGCACTAAATTCCCTATTTCGCTTTGCAGGGTATTTGTACAGAACATATATAACAACCTGTGCCTTCAAGTGTCACTCTGTGTGTCAAACCACTGCCTGTCATCCTCTGGCAAAACCTGAATTCTCCAGTGTTTTCAAAGCAACGGCTATTTTGGGCTGTAAAACACTGATGACCTCAAGGCTACCTCCTGCCAAAAGTAGGAACTTTTTCACCTTTGTGACCCAACGGCAAAATACACCTAAAACCTCCAACTGCTTTGCAGTTAATTAGGAGTGCTTCCCATAGCCCTAGCAATGGGCAGTAAACAGGTCTGTCAGCATTATAAAGATAGTATCTGTCGGGAGAACAACGCAGCCCCGACATGTGGCAATGGAGCTCTGTCCTATCTACTTTCAGCTTTGAAAGGCTCTCAGCATGGTCTGTACAGGGCAGAGGAAGACGGCAGAGGAAGCTGCTGGCCCCTTCAGAAGAAACCAGAAGGCTCAGGGCACAGCAGAGCCAGCAAAGACCAGTTCTTGATGGCTTTGGGCTGTGAGGATGACCTCCTGCATGCATTCTCTGGTGGCTCATAAAAACTGAGCTTCAACAGGGAAAAAACATCTCCTCTCACCCCATAAAACTGATAGGGACTTTCTAATCTCTACAATCTCCACTCCTCCGCAAAGTTGGCTGAAATTAGGCAATGGGTTTGACGGTTTTGGAGGACGAGTTGCCACCAAAAAGGGTTGTGTAACTCCATCCCTTAGGAATTTTGGAAATGGTGATAACCCGGTCTAAACCCACCAGCCTCACAGGGGGTGCTAACACTGTCATGGGGCCGACTGTAGCGCTGACCTCATAAAGATGGAGAAGAAAAGTTAGGCTACCTGAAAAGTGTGAAATTTGAAGAAAAATGATGAAATTGTTCATGGTAAGGGTGGTGAGGCACTGGAATGGGTTGCCCAGAGGAGCTGTGGGTGCCCCATCCCCAGCACTGCCCAAGGCCAGGCTGGATGGGGCTGGGGGCAGCCTGGGCTGGTGGGAGGGGTGCCCTTCCAATGGCAGGGGGTGGCACTGGGTGCGCTTTGAGGTCCCTTCCAACCTGAACCAGTCAGTATTGTAGATACACTGAGCAGCCTCTGTGCCTTCCATAATGTACAAACAGAGGGAAACGACTTGGAGAAGCCAGAAATTTCTCCTCACCTCATTGATGTCGACGTGCCCGTAGGGGGGCTTGCGGTGCCGATACATCCAGAAGGCCAAGAGGATGGCCATTGACAGGACAGCAATGGGGAGCAGAGAGTACACCAGGATGTTGAGCAGAGAGGGCGTTGGTGGCGGCGGCTCGTATATGACTGTGAGGAAAGATCAAGGAGAACATGGGGAAGGACCCTTTAGAAGCGTAACCACACCGTGAACTACCTGTCCAGACATAACCAAATACTGTCCTTTCTTCTGCTCCAAAGTCAACAAGGCTTAGTGGCATGTCTCATCACATCCATTCACAAGGCTCCACCATTTACTCTTTTCCATACTGCTATTACCAACAGTCCAGTGGTCCAAAGCACACTTTGCAGAATGAGCTTCCCTCTGACCTTTATTTAAGATGGGCATTCTTACTGGGATACGTAAAGGCCGAAAATTTCCTCCTCTTAACCCTTCCGAAGATATGAATCGAGCAGAGCATGAAACCCCTCACGGAGTTGCTTTGCCTTGTGCAGTGATTGACAAGACGTCAGTTTTCAGTAAAGTGCTGCAGGAGCCACAATCAAATGCACTATTCCCACAGTAGTTCTTGTTCCAAATTACATCAGTGCAGTTGAGACACAAACAATGGGAATACTAAATGGAGCCATGTTGCTATGTTGGAGACAGGGAAGGAAAAAATAGCAAGACTTGCCAAATTAAACAAAAAAACTGTGAGAGAAAGAATATTTGCTACTAGGTTGCTACGGGTACATTAATAACAGGAGATAATAAAAACCATGTAAACAATTAAAAACCTAACAGGAAAGCCCAGGAAAATCTGATAATGGTCTCTGGGAACATCTCAGTAAATGCAGGTAGTTGATAGCAAAAGAAATCATCTTACGGAAAAGATACACCTGCTTTAATAATTTTTATTGAATGATACTTGAATGTGAGCCTACGGCAAAAAGAACCAGCACTTTTCTATTAGCCTCTAAAGCAGGACCGACTATGACTTTTTTCTCCTTGAAGTACATCCAAAACCTCACACCCATTCCTTTTAATCCTCAGACCAACACAACACCGCGTTTCACCCAATAAAAAGCAAAAACTCTGGATGCCCGAGGTTTTTGGAGTCTTGTGAAATGAAAATTTAAGAAGTAGCTGTCAAAATGCCTTTAAGAGATTGAGTCTTGATCCCCCTTGTGTAAGTTACACTGACCTCTTCCTTGAGAGCTTGTAAGAGCCCACTGTGAACATCCACCACCAAGAAAACCCTATCCTCACTAGTGATGGACGAAGTGTTGGTACAACACACTTTATCCAGAGTTAAATTACATTAAAAAACTGTTCTTAAAGAACCTTAGGGAATTTGGGAAGTTTGTAAGCAAATGACAAGTTGCGTCCTGTCAGATGCATTTTTGTGCTCAGCATCCAGCAACCCAAAGTAATCACAAACTGGGTCAAGGCAAAGAGACCCCCCCAGTTCCTCATCCACAGCAGTCACTCACCTTCTGGGCCGGTTACTTCAGGCAAGTGGGTGAACTTCTCATTGCAATAGTTGCCCTCGCAGCAGCAGAAAAAGACTTGAGGGTTTTCTTCTGTGGCTACACACTCCTGCCTGCGTCAGGGAGGGACACGCACACCAGCAAAGAAAAACAACGTCAGCCAACTCGTGTCTTTGGGAGCAAATGCGGACATCCCACAAAATCGTCTTCTCCACATGCCTTGTCCTGCCGGCACAGCCTGGCAGGCTCTGCTTACAGGAAACCCGGCACTCACATACCCCAGTGGATAGCGGGGACCCTTGAAAAGGCCATAAAGGAAACAAATGCTTCCATATGTACTGAAGGCATTAGATGGTGAATAATAAATAACAGCAGGCTCCGCTAAGTGAATGAGAAGCAAAAAAACAACGGAGAGGTGCCTTGCATCCTGAGTTGTGCCTCTCCTGCAGCCTGTACCTATGCTACCAGGGGAGAGAGGTGTTTGAGCATGCAATTAAAGCTTGTGCCATAAAGCTCGTATGAAGAGGGCTGTGCTAAGACTGCTCTCACAGGTGTTAGCATCCCTAACTGTACGCGCTGCAAGACACCTGCAGTGCCTCTGATTGCTGAAGGCAGGAGGGAGGCTGGAAGTTTGTTGGTTTTTTTGAGTTTTATCTTCAAGTGCCATCTCCTTCCCCTTTAAAAAAATCCCATACCTGTACGAAAGCCTTTAAGGAATTCAGGTTGCAGCCCTCGCGTTTCTGATTTCCTCTTTATCAAGGCAGCCTTCTTGGCGCTGTTTCCCTCCCCGTTTTGCAAGGCGTGAGGGGGCTTCCACGTGCCAGAGCAACTCCACTTCCCCCCATCCTCCCTCTCCCACAGATCAATGCAGAAGAGATGATTTCTGCAGGGCTCCAGCAGTTCTTTCTTTCTGTTTCTTAAATACCCACTTCCCTTCCCTGCCACTTTTCGCGGCGTTGCCCTCTGCTTTTAGTTATTCCGCTTGCAGAGCTGCTCTCTGCAGAGAGCTGTATCAAACTATTTCCTGAAGACCAGCTAAATTATATGCATAACTTCCTTCCTTCAACCACTCGGAGGAAGTAGCAAAACAATCATATGTGTTTGACATTATTACTCATTTATGAACCCATGCCAAGCCTCCCTTTCTGTGGTATCGCTGACTTAATGCCACGAGGAGGATGGAAAGGGCTCTCTTAAATCGTCATGCAGGGTAGTTGTCAGGACTTTACTCCTTTCAGGGGAAAAAAAAAAGGCAGCTTTAGCTGAAATGCCTCACGCCAGGCCTCAGCTGGGAAGCACTTGGTTGGTTTGGGGGCCTTTTTCTTTTTCAACTTCAAAGAAAGCAGCTATTTGAGTTATTCAAATGGACACAGATATTTCAACAAGTTAAGCAATGCTTCCAGATGCTTTTCCTTGAAATCAGATAACAAGCCATTTGGATTTAAAAGCATCAGTATTGGAGTCTTCAATAGCAAACACATCCTTTGCTAAATCTGTTGGTTAAGAAATCAAGCTAATGAGTGAAAACAGCCTGCTCCACATCTGCAATTCATTATCCCTGTCTTTCAGTTGGTGCGCGCTCAGGGCAGCCATCCAGGTACATCTGACATGTTATACTTCGCAAATATTAAAAATGATATAGTGGGAGAGAATGACACATTTTTCTATGGCAGCAAGAGCACATTTCAAGGCAGTTCACGTGCTCTTCAAGGGAATGTGAGCACGACCTCTCCGGTGGGGCTGTGTAAATAAACAAATAGCACCCGGTTGATTTTTAACCAGTCCCCTTCCTCTACAGCCTTCAATGCACGTGTGCCGCGTTCTGGTTTCCTTAATATAAGGAGCAGAGGAAGGAGCCCTCATCCTCAGCATCCCGACTGTTGCTGTCCTGCAGTTGTCACCTTCCTGTGACACAGTTACATGCCTGTCTTGTAACACCAAGTGCTGCTGATGTGCTGAGCCCAGAGATGCTGCAGGAGGGCCCAGCAGGGCCATGTCCCGCATGCAGGGGACACTGCAGGGAGCTCCAGGTGCACTGCCCAAGGAGCTCAGCACCCAGGAGCTCAGCATCCCGCACAAAGGTGCCGCAGATGGAGAAGGGAAGGGCAACAATACAGCACCGCTGATTGCAAAAATCATCTTTTAAGCTGTTTTTGCCATCGTGGGATGCGACGCTACCTGCATGAAAGACTGAAGAGGGCACTCAAGGGAAAAAAAAAAAAGACTCGATTTAAACAGTCCTTATTTAATTAAAGCTAACCTTTATTTCAAATGCTGCTTTCAACACTTGCAGTGTTTGCTAATTCTCAGAACATCTTTTAGCTCTGCCCTGAACTGCGACTTTGAAGAATCGGGCTGCAGGATAATGGATGCTCAACCCCAGGGCTGAGAAAAGGCTTGTGAGGAGCCCTGGAAACTTTTAACCATTGTAACGGAGCAACACGTTATGACAAAGATTAAGAAGCACTACATCCCTGCACGGAGACTCTCAGTGACAATACAAGTGTCACTGCGTACGAGAGCAGGCACTGAAAGGAGAAATCTGTTTACAGTAAACACTTCTGCTTGGAAGTAGGGAACTGGAGTGACCTTCTGTTCTCAGAAGGATTGGCATTAAAAAGACTAATGGGCCAAGAAGGATTGATTTATCAGTTAAAAATAAAAAGTTAATTTTATACAGAGCCCAACCATGCAACTGGCAAGGGAATAGGTGTGGTAGGAAAGCAAGCCTAGCGCTAATAAGAGAAGGAAGATGAGGAACTAACTCACAGCTGGGACGTGCCAAGACAATAGGCACAAAACCAGGGACACCGTGCAATGACTAAGGAAAACTTCCAGCCATCGGACAAAGCTGGTCCCAGCTAAAGCCCACAGCTTAGGACCTGGTGTCCTAAAGCCTTTGGAATCAGAAGCTACAAAAATGATGCTGTGATTGCACGAAGGTGACAGCAGTTTATGCTGGTGTGATACCGAGGGAAATCCTTGAATTTTGTATTCTGATACTGCTTATTGATAGGGCTGGGCTTTGTTTGGTTGATGCTTGTTGTTTTGTTCTCGCTTTTAACAGAAACGCTGCCTGAGCTCAGAACTACTGAGCATTGTCCTTTTGAACCGGGAAACTTCAGAGGGCTGTATTCTTTAGCTGGAGTTATTTTCCCCTCTGTAGAATTGCATTAAGGGAAATGAGAAAAGACTAGCTTATTCTCCCAGCTATGTAATGAGGCCGGAGCCTTCGTACTACAAAGCTGCTCTGCTTTTCAGCTCGCTACAGGCAGCAACACGCAAACATGAGCTCTACTTTTGCTGTCCCACTCTTTCTCCCAGCCCATCTCTTCGCTCAGCCGAAGAACAGTCAAACTTTTTGCAACATCACAAATGCCAGAATATCTCAACCTCTAAACACCCCCAGATATCTGTGTTTTTTCTTTTTTTTTTTTTTTTTTTTTTTTTCTAGAGAGCTCCAAATGATTCCAAGTTTTCCTTTGTATCGCCAAATGCTCTTGGAAGAACATATTGCTCTTCGTTTGATGGTACAGGACACGTTTTTCAAAGCATGCCAGAATTATCAAAGCTTTGCTAAGGGAAAGGAGAAAAAAACACCACACAACAAAAAAACTTAAAGTGCATTTTGCAGCCTCTATTTAGAAACTAAAGTGATAATTTTGAG
This sequence comes from Cygnus atratus, assembly GCF_013377495.2. Classification (NCBI taxonomy): domain Eukaryota; kingdom Metazoa; phylum Chordata; class Aves; order Anseriformes; family Anatidae; genus Cygnus; species Cygnus atratus. The sequence goes on from NC_066363.1 coordinate 6,330,003, forward strand.
AGCTGCATTAGCAACAGAGGTAATTACTGGGGATGAATGGGCCAATTGACTTGGACTTGCTTTCTTTTCCTCGATGCAGAAATCACAAGCTTTTGCGCTTAGAGGAACAATTAAACCTGCCTTCAGAGCAACCGGTTAGGCTATTACCTGTCGTAACAGTTGAAGTCGTCTAACCAGCAGCCTTTCTTCACCAGCTCAATAGAGCCCGAGTTGTTTCTCCAGGAGGCGTAGCAGTGGAGCCGCTTGTCCTTCTCCCCCTCGCAGCGCTCCACGCCACTCTGGTTGGTCTTCTCCAGCTCCCAGTTGGCGTTGTAGTAAATGCATTCCCTCGTCTCCGCCTCCCCGTGGCCTGGTCCTGCAGCAAAAGTCAAAGCCCAAGCACGTTCAAGCAAAATCATTCACAGATCTCGGGAGGCGCATCTCCACGGGGCTTTGGTTTGGGTGACGCACGCGTTGGTATCGAACTATGCTTGTCATAGACACGAGCTTCAGCACGGCGTGTTCTCCTTTGCCAGCAGAGATCAGGTTGGCCTCGGCTCACACCAGGAGCCTGTGGTGAAGTCAAGAGCCCAGCACAGGCCCCCCAGGTCCCCTCTGGCCAGTGCCTCAACCACAGGTCCCTAGCACAGGGAGGCACACAGCAACCCATGCCCAGTTTTTTTTAACCACAGAAGTTTAGGAAAGAGAACCTCCTAGGGTGCTGCTTGCCACGTGCAGGGCTGTCACACAAGGTAGTTACAGCCTCCCTCTCCACCACTACTTCAGGAAACACCATGTAAAAATAAAGGGTTTATTATGTGGGTAGGACATAACTGGAAATAGAGAATATTCATCCTGCAGAGGAGGGCCAGACCGGTACCAAGTCCTCACTTAGATCCCATTTCAGGCTTATTTCGCTAAGCCTCCTCATGCTAAATGCCATGTATTTATTTCATGCCGCCTCTCCACCCGAGCAAGACCCTCAGCAAAAGCAACTCCATTCCCCGAACAACTTTGGTCACCCCACATAGACCTCTGGCCACCACAAACCAAGGGCTCTCTGTGGAGAGCCTGTCTTTTTACTACATCACGACCTTGTATCAAAGAACCAAGGAGTTCTTGCAGCCCCTAAAGTGAAGCAATTCCTCCACGGCCATCAGACCGCACAGCAGAAACACAATTATAGATACATCAGTTTAAAAAAGGAGTTAAGCAAGGACATGGTGATATCCACACATGACACGTTTTGTCTTAAACGTTAGAAATCCTCTCTTCATTTGGAAATACTCTGCATCACAGCATTTTGAAGATTTGTTTAAAATGAGAGGAAAGAAGGAAACCAAACACACGAGATGTGAGCAGATAGCCAGAAATAGCACCATGAAGTGCGTGGCTTTCTGAATCCTGAGATGTTCTGCAGCCATCTGCCCTTGGGATCACCCAACCAAGGCAAGGTCAGACCAGGCTGTTACACTGATGGATCGCAATCACCAAAAAAAATGTAGGTATCCCAATAAACTGTGTGGACAATTGGGTAAAAAACACAAATGGGTCCCACAGGATGGTGAAATGAAAGTGCTGTGCTCCCAGAATAGCCAGAGCTTTGCAAAACACTGAACTACGCTTCTGGCAGGAAAATTTTGCAGTGTTTTTACGACTCTGCCTTCTCCCAAGGCCGTGTGTGCAACTCTTAATGTTGGGTTTAAGGCGGTCAGGGCCACGTCTGGATGATCTAAACGCAACTTCATCTGTGATTCCTGCTCCACAAGGCAAAGCAGCCACTTCTGAAAGGTCTCTAAAAGGTGATTCAATTCAGCTTTCAGGAGACACGGAGCAGTGAGTGGTTTACAGCTGGCAGAGAAAACACCCAGCCAGGCACAGACATCAGCTCCTGACCTTGGACACTCTTTGTAACATCGCACTTACCCCATCTGAACACCCATCCACCACCAACATAAGCACACTCACCACCCTGAGCTGGAGAAGGCAGCACTGCTCCCACCCGAAAAGCTGAAGTGTGAAGATTAAAGGACTGGTCCCATGTGAACAAGGAGGGAGCCTGAACTACCTTCCCACAGCCTGCAGCTCCTGAAGCCCCCACATCTCCAGACTGTCACCAGCGTCAGCTTCCAGTTTTGCAGTGCACAGTGCACTCAGGAGACGGCACCTGAGCTGGAGATGGCAACCAAGCTATTGATGCAGCCTTCTGCTGGCCACAGGCAGCAGGTAAGGAGTGCACAGCGTCACAGCACCCTGCAGCTTGGAGAAGATCTTCGAGATCATCAAGTCCAACCATCAACCTGACCTACCGAGTCCCGACACCAAACCACATCCCTTAGTGCCACGTCCATGTCCCTTTACACCTCCAGGGATGGGGACTGCACCACCTCCCTGAGCAGCCCGTTCCAGTGCCTAACCACCCTTTCCATCAAGAAATTCTTCCTAATGTCCAATCTAAACAATGGTGCAATTTGAGACCGTTTCCTCGCGTCCTATCACTTGTCACCCGAGAAAAGATGACTTGGTACAGAGCAGAAGTGTGACTACGAGAAATGTGACCACAAGATGACTGACCACAAGAAGTGTGACCACGGTCGCTGCGTGGGCTGGGGGTGATGTGCCCAGCCTGCTCCCGGTACTGACACACCTGACCTCAGCGATGGGTAATTCTTGTGGTACGGAGCAAACCCATCGGACTAGGAAGATCTCTTTGCATTTTGAAGAGGTGTTCGATTCTTCAATAACTCTTTTTTGGGAAGTATGTTTCATCTGCATCATGGGAGAGACTGGAAGGGAGGAGGGGTACGAGCAAGTCATAAAGCTGACTTCAGGAACTGGAAATTATATTCAAAGCACACACGAACAAGAGCTCAATTTCAATAGCACCTGCAGGTTTTATCGGCACTTGCAAAGCTCCATCTGAGTTTTCCTCTGACAAGTTGCTTACTATAATAAAAACAACCTACCAATATCCCTCAACACGGAACAGTGTCAATATTGACACTCCTTGTTAAAGCCTTGATACTTGTTCTGCTGCTACTTATGCTGTGCTTTGTTAGGGCAGATTAAGCGTTTTTGCTAAATAAGAGTTAAATCAGCAGGAAAGCGAGGGAGCATCGCCTCATGTGCAGAGGGGTTGATGTCTTTTTATTTATAAAGGAATGAGTAAATATCTTAGCATCATTGTAATACTTAACATGGCTTCCAGCTGATACTCACTGTTACCTTCTGGTCCACTCCTCGAATCCCATTTTGTAATATCTTTCCCATCAGCCCAACCCAAATCCTGCTTCTGCACTAGACGGAAATTTCCTCTCCCTCCCCCAACCAAATCTCCCAGAAAGGAGGAGATTTAATGAACCATTTGGCTGGGAAGCAGCCCCAAAATCTAATCCCAGCTCAGCTACCGCTGTCTGTAACCTCAAGCAATACTGGGCAGCCTCTGCTTTCTCCACCTGCGCCGAGGGCCGATGCAATGCACAAAGCTGTGGGGAGATTTGAGGTTTCCGCTGTGCTTTGAAAAGAGAAACTTCAGCCTGCTAAATCCTGAGCTCAGCCCAGGCTCCCTTCCCCCAAGACAGTTGTCTTTTCTGGAACAAGTTTCAGATTAAGAGTACGATCTGCTTGCAAACACGCAAAGCGAACTCTGCAAACAGCAACCGCGCCAAGAAAACGGCCTTTCGCAGTTTTTTCCCCCTATCAAAGTTGAACAAAAGCACGTACGAAGTTTGGGATGGATGACTAAATACACGTACGTTTCCCTTAACACCGCTCTTAAGGATGCTCACCTTCGGGAGATGCTTTAAAAATCCCGTGTGTTTGCTACCTGCTTTCAGATCTTCTTAAAAAGCCCCTTGGTGAGCATCCCCAGCCTGCTGGGTGCCCGGAGCTGCAGGAAACCCTTCTGCTTGTGCCCGAGAAGGTCTCAGCATGAAGGACACAGCTCCAGGAGTGGCTGTTGATGTGCCCGCTGCTTCAGCTCATCAGGAAACCCTCCCACCTTGCTCTGGGATGGATCAGGCAGAGAGCAAAGTTTGCAGCTGGCTGCCTTATCTGCATTCGCTGTGTTAAAACCCCCTTGCAATGGAGGGAGAGAAGGGTTAAAAATGGGTTTTGTCCCTTGGAGGGGGAGTAAGAGGAGGAAACCTCTGCTCCTGCTTCTTCAAGGCATGAAGGTCTTGCTGCCTCCTGTTTCCCCCTTCCATCACGGACACATACCCAGTTCCCCAAATCCCCATGAGGTCTGCAAGAAATGCCAGGCTGGAAGCTGCTGCGGGTGGGAGAGGTGCAGCTGAGCCGTGCCCCGCTGCTTGCTTCAAGCTGCAAGAATCAGAGGGTTTGGGCCCAAAACGGGCAAGGGAAGCACTCTTCTCCTTCCACCCGTGCACACCTGATGCAACAAGGCTTGGCTTGGAACACGGGCTTCTCTTTGTGCACAGCAGCACCGACTGGTTTTAACACCACAACCTACAAACACCCATGCAGTGAATAAAATCTCAAGTCCTGCTTGAAATCGAAGAATAACGAAGAATTAAGGCTTTGCACCAGCGGCTTAGTTTCTGGCACCCTGCTGCACCAAGCTGGAGCTTCGGGGACGATGCAGCACGGCTTCTCCCCAGCCTTCCTCGAACAGAAGCCACGCACAAACATCCTCAAAGCACCACCCAGCCCAAACAACACCCAGCACCCCAACGCTACGAGGACAGAGGGAGCCCACCCACCAGCACCCAAATTCAGCCGAAAAGCTGTCATCAGCCTGATTCCCTCAGGTGGATTTTCTGCTCCAAATAAGCGGAGCATCACCAGGGTTTTGCCGAGCAAGGCCCCCAGCATCCATCTGAGGCAGGTAATGATGGAAGAGGAGCCGAGGCACCGTGCGACGCGGGAGGACCACTCCTGCACCTGGGAGCCGCCAGGCGCACGGGGAGCTCATTAAACAGGGTCCTCCCGACCCGCAGGACCTCAGCCTTGGGACCTTGCTGTTGATCTGAGACTCAGGCTCTGCTCTCCTCATTTGGAGCGGCCGACAGATCAACGGGGCTGTGTCATTATCCGACAGCCGCTAAATTATAGCCAGGATCCTGTGCAGCAGCGCCGGGTCTAGGTGTTAGCAGTTGCTGGGCTCCTAACTCATAATTAGATACACAGGGAATATCTTCCCCAAGGCTGAAGGCTGCTATAAATCTCAGCTCCTTATCTCTGCCTGCCCCCTTTTTAAAACCTAAAATGAAAGTATATACGAGAAGATGGGATGTGTCAAAATAGTCTGCATAAACACGGAGTGATTTCCCAGACAGTCTGTTTGCCTAACTGTCAAAACCACCGGGCTTTATACATGAAACTGTGTATGCAACTGAAGTTATTTGCAAACACTTAGTTATGTCCCTATATAGCTATTTGTACATGTAATTTTATAATATAAAATGACAGAGATTGTACACCGAATTGGGGTAATTGCCCTCTAATTTGGAGGGTAATTGCATGTAGCAATTAAGCAACTGCGGATGCATTCTTACATGTGTGATTATGAAAGTCGGGCCCTTTGTTTGAGGTTTGGTTTTGTTTCCAAGAGCTATCCCTCAACCCACGGCACGGTTTGGGCAGGCTGGGGGCTGTGAGGCTGCTGGGCGCTCACCTGGCCGCACAGCATCCTCCGGGGCGAGCCACTGCAGCGCGGGCACACGCACGCCCCTTGCCCTTGCTCAGCACCCATGGGGATGCTCACCCAGCCACCAGGGCTGCCTTGTGGCACAGGGACATCGTTTGGTTGGGGAAACAACGATATGAGCAGGCGTGGAGCACACCAGGAGGCATCGGGTGCGGGAGGGAAAGGCAACGAAATAGGGCTGCTGCCCCCAGCTCTCCCTGCCCCAGACACCAGCCCTAAAGTTTCACGCAAGTCTGGAATTTAAAGGAACTCCAGTTGTTGCTGACAGCGTTTCAGATCACGAAACCAAGCCAGGAGAAGCTTGCAACTGGAAAAGTTTGGAAAACGTTGCTCTAGAGAGACCACCCAGTTGCATCTCTGCAGAGCCTATAATGAATCCACAATTAGTACGTGGTGCTCCAGCGCGTATTCCCCGAGCGCAGTGATTTCATTCCTGCCGTCCTTAAATAATAGGTCTAAATACGTTTTTAGGCAAAGCATCAAACCAGCGATGACATCTGTGGTTAAGTACGTAACCGTGCGTGAGGATTTAAAGACTCGCTGCTCGTATCCCCCGCTCTTTCACCAAAGCTTTGACACGGCGAGGCCCCACGTACCAGAAACAAGCCAAAATTTCGCTGTGCCCCTGGGGACCCCGGGGCTGGCAGCCCAGCCCCGTGCCCACGGACACCCAGGCGCAAGCCCCAGGCTCAGCCCTTCCAGGCAGCTGGGTGTGGGAGATCCTCCAGGGCAGCGCCTTGGCTAATTAAAAATCCTGGTAAAAAATCTACTATTTCAAAACGTTTTGGCTCTCGAGCTGGCTCAGGTAAAAGCAGCCCGTGCAGCACTGAGAACATAACGCCAAGGGAGGATATTACTTTGAATTCTGTTTTCTGTCAATAGATTTGGCATATCCCACGATAAAAGAGCTTCAAGTTTTCTAGTCAATCAATGGCTGTTAATCTATTATCTCAGCATCTATTGCCATGGTAACCTGCAATGATGCCATTGACAACCAGTCTCAAAAGGACAGGAGGCTTTAAGTCATTTTCTTTTAAAATTAAAAAAGGAACTTTAATATTAAGAAATACATCCTCCCTGCTCACCAGGGATGACAACTCAGGGCTTCTATATTCACACCATGACTCACGCTTCACAGCTTCCACGGACATCTGTGTAGCAATCCCCTCCCCATATATCTCTTTTTTAACTTGGGCTTAAGTCTGTTAAAAGATAACAAGGAAATTATTTAAAAGAATTAGATCTTTATTACAATTTCCCCCCAAACTGCTAGTTAAACCTGTTTTGTAAAATAGAAGGAGCACGCTTTAAGTCATTACCACCGACCGGGGGAAAGGATGCAATAAAGATTTAATCCCTCTGAATGATTTCCCTGGCATTTTAAGTCAAATAGGGTGGGTAGAAAAAGGACTCAGTGAAATACGGAATGCGCACGCACACACGCGTGGCCGGTGAGATTAATCTCTTGGCCCAAAGGGGAGGATCGGGCAGAAAAAGGCTTCGTAAATCATTTCTCCGGCCAGGCAGAGGGATCCAAGGAGGTTTGGCCAGGTCAGCGGCTGGACTGGCGTGCAGCAGGACAGAAACGTTGCCAGCAGTTAATCAATTTTTGGAAGCAGTGCATTTTTTTTTTTTAACTTGAACTCAGCTGGTCGTTCCTATATTTTATCTAAAGAAGAGATCATTTTAGTTAGCCATTAGAAAAATCCTATTTTGTACCATTTCGGTTAAGGACAAAGCCAAAATGTAATTAGATTTCTCCCTTTGCATTGCTAACTGTTTCTGTCTCCCCAAAAAAGGTTTTAGTTCTTTAATAAAGCCATCAGGGAGATCAATCAGAAGCATTTAATGCCATGGTGCTTCTGCAGTTCATGTTTAAATGCACTCGGGGTCACAAACGAGGCAATTTGGACAGCAGCGCTCAAACTGGATTAGTAATAACACACAAAAAGGCCCAATTTCTTTTCTCTTTTCTCTTTTTTCCTTTTTTTTTTTTTAACATAGACACGCACACACTCCTCCACTGCCCACAGGAGGATAAAAACAAAATGAAGCCAGCCTCAACCAACGTGACGCTACACACCAAAAACCGGCCCTGCACACGGGCTGAGCTGCTCGGCCCCAATGTGTCACCTCCCCGAAGGACACCTGCATGTCCAGGACCATTGCCACAAGTCTACCAGGAAAATGCCAAGCCTATCTCCGCTGACTCCTTTGCACCACCAGTCTTAAGGAAATGTCTTTCTTGCTATAGGATTTCCATAAATGAGAGGTCGCTTTTTCCCCTGATCCGTGAGTTTTTGAACAAGCATATCGTTTTTTCGGTATTTTTTTTTCTTAAATTCAAGATGCACATTTGTAAAAGCATTAAGCAGACAATTTATTTGCCTTTGGGTAGCAACAACTACTCTCTGGCATGAAAAAGGACCCTCTTGGGATATACGTTGTGCAAATAACCTACCGAGAAGGTTGTGTCAACCCCCAAACTTTGCAACCTCAGCGAGAAAATATTAGAATTTAATGGCAAGATAAAGATATTTCCAACTACGCTCCTAAAAATCAAATAGAGGGCAGATTTTGACCAGATGCCACAAATCACTAAGTAAAATATGCAGCAAATTCTGAAATGACATTTAAAACAAAATCGTTTGTTCTCTCCCATTCTCCTCGGGAGACAGCATGAGGTCTCAAAAGAGCATGGGAGGAGGAAGTGAAATCATGTTATGTTCATAAATATTTTCTCCCTGCATGCCGAAGTTTTGAAAAGCATTCAAAGCAAGCCTACAAAACCAATTTCCTCCAAGGCAAAGGGACGAGGATACAGGAGCATCTCCTTGTGGAGTGCAGAGACTTGAAGAAGAGCGATAGCCATGTGGTGATACCTTTCCCAGCCATTTCACATGTGCCTACTCCATCCCACCACCTTCATCCTCCCATGCTGCTGTCACCTGCAGAAAAGCCCTTTCGGAGCTCCTTATTTCTCAGGTCTTCTCTAGGCAGAGCCTGATGTGTCTAACACACCATGCACACCTAAAATTATGGCGAAACAGCGCCCCTGGTAAGCCACCGAGAGTTTTGGTACCCAAACAGCAGCACCTCGATTCATAATCTACACGTGGTCCTCTGAGATTTATCAGCAGGGACATTTCAAATATGCTTTAAAATGTGCTGAGTCTACTAAGATTGGGCCCCAAGTGCTTTTCTATTGATTCTGCTTGACATTTCCAAATACCACAATTCCAAATTTAATTCACTGGTAATTGGAAAAACTGTAATGCATGTAAATGGACAAGAAGATGTTGGAAGTCCAAAAGGTCAAGCATCAGGAAAGCATGCCCCCAAGAACTAAATGATGTTTGTTTGTCTTCTTGTCACCCTCTTCCACTTGAACGATCAAAACTTGGAGTTGGGCGGTTTTCTCAGCAGGATGGAGGAAGAATGAAAATAAAACAGCACAATCTTTCTAAACTGCCAGGACAGGGTTCAAAATCACTATTTTAAACTCCATCAGTGACCGAAATCCAAATGTACCCTAGAGAGGACTCACTTTATCAGCAGATTACACAAGTGAGTGGTAGACTCATGGAAGAATTAATCTTGTAACTCTTTGTCACTAGAAGATTCTCTCTGTCTGGAAATCTGGTTTGTAAGGTCACCCCCCTGCTCCTCCATGGCTTTACAGGTATTTAGCTTCTCCTTGCCAGCCAGGTGAAGAGAAGGCACGGGAAAATTAAAAATTTTACCAGATCTCCCCCTTTCCAATGTATGAGGACCAACCTCCATTCTAGCCTGATGATGAACATTTGTTGGCTGATCCAGAGCCTCCACTTTATCCCCTAGACAAAAACCAACTCCTGCTTCAGAGGCACAAGGGGCTTCGGCAAGAGGAAGCATTGTGGGATCACACAGGGGATGCTCTTTATGTAGAGGCCTGAGTCACAGCGAAGTCCACAGTTCCCAGCCTGCTTAGATTTGCATGGTCAATGTTTTGATGGGTTATAAGCCCTTTTGGGCAAAGACTCATATTATACGAAATACAGAATGACAAAATCCCCATATTTCAATATGTACTAAAGAATAAAATGTGTAAGTTTTAGCCACTGGTCCTACCTGCAACCACCAGTGCGTGAGCGATCACTGATGCTCTGATGCCCTGGTACATTTAAGCTCAAAAGGTAAGAATACAACCCAAGCACAGCGCACAAACAAGCACTAGCACGATTTATAATTTATATAATTTATAACTGATAAAGGACAAACACGCATTACCACATCCTAGCCAGAGTTTCCCCAGTTCAGCCCACAGCATTATGTATGAAAATAGGTGATAACTCCTTGAAGCAAGCAACATTTATTACATTACTTACATCATTCTACTTTTGGAAAAAAAAAAAAAAGCCCAAGGAAACAAACAAACAAAAACAAACCCACAAATATGCTGACTTTTGAATGCCTTTTTTCCAGCATACACTGGTATTTCAAGAGTTAACAGGCCTCAGCCAAAGACTGAGAAGGAGGCTGAACCTAGGGAGAAAGAAAAGGGAGGCAGGAAGAAAAGCAACTCTCTAGCCTTTGCAATCACACACTAGCCTTAAGCCCTCCAAAAGGAAGTAAAGACATTCCTAAAATTCTTCGCAGGATGAGAAGCAAGTTGTCAGCTGAATCAGAAGTCCATTTCTCCAGTCTTTATGCTCCTAATGGCAAATCCCACACGAGCAATTTCAAAAGCCTCCTTTACAATGGAGTATCTCCCAAGTGACTACAGCACATCTAGGACTTGTCTCTTGTTTACAGAAATATACCTTTCTCCTTTGGGCCTATTGAAAAAAGCAACCATCAAATGACCTGAGGAAGGAATGCAGCACAATCCAATAGCATCGTGCAATTTCCAGTGATTGTTTCTGTTACAATAATGAAAGGCACAAAAGAAACGGCTGGATAACTACAGCGAGTCTCTAAAGACAAGTTATACAAGAGATGCTGAAGAGTTATTATGTAAAGAGACAAAAAAAAAATGAAATCACCTTATTAGCTTTTATCTTGATTACATGCAGTCACCAGCATTTGGATTGCACTTTGAAATAAATGTGTTTGAGCAGAGCTGTCCCAAAGTGCTGAAACTCTGCCTGTTCCAGAGGTGGAAAACATCAAAATAATTGTGTGCTCTCGGGCAGGTATTCTCCTTCCTGGTCTTTTACAGTGTTTTCAGGCCATAAGGAAGACTGAAACACTTTGGACCACTTTGGCATAGAAGCATTTACCTTCCATCCATGTCCAAGCTTTCTGGATGACAGGAGCTCAACAGTTCCACCCCAGAAACTGCATGCATCCCCCTCCTGTTCAATTTTCTATTTAGATGCCCATTCCCATGGTGACTAAGCTCCAATATTACATAAAATGACATTAAATAATATTCTAGGATTCAGCAGTGTACTCCTAGATGACTTCCAAACCACAGATAGGTTTGGGAACCTCCACAAGCCCCATTTCTGAAGCTGCTCCCATATATTCAGGTGCTGACATATGAGAACAAGGAGATGGAGGAGCTCTTGCCTGGGCACTTTCAGGAACACCACGAGTATTTGGAGGGATTTATCACTGGAAATGTAATGAGAACCCAGGTGGTGGAGGCAGATGAGTTGCTGAAAGGAAAACAACAGTATATGGTTGGCAGCCTTGATGACACAACTGTTGCAGTGACAAGAGAAGGTTTTATCCCTGGTGATTCACATCATGTTGAGTGCTACTGGCACTGCTCTGCTGCCAAAGTCACCGTCCTGTTTCCACCACAAGTCACCCCCGACTTGCCATGCCTTGGTTTCCCCGTACATAAATAGGATGATCAACAGGCATCAATGTGCGAAGCACTACGTGAGAGCGGGCTGCATTTCTAAGCTATCATTTTATGCAGATATCTTCCCTCTACTGACCCGAATACTCAGCGGAGAGACCTTTCCTGATTTCAGAGAGCAGGTCATACCCAACCTTGACAGAGCAGACCGCTTCAGCCTGGAGATATTTTACGTTTTCTTCCCTCTCACTCCTCCGGATTTCACTAAGAGGGCAACCAAGGATCAGTTCATCCTTGTTTAAAACACCCTGCAAATCCTCCCTCCATACCCTGCAATACGTTCATTTTAGGCTGCAGACAAACCCTTTCCCTTCTCCTCAAGAGCTTCATCAGCGAGGTGCAATAATCATTTGTTTACCTCCGTGTGCATGCGTTGTAAGACGAGAAAGGTGCCTGCAGGAACAGGCTCATGGAGGTCTGGCAGCCACACAGAGATGAGTAAACTGCAATCCTGAACACATCTTCTCACTGCCTCCCCACGCTTACATACACTCGGGGGGACAGGCGTGCAAACTACTCCCATCTGTCTAATAAAAAGGTGCAGTATGAGACATTGCTGCGCACTCCTGGTAATCAGTGGGAGCAGAAATGGAAGACGTACCAGCAATAAACTCCGTTTTTACTCTAAATAAAATAAAACAAAAGAATTCCAAGGCAACGTGAAAAGTTTCCCCGTGACGGCAGCCGGTGGAGCAATAAAACCAGTCGGCTACCCACTAGGGTTGAACACTGGCTTTTCAGCCAGTTTTCATGAACTTTGGTAACGCGTGGCAGCTGTCCAAGAAGAGCAAACAAAGCTTTAGATAACTTTTTGGAGGGTGCAGGCCTGTCCATCTGCTTCACACGGACAAGCAGGTGAATGCACCTGCCCCAGGCAGACCAGCTCTGACCACAAGGATGGAGAGCTCTCCACCTTTTATCTTTATTTTTAAGGTCAGAGTAAACATAGGACTATGGGAGTGTTTCAGCCCGCTGCTACATGTGGACATCTCCCATGGGCATCCACCACATTTCAAACTTTCCAATATAAATACTCCAGTATGGAATTTATGTTCTTTAATATAATAACCCCAGCAAAACATAATCTGTTATTATGTTATTATCCTAGGGCTTCTTGTGAGCGCAAAGACGCGTGCTCTTCTTAATGCTGAACTAAGACTGGAGGATAATATCTCTGATTGATCTCCTCCATCTCAGGGATGGCCCCAGCTTTGTAAGGGTGAAGCCACCGACGATGCTACAATCAAAGCTGGTGGGATGCAGGTCCAAAGCAGGCCTGGAGGAGGTGGTTCCTCACACAAAGGGCAGCTGATGTGGGGAACCCTTCCTACAGGGTGCTCAATCACGTGTATTTGCTTGTCCTGACATTCTTCCCCAGGCGTCTTTTGGCAACAGCTGGGGACAGGACACCGGGCTGGGTGGGCTTCTGTTCTGGTCCACTCTGGCCAACGTACATTGGCCATACTTCATGTCCTCAAACCAAAAAACACCATTTAAAAACATTCTGAATTTACACCTGCCATTTAAAGAGGAAAGTATGGTCATTATTCACTAATGACACACTATAAGTGACCTCTACACTGAAGCAGAGGAACCCGTCCGTGCCCACTCCACTGCATCCTGGGAGAAGACATGGTCCAAGAGTTTCAAAGGCAGTGGAGATGCTCATGCAGGGCAGCCAGACTCAGCTATCTTAAAATGATTCTCAAGGGGGATGAAAACAAGTTTTAAATGTCTCAGAGTAAGCACTACAAGCCACTACATAGTTTGAAAATCTAAGCCGAGAGGAGAAGTCCCCACGGTGCTCAGTCCGAGCTGGCATCCTGCAACCACGTTTGAGCTTGGCATATCGAGGATTCAACATAGTGTCTTCCTTGCCATAAAATGTTGGGATAACTGATGGGGATTAGCTTTCTCACCCTGAAATCTGAATTTACAGTGGCGTTTCTGCTGGAAACAGTTGTACAAATTGCACTAAAAGCCTGGGCAGACCTAGCGACCTTGCAGCAGGAGCTGAAGCCCTGCTTCCAGCAGCCTTTTCTAGTGGGATGGGGACTACACGTTGGTTGTGCTGATATAAGCCACATGTCTAGTGAATATTCAACTCCTGTCCCCGTGCCACTGCTTTTTTGGAAGGAGATAAGTAAGCTCCTTTGTTCTCAGAAGAGGACTAGTCCCGTCTTTAGGCTACAGTCTCAGGCGTGCATGGAAGCAGGTCGGAAGCAAAGCCCCACGCACCCATGTGAGAAGAAGAAACAAAACACACGCACACAAGTTCCCGACAGCAGAGTCATTCACGACGTAAAAATAACGTGTGCATCCGTTTACATGGTACATTTGTACAATTACAATTCCAAAAAGCAAAAAAGTGTTAGGAAATGTTTTTGAAGACAGCCAGGAACGTTTTGCAAGGATCGCTGACTCAAGCCCTTGATCCGGCTGTTTAGCTGATGACTGGAAATCAGCCCTGGCTGTGTTTATCCTTTAGACAAAGTCCAGCTAAAAATGCATCCAGGCTTAAATAATCTGTGTAACAATGACCTCAGAGCCCCAGATACAACATTGCATGATGTGCAGGTTTCCCAACAGCGGAAGGCATTGTCCGGGCTGATACCCAGCTCGCCCCTTCCGATGCGTGCTCTGCCAACACAGCGTTCTCGCCCGCACCACCACGACTGCTCTTGGATGTAACACGCCATTTCATTTCCATTTGCATTTCAGTATGGCCCCAAGGGCTTAATATACATCTGGTCCTCACTGCGTTAGTATCTTCTGAAGCGGCCATCGCCGGAACGAGGCGAGACAAAGGATGCCCATGCTCAGCCTCGCGCACTGCACTGGCGAGGGCAGCCTCCTGCACCCCCGTCCTGCGACGCCTCCTGGTTCACCTTGCCGCTCCCCATCCCAGCGCTGCTTTACTAACGGCAAAAAATATCCTCGTCCTGGTGTCATGGGTGGGGAGAACCGGAGCAGGAGGCACAGCTCCAAGCCCCAGAATCCAGACCAGCTATGAGCCAGCAGCGATATTTGACTCGTCAATGTCACAAGATCCCAAACCTCCCAAGTCCCAGTTGACAAAAGCTGAGCTTAAGACACTGTAATGCAGCTTGGGAACTGCAGCTCTTGCCTGCAGGCTCGTGGCTTTACACCCATCCCACGCTATAGCTGCCCCTGCACCTCCCCATGCAGCAGTGGTTTCGCGCACACTGTGAGCATCGCCTCCAGTAGGAGCCAAGGACTTCGTGTATTTGTAAGATGTTTTGCAGGAGCTCAGCAACACGGAGTGTAGCGCGCTTATCTCTCCATCTCTAAAATAAATATATAATATTCCAAGCAAGGACACATATCAAAGAGCACAGGATGCAGTGCAGTGACTCATGCAACCGGCAAAGTATAAAATTGGCTGCATGCATGCCCGCGTAGGGCATTCTCAGCTCTTCCTATAATTAGTCCTTCAGACGCTAGAGGGGAAAGTAACAAATTCAAAGAGGTTCCACTTCCCAATTATTCACATATTTCCAAATCAAATGGTTGTCTGTCAGAGAGCAACATGCCATTGCCCTAGGATATCAAAATGCAAACTGAAAAGTCTCTCCAGGAACAGGATTTGCTTTCATTACATTTATATCACCTAATTCATTTTAAGATTATATATAATTAGTCTCTCCCTCCGTTTCTTCACCCCCCCCCAATTCAATATTCTCTGCTAAGCAATTTCAGAACACACCACACATGCCAATGGCCCTTCTTCTAAGCCTCTTGCCTTTCAAACAGTTTTAGTTTCTTTTTTTCAGCATTTTCTTTTTTTGCCTTTGAATTGTCAAACCTTTCGGGTGTGCATTAGCGAAAAGCTGCTTCCAAGAGATTTTATTTTATTTTGCTTGTTTAAGCAAACACCTCTGAGGAAGAACTTTTAGCTTCACTTTTCGTTTGCCTTCTGGCCTCCTGAAATCTCAGCCCGCCCTCCGTAATGCTCCAGAGCCAGTTCCCACCACCCTCAGACCAGCACACTGCCTTCACCTCAACATCTCCACTTTTCTTCAAATCCTCTCGTCTCCAGCAGCTTCAACATTACAGAAGCTCAGCCCAAATTCTTCGTAAAGCCGCATGTGTGCATGCCCTCCGTGGTTTTGGCACAGAAGCAGGTACCTGCCGTCAAACTGGGGATGTGGGAGCTCCCGAAGGTTATGGGGCAGCATGGTCCCCACCCTTTCCTCGGTGCAGATGGGGTCTCACGCTGAGTTTCTCCTTCCCACCTTTGGTGGGGAGAGCTGATAGCAGAAGGGAGTGACCTGGTTGAGGCACAGGGTGCATTAAACCAAGCAGGTAAACCCGCTGCCAGGTTTGATATGAGATCCTACAGTCAGAGTCACAGAATCACCTAGGTCGGAAAAGGCCTTCAAGATCACCAAGTCCAACCAGCAGCCTGACCTACTGATTGCCATCACTAAACCATGTCCTTAATGCCATGTCCACGGGTCTCTTAAATACCTCCAGGGATGGATGAAGCCACTATGCCTGGAGCTCTCTCCCATCCTGACCAATGCGCTATCACAGCGATGTTCCCAACAATGAGAAATTTTCTTGATCTAGAATAAAGTGGGCTCTGCATCCTGAACAAGGCTTTTGGCAAACACTTGAGGAGACTCCTGAGATGTTCAAGGTATTTCTGACCATTAGTACAAAGGACTATTTCAGGACTATTAATTTTTTTCTTTTTAACGGGGAAGGAAGAGACTCTTTCCCCATCAGGGAGAGAGCATTTGCTGCTGTTTCCAGCTGGGCTCCAGCCTTCTGCTGAGATTTCCTTGAATTCAGGGGAAAGTCACATTGATCACCAGTCGTTTTAGTGCAGATGATGTCGGGGCTAGATGAAAAGCAAGGATTTCTGTTGGATGTGTATTGTAGAGCATAGTATTGAAATAAGGAATACGCCTGGTGGGCCACCACCGCCGCCATGCCGCCATGCCCAGTTCTCAGTGAAACCACCCAGCTGGTTTTGCTAA
This sequence comes from Cygnus atratus, assembly GCF_013377495.2. Taxonomy (NCBI): domain Eukaryota; kingdom Metazoa; phylum Chordata; class Aves; order Anseriformes; family Anatidae; genus Cygnus; species Cygnus atratus. The sequence goes on from NC_066363.1 coordinate 6,346,507, forward strand.
GATAAAATGAGCTGTTCCCTTATGGCCAGATGTCACAGGGCTGTAAGGACTCCCAGTAACCTAGGATCCTGCAGGACTTCACTGCTGTGCTACCCCCACCAAGGACTTCAGCTGCAACCCTGGTCCTGTCCTCCCTCTGCTCTTCCCTTCCACCTCCTCCAGTTCTGCTTGTTCCCCACCAGTGATGTCGAGATGGATGGACACCTGAAATCCTCCCCTTCCAGGGCAGGAAAGCCTGGGTAACTGCTCTCTTTTGCAGCAATGAAGGGGGTTGTGGTTTTGAGTGACCCAGGAAACAAACTTGTAGGGCTTCTTCCAACTTGCAGAAGCAATTTATACGAACACCCAAAAAGCCAAGGGAAGTTTCACCTCATTCCCACCACATCCAGAGCCAGCTCTGTGACCACTGCAGTGGCTGCTGGGGTGGGTGCTGTTTAGCACCCAGGCTTTGAGCCACCCTACAGGGCTAAGAGGAAAATATTGTAGGTCTTAGATTGGGTAATTCCCAGCCTGGGTGTAGAAATAGCTGAAGTACACCATCACAACCCCCCCACGAGACGGAAAAAAACAAGGGAAAGGGAAAAAGTGTAGAAATAAAAAAAAAAAAAAAAAGGCACATTTTTTATTTTGAAAAGAAACATGTGGCATCCTGCATTGCTTCAAAGTTGGGGACACGGTAGCCAGAGGAGCCCCACAGCCGCACATGGCATTTCTGCTCCAGCAACGCCAGAGTGCCTTGAGAGTTTTGCAGGCTGCTCGCCCTCAACTGGGAAGCAGAGGTGCTGTTATCCCTCCCTCCTGGTCCTCAGGCATGACTGACACATCACCTGCAAGGGATTTTCTACATCATGGGCTCCCTCTTCAAACTGCAGCCCACGACTGCTGGTTGCAATCGCTCGGTGCTTTGTGCATGCATGGGGCGATTGCAGCAGAGCTGTTCAGGCACGGTTCTCCCATATATCTGCTAGCAAACATGCTTATCCTGGAATAACATTTCTTTTTCCAATTTAGCCTCGTGGATATATTGCAATGACACAAAAACAGATTAAAAATTAATCTCTGCTCCAGATTAGAAATATCCACATTGGCGCAGCCATTTAGGAGTAGCTATTACACATTACACTTATATCGCATTTTATTTTCAACAGCACATCTGACCAAATCGTTAGCAGCCACTGCTTAAAAGCTGCAGAGCTCAAGAGCAGGAAAGCTAATGAATTCCTGCAAATAGTTTCTGTATGCAGGAACTGGTAACACTTTAAACCGGGTAGGCAAACACAGGGTGTGCTGAGCGAGAGTGTTACCACAGCAGTCCAAAGAGCATTTCCCAGCGCAGCATCCAGAGTTTCTGGCAACAACGCTTTCTGTCACATATGTGCTCGGGTTTCCCTTTCCAGAAAACAAAACCGAGGTGGGATGGGGAGAGGGGAAGCACTCGCAGGTCACTGCTGAGATGTGGGGCGGTGTGAAGCTCACTGCAGCGGTGGCACCGCAGCTCACGCAGCCAGGTCCCCGTGCAGCAGTGGTGCTCCCGCTGAGATGCATCGAGCACATCACTCGAGGCTACCTTGTATAGCTAGGACAAGCTAAATTAAGGTCAGAGCTAATTAAGAACAAAGTACACAGCCCTTGGGCTTTTTTTTTCCCCCTCCCCGAGTCTTCCCAACACTTCTAAGAGCGCTGTTTCCCTGAGTTAAGGCTCTCTCTGTGACTCACCCTGCTGCATTTCCAGGCATCACAACAAACCACACAGAACATTTCAGGTCACCAGCTTCAAGCGTGCAAGCACCCAACTGCACCCAGTGTTTTGGTGCTGGGAAAACCAGAAAGCTGCTTCCCAGAGCTTATCTGCGTGGGAAACCCCACTTCCAGCTCCAGGGATGCTGCCTGCAACTTTCTGACATAAAAACAGAAGGTCCCTAAAGAAAAAAAAAAAATGAAGCCCAAAAAGAAGGTGCCCAAGAGGCTTTGGATCAGGGTCTTTCACTTCTAGCCATTGTCACTATAGAGGGAAGATGGATGAAGAGCTGCTGTAGAACGGAGGTACGAAGCCTCCAGGAATCCCAGCTATCTGCTACACACAAAATCTTGGTTTCAAAGAGCAGCAGGCAGCCCGATCAAAGCACATGTGCAAGTCCCCCCAGACCCGAGCAGTTCCAGGAGGGGTTTCGCGAGGCCCTCGGCAGATATCTCCCCTTGCAGGGCTGAGTCAATACTGAGTGCTTTGGGGAAATCCCGCCTCGCAAACTATCTGCCTAAGGGACAGGGGGAACAGAGCGTGTCACAGCAGTGCTAGAAAGCAAGTGACTCTTTCTCGTGCATTTCAATGCACAGTAAAGCCCAACGAAGCTGCAATATGATTTCTGGGGCACAGCAGGAATCCCAAACTCAGTGCATCCTCAGTAGGAGATGAGGAATTGACATATTTTTTCACAGAAGTTCTATACAGCGGCCAGATGTGCCTCCCAGGTATCTTCTCCCCATGCAACTCTCCCATCTTCACCCCCATTTCCCTAAGGTGCAAGATTTCTACCTCCCGACCTTGTTTCCATTGCCCATTTACATATGCATGACACAACTTCTGCACGGTTCCTCTTGGAAGCACACCGCCTTGTTTGGCTGGAATAGCAGGAGAGCTTGAGCAGACGGTTTTCAACTCAAACGCCAGCGTGGATATTAGATTTCACCGCAGCCAGATTTCTTGGTCCCAATTCCTTCGGCAGAGCTTCGCCTCGGTAGCAGCCGCCCCTGCCACATCCCGGGTATCCCCGGGGGATTTGGAACCGATGCGCCGAGTATCATTTCTCTCCTCAGCCAGCCGTGCTGTTTGCAGCTCTGCTGAACGCTAAGCGACCTGAGGGGCTTAAGCAGACCGTTATCTTGGAAGGGACGTTAAGCCCGAAGAGCACCTCGCAGGAAAGAGTCAGGAATCCAAGGATACGGTCCCGCCGTCCACGCACTGCAGAGGGTTCAATTAGTGCATCACAGCTGCCTCGACAACCTCAACGTCTGCAAAATCTAAAGGCCGTCACAGTAAGCTGCTGGGTGACTCCTTTGGGCAGCTGAACGCTTCCCCGAATGGTCAGCCTGTGGCTGGGGATCAAGAAAAGTCTTCCAAGCACACAAACACACCACAAATCCTGCTCACGACAGCATCTCTCTAACTCAGGCTGACCAGGGGATGGAGTAAGTTTGGCAGGTTGATGTTTAGCCCTGCTTCTAAAACATACTTATCAGAAAGAAAGTGAGAAATACGCATCCTGCCCTCCGAAGTGAAACATTCAGGGGATTAAGGCAGGTGGCTCAGGTAGAAACATGCTTCATTTCATCCCAGAGCACCTCTTCCAGCTGGCCTCATGCAGTGCCACAGTTACCCCAGCCATGGGGGCATGGTGTGGTCATGAACCAGGTGCCAACCAGGCTGAATTATGAAGGAGGGCAGTGCCACAGGTGGCTCCAGCAGAGCAGACATCCCTCCCTGGGGCATTGCTCATGAGCTGAAGGAGACCTAACCACAGCTTCGGTGCTTTCCACGTGGCTATTTCATGGGGTAGGGCTCATTCATCCTCTCTGCAGCCACCACTCCTGTGTCCCAAACCCAAACCACGTCCCACCTGCATGCGGGAGCAAGGTAAGAGAAAGGAACAGAAAGGGATGGGAGTAGATGAGCAATCTTCTTTTTTTTTTTTTTTTTTTTCTTTTCCCAACCAGAACAAACCGCCTCCATCATTAGCGATGGGTAAGGATGAGGATGCATTTACACCCTCACTCACACAACCGCTCCGCTTCAAGAGGATGAGAGGTGCAGAGGGTGAGAGAGAGACACAGTCCTCGTGAAAGAGATACTGCCCTTGAAATGGTGGCTGCAGTGATGTGTGGCCACGAGACAAAACCTACCTGGAAGGACATCGGAACAGCAGGAGCCCAGGCACTACCACGCAGTGACACAACAGCATTTCCTAACGGGACAGAGCCCAAACAAGGAGGCTGTCGATGTCTGTGAGTAACACCAGGCAGATCGTCATGGCAATTTAGACAGAAGCAAGCCCCAGTTTGCAGGATTTCTCCCCAAAGCAAAAAAAATCTGCCAGGTTGCTGGCTGCTATGGATGCTCCAAAGCCAGACCCCGCTTTACCTCCGCCCTAATAAAAACCATACTCCTTTTTCATTAACATTAAAACATTCCTGACCACAAACGCCCGTTCTCAATTTCATTTATAGCATACTTAGATTGAGAGTCGCTGGCCAAACAAAAGCCATTAGTAGTCTAGTGCTCAGAGCGCTGGGAGGGCTGATCTCGCCGTATACTGTGAAATGCAGATAAATCATTCCCATATTTTAAATGCAATCTCCTTCACCTTTCACATTTTATTTTTTTATTTACTTAGCCGGAACTAAATGCCAGTGGCAGGTGCTGTTACAAATGGTATTTCACATTTGCCAGTCAATGGATGGATGCTGCGTTAGTTCGCCCCTCGTCACCAAAACTGAGTTTGGCCAACCTAGCCGTGCCAGGATGACATGCAGATACACCTCAGGACAAGTCACAAGCTCAGGGTATGCTATCTGGCAACATAAATCACCGAAACAAAAGATTTCTGCTGGTTTTTCCTTCTGCAGATACATTTCATCCTACTTTTTGTTGATTAAAAATGAGGCGGTGTCCATGTACAGCACCGGCTTTCACCAGAAGAGCCTCGTTCCTTGCCCACAAACAGCCCCAACATATTAGGTACCGTAGATTAAACTGCAGCGAGCATTAGAGAAATTAATGTAAAGGCAGCTCATATCCATAATAGGGGAAGAATAAGCCCGGATAGAAGCAGCACATCTGCTCCTAGCATCCTCAGTGTATCCTTCAAACAATGGAAAGAAAAGCCTAGAGAAGCACTGACCCTCGCTTCATTCAAAGAGTGCCCCTGCTCAATTCATGAAAGTTTGCCTTTCCTTTTCAAGTGAAAAGGCCAGAAGAATACTTGGGAAACCAAAAGATTGCTTGAAAAAAAAAAAAAAATCATTTTAACTGCAGGAGGCTTCAAACCATCAAACCCCATAAACTTTATTTAAAAGATTTACAGCAAAGTAGTGTGCTGGGAATTTCATTTTTTCTTCTTTTCTGGGTTTTTAGGGAGCGAAGCAAATACAGTAGTTTTTTTTTTAATCAGTCCTTCCACAAAGAGATTTACGACACTAATGTGCTGAAGCATAAACTGATACAGTGACAAACCCCCTTTCTCCTTAAATGTGCTAATAAGGTTGATCCTTTCTCCAAAGCTTTGTTCTTGGGAGGTTTCTGCAATGAGTTCACGTCTTTCACCGGCACAGAGCCCTTCTCATGTGGAAATCATCGGGCTGAATGCATTCGCTGCCTCATCTGCCCCTCCGCATCAGGTCTCAATTGGGGTTGGGGTGGTGGTCGAATGACCGGCCAGCAATGGGGAAAAAAAAAAGAGAAAAATAAAAAGAAAATGAGGGGGAAAAAAAAGGAGGGAAGGGTTATTTTTACAATGCAAAGTAAGGCGCTATTTAAAATGATCTGTCTGGGATCGGGAGCAGCTAGCACACGGCGTAGCCCTCCTCGTGTACAACTTCCCAGCGCCTTAGTGAGACAAACGAGGGGCGAATTTTCCGTCTATCAGGGCAGCAATAACCCCACACCAGAGACTTAAGAAGACTAATGGAAACACTAAACTGAAATTACCTGCAGAGGTGAAAAGCCTTCGAGACTTCCCCTTCTCGCCCTGCACGATGGAGGCTTGCAGCACTAAACTCTTGCACTGACGGGGGTGGAGATGCTCCATCCTGCAGCCACGCAGGGGCAGCCCATCTCAGCACCCTCAGCCCATCTCAGCACCCTCAGAGGGTGCTGCTTTTGCAGGCAACCACAAAACCAGCAGCCTCCTCCAGCCCACGTTGAAGATAGCAGCCCAACAGCTCAAGCCTGCATCCATTTTCCGATGCACGGGGAGGCTAACAGGGATTTTAGCTCCCCTACCACCCCAGGGACACTTCGGAGATGGGTTTGAAGCGCCTCTGGTCTTCAGCACAGCACCGGAGCAGCTCAAAATTCTCAAGCAAAGTTTAGAAAACAAACACAATCCCTGACTTCCCTCACTAAAACCTCCCCAGGAAATCACGTCTTCCCATAAGCTGCTCCCCCCTGCCAGCGCGATGGCCGAAGGAAGCTCTGCCTGCAATATTTTAAGCCGAACAAGCTCTGTGTTTATTTCTTGAATAGGAGAAACCTCCTCAGGGCTGCGTTGATGAACACATGTAAGCCGACATTTAATTCTTTCCGTGAGACAAATGTGAGGATAAACATCGCTGCAGACATTTGGCAGAAAGACAGGGATTTCCTCTAACACCTCGCAGGTTCCAGCTCCTGCAACCCCTCTTCCTCCATCCCTTAACCAAGAGGCACCTGCAAACCCCTTTTACTTAGTCTGCTGCCCAATGGCCAGCTCGTCCCTACGTCCCTAGGAGGAAAACAATTAAATTGTCCTGTTTCAAATGAAGTTACCACGAGCACACAGGTGCCCTAGCCTCTAACCCTGGTCTGGGTTGCTCATCCACACACCGCTCAGCCCGGTGCTCTCTCCTGGATGCTGCAGGGGAGGGAACGGTGCAGGATAGGGTCCTCAGGAGGTTCTGAGTCCCATGGCAGCTCCTTCCCCAGCTGTGCCCTCTGGCCATCATGCCCTACAGCCACCCCACACCTGCTGTGGACGGGTGGTTAGAGGAGTATTTATGGCAGAGGTCTTCTTCCATAAAACAAACACGACTGACTTCCCAGCACAAACGCAGGCTGGGCACGCAAGGCAGAGAATAAATAACCTGCTTACCCTTAAAACCTTCTTCCAACACACCTATGCCAAGTATTTCTGCAGAATCCCTGTCCTAATTTAGAAGCCAAGTGCATTTTGAACAGGAGCGAGCACTGAGCATCCCTCACCTCCCAGCCAGCTGTGCCGGTGCTGGTGACCAGCAAGGAGCTGCTGCCCTCGACCTCATGGTTTCATGCACCCACTGGTGGGATACTGCAGGGAAATACAAGGAATAAAAGCAGGGATGAGCACAGCATCTGCTACGTGTCTTCTCCTTCCTTTGAAACAGGAGCTGAAAGCAGCCCGGAAAGGCAGAGCCCCAGGCTGGGCGGTAGCGTGGGGACAGGGGCACTGGGATTCGTGGAGGTGGCAGTGCCGCCCCTCTCCCCGCCAGCACCAGGGCACAAGGACCTGAGGCTGGCCCCAGGCACAGCCCGAAACCTGCCGGCCACCTGCGTGCCAGCCCGTTGGGAGCTCAGCCGTAGCCAAGGCTTTTAAGGACAGGAGCTCCGCTAATCCCGGCTCATCTCGCCCAGAGCCACCGGAATGATTGATCTCAGCCTGCGGGCAAGGTCAGCGAGGTGCTGCCGCAGCGCCCAAGCACGGGGTACAGAATCAAGGAGCGGGTTTGGGTCCCTCGGGCCCAGCCTCTGCCCCAGCAGGGCCACCCCGAGCAGGGTGCCCAGGCCCGTGGCCAGGCGGCTTTTGGAGCTCTCCGAGGAGGAGACCCCACAGCCTCTGGGCAGCCTGGGCCAGGGCTCAGTCCCACGCTGTCTGAGTCCCACCTCATTTTTTCATTCTGTTTTTGGTTCTAGGCCTCTAGCAAGAAATATTTCACTAAAGAAAAAGAGTTCTGAGTGCTTCGGGAACCCCAGGCTCTTGGAGACCCCATGCACACCTATCCCGTGTGCCTTTTGAGCTGTGCAACATGGTCCCTGAGCGACTGCGCCGCTGCTCCTGGCAAAGCCTTGAGCTGTCGCAGCGTGGGGACACCAAGCTGCTCGAGAGATGGCTCAGCACGCCCAAATTTTGGCCCCTGGTAGCAAAAGGTGCAAGGCCAAAACTCCATTTATACAAGCTGAAATTCTATTTACTTCTGCAACAGGAGACGAAGGGGGCAAGATTATCGTGAGATAATCACTCCCTTGATGAATACAAAGCAAAGCCAGCTGCTTCCAATTCCGACACAGGAGCCAGCCAGCATGGGAAAGTTTCAGTTGTGGGTCTCTTTGATGGTTTAATTTTCAACTTCAGAAAATAATCGCCCCGCAAACAGTCCCACATCCACCCCCAAAAGCACTCAAACTGAATGGACCGCTGCTTTAACGCGAACAGCAGCGCTGTACAAAACCTGTTCGTTCAGGATCCATCTGCGCTCAATTAAAGAACACGGGAGCAGCTGATGAATGCGTTTACAAGGCATTATTAAATTTTACAGAGGGGGAAAAAAATAAAACAAGCTGAGAGGAATCCAGATATTCAAATTTTCACAAGGATTGATTTGTATTCCACACGCACCAAAAAAAAAAAAAGAAAAAAGGAAAAAAAAAACAAGCAGTCACTGTAGAAGGTTGTTTTGCCTCACCAGAATTGCTAAGTGCAGCTATCAATAATCACTGCAATAAATAAAACATTTGCAGGAAAGAAAATACCTGCATAATGATAAATTCGATGAAAGTCATCTTTCATGTTAGGGACTGTGCTAAGCACCAGGCAGGCTGCCTGGCACAGCTCGTCCAAATAGCAAAGTAACCTGGGACTCGTAGTCCGGAGGGACGTATGGGAGCTGCACTTGTAAGAGCAATGGAAATGGGGAAGACCAGGATGGGGCCCATGTCCCATGTCCCATGCTATGGGGGCAGCCAGAGAAACCCCCCAAACCTGCTGCGTTTCTTCCTATCGAGGGAAAGCTGGCACTTCCCCAAAAGCCATCCTAAAAGGAGAAAATCCCCTTTTGCCTCCTTCCCCACGCAGCCCTCGGGAACTGGCCCTGGAGGGGACCGGGGTGCTGCCCACGGGCACCGTGTCCCCGCAGCAGCCCAGGAGCTGATCACGTCTCCTCGTGTCCTGCTGGGCGCTGCTGCTGCCCCTCGGGGGAGAAACGATCCCAGGGGGAACAACCAGAGCAGGTTTTTGTGACCGTGAATTCACCCGGGAGGCTACACGATGCTTGTATGAAAGGGAACCTGCGCCGAGGAGCGGCGGTGGCAGGGATCAGGTGAGAGCCCTGAAAGCATCCCCGCTCGTGTTTCCTTAGCAACTTCAGCTCCTGCTTCCCCTGGCGCATTCCCTTCCTCTCGCTTCAAAGTAGGCCAGGACCGTCCCCATCGCTCTGCTGCAAGAAACGGGAGCTGGGGGAATCCGGCGAGCCCTGCTTGCGTTTCGGACTGGTTTTGGACACGGGACGCCCTCGCATTGAATCCTGTCCCTGCCCAGGCGACCGCAGAGCTCCCCCGGGCTCCCCTGCAAACACAGGAGGATCCCCGTGGAGATGTGTCGCAGCGTCTCACCCCAAGCCTCTTAGCGCTCAGGAAAAAAAGCAAGGAGGACCAAACTCAGACATGAGTATCGCCAAAAAACGACACTCACCAACACCTTTTGAAAAAAGCAGCTCTAAGGCTCAGAGCTGCCAAGACACTGAAACACCTAAATGCCTTTTGGGGATGGAGATGTTGAGCATCTTTCCCATCCTGGAGGATGGAGTGCAGCCAAGGCAAGCACCTTGGATCCCTGTCCACCCGTGCTCCTACCCAACCCCAACACGTCACCAGCTCAACCAGCTCCAACCCCAACACATCACCAGTTCAGCCAGCCCCTGCAGCTGCTTTTTCTTTCTTCCCCATAAAAACGACTCAGGAACGAATGTCCAAACCCAAGAGTGGGCATCAGTCCACATCCATCCATCCAGACCTACCCCATGACGGAGGAATCGGTTCATAAAGCACCTATTTAATCATCCCAATTTGTGCAGCTTGGTGGGAACAGAGCACTTCTCCTCCTTGGCCACTTTGATGCTGACGGACCAAAAAGGGTTCTGTGTCTGCTACAAGTGACATCTCAGGGAAATGTGGCAGTTCAGAAGGACTTAAATCCTCCCATCTCCAAGGCACGTGGTTAACTGAGGCTCGGAGATGCTCAAGCTACTGGGTTTTGTGGAAGGCACACACTTAAAGAGAACAAAACCGACAAGAAACAGAGCAAGAAATGCTACGGGGGAGAGGAGGCAGACAGCTTTCTCATTAGGAAAAGACACACCAGATTGCAGCTGAATCTCAATCCACGCTGCAGGAACACATCTTCCTCAAGCCAAGAGCAATTTTTGGCCCCACGGATTAAAAGAAAGCCATCAATCAATCTAAAAGAAAAACAACTCCAAAACCAGTCCCCAAACGAATGAATTTCAGGATATTTCTCCTGCTTTTGCACCAATTCAGCAAGAAGGGACCCAACCAAGCTATTTTGAGACAGCCAGCTTTAAAAGAAAATCCACCGCAGTGCTGGGGAACCCGATACTGCAGGCACACGGGCTTTGCCAGCCGGAAAGATTTTCAACGTGCTCAACAAAACGCGCTCAAAACCTGGATGCTGCAGCTAAAAATCACCCAGGTCTGAACCAGAAAACACTGATGGAGTGGGGAGAGCCCGTCAGCAGGCACCTTTGAGAGGCACTCCTCCATTTGTCTCCTCAAACACACAAAATCCATTATAGAGGGAGAGGGAGAGGGAGAGGGAGAGGGAGAGGGAGAGGGAGAGGGAGAGGGAGAGGGAGAGGGAGAGGGAGAGGGAGAGGGAGAGGGAGAGGGAGAGGGAGAGGGAAGGGAAGGGAAGGGAAGGGAAGGGAAGGGAAGGGAAGGGAAGGGAAGGGAAGGGAAGGGAAGGGAAGGGAAGGGAAGGGAAGGGAAGGGAAGGGAAGGGAAGGGAAGGGAAGGGAAGGGAAGGGAAGGGAAGGGAAGGGAAGGGAAGGGAAGGGAAGGGAAGGGAAGGGAAGGGAAGGGAAGGGAAGGGAAGGGAAGGGAAGGGAAGGGAAGGGAAGGTTGGTGCGATCACCCCAGTGTTGGGCGTGTCCCATCAGCCAGAAGTTTGCTATAACTGGCCACATGAGCCACATGGTTCACACCCCAAAAGCCCAGATGCGAGAAAATATTTGACAAAAAGATGGCAGAAGCACATCTCATTCAACCCAGCATTTCTTTCTCAGGGTAAATGGAGAAAGACATGCTGCCTTCAAAAAATTCATCCGCCGAGGAGCAGAGACCAGAACAGGTGGACACGCAGCGCTGCCAATTAACGTCCCGTTAGGAAACCTCTTGGGATAAGAAGTGCTCATGGAAGGAAACACCAAGCTCTGCAGAAATTATTTCAACAATTTTGTTGAAAAATGGTTAGTTTTCAGAACATTTACTGTCATCTGCATCTGGATACACAAATGTGGAAGATGAACAACTATGTCTGTAAGCGTTAGAAAAGCAGAGAATGATAGGAAGAGCTTCCCCTCCTACGCTCCATCTGGATACGCCCCCCAAAAACAGGCTGCCGAACATCTGGCTAATGTTATTAAAGACCCAGATTCAGAAGAGCATTCAGGTACATGTGTTAGCCCATATCCTTCAGGTAAAGGCCTTAAACATGACATTTGGACAATATTTATAAACATATGATGGGTGTAAACTAGAATCACAAGATGCGCTCCACTGAACTGGGGCCAAAACTCAGAGACGGGAAGATTTCAATCAAAATCTCATTTTCTTTGAATGAAACAATTGTCTTCAACGGCAGGGAAAAAAGATGAAAAGAGCGAAATTTTGCTTTGGAAAAAGCAAAACACTCAGTTTTTTTCGGCGCTGCCTCCTTGGAGAACAAACCACCACGCTGCCCCGCAGGGAAGGATCCTTCAGCAAGGATGCTGCGATCCCGCGACTGCAACTCTGACTTCAACAGCATGACAGGCACAACATATTTCAGCTGAATTAAAGCACTAATGTACCATAAGTAGCACTGGCAGTGAATATGTGTTTATTTTATATTCACATATTGTATTTATGTGTGCATGTGTGTATATGCGATCTTTTTAAAATCCAATAGTATGCGTTTAGCTGGTCACAAATCTCTTTTTTTCTTCAACAGAAATGAAGTATTGCCTGGGTTAACTGGCCACAAATCTCTGCAAATTCTTGTTTTTTTCAACAAGAATGAAGTATGATGCAGGTTTGAAGATGAGGGCTGTGGATCCAGCCCGGCTCCATCACACGTGAATCCTCCTCGCTGGGGAATGCTTTGCATCAGCACCGTAAGGTTATATAGGAACATAATTAATAAGGTGACTTCTCCCACATAAATAACTTATGAGAAGCCTGCGGTGTGGAAAAGAGATGGCAGCCAAAAGGTATCCTAATTCACTCTAATAACGGATTAGAGAGAAAATACAAATACCTGGATGAAGCGTTAATCTTGGAGCTGCCAAATATCCTCAGCCAAGAGGCATCTGCACATCTGCCTGGAAAATATTCTGCTGTTTTTTGATCCTCTTTCTTCCCCGTCACCCCCTTTTCAGGGAGTGAAGGCTTGTATTTGGGGCACATTACAGGTATTTTCACAGGAGAAGAGTTTATGAGGAACTTCTAGAAGCTGCAGAGCAGCTACTGAAAGGTAGAAAAATCTATAAATTGTTCCTCCAAATAAATGGATTTGCTTTTGAGCACAGCAGTCTGACATTCCTGACACACAAATGCCATCCTTCGTCCTTAAAAAAAAACTTGAAGGCTTTACATATCCCCCATATTGGATGCTAAACAATTTTGAAGTCATCTAGTTTACACCAGAGCTGGCTGGTTCCCCTAAGTGCATCCTCTTCCCTCCCTCTGGAGCCCCTCTCTTTCTCCACATGTTCTTCCTTTCTCCCTGCAACCTTCTGTCTTGGAGTTGCCACCACAAACTCATGGAAGCCACCAACCACCCCAGCTCCCCCTGATGCCCAGGTCTTTGCACCCCTTTCCTGCCTTCACGATAAAGGCAACTTTTGCTGGTTGCTTTGGCCCATCTGATCCTAGCCACTCTTTACCTTTCTCTTTCTTCCTGCTCCTAATGCTTTCTCCTCAGAAGATATTTATGTCTTCCATGAGAAAATGAGGTAGGAAATAAAGAGAACAAAAAGACAGATAAAACCCTCCCCAGCTTACACCCACCAGCCCGTCACCCCCATCACTGGAAGCCCATCCTCCTGCAGCCCCCTCTCTCTGCTCCCTGCCCAAGGAACACCAAGGTTGCTTCTGCCCTCCTTCCTCCCATCTCCTCCAGCACGATCCTACAGCTTCATCAACATGCCCACAGGACGAGGACCCAGAAACTCGTTAGCATCGTTGTGTTGAAGCCACATTAGCTTCAAGTGATGCCAGAATTCAATTTGCTCCATTGTGCTGGACCATGGATGGGAGCAGGTTGTGCTGAGAGCTGGTGGGAGGGTATGAAGAAGCCACCAGAAGGTCCACCAGAACATCTCCCCTTCTGAAAGGGCCCGGAGGCATATATCACAGAGGTGACATATTAAATCTGCAGCTATTACATGGAACAGCTCGAGATTATTTGCTGTTTTATAACAACGGAGCATGGGATGCTCTGGCACCGCTCCCACTCTTTGAGTGTAATGAACCTCCAAGGCTGCTCAGGCTGTCAGGAGGCTGATTACATGAAATAAAACACTGCATTTGACTATTAATTAATATTGACTTCACTGCTTGACCCCCCTAACATGTAGAAATTTATAGGATCACTGTCCAGGTTTATTAGGGCACTATTAATAATTTTGGAGTCAGTCACCTTAAAGAACTGAAGAGAGCTCTTCGGTACAAAGCAGGCGCATCATCTCGGGCTACTTTTGGCTCGCGAAAGCATTTGGCTAATTTTCAATTTGTCAAGCGGGTCCTGACAAGCTGGTAACATACACCAGAGCCGATCTGCGGGGATCTCCCGCAAGCTTTTTCACAGCTGTGGCCGGCTGCTTGCATGGGGGTATCACACGGAGCCAGGTACCAACCCGGCAGAGCACTCACCTACACTATCCGGGTACCTCCTCTGCACGTGAGCAAGACACAAAAGACAAGGAACTCCAAAATGTCCGACACCTAAAATAGTTTTAAATAGAAGTTCTTCTTCTTTTCCCACATTTTCCCTAAATACTGGGACTTATACAATATTCAGATTTTTTTTTTCCCAGCAAAGATGTAATTAGCCACTTCAAAAAAAATTCAAAGGGAGCTTTCAAGTATGAAACATTTTCACTCTATTAAAAAGCAAGAAAAATTAACCACTTCTGTTAAAAAAATGTTGTTTTTTTAAAAAAGCAGCTTTTCCTTGAAAACTAAAAAGCATCTTGGTTTCTTATATGTAACACATGTTAAACCATAAGAACTATATTTTGAGTAGTTTCTTCAGAGACAGGGAGAAAGACACTTACAAAAAAGTCTCCAGAAATCTCACTTCCATGCCATCACGTTGTTTACAAAACCCAACATGCTTTTAGAGAGGCCAAATCTGTAAGTATCAATCTCCAAACATTAAAAAGGGTAAATTTAGCACGCGTGCTCTCCTCAAAAGAAATAATAACAAAAGTATGCACTGAGACAACTAACAGCCTCCAGCATTTTATCTCATAAATCTATTTGTGACTTACAGATGCTTAAAAGCAACGGTCCAAGGCCTGGGAGCGCCGTGCCGGAGATGTTAAAAGCACTTTAAATCCTCTAGGCTGCTTTGAAAAATCTCAGCGTCGCTGCCATGTGCAGATGTTTTGCACTCCCAGTCAGGAATCAATGCGAGTGTTTAAACTTCCTTTTGTCAGGAATGACTTACAGGGGAGAGGACAGGGGCTCGTAAACAGAACTGCTGACACCTCCTGCTCGCTGCAAGCGAACCGTGATGTGGCACCGCTTGAAGGAGCGCCTTCAGTCCCTCGAGTGGCACAGCACCGCTGGGGCTGCTGCTGGAAGGGCTCTGCTGGATGCTGCAGCCCTGAGTGTCCTGCAAGGAGCTGTGACACTAAACGGGTGGTTGTGATAGCTGGAGACCTGTGACTGCGTGTGTTGGGCTTACGTGGCAAGGGTTTGGTAGCTGGGGGTTGCATGGGTGGCCTCTGTGAGGAGTTCAGTCCCATGTCAGATCAGAGCCAGGTCCAGCTGCTCCAAAGGGACCCACCGCTGGCCAGAGCCAAGCCATGAGCAACACTGTTTGGGCCTCTGGGAGAGCAGATTTAAGAAAGGGGGGAAAAAAACCTGCTGCTGAACAGCAGCTGGGAGAGAGAGGAGAACCAGCCCTGCAGCCCCCAAGGTGAGTGCAGCAGGAGGGCAGGAGGTGCTCCAGGCACGCAGCACAATTCCCCTGCAGCCTGTGGAGAGGCCCCTGGTGGAGCAGGCTGTCCCCCTGCAGCCCATGGATCCCACACGGAGCAGATCTCCACGCTGCAGCCCGTGGAGGAGCCCCCGCTGGAGCAGGTGGATGTGGCCTGGAGGAGGCTGCGGCCCATGGAGAGCCCCTGTAGGAGCAGGCCCCGGGCTGGAGCTGCAGCCCGTGGAGAGGAGCCCACGCAGGAGCAGGGGGTCTGGGGGCAGCTGCTGCCCGTGGGGGACCCGTGCTGGAGCAGTTTGCTCCTGGGGGATGGACCCCGTGGTACGGAGCCGTGTGGGAGCAGGTCTTGAAGAGCTGCTGCCTGTGGGCAGCCCCCGCAGGCTCAGTTTGGGAAGGACGGCATCCCGTGGGAGGGACCCCGCGTGGAGCAGGGGCAGAGAGGGACCGTGAAGGAGCAGTGGGGACAAAGTGTCAGGGACTGACCGCAGCCCCCAGTCCCTGTTACCCTGCACTGCTCGGGGGAAGGAGGGAGAAGAGGGTGGACGAGGAGTGAGAAGGTATTTTTAGTTTGCTTTTGGTTCTCACTGCTCTAGGCTGTTAGTAATAGGTGATAAATTATATTAATCCCCCTCCACTGAGTACAGCCCGTGATGGTAATTGCTGAGTGATCTCCCTGTCCTTATCTCAACCCATGAGCTTTTTTTCATCATATTTTCTCCCCCTGTCCTTCATAGGAGGGGGAACAGCGTGCCGGAGCTCAGCTACCTACTGGGTTTAAACCACCACAGGGGCCACCTCAAAGAGATGCAAGGACCAGCACAGCCTCTTCAGGCAGCCTGGGCATGATCAGCAGCACCTACGTGGCTACTGGGGGTCTCACAGGACCTGGAGAGCTCTCCCTTTCCACCCCGCAGACCCCACAGTTCAGGCTCATCCTGACACAAAACCCAAATATTTTCCTTCCAGCACTGCAGAGTCACCACAGCCATGGTGTTCAGTTTTGCGCAGCTTCCCGTGAAGACATGGAAGAGCTACAGAACAGAGCTTAAAAAAAAAATACAGAAACAGCTTCAATAGAGGAACATGAAATTGAAGGAAGGTCTGGGCTACCACGTCACGACCATTGCTTCAGCTGAGATCCTGCCATCTCTGGAGCAGAAAACAAAATCTAGCTTAAATGGCTCAACTGCTTAAAACCACTTTACCATGTGAGCAACCAAGGCTTCCACTTCCCTGCACGTTAAAACAAAAGAGGAATAGGAATGAATAACAAGATGCTTGATTTTCAACCTCATTCTCCCACTGCCTTTACCCTCTCTGAATAGAGCAGTTGTGTTACACTTGTTTCTAAGTAAAGGGTTAGAGAATGACATCTGCCTCTTCAGCAGAGAAAAGAGAAATATGTAGTTCCAATTAACTAATTTAAGAGAAAGTTTTTCATTAGCGGGGCTCTAAACTGCTATAAAGATGGGATTATAAGAAAATCAAGACCCCGGCACAAGAGCTACCCTCCCAGGGATCTTCTCCTTTGGTGGGAAAAAGCAGAAATCAGGCTTTTTCTCTTTGCTCTGCTCTTCTCTCCGCATCCAGCCTGCAAGCCTGCCAGCATGAGCTTGTGATGCCCAGGAGGGCAAGAATCAGCAAAACAGACTGATACAAAGCTCCTTTCTCCCTGAAATGACGCAGCTTGTTGCAGGTGGAATTATTGTTTAATAAATGATGGTTAACCATCAGCAGCAGTTTTTTGGGGAGACAGCAGAGCCCTGGGAGGGGACATGATGCTGAGCAGCCAGGATGAAAACCTCCTTCTGCTTTAATGTGCACATGCTAATTTGTGTGTTTTTTGGTTATAGTTTACCAAAACAAGTGACAAGAAGGCACAGCCTGAAACTATGCCCATTTAATACAACCAAAACTCTGATCAGCAATGAGCAACTGATTGTTATTGTCACTCCACTGATGGAAAGGGTTTTTACCTTTCCTTCTAACCATATTCCATCCTCTCCACTTCTTTAAGTCACAGTGTTTTGCAGCAGGAATTGGAATTCTACTTGGCGCTAGAATTAATTCTCCCTACTGCCTCATCTTTTTTGTAAAAACCTGTAAGTAAAAACACTTGAATTGGACAGACATCTGCATTATTGGCTCTTGCAACGCTAGGTACAAGACCCCTCTCAACTCTCTCTCAGAGCAAAATTACTAGTTTTTTTTCTTAATTACACCACCCGTTAATGCAACCCCTGACAGAGGAAAGGTTGAACATTTAATTTGGCAAGGTTTAGTGCCAATCTGCATTAGGCCACTGCGATTTCACCTCTACCTCCATGGCAGTGTGCCTGCAACACTCTGCTAATAGCTGGCGTCCCTGCCCTGCGCATCTCATCGGGGACCTGCGGCAGCTCAGCCCCAGCACCCTGAGCCAGCAGAGCTCAGTGCAGGAGTCAGGGACACCCACAACCCAGCACATCGACATGCATTCTTCCCAACCACTCCTTTGGATGTCAGAACTAAGGCTTTCATTAATTAGAAGGGTAATTACACTGGTGATTACACTGTGCACCCAAATACTTGCTTTCCATCTCTCAAAAAGACAACTCTGATCTCATACTCCAGTATGAGTTTCAAATACAGAAAGAAAACATGCGGTAGGAATGCTTGCAGCCCACTCTCTCCAGTGACTACAGGCATCCAGATCACTCAGGGTGTTTTGCTCCTGAAATAGCCCTGCAAAACTGTGTGAACTCCCAGCACACTTTCCACGATTTCAATGCACATATGTATCAATACACACAAGATGTACATAACAGTAGTAACAAAGACAGAGACTTGCTGATCGGGGATGACGCATCTTGTTCTTCGCATACTGAATGCACTTGTCATGACCTGGCAGTCCTTCAACCCAGCCCGAAGTGATGCAACCTGATCACCTAGGGCAAGGAGCACCTTATATACACGTGGTTTGAGCACAATGGCAGTTTCTTGTAGAGCCAGGAGACAATTTCAAGTAGTACATGCTGGATGCATACATAAGCTCCATGTGATGGCTCAAATATCTTGCAAACATTGGTATAGTATTTTCAGCCTCCCAGTGCAGCATTTTCTGTGCTTACAGACTAGGAGGTCTCAATACAGTCAAAATTGAAAGAAAACAAACAAAAAACTGTGAAATGTAGAGGTATTGTAGCATAATAAGCCAAATTTCAGCCTCAGGGCTAGCACTAACTCCTACCAACTCTTGGATTTTCCAGGAATTGCACAGCCCAGGAGTGCCCTGAGCTCTGCATGGGGCCGGCAAACCCTGGAGTGCTTTTGGTGCTGATTTCTCATGCAGCGCCTTCCCCACTAATGTGTCCTTATCCGCTATCTCTCAGTTATTAGAGGACAACACTTCCCTATCAACAACCCGTGCTGCCACGAACGTGCCGACGCCGCGAAGGAGGGAGCTCACAGGGACCAGAGCAGCAGGGCTCCAGCCACCTTGCTTTGCTCAGGTCCCTTAAAACGTCTGTCCTGTGCTGAACCATTTAACTTGTGCAGTTGTCGTGACTGTCAGGGGAGCAGGCTCTTTGCCAAAACCAACAGAACCAGAATTTTATCACAGAGATAAGAGCGTTTCCCTGGATAGCAAGGTATTGCTGTGGAGAGGCTCCCCCGCTGTGCCTCAGATGGAAACCTCCCATAGCCGAGCACGGTGCCAGCAAAGGCAGAAACCACAGCTCCGAAGTCTTAAAACCACCGTGGGACTGCAGGCAGTGCCCTCACCTCCTCTTCTTTGCAGACACCCCAAATCATCATCTGCAGACTCCCTGCTCGGGCTGGCATTTGGTCTCTGACCTCGGAGAGCAAACCCCAAGGAGCAGAACAAATCACCTACTTTGAACAAGGGAAAAGCACTGCTCAGTGTCATCCCAGAGGGCTCCTGTGGACCTCGGTCACTCCCGTTGCCCCTAACGGCATTCCCAGCCTGCAGCCCCGACCCCAGCCCCTGCCTCCGGAGGGTCCCTGTCTGAACCAGCTGCCCGAGGAATGCGAGGGGCTGCAAAAGCCCCCTCGGTGTCAGGAGCATCCCTTCCCCTTGCAGCATCTCGCGTTTCACCGTGGGAGATCAAAGCAGCCCCCGTGTCACGACAGCACAAGGGAAAACGTGGATGTTTTGCATTCTCCCCCACCAGAAGCACACACACAGACGTGGCTGTGCCACGCAGCTGTGCTGCTCGAAACTTTCCGCCTCCTCCCACAGAAGCAGAAACGACAAAATCCAAACCTGGAACTCCATAGAAGAAGCCTCAGCAGTTCATATGAGGGAGAATTTTTTTAGTCCTTTTACTCTAGCTACATAAATCAGCCCGTTAAAAATAAGATTCTGACACAAAGGACCACTCATAAAAACAGTCCAATTAATTTTCCACTAAACAGTTCAAATAAATAGCGTGCCGTTTCTGCATTTTGAGACTATTCAATTACAGAAGAAAAAACTAGCCAGCACTATAATGCAGCGATAGCACATGAATAGGTATGAAACCAAAAAGAGGGGATTTATTTATTTACTAAACTACTGCTCCACTATCTATATTGCAGGACTGTCAATGTAATTAGAATGAAGCATCCAAAAAGAAGGTCTCTAAAACATTTAAGGGAGCAAGCACCACAGCGTGAGGCTTCTCTGAAGCAGACCCTGCAGGATCTCTGAATATTTTGGGCAGGGATGGTTACTGCTCAGTCATAGCACAGCAAAGACGACCATAAACGTTGCAGTAGATGGGGCTGCCATATACACAATCATTAACTCATTACCAGCACTATTAAAAACTAATGCTGCCTTCCTCGGCATATCAGCTGGTCCCAAATGCCCTGCTTACTTTTTTTTTTGCAGTGCTAATTCATCAGTTTTGAAATTTTAGGAAATCTTGCCCAGTTAAGTAAATCATTGACTGTACTTCTTGAAGGATGTCATTTTTTTTTTTCAGCAGAAATGTTCCTCGCCGAGTTTGCAGACAAATGATAACAGGGAGACAGAAGAATTAATAAATTGCCTAAAACTTTTCTACTTCTTCCCCACTTGTGGCAGCTTACAACCCATTGAAATACTCCAGTTTTAGATTAAAAGTCGTGAATTCAGTCTGTACTCAGAAGGAAGGTTTGGTGGGGTTTTGTGGTGTTTTTCCATTAGCACACGGAAAGCCAAAATCAGCAGCCTCAGCCCTCGTCCTGCCCTCCCACAAAGCCAGCCCACGCCAATGGTAGCTCTTCCTCGAAAGCCCATCGGTGCTGCGGGAGGAATGGTGCAGGGCAAGGTCAGGGTTTTCCCATTCCAGCTCAGTCTTCATTGAAAAAGTGGCTCTGAGTGTTCTGGTAGAAACCCACTTACCAGTAACAGTGCCATTTAATCCCTCCTTCCACACACAACACTTAAAGGTGCTTTACTACTCTTTAATTTTTCTTGCAAATATATGTAGAGATAAAAGACTAAATTAACAAAATATATTTAAATTGGGTATCTATGCATTGAGGGAAATAGGTGTGCTTATTTAGGGTGATTTTGAGTATTTCCTTGCAGTCTCCACTCGCATCAGCACCCTCTCGGTGCTGCCATAACACCAGCATCCTCCCCATTGCCCCGGGCAGAGCCTGGCCGTTCCCTTTCCCCTTCCCCAAACCTACAGGACTTAAAGCTGGGCAACAAGCAGGCAGCACCCCCCCTGCCTCGAGCGCTGCCATTCAGAAAAGGCAGCCGAAGCCCAGACACGCACCTCTCACCGGAGAAAGACCATCTCGCTTCCCTGCTCTCTCCTTCCCACGCTACCTCCGAGCGCTCGGCTGCTGAAGCAATGCGCTGCCTGGCCGGCGGCCAGCTGGAAGCCAAAAGGGGCTTTTCCTTTCCTGCCGCTCAACCTCATTCAGGCGCTTCTTGCTTGTACACAAGGCTATTTATAGCCGCTGGCGAGCGCCCAGGCACAGCTCGACCGCAGAGCCCCAGCGGTTCCAAAAAAAAAAAAAAAAAAAAAAAAAATTTAAATAAATAAAATAATCGTCATCGTAACAGCAACGGAGGCAAAAGGAACGGAGCTGAGAGAGGGCTGGGGTTCTGCTCGCATGGGCTGCGTCGCGTGCGGGGAGGATAGCAGGGAGAGGAGAAGCACGGCCGGGGCTGTGCCTGGTTAAAAATAACCCGGCCAAAAAAAATCACGGCAGGGAAGCGCGACCTTTATACTACTACTACAGGAAGAGAGCGAGCTGCGGCACGGCTGACCGGGTGGGTTGTGCTGCTTTGCGAGGCAGAATGCAAAATAAAAGTGTTGGGGTGAAAGGGAGATGGAAGGAAAAATTAAAAAATGAAAAAGTTGCAAGCAAAAAAGCTGTAGATACTGCCCCAAAACAGGAATGGTCCGTTTCTTCTGATCTCCAAAAATGCAAAACTCTCCTTTGGAAACTTCTTCCAGAAATACGTTTTCAGGGGGGCGGAGAAGGGGAAGAAGCAGCTTATTTTCTTGTAGGATAATTTTATTATTATTATTTTGGAAAATGAAGATAGTAGAGAGGATGCAGCTGCACTCGAAGCAGAGCTGGCCCCAGGCAACACTGCAGCTGGGGCAGTCACCTTCCTGCAAGTGCCACGTGCCATAGTAAAACCTACCCAAATCCTCCCCTTTTACACCCGTTTTCCTCCTGAGTCACACTTAATCCTAATGAAAGAAGCTGCTGCCCACGGTGGAGCTGCTCACCTAGAGCAAAAACATGGTTTGACCTAAAATGACCACTCAGCACTGACCTGTCCCCAAATCCTTGAGTTCCCTCCCCAAAAACGAAGAGGCACATCAAGTCTTGCTGAGGATGCAAAGCAGGGGAGCGACTCGCGGCGGGTGAGCACTGCCAGGTTTGGACTCCCCCTCTCTTCCCCTCCTTCTCCCCTTTTTCTTTTATTCCCCTAACTGAAAGCACTTTGATTTTGCCAAGACAGGTGTTTCAGATACAGCTTGAAAACTAATTAAATCATATCTGCAGCTTGAAAACTAATTAATCCTTTATTCCCTATTATAATAGATAATTACAATGCATGATAGGAAACGACTTGTCAGGTTTTCTGTTTAAAATGCTTGCACATTATGGAAAATAAAATGGGGGAAACGGTTACAGGGCCTTCCCATCCTCCTGGAGCCCACCAGTTGAGACTGCCACACAGGTTTTTCAGACGTAGCGCAAACAAAGCCTATAGTCACTGAAAATAGCTTTGAGAACAAAAGGCAGCGGTAGGTCACATTTCTTGAGTTGCTTTTGTTCATTCCAACGTACGGTCAAGGAGCTCCTGCTAGAGCCCTGCCCCCATGCAAATGAAAGGTAAAATATTTGTAATTAAAACAATGAGCAAGGCAGGATTCAACGTCGTCCTCAAGGTCCATGCTGCGGCTGGTTCTTCGTTCCATTGGCTTCCACCTTCTTACTTTCTCCTTTTCTCGCTTTCTCTGAACAGCACAGATATTGCAGAGACTTGAACTATCTGCAAAATATAACCTCCCCTCCCAATAGTTTTTCTTAGTACACAGCTACAGAGAAGATGGGTGGAGAAGCCAACTGTGAGCAAACATCCAAAAACCATCAGTTAGTCAAAGCTCCCGAGAACCCACTTCCCCCCAGATTTCTCAAAAATGCTCCAGCATCTTTACTCCCACTGCAAGATCAGAAGTGCGATCATGCTGAAAGTTTCCATAACTCCTTTGCAACACAACCAAGTTTCCAGTCTTCCTCTGCGTTTAAAGAAATAAAGAGCTGAATGGGACCCAGTCCATCAGCGGAGGCACCACTGCAACGCAAGAGATGAGGAGTTTCAAGCTACTGATAAAAGAAGCCGTAGGATATTGGGATTACTTGTGAAGGGTCCAGGAAGCAAACTAATAAAAGTTAAGTCTATCGACAGAATAATTAAGTGTTCCACAAGATCTGTAAATCTAGAGCAAAAGCAGGGAAAGGTCCACAAACCCACACAGGACAAAACCCACTGGGTACCAAAAGATAAATCGTGCCACCAGGCGAATGAAATGAGACGATGTGATATGCATGTGATGGAAAGCTGCCTACCCCACAAACACAGTGGATGCCCTTTTTTTTCCTTTTTTTTTTTTTTTTTTTTTTTGGAAAACCCCAAATTAATCAAGGTCTTTTTGCATTCATTTTCCCCTTCTCTTCCACTTGGTTACTATTCTGTGAATCTTGTAGCTCTGTGCGGCACCATGCTCTCATGCACTCGTGTTTTGGGGAAGCAAGAAAAACCACAAAACGCAAAGCCATCCTGCTCCATGCTTTTCTCATTTTACGCTTTCAGTTCTGCTTTGCTTTTAGAAACAGGTTTTGCTCAAGTACCAAAGGTGAGAAACACCTTTCAAGTCCACCCCATCCTTCCCCTGGGTTTAGCAGGGGCTCCCACACCACCTCCTCAAATCCCTCCCAACAGCACCAATGAAACAACCCTTGCTGCATAAAAGGAACTAAAATATAGGCAAGACTGTTTCAAGGAAACTCTTTGCCGTTCAGGAAAATTTCCAACCCCGCGTGCCGCTGGCAGCAGCAGAAGGCTGACACCAGCAATTAGCACCACAGACAAAAATCTTCAGCACGTCCTGGTGCCAAACGCACTTATCATATACTCCTTTAGCAGGATATCCTTGGAGTGATTGCCCAGAGATTGATTGAGACCCCGTGTACCGTATTAATGAGGCTAATTATAAACTCTGTTACCAGCAGGGGGACTAAAGGGTGAGAAAACAACTCGAAAGGACCAGCTCCCCTTTTCCCTGCCCTGGGAAGCTGCAATCCAGCCTGGTTTTCCTCTTTCCCCTTGGTGATGACCAAATGTCCCACACCCAACAGCAGTTTCAGACTGTACCTTGTCCCATCCTCTGCCACCAACACAACAGAGCTCCTCCATCTCCTCCTTCCCTCTTAAAACTGCGCTCACCCTGCAAATCACCACCTTCAGCCACCAAAACCATCCACATGCTGTCCAATTTTACTATAGATAATCTGTCGCCAACAGGATGACTGTGGCAAGAGATTGGGGAGCGGGAAATGGGAGGAAAAGAGGAGAAATGGGTTTTAAATCAACACAATTAATTGCTTTGGTATTTGTTCATATATTAGATTAGTAGACTTGAAGGCAATTAAGCATCTTTGACAAGAGGACGCCCCGTGGCAAAGCTTACCCAGCTTTTCCAGCCATATATGAGCTCAGGAAGAGATGGATAGAAGGGAGGGAGTTAATTCCACTACTTTGGATAAGGTTTTGATCAAAGAATACCATATGTCTAAACTTTGCACAGCAGGTTAAAATATTAATTTGGAAATCATCCTTTTTGCTTACCACTTTTCTTTAGAAATATGAATTTTGAATAACAGAACTAATACTGTTTATGAATAATGAATATTAGAGAGAAATTAAACTCTTGACCTTACTTGCCTACACTGCTTTATTTTATGTTTTTCACCCCAACCCAACCTAATGTTCTTCTAATAGCATTTAATAAACCCACCATGGGGAGCTGTGTTTCTTCAAGCATGAAAACATCTGAGGATACTTACGCTGACCTTTTATATATCCTAGAGCCTATCAAAAAACCTCATCTCTTCACCTGTTATTGACTTTGTTTTCATTGCCACTGTCAACATGTCACAGACTTTTCACCTATGCAACAAATAGACCCTCCAAGGCCACCGAAGCATAGCTTTGGGCATGGATTCAAAATACCACTGAGGTTATCTCCTAGTTTTGATTACTCAAGCACAGCTCTCCCTCCACTCCCGTATTAATCTCCACCACAATCCTAAACTTGTTTGTCACCCAAACACTCATTTACTACTCTTTCAGTAATTAAGGTTGCAATGGAACAGCCTGGCAGCATTTAATGCTGTTTTTATTAATGCTGTAATGACTTGAGTTACAAGATATCAAGCCATTTTCATGTTTCTGCAAACAAGCCTAACAGTTCCCCACGCTGCTGCCGGGTTTTTCTTTCTCCATATTCCTATTAAAAATATCTTCTAGATTCCAGTGTAGTGCAGGCAAAGCCCAAAAGGCTTCTGAGTTGAACTCATCTCTCTATGTAGTCCAGGGACAGAGAAAGATTTTTCAAAACTATTTATATTACAGCTTTGAATTTTTCTGACGTCCAATTTGCCCGACGTTAAAAGGCCCCAATTTTTTAAGAGAGTGCCAGCTCTTTATCCTCTGAATAGAAACCCTTTTAAGTGATACCTCAAAGCCCCTGAAGTCAGTGACTATTTGCAAGACCCTGGCTCAACACCTTGCCGTTACGACGAGAGATGCTCAGCGGCATTTTGCTTGGTCAGTAGTAGCAACATTTTCTTTAAGAAAACTTTGAAGTGGTTTCAGGCAAGTTACAAGACATATTAAATATGACACGCCATCTGCTTCCCAATGCGATGTTTTGTATTGTGTAACTAAACCAATTTAAGAACTGAAGTCTATTTGACATCTAATTAGTCTGTTTGGTAGCCTGATCACTTGTAGATGTTTTGGAGGGGAAGAAACACTCTAACAATCTTGATCTTTTTTATAAAGAAAACAATTAAAAATAATTAGTCACAGAACTGTTTTTCCTTCCTAAATATTTTCTTCTTCTCCATTTAGGAATCAAGGCATATGTTTCTCCCATGCCACCCTCTCTCTGTTTCCAGTAAAATCTAAATCTAACCATCTTTAGCGTCTTTTTTTTGGGGCACCACAATCTCAGAGCTTTACCAGAGCCCTGGGAAAGGGGAAGGAACATTTATCGGGTTGTAGAACCAAAGGCTCCATCGCCATTGCCTAACATCACAAGGCGATTTCCCAGGTCACTCATTTGTTTGCTTAAGTTAATTGTATTTCTCAGGAAATACATGGTCACCTCAAGAGCAATTTATCCTGGCAGGATAGCACTGGTGTATAAAAGTAGTAGGCACAATCCAAACAGAAATAAAACAACTCATAACAGCATTCGGAATTCAAAATCTAGACACCAGCTTGTGTGCTGCTCCAGCTTCCTCACACATTACAACAGCATGAAGAGTAGGACTGCAGACAGCCAGCATCATGCCACATCCCAAAGCACTGAAGCAGGTCAAACTCAAATCCAGAAGTACCTGGTAGCATCTGCTCAGCATGGATGGGGATGTTCAGATCCATTGGGAAAGTGCGTCAAGAAAGGGTTATTGTGAGCACCTCGAACAGGGTCAGTACATAAGGTAGTTGCACCAAGGAGAAAAGGCTATTTTTCATTCACACACAGATGATGGAGAAGGAAGTACACATTTAGAGCCACAACATCTCCAGAAGCATTTCAAATGTCTTGTAGAAATCAAATAAAACAGTTTCCAGTGCTGTGCGTGCACCCACACACCAAATGCATACGCACGCTAGAAGACCAGAGACAAAATCTGATTCGAGCGGCAGCCATAAACAATAGCTCGCAGAAGCACAGCGCTCCATGCACCGTTTCCCCAGGAAAGACAAAGGGGGAAAACATCAGGCAGTTTTAACCCCTGACATTTATGTCAGATACAGTCATACTCTGACAGCTGGGCTACGACAAAGTGCAGAGCAGCCACCTCCAGCCACACTTGGAGCTCCTACCCCGGTGCTCTTCGGAGACGATCCCGACTCCTGCAGCCTCTGCCCACAAACCACATCTGCTGCAAGCCCTAAATGTTGTGGTTCGAAGGTGTTTTGGGTTGGGAGCAAGGACAAACGAACGAGACCTACAATTAGAAAAGGGTGACAGTTGCAGGGAGGGTCAGATCGGGTCACTCCCAGAGGATGTTGTTTCTGGAACCTTCGCATTTATGATTTGCAACCTTTATCAGCTCCCGCAATGAAATACGACCACTCTTCTGGCCCCTCTTGTTTTCCGAGTTTTATTTGCTATTGTTCTGTACGAAGTAACTGTCGGCCCTTATCACTGCCGCCCTGGTCCCGCGTGTTTTCCTGTTACCTTCCCTTGCACCGCGCTGATTTTTCAGCTGGGAGTTTTGGAAGGAGTGATGAGCTCCAAAGCCTGATCTAATCACCGCCTCCCAAAAAGGAGTCAAAAAGGAGAAAAGAAAAAGACCATTTCAGTTTAGCATGAGCTAAATGGCTCTAGTTAAACATGCTGCTGCCCAGGAAAAGAGCTGGAAGGAGATGGGGGAATTTACTAACTTTCACTCGGCAGCAGAGCAGAGCTGCTTTCAATGTGCCATATTGACTTACCGCTGCTGGAGGCACAATAAAGGCAGGCCTGGGAGTCAATGCGGGCTCCTGCGGCTCTGTGTAAACTCCGCTTAAAATGTATTTCAAGGAACTTGATCTATTGACATGGCAACTGTGAAAACTTGAGGCCATTTGAAATTTAAATAGCATTTCCACCCCTCTCTAAATGCCAGCCGCAGGGTGGGCCCCACGGCCGTTGTGTGGAAAATGCTTTCACTGGAAGACATCTCCCCCAACAGAATGCCTCCAGACACAACTGCTCTCCTCAAAAGCAGCCAGCACAACTGATTGGGACCTCTTTTTGATGCAAATTCATATTATTCTGTTGGGGAACAGCAGGTGTTCAGCCATGCTTTCCTTTGGAAAAATTAGGACCTTGCTTTCTCCCCCTCCTCCTCACTCTTGGCTCCTGGTTTGCCCCAAGTGCTCACGCTCTGCACAGACTTGGGTGCCTCCTGGGCTAGGAAGGCCAAATCGGTGATATTCAGGATGGGGATGATGCAAATATAATGTGATATGACTTACTGGACATAGCAAAAGCTACACGGCGAATGCCCACAGCAGAGAGCACTGGCTTTGGCTCATGGAACTGGACTTAGGCCTCAACCGGCAACTGTGCTAAGTTATCTACTCCAGCGTCAGGAAGGGGCCACAAGGAAATAAATTTGATCATTGTTCAGTACCTGAAGGACATTGTTGTCTTGTGAAGGACACGTGAAAGCTCCAAGAAGGTGACAATGGACTGTGGTGTTGGGGAATCGCACGTGGCCCTCAATGGAAAGGGCTGTGTTAAATTAGTATCCAAAGGTATGAACAGGGCCCAGCTCTCCCTGTGCTAGAAGGCATTTAAGCACAGAAGGAAAGGCTCCTGCCCTCTCTCCTGCTCTGCACTGCCCTGCCATCCCGTAATTTGCAATTTAATTTGAGAAGAAACAATGGAAAGGGACGGCACTATAGACAAGAACAGAAATCCAAAACAAGACACATGGATAATGTGATTTACATGGGCACCATCTAAAATTCATGGGGCTTGGCAAGTTAATGCCCTCAGCCTCCCATGGAACCACTTCTCTGGGATTCTCTGAATTATCTATTTCAGCAAATCCAAAGGGCCTTTCTCCTAGCGTGTGTGAATACCAGCTCTCTGTGGGAGCTGGGGAATCTTAAAGAACAATTTGGAGGAAAAAGAAGCTGCTTCACAGACCCGTTTAAGAAGCACATGAAATTGCAGCCAAGGAGGCCCACAGGAGAACCAGACAAATGGAGGGCGAAGGCCGGCATCGCACCAGCAACGCGGCAAAGCACCCCATTACCTCAGTGCTTTAAAGATGAGGAAAAGGAGATTAAAAAAAGATGGGTGTGATACTGAGTACAGAGAAAATACGTTGAAAGGGAGAAGGAATAGTAGGGGGTGCTGACAGACATGATGCCATGGGGGTGGCTGTAACGGGGATGCAAAGCAACAAGAGGACAAAGAGGCAAACGCCAGGGGCCTAGACATGGGGAGTACATAGTATTTACCTATCACTGCAACTTACTTTCAAAATATAAAATAAAATAAAATTATTTAAAAAAGGCTCAAAATCTATATCTCATGTCTTCAACTCAAACCTCAACTCAAAGCTGCTATTTGCAGTCGAAAGCGCGTATTAAAACCAACAGTACCAACATTTCATCTGAACACATTCACAATATTTCGAAGCTGTCGTTTCAATCCTCTTCACTAATAAAAAGGGAGGGGGAAGAGTGATAAAATGAAGCGGTTTTATTTCAGCTCTTCAAAGTCAAAACAAACATCATGAAACTTGTGGGAACATTAGTCTAATTTAAGCCTTTGATTCCTGATTTGAGACCCGTTTATTTAAGCATAATGTAAGGAAAACATCTGAAGTTACAAAATCACAATACATTTCCAGTGATTTTGCCAGTTTTTATTACTAATAATGATCACTGTCTCTCTTATGGGCTCCAGTTAGGACTCTTTTATGCTGAACTCTTTATAAAATACAATCTGTACCATTAAGTCTACCTGGCTGGCTTACAGCAGCTGGATGACACAAAGAGGAATAGCTAATAAGGAACTGAAAGAAGGTTTGAAAGTCTTCTATTTTCTTTTAAAGAAAATTTTAATCAGACAGACCATTACTCAGCGGTTGTATCTGCAATGCTAATAAATACATATGTAGGCTGAGCGTGCCACATCCGACCAGATTTCCTCTCCTTTCTCATATGCAGAAAGCTCAGGCAGGTTCTCGTTTGGAGCAGTTGGTGCAGATACGCAACTGGAGCACGCAGAGACAGTCCCAGCACTTTAGCAGAGATTAATTTTGCAGATGAATACAGTCACAGAGCAAAGGCAGGCATGTGCTGATGCAAGCTAACTGGTTTTAAACTAGTTTTAGAACAACCCCTCCTGTATCAAGCTTTTAGCTCTCACTTCCCACCATGGGCTCAATGCTCAACCCTTCCACAGCTTCACTTGGCTCTACATATTCTTATTGCAGCAGCAGAAGGCACTCTGAAACAGCAGGGCACTTCTCAAGTGAGGAAAACAGGAAAAAAAAAAAAAGTAAAAATGCTTTTTGAGGAAATAAAAAGGAGGTTTGCTGCTAATATTCTTCAGGACAAATTGATATAGAGCAATCCCTGTAACACCCTGCTCTGTCAGGAGGATTTCTTCCCCTGTGCCCAGCACACATGGAAAGGATGCGGAAAGAAACTCAGAGTGCTGAAATGTGGGATATAAATGTGCTATTGAAACTGGAGGTTTTCACTAAAAGATGGTGAAAAAAAAATACTCGTGTCCCCCAGGCGTTTCATATGCCTGCCTAAATATCCTCTATTAACACAAAACTTCGAAAGAGTTGCTGAATCAATGTCAACGTCAAAGCACAACACTTGGCACTTGTTTCCCAGAAATTAGTTATTGGCAGCATCTAAAATGCACTGTGCCACCCCAGTTAACAGCTCGGACAAGAACTACAGTCACAGAATTCACTTCTTAGCTGCTCAGATCAAGGATAACAAACATGCATTTGTCAGCCACACCACGGTTCGCGCTAGCAGCATTCCTGACGTCCGATTATGTTTCATTCTGCCTCTGGCAGAAGTTTGGAGTTTCATTCTTGAAGTTGTATAATAGATACTTTTGATTTGTAATTGAATGGAAGATTATAATCAACCTTGGGATGTTCACTCGCTCGTGGAATAAAGCCACTAAGTCCACTATAAATATTTATAAATTTTTCCACATTTGTTAGTATAATTAAAGGGAAGGAAATTCAATGCAACAGTTGGGGGAGGGAGGGAAGTAAAACCTGTTATTTACAGTGTCCTTTAAAATTAAATGTATAGGCATTAATTGCTTATTATACACACAGTTATTCAACCAGCAACGTGCAGAAAACCGAGCCAAAGAGAAGGGCCCACTGCTTACAAACACCCTTCAATAATTTGTCCCAGCCAGTCATTCAGACAAGAAAAGGCACAGAGCATCTCATTCGCTCTATTTCCACCAGCAGAGGATATAAGATGCTACCGCAGCGGCTCGGGATCATTTTACACAGCACAGCACCGTGTGAATGACTGTGCAGTGTCAGATGCTACCAGCCCAATTTAGGAGCATTTTATACTGCTACATCCCAGGCAAGACAAACGCAATCGGCCCCGTTATCACTATATATAAACCACCCACGAGTCCCTGGCAGAAATGCAAGGGCACATAGTGGTTAGGAAAATGCTGGCTCCAGCTCTATCCTTGCTGCTGCTCCTCTTGGAGGAAAAACACCCATCACCTGGGAACTAGATTTGCGAAGGCAAACAACAGCCTTGTCACCAGCTGAGAAATTCCAAGTTTTTACACTGCAGTTCCAGAAGAGGAGCACCCATTTTCAAAAACGTTGACTGTTTCGGCTTTAGGATTTTAAAGCTCATCTTCAAGCAAGAAGATGGGGTATTTCATTCCATTTCTGTCACCTATTCATTCTTCTTTTAATAATACATGCTTCTGTTAAAAAGGGCAGCGTTCTAATTTTAGACTATCCTATAAGATATAAGAAGGCATCCACCAATTCTTACTTCTGGTACCAGGAAGGTTTGGGAGTCTGTAAAAACCGGGCACAGACAGGAGCTGGTCCCAGTTTGCAGGGAAGGATGTGCACACTAGATGAGAAAGCGCCGAAAACGTGCCCGGCTTTCTTCGACTGCCTGAAACGTGCTGCCAGAAAAGTGGGGAGAGAGGAAGAAACAAAACAAAAACACTGAAGTGCTATTGCTTGGAAACCACTTTAATGAAAGCCGCCGCAGAATATGACAAGATACCTAACCTGCGCTGACAGGGGAAACAGCGAAATGAAATCCACACAGCCACTTTTACATGCCCTCCACTATAAAAATAGCTGGATAATAACCATTTCGCAGCTGAATACGTTTGAAGGATCCGACACCTCTCTGAACTAAAGACTGCTGCAGAATGGGGAGAAGCCCTTCTGGAAGCATCAGCTTTGAGGCAGGAAGATCCTTCTCCACTGCCTCCGTAAAGGACAAAGAGCTTACTGGAATTAAGGGATGTCTCAGTCCTTTCTCAATAAAATACTCCCTCTTCCTATTTGCTTTGCTACAAATAGGCTTAGGTTTTTTTTCTTTTCAACACAGAAGCATGGTACGTTCCTAAAGGATGCTGCCTGCGTGCTCATTTTGGGAGCCCTGCATGTTTCCCTGCCCGGGAAGAGGTACCACAGTCGCTGCCCAGCCTCCATCAGCTCAATGCCCTGGGAATAGGAGCAGGAACAGACTTACGGTCTCTCTAATTTCTCTCAAATTCATTCCTCTGCAAAAAGGAGTTTCTCCTTCTGGCACTGAAACTGAACTCCTGCCCAGGGATTTGATAAGCAATGCTGAGTTGGTCTGATAAAACCCTGACTCCTGCCGCAAACGCGGGACAGTCAGACACCAGGCTGTGTGGCAGGATCACATCAGGAACAACAGACATGGAAAAGGTCACGGCTCCAACCTTTACTCATTAAGCCCTTCCTAGAGCCCAGCAGAGTTTGTTTGCTGGACATAATGGCATCCCCCCAAAACACGTCAGTGATACACGGGCTTTAAAGTGGATCGTTGAACCAAAAAAATAAATGCCAAGTCAGAAGCAGCAGCGTATGCCAAGGGACGTTTTGCTCAAATAAAACCAAACGCATTTTAAAACCTCCCCATTGAGTAGCTGTGTCCATCTACACTTCTGAACTCCTCAGCACCTACCTGGAGACATTTACTGTCCACACATGAGCAGTGAGCAGCTAACAGGGACAATATCATCTTTAGAAAGCCCAATGACAAATGGAGAAAATGGGGAAAAAAAGAAAAAAAAATGTTTAAAACTGAAATGACTGATCTCTAGCCTAATATTTAAAAAAGCCCAGCTGTGAAGCATGCCCAGGTCACACAGGCAAGCTGCCTTCAGATTTATGCCCTAATCTCACCTTCATTCCTTTCAGGCTGTACATTTATTTATTTATTTATTTTTAAGAAAGCAGAGTTCAACAGCACCATGCTTTATATCACTCTTGTTTTATTTCAGCCAAACCATAGAGTGACCCAGGCAGGTGGTAGCACTTCAGACCCTCAGAGCCCTATTGCCAAGCATCACGCCCTGTTTGCTGGAGCATTTGCAGGTACTACTGCACTGCAGTGCCTCTTCCAAGAGGCTACAACCATATGCTGCACTTCCAGATAAAAAAAGAAAGCCCATTTTTCCCTTCTCTCTCTCTCTCTTTTTTTTTTTTTTTTTTTTTTTTTAGCAACACCCAGTACTTGCACCCTGCTGCGGTGTACACAGCGTGGCCAGCTCAAGCTGGAGTCCAGCTAAGCACCCCTACCTGAATCCCACCAAATTCATCCGTGACCAAAACTCACCGGTCAGGGACATGGGCTGGGCTCCCTGAATTCATCTCTGTCCTCAAATCCCTCCTCTGCCACTTGCAGCACAGAGATGGGAGAAGCCTCCATTAATCACTCCTTATTTTGGAGGCAATGTATTAGCTGGGAAAACTGGAGCCCAGGAGGTTCCCCTGACCCCCAGGCAGGAGGGTGGAGGAGCCTTGCCCCAGGCTGCCCAGAGGCTGTGGGGTCTCCTCCTTGGAGAGCTCCAAAAGCCGCCTGGCCATGGGCCTGGGCACCCTGCTCGGGGTGGCCCTGCTGGGGCAGGGGCTGGGCCCGAGGGACCCCGAGGTGCTGCCAGCCTCACCGGGCTGCGATTCTGTGAAAAGCTATTTTCCAAGGCACTGGGCATAAACAAGGGCACGGGGCAGCTGGCCCCACACAACTGCAGGAACCTTTAGGGCACGGGGAGTGGAAAGACTCGGTGAAAGCACCTGCACTGCCACATCCACAAGGGAAGCCTTAACCTGGATCGGGACCAGCAACAAGCCAGGCTACCCGGAGGTTACTTTGTGTAGGGCACCAGAGGAAACCCCCATTTACTGCGCAGGGTGGGTTTTTCCAAGATTTTTGCCCAGCCAGCGATGGAGAAGCAACAGAACAGCTGCAGCAAACGAGGAGAGATGGATACTCTTTTTTTTTTTTTGGTCCAGTTCCCTATCACAGTGTAAGTAATCTCTGCTCTCATCACCAAGAATGTTTGCAATGACTGCAGAACAGAAACCCGATTTTCTCCGTTGGATCCCTCTCTCCCGTCTTCGGCTAACGTCTATATTAAGCTTTCGGTTCCTGGCCTGGGTTTTCAGCTTCTGTGTTTTTTTAAATTGATCCTCCCTGTACTACATACAAGCCTTCCACGTAATGAAGTAAACAGCACCACAATGCATTCCTCAACACTAGCTGAACCCGCTAAATAGCTGCTTGTAGTTGGAGGCCGAAGCAGCTGGGTGTTGGATTACAAACGAAAAACAAATGCCAAGGCATGGCCGTAATATGTGCAATACATTGATGACCTACTGCACCGAGCTCCCCGCGCTTAAATAACTCCTCTCAAAGCAGGCTGCCCATTCAAAATGTTTTACAGCTAAGGGAAGAGAGCGCAGTTCATGCTCGCGAGGCACGCTTTAAAAATTCAAGGCACCATTTTTGCGTGATTTTTGCACAAACAAAAATTTCACTGTCCAAAGGGGGGGGGGGGCAGGGGGAAAATTCATGCTGCTGGACGGCATTTCACGCTCGTGAATCGCTTCCAAAGGGCAGTGGCCCTCCCCACCGGATCCAGGCTCAATGCAGTCGGGGGGAGGATTTGTGAGGCTGTCCACAGCCACTTGAGCCCCCCCCAGAGCCTCCTTTTCCAAGCCTGCCTGCCTGGAGAAGAGCAGCGCTTTTTGGAGTATGCAGAGTACACAACTACGGCCAAACAGCACGCACAGCATTTTCAGGCACTGTATCAGCATAGCACAATCTGGAGTGCACCTAGTAAAACTAGCCACGTAGCTCCCCGAGTGCTTTTAGGTTTCAGGCGAGGTATGCAGGGTCTCTGACCTCGTGCGCAGCAGGAAGAAATGGGTGTTTTCCCTCAAGCTACGACCGGAGTTAAGTTAAAGCAGCTAACAAGTAAAATCTCCCCGAAAATTCTATTTTTTTCCAATAAGGTAACAACTGCACGATAGTTATGCCTCTCTAAAACTGTAGCAGGGAAGCTCTCATCCACAGTTAAGTGAGGTCCTGGGAGGTCACCTAACCGTGTTCCCGTGAACAACTCTTACATCTCATCTCCAGTAAAATTCCTAGCAGGAGGGGAGGACGTGGTAGCTCATTTCACTGCAACAACACGCCTACTCAGCCGCGGAGCCGCAGCTCCCACTTGCCTTGTCTTCCCCCAAAATCAGAGTGTGGCCTAGTTTAAAGCTGACGTCTAAAGCCGCACATTGCGGGACCACAAGCAACATTTCAAAAATTCATTTTGGTGCTGCAAAGTTAGCTGTAGGAGCTTGCACTGCACAACGGCAACTCTGCAAGGAGAAATGAATGGCCAACACTCTGAAGGATCCCCATGGGAAGAGAGACCCAGGGGCTGGCACCCACCTGCTCTGCTGCCTGCACATGGGGAGGTCTTTGCAGAGGAGACGTGCCTCCACTCAGGCAGAAGGATGTAGTGGCCTGAACTCTAGGAATGACAAATCAGCCTCATGATAAAGCTTAAACCCTACTTGTAATAAGTACAAGTAAGTGTAAGACTGCCTCTGGCTCTGAAGAACTGCTCACTTCGGAAGAGGGGGATCCTCATAATACTTCACTCGACCTTGATTTCTCTTTGCTTTTTGTTTGTTTGGTTTTGTTTTAAATGCTGAGTTCAGTGCAGAACAGGAATATCTCACTCTGCAAAGACTAACTAACTCAAGTTGTCCCAAGACAGTCAAAACTTCTTGGGCATATTAGCACTGAGTGGGACACAACCATCAACATCTCATCAGCTCTGCTAACATCACGGTCACTTGGTTGCAGAAAGTTGCAGACACCTGAATACATCTCAGGCAGGACACATGACTGCAGACAAAAAGCCAGTGCAGCAAGAAAACAAAAACAACATTTCACCTTATTAAAAAGTTTATGGATTAAGAGGTGACTCAAACAGGAAAGCAGGCCGTTTAAGAAGGGGGTCACAAAGGACACATGCTTTATAAATCAGAGTAGTGCAGGCTGAGGAAGTTGGCTCTTCGTGTTTTGTTTTGTGATAATATTCCTCTCCAAAAAGAGGGGAGATGCTGCTGGCAGAGTTTTTGACTACACATCCAAAAGAAAAACAAGTCAGAAGCCACTGGCTGCTCTGCACTTGGTCCTGACCCGTGCTGTTGGTTAGGCAGGGAAGGCTCCGAACAGCTCATCATCACCTGTGCATAAACCATAGGCTTAAATCTAAGAGTGCCTAGGATATGCTCTTATGAATGCAGAAGCTGGATAGGGCCCAAGAATATTAGACTGAGACAGACCTGGAGAAACCTCTAGAGGAAGCAGAGACATTTGCAAGTGCCAGCCTAGATTAAGATCAGTGCAAGTGTACCTGTCCCCGATGGAGCTCTCCTGCTCCCCATTCCATCCTCTTCTGATTTATCTCATTCATTGAGAATTTGTCCCTTACTCCCTTCTCCTGCCAGGACAACTGTTGAGCACAGTAGAGTCAGCTCACAAAGAGGTGAGGACAACAAGGAAAAGTCCAAAATCACAAGAGATGTTCACTCCACTTTCTGACCCCTCACATGTGCTGTTGTGGAATAAGGGAAGGAAAAAAAACTCACTACAGCAAAACGCTGTTTCTTTCTTGGGGTCTGTTATGTATGAAACCCTGGCTAGTTTTGCCAGCAGCTGGACCACAATCTGCATGATATTTCCAGAAGTGCTTCAAGGACGATCTACTCAACGGAGCTAGAGCAGTTCACTCGTTTTGTAACAGCAGCTGGAGAGGTTTGCAGCACTGCTGCTTTTAAGAAGAGGAAAAGTCTGGATGACTTTTAGGAATGCAAACACACACACAAGAAAAAAAAAATAGAAGCAAGTTTGGTTCAGCTGTGATTTCAAATTAGAGGGCACTCTAAAACTTGGCTCCTGTGAGGATAACAGCAGCTTTTCTGCACAGGGATTTTAACCCAACTTCTAGGAAGGAAAATCCTGAAGAGCACTGAAAGCCACACCAACAGCACTGCAGGAAATGATGGACCTGGGGAGCCACCCATCAAAGATCCCCAGATGTCCTTCGCCTTCCCACTGCCACAACCATGTCCCACCAACGCATCTCCTCCTGGCCCATCCTGGCGTCTGCTCCCGTGGTGGCCAGGCTGGACCTTGCCTTGGACAGCGTCACCTGTCCCACAGCCTGGCTGGTGGCCCGCAGACCAGGCGGAGCCACTGTTGGGATTACAGTAGGTTTTAAAAAGCACCCAGCGGGTTATCTTGGAAAGGAGCATTGGGCCAAGGAGAATCAGGAATGTTGGATGAGATGCAACTGCAGGAGTGCATGCGGGCACGGAGCCGCATGGCCAAGTGCCTGGCTCGCTGGCTGTCCTGGCAGCGTCCTCCTCCTTACGTCCTGGTGGGAGAGGGCCGTTTCTTCTGGCTCTCCCCATGCTTTGGTCACTTCCAGAAGAGAGCACGGTAAGAAACGTGCTGTTTCCCCAAGCAGGACATGGAAGGGCAAGGGGAGCAGCCGCCTCACCATCCAGCTTCTAGAGGCTGGAGGGAGGGGATAAGTGGAACAAGATGCTGCTTTTCCTCCTGGAGACATCAAAAGTGACAAAAATTCAACCTTCCAGCAACTCTTTGTCCCAACGACAGGCTTTGAATCACCTTAACCAATGTCTCTGCAGCCTCTGCACCTGTCCTGCCAGTCCAAGTCCCAGGAGATGCAGCAAGGGCAGGGCACGCAGCAGCTCCAGTGCTGAGGCTCGGATTTGTCCTGTGCTGACAGCATGCCCAAAACCCTACAGCCATGGAAATCTGTATGTCAGGCTGGAGAAACCTCTTCCTGGCGCAGGGTCAACAGAAGCAGACGTAGGTGGACATGGAAGAGAAGTCTTTACTGTAGAATAAAAATACCCTTGCCTTATAAAGCTGTCATTCACCCTCAAGATTAATATGTCACGAGGGTCTGTAGCAACTCAGAACTAGCCATTTCCATGCAGAACCACCTCTTCTCAAATAAGCAAAATGTCAGGTAGCATCAGGTCAGCCTCAAATGGGATTTCTCTTTCCCTGCTTTGACTGCTAGCCACTTACCCGGCTTACCTTGAAGGGCACGCGATACAGAGCAACTGAGGTGAGGCCTGACAGGACAAAGGTTGCTTGGCTGCCTTCAGAGGCGGCAGGTTTGCACACACGCACCCTGACCTTTGTGTTTTGTGGAAAAGATGATTTTTTTGCTTGGAAAATCAGTCTTGTGTCAGGCACCATGTCGGGGAGAGGAGCTTGCAGGGTGCTCAGGCAGGCAAGAAGCTGCTGCTGGGTTTTGGAGCGACATCCCATCACAGAGGCCTTCCCCACCTGGTTTTTGTCTTTTCCTGGCTGACTTGAGGGCAGGACTTCCAAAGTTTGCACTTCCAATGACAAATGAGGGGAATTAGCTCATCAGTAACTTTCAGAAAGTCTCTCTCTTGCCCTAAAACCTGGTCTTAGTTAGGGTCAGCGTCAGCCCTGCTTACAGGCCTGGCTGGATGCCACCACAGCTCATGACAGGAGTGGGCCTCATGTCTTTACAGCTGCAGGTGGAAATATTAAGAACAACTTAGGTAGCTACGTTTCATACAAAGGTACCAGCCTGAGACTTTTAAACACCTTCCAAGCTATTTTTTCCCTGTGTTTTTCTAACCCAGGGATTCCCAAGTGGTGCTCAGGGACCCACCAGGCTGTCAGTGCCCCACAGTCAGTGCAGGTTTTCAACTGCACGTCTCACCATAAATAGGAATTTCTTCATGAAAAATTCAAAGGGGGCATCAGTGTTGAGAAAGCTCAGGAGCATTTATCCATTACACTACAACCGCATCTGAATTCTTTCCAGCTTTGGCCTCGCTGCACTGAATCCATCCTTCGCAGAGCTTGTACGCTAAAATCTGCCAGGACTTCTGTGTAAATGGGTCCCCAGGTGCTCAGCAAAGGGCCATACATGCCACCAGCCTTCCAACCCAAACGCCACATTTTTAACAGGAATTTAACAGAGGGACACACAAACACACCAGAGATGCAGCTATCCAAAGCTTTAAATCGTGTGATACCAAGATCCGGAGACAGAAGAGGTGCAGAAACAAAAAAGCAAGGGAAGTGCTGAAAGGAAACATCAGCGAGCCTCCTTGTCTCTCTTCCTGCAAATCTTCCGACTACCCCACTCTTTCCTCTCCAAATCTACTAATGTTTGGCATTCCTAAAGGTCCCCTTCCTCTCCTCCCCTGGGAACCAGGCCCTCCACAGCTCCAAAAACAGGATAATTAAACAAAACAAAACAACGAGCTTTGCATGCTATTAAACTCCAGTATTATTGTAAACATACACTTTCTGCCACTTGGCCAGCTTTGGCAACAGAAAGGAATTGATCCTTCCTCCTCTCAGTTTCATATCTGGTAGAGAAATACCAAAAAGTCAGGGAAAAAAGTACTTCCAGGCTTTTTTTTTTTTTTTGAAGTACCACTAAAAATAAAAACAAACACATTACTTTCACGAAACTGACCACAACACTTTGAGCCCTTGAGGCCTCAATAAATATTTTTATGATGAAACTGGCAAGAAAAGATAATACTTGAGACATTTATAGGGCTTTTTTTCCCCTCTTTGTAAACATACCACGAAAGTTGAAGCGGAAAAGACAGAATGATTATTTCCCTAATTCTCCAAAGTTAGAACAGAAGAGACAAAAAGAGATGCCTTAACATTTTATTAAGAGGCGACTTCGTTGGGAGACCTCTCTCAGGAGCTCCCATTAACTCATTCTTGCAGCTTCTTTGAAGCAACATCAGCAATAGTAATTTAATTTACAGTCCAGATAAAAGGCATTTCCAAAGATGTGACAGTAAGGAGAGCAGGCTTGTAGGGCATTGCCAGCTGAATTCAGCGCAGTTACCTGCTGCCTGCTTGTGATTTAACTCCTGACAGCTCATCCTCCACAAAACCCCAAACCACTGCAGAGCATCACATCCCAGATGCCACTGGGGAAAAAGGGGGAGCAACAAATGTGAATGTCCA
Source organism: Cygnus atratus (assembly GCF_013377495.2). Lineage (NCBI taxonomy): Eukaryota > Metazoa > Chordata > Aves > Anseriformes > Anatidae > Cygnus > Cygnus atratus. The sequence goes on from NC_066363.1 coordinate 6,386,563, forward strand.
TATACGTGAGTATGCCCTGCAACGTCTTTAAACTGCAGATGAAATGCATTGGATCAAAGCAGGCAATGCCCAGATTTTGCAAAATCTGTATTTTGTATCAGATTTTTGTAATTTGCACATCAAGGTGGCTGGGGGAGCTACCCTGGGCTGCAGATGCTCCATCCCCGCAGGTTTGGTTTGACCCCTCTCCAGGGCCCTTTGAACGGGAGGAGCAGCAAAAGAAATATGCATAAAGAATTGCAAGCATCCACCCCAAACAGCCACTTGGGAGAAAGATAAATAAAAAGCCTTTATCAGCCATGGGGCTTAAGGACTCCTGACTAATAGCAGGCCGTTTGTCACTCAGGCTCCAAAGAGCGGGCTTGGACAGGGCCTTCCCCTCCACAGAGACAGGACAGGGAGAGCTTCCTCCGTTTCCACTTGGGATCCTCCAGCTGTGAGGAGCAACAAACGTGTGTGATGGCAAGGGAGCAGAGTTCATTGCAAAAGCAGAGAGACTGACATGACCATCGCTGCAGGACAACTTCACTCTTGTGAGGGAGAAGCTGTGAGAAGGCCCCATCCACAGCGTCCATCACCTCCTCTATCAGGCAGGAGGACGTGTCTGCTGCCAAAGGTCCTGGAGGGGTGGTGTTTACAGCTGTCACCTCCACTGAACTACCAGGACTGACTTCAGGCTACCCTTCCCTGCAAACAGGAGATAAACATCTGTGGAGATATGTAATCTGTAAAGGAGCCTGGCTTTCCCGGCCCAGCCGCCGCTGACAAGCTCGGCAGCGCTGCCCGTAAAAACACCCTGACACATTCCCTGCACACACACAAATAAAAAAACTACCAGGCTCACCTGCTTTTGTTCTGACAAGTGAGAAAACGTTTACTGAAGTCGGAACAGACAATTTCTTCTGAAGAGAGAGAAAGGTGAAGAGAGCGCACCCAAAAAGAAGCAAGAAAAGCCGACAAGTTGCATGAGAAATGTTAAAAGAAAAAGGTTAGTAAAAGTGAAAAACACAGCCCAAGCCCCTGTATTACTTGCTACTGGTCACATGTCCCATTAGGAGAAAACTCCTGTAAATGCCCCAGCAGCAGCACACAAACCTGGATGGACGCAGGGACAAGGAGGAGGTGACCAACATGAGGTATAAACAAGCCTCATGTCCTATAACAGGTGCCTGATCCTACAGCCTCCAGGATCTGAAGACCTAAGAACCCCACCCGGCAACTGAACAGAGTAAATCTCCCCTAATTGAGGCTATTTTTCTGCAGAACACAGGGATGATATCTGGGGAAAATTTCAGTGACTATGAAGAGCTCAGGGACATCATCCATATTCCTTCATGGAGACCATGCCCTTCATGGAAAGCCCCAAAAGGACCAGAGCTGCTCACATGAACCCATCCTTCAAGCGGTACCTTAACCTGCAACACTGAAAGAGCTGCTAGCAGCTGGGTTACACCCCAAAAAAGACAAGAACCTCTTTGTTTGAAGAAATCATGCAAGGACAAACTTCACGCATTGCCATGCCCAGCTGACAGCAGCCAACCTGTCTCTGCAGATGTGGCAGCATCAGCTCCTGCCTTTTCTTCCTTTGCACGGTTTCTCACTACCCTGTGAAGAGCTGCATTTTTGTCTGCTACAAACCCATCTCTCGGAGACATTTACAGGAGATGTAAAATGTTACCTTCCATTTAAAGAAAAATACTTTCCAGCCCTCAAGCAACAGGAAAAGAAATATGAAAAGCACAAGAACGCCACCAGCACGCATTCTCACAGCTGAAGCCCCAGATAGCAAATAAAAACAAGCCAGTTATATTGGTGGTTGTTTGCTTTCAATTCCCAATATCTAAAGCCAAGTCTGCAGGTTTTACTGAGAGGGAGGGAGAGAACAGGACAACGAACTCATCATTTTTAACACTGACAATAATCTGCTGCTCAGACCTGTTCGTCCGGCACGGCAGCAGGATGGGAAGGAGCAGTAGTATTTCACGCTCCCAGACCCACAGTCTACATCCATAATCAGCTTTCCAGCACCACCACACGCTTCAGGAGAAGACCCAAGCAGATTTATAGGAGGCTGCTTCTGGATTACAAGTCCCCAAGGAAATTTTCCTCCCAACACCCACAAGTCAGAGGTTGATTTATACCCAACATATAATAGACTCTATTCCTCGGAGACAACTCCTTGTCTTCAACCTCACTACCATTGCTGCAATTGGAGGTTCAGTTTGTTTTAACAGTTGTAGAGTTTATAAATACTGAAAGCAGCACTCAATTTAGGCTGGAGACAGTTAAACTAGCCTACACCAACAGGACGCCAAGTGGTAAAGAACAGTAATGAGATGATGACACATTCATAACCTAAAGCTTTCATTAAAAACTTGCAGCCCAAGAAAGCTCTCCTGTTCTGAGCCGAAATGTTCGCTTCCCGTAATTGCTCAAAGAGCAAATTTTTGCACAAACCCGCGAAACCTGGAGAGAGCTCCTGAAGAGCACATGGATCTGTTTGACAGAAACTGGGGAAGCACCAGCTGGAACGGTTGTAAATGAGGTGGGGTGCAAAATATTTCAGACGCCACCAAATCTTTGGCGTGCATCCACACAGCAAGGAGCCACTGACAGTGGTACCAGCATGAAGTCGGGAGCCCTCGGAAAGCCAATTCAGGAAAAATCAGGATTCCTGAAGAGGAGTTGCTGGATGCCACAAGTCCCTAGACAGAGCTTTCTTCATCCATAAGCACATCACAGTCACTTCTCCAGATTTTGGTGGGTTTAATTATTTTTTAAAGGTAAAATATGTAACACTGGGGTATGAACTAGATAATATTTCAGGTGCCTTCTAATCCAAACCGTTCTGCAACTCTATGAAACTCTGAACAAAGCCATGGCACACCCACCGACCAACTACAAAACCAGGAGCTTGACACAGAACCTGAGCTTGAGGTGAAGATACCTACGTGGTAAATTATTACAATGATAACAACCTTAGGTATTTACCTCCCAGCATTTTCCCTGGCCTAACGTATGATGGGAACATTGAGATGATCTAGAGGTTCAAAGCCCTGCCTTTGGGGGTCAGACCACAGACTTCAACTCACCCAAACACCACCAAGGGTGCAGGCACTGCTCCCATAGAGCACGTCCCTGCTTTGGTCCCATCTGTGCGGGTGACAGCAGTGTGTTCACACCCCACTGGTGTGGTACACCCAGAACATTATCTTCAGGATGTCTGAAAGCTAAGCTGGCACTTCCATCGCAGAAGACAGCCCTTTACAGAGATGATCCGATTGTGCTGTTGCTGCTTCTGCAAGTGTTTCTGACACCAGTGAATGTCTCAAGGACACAGGCACTTCCAGAACATCACAAACCCAAATACAGGGGGGAGAGAGGCACCAAGATTTAGTCTCCAAAACCCTGCGAATGAAGCTCTGCCAAAGCACGAGTTTAACTTTTATAGCTGTGCAAAATCAGATCAAACTGTCCAGTAAGTGAGAAAGATCCATTTATCTATCCAACTAGAAAAATATCTGCTGGTTAAAGAAACAGCAGCCAAACAAAGAGATTTTAAGCTCTGGCTATGTTTTACAATGCAGAAGTCAGAGCCTCAAAACTATGTCCCTGGGAGTGCCAACATGTGGCACGAATGAAAACAAGACCCAGAATACAAAAAGGGGGCAACAAAAAAGGGGCAAAAGCACACAACCTCCTTTCCCCCACAGTTCTGCCCTATGACCACATGCCACTGAAACAGAGTTTTGTTTGGGTTTGTTCTTTTTTTTTTTTCCTAAAAAAATAAACCCTTTGGCTTGGGCTTAAGGAAAGGCAAAATTAACCACTTTTACAATTAAGTTTGGTTTCATAAAGTTTTGTGTATTTGTTTTTTCAAACAGCACACACCAAAAGGAACAGCTGTTCCTTCCAGAAGGGCCACCCCCTAGATCTTCTCAATACAAGAGGAAGAGAAGAGGAGGTCAAACACCTTGGCTCTCAAAACCATGGCCACAGATGGGAACCACCTCCATAAAGAACATCCCAAAAGGCAAAAAAAAAAAAAAAAAAAAAGGCAACCAACCCCATCTTCAGACCCTTCCCCTTTGCAGGATTCTCGGAGAAGAAGAACGGAAAGTCATAACGCAAATTCGCATAGAGAAATACATCTAAGAAAGCAAAGCACAAAGATTGATTAGAGTGTTCCGCTGCTTTAATAAAGAGCCTAATGATGTCCAAATTATAGCAAAGCTCAATTGTGTAACCAAGGAGCCAAGATTTCATCCTTGATAAGGACATGGATTTCTGTCTCGCAGGAGAAGCCTGCAGTTCACTAACAAAGATGACCTTTTATATTATACCCTTCAAGGCCACAATTAGCTGGAGAAATACTGTACTAGCTTGGCAACATGAGTTTTTGTACACCGTGCTAATTTTTAGCAGAATCTTGCCAAGACCATTACCATCTCCTAACAAGAAAAAAAAAAAAACTACAAATACAAAACCCACTGCTCTCCAGACCCAAATTACTTTCCACAATTCAATGCAATTTTAATTAAGATGATTAAATTACAGCAAAAATGATTAAGATGATATCCCACAGCAAACCACTAAAGGTATAACACCTTAATCCAGAAGAAGCTGGCATGCACATATCCATGATAAAGCATTCATGGAAAGCTAGAATTTTACACATGAACCAATTTTACATCACTCAAACAATACCTTGGGAGATATTTGTCACAAGTTAAAAAACAGTGACATCCATCAACAGAGCACAGTTTTTCTTAGACTACACAGAAAGAAATCTACACAGAAAAATTGAAAAGGCTACAATTACTTTGACAATGTTTCTACAGCTCAAAGGAATTTGGGGGTTGAAATAAATGGTTTCCTTCTCCTTCCCAGGGCTCCCAAAATCAATTTTATATATAATTCTTTTCGTTTTTAAACAGAAGTCAGATCAGAAATACATGTGAAATCAGGTCAGCGCAATCATCGTGTACATGGTACATTTCCACTATTGCCTATTAACTACGAGGGTTAAATGAATGAGGAAAACCTCAGATCCATATTTCACCAGTGGAAATTATTAATAAAAACATAGAGCCGCTCAGCTGCTAACCCCACAACCCAGCCGGGCCTCTTCTCCTTCAGGGCGGGGTAAGTGGCACCGAAGTGGTGAGCAGGGCTCAATGCACACAGCGATGCACCCCATTGAGACTTCACATCCACAAATCCTTTAGGGCTTACCCACACTATCTGTTAGCCCTCAGAGTGGGTAGCAATGTGGGAGAAGAAAAAGTCCCTAAAAAGTGGAGGGGGAAGAAAAAATCTGCACGTGACACTAAGCAGCCAGACTAGGATGCCACGAATAACCCTGCAGGGCTACCCAACGGCACAAGAGCTCAGGACACAAAAAAGCTGAAGTGTTCTTTAAGGACAAGTGCATTAGTGACACTTGGATCTTTTTATTTATTTATTTATTTTTTAAAGATAACTCTGGCTGCTCAGTTAAGTGCTGGCTTCCTCCCAGTAGTAACTAGCTAGAGCCAGCCCAGGTGAGAGGTTAACTTTGTATTTTTCTTTAATAGACGAAGATAAGTCTAAATGGAGAAAGATAAAATTCCAGCGTAATCCTCCGCCACGGCTGCTATGAAATAACTCTTTTGTTTAATTATTATGAGCTGGATGGGCAAACACTGGATCCCGATGGACAGAGAGCAGCTGTTACTATAACAGAAAGACATTCATCTTCCCTTCCCGGGACCCTGAAACTCGACCAACAATGCCTGTAAAACGACTCTCGCCTCCCTCCGAGTTTTCAACCGCCTTTCATATCCAGGCCTATTTTTAGCCGACTTTATCTCGTCGCACTGCGCTTCAAAGTTTTGCACGTTGGCTCTTTCGAAATCATTTCCATGCACAAAAAGTGTTGGTCGGGCAATAACTGGCCCCGGTTCTCCCGCAGGAACGGCGCGTCCCTCGGTCGGGTTTCTTCTTTCATCAGCCACTCACCGGGAAGGAGCCTGCAGACACAGGCACACGGCGAGGTACGCTCGCATATGACTTTTCTAGCAGGGTAGGAGCAATCTCATATACCTCTGGGGCTTCCCGTTGCCTTTGAAGGGCTTCTTGTAGCTGTTATTTACAGAATAAGTAGTCAATCCGTACAGGATTGCGTGGGAAAGGAAATTCTATCATCAATCGAAAGAGGTTTCCCGTGTTTGCTTTTAGCAGCACTAACTCCGTCCCATTAGACAACAGCAGAAGCTATCTACGGAAAATTATCTATAGCCATAAAAATTATCTATGAAAGACTTCCCCGATTAGTTCAGGTACAACATAAATGTTAAAATGCCCCCCCAGGAAGGGGTGCACAGGGACAAACTCCCTGCTGATGCCAGCGGGCACAGGGCCAGGCGGATGACGCTACGGTTGGAGGGAAGCGTTTATTTTTATTGCAGGTTTTTTTGCGCCTACCACCTTCCACACAGAGGAAGGAGGAGCTTTGTGCCCCCCAGTTTTGGCCACGAGGGGAACTGAGCTGCCCAGCAACAGCAAGCGTGCCCATCAGAAATGCTCCATCAGGTACCCATGTGAAGAAGCCTGGCAATCAAGAGCACGCTCCGAGACACTAAAAGGTGATTAAATCTACAGGGAAATTTCATGTTATGGCGAAGCCTGCCAAGCCTGCCCCCTGCTTCATGCTTGCACTTTAAAAAGATGCACCAGGAGCTCAAGAAAGGGACTATGGTTTATCGCAAGGCAATAAAACAACAGTGAGCAGATGAAAACGGTCACCTCCGTGAGCTAATGTTTTGCTAAAGAAAAAAAAAAAAAAATTGTCTTTGGACTATGTAGAAGGAAGCACAGAGGAGGAGGCTGCACGGCAGGGTGCACAGAGTGACAACATCCCCACCCGAGGGCACCCATGCATGTGCACAGCGGTTTGGCCGGAGATGCTCTGGTCCTGTAGTATCCCACCAAACCTACCCACTGCCAGACCCCAACAAGGCAGCACCAAGTATCAGACACAGCATCTGCCCTTCTCCTCCTGGCTGTGCTAAGCTTGACATGAACAGGAATCTCACAGCAGGACATTCCTTAAGGTCTTTATCTCAGCACCGGTGCCTGCTGGCACCACCTCAAGCTCGCTCTGTAGCATCTCACTGCCAAGCGGGTGAGCGCTGGCAGCGCGACCACAGTAAGTATTTTGGAAAATGTGTTGTCCCAGGCACAAGGCTGGGCCTTAGCAGAGGTTTTCCTACCAAAATAAACTGCCTGGTGAGTTGTGAGCGCATGTGAAACCGATGTCGAGTTCAAACTGGAGTGCACCAGAGCGCTGCCCAATAGCTGCTGGGCTGTAACTGGATACTCCCACCACGAAAACCCAAGGAGAGCTGAACTTCTCAGCCTGCACATCTATAGGAGAATTAGCATTCTGAAGCGATTAGTTACTCTCGGGAACTAAAGCAGGAATACAAAAGCCGGCTGTGTTTCGGTTGTCACATTGGGGAAAGAACCAAGACACCCACGAGCCGCGTGCGCCCGGGTTGTGCTGCCATCTGGGTAGTCCCAAGTGAGCCGGCCAGGACAAAGTTCCCCACAAGGTTACCTCACTGAGCAGCCACGGAGTCACCCTGCTGGCTGCTGAGCCTTCTGCGAGCACACGTGGTAGCATCCCGGTCTCAAACAAGCAGCAAATGCCCAGCGCTCGAGCACAGGGGAGGGCAGCTCACAGCTCTCCTGACACCGGTACCAGTCTCCTTAACAGCTTCACTAAAGGAGTGCTCAGCTTTCTGCCTCGACGTCAACTCTGCGAAGCTTGAACACCCTCGTTTCCATTAAAAAAAAAAAAAAAAAAATAGTATTGATGGCAAATAGAGCCCCAGGAGAGCGGTGGAGTTTGCAGGGCTCAGCTGAACTGCAAACAGCACCAGTCCGCGGGAGCGAGCTGGAGACTGCAAAACACGAGCAGAGCACTAAAAGGACTTAAAAAGCCTGAAATGCCCTCGTTTTATGAAACACTTTTTTAAGAAGTCGCAAAAAGGAGACAGAGCTTGATTGAACACCTCTTCCCTTCCGACGCACGTTCCAATTCCTTCCTCCCCACGAATTCAAACCTGTCTGCAGAGGTAAAATAGGTACATGTAAACTATTCCTAAAAGCCAAATCAAAAAAAAAAAAAGTTTCACACGTTATGTGATGCATTTTAAGCAGACAACATTAGAGGAAAGAAGAGTTAGCTGCCCAGATTGACCATTTGATAAATCAGGCACAAATGGAGCTAACTTTATCCCTCTCATCCACTCAATAGGCTTATAGTCTCACACCTTGGAGCCATAAATTAGGAATAAGCATTGCATTAACACTACAGTCACCGCACATAAAAGTTCAACTTTTGCCACCAGTTAGAAAGCCGGTTATATAATGGGAAAAGCTTTAAATAATAATAATAATAGTAGTAGTAAAAAAGAGAGAAAAAAAAAAGGAAAAAGTCACAACACCTAGGATACTACTGTGCAGTGGCAGCTACTGTGCACTTGTTAAAATGAGAGCCTTTGCTGCTGTGCTGGGGACAATTCGGCACAGGCCTGGGATGTCAGATTGCCCTGACAAGTGCCAGGGACATGCTCTTCCCTCCCAGTGTTGGTTCCTTTCTCTGCTCTTGTAGAGAACTCGACTCTTCCAGCTTTACTGGATTCATGCACTGCCTCTGCTGCTGCGAGCTTCTTCTTCTACTGTTATCAAATGAGGGTGGAAATCAGATGTGAAGAGCAGAGTTCAAAACAAGTCTGTATTCGCAGAAGCATCCACTTGGATGTAAAATTAATACAGCTCAGACTGCAAAGCACCGCATCTTTTCATGAACACACTTTATTCTTCTTTAAATAAAGAGCAGGAGCACATGTATGGACATGGCAGTATGAGATGGCGACAGGAAACAACACATTGATACATCTGGTATCATATGTTAACGTAGCACTCTGTCTTTTTTCCAGCAAATTTAATTCTAGGTGGATGAAAAAGGCTTATGTGGTGGTCAGAGCTTGGGCCATGGGCCCACGAGCAACACGCTCGCCAGCATCCAACTCTCAGCACCTCAGGACAGTCATGGAAAAGGGCAGATCCCCCACTGCAAAACAGCAGTAGGTCTCTGCCTTGTTGGGTGTTAAAACAACAAATACAGGTTGGTAAACGTTTGTTGTGTCCCATAAATTGCATGCTGTAGGAATAGGACACAAATATACGCAGAGAGGGGTCGGACTCCTGTGCTCCCCTCAGCTCCTCCACCTCTGAGGCCCACCACTGCAGGCCGAACCCTGTGGCCTCCTCCCCGAGCCTCCCCCCAGAGCCTCCCCCAGCCCAGAAACCCAACCTGCCCTGAAACAGCACACCACAACAGGCTGGCCACGGCAGAATTATTCATGACAGCGGGTAACTGGTGCCTTCACAAACAAGCTCAGCCCTTCCACCTTGCTCCTTTTCTGTTCAAACTCCCAAACCTCTGCACGCAAACCCGACCCTGCTCACTGCCAGCCCAACCCAAAAGGAGCGGATTTTCTCCAAGAGCAAATTTTTGGCGTGACCTTGGGTGAACCCTTCCCTGTTGCAGCGATTTCTTACCGTGCTTGTCCCCCAGGGCTCTGTGTCTTTGGGGCAGGGACCCCCTCTCCACACGAGCATCGCCTTGTAAAAGAGGAGCCATTTTTTGCCAAAGCACCTAGACATCAGTAACACTTTTTTCTTTTTCTTAAGTACCATGATGGACTGATGCCACATGCAATAACATAATCAGAGCGACAAAACTCGAATACTGGCAAAATAAGAGGCACTTGTGTGCTGGAGGGAAGTATATTATTATTTTACAGTGTACACTGACAATTGCTGCTCTTAACTTTTAGTTTGAATTGAAACCATACTGTACTAAAGAAGGAAGATGACAGAGAGAAAAGAACATGAAATTGGTGGAAAAGACCAACAGTTATATTCAAATCTAAGCATAAAATGTGCTGGGTCTGCAGAACGTAGGCAGAGTGTTTCATCTTTAATTTACTTCTCTGCTCCCTTGACTTCAACGGCTCCAAGAAAACTTACGAGGAAGGTTTAGGAAAGCAGGAAAAAAATAGCGATGTGTTTTTCTTTAAAACACCTGAAAGGAACGAACGACTAATGAGACTCAGAATTATTTCAGAACGAAGGACTAATGAAGAAAGGATATTAGACATCAGTTGATCCTCAATGGTTAATGGAGGGGAAAGGCAGGGGAAGGAAGAACTTATACTGGTGCAGGCTGCAGCCACAAACACCTCTCTTAAACACATCCAATTTCACTGATGTGAAAATCTCCACATGAAGGAACAGGCGAAAAAGAGCTTAAGTGGGAACAGGGCGCAGAATGCCAAGTGCTACACTGAATAATTCAGGTCCAGGCAGCGCTATTGGCCAGGCAAGAAAATCACACCCCCCTGCTAGTTTTAAAATCAAAGGCCAAGGAGGGATAAAAGGGAAAGACAACACCTCTTTAAAGCAGAGATTTCACCCCGCGGTTCCCACTTCCCAACTTCCCACCCAGTTCTGGAGCACCCGGGTGCTGCAGGGACGCTGTGCGCGGCCCTGCGCTGCCGCACTGCTTCCTGCAGCTGTCTTTGAGAAGTGTTTCCTCCCTTCCCACCCCGCTCCACCAGCCCCAAAGCGAGGGGAAGCCCACCCCGAAGCAAATACCAACTCTTTGATACCAACCCTTTGCAAGGGACAAATCGCCCTTCAGCGAAGGAAGCTGCCCAGGGAAAACCCATCAGGGCTTTCACTCGGGTCCTGATCAGGGCTGCACTCAACAGGTCATCAGCTCCCTGCCTCCAGCCTTCCCAAATCGCAGCACGCTCCTCCAGCGCTGGCTGCGGGTGTCCGGCCCCAAGGGGAAGCTGCTCTGCTTCTCCCTGGAGATGGGATTTCCAGCAAACTGCCTCAAGTTGGCCCTGTGCAAGCAGCAGCGGAGGTTATCGGGCGCTTCTGCAACTTTCAGAGCGGGGCTGTGATGTTAAGCTGGAAGTAACGGGCCTGGGTGCAGTGGGCAGGTGGTGCTGGATTTTAACAGGCCCGAAAGGTGCAGTGCTACCAGAACCACATACAGTCCTTGCTCTGTCCTAGCGTGGCTCCAGGTGGTCAATAGTTATCAACAATAGAAAATTTTAGAAATCCTAGAACCAGGCCCTGAAACACGACAGCCAAAACCCTTGTCACTACAACACCCAAAAGCCCAATAACTTTGACTTCTTCCCTTTATTTTACTTAATTATTTTCCAGATGCCCTGCCTTTTCAGGAACAAACACCATGAGCACAGAGCACATAAGGACGCCTTCGCTGGATACCCAGTCTCAAACCACCTCTCCCTCCCACCTCCTCTGCTCTCGATAAACTAGGACAGATGGCCGCTGGTTCCTTTCACACCTGCAGCACTCCTGCAAGGGAACCGACCCCGCAAAAGCGCAGCGGCTCAGTCCCTGGGCTGGTCCACCAGCAGTGGGGCTCCAAAAGCTGCTGCTGCTCCTCCATCCACCCACAGCACTGCATCTTCCCAAGGGCTGGCGAGGCCAGGATACCCCTCGGGGCTGATCTGCAAAGCACCGTGTGAGTGCCAAGAAAGGATGACGGTGGGAGGGAGGGAAGAGAACAAAAGTAAATAAATAAAAAGAAAAAAAAATTAAAAAAAGAAGTGAGGCTGGCCGGCTTCTTTCTTCTCTACCATCTATTCAGTGGCAGCAGGGGAGGTCTACAACTGTTGCGTCACGCCAAGCACAAAAAAACCTGACAAGCGTGTTTTAGCTGATGGAGACCAGACTGGACAGGAGGTTGGTGACAGCCCTAACGCGGAGAGCAAGAGCCCGCTGCTTTAATTGGCTGCCTCTCGCTGTCTCATCAAGCGAGCAGGGGTGTCACAGCCCCGATGGGCTGCTCGGAGACACGAGAAATGGCAGAAATTTTGGTGCGCGGATACTTGGGCTGAGCCGGGCTCACATCAGGCTCTCGCCCTGGTCCAGGGATCCCGAATTTGTGACCCTGCCCGAGCAGCAGAAGCATGTGCTGAAGGAACAGTGCAGGAGATGCTCTGAAATGGGGAGGGGGGAAAGGGAGGGGGACTAAACCCAGGCTGCGCAGGACCCAGTTTATAAATAATGCCACTAAAAATAATGCACCGCACCACTCGCGCCTTTACCATGGCATTTTCTTCTCCACAGAACTGTTACAATGGTTATCTCTGTGGTATAATTATCTGGATTTGATGACAGATTAAAAAAATATATATCTCAAACACCTGTTCAAGAGTTTTGTGTTTTTAAAGGCCATTGCCATTAACCTTGGGCCATACACTTCATTGTGTTTAATTAGCAAGCTAATGAAGCCAGTTTTATTCCCTTTCTCAAGCACAAGAGGATAAATACAAGACAGTGAAAGAGCAGACCAGATCCATTTGCAGCACAGTTCATTGCTGCATGGCATTACTTAAACTTGCACCAAAATAAAAGTAATGTAATGGCTCGGAAAAGCGTGCTAGCAATGCATTCTGCAAGACAAATCCTTTTACACCTTCTGTATTTTCTATAGCTCCTAGATTAAAACATGATTTCTGAACATTTGGGCTGCAGAAAATTTGCAAACAAAGGGCTAAAAATGAACATAATGTTTTCCTCAATGAATCCTCAGTATTCCAAAAATTAAGCATAACAGATTTTTTTTTTTGATTTTTTTTAAAGAATAGCAGCCCGTGCTTGCTTTGTTACAGCCAGCCAAGGTAGCGATGAGAAGCATCAACAATGGAGGTCAAGCGATTTTCGAAAAGCCCACCACTTTCGCCCAGTCCTGACATGTACACACACAAAAGACATACTTCAAGCAAAGCCCAGCGCTCTGAAACCCCAGCAACACGCTGCAACTTTGCGTATTCAGGTTTGGTTTCGCTCCTTTTTTTTTTGACTGAGCAGCTTAAGGAAAAACTGGACAATAAAGATCACGTTGATAAATGCTCATAAATATCACAAGAAATGCAGAAAAGGCTTTAAAAGAGAGGGAGGGATTTACAGAATTGCTAATGCACTGATTGAATGATCCAAGGGGACCCTTCCAAACAAACAGAGTAATATTCATTTTCTGGGGTTTCTTTATCATATTTTCGGGGGTGGGGGGGGGGGCAGAATCAGCGTAGGTATGCCCGATCAGATTATCCTTTTTATAACATGATACATTTAAGAAGCTTTCAGGGTTAATTTTTTTTTTTAAAGCAACTGTGGGTTTGTTTTTTTTTTCCCTCCAAGTTAGATTTCTGCCACTGTACGCACAGCTATAGGAACAGGCTAAAACCAAACCAAAACAAAAAATCAAAAACAAAAACCCACCAAAACAAACAAACAAACCCACCCCAAACAAAAACAATAACAATAACAGAAAAAAAGAAACGACCCGGAAGCCATCTCTTTTATTGAATCACACGAGATAAAAGGATTCCAAGATATATGGAAAGAAAATACATTGACCATAAATCTCCTTTATGCACATAATAGAATTTTCCAGCCAAGAGAGCTGTTGTGCTGATAGCAACGCCGAGCCCTGCGACTGCTGATGGCACCGCACCGCCCGCTGGCTCCCAAATACCTGCCCTCCCAGCCCCGAGACGGAAATCCCAGCCCCTCGCCCCCCCCCTCCCCAACACACGGAAACAAAGCTGCGCACAAGTGTCCCAGCCATCAGATATTAAAAAATAAATAAATAATAATGACAATAAATAAAAAAAAAAAAAACACGCTGGCTTTGCCCATCATCAAATCCATTCATTATTTTTTTTTTGCCTCCCCCCCCCCCCCCACCTTTCCTTTCGCTTTTCCCCTCCCACCCCTCCTCCGGTTTTGGGGTGAGTTTACCAAAAAATGGTAATAATTAAGCGATGGCACCGTTTGTCATGCCAGAGGCAGGCGGTGGCAGCGCATATTTAATGGGCACTCGGAACAAAGGAAGCCCGGCTGCAGGAGAGCCCCGGGGCCGGCCCCGCTGGGGGGGGGGGGGGGGAAGGGGGTAAGGGGGGGGGGTAAAGGATGCGGGGACACCCCCCCAGCCCCCCAAAGCACCTTTTCGCGATGCAATGAGAGCGAGGTGTTGGCGCCGAGGGGATCCCCCCGGCTGCAGCATCCCACCCCCTGCCCCTGGGAGCCCCCAGGAGGAAAGGTGCCCCCCCTCCTCGGGTGGGTGCCCCCCCCCCTTGATGTGTCCCCCACCTTGATGTGCCCCCCCTTTCTGTGTATGGGTGTCCCCCCCCCCTCTCCGGGGGGGGGGGGGGGTGGAGAGTAACAAGTTACTGCCCAGCGCTGTCTCGGGGCAGGGGGTTATTTGGGGGGGGGGGTCACCAAGGGGGGGGGCAAAAGAGCTGGTGTCCGTACACAGCCATAATAAAGAGTGAGGTAATAATAATAATAATAATAGGAGTAATAGAGGAGGGAAAGGAAGCGGGGGGTAAAGGGACTTCAAGTGGAGGGGGGGGACACAAGAGGGGTCCCCCCCTTCCCCAGGGATGCTCTCCGCGGTGCCCCGGCCCTTTCGGTAATTCCCCCCCCCGGCTGCAGCTGAACTTTGGGGTTCAAGCCGGTCCCACAGAATCGGAAGGACCGAAAGCAATCCCAAAGCTGACCACCCCCGTGCAACAAAAGCCTGCTCCCCCGGGGGGGGCGTGCTCCCCCCTAACCCCCCCCCCACACACACACACTCACACCCCTTTTTCCCAACTTTCTCTCAGCTCCCCGCAGCGCGGAGCGGCCCCATTAAATGCTCGCTCCGTGCAAACAGCCGGCTGCCCTAAGGGGGACCCGGGGGGGTCCCATGGGTGCTGGGGGGGCTCTTCTTTGCCCCCCAGGGCTTACACAACCGCAGCCCTACAGGAGCGGGGCGCACACACGGCACTACCTGAGCAGCTCCGGGGCACCCCAAAGGTCTCCTCCCGGTTGCTCCCAACTTCTTACCCCCCCGGACCCCCCCCCCAGCACCTTCCCACCTCCCCCGCCCCAGGACCAAATACCCTTTTCTTTCTTTTTTTTTTTTTTTTTTGTAAAGTTTCCTCGATATCTCGCCGTGTTTACATTGCCATTAATTCCCACAGCCTGCCTGAAAGGGAACAAAAAGCAGCACGGGAAGGCTCGTCCTGTGAGCGGGGGGCAACCAGAAGGAGAGGGGCGAGAAAAAAAGGAAAAAAAAAAAAGGAAAGAAAATAAAATTCGCGGCGGGGGGGGGCTGTTCCCCAATGGGTTGGGGTTTTCCCCCAGTCGGCCGGCCCGGAGGGTGGCTGCAAAGAATTGCACGGCCCATTCAATTCTGCATTTGGAGAGGCGACCGCAAGCCCGAGCGGGAGGTAAACACGCCGAAATGCTCTTACCTGCACAGAAAGTTCCACAAAGCAAGGCGAAAGTCAGCCACGAAGCGATCATAATTCCTTTTCCTTTATTTTTTTTTTCCTCGTGCGCCCCTCTATCCCCAAGGGGAAAAAAATAAAATAATAATAATAAAAAAAAAAAAGAGAGAGAGAGCGAAAGGAGGAGGGAAGCGAGGCTCTGCCCTCTTAAAAAAAAAAAGAGAAAAAAGAAGAGAAAAAAAAATCCCGAAAAATCGGATTTAATTCCTTCGCAGTTGCAAAATGTATCCAGTGGAGAGGAGCAGCCCCGCTCGCAGCGCCCGGCCGCCTCGACCTGCTCCTGCCCGGCCCCGGCGTTTGCTCCGAGCTTTCCAAGAGTTTCTTTCCCTGGGCTTTTGTGCTGGGAGCGCGGCGTGCACCACACACCGACTCCCCCTCCTCCTCCTCCTCCTCCTCCTCCTCCTTCTCCTCCTCCTCCTCCTCCTCCCAACCCAGCCCCTCCGGCTCCCCCAGCAGCCCGAGCTCCCCCGCCCGCTTGCGCGCACCCCGCTGCGCTCCGCGCAATGTGCGCGCCGCCGTGCGCCAGGCGCTCAGAACCCCCCCCCCTCCTCGATTTTTTGGGATTTTTCCCCCCCCACACCTTTGTTTTTTTTTTTTTTGCAAGGCACGCTCGTTCCCAGCGCAGGCAAGAGAAACAGGGGAAGCGGCGGCGAAACTTTGCGAGGTTACGGCCCCTGGAAGCCCGGGAGGGTGCCGAGCTGCAAGGCAAGAGCCCGCGGAAGGGGCGCGCAGCGGGCGCGGGAGTTGCCATGTACATGGAGGGGGGGGCGGGGGGGGCAAAAATAAGATAAAATAAAATAAAAAATAATAAAATAATAAAAAATAAAATTAAAGAATAAAAATTTAAAAATAATAAAAAACAAAGGTAAAAAAATAAAGATTAAAAAAGCAGAAAAAAAAATTAAAGCAGGTCTCGGGGGGAGGTTTAAAAAAAAAAAAAAAAAAACCTGAATCGAGTCCAAAATGGCTTCTAAAAAAAAAAAAAAAAAAAAAAAAAGGAGAAGGCGAAGCGGAGCCAGCGGGGGAAACCCGGATGTTTGATACAAAGAGGCTGGAGGGAGGCGGAGCGGCGCGGGGGCTCCGCGGCCGCTGAGTGGGGAGTGGGGCTGCCCGTCACGGCCGCGCCCCGCACGGGGGTGTAGGGGGGAAAAGGGGGCTCGGGGGGCTGAGGAGTGAAGCTGTGGAGTGGGGCGAGGTGGTAGGAATAAGCTGTGTCCTGCTTGGAATAAAGCCTCGTCGTCCAGGCGTAGGGGTCCTGCTGCTGGTCAGCCTGCCCCGCAGCACCCCCGTGCCCAGAAATGTCCCCAAGGAGGCTGCAGGAGGGATGGGGACGGCAGCTGGGGATGGCAGCGCTGGAGAAGCACCTCGGCAGCCCCATTTTTCAGGCCCTTTCAGGGTTAATAGGGTTTTCTCTATTGCCAGGGCTACAGGAATTGAACTCTGCCTGCAATTTATTTTAATTATAACTAAATAACGCGGCGTTAGGGAGCCTGAAGAAATCTTAGGGGGAAGGAAGAGGAAGGGAAGATGCCAAAGTTCAGCCATGCCCAAGACTTTGTGGCGCAGAGACCCCATCATAGGACAAGGCAGGTCAGCCTGATGACTGTCTGATGGGGAGCAAGGCTGAAAATATTCGTAAAACCATTTGTTTTTCCCTCTGGAGGGAGATAAGAGTAAATATGAATCACTCCTTTGAAAGTTTGAGAACCATTTTGGTCCAAGAAGAAATACCTCAATATTTATTTATTTGTTTATTTACGATGAGAAGCTGGCAGGAAAGTGCGGGAGGTTTTTGTGAGAGCTTGTAACCTCTTTGAAGCTGGAGATTTGTTTTTCTGTCTGTATAACACCTGTGTAACAGGCTCTTAGCTGTGAATGGGATTCTTAGGTGGAGTTGCAATAAACTGATTAATAGTATAGTTCACAGTATGTTTGCTGTACGTACGGAGGAGTACCTCTGCAGGAATGCAGCAGTTGTGACTTCAACACCAGACCCGCAGGGAAAAGTTAGAGGTAGCACACATGGGGCAGGGCAACCTGTAAAGCTACAAAAAAAGGGTCAAGAAACTAATTTAGGTGTTGTGGGGTAAGAAGCAGCAAAGGCAAGCCCATGAAAAGTTGTGATGGGCAGGTGAGGAGGGAGCCAGGTCGTGTCACCTCGCTGCTCAGAGTGCAGGGAAAGCAAGATAGGGATGTGTCTGTGACGGGGCGGTCAGGGATCCATCCCTGGCCGTACAGAAACAGCTCTCACACATTTGAGTTGGTTATTTTTTCTTAATCTGGAGGCACCCAGGGCTCGTTTTGTCACTGAACCCCTGGGGGACAATGTGCTGAGAGGGCCCTGCAGGGTGTGACAGGGGCAGCGGTGCAGGAAGAGGTGGATGGCCTGGCCAGGGCAGGGCCTCGAGGGGAGAGACAAGGAACAGGCCGACATTTCCTATAAGGCTGCTCGTTTCATTCGAGGGGTGCATTCTTAAATGAAACAGCTGAAGTGTGGGGAGACGTGTGGGACAGGAAAATGTGATCTGTTCCACTGTGCTGGTGTCCACATGGATAGCCACAAGATGTTTGGGGCACAGGCGGCCCGGCGTGGCTGAGGCAGCACCTGCTGAAACACTCCCAGGCCAACGCCGCTCCTATTTCTACACCCCATAAAGAAGCCCCTTTCCCAGCACCCGAATTTGTGCTCTACAGGCAAAGAGCTCCACACACAGATATCATCACTTTCGAGGAAACAGGCCCGGTGTTCTTCGGCCGTTGTCCTGAGGCCTCCACACACGTGGCCATTTGTGCCCGGGCACCCTGCCACGGGCACAACGAGGAGCAGAGTCTGAGAACCAGGCCCCGGGGTGATTTTCTCCTCGGTGTAAATGGCACCCCAAATTTTCCTTTGTCCCCCGAGCAGTGCGGCGGCTGGCTATCTTGCTTACATTGTTTCACAGGGAGGTGTTTACTGGACTGAAAAGCTAAAGTGTTTTCTCCTCTTGCAACCTGAACACCCAGGACTGAGCGTTGCTCTGGGGATGGTGTTACAGCCTCAGCCTGATGACACTTGAAAACTTCGCCAGCCTCCAAGAATTTCGGAAATAGCGATGAAGAAAGGTAGCAAGCTGTAAGAGCAGTGCCCTTACAAGCGGTGTTTTCAAGAGCTTTTTCCTGTTTCCAGTTATCATTAGAGCTGTGCAGCTCAGACCGTTTTTAAATAATTACACTTAGCAGTTAAAACACCCTCCTGCGCTAAAATAAATTTTAGCTGATGGTTTTATGCTTCACAGCATCATATGACACTCAATCTTTCTCGCGTGACTGTCAGAACAAGTCAAATTCATGTATTTTGATACCCCGCACGTGATAAAGATACTTGGATCACTTAAGCCTGTATGAAACTGCAGTGCTCACATGTCATTTATCTTAAAATCCTATTGTAGCTCTTGTGAAATGTAATTTCTTCAGCAAATGGAAATTTATACTGACAGAGGTGTTATAAAGCATGGAAAATACTGGGGTAAGGGGACCCAATGTTTCCCTTATCCCTTCCTGTGTTCACTGGCATGGATTTATTTTGCAGCTCATGGTTCATTGCAGGGTGCAGAGCCCTAACGCAGTAGCAGTGACCCCTCTGCAGGCCTGTGAAGCCAAACCTGTGCTCCTTGCAGCAGGTGAGAACCACGTCCTGGGGCCCCAAGACAGCAACCTGGCTTCCCATGCTGGTTTCTAAAGGAGACACTGTTTGTAGGAAAACACCCAGCCTAAAGAAGCTACCAGCACCTCTCAGCCTGTACCTTCCCATTTCAAAATGCATGGGTAAGAGAAAAAAAAAAACTAAATATATATATATATATATTATATATATTAATAACTTTGAGTAAATAAATTGTCACTTTACACGTTGTATTGTAATACAGCTCATTGCAGGAATACCCAACCCACACTACAGAGCGGTTTCTCAATATAACAGTACTCGAAGTTGTCAGTTGTAATTAGGAAGGTTTTAAAAGCACAGGCCAATTAATACGGCAGGGCGGTGTCGCGTGCTTATCAGCACACTGAGGAAAGGTGGTTTTGCTCCAGGTCTTTATCTGTGCTGTGTGGCAATGCAGGAGTTGCGCAGTCGGTGCCTCACCTGCAGGATTTCCCAGGAGGATGCATACCTGCTATCGGCCTGACTCTGCTCCCGGTGGCTTTGCATAACTTTAAAAGGCAGATTTAAACCTTCCTCGGCTTTCGAAGGAGCTGCTGGTGTCACCTCTCCGTAACGCGGCTACAATTAACTTTGCTGGAATTTCTATATTTGAAGCAGCTTTAAATTAGAGCCTGGACCTCCAGACGTTCCTGCATATGGTCTCTGCTGCTGTCTGAACGAGCCCTTGATTTTCGCACTAAAAAAGCCCACCCACGTTGCCAAACTTGCCCTTTGCGGTCTGGCTTCAGTGAGGCCGGTAAAAATAGTGAGTGGTAGGGCAGACAGAGCGGGCCCTAAGCAATACGGCGCTATTTTCAATAGCTTTTCTTAGCTCCAGACTAAAGAGCAAGGCATCAGATGTTGACAGACCGGGGGGAGACATACCAAGAAAAGGGATCTGCTCCCAAGATACCCAAAACCCAGTAGTTTTGCAGGTCACCAGAATTTGAGCTCTTCCCTGTTGTTTTTTATTATATTGAGGTGTAAATTCCAGCAGCCGGCACGTGTCTCCTGGCACACGATGAAGCTTTGTTCCCGTTGGATCCTTAGCGTCGCTTTACTCATCCATGAATTTTGCTAGGGCTTCTGGGGCATAGCTCGTTATTTTTACTGCTGAAAGCAGCAGCATCGCCATGTAATTATTTCCCTTTAAATCCAGGGACACTTGCCCGGACTGTGGGTGGGGAAGTTAATTGCGAGGAGGCTCCAGAGGGCTGCCAGCACTGGGTGCTGGCAGCACTGTTACCGTGTTACCTCCCCAAAAAAGCAGAGTCCCAGCTTTAATCCTTACCTCGAGCCCTGCCAGCTAGCTGGGAACCAACCATACCCATGCTCAAGTTGGAGACTTCTGCACTCAGACAAGGATTATGGACATCATATGACTAATTCTGCAGTGACGGTATATGCTTAATCGGTAAAGGGCTGCATTTTCTATCTGTTTTTAACCTAGGACATAGCATCAAAGTCTGCCTAATACTTGAGGTTCCTTTCAGGTGTTTTCTTCATTGAGATTCACTGTACTTAAGGTTATGTGGTTGCTGGTTTTATCGTATTAGGCTTTTGTCTGTCAGGCTTTTTAGTGATGAGATGACAGCATTCAAATTACCCCAAAACACCGGGCTGTGCTGCTCTCACCATGGGGGAACGTCCCTGCACTGCATGGACTAAAGCTCCTTTTGCAGCAGCTGGCCAGGGCTCAGAAAAAGCTGAGTGGTTCTGGAAGTGGATTCCTGTACCTCACCTCAGACATTCCCATTAGCATCTTGGTTTCAAGCCCTCTGCCTCAGTTTCCCTGTAAAATACAAATACGATTGTTTCACTGTTGTTGATGTTTACCTCCTGAAAACTAAACCTATCTAACTTTCCAGTGTGGGTGTTGCAGAGTTGAAGTCAATGCTTCTTAAACTCAGTGGAAGGAAGATATTTCTAGCATCTTAACCATTCAAACAGATTACCAAGTGCTGTGGCAGTAAAACCCCTTCCACTCAAAATGTTTAAGGCTGCCTGCATGTTCTGAACAGGTGGTTGCAACACCAAAACCAAGTCTTTGGGATAACCATAGTGAGTGTGACAGCCTCTAGAAATGGGAATCTATTAATGTCTTTCTCTGTGCCCATAAAGCACACCACACTCCTTTCATGAAAGGCTGAAGATAGATAAATAAACAGAGGTCCCACCATCAGAACTTTTTGCTCCCATAGAGGTTATCTATGAAGCCTCTGCATGAGGTGGGCAAGCAGCAAGGACAGAAAAAAAATCTTCCCATTGCCAGCATAACGCCAGGATGCAATGCTGGGAGCCTGGGGCTGGGGTGAGGACCCCCCAGGTCCCTCTGGTCGTTCAGCTCTGCCTTATGCAGCAGCTGCTGGTGCTGACACTGGCTGGGGCAGCAGGCAGAGGGCGAGTGTGAAGCATCCTCTGGGCTTGGAGTGTGTTAGGAGCAGGTCAGGGCAGCATTAAGTGCCACGCTCATTTGGGTGCCTGCCAGCAGATCCTGCAGGGTTTAGCAACACCTAAAAATGAGCCTGGGAATGCAACAGCCCTTCAGCTGTGAGAACGTGTTTGATTGCTGCCCATAGACTGGTCCCTGAAACTCCACTTGGGTTACCACCCTCTATAAAAGAGGACAGTAGGTATTTACCCACATCGTCTTTATCTGTTGATATTTTACCTGAAAATGCAGGTGTTTTAAAGTGCATTCGGGAGCTACAGGGCCAAGACCTGTCATCTCTCCAGCTCCCTCGCCCTCCTCCCTCCCCAGGTGTTCAGCTGGCAGAAGAACATCTTTCAAATCCCAATTTTTATTTAAAAGCCCAGACTTGGCATTTTTAAACCACTTGCAATTAAGCTCTAACAATGGGAAGGTTCGTACAGAGGCGCCGTGCCTCTGAAATCGCTCTGCCTGCAAAATGCTAGCAGGAACATTTCAACGAGAAGCATCCCCATCCCTCCTGCCGCCCGGCCAAAACGCCCGCAGCCAGCTGGACTGCGCTGGGGGTTTGGCTTTCAGCACCCTTTACCTGTGGCCTTGTGCCTCCCGACACGCTCGAGGCATGCATGGAAGGACCAATAAAATATGTCCCGGAGTGTTTGGTGTATTTTTAGAGTTTGTCCCGGATTACTGGCCTTTGTCCCAGATTTCAACGGTTAGGGTATAAGAATGCCCGGTGGGGCCAAGTGCTTCCTGCATTGCTCTCATGAAGGCTTGACTCAGGAAAAATACCCTCTTGGAGAAGGCAAATAATTAAGTTTTTGTGGCAAATGCTCTGCTGCCATTAGCAGGAGGTGATAAACACTCAAGACCACAGTATAAATAGAGCAAGGCAGATGCACGGAGCTTTAAAGTGCAACATTACTGTGTTACATGGTATTGAGTAATAAATTGGGCATCTCTAGCGTGCTGGTTTTCCTTGGGTCCAGGGGTTTCTTTTACAGCATAAAGTGGCTGTCTCTGCTTATCCTCATGGGGGAATGCTGGTGTAAACTGCCTGGAGGAGGCTCATCTCCATGTACTGGCAGCTGGTGACATACACGTGGGGAGCAAGCACTGAAAGAGATCTTTCTCTTTCAATGGAAAGGGCTCCCTGCTGGGCTCATCCCAGCAATTCCCAGGTTTCACAGACCTCCACAAGGGCCTTACGTCTTCACCGTCCTGTCAACTGCTTCTTGCCCAGATGCTCAAATGCATTGTCTCAGCAAATCTCTATTTGCCTAGCTTCATACCACAAGTCATAAAAGTACCAAGTGTAAAAACTATTCTGTTAAGTTTCCCATCACTGGTCTGTCAGTTTTCCAGGCAAGAGTGACACATTGCCAATACGGGTGTAGGTAAAGCCCTGCTGCTTGTGAGAAGAACCTGGTCTCCTTCCCAGCCCTCCGCAGAGTTCATCTCTTGTACATTTTGGCCTGTTATCGGTGAGAAATGCATTCACGAGTGAGAGCAGCCAGCCCTGCTGGCTGCGATGCCAGGGGATCGTAGGTTCCTGGCACGGGCAGTGCCTCTCCATGTATTTAGCAAGAACCTCAAGGTTTAGTCTATTTTTAGGTCTCTTGGTGTCCCCTAAACTGGGATCAGGTCCTTTGGAAAGAACATTGCACTTCACACCTTGACTTTTCTGGCCCCATATCCACTCGGCCGCTCTTGCTCCCAAAGGCCACTGATCTCATTCTTTGTTTTTGTCACCAAATGCCACTCACTTGTGTTGAGAAGCAAGAGCTGGAAGCAGGGATGTCATCAATAATCCATCGTGACCAATGTTTCCCCGTTGTTGTAGCCTAGCCATGCGGAGGGATAATGCACAGACACTTAATTATCTCCCCTAACATAATTTAAATGATTGCAGCTGCTAACATCAGATCTGAAAAGATTTCAGTAATAACAAAGGGAGGAGAAAGATTCAAACCCTATGCCAGGGATGGCATGGGACAAGGATGAGAAGGTTGAAGGATGTATGGCAAAAGAACTGGGGATGTTCTGGTGGCCTGGGTTCTAGCTCGAGGTTCTGCAGGATCTCTGATAAGCTTTGCTTTACTTATCTCTTAAGTCCTGATCAGAATGGGAACAACGGGCTTTATCCACAGAAGTAATTAAAATGTTGCACTCCCTGTCAGGAGAGTTAAAATCAATTTCTCAGATACAAGACGAGGAGCAATTGGCTGGACTGCTGTCGTGCGGAAAGGATCCAGGGCTGTGATGCTTACGAGCTCTGCAGGAATCCAGCACTGCTAAAATCCTGCAGCGGTGCTGGGATCCTGTTCAGAGGGGCACCCCACAAGAGGCACGGGACAGTCTCTCCATTCAGCCTGGCAGAGGCAGGGGCTTGGCTCAACAATGATTTCCACACCTCGGGAAAGATACGGCTCAGCTGGGAAAAGCCCAGAGAGGTGCAAAAGGAACAACTGGAGGTGTAGAAAATCAGGCTTTGAGGAAAGGCTGAGGGAGAGAGAAGCGTGTGGTCTGACGGGGGGACCGGGGTGAGACAAAGCACGTTGCCAAATACATGCAAGGCACAATGTGTCCTCGTATCTTCGGCTAGTAGGGTGAGTGATGGGCTTAAGCCTCAATGGGTAAGGTGCAGATAAAACGTCAGGAAAAACGCCAGTGCTAGGAATGGTACAGCATGGGGATGTACTCCTGTTGTCACTGCAGGTTTTAGACAAAGACCAAGCAGGGATGGTCCTGGTGGTACTGAAATCATTGGAATTCAGCACTGCAGTGCTTGGGAGGACCTGCAACAGCAGTAACCTCTGTTTGCAACCGAGGAGATCACCCTGTGCATGTTCAGCTGCTGTGCAGCTCCCAGGGCTGTGGGGTACAGGCACAAGTTAACAGATACATGTGCCATAGCCACAGAAGTTAGTTATTTGAGATTATTAAAAATCCAGCCTCTCTTTGACAAGCAAACACTGCAGATGAGCAGAGCATTTCCGTGTGAAATGCTGCAAAGAAATATCAGTTATGTTTAGTGTAACAGAGGCACAAAGAAAATCTCATTAGAACCCACTGACAATGATCTGTTATAAAAGGAACAGAAGCAATTTGTGAGCTCTATGAAAAATAAAGTACATCTCTGTTCTGCCCTGTTCTCACAGTCTGCTGCTACTTTAGGACAGATTTCCAGTGAGCAGGATCTGTGCCTTCTTGCTTAGTTAGCTCTTATACATCACATTTTATTTGCTAGGAGACTTGAACGATAAACAGCAAACACTCTTGTTCCTATTTTAAACACATGGTAACTGCAGCACAGAGAAATAAAATGACTTGTTCAGGGTCACAGAGCAATTTTGTGGCAGAGCTAGGACCAAAACCCAGCTCTCTTGTTCCCAAACCCATCTGCCAGCCTTCAGCTTTCCACTGACCCTGGATTTTAATCGCCTTCCAGGGAAGGCTGTTGGTGTCTTCCAGTTGACTTCCATGGGAGTAATGCCAGGTACCAAATGAAGTCACTGGGAATATCAGTGCAAAAGAAGCCAACGTTAGATGCAAGGAGAGAACTGATGGAAGGGGAAAAAATAGATTTTACAGAAAAAGGAATAAGTTCTGATGTCGCTTCCATAATATCATTCTGCCTTTAATTTGTGTCTGGTCAAAATTAAAAAAAAATAGATTGCTAATATTAATAGATGAAATGAATCTTGAATTTTATAATAGTGGAGGAAATGAAAGGACCAAAGTGATATTGTGTTGTTAACTGAGATTTTAATAATGATTCTGTCCCCAGTTGGTGCATTTATTCCACAGAAAGTAAATCATTAATGAAGAGGGAGTGGAAAACAGTTTTATGGTGATGGATTTTTGCAAGAAAAGTTGAATTTTGCTGAACTTCTAGAAACTCTGCAATATGCCTTCAGCTCCAAAACCGAAAGACAAACATCTCAAAAACAGTCCATAAAGATGGGATTTGGCATGGTGTCTGCCTGGGTTAGGATGGAGCAATGTCTGTGGCTCCTCTCCAAGAGAGCTGAGGTGGATGGAAGAGTTAGGTTGGAGGTGTCGTTTTCGATGGAGAAAGGAAGGTTTGAAACACCACGGGCTGGTTGTGTTCTTATATGATGGCCCCTGGAAAATCTAAACTGAAGGAGCCCACCAAATGGGGCTCTTCCTACAGTTTTTATGGACTTCTATGAGATTTTTCCACCTTGTCCCCTACAGAGGATGGGTGGACTCCAACCACGCCTGGTCCCGTGAGGATGTTTGACTTCCCAGGTGAAGAAAGAGTCTGCCAAAGTCACTGTGTCCAACAGCAGCTCTTGTCCTACCCACCTCTACCTTCAACTACCTCCAAGAATTCCCCAAACCAGCCCCACCCCAGAGCAGCAGCTCATTTCACACCAAGCTCCTTGAACTGTCAAGTACAGGGAGGATTTCAGGCTCAGAGTGGTGGAGAAAAACATCTCTGTAGCTGGAATTTGGGGCCTGAAAAAAACAAATATGGAATATACATGCCTGGGTGTGCATGAAAGAGATGGGGGAAAAGAGAGAATTCCCCTGATTCCTTAATGAGCACAGCACCCCAATGCTGAAAGTAGAAATTTGCAAATTAAACAACATTTTTGTATTTAAATTATCAAATCAATAAAGAGATACAAACATTAAACAACATTATATGAGAGCCTGGAGTGTCACCACAAAAATTAAGACTATGTAATTAAAAGTACAATGCAATTTATTTTTATATCGTTCTTCATTCCAATCAACAAATCTTATTACTTACCCAAAAATGTAAAGCAGACTGCAAACTAATTTAAAAGATGAAGACAAAGTGGCTACTGAAAAACCTATGTTTCTTGGTCCCTTAGATCTGGCAGCTGTCATGATTTAATATTTTAACTACTGTAATAGGTTATAGTGCTGAAGAAAAGTGCATTAATTACTATGGGAAACCTAAAAAAATCTAATTAAGAAGAATGAAATCATTCTTATTGACTGGGAAAAATAAAACTATATAAAGGGAAATGAAGGATGAAAAAAAACAAAGACAAATACTAATAGATGTGGTCTGCGTGGGGTAGGAAACACAGTTCTGATGTTGCTGGGGGTGTGGATCTGAATCTGGCGAGAGACCGTGGTGTACCATGGCTAAAGCATTTCTCCAGTACCTCACCCACTGGAGGCACCCTCTAATCAGTTACAGGGTAGGGATTTGCGTTTGCTCACTGTGTCCATGCAGAGCCAGCCCCACTGGCTGTTTCTGAAACACCAAGCCAAGAGCAGGAGATTGCCCTGCATTGCTAGATACAGTACAGCTAACAAAATAGTAACCTCAATAGTTGCCATCCTTCCAAAGGGTCACAGAGGATACGTTTAAGAAATCAGTCCTGTGTCCCAAACCATGCAATATGCCATGCCCGGGGACACAGTAAGGTTGAAACTCCATTGGCAAATGCAAATCTCCCTTTCAATTAGCCATGGATCTTTAAAGTGATGTAAATGCAGCCTCTCTGTGTGAAGTACCCACCACCTCCTTTGCTCAGGCCTGGCTAAGGTTGGTTGGGTTGCCGGTGTGTACCTGCAGGGGATGCCCAGGGACTTAGTTTTTTTTTAGAGGCAGGCACATCGTGTAGCTTCCACAAACATCAGCCCAAAATGTTAGGAAGTGTTTGACCCATTTTTCCATATATGAAGCTAGGTGGGCATGTGGTTTTGTCATTTTGTCTGACTGGGTGCCGGGGCTGTGATTCTGAGCTTTCATCCTCACGTGGAATAAGGGTGGATTTATTTCATGACCTTGAGCATTCTCATGATGGGCAAACTATTTCCTGTCCAGCTTTAACTGCCCTCATTGCCAAAGATCCCATGGATTTTGAAATATCTGTGGATGTTAAAAAGAAGGATGCCATAGGGTCAACAGCTACACTAAGTGTTTAAACAAATACTTGCAGTGTCATTACTTCAGCTGATATCGGTAGCATTAATGCATTCTCAAGCCAGAAGTTCTCCTTTGATCAGTTATATTTACTTCACAGATAAAATAGGCTACAGCAGCTCAGCCAGTTATCTTGTACCTAATCTGGTAGCTTGTACATCATTAATACCTTCAAATATGAAAAATTACTGGTATAAATTTTGAAAAACCCTTCCAGGATTACAAATCTTCATCCAAGGCAAGAGGACTTGTCTGAGGAATAAGGACTTCAAGATTCAATGAGCACGTACCATGCCAGAGAGGAAAAAAACCGAGTAAAATGTTTGCAATGATGCTATTATGGATACGTGCTTGCATGGAAAGCCAGTAGAAGGGCACTGCACCACCTCAGCTGTACTCTGGTGATATTCCTGACACCCACAGTTGCACAGCTCTTTGCTCAAAGGTAAGCACGTTCCCCTTTCCCACCCTCACCCACAGGAAACAAGGTCATGCAGCAGTAAGTGTAGGCAGGGATTTTCTGCAGGGGATTTTGGTTGACTGGGGGTCATTTCACAGCACAGAAACATTTGAGCAGTGATGGCTTTTGATTAGCAAAAAAAAAAAAATTATGTCAAACCTTGCAAAACACACAAGGATTACTCATGAAGGGTATCACATAGACCATATGTAAGATATCTACACGAGGGTTGCAGAAACAGCCCTTAGTTATGAAACAAGAAAACAAGCAAAGACTCAATTCACATCTGAGGGAAAGAGAAAAGTTGGGTGTTTTTTTGGTTGGTTCGGTTGGGTTGTGGGTTGTTTTCTGTTTGTTTGGTTGGTTTGGTTTTTATCTAGTAGTGTCCACAGGCTTCAGCCTCCTCAGCAATGGGACCACACTCTACCTTTCCAGGACCTGTAGACATTAGAACATTGCATGGTCTGGCCTGAGCATGACCAGACACCCAGGACTGATGTGATCCCAATGCAAAACCCATTTTGAGTCCTGTGTCCTTGACACGTGAGTAGGTCTGGGGGGGTCTGGGGACACACTGGAGGACCTGGGGCTGTGGGCTGTTGACTGGGGTGGTATGTTTTTGAGTGTGGGACTGCCACCTGTCCTCTGCTCTGGCATCTCTCAGGCCAATAGTAGCTCTCTGTGTGCACCCCACGATTCAGAGAGAGTTGCACTGGCAAAAGTCCTAGATGTGCACAGAGCATCAGGGCAGGGCCAGGTGGGATTAGACTCACCTCACTTCACTTCAGGTCTCTACAGAGTAGATGTCTACATGCAGACAGTCACTGGGCTTTCCAGGCAGCAAGACGAAATACGTGTTTTTATTATGCAATTCATCTGCTCTGTTTTAACCATCTACTTTAGGATGAGGTGAATCACTGTAGACTCCATTGACTGTATTGACTGGCTCTCCATTGACTAGCAAGGAAGCCACGGGTGACCAGCTCAAATACAGATTTCTGCTTTAGTCGGGTGAATCTACCCAATGCTTCATGCCCGTGGTATAAGAGTCGGCTGCTCTGAGCAGTTCGGGCTGTGGCATTTCAGTCAATAATTTCCGCAGCAAGCACAGTATTTCTGGAGGAGTGACACCCATCAAGAGGAGTTTGCAATAAAAGTAGGTAAAAGAAATAGCGGTTGGGAATCAGAGCAAGGGTGGACAGCAGGAAATACAACCTACACCTCCTGCTCCTGCACCCCTGAAACTCTGCATCTCTTTTATAGCAGTTTTCCAAGTCTTCGGGTTCAGGTATTTGCTAAATTTTGTTGTCACCCCTCCAACTGAAGGGGTCCTGTTGAAGCCCTCTCTGGTACCCCTGTGGCTACTGCTGCACCGTATCCTCAGCACATCAGCCACTCCTGAGATCATCTTGGATCATCAGAAGAGACACCGGCTGGATCAACAAGAAAACAAAAGCTTGCAAGAGAGAAAAAAAATTCTGTCTGTAGACGCGTATGCCATTAAAAGCAAAAAGCAGCCTACACGTGTAAGAGCGGCAGCCTCTACAGCGTGGTGTACGTCCACACACTTAGCCCGTTGTTTCAGAAACTCCGTCTCCCTTTGGCTGTGATCACTCTTGACTGTTTGCAGTCTGTGTGCAGGGACATGCATGGAATATTACTATGAAAATGTGCATTCTTGTTAATAGGTATAGTTTAGGATGATTGTTAGCAGAGCATAAGGCCTTATTGATTGAAAGTGGCATATGGCAAGGATGTATAATGATTCACTTTGGCTGCTAGTTTGAAATCCTATTCACAGGAGAAAAAAAAAACACTCTCCTTTGCAGTCAGGCTTCATTCTTTCTGCAGAATGTTTTTCAAACTGGGCCATTTTACAAGTGATCCATAGGAGAGATTTCCTGCTCTCCTGGGTGTGTGCTCAAAGCTCTTTTCAGTCTGGCAAGGGCAGGTCACAGGAACAAAAGCTGAAGTTATCACACACCTCCCTTTGAGGAGCTCTCTCCTCTAAAATTTTTTTTCAGGGAATTTAGTGTTTGTGAAGGGTGGAAGACTTGAAAACCTGATGCAGGGTAGAAGTCAGGGACAGGTACAGCACAAGCAATGCCCTTTTTCCAGCAGCACACCTTGGTGCCTGGTGGGACAGCTCCTGGAGCAGAATCACAGGAACGATGCTGACATTTGTACCCACCATATTTTTGAAAGATGAAGCAGGCAATGTGCTGAGAGCTGCACTGAAGGTGAGCGCTTCTCTGGAATTAGCTTGTCTTCACCACGGGGAAAAAAAATGCATGTTTCTACATGGCATTAGCAAATACAGAGTCATTAGCCGGAGGTGAAATCCCAGCGAAGGCAAAGCAGCCAAAGTATTATTACATGTGAACTGACAGAAATAAGCCCTGAGGACCTCATCCATCTTCCGTGTGTGCCAGCAGGTCCAAGTGAGGCTGGGGTTGTCTCACCTGGTTTGCCAGGTGGGGGCTGACAAGGTGAGCACTGACCTTGTAGGTCTCTGTTAGACCCAAGTGCTCCTCGCTGCCACGTCACTGGTGCTTCTGGAGGTTGTGCTGACCCTCAAGAGACGTGTCCCTAAGGACTCCATGAACAATTCAAATGGCATTCCCATCACTTCTGGAGATACGGCCCTTGTGTTTCCGCCCCAGCAAATGAAGAGTGGAGCCTTCATATCTGGCTTTTCTGGGAACTGATGCTTTCTAGGAATTGCATACAAAGAATTAAGTAACCCACTTGATTGTCATCCAGAAGCTCCATGATCTTGCACGATTTTTTTTTTTTTTTTTTTTTCCAGAGAAGTACATCTTCAAGATGGTCTCGAGGATTTGCCTGTGGTAGGCAAAACAGAGGCTTCCTTGAATAAAATCTCTCTGAACAAGAAAATAAACTGAATGCCTTTCATTATACCTGTCACCAGTTTATTTACTCCATGGCCTCTTTCTGCCATAAAAGTCTTGAGTGATTTCAGCATACTAAAACATCTGCACTCATTTTCAGAAAATAACAACAACTGCCAGCGTATGAACTCACTATTTTCTCAGAATGCCTATTGTTCAGTGTCCAGCCCTCATTGTTTCTCATCTCTTGCGAGTGGTTTGCAATGAAATCAACTTTATTTACAGTGGAAAGCAAAGTACATCAGAGCAAGACAATTGACTATAAGCTTTCAGTCAATAACAGCTTAGTTTCGTGCATGCAAAAATGTAGCTGTTTCTTGTATTCGTTGAGACTGGTGGCAAAATTCCCATTCTGAGGCGTCTGTTAGGTCCTGGGCCAGATCCTGGATGCCTGCTAGCCATAAGCTGGTGTTCCTCATCCTGCACCTTCCAACACCGAATCCATCCTGCAGACTTTGCAGACTCCATAAGCCATCCTGCAGCAAGCGCTCACAATTTAAGACCTCACATCAGTACAATTCTTGAGCATCACTCAACTGGTTTGCCGATTAGGAACCTTTGTAAGAGACTGAGCTATTGACAGGTGAATCATCTCTGTCCCACAGTGTCCCAGTCTTTATTCTTGGTTTGTGGCCAATGTCAACTCCCACCGAAGGTCTTTCTTATGTAGTTTTCCAGTGAATGCTTTACATGGGGTCATCACATCTCTGAGATAGACACTGAAAAGCTGAAACATGCTATTAAGCTTCTTAAAATATTAGAAAGACAATCATTTCGACAGAATTGATGTTAATCACGCTTATATAAAAGCTTTTCATCTTCAAAGCATTTAACCAACATTAATTACATGTAATTGGCTTTTCCATGTACGTCACACAAAATGCACCTTTCATGTCACTTGTCGCTGCTATCTTAGCCAGGATTACTGAGAAAAAAGCTGTGCCTGTTCAATGCAGCACAGCTTCCTGAAGCCACCTGAGGCCTCGTCTTGCAAATCACAAAGGGAAACATTTAAAACAGCAGTTGCATAAAATAGAAACACCTCAGCTGAACTGAGTGATCTGGGATAAAGATGATGCCATCCCACTTGGGTGCCTGTAAAGTTGTAAGTCTCCATTTTCATGGCAAACGCTTCATAGGAGGCTCCTTGAATATTTGATCTTCTCTGTGTCTGGGGACGTCTTGTCTTCACTAAGGCAATCCAGGTCCTTTACCCAGATGGATGTTGGCACCTGCAAGCACTGATGCTTGCCTGAAGTGCCCAGGATGCCCAGGATGCAAGGTGCCTTCTGGACTCCAGAAGCATTGTATTTGAAAGGACACAGTGAAAAGAGAAGGAACCAGATTTTCCATAGTAATCTTGTCTTCAGGCACCTACCCAAGAAGTTGAAGACTTGAGTCTATTCCCTTCCTCAGCCTGAGGACATCTGAAACCTTTATCTGCCACCACTCTGCCATGATTTTCTTGCATGGCCTTTTCATTATAATAACTGCTATATTCAGCCACAAGCAACTTGAAAAAGTTAAGATTTTTATTCCAATTTATGGTGTGTGGGGGACCAAAAAAAAAAAAAAACATTTCTTGCCCAGTTAACTGTCAGGACTCAGCTAGGAAATATGAGTTCCATGTGTCCTCAGAAGAGCTGGCTAGTATTCAGGTTCCTTAGTGCTCAAGGCTGAAAAGGATTTTGGAAGCATCAGTCACAGAAAAAATAAATTCCAACAGAAAGGGTAAGTGAAGAATATTTCCAAGGAAAAAAAAAAAAAAGAGTAAATGTATGCAAGGACTAGGTCACTGGGAATGTTTCCTGGAGGTGAGCATTAGATTGAAGATACAGTTGAAAGCAGGTAAGAAACCCAAGCACTGACTGTAACCAACACCACCCGGGTCAGAAGCATAGGACCTTTCCTAACAGCAATTAGTGCAGGTCCTAATAGGTGTCTTCACTCTGGCTGTCTTCCAGAAGGCAGTACTGTGGGTGATATTTTGCTTTCATATTGCATGTAGTGCCATTTACAAGCTGATCACCTCTATCCCCGTTCAGATATGTAGCATTCCTGCACTGTGCTGCAGTAAATAAAGGTGCTTTTCCAGAAGCCCGGGATTTTCTTAACCCTCAACTTTTATTCTTAACCTTAGAGGACTACTTAGGCCCACGCCTGAGTTTCCAGCTGAGCTGTTCAGGTCTGGGATAACAAGGTGCAAAACTCTTCAACTGTCTCACCCGTTGAAAGACTCTCCATCCGTCATTAGCATGCATTAGAGAAAAATATGCTTATGTGGTACGGTCAGGATGAGTGGAAAAATAGTCCTGCAGTGCAAAAGAGAATTTAAGGAGCCAGGGGACCTAACCCAAATCATCAGAAGGGAGGTTTTTATAGAAGCATTTAAGCAGCAGGTTCCACTGCAAGTAAGAACTGTGCTCATAAATCAACAAGATCCTTTAAAAACCCCACAGTGTCACCTGCCCTCCGTAGTTGGAGTGGTTGTTTATTTTGCAGACATCTTCACAATTTCATTCTCAAGATTATAATTCAGTTGGTGGTACTGCAGCTCTGTCAGACTACTCCTACCCTTGAAGTTAAGTAAATGGTTAAGTGCTTTAGTGGTTCAGAGCTAGAAGACTCTCCATCTTGCAGGATTGAGCCCTGTAATCTATTCGTATTTCCTTTTCAATTTCTGCAAGTAACCCCAAACAAGCTGGAAACACTAAGTGCAAAGTTACGGGAGATGACTGTGGCAATTTCTGAATGACAAGAGCATTTAAAAGAAATGTCAAGAGTCTGTGGGCTGCAAGCTTTTATGTTTCAAGGAGAAACAAGAAGAAAGGAGGGACAATAAATCAAATGCAACAGCTTAGCGTGCTCCATCTCTGAGAGTTAACCTCTTGAAAGCCATGTCCCTGACACAGAGTGGGCCATGCTCCTTTGATCAGGTCCTTTATTTTCTGCAAATCAATGGAAGACGCATGGTGGGCTCCTCTGTGCGTGCCCAGGGGCCATGCATACTCCGCCTTGCTTAACATGTGCTATGCATTTATGGGTTAACATCAAACATGAGCTGATTTATAATTTTTAATCAAAAAAGGATTATAACCTAATAAATCCTAATAACATATTCTGTCTGGAGGTTGTGTGATGTAGTTGTATAACACACTGGTAGCCTTGCTCTGCTGAGTCTGGAAGACCAAGTAAAGTTTTTTACTTGTCAGTAAACGGCTCCCTGGAAATGCTGGATGGAGACTCTCTAAGAACCATGATGCAAATGGTCATCCCTCAGGATGGAGCCTTTCTTGCTGCCACAGGTTTTGAAGTCCCTAGACAGAAACATGCAGGGAAGTTTGCAGCATCCCTGTGTACCGTATGTCTCCTCTCACTTCAGAGGCTCAGCAGAGCTGGTTAAGGGCTAATTCTTGGTAGTTAGCTAGTTGAATGTAAGCATTAAGCATGTCAAACACATCAATGATGATAGAGCCCTAAGGAGACCTCAACAGCAAACTCCTAGAGGCTAAGCGTCAGTTTGTAAAGAACCATTGTTTTCTAAAGTTAAAAATGATGACTACGCAAAGGGAAAATTAACACTATCTATTGGATTTCCTGGATTTTGGATCTCCCACCTAGAAAGACAGGTATTATTGCAGGGAGTCTGTAAATAAGCTGGTCCTGCCAATTATCTAAGGGGATTTCTGAGCCTTCTGTTCCCAAAGAATGATCATCTCTCCAATCCATACTCTGCCTCCCAGCAAAAGGCTGTCCTGGAAGAACATTTTACTTCCCGGGAAACCTAATTAACATTGCAAGACTAATGGAGGCTAAGAATAAAGAATTTTTTTATAAAGTTCTTTGACTGCAGTGCCATTTTAGAAACTCATCCTCCCTGCTCTTTGTTTGCACACAATAGCTCAAACACCGCAGTGGGGATGCAGCAGCGGCCAAGAAGCCCATGGTAGTTTCAAGCTAGTTGTGATGATCTTTCTGCTGCCTCATGCTTCCCTACTGTGTTTGTACTCATCTGGTTGTTGTTGTTGTTTTTTGTTTGTTTGTTTGTTTGTTTTCCATAGCCAGGGATGGTGTATTTGTACGTAATGCAAGTGCACGGCATGATGAAGCTCAGGGGGTGGTCAATGAGCAAGACCCCACCAGAAACTCCCAGTCTTGCTCCATCTTCCACTGGAAAACGGTGTCAACGGGAGCATGGCCCAAGGCACAGTAACCTCAAAAGGGAGTTGGAGTCATTCCTTCATGCATTGATTTACTAATTAAGGAAAGATTTTCAAACTGATCAGCCAGAGAAATCATTCAGTACCAACCAAGCCCATGTCAGTAGAATTGCTCTCACTCAGGTGTGGAGACCATGGACAGGATATTTCTAAGAGGTGATCCTCCTGCAACTGTTTGGGTTGGAAAATTTCTCAGGACAGCTACAACCCTGAAGACGTGTACCTGACAAAGGTACCTCTTTTGGTCTTTTTCCACTGGGCTACAGTTAAAACTCCTAGTTTCTCCAGGGCTCAAATAAAACAAGCCCAGGCTGACAGCCCTAGGTACAAATTCTTGTAATACTCTTCATCGGTACTTTGCAGTAGGCCCTGAATGTGGAGATTGATACCCTTTTGTCTTAATCCATTACTTCTCAAAACATCATCAAGTACTACTTCTTCCACTGGTGTCTGTGGAAGGAGGAACACCCTTACAATTTTTTTCCTTCCATGGTTCAAAAACATCTCCTGCTCTTCATTTCTCAACTTGTCTGAGCATTTCGTGGGAGAGAGGAATGACTCTGTGAACCAACAAAGCTCAGCCAACTTCTCAGAAGAGGAAGTTTTCTGAAACCAGAGTGAGATTTATCCAAAACACTGCCAAAAAAAAAAACAAACAAACAACCAAAAAAAACAAAGGGAGATTTCCAAGAACAGGACTTGTTGGACCTGACAGAACCCACCCCAAAATCCTCTAATTATTAAACTGCTGTAATTAAAAAATAAAAATAATAATAATAAAGTGCCAGTTGCATGCAAGGCCCAGCAACAAAACAAAGAAATGAGGAGCAGGGAAATGTTCCTGATTCAGACAAAATGCTTCCAATACAGAGCAGCCTCACTCACCGCAGTCATTCTCCTTCACCAGCAGCTTTCAGAGTTTGGAGCACGGATAATTCATAGAGCCAAATCAGCTTTTATTTCTGCTTAGCCTTTATCACAGCTCGTCTCGAACCCTGGTCTAAAAGAATGGATGTTACTACAACGAATGCATTAAACAGCTTCATGACCTCCTTCTTCCCCTCTTCCTGGTCTCCTTCTTTCCCCTCCAGCCAGTCTTTGCCGTATCTGCAGCATCTGGCTGCAATGTTAATAGGTAACTTGATAAGTCTATCTATTATGACCACAATCTTTGCCAAACCTAGAGGCTTTAAAGCCTAAAATGGCGATCTGCCACAGCGTGGATTAAAGACACCAAAGGCTGTCTGGATGGAGCTGCACTAGATCTTTCCTCTGAGGATGAGATAGTAAGAGAGTCATGCAACACACACCTAGGGCTCCTGCCACCCAGCTTCCTGACTCAGCCTCTTCGAGGCATTGCACAGCCAATGTTTCAGGGAGCTGGAGATGCAGTTCCAAGGTACACGATGGTTGCTGTGATCCTGCTCAGTAAGATCCAGAGAGCTGGAAATTCCTCACGGAGGTTGGTCCTGCACCCATTGATGCTGCGGGGAAAAAAGTACCTGCAAGATTTAATGCTGCAGTTTTAGGTTCATAATCAAAGCCTGCATCTGTATTGCAGGTCTTAAGGAGTATAGCTGGTTTTCTCAAGAACTTCTTTAATTGCACATAAGCACCGATTTTTGCAGCTCCAGTTTTATAAAAGTCTGTTTAGCTCTTATTGCCTTAAACCATCTGAGGCTACACAATTGTCCCCAGTATTTTAAAGCCCTGTTTTTTTCAGTGGTGTTTTAGTGTCCTGAGACTTTTTGGAAAAATGAGAGTTAGAATTGCTAATAAAGAAGTGGTAATAATTAGAAAATCTCTTGCTCTGTGCAGATTTTATAGCTCCACAGATACCATGGTATTAACATTCTGTTTGTCCACCTGTTGGAAGAAACAGATCTGAAGAGTCATAACTCTAAAACAGTGGGTGACAATTTAATGAAAAATTGAGCTCTGCATTTAATTTCCTTTTAAGTTCGGTTGAGCATTCTGCAAGATCAAAGGGGCTTTGTGGTTTGCAAATGATCTACGATATCAGAGAAACAGATTATAACCCAGGCACAGTTTGGTATTTAAGTAAGTATCCGCTTTTAATACCAATGTTTAAAGTAGGCTAATGGAACTAAAGCGCAAGTATAATTTCCTATGATACAAGTCTATAATCCAGTTTAATATATCAGCTGAACGCTAAAAGCATATTGTGAATTTAGTTCTACGGTTTGGCCCTGTTTGTGACACCATAAAACATTATTTTAACTAAAAATAGTCCTACGTTAATTTGTAAGCCTTTGGGGCAGGGACCGCACCTATGTGCCTGCAAAAATGAAGCTTCTGAGTCCAGCATATTAAAAATAGTTAAGCAATAGCAAAACTACATGTCAGGGAGGAATTATTTATTTGTTTGTTTGTTTATTTTAAGCCTAGATGCTGGAGTTCTACCCAGGAGACATCCTACGGCTGACTTTTCCCCTTTCACATCCATGCAATGCTACTGGGTGCAGTGGACCTACCAAAATAAATAAATAGAGTTATAACAAAGTTATTTCAGGTTAAAGAGTTCCTCTAGATTTATTTTATTTTATATTTTATTTTATTTTATTTTATTTTATTTTATTTTATTAACAAATTCCTGCAGTGGCAGATCCTATATTTTCCCTTTCAGAAATGTTCATGCTCCTACTCCAACCTAACCAGAGTTTTCCCCTCCCCAGTTCAGAGCAGAGGCTGCTCTTCTCTGAGAGACTCACTCCTCCTGTCTCTTGCACACTTCTTCCTATTTAGTAGTTCAAATATATGCCCAATTTTTTCCTGCCTATTCTTGTGATAACATTGTCCTGCAGGCTAACAAATCCATCCCCCTTGATGTTTACATCCCGGATATGTTTATAAACAGTCTTTATATATGTTTGGCTTTCCCAGGCTGAAGGAGTCCAATTTGTAATCTCCTCTGGTAAAACGACTCGTCCATTTCCCTCCTGATCAGTGGTCCTTCCTGCTTCGGTCTGAATTCATCAGCTGCGTGCACCAGTGATGGGAATTGTACATGCTGTTCCAGGAGAGGCCTCATCAGCCACCTGTACGGTGGTATTAGTCCAGCTGTACCTCTGCTAGAAATGTGTCTCTTGATACACATCAGGGTTGCATTAGGCTGACGTGACGTGATGTGACGTTGGTAGCTCAAACATGATTAAACGGTACATGCAGGTCTTTCTCATCTGCAACCTCGGGGAATCCACAGAATTTCTGATTACGGCAGAAATTAGTGGAAAGTGCAAGGTCATACATCCAGGTTTTCACAGTTTCATCCCGTTTCTACTATTCCAGTCTGTGAGGTCATCCAGGCTTTTCTGTAGGAAATCTGGATCCCTTTCAGTATTGATAATGCTTCTCAATGTTATGTTACCAATAAATTTTCCCCTTTTTGCCTTTGGGGCCAAGCTCAATTTGTATTTTCTGCCCCACAGAAGAGGTCACCATCAGCACAACTGATGATCATTTCTCCTTCGCATAG
Organism: Cygnus atratus; assembly: GCF_013377495.2. Lineage (NCBI taxonomy): Eukaryota > Metazoa > Chordata > Aves > Anseriformes > Anatidae > Cygnus > Cygnus atratus. The sequence continues at coordinate 6,425,136 of NC_066363.1, forward strand.
TTCCTTGACCTTCTTATAGTCTGCTGCTCATTCTTGGTTTCTCCAACGAACTCATTATTTTCAATGTGTCATTGGACAAAAAGCAAAATGAGAGAGCAGTTTAGGTTGATGGGGTAACACTGGAGGTCCTCTGATTAAAGCCCCACTCAAACTGGTACCAAATTCGGAGTTAGAGGCATTTTACTAATGCCAAGAAGGACTAATCTGCTGCACATTTTTAGTCTTGAATATGAATTTTCTTTGCCATGAAAACAGCAACAACAACAAAATGTTTCCCTTATTAGAGGTAGATAAGAGATGCTGTTTGCTTATCACTGATTTGGAGAGGTGAACATTTTTGCTGGATTTATGATTAAAGCAGGTCTTCAAAACCGGCTCAAGCAAGACTTCGTGGCCAGTTTGGGATGCCATGCTGTTGGTGCTACATGTACCAATGTTACCTCAAATGGGTCCTCAGAAGGAATATGGCTGTTATCTTCAAACAAACTCAGAAGAATAAACTGTACATTTATAGGAGTTGATCCTTTGCTTTGAAAGACTAAACTTACATCTACAATGCTTCCACAGCCCAGTTTCTTTTACTCATATCCCGAAGTGAAAGAGAAGGCATCCAATCAGGTACAAAAATACAGGATTCCATTGCCAAAAATAAGTGATGGTTAAATGGATGTAGGGATATCCATGACTTCTGTATGGGGCTGGTAGATACAATGTAAAATCTACTTATGTTCCTCAGGAACAAGAGATGGGAGATGCTAGACCATATAGCATAGAGGTCCTGGGAGCAGGGCAAGAAGAAAGAAGATTTAGATAGACCTCAGATTGCATCCCCAAGACTTTTTCTATATCCATGACCCTACTGACCAGTTTTTAACCTAGTTCCCCTTTCTGAAGCTGGACAGACTCAGGGCAGCAGCTTTACTTAGACAAGAGGAGCAGGAGAAGCAGAAGGTGAATAGTAACTTAGAATAAATTGAAACACTGAAGTATCAAAATTAGGTCATCAGCTGTAGTATAATAGGATAGGTGCTTCAGTTTTCACCCTGTTAATCCACTTGCCCCATTGGATAAACAACTCTGCCTTGTACTTAATCTTCAAATAAATATGCTCTTAAAACACAATGGGTATTTATCTAATATAGGATAACTGTCTTTAGTGAAGTTAAATGAAATGCTTTGGGGTAAACTTAATTTATCATCTTACTGGAATGTGTCCTGAGTGAGGTGAGGGAGAGGAAATGTTGTGCTCCTGTCCAGAGCAAGGATGGTGGCACCAAAGGCTTTATGCTGGGGACCAGTTCCTCTTGGGGAACTCAGTATGCATTATGTGACAAAACCATATAGATAAATGGCATCTGTAGGTTGCTTTTTAGTAGTGTATCACCAGATTTTCAAGGGGAGTCAGTATCATTAATAACATTTTGCTTGTGGTATGGAGAAGAGCACCTAAGGAGCCTGTGGTGAAGCTGTGAGCACCCCAGAGCTCCTGATCTTCATTCAGAGCTGCAGTGCCAAACCCCACTGCTTTCCCCAAGCCATGAGGAAATGTATAAATGTCATGAGAGCTGAGCTTCCTGGAGGACAGCCCATTCCATGCAAGGGAACAGGCAGCTAGTCACACTGCCTCCATCCTGCTCCATCCTGCTGTGGACCTTGCCTCAGACTATTTCATCCCAAGTGCAAGAAGAGAGATCATGGTCTCTGTGGGGACCACATTCCGCATGAAGATCTCAGCTCCTGATTGTTAGGAGATGGCTTAATCCCCAGAGATGGAGACTGTTTGCTCCAAATACTCCGTTCATGTTCACTGTGGCAGTACTGGGTTTAATTCCTCATGGGAATGGTCAGCCTCTCTTTGAATCTTGTTAAGTCCTCTGCATCTACAACACACGGTGGAACTGAGCCCTACAAACTCATCAGGTTTCCCACAGTTGCTTTTCTAATTAACCTCAAGTTTCTTGCCTTCTACTCTCTTACTTCATGCCTTGGTTTGGTTCAGGAGACGTGAAAAAAATACGGAGCCTGCTGAAAGACTTTTTACTGTTCCTGAGTTAAGGCAGGAAGTTTTGGCAACCAGCATGTGATTCTTCCCTTTCCAGCCCAGGTCACATCCTCAGCTCTAGCAGGGTTTCTGGCTCCTTCCCAGTGCCCCCAGCTCTCCCACTCCCTTCCTGACTTCTTCCCGAGCAGAGTCGTGGCACCGCTGCCCACGGGCTCGGGCACGCTCACACCTCTCAGGTTCCTCTTCCCCATTCCCCCTCTTTCCCTCACCATGGCCCTGACAGCATGAGCTTTTATTACAGCCCTTCTTATTTAGCTCCCTTCTACCGTAAACACCACTTATCTTTTCAATCTCTCCCTGTATAAGATTATTTTTCCTCAGGTCTCAAATTATTCTTGTCATCCTTATCTGAACATCCTTTAATTCCCTTGGCAGTGACATATAGCATTCCAGATGAGAGAGAAGCCTTGGTTTTATACTGTGCTGAAATTTACTCCGTCCCATTTCTAACACTCCCTCACCCTTTGTTTGGCTGCTTGACACAAGCTGTACCCTAAGCTGAAGACTCAGCGGAGAAGGGTGCAATAATGATTCAGAGAGATTTTCTGCTGGTCACTGTTGTTACTAAGGTGCTTCTTTGTTTCTCAAGCTTTCTCTCTTCTCAAGCTCATCTACTCCAACCAGGGAGCTGCTAACTGCCTTTCATTGCTGACAGCAGCTTGGTCCTCCAGGGTGGGAGAGGAACAGACACCTGTAATTAGTGGTTGCAGGGATAAACGCACGCTAGCCCCCACAAAGGACTTCTATTGAGCCAGTGTAAGTCAACAGAACTCAGTTTGTTTTCTCTGAATTAATACTTTTTAATTAATAGAAGATTTTTGTAAACCTTCTCTAGTCAACCTTTGAATTATCCTGAGATCCCCTGCCATCTATGACTGCAAGTCTTGTGATAGCACAGCATCTGCAACTAACAAATGTACTCAAATTCCTTTCCACTTTTGATATGGCTGATTTTACATTCACCAATGGTTTAACTGAAGGATAACAGGGCAAGGACTCTCACCTTGAGCTGAGCTTATATGGTGTCTAGCAAAGTAAGACCTTGATCCACAGCTAAGCCCACAAAATAATGCTACTGCTAACACTAACTTGTCATGTGCCTTCATGCTGTCCACTCACCTAATTCAGTTACGACCTTCAGAAATTCTTTATCACCTATTCTGGACACAGGAGTGATGTTAGCTATAAATTTTACCACCTTGCTTCTCCATCCTTTTTCTCTATCACTCTTTCTTCTCTTTTAGTTTGTGTCTTCTTGCCTGCTGGTCTTAGGTTTCAAGTTGTTTTGGATGTGAACGTTCCCTTGTTGAATGTATGGTCTAACATGTTATGCGCTCTTCCAAAAATAAATACAAATGAATAGCATATTGTAAGATGAACCCTCCCATTGAATTTAAGATAAGTCATGGTGGGAAAAGGTACAAGACAAATAACAGTAGTAGAATCTGCCCCTAAGAGTTTGTCCTAATTAAAAGTATAACTACACACATTAATAATTTACACCTGAAAAGGTTATGAATGTGTAATGTTTAATAACAGTAATGCAAAAAGGTGATATTTAGTTTCCAGCAACCGCCTGAATGCTCAGCCTGTGAATTTAGAAATAACTATGGCTGTGTGGTTTGGACTATAATTAAGATTTGATTAATCCCTAAAGCTCAGTTTAACTTAGATTAGACCTATATTGCTTTGTATTTCTTTACAATTACACTCTTAGTACAGCAAACTTTCCTGCTTATCATGCTGCTGTTCATAGTGCTAGTGATGGAATAGAGTCTGATCTCCAACTAGGGTGTCATATAATAGAAAAAGTGTCCATGTAAAGGAAAGGCACTCACTTGGTTATACATGGCATTAGGAGAAATGACCAATGTGATATGAATGGAAAACACCATTTCTTCCAAAATTAGCTTCACTCTGTGGGGCTGTATGGTATGAATCACAAACCACAGTCCACCAAAGCCAAGGAGAACTTTTTCCCCTTAATCTCAAACACATGGCTGTGGGTCTTGCCATGAGTGTACCTTCTCACAGAGGAGGCAAAAAGCCTTTTATGGCATACTGGTTTCATTGCCAATGAGATGTGTTTACAAGAAACGTATAAAGGTACAGCTGTATGAAGGCGAAGTTCAACACCAGGACTTCACAAGGTAGGATTAGACCAATAGTCTTCGCATAGCCTCTGTTGAATATCTCAGTAAGAATTCCCTTGGGGACTCACATCGTTACAGTCATTAAAGTACTAAGAAATCTTGAACCTGGTGTAAGAAAGTCCAATTTTTCTAGCCTTAGCAGAACGGCAGTTGATTGTCATGGCTTTCCTCCAGTGAGCTCAGTACTCAGTCATTCAGAATAAATGTACAAGGGTGCAGATACTGTCTGTATTAAAACGAAATAGGGAAAAATACTGTTCTTTCCCTAAAATTTACAATAATTCTCCCACGTTAAGATTAGGGAATCAAATAAATGAACTTTTTTCTAACCCTGGCCAAGGACTTGGACAACAGCACTGTCCCCAGAATCCACAACTACCTCTGTTTTATATTTTGGTGGCAGAGTTTTGGCCTGGGCATCTTCTCTCATGCCCAACCTTGCTGCCTGAGGCTTAAAGAAGCTGGGCCCAGGTCTGTTCCCCAGAACTTGTCCCCAGGGCTGGTCCCGAAACCTGGTCCCCAGACCTGCTCCCCTGATCTGATCCCCAGATTAGTGTAGCCTGTCCTCTTCCTATAGCTAGAGACCTGGGTTAACCAAAGTTGTAGTGTTTCCTGACCCATGTAATTCCATATTAACCATAACCTTCAGTCAGTCAGGTTCAGCGACTAAATCCAGAGATGTGCTGAGTTTGTAGGCTACCTGAACACTCAAAAAATCCTCATACGACTCCTTGTCCTGTATCTAGTAGGCAGCCCTTCTTACTCAGCTCAGAAAGAATCCGTCTGTTAAACAACTCCCCAGCTCCACATCAGCTCTACGGGTGCTGTGGAATTACAGTTTCAGTGAACCAATGCATCCAGGCTTAAAATGTATTATTAGGAGGATTTGCAATGACTTCTTAATATCCAGAGGAATTCTGCCTTCTAGAATTATGTGGCTGAATATTTCTTTTTTGGGACCTGCAGGCTACCTGTTGGCAGCATGTTACCCTGAAGTGGAGCTTTTAAACAGCCAATTAACCTCCACAGGGCAGTCAGCATCATGCCCACAAGAGGATACCTGGAAGGTGAATAACATTTGTTTCACAGGTAACGAGGAGTGGTTGCAGCCATTACAACCACAGTGGCCAAGTGTTAGGCTCACCCATCTGTTATTGTCTCTTTTATTTTTTTTTTTCCCCTGATTCCCTCTATGTTTTACAGGAGGTTTCAGAACAAGGTAGCAAAAGTCTTCAGCAATGGCAACGGAGCTGCTGGGTAGGGATGGCCCAGAGGCAAACACTGGGATATGACCCCTAAAATGTGGGGAAGGGAATTATGAAGGCACCCACGTGAGACTTTGAAGATATAGCAGTGCTCCCTAGTCACTGCTATTCCAATCAGACATGCAATGTTCTTAGTTTCACACTGCCCTCCTCCTCAGCCTGATATTTAGACCTCTACGTCATGCCTCCAAAAGCAAAGTCTTTGGGGCTGAGCCACTCTCCATTACCTCAAAGCCTCAAGCAAACACCTCTGCCCCCCACGCAAAACTGGAGAGCACATACACCCTCTGCTTCTGCAGCACTTTGGGATCCCCGGGTGGTTTGGGATCCCACACCCATGTAGTCAGCAGTTTCCTGTGATCCCACCCACTGGGGAGAAGCACAGAAGTACCTGCCTTGGTGCAAACACAAAACACGGACCAGAAAGACATGGCTTCCCCTGTCTGAATGTGCTCTGCTTGCCAGACATGAACCCGTCTGCAGCTGGAGGTGATGGCTTTCTTGCAGGAGATATGAGCAGCAGCTCCTGAAAATGGGGATGGAATTGCTCTGTAAAGACCTGGGAGGCTGTGTTGTGCATCTTCCTGAGGCTGGCCTCTTCATTTCTGCTACTGTTTATAAGGAAGGATCACGTTTGCGGAAACAAGACTATGCAGCTCCTTTAATCTTTCTGGGGATTACTCAGTGGCTCTGCCTCAGGAACATAAGGAGAGACAGTTCTGGGGAAATCATATAGAAAATATGTGGTGAGTGGGTTATTAAAGGAAAGGCCTGATTGCCATAGGGGAGTCAATGTAGTGCATGTGGTATATAACTTTATAAATAATGCATCCTGCTGCCATAGGTACAAACGGGAACATTGCACGGGGAATAGGACTGATGCCATCTCACACACCAGCACACAATCCAAGCAGGCAGCTATGTCTCCAATAACAGGACAATTTTTTTTTTTCCTCACATGCTACGTGGCAGACATGGTTATGGGCTATCGGCACACATTGACTTCCAAGCTCAAAGGCCTGTTTGGTTTGGGAGGAAGATTTAAATGTTCCCAGCTCAGGTTATGTAGAGTCCTGGGAAGATCAAAGCAGTCAAGCTATAAAGAGTGTTGGTTTGGGTTCCCTCTGTTCCTGTGGAGTCTGAAACATGGTGCTGTTATAAAATTTTCAGTTTATGGCCCCTTCTGCCTCAGGGGTTTCACTAAAGCAAGTTACCCTATATACAGACATTGCCCCCATGGTTGCGTTCCCTCTCTGATGTAACCTGCAAGGCTCATGCTTTTTGCTGCTACTCAGGGTGGGAAACTGCGGTCTGAGAGGGATATTTAGCTTTCAGAGAGCAGTCAGACTGGTTTGTTACATGTCCCCATACATCGCCAAATTTCACTTTAAGTAAGACAATTGGTAGGGTTTCCTAAAGAGCTGTCATCATGCTATTTTGTCAAACCCAAGCTTTGGTCCATGATCATTTGAGCCTGTTAAGACCCCTTTAGCCACAAAATCTGAAGGTGACCTTTAAGCATTGCACCCCTTCCTGCTCTATGTGAGCTCTGAAGACCAGTTTCCATATACTACAGAAACAACAGGACCTTCGCCCTCGCCAAAAACTCTTGCCTACCATCAGCAGAGCTCCTGGCCACCTTGAAAATGTGAAAACAGACAAAGCTGTTCATGCCACATTATAACAACACTCCTAAGCCATGTGCATACTTTACACAATAGTTATACACCTGCAGGAGCATCCTGAAGATGTGAGTAATGCCTTCCACAGAGACCCAAGCACTTCTACACGTTCTCCTTGACCCTTTGTTCTGCCTTGTGTAAGTCCCACTCACTGGAAAGAGTTTTAAGTTCTGTAGTGGTTCTCTATGCTTATAGCGCTGACCTTTATCAGATAACCACTTGAGATTATTCTGAGGCTCCTCTTTGGTAGCTTGCCCCTGATATCCATGACAGAAGTCCAGCCTGGAAGAGCAATGTTGCTCATGGTGGTAGCTAGACCTCCACACCAGAGACTTCCTTCTGAATAGATTGCCATGTTTATTCATTTTCTGTTCTGTTCTGGGTATTCCCATGTGTTTTCCCTAGTATTTCAGATCAAGTGCCCCACACTTGCCACACCATTTCAGATTCAGATTGAGTTTTTTTTTTTCTTTTTTTTCAGAAATGAAGGCAGAGTATGGTTTGGCAATTAAAGGAGCATTCACAAAAAGTGTGAATTTCTCAGCACATGTTCATCTGCCAAATCACTAATATCAATGCTGACCAAAATAGGTGCACAGGGGAAGAAAAAGAACAACTTGGAAGTTCCATTCCTACTTCTGTCTCCATGCTGGTTAAACCATCAAATCTTTCTTACAGTGCAATGACTCTAAGACAGCAAATGAATAAAAAGGCATTTCTAGGAGAGGGGGAGCTAAAAAGCATCCAGAGTGACAAGTTCCTCATTTCCATAAGTCATTTCCTTACTGAGAATTTGGAGCTCCAAAACAAGTACCCATTGGTGATGAAAGTGAGGGTAATAAACGCTGCCACGTAACCTTGGCTGTTCCCTGCACACTGCAGTTACCCAGAAGCCCAGCCACCTAACATAAAAGGAAACTATCCACTTTAATTAGCAGAGCAATCAAAAGGCTCTTACACAGGAAAGCATTTATCACCAAATAGAAAATGAATGATACTTTAAAATTAGAATATGCAGAATTTGTAGCCAAAGGCACTCAGGAGAAAAAGAGCTTTGCACCAAACCATACTGGGATTTTTTTGGCTTCAGTCTAATGAACTTTCACAATAGATATCAAATTCTGTCTGGCAGCACATTTTAGCAAAGGGGCTGATTTTCAGAAATACTCAGTAGCCCTCACCAGCGTCAGAAGGAGGAGACGAGCATTTAGGAAACCCTTATTAACCTGTATTCAGACCTCAGTGCCGGATCCATGGGAGTTTGTGAAAAACTCTTGATTTATACTTTCAAATACAGTACAAACAAACAACAGGATTTTTTATATTTTATTTTATTTTAGTTGTTCATGCTGATGAAGACTTTATTTTATCCCACCTACAGCCAAAAATGCCTCTCAGGGCAGGAACCAGACAACAGTGTATTTCATTATCGGCAGGATGAGCAAAGCCTGAATTGGAAGAAGAGGACAATTTTCTCTGAGTCTTCGCTATATTTAATGAAGCAATTGAAATGCTCAAAAATAAAGAAAAGTTGAGAGATAAAAATACCTTCCTGTCACCTTGGGAGCTCACAGGGATTTTGAAGTATGGGAAATCAGAAAAGTTCTGAAGACAGTAGAAGATGCTGTCACTAAGTGGTCAGTCTTCCTAGAGCTAATTAAAATGTAAAATACAGAATTTTTCATTATGTTTACAAATCTCATCTTGCGAGGAATCTGAAAGACGAGAGGATGGAGGTGTAGCTCAGCCAAAATGCATCCTACCAAGGAAGTTCCATAATTGCTGCAAAAAGGCAACTGTAAGTCAGCCTGCTACAAACTCCCAAGTACAGATGGGATTATTTGATTGTAACATTTCAAAATGCACAAGCTTCTGTTCATATGAACACAAATTACGCAAGCCGTCTTAGGTCTGCAAAGTTAGGATCCCACAAGCGGCAGCCAGAGAAAAGTCAGTTTGAATGCTAAGTAAGGCCATAATGACAGATTTACTCACGGTAGCTACTCAGCCATTTGAAGTATAGAGAGCATAAAGGGAATGAGACAGGGTGTGAGCCCTGATAATCAGGAGGGAGGCAAATCAGGAAGCCAATCCATATTCAGCCTGTTTGTTTCTGCTTTCTTCAAAGGCCCTCCTCTAGTTAAGAAGATCTGTGATTTTATAGACCCACTGGAGTTGCCATTGTCTGCAGACTGCAACTGCTAGGGCCTGGCTTGAGATATACAAAGATTGCTTTGAACTGGGAATGTAAGATGGGTCCCCAGTCTATTGCTCCAGCCACATATTCTGCAGAAATAACAGTTCTAGCTGTGGTCAAGGGATATTGGTGCCCTTGGCTACTGGTGAAGTCTCTCAGTTCTTTTGGCTATTGCTATAAGCAGGCACTTGCATGACTTAGCTACAAGGGACTTGCTGGCTCAGAAAGAGGTAACACAGAATAGTGCAAACAAGGAAACCACTGTCTGACAACGAGAAGGTCCTTGTCTGAACCCAGCCTCACTTCACATCTCTATGCAATGAGGCAACCCTAATTCCATCTACTTCCAGTTGGCACTTGCCTTTTGAGTTTGGAATTCAGGTTGTTCTGCGCTTCAAAGACACAATAACTAGCAAGATAATTCTTGAAGGTCTAAGCACTAAAGAATTAAATTTGTCTGTGGAGATTTTCAAAGCACCTAATAAAACTTGTTTATTACCCCCTTGTTTACTTAAAAACCTCTCTTAAGTCTGAAGCACCCTTGGATATCGCAGTACCAGGGTCAACAAATATATGCATAGAATAATCTAAAGCATCTGTTCTTACATTTTGGTGGAACAATGACCAATCACCTCATAGTTCAGTGGAAGATTTGAATAACTTTGTTCACCTTGTTTAAGAAATGTGGCTCATCTATTAGCTGGCAGCAGTCATAAGCCAAGGTCCTATACTGGAGTAGGGAGAGAAGTGCCTGGTAGAGCCTTGTTGATAGAGTCCAGTGCCATCTGCCAGGAATGGCCTCAGAATAGCTCAGGATGTAAAATCCATTACCATTTTTCCATCCATGGTTTTGATGGAAGTCAAGCTGGAAGATGCCTTGTGGGTGGTCATATCCTACTGCTGATCTTTATCATTTCCAGAACTAGATTTAAATATCCCAAACAGTAGAGCTTCCACTGGAAATCATTCTATAGCATAAGAGATCTGCCTGTTAAGAAGTAGCCCTGATTTCTAGGCTGCTGTTCCTTTGGCCCAGTCTTACTCTTTGTTAGATAGTCCTATAAACACCAAGGTTTGGACATCTTGCATAATGTGAGATGCCTGATCTCTATCTGAACAGTCTGGCTTGACTATACAGCACTGGGCAACACACATTAATGCACCAACAGGGGTATGGTGGTCTGCCCAAGCTCATTAGGCCTCCATCTCAGTTGCAGTCACATCTCTTGGTATAGGAACTCTATGTCCTTCTAAACTTCTAATCTCTGCCTTAATAAAGTCACCAAGGTTATTGGTATAGAGACAGTACAAAGAGCATACCTGAGTTCTTTTTTTTCTTTTCTTTTGTGTCTTTGTATAGGCCTCCAGAAGAAACAAACAATTGTAGCTTGAATGATTTCTACCTCATTGTAAAGTGTTGCATGCATCTCCATGGTGAGTTTGCACTGATTTGATAGTAGCCTGAAAATAAAGAAAATAGAAACCCATGAGAGCAATATTTAAAAAGTGCATAGGTTAAAAACAGTTGTGGAAATAGTAGGCTGTCTATTTATGGCCTAAAAAGAAACATTGAGGTTCTGATGATGGTTTACATAAATGGAAAGGAGAAGAGAAAGACAGTTTTAAGAGAGGACTGGAGGTAGGTGGTGCTGGAGGAAAGGTTGAGTTGCCCATATACACAGATGAACTACAGGTAACTGTGATCCTGGGAATTGGGCACCTCCTGACACCCCTGAGTGCCTAGCCCTTGAGCTAGACCTGGGCAGAGGACTTGATTAGGAGCAGTTGCATCTAACCTATGTTTGCCTTGGAACCTACAGTTTCTCAACAGGGATGGTGAAGGAACACAACTCTGAGAAGTGTATCTGGGGTTTTTCCCAGAGATAGCAGTAGGTCTAACAAAAAAATTGTCACCACTCCCTCCCCCTTCTGACTTGACTGCACTAAATTCTTGTCTGGAGATTGGTTCAAGATATGAGCAAATCTATCTTGGCTCTATATCAATCTGAGCTTGTCACACTCAGGTCCTCTTATACTCACTGCCAATCCAGATGGTAGAGCCAAGGGAGCCCAGGACACTCTTCACTTAATCTTCATCTTAATGCTGGTCAGAAGAACCCCATTTACAAAGGTTTACTTCTCTCTCTTCCATTATGCATGGTGACTGGCTCAAGGGGGACATCAACAATGCAGACTACTGCAAAGGTAGTTTGGGTGAGCTTCATCTTTCTGTCTCCTTGGAAGTAGATTTAGGAAAGGATGGAGTATGGAGGTTTTAGGAATAAGTTCCAGGCAGGAAGGAGAAAAGGAAAGTTAATAAAACCAGCTCCACTTTTTAAAATCCTGGCATTGTGTTTGCATTTCAGCCTTGGGTCAAGGTTTTGGACCCCTTTAGCATTGCTTTTGAGAAAGCTCAAGAGCTGAAACAAGAGATTTATACAGAAATGAATAAATGATGATTTATTAAAGGTATTTACTCTGCAGGCAGATGCAGTTGGTCAAGAGTGGTGAGGAACATGTTGTTCATTGGTTTCAACAACTCTAAGATCAAAAGGATTTGGTCTTACCTCCCACAGAATGTAGGCTGGAGAACCTTACTGCTGGAACCATGCTTCAGGCTCTTAACTTGAAGCTGATTTGGAGCACATTATCTATGTACACATCCAGACTTGATTTACAGATGTCAAATGATGGGGAATTTAGGTCAGTTGTTCCAGGAGCTGAACATCTTTACGGTTAAGTGTGTGTTCTGATTTTCAGGTTGAATTTTGAGAGATTCATTTTCCACCTACTAGATGTCATTGTGGGGAGGGAAAATCCACTCTACCCCTAATATGAGATGTAAACATGTAGCCCACTGTACTAAAGCTCCTTGGAGTAACTCTCCTCATGACAGAAGACTTACTGCACCTTGAAAGTGAAATGGCCCACCTTGTACTTACTGAGCCAGGATTGCTAATGCACTCTGTACCTTTCTGTGCAACAGCTTCCCCAGGTAGCCTTTAATCTGCAAGATGAAAGAGCCTTCTCATAGTGTATCAGGAAATTTACCTGCACACTGTGATTAAGTCTGGCTTAAATTTCTGTTTGTTAAGTTAAACAGAATAAACATTTCTCTCCCTCCCTCCCCGCTTATGGCTAGCACAGAAGCTATGGGATGTTCCAAATCCCAGAAAACCCTGATCGTTTTCTGTCCCAAAGGCATCTAGTTCTTTCTTCCTTAAGTCAGAAATTGCTAAAGAAGTACATTTTAAGATATACTGCAGACAGGGATTATTTTTTTTTTCTACACTACATAAAATAAGGAGACATGAACAGAATGTCTATTAGGAACCCATCTAATATGAAAGCATAAAATTCTTCTTGTTGTTAAACACTTATAAGATCCTGTAGGATCACAGGCTATTTACTCTGACATCTCTGTAAAAGTTGCTGAAGCTGCCAACATTTTTTAAAAAAATAAAAAAACTGCAGAAAGAGTGTCTTAAGGGACTTCTCCAATGATAGTTCTTTATTTATGACTCCATTTAAAAAATTTAACTCAGCGCATTTGTTTGCTTATGATGGGACTGGCTTTTCCCCATCCCACATGCCTTTGTAGGGGAACAAAGGAGTGCCAAGAGCTAGCCCTATAGCAAGCAGCCCTGTGGGACATGTTAGTGCTCTCTCTCCAGCATTTTTCCCATTACACCCAGGGCGGGGAGAAAGTCACAGCTTGGCATACAGGAAGCCAAGAGGAAATGAATTCCTTGGGCTGACCTTGGGGGCTCATGCTTGTGACAAGTGAAACATCATCGAGCGGACCCTTATGGGCAAGGCCAACATTCAGCATCGGCGGGCTCTGGGATAAATTGCTACAAGGCAAACAACCCCAGTCACAGCCTGCAAACCCAACAGGGAGCAAACCCAGGTGCTTCCAGCATCCCCATCACCCCAGAAGTGACACCTCCTTTTCAGTCCCACACTGCCATGGATGCAGACCGCCACCACAGCCACAAACAGAGGACTGCCTCTTCTCCTTGTCCCCGAGAGGAAAAACCTCAGGCCATTCGAGCGGTCATAGAGCTAAAATTTAGTCTGAAAGCCAAAAACAAGCCAATTTGGAACAGTGAACAGAAGAGCTATCCTGATTTGGTCAGCATGCAGCAGATCACTGCGACCTGCACCCACTCAGATTTCCACATCAACTACCAGCACTGAAAGGACCAACTGCGTCCATCATTTGGTGTTGGAATTGTCCCGAGATGCTCAAACAGAGAAGAACCAAAGCTTGTTGTTAGATCTTCCTATACCTCAATACCCCTGCAGTTTGTGGTAGTAAATGGGTGCAAGTTTTCTGAACTAAAGATGGAGTGAGAAGGTTTTGAACGCACTGGATTTGTGCCTGGCTGCAGGACTGGATTGTGTTAGGGATACTTCACAGAGCTTTAAAAGGGATTGTGTAAGGGCAGCCATGCCTCTCCGAAAAATAAATGTCTCTCCAGCCCGAGCTTTGTTTCCCCATTGTCTCCCTTCAGCAGCCCAGTAATCCCACTGTTTCACTGTTTTGCTTTGTCCTATTCAGAAGGACCCCCCTTACACAATGAGAACCCTTTGGCACAGGCGAAACATCGGGGGTGTTGAGCTGTGAAGAGCTGTGTCAGTTGTAAGCCTGTTCAGAAGTAGTGTGGGTTTTTTGTCCCCAGAACTGGATAGAAACAGGGGAAGAAAAAGAAGGAAAAGAAAAAAAAAGGAAAAAAAAAAAAAGGTAGGGGTCAGAGGACTATGCACAGACCTCCTGAAGTCTCTGTGATTGTAGGAATGTTCCATTTCCAGGTGCTGTTTGCGAGTGCAGCTGCAAATATCCTGATGCCAGCTGGAAATCCCAGTGCTCTCCTCCATGGGCAGTGTATGGCCAGGCAGATGCCTCCAGGGCTTCCAAACCCCCAGCTTCAGGGACTGGAGAAGGCTAAGCCCTCCTATGGGCTCTCAGAGCTGGACATGTTATCACCAACAAGAACATCAGCACAGGATGCCCCTTTTCCATCCATCCTCACTGTGTTTTCGCCACTCACAGACTGAATGTGAAGCTTGAACATCTCAGAGCAACACTGATTTCCCATGCTGGAATAAATCTGTGCAGTGGCTTTTGCAGAGCAGCAGGGCCCAAGCCGAGGGGCTGTTTGGTTGTCCCTATTTGTGAATGGCAGAAATTGGTATTCATCTCTCCAGGCAGGTTTCTGAAATGCATACTGTCCTTTAACTGATTCCTTAATATTTAATATCATGGTAGGATGAAGTCTGATTTTATGGTTAAAAATGTCAATTTTCACAGCTGATTGAGCTTGTTTAAATGGCAAGCAGTTTACTTGTATTGAAAACCATATAAACAGATCAACTTATTTACTGACATTAAAAGAAGAGGGTACTTTATACTCCAAAGCCATTCAGTTTTGAAACTGAAAATGAGCTCAGATGACTAAGTTCATTTTGCAGTTTCCCCCCAACGGCAGATTGATTGTAGTTTATAAAACAAGCCCATATATCTGGCAGCAAAAGGAATTGCTTAAGATGCTAAGCCACCCTTTCAAAAGTTCCCTATAATTAATTATTAGCTGCTTGCAAGTCCATTCTGTTTTTCGTTTTGTTTGTATTATTTTGATGGTGACTATAATGTACATATGATGAGAAAAGCAGCATCTTGTAAACATACAAATAAATCTTAAGACTTTAAGCAGGATTAAGCAAGCTAAAAGAGAAAAAAAGAAAAAAGAAAAAAGAAAAAAAAAACATCCTGAAAACCAGATGCGTGGAATCACAAAAATCAGCTTTGTTAATGCTTTCCTAACTCTGAAGCCAATTAAAGCATTCATGGACGTGAAGGAACCAAGATTCGCAATGGCACAGATTTCCTCTGCCTCTTCTTAAAAATAGCTGCAACATTTAGACCGATGTCTGCGCTATTAAAATATATATACACTTTATTTTGATTCAAGAGAAACAGGGAATAGAAAGTGGCTTAGACATGGATATTAAGTCCCCTGCCTCATTAGTGGGTCAAAGGACTAGATCCTATGAGCAGTTCTGCTTGGATGAGGAGCTCAGTTTGAAATCTATCCATTAGAGGGCAATGCACTATCCACAGTGACATCCCGGAGACAGAGAACAGCAGCAGGAGTTTGAGGAGGGGGCAAGAGAAGGGCAGAAGTGACAGCTGAAGAGCAAAAGCAAGAATTAGGTCTGTGCTTTGGGTGGTGCCTGGAAGATGCTCTGGAAGACGCATGATGCGAGGCAATAGCAAACACAGAGAGAGGGAGGGTAACGTGGAGCACTGGAGCCCTGGCAACATCAGGCTGATGGGATCTACAGGTTTGTACTTAAAGGATAACAGCCCAAGAGGGTAATTCTTTACAGGCCAGTCATCATCACCGGCTGGGTGTCCCTACATGCAGTGTCCTTGGGCGGTGACCAGTGGGAACCATTGGTTCGACTGATCTATGCGATGGGTTGGTAATATCAAAAATGCCTTAAAAATTTGAGCTTGCAAAGGGAATCACAGTTTTTCTCTGAATGCTGTGAACACAATGAAACAATTTCCTTTCTACCAAATCATGCACAGGGGCGTGGTGTTTTTAAGGAGCCCTTCCCATATTTGCCCCCAAGGCAACCACTGACCTTACCATCCAAGGCAACCCCTATGGCATCCCGCAAGGACATCAGTTCCCCACCTCCTGCCCTCTGTACTGACAGATCTACTCCTTTGGAGGCTTTTCTGGGGGTACACCCGAGGTCAGGGAATCACTGCCTTCCTCCCTGTTACACCTGGAGACCCCCTGGTGCCACCCATGCCATGAGATACCGTCTCAAACCCCAGCCTGGCGACATCAGCACTGTCCCCGTGAGCATCCTCTCCAGCAGCTGGCAGGGCTGCTCCCAGCGGGATGTGGCCTCCCTGTTTTTCAGAAGAAGAAATTTTGTCCAGGCGGGTGCTAGGGGGGCAGTGCCAGCTGGCCTGAAGATCAGAGAATGGATGGAGGGAAGCCTGCTTTTGCTGGTTCAGGGATGTGCTGGCTGGGAGCAAAGGAGCTGCGCTGTAATTCTTGCTTACCGACCACCTCTTTGTTGCAAAGAGCCTTGAATGATGGTGAAGAAATTGTGCAGTGAAGAGCGAATGAAGAAGGCACTTGGATATCACCATGACTGCTGCTTTTGAGAGAAGAGTAATTTGTCTAATATACAATCTGTCATCCTCCATTCATGCTGAAAAAGTGAGGAGCTGCTGGAAACTAACCACACATATGGTGACATGGCTTCATCATTAGCTTGGGTAGGAGACAAATCTCCCTACATTGCTCTGGCATGCTGCATTGGAAACGCATCTCTCAGGCTTGTGTTAAAGGCTGGCCAAGACGGACCCTTCTTCCCACCTGCTCTGCCTCACAGGCTGTGTTGTCACCACACAGCATCCACCAGCAAGTAAATGTTTCTCCTAACTCAGAGCAACTTATCGGTGGTAAAGTTAACTGGCTATGCTCCCCAAGCCATATATTCAACGATGCAAAACCCAATATATATAGATATATACCAACAATTTTAGCTGACTCTTCCCTAAATCAAAATAGACACCAGAAGAGGTATATTCTGCAATGTTTCAGAGTGTTCAAAAATTGCCTTCTGGGTGGGTATGGGTGTTTCCTCTTCCTCTTTTACTAGAAAGTTTTTTTCTAAAAGCTGCCTCCAACTGGGGCTCATTCTTCTTACTGGGATTTCCACAGGCTACATTTTGCAGGGCCAAGGAGTTCAAGATCTATTGATTGCAATAATAATAATAATTAAATAGCTGCTAATTCAATTACCATGTTTAATAATGATAACAATAGCCTGCAAATTATCATTTCAGGTCCCTCCCTACATTGATGAAAATATTATGGCAACCCTTCTCAGGACACTTAAGGGGTCCTGCAGAAATATTAAGAGGAAGAGAGGTCTGGGTCTTCCTGATGGCATCAAAATGTTCGGTCCCACTGGACAGAGATTTAGATGCACCATTTTTGGGCTGGCTGATATCAGCCCAGTTATTCCAGATTTACACCAGTGCAGCTGGGAGCAGAGTCAGGCTGGGAAATTTTAGCAGAGCATATAAAACAGTGGCGCATCCACCTGACATACCCTGAGCCTTCACATCAATATTTATTCCCAGCCCTTCTCCCTTCCCCTGGGCATTTAGATGTACGGCCAACCCCTGCTGAAAAATTTTATTTGTATTGCACGTAGCCGAAACAAGTGTATGCTAAGTGAGGAATGGTGGTGTGTTTGAATGCATGCCATCTCCAAGGGCCTTCTGCCCATCATGGTGGGGCTGGCTCCTCTTGCCACTTCTGGCTGCAGTCCCAAGGGAGGCTGTGATGCAGCAGGAACAAAAATGCTTACCCGATGATCCCATCACATCCCTCTGCCAGAGCCAGCAACTAATTTTTAACAGGCCCATGGGATGAAGACCTCAGAGGAGACCCTTTTGGAGGGCTAGTTGGCTGCTAGCTCTGTGGCCATTAGTTTTTTGCCTCCAACATGGGCCACAGGAAAGGTGTGAGCGCACAAGCTAAATGATTTCCAGGACTAAATGAATGATGCTTTTTGCAATAAAAGACCACTGAAGAGACATAATGTGGTAAAAGAGCATCATTTTTCCATCCCCTCAGCCTTCCCCTAGTCTCTCCTCTTTCCCAAGGCCCAGGGCAGCAGGCAGGCTTTGCTGCTTGCCTGTGACAACCAGGTCTCAAGTCATTACCACACGCTGCCAGGTCCAAGGAGCCGGCTCGCATAAGTAAATTGTGGATGAATTTTTATTTCCCTGATGCAGAGGCAGGTTTCTCTTTATGCTAATCCCTCGTGCTTCAGGATGTCACAGAGCACGGGAAGCACAATATCATGCTTTATGAGTACGATCTGTCTGCAGATGCAGTACCACTTCCCTCTCCATCTTACCTGCCACAGCCAGCTAGGGATCATAAATACACCCCTAATGCCACAATTAGCATACGCTCTTGAAAGAAAATTGTGCTTGTAGCAAGAGTCCCCAAGGGCCAATACCAACAGAGAGACATTACAGAGCAGAAACCGGAGATCAGGGCTGAGCTTTTATGTCTGTGCTCCCGCGCTTGGCAGGTCTCTGAGAGATTGCTCCTGCCTTTATCAGGAACAGGCAATGCAAGAGGACTGCACGTGCTAGCCCTGCTTTGACTTATGTTCACACCATCTTTTTGATGGGGCAGTAACCAATGCCAGGCTTTCATCTCCCCACTTCACTAAATTATTCTGGCTGAATAGCTGGAAAAAGAAAAAAAAATAAAAAATAAAAAGAAGAAGAAAAAAACCAATGACCTAATATTAAGCTTCATTTTTCTTTTTGCTCTTCTCCATCAGTTTTCTAAGCTGCTCCTGGCAAAGGGGACTAGCTCTCTTGCCAGCTCTGATGGGATAGATTGACAGAGTTCCTGCACAAAGCAGAAGGACAGATGAAGGAGACTATTTAGAAAGCAAAGGTAATGAACAAGGCCTGCCTCTTTGATTTGCATGTTTGTCTTATCAAAGCTGGTCCCCAACTTTCAGGGACTTGCACGCCTTTTTTCCTAGGAGTAGAGTTAAGCACCTGCTTAGGGGGTTGCAGCAGGGTACAGTGCTCTGCAGACTCTCCAGAGCAGGCTCAAAAGAGCATGGGTTTGTCTACTGCCTTCTCTAATAAGTCTTTGATCTTACCGAGTCTTCTAATGGGATCCAATTGCAGCCGTAATCATAAATAAGTGAAAAACATAAAATAGGTAACAAAAGCAGCACAAATGTGTTGCCACTTGAAGATTTTGAATTCCTCCCTTGCCCAGCGTGGTCCACAGAAGTAAATGGAAGCAGCGGACCTGCTGAGGAGGAATACTGACATTTTGTGGCAGCTGATCTGCAATGCGATGGGAAGGCTGGGGGGCAGTGGGGACAAATTTTCACTTTATATTCTGCTCAAATGAGACAAAGATTACAGTTAGGAGTCAAGCGCTATCAAATTATTTATCGAATTCTGTTGGGGTGGAGAGGGTATTTGCTCTTTTTTTTCCAGAAAAAAATATCGATTTTAAGGATGGCTTTGATATCAATTAGGCTCAACATGAGAGACAGGCAGTCACTTTGTATAGGGAATTTAATTAGAAGCTCTGTACTTAGTCAGAAGAGTGTTCTAAGGATAAAATTGTTTTCCCCCTTTGGGTCAATTTTCTGTTATGTTTGTATAATGCAATTAAAGAAGAACCCATGCCAAGCAATACTTACGTCTGGTATAAAGCCGTCCATACATAATGACTGGCTCCTTGGACTTCCAGTAGATAAACAAGTGTTAGCCGCATCTGGATTTTGTTGTCTTTGCCACAAAAACTCGTCTTTATGGGTGCACACCTCTGATAAGGCTCTGTAAAGGCCAAGCAAGGGTAGAAGCAAAGAAACGAAGGGTGGTATTTCAAAAATCTGTTTCCTCTTGGAAAATTGGAAGTAGCAACTGACTTGACCTAGAGCTGTTCAAGTTCATAGGTGGTTACTAATGAGAAGTCTGTGTCAGTGCTTGTAAGATTAGTCCTTAGTATAACAGCATGTAAACTAGCAGCTTTTTGTGAACGAGCTCCAAGGGACACAGAGCTAATGTCCACCAGCCATCCTGGAGCTGAATCGTTAACACTGGTTGATGAAAGCCTCGCATGGAGCTGGATGCCAGCCCAAGGCTCCCCATCACTTCAGTGGGCTTTGGGGCATCGGTGGTGTGGTTTTCCCCAGGAAGAAGCCTGGGAAGGATCACAGAGACCTGCTGGCATGAGGCTGAACAGAGAATAAGCCAGAGCCAGCCTCAGAGCATCCTGAGGTCTGCACATGCTGCAGTCCTGTGACTCGCCACAGCCTCCAGTTGGCACTCCAAATACGAACAAGTGGATTTTTCCCTCAATTTATTTATATGCATGGGAGGTTGGGGCTGTGTTTATGATTCCGAACAAAGTTTTGAATACAGCTAGTTTCCTTTCTGTAAATTATATTCCGTTTTCAAATACATGTATCTGTCACAGCCATTTTAACTCCTAATTAGAGAGGCAACAACTGCCTTTAAGCCTGCCCAGGTGGGAAAGCATCTGCAGAGTCTCTGAAGCCCCCCTGATTTTCTGGAAAAAAAAAACATGATCTGCTAATTTTTGCTCATCATAGGATGAAACCCCAAGCTATTTCTGCTGTAGGGCCGGATACCCAGAAAAAAAACTCAGCCTGGCTCTGGATCTACTCCCATGGATGCTGGTGGCAGGCCCTTCATCTGAGCTGAGCTAGAGCAACATCTCAGAATAACTGAAAATCCCAGCCGCAACTTCAGAGGAAAAGTGCAAAGCCAAACATGCACAGGAAAGAAGCCAAAAGAAATTGGCATTGTGGAGGATGATTCCTGCCTTATACATTGCAGTGGTGGGTACTAGGGAAAATAAATACATAAGACAGATATGTAAACAGCTAGGAGAGTTACAGAGACAGACGTATACGTACACAGGGCTGATGCCAAACCTGCTAAGTCAATGAAAAGCCACAGACGGATGTAGCAGATGACTCCAGAGCAGGTATAGATAATGTGGGGGGACAGGAGAAAAGACCCTGCTCAAAATCAACCTATGGCATACATGTAGGTGCTCAGAAGACTGGAGCAGACTACTGAGCCCCTCAGAATGATGCACAAACATCTCTTGTATCCACTCATCCTCTTGCTGTAGCACGTGCAGTCTTTACACATCCTTCCAGTAGGGCAGAGCCCACACGAGGCTCCTGCATCACTCAAACCCTCCCCACATGCAGATCCTCTGTGCCGGAGAGCTTCACTCAGACCAAGTTTATTTCACAAGATAAAGCCGGCATATACTTGCTCTGATGTAATTATGTTTTTGCAGCAAGAGACTGCAAATCATTCAAAAGCACTCAGGTCTCACTTCTTAATGGTGCTCAAGATTTCAGGGGCTGGTACGTACCTAAATACCGTGGGGGTTGTTCATAGCCCATGTCTTCTTCTCCTCCTCCAGCAGTGTTTTTCAGCCTGTGCTGCACCAACCCCTTTCCCCCGCTGTTACGGCAGCAACAAGTTTCTGGACCCTTTGCACCCATCAAAGAACGTATGGAGGCTGTGACCCCACACGAGGCCCCGTGTTCCAAGTGATTTCTCACTTGAATGCCATATGGATATGCCAGCACATACAGTCTTTTTTTTTTTTCGTTCAATTTCCATCTGCTAAGAGGGAGCTAGAGTGTAGGGCTTTGCAAGTAGTAGATGAAAATGTTAAAAACCTGGGGAAAAAAAATGTTATTCAGGGAACATAAAAATTATTCTGTTCATTGGCTCTGGGTTTTATGTTGTATGAAAGGAAAATAGCTTTCCTTTTACTCTTGTACCCTGTTCTGTAAACCCCTCAGTCTATCAGAAGTGGTTGCCTTAGGGACACTCACAGGCATATGCAATTCCTTTGATTTTAGCAGGACTTTTCCAAATTTGCCCTTTTTGAGGGTTGAAATGTGGCCTCACCAACTTGTCCAGAAAACCACAGGCTGGCCTGTTGCTTTGGCTGCTCCAAACCTCTCAATTATTGACATTTTGATATGACTTTTGAGTCCCACAATGATTATTTGCACTCACTTAAGTTATTTCCCAAAAAACAAAAAACGGGCAGCCTGGCATTACAGACCTATGCCTTCCCATCATAACATGGAGCCCGCAGCAGCCCTAACCCTTGGTTTAATGATAGGCCACTTCTGGCACATGGTCAAATTGGTGGATCTAAAAGACGAAGTGACATACAGCATTGGTCTGGTAGGGGCTCAGTAGTTCAGAATTATTCACAGATTAAACCCATATCAGAAGTTGTTCTGCTAACCATGTATTTATTCTTCCCACAACTAGGGATATAATTTCCATCCTGCCCACTCCTGCCAGTTCATGGCAGTGCAGGTATGTGGCTGCTCAGCCTTGGATCTGTAGCAGGGGCTGATCTGGAGTTGCACAGACCTGACCTGGAAGCGTGGCTTTAGATTTGGGGCAGCCCTTCTTAGGTTGCACTCTCAGCATGTTAAGTCCCGGATATTTTGTAAAAGCAGAGTTATGGGAACAGAGGCAGCACCTGAAGGCATTTACAGCCATGTGCACTTAACTGGCCTTAGAAATGAAGGGAGGATGAGCAGATTTCTGATGACAGGCAATCTGCTGAGTGCAAAAGCGTGAGATGATCCCGTGCAACCCAGCCTGCTCTGTGGAGTGAAAATGCCCATTACTTACTGGAAAGAAGAGACTCATTTACCTAATCATCATATGCAGTTAAGACAGTAAGAAGGAGGTTGCACAAGACAAAACAGAGCATGGCAGAAACCCTCCCTTGTGAAAAGAAGTTCATCAGTATAAATGGAGCCTTGTGTACAGGCCTTCAGTGCATTTCAGCTGCTCACTTCAGTCAGAGCTAGATAAAAGGGAAAGCATCTCACTACCGGTAATCTTGGGAGCAAGTAATTCCGCATGACCCATCTCGGCGAAGACCATTGAGCATTATGGGCTCGTACTAGCTGGCATGTTACCCACCATAGGAAGCACCAGCCCAGTAGCCTCTTTGCAGTGGGACCCGCCCTACCTCTCCCTTTTTGCTGCCTAACACCTCCAGGAGCCGCCCAACTCCCCCTCTTGGCATGGGACATCCCACACTGAGGGATGGAGCTGCTGGTGCATGGATGCTCGCAGTGCTCAGGCTGCACCTCTACAACCATTTAGCCCAAAATTCGGACCCTTTCTGCTCCTTGAGCCTGAAGCAGCAGGAACAGGAGTACCCTCCTCATGGCAACTGGGAAGCAGCCACTGGGAAGGAAAGTCCCATAATGTTGCTTTATAGGGCACTTTTCTACCAGGCTCATGTAGTAATTTGTGCCCCATCTTTCTGCAGTCTGGTAAGAGCCCCTGCAGAGCCAGTGAAGGCCCCAGTGTCTCCAAGTGGTGCAGCAGCACCCCAAATCCAGCCTCCAGCAGAGCATTCTTCCCTGTACCCAGCACCCATGGAGGGCTCAGCCAGCAAGGACCACATTGAGGAGCCACGGGAGGGCTCTGCTCAGGTCCTGTCCAAGCCCACGCAAGTCAATGGGAGTTCTTCCATTAAATTAGGTCTCCAAGGCATATGCCTCAATGGCTCATGGCCTTGCAAATGGATTGCTTTCCTGTGCTGGCTACAGGAGGCCCAGCTAGCGCAGTTATTTCAAAAGATGCTGCTACAGGCATGATCTTAACATTTAATTACATAACATTTTAATAAGCGCTTGAGAGCATTTGAATATGTCTGCCACCCTTTCGGATTCTGCCAGGTTTGTTTCTCTTAAAAAAATAATTAAGCAAACACAGAGCAAACCAAGCTCTGTTTGTCTCCAGCTACTAAAGATCTCCTTAAATTTCCCCAATGGGTACAGGCTCTCTGCATCAGACAGATCCTCATTCACACTGGGGAGAAAATGGGGGAGAAGAAAAGACAGAGAAAAAAAAAAAAAAGAGGCTTATGTTTCTAAGATCACTACAGGCCAAATATTCTCAGGCACCCTGGCTTTTACAGAGAAATCCTTAACAGTGTAAAAATGGAAACACTTCAAAGATAAAATAAATAATTTAATAATAGTCTGCTTCTCCAAAGGGTTTTGAACAAGTTTTAGATTTGCCAGTGAATGTTTCCCTTAGGCAGTAGGCCAGTGGAAAAAAAAGGCGCAGTATGCCTCTTCTTTCATAAGATGCATTGTGCATTATTTTATTTTTTGATAAGGTCCCAGACCAATTCTTTTGTCTTTCACCCTCCCTTCACCTACATATATATATATATATATATAATCCTTTTTTTTCTTTTTTTTTTCTTTTTTTTTTTTTTAGATAATAAGCCAAAGATGGTGCAGATGCAAATGATCTCTTACATATACCACACACCAAAATAATTGCTGAAGTAGATCCAACACCATCCAGATTGCGTCTTTGCCTTTCTGGTTGCTTCATTTGCTATCATACACTGAGGAAAACCCCAAATACTCTAATGAAGTATGTGTAAAGGGAAACTATTTGAAGACCCCAGTTGCCTTTTGTGTAAGACTCCAGTATTTATAGGCAAACCTTTACAGTATTTATAAGCAAGACTCTACAGTATTTATAGGCTTGTAAGGAAAATGCACAAGACTAGACTGTGGCATTAGTGGTTGTAACATTCTTGATAAGTCAAAAGGCTCCGATTCTAGTAAGAAAATAATTTATTTGGCAATCACACAAACACTAGGAAGGATCTAACTGCATTAGTATCTTCTTAAAATTGGCCTCTACATGCTAACTAGTTTTATCTCAGTTTATACAACATTTCCTGTAATTATTTAAAAGGAGGAAAAAAAAAAGAAAAAGAAAAGAAAGAAAAAAGAAAGAAGAAAAAAAGAAAAAAGAAAAAAGAAAAAAGAAAAAAGAAAAAGAAAAAAGAAAAAAGAAAAAAGAAAAAAGAAAAAAGAAAAAAGAAAAAAAAAAGAAAAAAAAAGTAGTATGCCTAAGTAATTCAAAGTAATTCATTGCTGGATGTTGTGCTGAAGGATCTTGTCTTTTCTGGTAAGTCTTGCTTCCAGGAATTCCAGGACCCTGAGACCAGTAGGAAATCATGGGGCAAGGAGACCCACCCTTGGTAGAGGAGGATGAGGTTAGGGAACATTTAAAGTTTGGACATACAGAAGTCCATAGGAAGTCCTCCTGGAAGCCATTTTCAGACATATGAAGGACAAGAATGTGACTGGGAGTAGGCAGCATGGATTTATGAAGAGGTAATCGTGCCTGACCAACCTGATAGCCTTTTGCAATGAGGTGAGAGGTTTGGTGGATGAGGGGACTGTGGTGGATGTTGTTTATCACCATTTTAACACGGCTTATGACAGTGACTCACATAGCATCCCCATTGACAAAGTGATGAAGTACAGAGGCTGGGAGAAGTAGCTGACAGTGGTGCTGCCATCAAAGGGATGTCAACAGGCTGAAGAAATGGACCTACAGGGACCTTATGAAGTTCAGCAAAGGGAAATGCCAGCTCCTGCACCTGGGGAGGAAAACCCCAAGCAGCAGTACATGCTGGGGGCTGATCAGCTGGAAAGCAGCTTTGAAAAGAAGAATCTGGGGGTCTAAGTCAAACATAAGTCAGCAAAGAAAGCCCACAGCCTCCTGGGCTGCTTTAGGAGGAGCATCACTAGCAGGGCAAGGGAGGTGATCCTTCCCCTCTGCCCAGCACAGCTGAGACACATCTGTTGGGCTGGGTCCACTTCTGGGCTTCCCAGTTAAGAAAAGGATGGACATACTGGAGTGGGCCCATTGAATGATGGTGGCCAAATGATGATGAATGGAGTGGTGAGGAGAGGCTGCAAGAGCTGGGACTATTTAGCCTGGAGAAGGGCAGGTTCAGAGGGATCATATCAATGTGTATAAATATTTGATGGGTGATGTAAAATAGATGGACTCAGACTTATCCCAGTGCTATCCAGTGACAGGGCATCTTGGCAATGGGTATGAGCTGAAATACAGAAATTTTCATTTAAACTAAATATATATATATGTTTATGGTAAGGGTGGTCAAACACTGAAACAGGTTGCTGAGAGCTTGTGACATCTCCTTCTCTGGGAGGTATTCAAAACCCAGCTAGACAAGGTCCTGCACAACCTGCCCTTGCTGACCTTGCTCTGAGCAGGGGTGTTGGATCAGAGGGTCTCCAGGGGCAGCTCCCAGCCTCAGCACCTCAGTGATTTTGTGCTAGGTGGGGGTGCAAGGTCTGCATCCATCTTGGAGCACAACCTCACCAGGTTGGACATGGGGAGCCCTCACTAGGAGTGGATCGGCTGCTTCCGTGGTTATGAGCATTACAGGCTGTGGCACAGACTCCAGCAATGACAGCAGTAAAAGCAGTCTTTTCCAATGATTTCACCACCACTGTATTTGATTCTGTGGTTTTCCCATGTTATCCAACGCAGATGCCTGTGATTGCTTTTCTTGCTCCATTACCTTCTCCGTGTTAACTTCCTCGCATCCAGCAGCTTTTCTTGACCCAGGTGTGGGATGGAAGACACCTGGGAAGTAAAAATCATAAGTTAAATTATAATATATCCAAGTTCAGGGGTGATATTGAAGTCTATACTTTGGCCAAAAGAGTGACAGTGGGAGGGGAACAAAGCAAGAGAAGTGAGGAATGGTGAGCAATAGGTGAGACATCCCCCTTCTACTGCAATATTTCTTTCAGTTAGGTTTCCACGAGCAGCAGCATTATATGCAGCATTATACACATCACTTTTGATCAAGATTTGTGTGAATGGGATGCTGACAACCACACACGGGGTCTGACTCCTTTCTAGGGGATGCTAATGTAATGCAGGAGGACCCTCCTGCAGGCACGGGGGCTGTCAGAGCAGGGGGCCCACAGGCTTCATCCACAGCCACCTTGGGAAGGAAGAGGTTAGATTATGGCAAAAGGAAATGAGAGGGTTGGACTAAGAAGTTTGGGTAACTGCCTGACCCTCTTGAACCAGCACAAATCAAGGATTATTCTGTTGCCATCCGGTGAGTTATGTGGTTGTAAAACTGGTACGAGTGGAGAAACAGGCTTTACATCTTGCTGACGCTTTGTCAGTAAAAAAGCATTTTGAGTTATTTCACCTGTGTCACACTGATATTTACATCATATCCACTTCCTTGGACTTTCGCTGCTTCTATTTCCCTTTAAGGTATTCTATACAGACACACAATATTACCTTTAATGTGCAAGATCATCCTACTTTCAAGGCATCTTTCACCAGGGAGATGACATACAGCTAAAATGGGAATTTTCACTTCTTTCTTTCCTGTCTCTTGCATCCTACTGAGCATAGGATGTGCCTGGAGATTACATACTGGGCCCAATCCTGATCTCAGTTGCAGCCTTGGCACTGATCCGGATTTACACGGATGTAGCCGAGCAGAATTGAGCTTGCCGTCTGTCTCTCTTTCATGCACGCACATCACGATTCAGGATTTTGTTCTGACTTCAAAGAAATGTGGTATGTAGATTAATATGCTCTACCTCAAAGGAAGTTGTCACCAGGCACACAGAGTGCTTCTTCTTTTATGGTAACTCATAATTTATCAAAGAAAATCAAATCAATTTGTTGGTAAAAGAAACATGTTTTTCATGAATTTAGACAACACCAAAGGTTTTGAAGACAAAGCAAGAGAAAGCTGTATTAATCAGACTTAGCACCTAACACTTAGTGGGGAAGCCCACAAAGCTCATCTGGAAGGTTTATTTTTTTGCGACCTCAGCCCCCAGATGACAACTTTGTCCCCTGGTGCCACTCACACTCTTTTCCCACCTTCCTCTCTATACAGGGGCAACTGCTGCTTTGCAAAGATCAGTAGCCACACAGCATGGATGCAAAATGCTGGTACACCCTCATGCAGGTCACTACTCAACGTACAGGTCATTGGGAAATTAAGCCAGAAGGCTTACATACACAGATTGCACTCGTCTCTGTCCCTGTACGTCCAAGGTGGTCTCCCTTGCTACAGGCAGAGAAACAAAGGCCAATTTCATAGCATATCCTAAGAACCAGAAGTCATCTCTCAAAGCTGGGCAGCGTTTTCCTCTCACTTCCCAGCATTTTGTATGCGAGGTTTCCATTAGTAACATCTCTGTTCAGGTCAGAATCAAGAAACATTCCTCAACACAAAACAAAAAGCTGGAAGAAGAATAGGACAGATGATGCCATCAAAAGAAAGGAAGAGCAGAGCAGCATCCTACAGCTTGAATAGAAAAGCAATGGCTAAAATAGTCATGTCTAGTACACATCCAGTACTGGGGCTGGATCCCGAGGGACACTGGGTGCAGACGTACAATACAGAGATTGTTATTAACAAGGATTACTTCACCACCTCCTGCAGCCACTTCAGAAGGGAGTTAAAGGTAAGACTTGAAAAACGCTGAGAAAAAGCGTAGCACATCTTAGGTCAAGAACTGTTATATCTATAAACTAACAGAACTGAAAGCACTGGGGCTGGAAGAAAGACACCCAGTCCCAGTCCCAAGGCGGGCTCAGGTACAGATAAACTACTCCTGACTTTTTTTAACTCGTTCTCTGAATTCTCCCTTAATGAAAATGCAACTCCTTCCCCAGGACAGATGAAGGCAGGGATGGCCAAGAGGCAGCAGAGCAGACCTGCCTGCTTTGTTGCAGAAGCGTTTAGCTGCACACATGAAAGCTGTGCTGTGCTGCCTGTCCTTGGAGACCCAGCCCATTGCATTTGCTAGCACAGAGGGAGTCTCCTTGCATTAAAACCTTTTAATATTTGTAAGCAACCTTCTCACCTTTTTAGTACCGTTTATTTGTAGTTCTACTGAACCCTTCTCAAGATTGGGCTGGACAGCCGGAGCTGCACAACAAATAAACGATGTGGCCAAACAGCACCTCTTCAGCATGCAATTTTTGGAAAGCTTTATTTTTTCTGGCAAGCATGCCCATCTGTAACACCCATTACATTGTTGGCAACACCAAACAGTACTGCTGAAATCTTGATAAGCTTAAATTTAACAACTGCGCACATCCTCAGATCTCTGGTAATTGAAAGAATCTAGTTACAGCAACCTATATGAAGAAAGGGTGGTTTTCCTTGCTGGCAAGTTTTTATGTCTTTTTATTATTAGTTGTTCCTTTTTGAAAGTAATTCAAATGAAATGTGCCCTCTCATGATGCATTTTTAACATGCTGATATAATTCCTTAAGTACAATATTCATGGCACCAAAATGCTCTTCACCGTTAATTACTGTGACAGCGACATGGACTTTTTTTGTCAAATGCCTTCACAGCTTATCTGGTCAAGGCTCCTTTTAATCATTTATACGCTCTTCTCCTCACAGTAATTCCTGCTAAGCTTGTGACGCAGCCTGAACCCAGCGGATGGGCCAGGTTACATCATGGAAGAGCAGAAGTACAAAGCTCTTCAGCTCAGAAGCCTGCTCCGGAGGCAGACACAATGCAAGAATCTTGTCAGGGCGAGCGCAAACCACATCCTCTCCAATTTGCTCTTGCTAATGAGAACTTACAAGACCAGCTGTAATTTATATGCACTGTTTGGTCATGATTTTCTTTTTACAAACAGCCAACATATGCTTTCAGTCTAACATCACCTAGTTCAAAGAAAACAATAAAAACAGAACAAATGTCAGAGAACCATGAACATCAGCAAAGCAAGAGTGTCTTGTCTGTAGCAGACAGTGGCTGTGCCAAGGTTTCGGCGACAGCCCCTTGCCACATAAGCAACATGCTTGGAGATGCAGAGAAGTGGTACATGAAGACAAGGTACTGTAATTTCAGCCAGAGCCCAGAGCAGTCTCTCTCTTTCCATGCTGAAATGGTAATCACTAACATGCAGTTCTTAAACTTTAGGCAGTAGTAACAAGGCCAAGATCAGTTTTGTGCCAAGATTGGGTTTGTTTGTTTTTCAGTGGGAATGCAAGCCTCCTCATTATTTTCCTTATGCGAGATCCAGCCTGCTGATTACCTTTCACTTGTCGGGGCTTGGGACTCCAGCCATTCACATTTTGGTTCCCCAGCGCAAGTTTTTAGTCTGTGATTGTTTGTGGCAAGTCTCCCTGCAGAAACATACTCATTTACACATAGTAATATTAATGTTAGTATTCTTCCACCTCCTCTCTGGGCTTCAGTTCAATGCTCATGTCTTGCTTAAAGCAATAAACAAGTTGCAGACATGTTAAAAAACTCTTGGGTGTTTTGTTCTCCTTCTTTCCTGTTCTGGTATTGACTGGCCTTGTGAAAATACTCTTGATTTTGTCTTTCAACATGTTTAGTAGTGTCTTCCAAGCTGCTCTGTGTGAAGGTGGAAGGCATAATCTGTGTCTCATTAATGCTCGGATCTCTCAGAGGGGTCTCTCTCCCTTGGCTGAACTAGCTGATGCTTTAAGAGGCAGGGAGCACCCTGGGGCATAGCAGTGAGGACACAGTGGGCAATTTCACCCCTGATGTATCTAAGAAGTAAGTGAACAGCATATGGCCCAAATAACACGTGAGAACACCATTTTCTTAGGCTTATCTTTGCACTACTGCAAAGCATGGCTAGCTCTGCAGCACAATTGCCAGGCAGTTCAGGGTTAGTTGCCAAGTGTTTCCAACAATGCCAGGGCCATCAATGTGAGCGTGGTTTAAGGAAAAAATATGGGTGTTGCAATGCCCACTATTTCAGATTCTGAACTAACAAGGTCTTGAAGTTGCATGGAGCTAGTCTTCTGAATGTAGTCAGAGTCATGCCAAAATGGCTTCCAGACAGAGATAAATGAATCAGGAGATAAATTTTAAACAAAAGCCATAATGTATGTTAACCTATTACTCTTCAATCTCTAATCTTTCTTGAGTATATCCCCTTTATTTTTTTTTGTCCCTAAAATATGATATGCATGTAAGTTTTGAGATCAGCTCCTACCAGCTGCACAATGTGGTTTTGTGTCATAAATTCTCAAAAACAGAAAAGTCACAATATCAAGTTTATAATTTACTGCAATGACTCTTACACACCTCTTTCACCCCATGTTCACTATACCTCTTTGTGACATTCATCTTTGCCTTAAGAAGACAGAGTAATGAAACACATATGTAAACATGGAGTGGAAAAGTCAAACCCACCAAACAGCTTTTCAGCAGTGCTCTCCTTGCTCCAAGCTCAAATACAACAAGGTCTTTTGCAGTCCTCAGGCTTCTCAGATTATTTATGAAGCAACAGCCACTACACTTATTGTACCTCCCGCTCTCAATGGGACTCATCGTTCAGAGCTGTTGAGCAGTTGGGAACAATTACAGAGGATAAACTGAATGAAATATGCGATGCTGTGAATATGTCAAGATTTCGACCAGTGGAATTTACATACATGAATAAATATTGAATACTGTTTAGTAATGAGACTCCGCGCATAGCCTCTGTACTGGGCATCCTGCAACGTAAAAATAATTGCTACTTTTATTATCAGTTACCAGCTTTAACAGCAAGAAAGAAGCAGCTTCAAGTCTGCGAGGCAAAGAGGGAATTAGGAGATGTATCTCCATTAGTTTGTGCAAATAGTAAAAGCTCCTTCTTAGCCTCTCGTTCAGAAGGGATGGTTTGTAGCTTTCTCTTTGTGGACTGTAGCTTTCTCTTAGCCTAAATTTAGATTATGACAAACAGAAACATGAGCATGTTGTGGATTAAGATAAATTCTCCCAAGATGTTGTTGTAGAATTATTAGGACAAAAAAGATGGATTCCAAAAGTCAACTGAGCAAAGCTGTTATTCACGGACGAGGAGAGATCTCCAGACACACAGCGATTTCACAATCCTGGCTGGGGCCTCAAGGTTCAGGGAGGTTCATTTCCACCATGACTCAAGCCCCAAATAACTCTTTTGCTCAGCCAAGCATTTCCTTGGCTCACTGGAACTTGGCTAAGTGTCTGGTGGGTACGAACACAACATCTGAACTGGAATTGCCTGTGTATGTGCCAGGAAAGACATCAAAACTTTTCCCTCCCCAAGAGCGTGTGCTATGTAAGATGGGCAGCCTGGTGGGTCCCTAAAGCTCACAGCTTTTGGATGGGTAGCATTTTGTCTACAGCTCCTCTTTATAGCTGAAGCAGCAATGGATTGTTTTTTCAGGCTCATTCATGCACCCATGTTTTCATGACTCCGTCCATCACAAAGAAGGAAGGAGACATCACTCCACATGAATGTGTTCAGTGTCCTAGCCCAGAGTGCTTCCCAGATGCATAAGCTTAACATTAGCAAGAATAAGAAGAATATGTAAAAGAAAAGGCCATAAATGAATCAGATTTTATGATGAAGATCATAGTGTCCCAGCTCAGGGCAATATAATCGTTCAGGGTAAGCTGGAGGCATTCCTGATTCAAAAGCAGCTCATCAGTGTTGGCCAGGAATGAAATTAAACAAAATATCCAGTGGGTTGAAGATGGCTTGAAACCAGTTTCTGAAAGAGGTGTGGTCACTTAAAAAAGCAGGGAACTGTACTTCTTGTGCATGAGTTCCTAGGATAGCTCTTAAGCTTTTGAAGGAAACTTCAGCACATGTATGAAGTTAAACAAGTAGAGTTAAATGTGAGGCTTAGTTCAGTTCAAAGCTCTGTCATGCATATCCTGCACAAAGGAGTGTAGACTAATTCATCTGAGTGGAGCTTATGGAGCTTTGAGGATAAAGATGCAGTGCTTCTCATATCTCTTCTCTGCTCCTTCAGGTACTGCAGGTTCTTCAGTTTATATCCAATGACGTGTCTGTACATTTCGTAGGTGCTCTCCTCTTTGCCCACCAACCCTTGCAGTTCCATCTGCTGTGTATACACCCACCTCTACTGAGACACTTGTGCCCTGGTAGCAACTCTTTTGGAGGCAATAACTGTACAGCTCACAGAATCTCCAGCCACAAAATATAACTCCTTATGAAACTGAACTCCCAAAAACTGACCTGACATCTCCTGGCCTATGAACCTAGTCAAGGTGAAAACCAACCATGTTACCACCTTGTCTGTCAAATGTGCCACCTGCAGATTTAAAAAGTGGAAGTATTGGTATACCTCACTACATGTATTCAAAAAAGATGTCCTCATCAAACCTCTAACCTCTAAATGATAATTTTCCCCATAAGCCATGTAAGCTCTCTTTTACTTTTTTTTTTTTTTTTCCCAAATTGAGAGTAAAGGGTGAAAGGAATTCTCCCTTTCTCCTGTTCCCACAGGTAGTTCTAATGTATAGAAAAATATATGTACAATAAATAGACGTATACAGATACTTTGCTGTACAACCTTCAGCAGCAACAGCAGAATGGACTTGACCTGATTTTTGGCTCAGTGTTGTTCCCTGGATCAGTGAGGACTAATGAGGTTCCGAAGAGTTTTAAATCCCTGTACTGACAAAACTAGGAGCAGCAGGAAAAACACCCAAGCTACCTATCTGACCCAGGAGCTGGGAATATTTTCAGGTACCTAGTAATTGTTCAGGTTCCAAAAGGACTATCTAGAAACCTGTGGGTCTAGGGATTTCTTTCCTCTTTAATGGATGTTTAGTTGGGTAGGATTCAAAGACAATTTACAGAGAGAAACTTCCTACTTGCCACATGCTATTGGCTTTTTCATGTCCTGTTTGCATGTAAGTTGGATGCTCAGAAGTATTATTTAGGTTTGGAGGGAGAGGCATGCTGTTTAAGAAGCATGGTTTTCACAGACGAGGAGTGTGGCATGCTTTCTGAAAATTAACGCTAAGGTATTTCAATTTGCACACCCAGAAATTATGGCATCCAACCACCCTGAAATCATTGCATTTGTAAATCTTGGCCAAGTCTTTGCTTAGTAATTATTCTAATGCAGGCTTTTTTACTTTTCTTCATTTTTTTTTCCTGTAATCTGGCACGTACAACCACCATCTATGTTAGACTAAAGAGACAAAAGATTACATGGGCCACACACTGGATCTTTCACTCCATATATTTTCTTTCATCCCAGTCTGGTCCAACACAGGCTTGAAACATATTAACATGACGGTGTCTCACCCTGCCTGCAGTCTATGCTGTCACTGTTCTGGCAACAAGCAGAGTTGTCAATCTGGCACTTTATACCAGCTCTGAGTACACTTGAAAACGTATAAACACCAGCAAGATAGAGAAACTTCCTTCAGTATTTATTTAACAGATAGAATGGGAGATGTCCCCTCTCTTTCAGTAAGCAATATGCATTTTATGACCTTCTCATGACAGTTTTATGCCTATTATGATTGGTTTGCCTTTTTTATTAAATAAAGAAAAGCAAATGTAAAGAACTAACATTCAAATAACATTTAAAACAGAGATAAAGTGACAAAGCTTGGACGAGTGGAAGTTATGACTGACATTTTGTCTTTTGTTGGTGGTGGCAAAAGGAGAGAAATGCAAGAAAAAAAAAAGGAACTCACTTTCAACATTCCATTTAATTATCTGGGCCTCTGTCAATTAGTGTCACAATTCGTCATTTTAAGGGTAGGCCCCTAAAGACGTGGTAACAGCTCATCTGTGAGCATCACTGTGTACTATGAGCATCACTGTGTGTTGACAATCTCCTCATGCTACAAGTTGGGAGCACAGCTTGGGGTTTGGGGCAGGAAGGATTTGGGGCCAGGGGCTCCCCAGGATGGAAGGGGCTGGTTTTAATCTTGGCATGGGATTAGTGTGCAGTACCTATGCCCCAGCGCTGGTGAGAAGGATCATGTGCAGGCTGGCCCCAAGAAGAAGGGTTTGTCTAGCTACTCTGTTTTTTCCCACTCAGCCTTGGGGATCAGGAGGAAATGCGGCTGATTTTCCCCTCTTCTGAGTTAATCAAGAGCCTTCCAGAAAAGAATCACTATACCGAATATTCTGGGTAGTGGAAAAAGTCAACACCAGTCAGAAACCTCATTTTTATTCCTGCCTTCTTGGACAAATCACTATTCCCGTTCTTAAAATGGTGATAAGGATCTCTGGCTGAGAAAGGGTAAAATAAGGATGACACTAGAGATATTGGTAACTCTGGAAAAAAATGTTATTGATTCATGCATTTTCCCTCCTCCCTACTTTCATAATTGAATAGTTATAAAATAAAGTGTTCTTGCCCCCCTTCTGTACTTGGAACATGGTGATTTATCAACATAGACAGTCTGAGGCCCAGCAGATAAAATGCAAAGCGTGAACTGAAGTAAATAACTGAAGTTCACAGCATGAACTAAATCATGTTTTATTACCTTTAATATTTCAATTGCTTCTTAGCATGAGAAGCAGAGACCAGGGTACATACAGCAGCTCACTAAACCTCCCTGTACTCTGCATTGCTTTAGCCTTCCTTCTCCCTCTCCCGGGGAGCCATCCCTCTCCATATGGAAGAGCAATGATCTAAATTCATCCTTTCCAGGAACCAGCTCCAGGTGAAAGCAATCTCACGATTCCTCACTGGGCATCTCCTTAGGGCATCTGAGTTGGAAACTTAATCACCCTGGGCTGCTTCTGTAGCTGAGGGAGACAGGACTCTGCATTCAGATCTCACATATGCTGAATTTTTGCCCAGCAGGTGCATTTTTCTCTCTGACATTTATCAAGGGTATGTAAGGCACTCTGGCCATCCTACCAACAAGTCTACATGCTTGGCAAGATCAAAAATCACCTTTTCTCCTGCCACTTTTCCAATAGTCAGGTTATTAACTAAGACCAGCCCTGGTTTCCATTTTGAACCTGGATGATCCCAGAGTTTTCCTCTGGGTTTCAACATATTCTCTCCTCTCCAGCCAACCACCTCTAATGTGTTCAATCCTCTTCAATAAATCAGTGTCTCCTGGAGGGCTGAACTTTGCAGCTGCATGCAGGCTGAATGTCACCACATCTTCTCACCTGGATCTTGCATAGTCCCTCAAGAGAAATGAAACACATGGGACTTAAAAGTACACTGCATGAAAAACTGTGGGCTGCAGCTCATTAGCAGGGACCCTGACTTGATGATCTGCTACAGGAATTTAAGCGTGGAGCAGTTTGCTGCAGAGAAGAAAACCCTTTTCGTTCTGATTTATAAACCCTCCATTTTTATATTCTACCACCACCAAGTCAATTATTGGATTACTGGATCCACAAAGAAGTAACCAGAGGAAATGTTTAATACACTACTTCACACCTTTCAGCACCTGAAAAAATCACTGCATTAGACATTGGTATATGATCACTGAATAACATTTTAAGAATTTCTGCCCAACATTTTCCATTTCTTGTGTTTAGGAACAAATTCAACTCTAGTTTCTAATAGAAATTATGTAGGGCAGACTAATTACTTTAAAATCATCAATTTTATCAAGCACTTAAAATTACCAACTTTAGCAGCAACTTTTGAACTAACAGGAAGAAGAGGAGGTGGGGATTATAGCACAATATATTTGGGAAAATTCCCTATCTCACAGATCAACAACTGTAAACTTTAATTCAATTGCTTTCTCAAAAGGCTTTACAATTTCGCACACCAGTATATTGGCAGTCTCCAGTGAATGAATATGAGGATGATTCTTTTCAAAGAGTTTCCTGGAAATGCCACCTTTGGTTGATATTCTTCTTTTCCAGGAATGCTGAGAATTTACACAAAAGATGCAGTGGAGCTATACACACAGAGAAGCGAATGTATTATTCTCAAACCACTCTGCTGCTACTTTCTCACCATTTTAGGCTTTTTACAGAGCCATTCCGATCATCTTTTCATTATCAGACAAATCCTTAAGAATTTCCTCTGGCAACTCAGACACTGCAATAAGAGGATGTTTTCCTTGAGCAAGGACGAATCAACATTAGGCGAAAGCTTCAGGACTTCACCAAGGCTATATAAGGCCAGAGAACACCAAGCTAAAGCACATGTGTCTTTTGAACTTCATTCTCCTTTCACCCTTAATGCTAGATGCAGTTCTGCTGGTTTTGTATCCATCACACCAAGAAGCAAAGCTTGATGCTGTAGAGGTGCCGAACATTTGAAAATCCAGCTGAAGTCATTAAACAGGAGGATCTTAGCATTTCTGAAATTCAGGGTGTGTCTTTTATTACTTCCTCTTGCTTCTCTGATTGTTAGCAAGAAGATCTGCAGACAAGTCGCATCTCCTGCATTATGCACAGGTCACAGCTCACAGGGCTGATACCTCAGCGCTGCTGCCATCTCCTCACCCAGGTGTCCCTAAAACAAATGCCCTTGCTTGGAGCAGTGATTTGGCTCTCCGGCATCCTCTAATTCATTTTCATGTGGGCTGCTTGCCTGTGCCTATGCCTGAGTCTTAGTGGAGGAGGAAGATGGCAGCACTGAAAAAATTGCAGCGGGACCAGGCAGAGGATGGGTGGTGAGTGGCTCTGTCCATCATGTAGCTCCTGCTGCTGCAGGGGGATGGCAATGCCAGTGACACAGGAACTCTCCTCTGGGAAGGTTCCTTTCTTCTCAGAAAGAGCAGTCAGGCATTGGGACAGGTTGCCCAGGGAGGTGGTGGCATCACCATCCCTGGGGGTGTTCAAGGAAAGGTTGGGCGTGGTGCTTAGGGACATGGTTTAGTGGTGACATTGGTGGTAGGGGGACGGTTGGACCAGTGATCTCGATGGGCTTTTCCAACCCTAGTGGTTCTATGATTCTACGATTTTTTTCCATTTACATCAGGGGATCTTTTTCCTAACAAAATCACTCATTTCCCCAACCCCAATGTATATTTTCCTCCCCAGCTCACCTCCTCCAAGGAGGAAATTATTATGGTGACAAACAGTTTTCAGCATGAGTCTAGCTGAATACCAGAGTATGGGCTGAAAAACTGCATTATGCATTAAGCATTAAGTTATTTTAACAGCACTCAGAATCGCTTTGCTTCCAATCAGCTAGAGATCCAGCAATTCTCCTGCACTGGGAGCACCGGTAAATATTTGATCTTTTCAGTCTGCAGCCAGCCAGCCAAACAGGGACTGACTGTTCCACCAGCCTCCTTATTTTCTTATCCCATGCTCTTTGGGAGGATTCTTAAGTCAACAGACTCTCTCTCCCTCCTTTCTCCTCCCTCTTTCTCCCAGATAATGCTTCTCTGCCCTGATTCACATTGCTGTTAAGCTCCATTTCAGGGTAGAAAATGCCAGCCACAAATGTTTCTACAACATCGTTACACTACATAAGCATAACTAATTCCACACCCAAAATTTCAGGGGTTGCCATATAGCTTAATGCATAGGTAAGTGTTGAAAAAGGGGTCTGAGAGCTCAAGGGAGCTCTCTGATACACGTACATCTCTGCTCGCAGCCCCTGTGTGCTGTTTCTCAGCACTTAGAAGCACTTGTACCTCTAAGTTGTGGTAGGAGTGGCAATAATTTCCCACAATACAAATTTCCCCACAGTACAAATTTAGCAATTCATTCTCCTTTGAGTGGTCAAAAGAAGCTCGCCAACAGTAAGATTTTATAATTAAAGAGCTGGAATAAGATTCAAGAGAGCTAGGCTGATTTGTCTTCTTCAAACTTGTATAGTCTCAGGAAACACTTCAGGTTCTCCAGCCGATGCTAGCTGATATGACTACTGATTTTGAATGTTCCTCTTGACACACGTAGGTTTTCAGAAGCTGCAGAGCACCTGAAAACTTAAATCCCTGCCTGGCATCTCCAGGGATCCATGGTAAA
This sequence comes from Cygnus atratus, assembly GCF_013377495.2. Taxonomy (NCBI): domain Eukaryota; kingdom Metazoa; phylum Chordata; class Aves; order Anseriformes; family Anatidae; genus Cygnus; species Cygnus atratus. The sequence continues at coordinate 6,463,730 of NC_066363.1, forward strand.
AATTAAGAAGTTCAAAACATCCAGCCACCGAAAAAGCCACCCTACCATCGCAGTGGTTCTGCCCAGCAAAGGATTAAATACGTCACTGAATTTGGACTGGTGAGACATCCAGGCTCCATGTGAGCCCATAAATAAAGTCCTGGGTTCATGCAGGGCCCTGCAGTGACCCACGCAGCTGCACTGGGAGCCCAGACCCCGGGGTGGCTTTTGGCTGGTGCTCACTGACTCTCCCCCAGGCACAGCTCAGGGGTTCCTGCTCCTGGCTATGGGTGGGAGGCAGCTTGGACACGGCCACCCTGAGGCTAGGGGGAGAAAAGAGAGAAAATAAGAGGGTTTAACACAAGTTATGCCACTCCTCTTGGCTTCAGGAATAGGGCGCAGTCCCTTCTTGAAGTCAATGTCACAGCCGCAGGCACCACCCAACATGAGGTTGGGCACAGGTTCCTGGAGCGTGTGGGACCCCAACGCACGTCTAAGAGGGTCTGGATCAGGTCTTCCTCTTCAGAGAGTTGGTGCCTGGACAGACAGGAGACAGCGAGGCCAGAAAATATATCTGATCGTGATTTTAAGGTCTCTTCCTTCTTAGGAATTTCTTCTTTAATATTTGCAATATTTGAATTTCTTCTTTATTTCATCTTTAATATTTGCATTTTTGCCATCATTCTTTCCACACTCTACGAATGAACAAACCCAAATATATAAATAAGTAAATAAATTAATAAATTAATTAATAAATAAAGATCACAACCTATACCTTTCTTTGGGAGACAAAAAGTTAAAAAGTTGAGAGATGTTACACGTACAGACAGCTGGTACATTCTTTTGCTGTCAGTTCTCTCCAGCAATCAATATTATGAAATGTTATGATTATTATCAAATATCATTATGTTAATTCTGAATCTGTTACGAGTCCCATCTATTGCAGTCATTATGCTTTGAATAAATGATCATCTCGGTTTAAAACAAAAATTTAAACATATATATAAGACAAAACTCCCAGCCTAGCTATTAGCTAGCAAGGAAGATTTAGGTAGGCAGACGGATCCGCTCCTAGTGGTGTTCAGTTTGATAAATTGTGGCTTTCCTCCAAATAGAGGCAGAGTTCAGTATTTCACACCATGACAGGTTCTCTCTGTACTTTGTGGATAAGGTTGCTTGGATCAGAACCAAGCTCACAGCGATTCACGGAGGTGGTAGAGTTTCCAAAGGAGCATGTCTTTATTGCATTGTGGTGCTGCTTCCTAGAGGCTCGGCTGAGCCCCGAGCCCTGTTGTGCTAGGCACTGTGTAAACACGGAGGAAGATGCAAAACAGTGAAGAGTGGCAAGGAACAAAGCTGCATGGAGAAGCTGGAGAAAGACCACAGCTGGGCTCCTGATGCCCAGTCCCATGCTCTGTATCTAGCGGACCAGAGTGTTTCATACAACCTCTCAGAGCTCCAGCAGATAAACACGATGAGCATTGCAAGGGCAACAAGAACATGCTGAGTTATTTGAGCTGCTGCAGTTTGGGGGTTCAGAACCATGGGAACCAGCAGAAAGGAATTTTAGGAAATCATCAAGGGCAAAGGCTGCTCTCCCAGAGCTTTATTTCATCACCGCTAAGGATCTGGAGGCTCGCACCGTTGTGTCTGCAGCCCTCCAGCTCACCTGGATTTCATTTCACACTTAAAGCTCAGCTGTGCCATGTCAGGAGGGTGGTGGAACAAGGGGCTGGCAGCTGATTTATGGCTTTGCGGTGCAGAAGCCAGGTGTAGACTTGCCAGGGGGTTAGGGGCTGCTGGCCCCCTGCTCTAGGGCTTGTTGCAGCAGGATCCCTCCCGGCCACGTGAGGCAGGAATGCCTGCACAGCCTCCCTGTAGATCTGTGCTGCATCCACTGCTCACGAGCTGGATGAATCTTGTGGTTTTCTGGTTATTTGCATACCAGTGCAGGAAGAACGCAGAGGGCAGAGCTGAGATTTGCTCCAAGTTTGGGATTTGCGAGAATGCCAGATTCAGAGATGCTCCAAAGGGCAGACCAAGGGTGAAGGCACAAAAGTTAAACAAACAAAAATAAAAGTGTTTGCATCAAACCCTGCAAACAAAAACCACCCAGCTAACTCCAGCTCTGAGATGCAAGTATGAGGCTGGCTTCTCAGGATTAACAAATATATATATACACTCTGCTATTTCAGACAGAGAACTAAATAAAGCCTTTCCTGCTCTTCTTGTCTCAGATGCTAACGAAATTAATGGCTGCGGTTTTTTTGGCCGACAATTCATTAGCTTCTTTTCCCTGCTCCCTAAACCTTCGTAAACACAAGCCAAAATCCTCCCTGAGAGAGATCTCGACTACAGTCAGGTTTTGCTTCTCTCCGGGCTGGTGTGAGATTATAATGCTTCTCAAGGTGTTCCCTTCCTCATAATGAAGCTCCATCTGTTCTACAGATGGTAAAGATCACAAGAACCAGCACTAAATATCCCTCCCCCACCGAAGAGTTTTTTACCTTATGGTAATGTTGCTCTTTGTTTTCCCTGGTTTTCCCAGGAGCAGAGGCGCGTGTTGCAGAGCACGGGGACTCGCCTATTGCCCCAGCTAGCCCACGCAATGGTGGCTGCCCCTGAATGAGGACGGATTCATAGATTTTGGCTGGGGTTGAGTCGGAGGAACAGCTCTCTGACTGACTTTTCAGGAAACTCTGCGCCCTGGCCACCTCTGAAAACTCCAGCTGTATTTTTCATCCCATCACCCCTTGACTGCCACTTGCACCAGTCCCAACTTTGCCTCCCGGTACATAACTCTCCCTTTTCTTCTACCTTTTGCTGTCACGTACTTTGCTTTCAGGGCAAAATAAAATCTGCTGCAGCAAGGATCTGCCATTGGAAGCACAAAGAGAATTCAAGAGGTCAGGTCCCAAAGGACGGGAAAAAAATTTATAGGTCTTTGCTGCTCATTTCTGGGTGCATTTGGCTTGGGAACAAAAGGATTTTTCTTCAGATATCTGCACGAGAATTTGAGCCTGTAAAGCACTCAGCAGGGGTGAGCTGCTGGACATGCTGCCAGCCTCTGAATTTTGGCCTCCTCTGGTGTAACCTATCTGAGCACCAGAACCCAAAGCACAGAAAGTGGAGTCACCTTCAATGATCTTCCCCTCCATGCATAATCCAAATAATTGGATTCACCTAGCTAGATAAACAAGTTTTAGCTCTGCAACAGGATAACCGCACTGGATCTTTAGACAATCCTCTAAGGTAGCTGGCAATGGACTAACTTCATTTATGTGGTTTAACATTTGCCTAACAGAAAATACCACTGCTTTTCTCTTCTTGACAGGTAGATAATCCTAAGAGGTTTGACTGCCATATTAACATCCAAACCGCAAATGATAGGTAATATGAAAAGCTGGATTTTCTGACACACACACAGTCTTTACATCTGCTTTCTACATCGGAGCCAGAATTAGTTCTAATGCTGTGTTTGTATTAAAAATGTGGATTAATGGAGCTCAACAAGAGTGCTGAATTAGCTCTTCCTGTCTCCAGTGGCTTTGGACTGCATCTCTCCATGCAGAGACAGATGTGTAGCTTGTTATTTTCTGTGCTTTGCACTTGGAAAAACTGCGGCTTGGGACTAAATCAACAGTTGCTTGTTCAAAAGAAGTGACTCCAAACATCTATTAGAGCTAAGCAAATTTGGGCTGGGGGTGCAACAGGGACGAAGTCCTACAAGGAAACATTTTGGTGGTGTTGGCTCAGACCGTAGCCCACCAACAGTGCCATTGCTCAGGGAGACCTGACCCCTCTCATGCATGCTTAAGACCAGAGTCCTGATCCAGGAGGATTTGATGGCACCAGCAAACCCAAACAACGAAGACATTTTGTTCCTGTATCCTGGCTCAGTCTCAGGTCAGGTAATCATATCCCACTTATTTAAATTTCTTCCTCAGTTTTCCCCGGCATTTAGCAATTTTCTTCCCTTCCTGTCCAAAACAGCAGTTTAAGAGTCCAGCTGGCTGCTGAATAGCTACCGTCCTTTGACCGATGGCTAAATGTCCCTTCTGTGCACATGTATGTGCACTTTGCAAGGCACCTTGGGACAGTATGAATTGGGGAAAGGAGAGAAGCGGTATAAGATGATGGGTTTTGTTTTCATTTTTATTGGTCTCACAACTGGGAGCACTATTGGCACAAGATCTTAGAAACCAAGAACAGGTAAAGCAGCATTTCCCCAAATTAATAACTCCGTGGAAATAAAGCCAAAATCACAATAAGCTTTTCCATACCACTTCCCTCTGGCAAATACCTTGCTGAAATAATAGTTTCAGCAAGATTGGGACCCAGATGAGCTCTGAGTCCCAGAAAGGGACGTGCATGTCCACAGCTGAGGTACCCGGAGACACATCTCTGGGTGCTTGTCTGTTCTGTAGAAGCCACAGCTGGGGTCCAGCATCACCCAGGTCAAGCCCAGAGGTTCTTTGTGCTCCAAAGAAGCTGAGCAAGGCACCCCAAAAGAGTCACCTGGCTGCAGATGTTGGGTCACGGACTAAGGGCCATGGACAAGGTGGCAGCAATGCCACCTCCTGGACTGCATGCACAGAGCTGGACATAACCACAGGGACTGAGCTGAGGAGGACCTGCAGCTGGGAAAAGACAAATGGGAAAAAAACTGTTTTCCATGCTTTCCTCTGGAAAGTTGAGTCTGCAGCTCCCCATTCTTCACGTTACAGCAAGACTGGGTTGAGGGGCTCTCTCCTTTTCCTTCTTTTAAACACAGACAAGCGGGCAGGAATCATGGGACCAGAGGAGCAAGCAAAAGGGGCTTTGGTTTCACAGCCCAACAATTGGGAAGGAGAGATCTGCACTGTCATGACTCATTCCCTAAAAATACCTGTGTCTCTCCATTGACGGTGCAGGGAGCCCAGGGTGACCAGCTTGATGTAGAAGTGTGCTGCGAAGACGTCTGAAATTAGATGAAGTGAATCCCAGCCCTGAAGCCAGTCTGGGTGGGAGGTAGCGTAGGACGGTGCAATGCAAGAGTCTACATGTGAGCTGGAAGTCTGCACTCCCACTGCCGGCACTGGGGATCCAGTCAACGTGGTCGGCGGAGCCTAGGAAGCGATTTGTCTCACTGTAAAGCAGACTCCTACGTCTGGTCAGTGAATCACTCTCTATACGCCCACATTTCAGTGAGATGGATCCTATCCCCGAAGTTAGGAGAGATGAATCTCACCCCTAAGTCTTCTTCCTCCTTTTTGTATCTGCTGCTAAGTTTCCAACGTGCTATAACACTAAATCACTTGCTCAAGTTAGCTATTACTTCACTTTCCCTCCATCCCCAACTGAACTATCATAAGCTAACATATTTTGGCGTTCATTTTCCAAACTCCATTTCCAAACTGGAGTTAAAATCTTCCAACTTTTCCTCAGTCTCGGTCAGGCTCTTCACTATCTACATACTTCACCAATACCTTAGGGTTTGATTCTCCCTTCAATTTCCATAGAAAGCTTTTGTAGCACTCCATTATTGCAGGCAGATCAACCTGGGCATCTCTCAGGCAGCGATGGAAATATCCCTCATTCTTCCACCTTTTTTTCCTCTTTTCCAGATACTGAGAAGCAATATAAATGGAGAGTTCCTGTCAACGCTAGTGCCAGCGTGGTTCTCAAATAACTGCATGTCAGGTGTACAAATTAGAGAACTAATAGAGGTTGTGATTACATTTCATGTATGGGTTCTCAAGGCATATGATAATGAATATTAATAGAAACTATTTCTCTTGTAAATGATTATTTTCTAAATAGTTGGTATAAATAAAACCACTTGGATAGGAAACAGATTTTTTGATGTCTCTATCACAAACGCAATGATGTATTTCCACAAGAAAAGGAACACCTGCCAGTATATACTAGTAGAAATGTAAATATTTGCAATTTTTGCAGTAATTAAATCCAATCCTCCAAGGCCCATCTTGCAGCATCAGAAGACAGAATTTAGGTTCACGAGCTAACAAAGAATGAATGAAGTGACACCAAACCAGACAGAATGAAATTAAAGCTCAAAAATCAGTCGGAGAAGGCAGGGTCTGTCTCACCAAACTTCAGATGCCTGTAAGTAGATGGCTGCAGGTGAGTTAGTCACTCTGCCAGTTATTCTTGTGTAGTCAACGGAGAGAAACAGGCACCTGAGGCGTGATTCTCTCATCCATTTTAAGCATCTAATTTTGGATGAAATGAATCACTGGCTCCCTGGACTAGATCTCCACTGACTGCAGAGGGAGCTGGGGGTGACTAGCTGGGATTCAGAAGTTTAGTCAGATGAACACAAGGCATAATAGCCTACCTTAAAAACACACTTTTTAAAAGAAATCCACAGAAAACAAGTATTACTAATTTAAAAGAATTACAGACCCCAAACTGCTTATCTGGGAGGCTGTATCACAGCCAACTTTATCCTCCTGCTGCCTTTTATTCCACTGTAAGGCCAGTGCTGTGGAGCTATACCCTCCTCTGAATTGCTTCACTTGGCAGCTAAATCCCATATAAAGATGGAGTTATGGGTAATGGACAACAACAGCAACTCCATGAGGATATGAAGAGAAAAAAAAACAAGAAGGGAAGACAAAGCAAGGTAGGGCTAAGGAGGAAAAGAAAAAAGAAAATGGAAAGGGAAAAGGAAAGGGAAAGGGAATTTGCCTGAAAATATCTGTGTTTTTCTCCCAAAATGGAAGTCCTCTTCAGGAAGCAGATATTATTCCTAAAGTGTTGTGTTTACTGAAACATCCAAAAAAGAAAAAAAAAAAAAAAAAAAAAGGAAAGGAGTTTTGACAGATTATTTCTGGCCTCCTACAGTTTAGTTGCAGTCAAATCTGTCAATAAGAAGTGGACAGGGGACTTGAGGGAATATCTGCAGACATCCATTCCAAAGAAGATCAAAGGGAGCTTTGCTGATGAATTTACTGTCCTTCTGACTTATTTTTTTAGAAATCCTAGACACCTGGAGAGGTGTTAAAAAGATGAAAGGGTAAAAAAAAAAAAAAGATCAACAACATGCTGCTCTTCAAAAATTCAACCTATTACATCCTCCAAACCTAGCTTCAACACCTTTTCAAATAACAGAACAAATACTGAAAGAAAAGAAGAAGCTGTAACAGATCCATGTGCTTTTATACAATTTACACTTGTTTGTGATGGCTTTTTAAAAACAGCTAATGGCCCAGCTAAGCCACCACATGTTCTCCTCATCGTCTCTGTGCAGCTTCATTCCTTTTCATTCTTTCTTTGCAGCATCTTTGCTGCATCATCTTCCATTAGACCATAATCTCTTCAAAGCAGGAATCCTTTCTTAGCATTTGTATGAGCAGGAGAGACCTCAGCCATGACTGAAGCCCTGAGATGTTATCATGGTACAGATGAAAAAGAAACAAGAGGAGTGAAGTTTTGTAAGGGAAAGTAAGAAATCAAACAAAGCATCTTGGTATTTTTATTGAATTATGGTGTTAAAGCCTCTGACGTGTTGCATTTGGATCGCATAAACTATCTGTGGCCTGTATCCTGAACACTTTGCAGGCTCAAAGAGGTACAGGAAACGAAAAGCAAAGATACTCAGGGTTAGGTTGCTATTTTCTAAATAGCTTCAAGGAGCTCAGGTGGACTTGCCCTAAAACCAGCTGGGCTTTATGGGTAGAGAAGCAGAGCACCACAGTCTCCGTTTTGGCAAGTTACTTGAGTACATGCTTAAATTTAAACATGGGAGTAAGATCCTAAAGTTAATGGGATTAATCAGAGGTTGTGTACACTGGGCGGAGCAAAACACATCTTTCCTTACGTCACTCTAAAATGTCACAAAGATGAAGCTTCCTGGGGGAAAACATCTCCATCAGTTTTTTGTTTGTTTGTTTTTTGGTTTGGTTTGTTTTGTTTTTCCCAGCAAAAGGAAAAATAATCACCCCTGACTTGCTCAAACCCTAAAGTGCCTTTCACAGTCATCATCTCCTTTTTACAGAAATACAAATGAGGGAAAAACAACAACAACAACAAACAAACAAAACCAAAGATACAGACACAGAAAAGACATCTTTATAGGAAATATTTGTCCCAGCCCTGCTCATGCCAACAAGTACTGTCTTGTGCATACTGTCCCTGGTTCATAAGTCTGCCTATCTCTGGTTTATATTAACAAGACCCAGCCCCTCAAAAATAATGCAATTCATAAATATTTTCTCTCAAAGACAGTGACAGTGGAGCAGTTAAGGCCCTTAATGGGAGCCAAGTTCCCTCCCTACCTGGGGTGCTGGGGTATGAGTCCATCTGTCCCAGGTAAATGGCTTGAAAATGTCCCCATTTCAGGAATACAAGTTTCATGAGTCAAAAGATCCTTATTCCGTAGCCTGTTGGTAAGGGGCAAAGACATCTAGGGGTCCTGGGCTGCATTCAGGCATAGTTATGCCCTTGATATTAAATGATATTCCATAAAAACACACAATGACTGCACGAATACATGAACAGGAACCCAAGCTTCAGTGGTATGATTTATTTTTATTTTTATTTTTTCCAGCTGAACTGTGAAAAAGGAAGAAAAAGACAGGAGCAATATAGAAGTGGTGAAGCAAAAAGGAAAATTCAGCCTCATTTCTCCACCATTTACAAGAAAGATTCAAGGAGTACTTTGCTTTGGGTTGGTAGGGGAGGATTTCAGGGATACTTTAGCCTCAGTGTCAATGGTCTGACACACAGCTGAAATTCACACACAGCTCATCCTCCTGCTGCTTAACTGACAGTACAAAAGATACCATCTCTACTAAAGGAAGAACCCAAAGCTTAGATTTTCAGGAAATTGGTAGGCAAAGCTGTGGGAGGAATAAAAATAAAATAAAAAAAATAATAATCCTAAATTGGTTGGTGGATGTGGTAATGCAAGGGCTGAACTTCCTGAAAGCCATGCTGAAAATCATAGTCACTTTTCCCCAGGCTGAGCTCAAGACTGTATGGTCTGTCCTGTGAAAAGTAGATGAGAAATCCAAAAATAAAATAGCTGACAGCAAGTTGCGATCAGCACACTATACATATGTAAATCATTGCTGACCCTGAGAAGAGCTGCCTCCGCATTATGATAAGGTCTGAAACCTGATTGAAATTTTTCATAAAGGGCATTATTTTGGAGGTGATCCTTAAATGAGCAGAGAAGGAAAATCATCAGTCTCTTTCCTCAATAGTCAGAAAAATAGGTTACCGATGAGAGGGACTTTAACCAAATGAGTTTCTTTAGAATTCAGCCGCTGGATTTTCTATCTCTCAGAGTCCTCTTTAATGACAGAATAGTTCTGGGACACAATTATATAATTATTATTGTACTGATAATGTGCCAGCATTTCCTAATGTTACCACCACTGCTGCTCTAATCTAGCTGATAAAGGCCTTTCACAATACAATATTAATAATACCAGTGTATGCTGGATGCAGTAGTGCATCACTGTCCCTTACTGGGTCCATTTAGCATCAGCAAGATGACTGAACAGAACAGCACCAGCCATCTCTACAGCACATGCATTTAGGCCATTAGTATTTTTCCTTATTAAGAAGGCTGAAACAACAGAAAGAAACAGAGTTCTTCCCACATTGCTCAGTCACAAAAGGGTCTTTTCTATTTTTTTTAAAGAAGGGAGAGGATTTTCCCAAAACTGAAAGCCACAACAATTTCTGCTTGCTGTGAACGTGCTAGGCTGACAGCTGGAAGGGCTTGCTCTGCTCTACATGTGAAGGGTGCTCCTTTAGCTTGGAGGAGAAAGGGGAAAGCTTGGTATTCGGAGATGCTCTGCTTACGCTTGTGCCTCTGCAATTCAGTTGCTCAGAGATATTCAAATCAGACCCATGTTCAGAAAATGGCTTTCTCTTCACTCCTATTACTGCAAATCTTTGGCTCAACCACATCCTTGCTGTTTTCCCAACACCCCTGCCCATCTGAAACGCTGCAGATGTTTCAGCAGCAGCATGCTCCCTGAGCAGGACGGTCAGGACAAGCTTCTGGGCTTCCCTTGCTGTGGTTGTGCTGCTCTCTGTGCTGGGCTGTGTGTCCCTCAACAGCTGTGGACTTTACCTATTCCCTTTCAAAAGCCCAGTACATGCAGTGGGACGGGCCAGGTTGCCCAGGAAAGACTGGCCAGGTACCAAAGGTCACTCTGCAGTCTCTAACCAGCGACTTTTGTTGCATGGCCTCTCAGAGTCACACACACACACAAAAAAATGCATTAAGTTCATCCCCTCCCACCTCAACCCCTCTCAACGTTGCCTTGTTGCTCCAAGGAGAAGAAAGGGAGAAGCAAATCTTTCACCTGGCTGACTTATGTTAACAGCTAGTTTTTTCTCCCAGTTCCATCTTAAATTACAAGATCTCAGAGGGGGAGAAGATGGAGGATATCCGAGAGGGTGCAGGGGAAGGAGGATATCTTATTTCTTCACTTGCAGTCATGTTCTGAAAATGCTCTTTTGAAGGAGCTTTATCTTCCACCCCAGGCACTGGTAAATGTTTCTGCGTGCTGTCCCTCTGAGCGTGTGTACGCTGTGCTAAGTAAGTCATCCTTCCTAAATTAGCTTTGTAGCTTCCCCCCCAACACCTCTCCAGGTACATCTTCTTCCTTTCCATCTCCCACCTACAAAGAAAGAACGTTCCTGATTTAGTCGTCTCCGTGTTTCTGCCTGTGGGAGTGTTTGTGGAGCTCACAAATGGAAAGGACAACTCCAGAGTGTGAGCATTCGTACATCCTCTCCTCTACTTTGGGGCCAAGGCTGCTGGAGGAGAAGGAAGGAGGGTTGGTTTTGGGTTCAGCTGGGGGCAGGCAGGTCTGAATGTTATCTCCTATTCAGGATAAGGGCAGTGAGACCTGTTGAACACATGGAGCTTCCCTCGGCTTTCCAGAAAGACTGTCCCCAGTCCCTTCTGTCCCCTCCTTTAGCTTTATTCAGAGTTTTGCTTGTCCTCAGAAAGACCAGGCACTGGCCTATAAATTCCAGCCATTTTTGCAATGATGGGATTCTTTGGAAAGGCCCTTCTTTATTCATCTATTTTGGGCAATAATCACCCAGGAGTAAACACAGGGGATGCCAAGTGTTCTGCCTGCACCAGCAGACCCCGCCAGTTACATGTGCACATGCGTGTAGCATGGACCTGTGTTCTCCAACCCATCATTCATGAAGCTTAACACGCACCTACAGACCGTGTTCACCCCACACTATGAACTATTACACAGACCTGCTCAATATTTTGGTCACTATTTAACTCTATTTTTCAACTGTTTGCCAAGCCATAGAAAAATGTGCAGCGGGAATCTGACACTGCATTGTTTGTGGTGAAGATCTTCTGGTAACCCCCTTACAAACAGACCAAGTCTCCATCTCTGCCTTAGCTGGTGCTGTAAAGAATCTTTTCCAGACACCACCAGAGTGAGACCTGTACCTTCCTTCAGACAGGAACTGGACACACAGTCTATGAATTTATATGGGGAATGAAAAGGAAAAACTTCCAAATAACCTGTTCACTGTAAAAGGACTTGAAGAATTTTCAGATGAAAGCATTTCAAGGTGGAACATAGCTTAGCATTAGTTTTTATAACAACTAGCAGTGGGTTAGTAGACATTTAACACCCACAGGAATTTAAAGGAGTAGTTTTATCTGCTGAAAGAAACCTGTACTATTCCACAAGTATGATCGAAACAGATTGAAATTTATAGGACGAAGGAAGCAAGTTATTTGAATTGGATCAAAATCACCTAAAAGTTCCAAAGAGTTATACATACAAAATTCAGATCTTTACTAAGATCTGAATTTTGATGCTTTGTGTCAAATAATACGAGACTGGAGTCTGGACAGAATTTCTTTTTGTAAATCCAATATTTTGTTCACAAATGTAACTAAAGCTGGTGTATGTAATCCAGTAATATATTCAACTCACATTAGTTTAAGATGTTTTATAAATAAATAAATAAAAAGAACTTGACTATGAAACAGCTATTGCTTCTAGACAAATCCTCATCAGATTCAGTCCCTATTATATATCATATATAAGAACATTAGAGCTTCTTTTACCCTGGCTTCAGGTAACTACCCAGACTCTCAATATGAGAGTGCTTCATTTATTACCTCCAGTTAGACATATTAAGCACATTGCTATTCTCATTAACAAACAGTGGTTTCCCTGTACATTACTTCAATGACCAACTATTTTTATAATTACCTTGCAAATTTTAGCTTAAAGCAACATTCTCCTGTCTTAAGCTGTTTTAACAAATTCAACCCCTTGAGCTTGATCCAAGTGAAAATCCAATGAAATCAGTGGAGAGGCTTTCCTAGACTTCAAGGGATTTTGGAGCAGTTCCTATACATATGCCATAATTTGTACATAGAAATGTGGTTATTCTTAATCTCATCCTTGGATGAACAATATCAGTGTTAGGGAAGCTAACTCTGCATACTACTAATCCAAGCCAATGCTTTTCGTTAAAATGTCCTGCTTTCCATTTTGTACAACTCTGCAAACTTCTGGTCGTATAAGAAAATATTTTCCACACTAAAGGTTGCCTCAGGTTGATTCCTTTCAATATAATCAAAAGCAGTCCAGATTTTTCTGAGAACACACCTGGCTGAACAGGGGAAAAGAGTCCAGCTTGCTAAAATTAAATATTGGAACTGATTTTTTTTTTTCCAACACTGTATTACCACCTTGGGAAGAAAGACTCACACTTGGGAAGAAGGGTGGCATTTCTGATGGCATCTTTTCCGTTCTATAATTGCTTGTGATTTTTACATATCCCCTTGTTTCTTGTTTCTGTGTTCTAATCTCTGCCTGTAGCACTGTAGATTTTAGAAGAGAAAGAAATCTCAGTCAAGAATCTCTTCTTTTTGCTTTGCGCTAGGTTTATTTAACTTCTGCTTTGTATTTTGGTCTAGGTGGACCACCGACCTGGCATATGCTGTGATACTATGTCCTGGAGCAGCAGCACAGGCTATATAGCAGATAAAGCCATCTTCCTAAAAGCCTGTGAATGCTCTGAGTCCCCTTCCCAGGAGTGTGCTCTATGTTTTTAGAAGCACTCACCTTGCTGTTATTTTGATATTTCTCCCAAAACCTGAGGCTGCCATTCCTCTGGATCTGCTTGTCTGGAGAAAGCAGAAAGCAAAATCTCTAGAGAGCTGCATTTGAGATTGCTAAAGAGCAAATAACATATTTTGATGGCTCTTTAGTTCTGGGCTGCATATTGGTCAGGCATTTGTTTCCGTACTTGTGTGGTAACTTGGCTATCATTGCCTTTTCTGTGATAGATCTTCACATCAATAGGGTTAGCCATGACTGCAGGTTTTTGTGTACCATAAGGTGGCTGGACAGACAGAACATTGACAGGGCAAACAAGAAGTGACCAAAGGATGACATTTTACCTTATTGCCCAGTTAAGACCAATAGCACCTCAGCAGAAAATATGGGACCCTCACAGACACCTGCAGTGTGATAGGACTGTGAAAGAGAGGCAGATAGTTGTGGAGCTGCATGGACATTCATGCTACTCCAGCTAAGATTAATCCAGTTTCTGAAGCTGCTTGTTTGAAAGCCAATCATCTGTTCATTGCACCACAGTCTCCAGAACAGCATTCAGATGCTAAGGATTACAGAGTTTCAGCGGGATTTTTGCAACTCATATTTTTATCCCACTTGTAAATTATCACAGAAAAGCTCGAGGGAGTAGGATATCTCTGATGCCGTGACCAACACTCCTCATCTCTATAAGCTCCACATCCACCAGTGAGCCCTTGCTGAGCTGACAGTCCGAGCAGTACAACTGTATCATTACTTCTATACCAATCAATTACTTTGCAAAGCATACAGAGAGTGTACAGCTCTATATAAAGCCAAACTCTTCCCTGCTGTGTGGTGCTGAATATGTCAAAAGAAAGCAAAAAAAAAAAAAAAAAAGATAAGAGCATTCCACTATAACTGCAAAAATGTTTATTGTTGTTACTGTTGCACAGCTCTGCGCCCAATGGAAGACAATTCCTCTCTCATTAAGTCATGATGAATGATAGATATGGCCAGCGGCTAAGACTAGTTCTTAGATTAAATGTTGTGAGAAATGTCTCTCTACCACCAGGCAGGTGAGATCATTTCTTTTTCCCATTATACTGGTTTCTTCTCTCTGTTTCTGAGTAACACAGCATGACTTGATAGTTTCTGCCTCTAAACTATTGACGTATGTTTGCTTTGAGAGGGGCCTCCTAAAGTGTGAAGAATGGGCCAAAGAGCTCCGAACTACTAGCAGTGAGTGTGGCCATTAGGCTGGAGCTGCTGTAGTGCTTAACCCTTTGCCAGGTGTTAAAGAATTAGGTCCACCAGGTCTTGTTGGATTTTCCTCTGGAGAGGCAGGAAGGTGGCTTTCCTGCTCTCTGGTCTGATCAGCTGCGGTCTCTCTTGATGCCTAGATGTTCTTGAATTATTTGCCTGTCCCACCTCAGAGCTTGTCTTTGCACATCTCCAGGTGTAAAGAACCACCTGTAGCCTCTCTCTTGGAGAGGACTACAACCCTTCTTTATTGAAGAAGTCACTTGTGAGTGCTTAGTGGACTGATAGTAAGGAGAACAGAATTTTGTTCTTGGAACAGTTCCTGACTGATTTTGACCAAGAGAAAGCTGCTCTGTCACAGTACTTATCTCATTGTTCATTCAGATCCTGACCCCACGCAGATTTCTATGTACATCAGGTTTCTACATGCAAAATTGAGCAAAGAAGTATAATTTTGGATCAAGGTCTTAAGATTACAGGGGAATACACAGCAAATCAGAAGAGGGCTAGGGAGGAAGCACAAATGCTGTCCCCTTAGCCACCCATGTGTTAATTGTTACCTTGCCTCCTGCCTTGGTGGTAGTGTCCAGTCAGACCTTAACAGATACAAGTCCTAGGATTTTTTTTTCTTTTTCATTCTTAGTTGGGAAAAAAATAATAATAATAAAAAGAAAATCCTATGTGCCATGAGCCTTCCTCCATGTGCCAGCTCCTTGCACTTTACTAGCAAGCAGGGCTTTTATTCCTATTTCAAGACAAGATAAGGAAAGAGAGAGTGGTATGCAATGCAGAGTTTGGAAACCTTGGGTGTCTGACTAGGAGATGTTTGCACGGATTGTTTGCAAGTGACAAAACAGAGTTGGAGGCTAAAGGACAGATTCTGAAGCCTTGTGTTATTTGAAGAAAACAACCATTCAATTAAAAATACCTTGCAATCCCTTGGAGAGAGATATGAGTTGCAGAACTTTGGTCTGGATCTCAAACTCTCCAACAGTTCCAGGATATTTATCCCTGTCCAGAATTTTGGCTTAGATCATTGGAGGGAAGAGTCAGCCATGAATTTTGGATCTAAATTCAGACTGTGCTATCATAAATCCAAAAGAACTGGACGTTCTCATCCAGAAATTCATTTTTTCCTTTAAAATGTGATTCACTCAGCATGACTAAGGGCATGTCTACATGGATGGACGAACAACATCTTCTCACTCACCCCACTAGCCAGCTCTTTTCCAAGGGTTATATAGCCACCTTGGCTTGGTGCTGCATGTGGCTTATTAAGAGTACTACCAGAGAGAGGCCTCACTGTAACTGCTGTGAAGTGGACAATTTTCTCCCTTTAGATCTGACTTTAATATTCAGTAATTAGAGGATTGCTTTTCAAGAATTTGACAAAAAAAAAATTCTGGATTATGTGCATGTATATATGTGTGTTTTCACATACAAAAAATAATAATTAAAAAATAAATCCCATTAATGTATACCTCAGCTGTGATCCTATAAGATTCCTGCATATTTGGATGGGACTATTCCCACATATAAGTGCTTTGCTGGATCAGAGCCACTGCCAGGAAAGTGGAATATATTTCCTATATTATTCTGATTACAGTGCAAAGAGGATTATAATTAATATCTGCATTGCATTCCGCCTTCTTCAATCTGCAGTAAAAACAAAGCTCTAGTAGAAGTGCCTACATGCGTTTTTCAGAGTGCTTTACCTATTAGATGCTTAGTAAATCTCTTGTTAACACCATAAAGGTCAGATATAAAGACAGAAGGAATGTATATATAGAAGACATCACTACCCATAAGTGAATTTTCACACTTTAAATAGAAACTTTTCAATGTAAAGAGAGAGTACCAGTCACTTAAGAAAAAGAGAACTTAGAAAGAAACACATAAAGCTCTTATTTTCATCTCTGATACCAGTGTGCGTAGGATCACACCCAAGGTGGTGGCTGGGTATCCTAAAAGAAACAGAGAAAGTCTCTTTGACTTGAATTACAGCCATTTCATTTTCCTAGCAAGAAATTTCAAAAGATTTTCATTCACTAGCCCAATATCTGTGAATCTTAACAAAAGATAAAAGATTACATATTAAGGCATAAACTCATAAACTGATCTTAGTCATTTGCGAAAGAATATAGCTAAAACAAATCCTGCCTCAAGTGAGAACTAAATTCTTGAAGTCCGTCATAAGTCCCAAATAGTCTGCGTGTATGCCAGTCTGCCTTGTCCGTGGCGGGGTGGGGGGGGGGCACTAAATCTGCTAAACCTGAAATATCCTTGGTTGTGTAGCTGTGTTCACCCACCCATCACAACATGCCCTTAACCTAGAAGACAGTGGCCATATCCAATGCAAGGAGATATACTAGGGAGTATGGTGTGGTGGAGGTGTCACCAGCCTCTGGCCTATTTCTCTGGTGGTTATGGAATCCACAGCGGGGTACCATAACTTCTGTCTGCTTGCTACAAGAGACTGACTAATCTCCCTCTCACTTATCTCCTGAGGTCCTTAACCAGTAGGCCGTGAGATAGCCTAGAAATGCCTGCTCTTGAACTCTCTTCTCTTCCAGCTGTGCTATTTCTGCAGGCAGGAGAGCAAGAATTTACAGGAGAGGAAAGGAGACGGAAGACTAGTACCATGGACTAGATGAGTGGGAAAGGAGTGGCAGGTGGTCAAGAGAAAAGACTAGGCTTCAGGTCCCATACTTCTTCACTTACCCCAATGACCAGCATTGCTATTGTCACCACCACACCTCATCTGTTTTTTTCATTTTTATTTTTATTTTTTTTCAGACTTCTGGCTTATCATTGCCTCCTGGTATTGTCAGGCAAACAGGCAAAAGCAGATTGAATTGTCCCCTGGACATAGGTATGATCCAGAGAAAGTCTCCTGAGTATGGAAAAAGAAAGTACCAAAATTAGGTAGAATGGACTCTAATCTGAAGGTCTTCAGAAGGGTCAGACTCTATCACAGGAAAAGGTACTTAGGTACGTCAGGCAATCTGGACTGCACCACCTCCGTCCTCCTTCAGGGTGGGTCACACAAAATCCGATGAAATAGCATACCAATCGAGTAGCCAAACATGGCCAGAAGTGTTCCACCCTACCATGAAATGCTAGGAGAGAGAAGTGCATCTGCTTCATGTGTATTCTTCATGTAAGAACAACAGCACAGGGAATGAACAGAATACTAAGGAAGAATTGCACACATCAGAGAAGCCATCATCCCCTACTACTTTCATCTTTTTTACCATTCAAAAGGAGGAAGCAGAGTATCAGACTCCCACCTTATCAGTGCCGCTGGGCACTGGAGGAAGTCATTTTCACTTCTTTACCCAAACAGGGCAATAGTCTCTGCAGGGTTTCAGGAAAGTTCCCAGAACTGAGCCTAAAACTGAGCGATCTTGATGATAATTATGCAACATCAAGCATTTTCATAGTGAGAGAACACCAGGTTCTAAAGGGCTTTGTAGCAGAGAAATGTTATCAGCTAGATTTGGTGCCTGTATGTTGAACTAATTTTAAATAGATAAATGACCCCGCTCCTTTCTTTTCCTTTCCTGAAAGCCAAAAAATGCAGAAATTTATCAGAATATCAAAGATAAAGAAAGATTCTCCATAGACTGAGTTATCCAGGTCAAAAGTAGACGTGTTTCTGGAAGGAATTTTTAGCTGGATATACCAGCCAGGACTGGTATGGTAACAATGAGATTTTTTTTTTTTCCTTAGCTGTTCTGAAGGTTTTCTGGCCTTAAAATCAATAATATTTGGTCCCAACTTCTATAGTCACTGAAGGTTCGACAATCTTATAAAGATAAGGCTAATTCCAGTTGATTTTGTTTAGGCTTTAGAGGTCTGCCAGTGGAAACAAATATTTGAAAGTGTTGGTCTCACCTTAAAACAAACTTCACAGTATACCTAGGCTGAAAGGTCATGATTTGTGTTGGGAGGGCCACTACAACATTATTTTTCCTTCTTTATTGTAACTTATGTAAATATTTTCCTCATTCCCAATGGAAAAGTATTTAAAAGTGTTTTTTTGTTGTTGTTTTGTTTTTAATTTCATTTAGGAAAAAAGTATATTCAGAATTGTTTCAAAACAAAATTGCTATTTATAATTTAATTTGGTTGCTTTTGTCTTATTTCATGACAACTCATTAGCAGCAGTGGCTTATACCTGTCATATAATGGGGTCACAGAACAATTATCAAAGTGTATATTTGTGTCTTTACAGTCCTGAAAAGCACTTGTGATTTAATATTGATTGAGGCATCCTATTTAGCAGCCCAGCCTCTTGGAGTTGTTACAAAATAGCTTCATACTTTGAACAAGGAGTGAAGATGAGAATTCAGTGTACTAATTAGAATAGTGACTAGTTTCAGTTTCTTTGAAAAGATTCCTGAGTATCACAATAAACGATACAGAAGAGGTATATTTTTCCTAATTATTTGAAGTGTATAAATTGTGCTTCTCTCACCTGAGTATCTTGGTGGAGCAGTTCTGTTTTCCCCATTGGTTGTGAGCAAGTCACTCTAAGCGTGGGAGGGAGCCTCACCCCAGTGCAACAAGTTGAAGACAAAGAAATACTCAGGATGTATTCCTCTGGATGCCAAGCTTCCTGCCGCATATATTAACAGGATTTTCTCTTGGCTCTGCCCATAGGTCTTGCCCCTGCTATTCACACAGCCACATTTTGACCCCTTCATAGGGAAGTGCCAGAAAACAGCTATCTGGGGAGATGCTGGAGATTTTGGGACATTCAGATAGTTTAGCTGAGGTCCAGCCTACAACTACCAGGTCAAACAAACCCCTCATTTCTTCAAATCATTCCTTTCATGCAAGGTTTATTCCTGTTTCACATGTTAACCAAGACTTCCTATTTCTACCTGGAGCAGAATTAAACCATTGAACTGAAATCCACTAAGGCCGCTCCTCCAGGGACAATTAATCCCATTCCTGAATTTAGATGTGTGTTGAAACCTGGACAACTGCTAACACGAGTGGGAGAGATGAGGTATAGACATTGGGCTTGGGCAACTTTGGGAAGATTTTTTTGGACTTGGTTAGCTCTGTGCAAGCCCTGGTCCAACTCTGATCATCCAGGGCTCAAGGTCCTCTAGGTCCATGGTTCTGGTTTGATTCTGCCTTAGCTCACATACACCTTCGAGGAAACATTAGCTTGAACAATGTCATCACAATTCCCATACTGGTCATGATAAGAGACAAGACAGTGGTTTGTGGGCCCTTAATCTGACCCAGTAGGTTTCTATACTATGTTGCAAGCTGCATGCATAATAATATGCAGAGAGAATACTAAAAATATACTGCTACTGATAAAATACAGCGTTTTTGTCAGGATTTTCCTCACATCTTACCTTCCCCCCTTCCCATAAAAAAGAATTGGCAGCAAAATAAAAATCAAGATTCAGTCTTTATCTTTAGAATGCATATGGTTTAGGTATCTCCAATGTGACCTTCTACTCAGGTCTGACCTATGAAGAACACAGCTAAATTATGTATAATGCTTTTGTGATGAAATGCAATGCCAATTATAGGAGTGAGATGAGGCCATAAACATACTGCACATAAAAATCAGAGAAGGAACTTAAATCCCAGTCCCAGAACCAAAAGATTAGTGTTCTAACCACTGACTGTAGTCAAAGCTTCCTTCTGGAAATTAAGGTTAAATTTCTTCTTGCATTCCCGCTGTGTGGTCAGAAGAGTAATTTAAATGCTTTCAATAATATGGAGGTTAGAGTTTTCATCCTTTTTCTTTAGGAGATTTTCTACATTTAGTACAATATTTTTTAATCAAAATTCAGGCAGTTTGCTTGTAAGGCTAAAAATGGATAATGACTTTTCGGTCAATTGCTTTTGACTGTCAATATGAAGCCTGCATTACCATTCCACAATATCATTAAACAATCAATAGCAATTAGTGTCTAGTCAAGCCTGGTGTTTTAATCATTTAAATCAAAATGCCCATAATTGTTATTGTATGTAAATATTTGAAGATGTTTATGGTGGAGATGAATTTTACCCATCCATCCAACAGAACTAGAACTGGTGAGCACAAAGACGGGCTCCAGGCCTCACGTTCCCTCCTGCTGAAACTGGGGGAGAAGGAATGGGAACTTTCCACATCTGGGGTGCAACCCTGTGCTAACAAGGGCAATATGGGTTTGGTGGTGGGCGACCTCTGTGTGTTGGGGCTGTCAAAGCTTTGTTTTACCTAATTTCATAGAAACAGAAAATCCAGAGACTGCACTGTGCATTCTGGCCACAGGCTGAATTCACGCTGCGTACCACAGACTAACACAGACTATTTACACACAGAAGAGCCCCTTGCTCACAGACATCATTATTTCAGACCAAAACTGGAACTCACGGCACTGGTACTGATGTATTCTGTATCTCAGCTTACACAGGGCATTTTCTGTATTCGTTCTCCAGAGCATGTAAGAGGATTTCCTAGTTAAGGACATTTTGCTGGCAGTGTTTTGTGCATGTAGCAGTGTAATGTAAGCAATGACAGAGTGGCTCTTACCACTGCTGGCTTTAGCCACAAAGATAGCAGCTGTGCACAGCGAGCTATATGCAGTGCTGGTACAAAACTCACCGAGGTCAGGCAGAGAATGAATTTGTCCTATTAAACAGACCAGGAATCTTACTGAGGAACAGCATGTGAATTATTTTTAAGGGATCGGGCTATCCTCACGAGCATGGTTGCAGGAACCGACCATGTGTCTCCCAGCCTGCCACATCCGTGTTGTAAGTACAAGTCACCAGTTCATTTGGCCTGGTACATCACCCATTCTCCTCCACAGAGCAACTCTTAATTGCTGTGGGAGAGATTTGCCATCGCTAGAGATTGTTCAGGCTCCTGGGTCTTATTTCTGAAGCCACATGGGAAACAGTGGCAGTAGAAGGTGCTTGGATTTGCCACTGTTAATAATCTCAGATGGTTCAAAAGGCAGTAGTAGAGAATTGGCTGGACATAGAGAAGTTTCGAAGAGGGATACATCACCCATAATGCTCTTATTTTGGGTTTAGTAGGGCACATTGTTTCAAAGTAGCACAATCAGTGCTAACATTAAAAAGCAAAAAGATAAGTAAGGCAACAGTGAACCCAGCAGAAAATGACCCAGGAAAAATGTAAACCCCGTTAGCCCATTGCTTGAGCTGACATGCAACCAGAGCCGTGCCATGAAGATGAACCAAGCTGCTCCCCCCAGGCAGTATATTCATTTTCCAGCTAATACAAGGAATAGAGATTAAGAGAGTGCTGAGGGAACATTAAAAAACCCTGTGTCATACAGGTCAGTTCAGAATATGGAAATAGAGAATCAATTTTCTTTGGATTCAAGTCCCAGACATCTAAATATTTTATACCAGCTACTTGGCATTCCAAGTCACCACTGACAGTTTATTGTCCTGGTTACTAATCCAAGCCCTCATCTCAGGAAAGGCTTGAGAGAATGTTTAACAATAAGCTCAACTAGTCCCAACTAAGTCAATGTCTTCAGGAGGCTGAGCCCTTGCAGGATCCTTCCTTAGACCTCCTGGATATTTTGTCTGTAGCAGATCTCTACCTAAACATAAATAAATAAATAAATAAATAGCTCTAGATAAATGATAAGACAAAACCCAGAAAGCAGTTTTCACCCATATCCATCACAGAAAAGCATTTAGCAGGATGAAGTAATATAACCCATGAGGAAGTGGTGGCAGAAGGACATTTTGTATTTGTCATTTAAACACAATGCCATCTCCATGGCTCAGATGTCCCTCATGTCACACAGACATTTTCTAGGGTGTCTTTCTCTTGCCGTTTGAATAATTGTCCCATTGTTAGGGCTGACATTGTTGAAAGTAATTTGGTCCTGATTGCTTGAGAAACCCAGTTTTTGCTCTTCAGGGTATTCTGGGAGGTCTGAAAAACCTGTTTCCTGCCTAGTGTGAATGACCAGTGACTCTCCGGAAGCCTAACATTCACAGCCAGCGGGGAACCTCTACAGAATTGGGATTCCCAGCTCTCCCATTACATACAATTTCTCCTGGGTTTGGTAGTTCACGAACAATCAGGTTTTAAATGTCACTTTCTTCAGGCTATTTTCTTGTGTAAACTGCAGCCTGAAATAGGTTCAGCAGAACCTATGCAAAATATCAAAGCAAGCCTCCTACACCCTCGAAGTGTTAACAGCAGAGCCTGCATTCAGACTGTGAGCCTAACAAATTTCCAAAATACCATACCAAGAGATGCTGCTGCACCAGGCTCTGATGCCCCAAAAAGAGACGTCTGGGAAAAAAGAATAAATGAATAAGCAAATAAATAAATAATACATTTGCACAACAATGGTTTGTGTATCTAAAGGATCTTTTGGAAGCTTTGGCATAGTTGCAAATAGGAACTTTCTTCCTTGAATCTCATGATCCTATTATGTTAAGTGACTAAGCTAACAGTGACATTCATTAGATTCATGGACCAAAGGCAAAAGAAGACCTGGTTAAAGAGTTGTTCCCCACCTCCCAGTCCTGCAAGCAAAGAGTTTTTCCACTTTCTTTTTGTTCTCTCCTTCCCTATCCCTCTCCTTCTATTGCTCTGCAGCATGCGCAGTATCTCTTCACCAGTTCAGCATCTGGGTATATCAGAAATGAGCCTGAAAGACTGTTGAATTCCTCTCAGAATTAGTTCCCTAATAGACATATCATCTAAAATTTTTCGTCTGGTTCCAGTCAGCAACCAGGTTTTAAAAAAGACAAGCCAGTAGTGCTGGACAATCAGTTCTCAAAGCTAAAGGCTCTCCAATAACATGCCAGTGGAGGAAGAATTTTAATAGAACCCACAGGAATTTAGAGACTACACTTTTTTCTTATATCCTTTTTTTTTTTTTTTTTTTAAAGACAGGTTTTCCCTTCTGGTGAACTCAAGCAACAGGCAATTTCCATTCATCTCTCAAGGAGCTCAGGAGCTCAGCTATTCAGACTAATGGCCGAGTTGCACATACACTGTTTTATTTTCCAGCTAAAAATGCCTTCCAGTTCCAAGCCAGCCCATGGGGTGATGTGGAAGATTTCCAGTAGCGTTATCACTCCTAATTTTGGGATACCCCTGCCTTAAAAAACGTAAAAGTAATGCAGCAGGACTGACATATGCTGCCACAACCAGTTTCCCCATCACTCTGCTGAAGAGAGCTGACATTCCTGCGAGCAAACTTCTCCCATGCGGTGTGAGGTCAGGGGCTGCATCCACCGAAAAGCAGGGGGAGGAGGAGACCTGAAGATCCTCTAAACCAGAGAAAAGACATAACGAAAGATCTTCAGCATTTTTCTAATATAAAACAGCTCTGCAAAACTAGAGAAGTGGCTGTGGGAAGCAGTCAGAAATCTGCTCTTTATCCCATCCCAGCACTGCTAAATGGTGAGAAACTTGGCAGAGGGCCCACACTTTTACTTATCTCCTAAGTCTAAAATCATGCTGTTTCTTTTTTTTTTCTTTTTTTTTTTTTTTTTCTTAATTCTATGCTAACCGTCGCACATAGAAGGGAAAACATTGCTTTAGATGTGAAACCGGCAGCAGAGTCTGCGGCGTTCGGGTGTTTTATTCCATCAAAATGAGCTTTTCTTCCAAGGTGAAATGTACAATGTAACATTACTTAATTGCCCGCGCTGCTTGGTGGATGCTGACATATATTGTGGAAATGTTAACTGCTTTACATTTCAATGCATTCCCTCTCCCAAGCCCTTCTCCTCCACTGCTTTGCTAGGATGCTGCTGGCCAGCTGCCAGATGGGAAGCTTATTTTTCACTGGTGATCATAACTCTGGCTGCTTGTAGCAAATAACGCAATGCGCGGCGTTAGGAGGTTTACACAGGAAGCCCTGCTGTGCCGCCTTAATTGGGATCACTCTTCTAGCAACAGAGTAAAAAGGTATTAAGTTAAGATAAATGAACTGCTTATTGGAAACTACAAATGTCTCTCTGTATCAAGTTCACAGATAGGGAAAATGAATGCCGCTCCTCTCCTCTTTCCTCCAGGCTCCTCCTTCCATTCTAGCAGCTCCCCAGCCGGGCATTCCTCCCCTCCAGCCGAGCAATGCTGCTTTTACAGTCCCCACCGAGGCTATGTGGATTTGTCCGCCCTAAAGACCGGATTGCATCCTACAGCCAGCTCGGTTTTCCCTTGTTCTTGACGCCCTGCTTCCCTGACAGAATCAAACCACGGGGCTTTTCTCCAGCCTCACATGCATCTGGCCTATGGCTCTTTTATAGCACTGCTCTCTGGAGGCCTTCCTCACTGCATGGCTTGAAACTCAAAACACAAACCGCAGGTCCGTGCAAAGAAGGCAGTAAACATTTACATTGTGTGGCTCCGATGGTGGTACGAGATACAGAGAGGAGTCTGAGGTTGCTGCAGCCAGGACCAAATTTTGTCCCCGTGTTGTGAGGATGCTGACTCCAGAGATGCGCGAGGCACATCCCATCAATCCTTCATGTTGTCATCTCATTGTCTGCTAGGTCCAGGCAAATTGGATCCAGGAGTCTGGCCGGTTTTCAAGGGCGACTTGACTAAGACACATTTACACAACCCGACAGAGAGGAAAACTTTTACATAAATGCATTGGTCCAGCAATTAGTGCCTGCAAGAGGTGCTGTGAGCTCTGAAAGGACCAGCTGAGCTACAGAGCACAGCAAGGCAGAGTCTGCCTGAGGAAATGCAAGGAGTTTCCAAATGCTCCCATCCAGATCAAAAATAGCTAAGGAGCTCATAGGTACTGATTCCCCCAATGGTGACTCAATTTCATTTCTTTAAGCAAGGTCTGCTTCAGGTCTCTCTCACCCTCCCAGCAAGCTGATCCAAATGTGCACTTGACTGAATTCATGCTGACACAGGGAGGTAACATCTGAAACCTTGACTCATCACCCATGCAGTTCATTGTCCCTCCTGGAGCTAAGAAACACAGGAAATGAAGAAATCCTGCTGGCATTATTATTGAAATGCCAACACATTGCTTCATTCTCAGACTTGTAACAAGACAAAAAGAGAATAGGCCAGATTTGTCTGATTTGGGTCTAATCACAAATACCTTCTGTAAATTGGACATCTGGTCCAGACCTTTCCCTTTGTGGTAGTGAGACATGAACACAAGTGTTACAGGGACTCTGCAGACACCTCTTGGAGGGGCTGAATCCCCTTTTCTCCCTCTCAGCTATAAAGGAAGCCTGAAGTGCTTCAAACTCAGCCTCTATCTTTTAGATGTATATGCTATGCCAGGTGAACCCCAGATGAAGTTAGATGGGTGTAAATCCTGACTTAGATGGGTGTAAATCCTGTTTAAAGTAAGACCTTGCTCCCCTCTCTGGGCACATCAGCCCCAGAGGAGCAGCAGCAAGAGGTTTTCCTACAGGTGACCACCCCTCTTCCAACTCTGTGGGACAACAAAGCACAATATGCAGAGATGGACCCAGGCAGAGTTGGACCTCACATGAATCTTCAGCCTCTTGAATGCAGGAAGAGAGATCTGAGTGACTTTCCTAGGACCTAATTTTAGGAAGCATCTGAAGACTCAGCCCACTTTTCTGTAGGGCAAACTCTGAGAGCGCACAGCAGAGCATGCCTGTTACCCACAGCTGCACAGAAAGCCCTGTGCTTTCCAAGCTGGCTGTGCTGGTCATGCTAAATGTTCATACTTCTGTAGGAAATTCACTCATCCTTCTCGCAGGACACAGTTCTGACATTCTCCTTTGGCTTTAAAAATAGGAGGCATGCAAGAGAGCGTTTCAAACCACAGCAGGTGCTACCTTCCACCTTTCTAAGTGCAGTATTTCAGTTTGCTCTCTGTGATCAAGGGACACAACTAAAACCTGCCTGACCCAGCTCCCATCTAGCTTCCCCTGTCTCATTTTCTGGAGGCACAGCATAGAGGTCACTTCATTCAAAGCCCAGCACAACTATAAGCTGGTGGTTTCTTTAGTCATGCTATTGTCCTTTCAAGACGTGACGGCAATTCAGCGTTAGCTTGTTTCCAACCAGCTTTGCCAGCAACCCGATGGATTTGATGAGTGCTGCTCTCCCATTAAGGCTGCACCTATAAATACCTGCAGCTCACTGCTGCTTCACCTTTCAGAGCTCATTGCCACGTCAAGGGCTTTGGGTGAGGGGATGAGTGGTAGCAGGATATATGGGGTCTGTTCCCTGCTCTGATGGAGAACGTGCCATAATAACACCAGCAGGCACTGGGGAGCATCTCACCAAGATATGGAGGATTTGGATGAAATATCCAGCTTGGTCCTTGGGTGCTGCAGAGCTGTTAGTGATCACTCACAGCCAAGGTCCCTGCCAGAGCTTGGTTTCAGCTGGGCTGCGTGGGTCCATCAGAGCTGTGTGGTGTCACCCGGCGGCTCACCCCACATCAGCTCCCTCTGGCCTGGGCCAGAGCATCCTAAAGGAACAAATACCCATCTCTTGGACATGCTTAACCAGGGGTTTATGCTGGAGATGTGAAGTCTTTTAAGAGCAGGATCCTAATAAGAGACAAAAATGCAAGCTGTTTGCACACAGAGCTTCTTAGGTCAAGGAGGCTGCTTGCTCTTTGCTTCCACTTTACTTAGGGAAACAGGATTCTGTTGACATCGTTTGGTGAATAAACAAAAGAATATCAGTCTGGTACCTGGCCCAATTTGCTGCTTGTTCTTCCTAACAGAAACAACCTTGCAAAGCCCAAACAGTGACGTGCCACTGGATCACACGGCAGCAGCATTATTTCCTTCTTTTTTTTTTTTTTTTTCGGTTTTGTTCTTTGAGGCAATGTCAGAGATCAAGAGAGAAGACTTTTCTCTGTTTATTCACTGCAGAAATCAATACTGATATATCCACAGTGGGTTTGGTTGGGATCTTGGGACTGGGTTCTGCTCTGCGTGCTTCTGCGCTGTGGTTGGGAATCGCATCACTGTGGCAGGGAAAGGCTGAACCTCATCCTCCAACCCATGGGAGACACCTGCAGCACTCTGAACCCCCCCCAGTCATGTTCGTTTGCTGCAGAGGATGAGAAAAATCTGGAAGGAGTCGTGGGGAGGTTGCCATGAGCTTGAGGATCAGCAGAGCAGGGCGGAGGTGGGCTGGGAAGGAGACCTGCACGTCATTGTCACCTGCTTCCACTGTGACAGCACGGTGACAAACGGCGTTGTGACATTCCCGTGCACTGCTCTGACAACCCATCAGCAAGGTGCAAACAGCAAAATGTTGCATGATAAGGGGCCTGGCATAATGGCTCAGGAGAATGTGCAGGTAGGCAGTAGGAAAGCCAGCAGTTCACACGTAACTTGTTAAACATGACAAAGGTGTTATATACACAAGGCTTAGAGATCTCCATTTTGGTGGAAAAAGAGATACCAATACCTTTTCATTTTCAAGGCCGATAACATCATAGCAATACTTACTCAGGATGCATCAGCAACGTCAATATAACATCTCCAGGTAGTCCCTGACCCCTCCCCTGTGGACTGCTGACCTCCCCAACCCCATGCACAGCACCACTGCCCTCCTGTGTATGATCCCACAGATCCCACCGTGGTCCACATGCCTCACATGCCCCCAAAAACCCACCCACACATATCTTCACCTGCACAACCCCTCAGCTTACCTCCTCCCAGCCCCACATGGCACCCCATAAACCTTATCCACCAGGCCCGGACTGGGATTCACCAAGAGGAAGGGATGGGATGGATTAAAGCTGCTTCCCATGGGTACCCCAAAGCTGCTTCTGTTTGGGCTTCCACCGTATCTAGTCCCAAACACTGCACTGGGACCAGGGTGACTGGTACAGTCACCCCATTTGAGGGGTTTCTTGGAGGCATCATATGGAAGATCCATGCTCCTGGAAGATCCGGGAGCTTAGAAAAGTAAAAAACAAGGAGCTATAACATTGTTTCAGGGAATGCATACTTTGAGCTGGTGGTAATTTAGGGACACTAACATTTTCCTCAATAAAGGGAAGTTGTAGACAGTGAGGAAGGCTGTGGAAAAGAGATTTGTTGAACCAAATCCCATGTACATTAGTGATGGGAATGGAGAACTTGTTGCCCTTCCACAAGCCACAATTCCATTTCGTATAGCTCATGGACACATTGTTTCTTGGCATTATTATGGGCTGACATTCATTTCTGGTCCACCAAATGAGTCCGATAGGCTGAGTCAACTCTTGGAAAAGTTTTCTAACTCTAGTTTCAAAACATGAATAAAAAGCACCTGCCCTGCCCTAAACAGTTCACCTCGTGTTGCCAGAAATCCTTTCAGCGCAGACATCAGTTCCAGTCCACGTCTCTGTGTGATTTTTCCCTGTTTGCAAAGCATTGCCCCATACATGCTTCTGTCTAGCTGCTTTCCTAGTGCCTTCTCAGCGAGATTTGATCTGGTCGTTTATTGAACTTTGTCCAGTGTTTATTATTTAAGGAATTTACAAGATAGATGTGAACACTTCCAGCCTAGCTGTGCTTTGGATTACCAGGACCATTGTTTAACATGTCCCAGCCTCCACAGAGCTACTTGCCAAATAAAAGGGTCCCAGTGGGCTCCTGTTAACCTCCTTGCATACTAAAATAAAGCAATTTCTCTCCTTATTTCCTATATTTCCACCAAAGCTCTTCAGTCATGCCCAGAGCCGGGCAACCTGCTGGCTGGGAGCTGTCTCAAAAAGTCAGCTCCTTTTCCTGTTTTTCCCCACTAACACTGGCTGATCTTTCCCAAATCCACACTTATTCACAGCTCATTACTTTGGCTGCTTTACACAGACCTGTGCTGACATCAGGATTGTTCACACACTGATCATTGCTGCTGTGAACAAAAGGATCCCGGCCCCTCATCTGCTCCCCATGCTGCCAAGACTAAGTGTCCCATCCCACCCTACAACTGCATGGGGTGGGACAGGACATGGAGATGTCCCATGGCTTCACCAGTGCTTCTTGCATGAATGTGTGAGTGAAAGTGTGCTTATTCATGTGTTGATATGCAGAAATAATTGCACACCGGAATGGCAGTTATACTACATGGTAATATGGTTTTCCGGGTTATGTTCATATGAGCTAGGGTCTGAAAGCCCATCCCACTGTTCAAGACATTTCTGTATAACTGGCTGGCACAGCTTGGAAAAGTCCCTGAGAGATCACCGGACACTGCAAGTCAGTTCTGAAGCACCCTGCACAACCAGTGTAGCACGGATGAATCACACAGACTTGGAAGTATCCTGACAGCAAGGACTCTTCAGTCACGTATGGGTATTTTTTGACATATCACCCCTTGTTCCACAGGATTTTGACAAAAAAAAAAAGTATACAATAGAGGTATTTGGTGGATCATTACCCAAACTAGTCTTTTTAGTAACTGACTCTTTTCATCAGAGGTGCAGCATGAAGAGGTAGACACCTGCATTTTGGCTGTACAAGGGCTCACAGCTGGTCACACAATGGAGGAAGCAGGAGGGCGTGAAGGGAGCATGGCCACTGAGCAGCTCTATTTGGGTCCAAAACCAAAAGCCAGGCTCCACTATTCAGTTTCTTGCTCTCTTTTCAAGTGAATCAATGCTCCATTTACCTACATATCTCAATAACTTCATCTCTCATTCTCTTCCAAGCAACATCCATGACATCGGTGAAGACAGACTAAGGAGACATCCAACATTTTGTCACTCAGGGGACAGTTTTCTGCATGCCATGACTGGCAGGTGTCTTGTAACATGACAGGAGGTGGCAGAAGACCTGCTATGAGACCTGACGTGCGTCAGTACTGCACTCCTAACGGAGTCTCCAAGGGGAATCCTAACAAAGTAGACTGCCAGAGACACTCACCTGGTCCACAGCTTTTATAGGAGCAAGAAGTCATGGGAGAAGGGTGTGAGAAAACAGGTTATGAACGGGCTGAACTTGCCCACAGGCCATGGCGTGAGCATCCCTGAGCTGTGGAGAAAGCTCAAGTCCTGGAACATCAGCGTTTGTGTCTGAGTGATATGGGCTGGCAGGCTGCACAGATACCTCCAGCCCTGCCTTTTTGCACATCCAGCTGCAATCGGTATGTCACAAGAATCTGTAAACAGTCAAAAAAAATACAAAAACATGATTTTTTCTTTCTTTCTACAAGCCACCTGCCGCCTGTCAATGTGGAGCACAACCCTTTGTGTAGCAAGTCCAATAAACAAAACCGTAAAGCATCTGTCCTGCAACTGGATCCCAGCCCATGACAAAGAGCAAATCTGATCCATGACAAACAGCTGGGAAGAGCACTCAAAGCTCACACTGTACTTCACAGCCCGTCTGCAGTTTCCTACCAAAGCCAAACACAACTTCTGCTCAATGCCACAATAAAGGAGAGGGGGAAAGAAAAAGGTGAAGTAATTCTGTAGCACATAGAGCTTACGTATGATAAGGGGAGAAATGGTGTTTGCCACAGCTTTATTATGACTGAAGACCACAGATGAGCAGTCCAAGTTTGTTCTTATTAAATTAAAATGCAAATTTCTGAGAGCTTTTATGAAACTAGGGAAAAAACAAAACAAAACAAAACAAAATGCATAGGCCACCTTCACCTATATGATTAAGCAGTGTCACCTTTAGTGGACAGAAAGCCTTGACTTAGTCTTTCATTCCGAAGAGTTACAAGTCCTGGTAGACCAGGAGCTAAGCTTACAGCATTCAGGGCTAGATTTAGGGAGTTGCCATGTCAACACACCTCCACCGTTAGCAAGAACACCTCAGAGACTGGGATGTGAACTAGAAGCCCTATTTTTAAGTCTCCATATTCAAATTCAGTGCAATACAAACCTTGGACTCAAATTCCCCCGACTGTGGCAAAACACTCCCTGCTTCATCCAAAGTGGGATTTGGCCAACGACCCCGTGTCCGTCTTGGGGCAATAAGGTAAAAAATATCCTTTCTGCTGAGCAGCAGCTAGAACATCCGTCTTCCTTAGAAGAATACCAGCCCATGGAAAAGTAAATTCACTCAGATATAACATTTCCAAGGGGGTAATTCTTCTCTCTCACTCTCAAAATGGGGGAAAGCTCTTTGCCGGTATGTAATTTCTTTCCTAATCACATTGCAGTGTCACATACCAGTGAGCTAAGGGCTCCCGCAGCAGCGTTATTCTCCAGCATATGTGACTTTGTATAACATGTGCTTCGCTCGGCAGTCATCAGCAACAGAGAGCAAGAACATACTTCTTCCTCTATGACATTATTAGGCATTAAGAGCACTATATAGCAGTGCATTTCAGCTTCTTTATTTTCTCCCAGTAAAAGCAGCTTGGCCACCTGGTGTGCTGCACACACAGTTAAATTCCAAATGTAATGTATTTTGTAGCGAAAGAGATTAGAAAGCTGCTGTAATGAATCTCATTACCAGTGTCTTTATATCCTCATCTAGTTGGAAGCAGAGATCCTCCAGACCTAGGTACTGTACTTATTTAAAAGAATATCATCTACCTCTCAACCCTGTCATTACAAGACAAATTGTTTCCTTTGGCTTGATGTTCCAGCCATGCTTTTCTCAGTCTTAAAACATGTTAGCAGACAGATTTTCTCAAGAACTGAAGGCCAGATTTCCAACTACTCAGCACCCACAACTGGGCTAGATTATTTTACGAGTGTTTGATTCCCATTTAGTCACCTAAAATAAGAGCCAGATTTTCAGACATGCTCAAAAGCCTCCAAGATCTTCTGAAAATCTGGACCTAGACTTACTCCAGCAACTTGCCAAATTAGTGGAAATTAAAGTAGACAACATCTCATCATGTTACTCATTGCAATGATAAACACAATCTCGCTGTTAGATCCATTTCCAAGACTCAGCCCCCCCTTCCAAAGGCAGTTATTTGCTGGTCTATTCAAGCACAGTCCAATACATCCAACTGTGATTTCCATCTTAAAAAAAATAAAATAAAAATCTAGATTTTCTTGTCTTCATATGTTCTCAGAAGAAGAGAAGATATCATTTAGGCTGTATTTTCTCAGCATTTCCAAGACAGTTCATCTAGTGGCAGATAGTGGCAGAGAGACACTACCAGGAAATTTCCACCCAGACAATGAAGATTGGGAACAGAATTGCAGAGGGCTAGAGGGAAGAGTCCTTTGTATCTCTGCCAGCTGAATGCACGCATCCTCCCCTGGTCCACAGCTGGGCTGTGACAGACAGGACCCTTTTCCCACCTTTCTCTTGTACGACTGCTCAAATCTATGTAAATACATCACCTTTGCATGCTGTAAGTGCTTCATGGGACTGTGGCTGAAGTGGAAGAAAATCTCCTCTTTTCCAATCCCACCGCTGTGCAGTTTGACTGACCTCAGGCTTCAGGATTAGATGTGGCCCAAAACCGATCTTCCTCTCTCAGAAACGTTTCCAAACATTTTCATATGAGCATGACAGAAAGCCTCTAGACTGAAAATTATGGAGGTGCTCGGTCACCAAGGAAGAGTCACGCAGGAGACTCCTTTAACCAGTGCCAGCCAGACCAGGGACTGCTCCGGGCTAAGCCTCAAACTCTGCCAAAGCTGCTCCTCTTTTGTACAAGTAACTTAGCATTTATTAGGCAATCAGAAAAGATTTACTATCTATCATTTGGGTGGTCAGAATAAACAGGACATTATAATTTCAGGGATGGAGACATGTTCCCTTCTACTCCTTCCTCAGTTTGATGATTTACATGCGTAAGGATTTCAGCTCAGCCAAGTTCTGATTTGTGTCTCTATATATCTAGTTATTAATTTGAGCTGATCTGACCTGGCTGTTCTTGCAGGTGTTGTCTCAAATCTCAATATGGATGAACCCCTCTATTTATTCCAAACTCTTCAGACCAAATACACAAATTACCAAAGGAAATCGGGAGTTATCCACCCAGGATCTGCTGACTGGATGCGGAAGCGTCCCTTACAAATATTCTTTGTAGGGAAGTTTTACCTGTTGTAGAGGTAAATAATGGATTTCAGTTTGAAAATATAGCAGATCATGGATGATAAAACTTGTTCTATGATCAAGACTCTGGAAAAAAAGACCTGGTTTTAGTTCTCTGATCTGACGATAAAGACTTTCTGCATGACCTTGGGCAAGTTACTTAATGTGTTAGTTCCTCAGATGAGGATAAAGTCACCTCTTTCCACCCACTCTGTCTGATGGTTATGGTCTGCTCTCTTCCTATTTGTTACAATGCCAAAAAAATAAATCGAGGACCTCAGCCCTATTATTCTAGAACAAACATATTTTAAGGAGAGCAGAGAAAAGGAGCCAGCCAAATGTGCATGCCCCATTAAGAAAATCTGAGGCATTTCAGGTGACAGATTCAGTGCCAAATAGCAACAATACTCACATACGTATTCTAAAGAGAGCTTTCAGGTTTCCTCAGCAGCCTGTTCTGCCAAAGCTGTCTCTGGGAGCACCACCCTGCAAACCCTAAAGGCAAAGATATGCTTTGCAGCTCCTTTTGGAGTCACACAGACAGGGAGGAGATCTGCTGGAAGATTCAAGCAAAAAGCCATGCGAGTAAGAATGCCATCATTTACAGATAAACACAGAATGCATTTTATTTTGGAATCAATGAGGTTTGGTAGGCACAACAAGTCACCCAGTCCCTGCTGCTATCCTTCATCTCTCGCTCCAGCCTATCAACATTGTAAGTCAGCATATCTGGATGGGAAGCACTCCCCACATGAATGGGCCATTCATCTTCTGACACTGCGCAGGCAGAGCATGCGAAATGTCGGGAGATTAGACACTGCCAGAGTGAGAGATTCCTCGATGCAATTAAAGTGTGAAGAATGAATAAATCACAGATCCAAACGACTCCATCCGAGCAGCCGCCGCTGTAACCAGCCCCAAACCCCACAGAGGAGTTGGGTCTTGCAAGGAGGGGTGAGCACAGGGATGGAGGTGTCCTCACCTAATGGGCTGGGATGGAGGAGGCAGCGATGGGCTGCTCTGACAGGTGAGGCAGGGATGGCAAAATAGCCCAGGGAAGCAGGGCGAGGAGCAGAGGCGAGATGAAACAGCAATATTTGAATAAAACTGGTGTCAGAGAGGCGGCCATGCCGATATAATATCAGCAATGAGAGGGAGAACGTAAGAAAAAGTACATGGTAAATTAAGCACCAAGGCTGTTAAAGGTCCAGTTATTTTCCAGCTAGTTGCCTTCTGATTGTTCATTAAAGTACAATATCCAGCCCTGAAAAACAGCCAGGGAAAGTTCACTCGTTTTTCCTGTTGGCAAGTGGTCGCAGGAGCTGGAGGCAGCCTGGCTCCCCAGATCCTGACACTCCGCGGTGCTGCCTCGGTCATTAATATTCATGCAAGAGCTAATGGTGCAGAGTTGGGTGCTCGCAGTCGTCCTTCCTGGTTTTTCCTGGGCTTGGATGTGGGCAGTTTGCACATTTTCCGTGGGAGAGGCACGAGACGTGGTGCGGTGCTCATGCCCTGCCTGCTGGAGACGAGCCGGGAACCCCATTTTTTATTAAAAACAAACATGATACGAGAAACACGTTCCTCAGAGCCGAGGGCTGAAGAGTGACCTCTGTGTCAAAAACACCAGAGGGTGAGGGAAAGGAATTGATTTCTGTTTTGTAGAAATCTCATGATTTTTAAGCCAGTCTCCTGATTGTGGCAGCGCTGAGCGTGATGTTTTTAGCAATTTCTGAGTCATCAATCCTGGCTCTCCCAGCAGGAGAAGAAAGGAGAAGCAAAGCAGCAATGTCCTAAAACAACATATTTTCAGAAGAGAAAAGAAAAAAAAAAAAAGGAGGTTCTGGGGTGGTTCAGGAGGACACTCATTAAAGCTGCCATCTCTTTTTTGGTCCTTGACTGATTCATCCCACATAGCAGGGACAAGCAGGCGCAAGGTGGTGGCACCCCAGGCTTGGCAGGGTGCTACCTCCCCTGTGCTCACCACACCAGGGGCTGGGGCTGGGGAGATGCTCATTGCCCAGGTGCTTAACACAACACCACGGGGGACTTGGGGTTCCCAAAACTGGCACTGGGAATGTCCAGGAGAAACCCATCAATGCCCTTGTAGAATGAGTATGACCCAGAGGCTAAAACCCCCAGCATCCCTCCCAACCCTGCCAGCAGCTAACCCCATCATGATGTGACCATGGCAAAGCCGACTTTCCTAAATGTGCTGAACTGCTGGGACACCAACATGGGTCTGCAGGAGCTGTCAGCATCATGCAAAGGGCGCATCAACAAAGGGTCCCCTACCACAGCTGCAGACCTGAGCCCTTCTGTGCCACTGCAGAAGGGTTGTAACATCCCCAGGCTGAGCCACCACAGCTGCAGCCCTTTATTAACGGGGACAGGGTGAAATGCAGGAGCTGAGCACGGGTCCCCAGTGCCCAAAAGTCACTGTGTGGGCACCATGAGATGCAGCACGTTGGCAGGTGGCGAGTTATCTGTGAGCGGCTGGATCTCTGTCTCCAAGGATGGTGAAGAAGAAACCAAGCAGCTAGACACACAGTTTGGCTGGAGGTACTACCCTGGAAATACGGGGCACCACTGTCCCTGCTTGTGCCTGGCATCTCTGTTGCATCTGCTGCAGCTTGTTGTGCTCCAAGGGAGGACTTTCGGGGCAGAGACCTGCTCCCAGCTGGCATCGATTCATCTGCTGCTGTGTTGCGGGGCTGTGGGAGCTGGCAGAAAGCTCCCACACTGATTTTGTTGGAGCGCCGGGCAATAATGGAACGACACCTCGGCATGTTTGCAAACAAACACTGACTCCCTTCCTGTTCAACGCCATCTGCCACCCAACCCAATTTCCCTGCCCCCGTCCCTCCCCAAAAATGACAGCCAGAGACAGCTCCAAAAAGCAGCTGCTAAGACGATCAGTGCTTCATCTCTCTCACTTTTGAAAGGTGCTGGCGAGGAGCAGGCTGTGCTCTGTACACACGCTGCCCCTGCGTGCACACCAGCGCACACGTCAGCACCACTCGGGCTGGGGGCTCTTCCTTGCTGCTGAAAACAAAAAATGACTCAAAGAGAATTTGCCCTTGAGCTGTGCCATGGCACGGGCTTCCTCCTGATCTGTTTTTGCCTCTATGCGTGGTAGCAAGAGCTGCTGTGAACACACTTTGACCAAGGTGGGGCAAAAAAGCAGTTCTTTGAGTAAAGAGACTGTTTGGTTGAAGAAATCAACCACTGCTAACAGCATCGCAGGTGGGAACCTGCTGCCTTATTTAATGGTATCACAGAGCCGCAGAAAACATAAAATGAGTGTGTTGCATCCCATAATACCCTGGATAAGATATTAACACTTCCGCAACCTCTTTATTCTATCCCTCCCTTACCATTAACAACCAAGACTGTTAATTAGAACTCACGTGCTTTACTTTAAAAATCAAAGCCTGCTTAGTGCCTGCTCTCCATAGCACTCACATCTTCACGTGGCAGAGGTGTCCCTGCTGTCAGGCCCAAAAACTGAGGAGCTGCCTCCATTTTGGGTCCAAGCACACGTCTCCTGGCCTCAGCTCCTTCACAAAAGCATGGAGGCACCCAAATTCCTGTATTTAACCACCACCCAATAGACACACTGTCCTGATAACAGCTTAAGCCACTGCTTAAATAGAAGGAGTCCAATTACTTTGAAGTAATACCCAGAAATAATGTAGACTGTCAACTGCTGGCATTTTTACGTGGCTGGTCTTTACACAGTGCTCATCCTTTGCATGAAAGTGAGCGGTTTGTGTTTTCGAGGTTTGCTTTATTTCTTCTCCTGCGATGGGATAGATTAAGGCCAAATGAGTGTTATCTTCCTGCTCATCAACAGCTAGGCCAGGCTCGCATCCATTGTAATTTGAGGCATAGTTCAAAAGAAATCTATCTGGATCTTTTTCCAAGCTCCCATTAATCATCTCCTTCACACCCTCTTTCTAGCAGCTCTCCGATAAGCCATTTGGAGCTGGATTGTATTAAAATGCTTGAGCATGTTTAAGTCAATTCTTGCTCAGAAAGTCTTCCGTATTTCCATGCTCACTGCTTTTCAGACTCCACAGCCCCTGTGGGTGTTTTCTGCATAGTCACAGCAGGTCTATGCCTTCTGGGGACAGCAGGAGAGGTTTCTGAGGTCATCGTGGACACCTCTGGAAGTGTAAGTCCCACAGTATGAATTTTTAAATCTGGAGAGGTCAATCTGACTTGCTGGAGGGGAGGGGACATGGGGAGAGACGGGGGAGATGGCCCCTGATGGATGCTGATGGACTTCTCATCTCCTTTTCACCTCACCTAAATTTTAAGATTTTAGGCAAAAGTGCCCCATGCGTTTGATGTAATTCTAGACCTCTGAGTGTGCAGAAATGTATATTGCTCATGCAGCATGTGGTGCTGCACCTGAGCCATCCTTTCCCTTTGCTGGGGAAAGGTACGTCCTCGCTTGCTTGTGGCCAGTCTCTGCAGTACCAGCAGTTGCCAGAGGGAGGACGTCTACGTTAGCCTTCACCCTGCAGACCACCACTGCCTACACAGAAAAGGCTAAATCCCAGCAGAGCAGCCGTCCGCGTGCATTGGCCAGCTCACCCCTGCTCCCATGGAAGAATCCTTTCAGTGGGCTGCGATCTGCCAGAAAAATGAAGTACTTCCCATCTAGGCAGCGATGTTTTATTCCTAGAACAACAACGCGCCTTTCTTTCACCGGCTAATTTAGTCATTTCTGCCCTAGTCACTGACCTGGAGATGAAGCCATCTGTCCACCCTTCAATAGCCTTCACGGTACATACCACAATGTCACGGGATGCAGCACAGATGATCTTTGCAAGGGTCAAAATGGAAAACGCTTCCCATGACCTCACAGCATTTCAGATTTCTCATAATCCTCTTTTTGCCTTTTTTCACCGGCAGCAAGTCACCTCCGATTTTCATGTGATTGTAAAG
The DNA here is from genome assembly GCF_013377495.2 of Cygnus atratus. Lineage (NCBI taxonomy): Eukaryota > Metazoa > Chordata > Aves > Anseriformes > Anatidae > Cygnus > Cygnus atratus. The sequence goes on from NC_066363.1 coordinate 6,501,922, forward strand.
GGATTTAAATATTTGAGAGCCACTCTGATAATAATTTTTAACCAACTCAAGTATGTTTCATAATTTAGTGTGGTGGTTTTACCCAGTACAATTAGTTGCCCCCTAGGTGGCTGGACTATATAATGACCACAAGAAGGGTGAATCCTTGCCTTGCTCACCAGGTAGCCCAGGTATCACCAGCTGGTGGGTTATGAGGTCTTGCTACCCTCAGAGACTAAAATACCCCCTCTTGCACTGGGGAGCATCACCTCTTCTCACCACAAACCACAGGGTCCCTTTCAGTGATGTTTCATTCATGCTTAGGGGATCTCCAAGGCTTGTCATTGCCTATTTTACTCTCCTGGGACTCAGATCCTCATCCTGCCCTGTCTGTGCACACCGTACATTATGCTTTCAACCCCTACCTCCCCTGCCCTGACAGTGTGTGTCCCAAGGGATGGGCTGCTTGTGTCCTCCGGAGACTTGATTCACTGTGGCTCTATAATTGCAGCAGAGGGAACTGGCTTCTTCTGGTTCAAATACAGGGACTCGAGGTGCAACCGAAGCAGACAGGAGCAGCTGTGAATGATGCCCTCCATCCTCATCCCTCCTCAATCCTTCCTCCAAGGGCACGGGGATCTAACCCTACTTGCAGCTATTTCAGCGTGAGCCCATCATCGGCATAAATCCCAGTTATTCCCCCTTCTAAATGTCCTAGCCCTTTATAATCCCTGCATGTATTTTCATGGAGAAGTAGTATATCCATTGGGTTTACTTTGACATTTCCCTTCTAATTCTTGCAAACAATTTCTACCTGACAGGTTTTGGTTTTGTCCCGGGTATCTAACACTAATATATTTTTATCTCTGCATTTGTGTTTTAGAGGAACAAACCAAGAGCCAGAAGGAGTTCTCCAAAGCAAGCCCACATATCAATGTGGCACTCAGCAGTGGATTCAGTCCTCTTTTGCCCTTCAGGATATATATTCATTGATGGTTGTTGTATGAGCTTCTGTTGAAGCTGACAGGCAGTTTAACTCTACATTTATGCTGTAAAGTCCTTCATTGCCTTTTAGTAAACATATAGTGCATGCATCTTCTGCCTCATCAACATCAAAAGCCCCCTGCTTCCTTCCTTCACCTCTGGAAGAAATACTGGCTTTTGGAGGCTTTTATTGAGAGCTGCTGTTGCTTTTTCTGGCTATACGTCCCATCCTGAGGCATATATCACCCTGGGCTACTTCATATGTAGATTTTTCAGCAAAACAAACTCCTCTTTCACAGCAGAAGAAAAAAAAAATTCTCATCATAGTTTTCCATTTTATGGTTGGCCAGCTCAGTTGTCTCTGCTTTCTAAATGCCCATCTTTTCAGCATTTCACAGCTTCCTCCTTTGCCACTGCTGACAGCCCTGTTCTGGGCCAGGTGAAGTTCTCCTCCACCAGCAATCAGCAGTGGTTTATGGCACTCGTAATGATGAAATTCCATCTGTCTCACAGCAGATCCCTCAGGAGGCTGCTAATCAAACAACATTCAATTAGCCCCTCTAGCTCCGCCACATATTCAGCTACATCATCTCTTCATCCTACTATGAAGCTCAAAGGAGCCTACAAAATTGCTTGGCTGTGGTGCACAATACTCTGTAACATCTTTTGCAGCTCTTCTAAGCATTTATCTCCTGGTTTCTGAGGTTGTAACAAACTCCTTAAAGGTGAGTGGGTTTTATTGCTACAGAAATCAATTTTGCTTGGTGTCTGTCGGTTCTTATCTATAATCGTCTCTGAAAGAAAATAGTGGCCCAACTGTTCACTGTATTGCTGGCAATCCTTATTTTCTTCATTAAGGACTTCCATTTTTCCCAGAAGTTTCCAATTCTAGTTGTATAAAAGGACTTCCCGGGTCAGAGCAAACTCTCTACTCAGTTTGGGAAGCTTCTTTGTTTAACCTGTCACTGTGTTTAATTCGTTTACTGCTATATGAACTCCTACCCACGAAACAGAAAGCAGTATATCGAGGGGACAGGGCTTGATCCCAAAAATACAGAACAATCCCACTTCAACCTTTTTATCTTCATTAGTATATCCTGCACTGTTGTCTCCAGAGATCTGCTGCAGTGATTGTAGTGAGGAGACTCAGAAACACGTGAAGGCAGAATTGAGCCCTCTCTTTGCTTTAGTACTGTTGGGGCAGAGTTACATTGATCTTGGGGAACATCAGCAGTGCCGTGCCTGAGTAATGGACAGATGATGTGTTATTTAGGATGTCAATTGAGTGTCTTCCAGGATGACTTGGTCTGAATTAGAAAAAAAAAAAAAAAAAAGGAAAAGAAAAAAAAAAGTCATTTGTCTGAATTGCTGACTGAAAAGCCACGATAAGATCTGGAGGTAGATGATATAATCTAGGCTCTTCCCCACAACACTGCTGGATTTTAACAGGACTTTAACAGGACTTTGTCAAACCTGTTAAGTGAACAGGATAGAGCTAACAGGACAGAGAGATTATGTCCTTCCCACCCACCAGAAATACCCTCCGAGAAATCAGATAACAACAGATTTTGAATAAGAATGGAAATTTTGCCAAGCCTGCAGAGAAAGTCAGAACCGGCTTCATAAAGACGTGGTTGCTGCCTGGATGAGATGCAGTCTGAGCAACAGGAGAGGTTTGGGTATGCCTTTCCTTTTACACAAGCCTGTTCACCCATCGTTGGGTTCAGATGACAACCTTCCATAACCTACATGCTGGCTTTGGTTTGGAAACAACGTCCCTTGAAAGAAGCTTTACAAGCAACTTTCCTGTCTTGCATGAAGCAGCTACAATGGCATGGCTTTAGGTGGTGGCAGGAGGTGGACAAGTTGTGTTGTGTGTCATGAAAAATTTTGGTCTTCAGTGGTTTCTTATCCTATATTACTTGTCATTAGAAATAACAGGAAATTTCAGAGAATAATACAACATTGTGTGCCTTGTGTAAATAGTAGACTGCTCTCAAAGGTTTAGAAAATGTGGTGCCAGAGTCTCTTTTAGGTACAGCCTCTCTTTTTACTGCCAGACAAGGATGGATGGATTTAATGAAGTACAGAAGTGGGCTCAAGCAGAGCAGGGTCTGACCCACTCCCTTGCTGAGGGTCTCTCCAATCCTGATGTGTGACGTTTTCTCTGTGGCTCAAGCTGCCATCACAAAAAAAGGGGCACGATATTTCCTTCCCCCGATGCCTTGCTTTTCATGGTTTAACTTAAAGCTCTTCAGGCAGTGGCCTACTTCTTACCTTGTGTTTGCTGTGCTGCCACCACCGAAGAACCCTGTCTCACTTCAGCTCTCTAGACATGACTATGGTGTAAATATTAAGCAGCACTGACAGCTGAAAGCCTGCTTCCACCTTATTTCCTTAGATGTCAGTAAATGTCATGGCATAGGGGATGATAAACCATGGCCCAACATAACAGAAGTGGCACAACATGCTGGAACCAAGACACGACAGAAATTCAAGGTGTTCCTGAATCTCTTGTCAGTCGGCAGAAGGAGGCTGGAGTAGGCCCTGGCAAGCACATCACTTGTTGCACATCTTTCAGAACCTCTAACAGATAAACAAAGTGAACATTTGGCTTGGCTGGGTTTTGCCTTCATCACTAAACTCCCCTGAGGAGCAGGAGAGCAGGTCGCTGGACAGAAGGGGATGTGAAGTACTTAGCTTCTAGGTCACTATTTCCAGACAAGACATACAGACCCTTGTACACCCATACCGAGGTGATCCTGGCTAATCTTCTCTCAGTGCTATGAACAGCTACACGAAAACAGACTTAAAAAGAGCTCATCTGTGCCTCATGCAGATCTGCCTTGCCCTTTGCCCGGGACCCCTCTGCCCGCAGGCATGCACCCTATGGGGCCAGGAGCCAGCATGGGGCCGGCAGTCGCTTGCCTCTGCCCACGGGCAGCCTCGTGTTGCTGTCTGCTGTTGCTGAGGCTGTTTTTCTTCTGCAGATCAATAGAGAACTCCAGGTCCGCCTCATCCCAGCTGCGATAAACAAGTGGCACTTCAATACCATGATGACGGCTTCCTGAAATACTTAGAGAGAGACAGATAGGGCAAAACCCATGGGTTATCATAGCATGGGGTGGGAGATTAGCACTCATCCAAAACATCCAGCTTTCCTCAAGAGTGCCCTACCTCTGTCCCAGCCCCAAACACAGAGTTTTCCCATGCCAGAAAGTCCCTTTGCCATGTGCAAGGTGCAAGTAGGCAGTCAAGGCTGAATTGGATTTCTTGTCCCCTTAACCAGCACCTCAAAAGTTGAAGGTAAATCCTTGTGCAGACAGCAGACAGGGAAGGAGCCTCGTAGGTGGCGGCCTTGCAGTTGGAAATCCTCTGCCAAACACAGACTTGCTGCCACAGAAAGCTCCTCCTTGAAAAGAAATGTGCCCATGACCATTTTGGAGCAATCTGACCTTTTTCATGGAGATATATGCCTCCCTGTCAATGGCTCATAAATGGATGAACAGCTCAGCTCTTTTTAATAGAGTTAGGCACAGGGTAATAATAGACTTGTGCAGCTCTCTCTCTTTGCTTAATTCATCTTTCTACAAATCATTAACATTGTTGGAATAACTGCTATCATTAGCTTGGATCCCTGCTCACAGCAGCTATCGGCAGCGTTATGGTGCACAGTGCGTGGGAAACGGGGATCCCTGCTTGTGTTTGCCCAACAGAGACTCGGGTCAGGTCTTTTCGTTCTCCTTTCAAAGAAGGAAAGGTGCAGACAAAGCTCCTTTCCTACTCCATGGAAGAGGGGATCCGTGCAGCAGGTGCAGACACAGCAAAGACCCTGGCTGCAGCATAAACCCAGCACAGGTAAAACCCATGCAAGCATCTCCCACGTCCCATAAGATGCCACTAACCCATCTGAACGAACCTGCAGTCTCCTCATGCAAGCAAATGTTGCTGTCCTGTTGTCACGCTTCCTGCGAGGCTGATGCTTACCAACAAATAATGGTAAAGCTGCTCCTTCTGCACTCACTTTCTTCATTTCTGAGCCAAGAGCCAAGTGCATATCAGGATCAAGGCATTGCAAGGCCATAGCAGTGATCTCCCTGTATAGCATCAAATGGGTTCAACGTACCTTAAACCTTCCAGGCTGATATTCCTTTTGAAGTGTCAGCAGCTTCTGTTTGCTGATCTGGTCCTTGTTGCTGTTGGACAAGGCAAATCCAGTGCTGGTCTGAGCTGAACTCACCCTGGTCATAGCCTGGCACTGGATCAAAGCACGCTGCCTCCAGTCCTGCTCTGGGAACCTCTGCTTACTGCCATCACCAGCCTTGGGGACATTACTGTGCAGGGGGGAGCACTCCTTGACATGTAAAAACGTGCTTCAGTTCAGCAGCAGAACACACCAAAGCTCAATCCGACGGTTCCTCTGACCCCAAATTATTAAGCACATCCATGGCAGCAGATGGGGCCCGATCCCGTGGCTGGGATCTGCACATGTATCTGATTAGCGTTGCGGGATCATCCTTTAATTAAATTTACTGTGTTTGGTTTATAAGCACAGCGGTCTGGACGTGATGACAGCAGAACACAGGATGGGGTCCGCAGCTATTTATGCATGTTGGGGCACAAGGCGTGCTCTCATTTGTGCAGCCCTAAATGATGTCCCTGGGATTACACATGTGCAACTGAGAACAGCAATTGGCCTGGGTTTGAGCAGTCTGTTTGTTTCTGTGTCAAGGGAAATAAACTAATTTGAGCGCTGTAAAATTTACAATTATTGTGCAATGATTTTAACAAGGCGGGATGGAGGGGGGGGGATCGTGGGAGACGGCAGGATGAATTGATGTGGTGTGAAGGTGAAAGCAAGCAAGAAAGAAAGCTTTCTCCCGAGAAAGCTGAAAACAAAACCCACCACTCCCATACAGTGTGGCCATCTGCAATTAATGAAAGCTCGCGTGTGACCCCCATCCTCACGTACACCAAGAGTGGAGCAATGCAAAGACGAGAGACCTGAGAGGCACATGGCTTAAAGGTGTCAGCATCCTCGCAGCTCAAGCTGTGTGCAAAGCACTGGAGTGTGCTGCTCTGACACAACTGTTTCCAGCAAAGCGTCTGAGTCAGCTTACATGTGTTATCAAACCTGCTCAGACAACTCGGAGTCAAAGGGTCCTGAGCCAGGTCTGTGCACATTGTGTTCTTTCATAAAAGAGCTCCATGGCGAGTCCTGTCGGTCCTGCATTCAGCCTGCCACGAAATTATAAATTTCCAGCACAGTGATCCCAGTTTGGCGATGGTGCAGCAACAAGGCTGTGTTCAGGTCTGTGCTGGCCCAAGGATGTGGGAAGTGGCTGCACAGGCTTCCCCAGCAGCACATCACATCCAGATCTTGCTCACAGGGAAGCATCCAAAGACCTGAGCAAGATTTCAATGCTGCAGCCATGAAATTCTGCTCTGCTCATCTCTCCATATGCAAAAAGCCAGGGAGAGCTCTTGTAATTTAAACCATGTGATTTAAGTGCAGGGGAGAAAGTGCTGCAGAGATGGCAGAGATGGTGAAAAGACAACCCATGCTGATACAGAGGAACACAGCAGACCCACCACAGTGAAAAAACTATCCCCGGGGTGACTGTGACAGGAGGCTGGGGTGGGAAACAAGTGGACTGTTGTGTCCTTGGGAAGGCAGGGGCAAACCTCAGGGTCAGGAGACTGACCAGGGCTTCTCACTGCCAGTGTCAAGAGAAATCAATGCAGAGGGCATGGCTTGTACCTCCAAGAGCACAGAGGGAGCCAACACTGCAAAGCTTGGTCCTGTTTCTCTGGGAAGGAGTTTTGCTGGTTGTGCTTCCTGGAAGAAAAAAGTTCTGCCCTCTCCACCACCATTCAACTGTGTGTTAGATATGTCCCGTGTGGCCCAGGACCCATGAGCACCAACTGAAGGATCCCAAAGAAAATTCTCTGGGGTACCCATTCTCTTGGCAGAATGACGACAAAGGGAGGACAGGGGTATCTGCATAGTGTATTAAATGTTTCTGCTCATGATTCCCCAATAGCCTTGTGCTCATTCTCCTGGGGAGAGTCCTCTCTGTGTTTTGGCATTGCCCATGTCTTGCAAAAACCCAGACTGAAACCATCTTTCTCCAGCCATGCAAATGAGCCTCTCCGGGCTCAGTTCGTGGTGGCCATTCCCCAGTTCCTCCTGTCTCTCCCAGGTGTCAGACAGAAGGGGAACCACATCCCAGCCACAGCTGGGTGTTGTGTCTCATTTAAAGCACGCCCCGAGAGGACACTTCACATTGCTGCCTGAGCCACTTTATTCCCAGCACACAAGCAGCACTCGAGCTAATGCACAGCGAGTGCCCTAGCGGGAAGTTCTTCAGGAGGAGGTGAGAGCCAATATGTAAAGTGGCTAATGAGCTTGTCAGACAGCAGCACATCAGGTTGCTGCCACCAGAAGTGGATAGAGCCAAGCAAATGCCCCTCTTCTGCAGTGGTGAGCACCTTAAAACGTGTCCCTGCCCCAGGACCAAGAGCACTAAGAGCAGGCAGGGCTGAAAGGAAGAGCACATCTCGTGACCCAGTTGAAGCAATTACCCCTTGTGCCTAGAGGCAGCAGGAAGAGAAACAGCCCACCTCCATTCTAGGACCTCTTCCACCTCCCTCTTCAGGGACTAACAGGCTCTGCAGGCAACTAACTATGTGTGGTCTCTCCCGAAGCTTTGGGGTTGAGAAAACAGCACCAAAGTACAGGAAAACGTGGTCGTAAAAGTGAAAAATCAACTTTGGGAGTAGGAGAACCAGAACCAGCTCTCAGCGCTTCTTTTAGGTAGTCTAGGTTAAGGTAACAGCATTCCCTTAATAGTAACAGGTCAGTAAGGGTGTACAACTTCTAATAGATAGCACGTAGCTCACAGGATGAATTCAAAAGGCTGGAGGAGAATGGCACTTGGTACTGTGTGTAATTCAACAACTGCACGGTGCTGCAAGAAACTATGATGTCTTGACTGAGGCTGAGAGCTCAGAAGGATGCAGGAAAGGGGAAAAGCATTTAAATAGAGAGAGCTCAGACTATGTAGACTTGCCATGAACTTGGTTAAAGCACAGATTTTGGAAGCGGAGTGGAAGTGAAAGACATTAACCTGCACCAGGCAAGGTATAACCAAAAAACCTGAGGTGTGAACTTAGCTAGAAGGGGGATTTGCTGGCTGCCACAGGGCTCTTTGTCCTTTACAATACCTGGTGCCAGTCACTGCCATCTGGTGGAGCCTCCAGTTTGACCTAAAGGTACCTCTTCACCATCACACCCCATCCTGGCCACGGCATTATAAAGCCCAGCTATAAACCAGAAGACACTGCAGCTAGGGGTGGGTGCAAGGGGCATAAACCAGAGCCCAAGTGCCACTTTTAAAAGAAGAAATCTGAAAGGCAGGTCTGGCACATGGGTTCAAGTTTTCAACACACTGTAGTGTCACTGAAAGCCCAAAGAAGTGTGTGATGTTGAGATGAAATAGATATGGGGAACAGGAGACTCCTGACATTTTAGGACAGTACATTTTTTTAAAGATGACAAACAAACAAACAAAAAAAAGGAACAAAATTGCCAACAACAAAGCAGTTGCGTCATCACCTTCAAACAATGGGGGGAAATGCAAGGAAAAGGTTTCCTGTGACCCAGGCTACTCTGAGTGTGATGAAAGTGCAGAACTCACCAAAAGTTTTTCTCCCCATTTCAAAGTCCCAGAGGCCTCTTGAATCCTGCCACCATTCCTCTGCCTTACTCACTCAACCTGGTGACTACAGCACAGTGCTGGACTGCAAGAGCACCCATCACAGGGGTAAGAACAGATAGTTTTGCATACCTTCTCCTTTCCTCATTCATTTCTTTTCATAAGTAGATATAGCCCAGGAAACAGTCACTGCTCAAAAGGTGTGGGGGGAATGGAGCTTGACCTTTTCATGTCGTTAACGTGAGATGAGCCTAAATCAAGGATCCCATCTCAGCACCATGCTAATTTCAACACATTATTCTCTTTAGGCCTTCAATCTTGTTCCCCATAGAAACCATAATTCATGGAAACATGTAAGAGATGGACTTCAGGCAAAGAACAAGGACAGGACAAATCATGCTAATTTAATCTGCTTGCTTAATTACATTTCATATCTCATTCATTTGAGATATACAGATGAGTAAAATTCATATGGACACAGACATTGAAATGCCAAAAATAAAGTCATGAACAGTTTCATCTTTGAGTTGTGCAGAAAATGAAAGTGAGAAAAGAAGAGAGAGAACGTGTTAGTTAGCAGATGCAGTAAGGGGACAGGGAAAATACAGTTTGTTCCTTCTGTAATGTCTCTGACCTCATCTTTCCCTTTTCCACACTCTTCTGTAATTATTTTGGTCTTCCCAGTTCTATCGCTACATTTTCCCCTTCTCAGGTTTGTTTTGCTGCACAATCCATCATTCTGCAGTAGCAGGTTCCCTGTGCCCGTCGTGGTCAACTGAAATATTTCCAGTAGATGATCAAAGGGAGGTACAAATAACTATAAGTTCCTCCACTACAACCCAAATCCTTCAGCGGCTGAGCTCTAACTTACATGTATGATTCTAAGGAACTGCTCCGACAAGTGGGGTTTCCCACTTTTCCTTTCTGAATTGATTAGGAACAACACCAAAGAAAAACAGGGATCTGCCAGTTCTGTGGCACTCAGAGCTTCAAATCCTAGCTTTATTGCTGTGTTGTATCTTGAAAGCAGCTGGGAATGGCTCAGAATCTGGGCTTCTATCTTCACACATCCAAATATGTCTTTAAACTTCACTTCTTCAAACAATCTCTCCTTACTTTTTTTTCAGCATCTACAGGTTACAGGTGCCTCCATCCTCTTCTCTGATGCCTGCTTCTCATCTTTAGAGTTGTTCTTGCATTGGAAATGGACTAATTCTCATCTGCAGCCTCACTCTTCCACATCACCTACTCACAAGATATTATAACTATCACTGTTTTTCACTGTTGTTACCAATAAACTTGACTATAAAAATACATTCTTTAAAGTATCAGCCAGTGACCAGATGTAAGGCTTCACAGATGTAGAAACTGAACATGGGTTCAGCTAAGTCAGACACCATGAAGTTCTGCATGCATTCTTGCAGAACCACAGGATTATCACTGGAGGAGTCCCCAGTGCTTGTGGCTGGTCAAAAAAGTCTGGATAAAGCAATGGGAAGTTCTGGCTGTGAGAGTTTAGCTACATGGACAGGAGCCATGTGATGCCAGTGGCTTTTAGGAACAGAGCATGGGCCCTGGTCTCTTTTATTTGTAAGCATAGGCATAAGCATTAGGTCTTTAACCGTAATGTGTCTTTTTTTTTAATTATTTTATTTTTTTGCTTCTCTTCATCTCAACCAATCCCACTGAATACTCATTTTCATCTGCACAGTATCTCAGGATTGCTTTCAGCAACACCTTACACAGTAACTACTTATACTTGACGTCGCATCAAAACACAGTAAGAAAAAGTACTATTTTATTACAAAGTTGCTGAAATCAACAGCTGAAAGAATTAACTTGCAGGAATTGTCTCAGGGCAGTACTGCAAAGAGCGCAGCTCTCAGAGAAGTCAGTGGCAAATTGCAAATCATCATCTTTGGCCCAGGCTAACATCGCTTGGCCCAGCCACCACATAACAGCCATCTGAGTGAGCTGTGTCCAAAGCCTGGTGGGAGAGATTCATCTAACCCGGCATTCACCCTGGCAGTGTGAATGTCTCCATCAGAGCCGAACAGCCTGACTCCTCCGTATCCCTGCAGAGAAGCAGACGCTTTTATTGTGCGCTTCAGCTCACCCTCAAATGGCCAGCTTTAGGGCCAGATAAATCACACCATTTCTCTCCGTTGTCTCTAAAGGAAGCCCTGGGTGGCTAGCTCAGCCAGACACCCCCATATCGCCGGGTGAGTTGCACCTCTCTGCTCTGCCTGAGCCCCATGGGCACAAACTCATCTCCTTTGGTGAAAAAAACTGCTCTAAGTGCTGGGCCGTGGACACTTTCTCGGTGGTGGCCACACTAGAGATGCACCCTGCAATGACAGTCTCTGCCTCTGCTCTGTCCACTTTGCTACCTCCTGTGCCAGGCAAATCCCCGAAATACAGGTTTGATGCCTTCAGTCAAACTCTGTAATGAACACCCTGGCATTTATCTTCAGGTAGGTCTGGATCAGAAAGGTATTTGGCTTTTCCCCAGTAGTTTCTTGAACACACAGCATTCATAGACGTATCGAATTAGCCTTTTTTCCTGTCCAGGTCTAGCACCATTAAGCACATGGAGCAGACTTTCAATATCATCCAAACAGAAATGGTTTCCTTAAAAAAATGTCCTCACATGCTTTAAACTGAATCAGACCCATGCTGGACTACATAAAAATCACCGTTATGCCTTGTTCCTATAAAAACAATAAGTATTGGGAGCGTTGGTGTTTGCCCAGGAGGTAGAGCCTGTGCCAGGCAGCGCAAGGCAGGCTGCCAAGCAGGAGGTAGACACGGCTACAGAAACAGCCTTTTCCAGATCTGGCCTCTGAGACTAGTGAGAAAGGTTTCTGGGAGTGAAGGAGGTTTCCCATACACGTTACATGTCAAAGGCAGGCACGTGCAGAGGGTGGCTGAATGCTACACTGATTTCACAGCTCAGGTGTGTTACAGGTGCACGCTCTGTGGTCCTTTGGTGAAAACTGGGGAAGGCAAAATAACCATCACCTCTAATTGTGCCTAGAACAAGTTCAAAACTCTTCGTCCCTATCCACATGTATGGAATTGTCTTGATTTTTCAGCGGAAATTGACAAAATCCACAATTTCTTCAGAACTTTGTCATTTTTGATCTGGAAATTCTGCAGTGTCTTCTGGAGCTGTATTTGATCTATTCCACACTTCTATTGCTGTCATCGTTACCTACAGACCAGCTGGATTACATCCTGCATGACAAACCTGAGCTACCTTTTGGGAACCCTTATTTGTGGCATGCAAAGACAATGCAACAGAGGCTTGGGCCGTAGAGGGCAGTGGATGGAGTAAACTGCAATTTCCACAAGTTTCTCCAACATTATTTCCAAAAAAAAACATTTTTATTTTCTGCTAGTGTGTTTTTGGGTATGGTTATTAGAAATTTTAGAAAAGAACAACAACAAGATTTTTTTTTTTTCTGGATTCTGGAGTCTCCTTCTCTAGAGACAGTCAAAATCTACCTGGAGGTGATCCTGTGCAACATGTTCTAGGTGACCCTGCTTAAGTATGGGGATTGGATCAGACAATCTCCAGAGGTCCCTTCTAATCTCAACCATTCTGTGATTCTGTAATTCTGTGAAAAATTAGAAATTTTGTGCATTTTTTTCTTATCAGAAAAAAATAAAGTTAGTATTCTCAGAAGCATAGTTTTTCCTGAAAACAATGTAAATACTAGTGCCACATTTATCTTTTATCTTTTCCCTTTGGCAAACCATGCGGATAGGCTAGTGAAAACAGAATGACCAGTGATGGTGACATCAGAAGTATCTGAAAACCTAACTACTCACTGCTGAAAAGATCAGGGCAGCTCCCATCTAACGTGCTTTTCCAGGCCACCTACAGGCTCAAGCAGACATTTCTGAACTGATTTGCTCCTCTTGTGGTTTCAAGGGTTCCTTTATGAACATCACAACAAGGAACACTTCTCGTGTTAAGATCTGACAGATTTGGGAGACTTCTAAAACAGTCTTTTTTCCCACCTCACCCCTTGCACCCACCTGGAAACACTGAACTGCTGTTTCTGCAGCCACTGCAGCCATATACACATCACTTGGTGAAACATTTCGGGCTGCTGCCTGCTCCTGGGAAAAGCTCATGGTGAGGCACAGCAGTTCTCAGCCCCCTTTTGCAGACATTTCGAGAGAAACAAGAGACTACAAACAATCAGGTCATACGTGCCAGTAAGCACTTAGGAACTATAATCTTGCACTCTGGCAGAGAAGTAGAGCCAACCAAACTACGTTTACAGTATTTCCTTCCTATCATGCATATTTCAGGCATAGTAAAAAAGAAAAAAAAGGGCATCAAAACACAGCCAAGTTGTAAAACCTGACCATCTGCAGGGTGGCTGGTGGAAAACCATTTTTGCTTTGCCTTGAGAGGCATTTTTCCAAAGCTGTCCAACAGCTATCACCAAAGACCACTAGATTATTTACTAGTCCAACATCTGTCAAGAAATAATTAGGTTGTTAAAGGTATATTGTTAGTTACCAGCATTAGGCATCCATTAATATTAATTGAACTCCTCAGAATTATTTAGGAGCAAAGTCTGGCCCCATTGAAGTTAATGGGAACTTTACCATTAACTCTTGACTGCCCTGATAGATTTGACTCAAGGTAGACAGAGCAATCGTTTTTTTTTTTTTTATTCAAGCCACGTACCTGTGAATGGAGACATCTGCTGTGGGGACATAATCTGAGAGAGGCTGCACAGTGAGGGATTAGAGTATTGGTAGTAGTGTGATGGTTGGACCAGATGATCTTGAAGGTCTTTTCCAACCTTAATGATTCTGTGTTCCTATGATTTTATTTCACATATCCTGACCATTTTGGGGTATTCATTAGAATCTCCTTCACCCCTGATGTGTCTATTCTTCACTTAATTTGGACACACACACTGGGACAAGCAGGTGTTTGCTTCTTAGTGAGCCTACAAGTCCACACGTTCACATCAAGACAGGGATCCACACCGTGTTTTAATGATATAGTTTGTAAAATTCATCATCTTGAATCCAATACAATACTTGGGGAACATGAACTGCAGCATTCGGAGGCTGGTGTGAGGGGTAAGTCAAAAGCCTGTGAGGTGATCCAGCCCTCCCTGGCCTTCACATGCATTTTCCCCTACTGAAGCTAATGTGCTTCTGGTCTGCTAACAAAAGTGGCTGTGGTGACTTTGTGGTATCAGGGGTTGACCCCTCTGCAACAGCAGGGCAGAAGGAAAAGTGGCCCCTACACAGCTGAAATTCAGCCCCTCACCTACACTAAGACATGTTTTCAAAGCCACGTGTGTCAGGAAGACACCAGTGAACTAGTTGGTGGGTAATTAACATTGCTGATATTTATACCATTAAGGATCCAGAGAAAAACAAGGCTACACCATACATTTGCTGATTGGAGATGATTATGTTTCTGCTGATGTCAACATTTCAGTGCAGCAATTTGCGCCCTCCATTCCCCCGTCCACACACCAGCTTTGCAGCCCACAGGGATGGGTTTGATGGGGTCTTTGGGTCTAGGTGAGAGGGTCTAACCTCGCTGCACGTGCAGCAGGTAACAACAGGCTATCCAACCTTAGTTTTCCATTAATACAGACTTCTGGACTTCGCTGCTAGGTTAAGAGTTAAACTTTTAGTTATTGGATCCCTTGTGTGATATAAACTATCATTATGAGATACATTTTCTTTCCATTATGCTGTAATAAAACCCTCCTCCTTATGATATAAATATATACATTTCCTCCGAGGCATCCTATTTGCTAAAGAACATCATGGAAATCTAATCTCCTTTTAATCAATAAAACACCAAATGATGTTTCTATTTAATGCAAACTTTGCTTCTTACCATGTAATGAACCTGTTTCTATTAAGAACACAGCCATTAATGGAATAAGTAATGCATTACTACGATTCCACTGCTACAGTCAGGTTTCTCTTAGTATTTCCATTATACACCCTGCTATTTAAGGATCTGCAATTTGCTGCAAGCTGAAGTTGTGCCTATAAAATCCTTTTATACTGCTTGAGGGGCTGGGGTTAGGGCTTGGGTAGGGAAGAAGGTTGCAGTTGTCGTCACGTGCAGGGGCTCTCTCTTGCTCAGACACAGGCTCACCGAATGACCCTGGCCAAGTTGTTTGGCCTTTTAGAGCTTCAGTCAATCCAAATGGAAAAAGGTCTGAAAAAGAGAGAGGCCTCAGAGACGAGAGAGATCCAAGTTTAACTACATTTAAAAGGATGGCTCTAGGGACTGATAATGGACTGGAGAGACTTTTGCTTTTGGGACATCAGTACAATTTATTGTAGGTCAGTAATGAAAAGAAAATGGAAGCATGGCATTGTGCCAAGAACAAGAACTATGGGTGGCTGCTCAAACCGCTTGTGATGGATAGCTGTAAGAACAGATAAACAGCTGTAATTTGGGCCAGAAAATACTTATGACCCAATCTACGCTTTTGCAAAGCAACTCTTTATTCCTACGCTTTTGTCAAGCTTTTGCTGAAGGAAGTTCAGGACCTTTTTCTTCACAAGATGCTCACTCAGAATATTTTATATCCATATTGGGTTGCAGTTCATCTCAGTCATACTGTTTCTATTATCTGATAAATGACAGGGCTTTCAAGGAAGAGAATAAGAAACATGTATTAGTAAACCCTGAGACATGTAATCACTGGTGCAGAAGTTGAAGGGAATTTGAGGATTAACAAACATTTCGATGAGCAGACAGCAAACTAAAACAAGGGGACAGACAATTCACAGCTGAATTTCACGCTCACATCTCCATGAATGCTGTCACTTCCTATGCAAGCAGATCAGACTGGGAGATCAGAACCTCTGACAGGACGTGAGGGACGTGGCTACCATGAAAAAGGTGGCAACACCTAGCAGGGGTTGGTGAGCAGAAACAGCAGCTTAAGGCAGCAATAGTAAAACAGTTTGGATTTTAGGCTGATTTAGCAGCTCTAGCTGAAGCTGAAAGGAAAGATGTAGTGGAAGGGATGCTGCTATCTGAAGCTAATATCCAAGTTACCTTCCATTTGATCTTGTTCCAACCCGGGTGAAGAACCTCCTGCAAGTTGCGTATGAAATGTCTTCAGTGTATGAGGAAATCCTGGCTGCAGGAGAACTGGGACAGACATCCTCAGCTCCCCTTTCTTTCCCCCTCACCCCTGAATAATGAGACTGGATAAAGGTAAATCTGGGCCTGGGAACACTTCAACAGAGGGACACCAGGGCTCCAAACCCTTCTAGATAGCTGGCACAGCAGCGTGGAGAACACTTGTCCAGCACCCCTGGAAAAAAAAGATGTCTTCTTTAACCCTCAAGGCAAGGTATTGAGGGTCAATAAAAGGTCCTCTGTTATTAATCCAGTAACCAAAGCGTATTTGCTGGGACTTACTGCCATCTTCAGTTTTCAGGCAAAGCTAAGGCATGAATGACAGGGCACTGAAGCTTCTCAGTCTGATGGGGGGGCAATGATCCTCTGGTCATGAGCCTCAAAACTATCGTGCCAGTTACCTACACATGCAAATAGATATAGTTTCCTCCACTGTGTTCAGTTCACATTTCTAAGTTTTGCTTCACAGGTGTGAGTGTGCAAAACACCTCTTTAGACATGGGAATAAATCTCACTCTGATCCAATTGCCTGAATCCAGAGTCATAAACAATCCCTGCCTCTAAATAAGCAAGAGAAAAAGCAAGAATCACTTTCTCCTGGCAACTGGGGGAGCATGAAGTGTGAATGGTGTTTAAGCTCATTCGGGAACCCCATAGTGGAGTCAGGAACCAAAGTTAGTTCTCCAAATCCCAGCAGAGGTCTTTGGTCATGGGATGGGTCAGGTAGCACACATGATATGCAAAAGAGTTTGATAAAAAATAAAAATGCAATGTCTGAGGTGTTTCCTGTACCTGAAGCTCAAGGCAGAAGGCTTGGGGAAAGGCCCAGTCCATACATATGGTCCGGTTGTCAGCAGTGATGGCACTGGCAGAGGGGGCAGAGGAGGAAAGAGCAGAGGAGGAAATTGGCAGAGAGAGCCATCACATCCGGAGGCTTTATCCTAGCACAGGTAACACGTTCTTTATTTCACATTTATTTTCTTGCCATGTTAGGGAAGGGGAAAATAGACACGCTTATTTCTCCTGCTCATTTTCCTGGACCATCTGGTGCTGAAGCAGAGATGACATATCACTGCGAACAAGGGGAAGATGTCACAGTTTTCACTAATAGCTGTGGGAGGAAAATAATTATTTTAAAAGTATGTGGGCTGTACAGACCGTACTTGTTAAGTCAGACTACCAGCAAACTTACTTCAAACACAAAATGTTTGATATTAAATAATCAGTGATGTTAGAGATCAGCAGTCCCAGCCGTAAGTGCTGGGCCCATCTCTGCCCCTACCACAACCGTAACTCAGGCACTGCCTCGATGAAGCTGGTGAACAGTTTTCTGCACTTACTGGATCCAGTCAGAATGAGAAATTATAGACAAGGCTATGCCACAGATTATTCACACCGTGTACATCAGTGATTGCAATCAGGTAGGGAAATAGGTCAAGATGAGAGGTGAAGCCAATAATGTGACAAGTATCACCTTCCAAGCAACGACAAGAATGTATTGATTTTGTTCCCCTTAGCTCTGATCACTTCTGTATTGTTGCTGTGAAGTCCTCAGGGCATCTATATAAGCTTACAGCTCCCGATAATTTCATATTAAGTGATAATTAAACTTTGAAGTACTAAAGATGTGAAGAGAAATGAAATACTTGTCCTATATAGGGATTCTCAAGAAACATCACTCTCACCAAGTAGACAAACATGGAATTCACAGCTGTTGTTCACCAGCTTTAGGGGCCTTTGGAAATGTCTTGAAAACTATCAAATTCAGCACAGAAACCTGCAAGACACGTGGAATAATAATTGAAAATAGAGCTTTTTGAAAATCAAATGGAACAATTTGACTCATAAGTAGTCTTCTTTTTTGGAATGAAATGAACATTTCCTCTCCCTCCCCCCAAACAAATCTGTTTCACTGAAATGTTGGCATTTGAAAAATGTTGATAAACTCTAGTTACAATGAGAGCTAGTCAGAAAATGGAAACAGATTTGGTAAATAAGTATAAACAAAACAGCTTGAATTTGATTCCTGGTATTTTGTAGAATTGCTTTGCTTTTTCTTTGCAAACAAGTACAGCAACAACTTCGGGCATTCAGAAAATAAGCACAATGCCCAGAATGCTTCCAAATTCATGTCAGGATAAAATAATAATATTCATTATTCAGTAGTGCACAATTCATTATAGTATTATTTCCCCATTTAAAGCGTTCCTTTAATCAGATAGCAGCCAATCACCCAATGGAAGTAATAGATAGGCAGAACAAAGAGTATATAAACTCCTGAAAATTGTTTTCCAGAAAACTTGTTGAACACAGAATATTAAACACTCATGGAGACATTTGGGCCATGTGTACTTGTAATGATGAACTTCAGATACAAAAGCAAGAATGTGTTCACATGTCCCCCTTTTCCATAGACACCAATGGAGCTAGATAAATACTGTACATCTACTGTACATCATTTTTTTCTCTAGGAAACAAAGATCATCTCAGTGGTATTCTGGACAGGTCTATGAGTGTAGTTTACATTGCAAAACTAAGTTTTAAGTGTTGTCAACCCAGAATTATTTATCAATACTAGTTGGAAGGTATCTTTCATTTAAAAAGAAAAAAAAAAAAAAGAAAAAAAAGAAAAAGGAACCTAATTCAATAGGACTTTGTTAAAAGTTCTGGAGACAAGGTCACAGATGAGACCTCCAGAGGTTTTTGTTGGAAACACTGTACTTTGTTCTTTCACGTAGAAGGGAGCTGCCATATCCAATTGGAAATAAAAAATGTCTATTGCAAACTTAATGCAATTTTATTGGAACTAAATTCAATCTCTTCATTTTTGATGCAGTAATGGGTCAGCAAACAGAACTCGGGAGCGTAGCATCAGACAAGTAATGTTCCTGCGGTCAGAGATGCCACCACCAGAAGTATACTTTATAAACAAGCAAGCCCTGAAAATTTATTTAGAATATTTAAAAGAATGGTGGTGTTCTCAGATGCTTACAGACCCACATTCGCCAACAAGCTGTTTCTCAGTCATCATTACAAGCTTAAGCTTCAAACAGAAAATCCATGCCCTAGATAAAGAAGATCACTTCTCTAATGTTATTTTTTCTCCTTCCTCAAATAGGTTATACAGCAAGCTCTCTGCTTTGACTGATTAAAACATACCATGCATAAGGGAGTGGGAGACACACATGGAGTCAGACCCTCGATTTATATAATCTTCATTGACTTCAGTGGAGTGACACCAATTTATAGCAGGAAGGGGCTGCCTACAGACTCTTAAAGGATTGATTGGTAACATACAACAAACCATTTTCAGGGAATAAGGTGTTTTTGTGAGAATGATTCTTCCTCTGTCTTGACTATGAGACAGAAACTTTGCTAACACAGACAGGGGCTACACTGTGATATTTATGATACCCAAAAGGAAATACTTTGTATCTGAGATGCTCGATAGTCTAATTTACATGTTTATTGCACAAAAGAGCAATTTATTTACAGGAAGAAAAGTACCTATACATTTTAAAGCAGTTTTTAAAAGGGAATGATTTTGAAAGTGCAGAATAAGAGGACGTTTTTCATCTGTTTGGGTCTGTTCTTCCTCTTCTCTTGGTCGCTAGGAAGAAATACTGGAAAGAAACACTTCAGATAGTAGAGATCATTCATAGCATCTCCATCCACTTTCCACGCCTGCTTTGGCAGCCTGGCTTGTGTCATAACTATCTCAAGTTTATTTATAGTTCAGCTGTGTTATGAGAGGTCAAGCAAGGAGGAAGATAAAATCACCAGGGAGTCCAGGGAGGAAATTTGTTGTGCTGTTTTGGGGTGGGTTTTTTGTTGTTGTTGTGTTTTTTTTTCTCCTTTTTTTTTTTTTTTTAATGTTTATCCCCAAAATAACATGCTTTGGAAGCTGTTCCTTCCTTTCATTTCTCCATGTTCCTCCTCCATCCCCATGGCTGTTTTGGCAGGGGTGCTCTGGAAAACAGCAACTGCTGACACCTCTTCCCAGAGCCTGCACTGCAGGTCGCGTGAGGTTTCTGTGTCGGTGGCCCTGGGAGTTAACAGAGATGGTCCTTGGCTGAGGCACTGGGGACTCAGCCTCAAGAAGCGCTGAAGTGCCGCCCTCAAAAGTGGCTGGATTTAAAAAACTGCAGTTGTGCAGGACCAGAAGCGATGAGCTGTGCTGATCTGGAAGAGTTCATGGGCAGGGTTTGCCAACAACTGGCCTCATGGCTGGAGGAAAGGTGCTACTAGCCCAAAATACTGAGTGCCTGCTCTCCTGTGCACCTGGGAAGGCTGCTTCCCATTCACTGACACTGAGGAAGCAGATGGATGCAAATTCCCCCAGGACTGAACCAGCTTCTTCCTCTCTTTCTCCTCCACATCGTTTCCCTTTCTTGAGGGTGTGCTGGGTTGCTCTGCAGAAGGATGGAGTAAGCATAGATGTCCTCCATGTGGCAGAGAGGAAAATTTAAGACAGAGGGTTGCCATGAATCTTAGAGGTACCCAGCAGCTCTGGGGCAGAAGTGAGCACAGCCCAGGAAACCCAGGCTCTCCTGCCATCCCATGCTGGCTCGGTGGTAAAGCAGAGCTCTCTCTGAGCTGGAACGGGGAAGATCAAGGACTCCTGTGAGCAAATACAGGAGAAACAATTTCCATACCCCTGCATGAAGGGTGTAGTCAGGATGCTGCTTCTTCAGCTGAGGCAGTAATGCAGCGATGGCAGGTCAGAGCTGGTTAATATATCACCTTCTAACTGGGATTGAATAGATTCACTTGGTATGTGCAGCTATAGACAAGGGCCTGATTTCAATATCATGCTGCCTATAACACATGACAGGGTCAACAGGCTGCTGTAGAGATCAAGAGAACAGATCAGCCTTCCAAAAATTTAATATTAATTATTGAATATTTATGTTTACCGGGGAGAATGAGTGATCAGAGTCTCTCTCCAAGGCTGTGTATGAATCTTTGTATTTCAAGAACAATATAAATCAGTCCTTTTTATTTGTCATTTATGTGAGATGATAATTAACATCACAAGCATTATTAATAAGGCATGAGAGACAGAAAGAGAGGAAGCAGAGCAGCTCACTCCCTACAAGTTTCTCTCTCTGCATTACGTAGATTTATCATGTACCAATTCCCCATCCTACCCACCACTTCTTTTCCCTTCTTTCTAGCAAATTCAGGCTTTGATAGCATTCATACGCCACTGATTAATAGACCTCAGCCATCAAGTTATAGCCCCTTACAAATATTAACAAATTCATCCTTGCATCAAGCCTTGTATCAGCAGCACCAGGTACCAGATCCATCCTCCAGGGTGACACAGGGGGAGGCAGATGGAGGTCTCCAGGGTGGATGAAGGCACAGAAAAACAATATGTCAGGCCTAAAAGAGAAGTTAAAGGATCAGTACAAAGAATGTGCAGAAGAAGGTTATACAGACAACACCTATCGATCACAACGGTCCTTCTGGCCTTCAGAATCCATTTAATAAAAGTTAACTCTTGTTGGCTTCGAGCCCTTCAGCCATACATCTCAGTCTGCTTCCAAAGGGAAATTATCGTCCTCAGCCTCACAGGTGAGGAAAGTGAGGGACTGAGAAAGTAGAACCACAGCCTAAGGGATACTCAGGTGTTTGATTTAACAGGGTTTTGCCTAACACTGAAGTCTGTCAGGTGTGTTGGTTGAGAGCTTAATCCTCAGATTTACAGTTCCTTTGCTCATACTGAGCACAGAGGCAGCTGGAGGTAATGGGAAGGTGGAAAGATGTCCCCCTGTGCCTTGGTCCTCCTGGGTGATTGATGCACAGATGCAAAAACTCTGAAATTCACAAGCAAACCCAAACCCTGAGAGCTGATGTTATGAGTTTATCACTGCTTACCGCCAGCTGGAGAACTGTGCTGAGCCTTTGGTGTGGACACCCAGAGGTGGGAATGGAATTGCCTCCCCAGAGCAGGGAGGAAAAAACTGCAGAAGGCTACATGGACCACTCTGAGGACACGCTGGAGATCATTTTTGGTGCTCAGCAGTGTAAAACCTGCCTTTGAAGAAAATACACTTGGCTGAAGCATTGCTGTTGGTGAGGTGGTGGTTTCCTTACAATGGATAGTTGAAATCATGGCCATTCAACTGCCAGATTTTCCAATGTCCTGTTTAGTTTTGTTTTGTTTAGTTTTGTTTCCAAATGCCACTTTGTTCTGCCTTCTCACCACTCGTTACAAAAAGTCCATGCGAGCCAGGTTACCACCAAAACAGCTTTTTGGTTTCTGTCCCCCAAAGCATGCACCCTTTGGACCCCCAGACCAGATCTGTGCCTGCTGGGTTAATGCATCTCCAGATGTGAAGACAAAATTGCAGCGGCTGCTGATTTTCAGCTCACGTTTTTCACACTATTTACCGTGCAATATTGATATATTAAAATATTACACCTAATCATAATTAACAATGATACTTAGCAGCATCTATATGGCTCTTCACACCTTTGAAGTGCTGTGCAAACACTCATTAATTAATCTTTGCTTCGGGGATCCTGCACGGCAGCCTCTTCCGCAGGGCACCAAAACCTGGTCCCCAGGTGTGGAGCTGCGCGTGCTGGGACATGCTGAGGACTGCCCATGGAAATGGAAACTGCTCTCCCAGGGGAGATTTACCTCTCGACATCTCCAAGGTATCCAGAGCTGCCTTTCTACCCGCAGGGGAGATATAACAGCAAAACCGTGCTGGAATGAGCAGTACAGACCAGAGAGGGACAAATGATTGTGATGCTCGTAGTCCCCAGCACTGGTACTGGTTCATCTTGGTGACCTGAAGTCATCTAGTAAAGACTGGTGCCTTTTCTTGGGTCAGCACCAGTCCTGCGTGCCCATAAATATGGGGTCCCCATAGCTTGCCTGAAGCTGGGGGTGAGGAAGGAGGGAGAGGTAGTGGTGGGGGAAAGGGGAAGGTGACAATCACAGGACCTGCTCCAGGAGCATATCACAGTAGATGCCCATTCCTGGATGTCCTTCACACACCACTCACACCTATTCAGATTTGGTCCCTGTGGTGGATATCTCTCCAGTCTGTATTTCTAAGGTGAATGGAGGTAGTCTTTTTGTGTCTTGTGCAGCCTGCTCAGTGCTGGTATCTCTGCCTGGATGAAATGTATCTTTTCTCAGCTTTTCACTGTCTTGCTCTGAAATCTCCACTCCCATCCCTCTGTAGAGCTCAGTAACAGCTTGCTTCATCTTCCTACTGTCAGCACTCTGCTTTGACCCTTTAATCAGGGGACTTGGCTTTTATCTGGAAGACATATGCCTTAGGTGTCTTGTATAAGGTGCCACACAAAGCAAATTCAGCCAGGCCTGCCAATAACACATCATCTAACCAGATGGGGATAAACAGACTTGAATTCATTTGCTCCCTTTTCTCCACTCAGTAGTAGCAAGCACTAGAGAAAAGGCTGTTACGAGCTTCGTGCAACGTCTCTGGGTAGAGGGATTTTGTGCTTTGCGTTTGAGGAGAGCTCAGGTCAGCCTCACAGCTTCTTTCTAACAGGGATGGTTGGCATTAATAAAGCGAGAAGCTTTTTGCCACTTCGTCCCTGTGACATTGTAGCTACCAAAAATGAATGGTGTCACGAAGGTTTGTTGTTTTTTTTTTTATCTCGGTGAAATCTCAGTTTTGCTTTTTTTGTGCAATTCAGATAAAACAAGGGGGAACTGTGAGGCCCCCTAGGCGAAGATAAATGGTTTGTGTTGAATCATCAATGGAGAAGTGACCAAGCTCATTTTTTTCCTTTGGTGACCTCAGCAAGATTGATATCTAGATCTCATCAGCTGAAGTGAAAGAGTTATTATTACAGAGCCTGGAGCAGAGCTGACATACTTGCAATGAATGAAGCTGTTTCAAGCTTAGGGAATTCAAATAGCCAGGCCAGGGGCATGCTCTGTATGGGAAGAGCAGAGATACCAGCATTCAAACCAACAAAATGGGTCTCAGACAGTCAAAAGATCAAAGAAACACTTTTGAGCAGAACGGATTTTTTTCCAAAAGTGTTAATTGGAATATTTGATAGTGGCATCATTTTCTCTCTCTCAGTTCTCATTTTCCCAATGCGTTTTAAAGCTGTTATTTTTCTTTAGGTTTTCTCAGTCAAAATTATCCATTTTTCTCCTTGGGAAATTTACAGAGAACATCCTTGCAAAGCAAACAGGTTTGATCAAGTTAAGAAAAGACAGACATGGAGACAGTTGCCTCTGTGCTAGAGGACATATCCCTCACGTAACAAGGCCAACTTATTCCCTGTTGTGCTCTCTGCCTTGGGTGCACTAGGTATACAATTTTAAGGTGTGGACAATGACACACTATGAAAATCCTGGACAGGAGCATGTCCATGGGAGAGCATCCCTTGGGGTGGGTGGTAGGGCTTTGTTTTTATTATTGGGTATAGGCAATCCTCAAAGTGGCACCAATCCCCACGTTGTTGTCCTGGAATTTGCACAAATGGCAATCCTGAGGAGCTTATATTTTAAATAAAACAAACTGTGTGCCCATTTACTGATTGGGATTACAGGCACATGCAGATTAAGACCCTGATCAGACACCTACTGAAGTCAATGAGGGGAAAAAAATTGCAACCAGCCTCAGTGAGCATATGGCAGTCTCAGATTCAAGGTCATACGGGTAACATGCAACATCGCTGATATCTCACACCCAAGGTGAATGCATTAACCCTGCTTGGAAATAGTCGTATTTGCTCACATACCTTAGCCTGAGCTGAGATGAGCCAGGTCTGTGATCACGCTGCCTGCCAGCTTCAACACAAAAAATGACAGAGTGAAAGAGGTCTCAAAGACCATGAAACTTTAGGAGCTTAATTAAAACCAGCATCTGGGCAATTTAAAGGAGAGAGACTGAAATTAGTGCCTCTGCAGACAAAGAGGCAGGCAGCACCTTGCTGCTACACATCTGCCTCTGCTCCAAGGGGACTCTGCGAGGACCTGGAGACACCGCAGGGACAACTCCATCCGTCTCCTCCATCACCACGCACAAAACCATTGGCTCTTACAGGAGGCTGTGCAGCTGCACATGTACCTGAAGATCAGGGTTTTACTTCATGGATAATTTTGTATACATGTTGGGAAAAAAGTTGCATAAAAATGGAAAAAAAAAAAAAAAAAAGGATATTTAGGGTAAAAAAAAATTTATGCCTATTCCAAATATCCTGGTGACTCAGAAGCCAAAAAAAAAAAAAAAAAAAAAAAAAAGCCAAGTAGGGCACTCTTTTCCTTTACTTTTTTTTTTTTTTTTTTTGGTTATTGTTCACTCAGGTGTCAGTTCAATCAGACTGTCCACAATGGCCTTTTGAGGTGTGCCACAGCATAGTTCAGCTTTGGGCTTCCTTAATCTGATAGAGCAGAGTGGTGAAAATAGGCAAGGACAGATGTTCAAATACTTTCGCTTTGACAACAAGAGGAGCAAACGCAGTGAGGAGGTCAAGGGCCAGCAGAAGAGAAACGGAAGAAAGGCCACAGCTCTCAGTAAAGAGAAGTACCATGGCTCAGAGCTGCATGGAAGCGAAATAATGAAGTCAAGGACCTCACATGCTTCTGCTGCAGCTGGAAAATGCTTAAGCCTGAAAAGTCGGATTTAGATCTGTCATAATAACACCATGCATTTCAGATTGATTGAATTATAACTCACAGGTGCTCCCTGCTCCGCACATTTCATCTTTCTTCCCTCTACAACAGGCTTTAAACTCCAGCACGCGAGACAGATGAAAAAGATTGCTTCGCTGCATTCTCCTTAACACCGCGAGGTCCCCGTTGCATTTATAAACAAGTATTTCTACATGTAACGTTCTGCGGAGGAAACCCAACCGCCGCCAGTGAAGGCTGTTTCGATGGACTGAGTAAACATGATACTCTGGTGACAGGTAATTTTCATACTCCGCTGATTAATTCCAGAGCACGGGAACAATGGGGCTTTTTCAGCTGCTGAATAATGCATGTATGGCATTGCAACTGGTAAGCAGCAGGGTTCCTGGTTAGCAATAGAAATTCACACACCCATGCTATTTTAATAAGCTATCACTGTTAAAGAAGTCTATTTACGTTATTCATCTCCAACATTTGCACAAACATGTCAACTGGGGAAGTGTGTGGGGGGAGGTAGGAGGGAAAAATGAGGTCATATTCATATACACTTTCTTAGCTGTTTAATTTATATAAGCCTTAAAACAAGCAAAAAACCCTACTTCCATGGGAAAGAAGGCACCATGACCAACACCTGAAACCTGGAAAACATGGACACAGTGAAAACAGACTGTAGCACGAGAGAAAGAACAGGACAAGGACATGCACAGGGAGTTGGGCATAGGATGTTACAGAGCTTTGTGAGCCAGAGCTGTTCTGGGATTCAGTCACCAAGCTGGTCCATGGCACTGGCTCCTATTAACCCACCCCAGACCCTTTGGAGCCATCTGGAAAGTGTCCCCGTCACTGTCTCCCCTTGAACCAGCCACGAGCTCCCAGAGGAACCAGACCTGACATGTTTCCCTGCTGCAATGCATTTGGGTTTGGGACAGGGGCCACCAGGCTGGAGTTCAGGGCTGCTTCACTTGGGTTGTGAAGGTGGAGAGAGCAAAAGGAAGGAATCAGCTCCTAATTATGGGATCAAGCATCGACTCACTCTTGAATTTTGAGCTAGGTGATTCATTTCCTTAATTGTCAGTGGAGACCTACTCAATGCTGAACATGTGTACAAGTCCGTTTTTTCTTGACTCCACTTAATATTGATCAGGGGAGAAATTCATTTGCTTAAAAAAGATGCATTTAGTATTGTCAGAGGCTCCGGGGTGTCCTGTTTGGTTTTCAGCTGTGCTCCAGAGGGGTGCAGGTTTCCCATAGGTTCTGGGTAATGTTTGCCAGCCCCAAGGGGATATCTTGGACACTCAAGGTTATTTAAAATGGCACTAGATGCCTGTGCTTAGACAACTGCATCACACCCTTGACTTCCATTGATTATAATGGGAGTTTGGACAGCTGGACAGCTGAATTTGTTGTGCCATAATCTGTGAGCTGAATACCACCCAAAGAAAATGTCAAAGTCTCCTCATTTTCACTGGAGGCCAGATTTTCCAGAAAGCAGCTCCTATTTTGGCATCCGTTCAGCTGCCAATCTTTCAAGGGTGATCAAAGGGAAGGCTGAGTCCCACTGGAGAGGGGGGTCTTGAGCAGGTGAAGTGTGTTTGCTACATCAGCTCCTCATGCCCCACTGCTCAGTACAAAAATGGAGGTAAAGCAGAATCTGAAGACAGACTTGCAAACCTGGAAGTCCCAGACCAGGGAATTTGGTGTGCACGCAATGGATCTCTGCACGCACAGCACAGGAGACACAACCACGTGTGATCCCACATGTTACACTGTCAGAAATCCAGCAAATCTCACCACAGGCAATAGCATCGATGGAGATGAGCTAGTTGTTCCTTTTCTCCTCGTCTTTGTGTCCTCTATCCCTCAGAAATAAAGTTATTTTGAAGTGAGGAAAGCCCCAGGCAGTTAATCTCATACATGGTTTCCACTTGCCATTATTTTGCTGGTTGGGATCTGGATGCTGGTACTGTGTCATCTCCTACAACTTCACATCTAAGTTTTTATTTGCATGGCAAGTATTCCTGTCATAACATCCATTCTTTTAAATCATGCTCACAAATTTTGTTTCTCCTTAGCTGTCTGCGAGGTTTCCCTCTCCCTTTTTGGGGATTCATCTCTAGAAGATGGTGGGAAGAGAATTTCCTCTGTTTTAGAGAGTGGGGCCGTTTCCCAAAACAGCATAAGAATTGTATATACGTGTTTTTCAGGACGTGACTATTTCACTGAATAACAGTCCAAAAATTTATATCGTTATACTGGAAGCTTTGAGCTTAATTCATTTTATTTCATTTCTTTTGGCTCTGCAAATAGAAAAATAGGGGGAAAAAAAATTTCCAGATCTTTGCTGTGGGACACCCTGGCTTGTATTAATGCATGTGGGGGTCGAGGAGTGCCCAGCTACAGGAGGAAGGAGGCGGAGCACAGGGCGGCCCCAGCATCACGTTGTGCAATGTGTTATTTCAGCCTCCCTGGAGGCTGGTAATTACGCACGTCAGAAAAACTTTAAGGTAACCAACATGCAGGGTAATGGCTGCATAAGGAGACCAACTGGCAGAACACATTGAACCAATTTTCTTCCAGCCTTCCCCCCAAGTCTTTCTTTAAAAGACTCCCCTTTCAGTCTGGGGAGAAGCATAAGAAAATTTGCCCGAGGTTTTCTGTGAAGCCAAAGGAGGAGGAGGAGGAGAGCCGGTGATGGGTTACAGAACCTTGTCTCCCCTTCGTGGCTCACTCTTCTCCCTCAGCCCAATTGTAATTAAACTTGCTGTTGCACCCACTGTGCTAGACACTAATGGGAAAATGCAAATAGACAGCCTTGCTCTGCGGGGATTATATTCCAAAAAGATAAGACAAGGGAGTATTATTCTCCTGTTAGAGCAGCAGTGGTAGGCAATGGGGATTTCTAAAAAGTTATTTGCCAATGCTTCCAGCCAGCTTTGTAGTGTCTGCAGAAAAAAAAAAAAAAAAAAAAAAAAGGTGTTTACTCTTCTCAAACAAAGTTTTAAAGGAGCTGATTTCGTCAGGACTGATTTTGGTTGTTTGCTGTGAGATACCACAGAAGTATAGCATGGTTTTCACTGATTTGGCTTCTAATGCTCAAACCTAACTTAACCTGGCTCACTTTTTTGAATATTTGATGAGCATCCACAGAGCCCCACAGAACACTACTCTGCAGTGATGTGGAGGAGCAAAGGAAGAGGGAGCTAAAGGAGAGCAGAAGAGGGAGCTATTTTGAGCACAAAGCCTCTAGGCAGATGTAGCTTGTGGAACTATCACACTCTGCCTGAGTTATTGGAGCAAATCAATACTAATTATTTTAAGGCTGAGGCCTTATGCTGGGGCTTCTCAGAGTACTCCTGGTGATCTTCTACTGCTTCTTTTGTAAACTTGCACTACAAGACATTATCGCAGTGTGAAGAGCAAGGATGCTGTAAGGCAAGGGGACGTCCCACCAATTAGCCTCACCATGCTCTCAGGCACCCATGCAGAGCTTCTGCCTGCAGCAGGGCGTGTGGATGCTGGTGGAGGATGAAATTCATGCTGTGAGTCTTTTGTGGGATGGGAGAATCCCCCAAACTCCTCTTTCTTATGGACAGGACTATGCTTAGGCTCCTTACTTTAGGAGATGAGTAAAGAACCTCATGGTCTCTTCAAGCAATATCAACTAGAAATTAGGAAACAAATGAGCAAGGGATCCACAAACCAATCCCCGGTGCCATCTCAAAGTGAGCAAGAAGACTACATGTTGCTGAATCAGGTGAGTTTGTCGCCTGGCCAGCACAGCTGAGGGCACATTTCACCTTCCCCACGCAGCAATGAACGTGTTTCCTCCTGCTCTTGGAGAAGCCATTCCCTCACCATTGCCAAGCTCATTTAGAGGATACAACTTGTGTAGTTATCAGCCATAGCACAAGAACAGGATGCTACAGAGGATCCAAGCCCTCCCTTCAAACAACATAGCTGTTCGTTGTGGCTCCTCTGATACTTAAGATGAATTTCAAGCTCATATGTGCAACCAGCTCCCTGAAGCTCTCAGCCCAGTGGCTGCCCAACCCAAACCTGAGAGCTCTCCTGTGATGAAGGCTGATGCTTCAGATCCCAGTCCTGTCCAGCACAGCCTCTACAGGGTTTGATACTTACCTGTACCTGGCAGGATCACACCACAAAACTGACCAGCAGCACCCGTCCCACTGTATTTTTATTATTTCCAGGAGCTTCTGCATCCCTTCTGCTGTCTGCTGATCTTCACACAAGAGAAGCTCAGAAACACAGATGCTCTGCAAACTGACTCCTTCAAGGGTCCTGCTTTACACAAAACGAGGGAATGCAGGCTGGAATCTCAGCACTCTGCTTAAGAAATCGTAAGCACAGCATAGCTGGCTTTGATGCATGACATAGGTCTGGGAAGGGCAAGGGTAGCCAGAAGGTCAACCATAAAAATCAGTGCAATGATATCCACTACCACTCAGTTTCTTCACATTGCAGGAGGGGTTATAATGTTTTTCTCTTATAAAAGCTCTTCTCAGCATTGATTTTATTTTTCTTGATTCAGTGGCTGAAACAGCAAACATAGAAGTTTATTTCATTTCATCCAAAATGAAATATTCCTTTCATTGTCTGTTTTGTTTTGTTTTGTTTTTATTTAGTGGGCTTTTTGTTGTTGTTAAAAAAAAAAATAGTTACTTTCCTAAGCAAAATTCTGGTTTGACATGCAATGTTTTGGTTTTGCAAAGATCAAGCTTAGGGTTGTAATCTTTCCAAAAATATTTTTTCTTTCATGTTTTGGGGGTGAAAAACCTTGAAAATATGGCATGATTTCACCACTCTCAGGTTAACCAAAACCGACTTGTTTATGGCAAGTGAACTACTGTCTGAGAACTTGCCTCATGTAGCTCCATTCTCCACTACCCCTTTTTTGTCTTTTTAGATTTGAAATTCTTCAGGGAAGAGACTGACTTTCCGTTTGCACAGGGGAGAGCACTTTGAAGATAAAAATTGTTAGAGCAGTGCTAAGTATTGTGTAGCCTCGGAAGAATGTGTTATCAGCTTACAAAGCCACTTTGAAAAGTAGCATACACTCAAAGACACCGAGATCTGTCTGTAAAAAGAAAAAAAAAAAGTGTAGGTGGGATTTACTGTCTGCTATATAACTTTCTCCTAGACCTTGACTGCACGAAGCACACTGCAAGCGAGGCAGAGTTTTTCGCAGTAACAACTGCTCTCGATGAAACTTGTTTTTAAGGATTCTGTGGCAGCATGGGGACGCCAAAGCTTTCTACACCCAGATCCAAAAGACCTCCCCGGGTCACAGCAGATCAACCCTGTCTCTGCAACGCCGTGATTCATCGGATCAAGCTTTATTAACAGCCAATTTGCAGGTGACTTTTCTTCTCAGAAATGATTTGCTAAGAGCATTTGTGGGGGGAGAGGGAAGGGTTCCTTGTGGGTATCACTGCAGCAAACTGAGTCATCAGCACAATCAGGGCTCCAAAGCTGGATACAAGCTACATGAGACCCAACTGCCTTTATGCGGGAAAATAACTTTATGCCTTTATGAGGGAAAATAACTTAAGACTTATGCCTTCCTGGCTAGACAGTCTCTCTAAAAGCTCCAGGGATACCTGATATTCCTTTAATCAGAAAAATGGAAAGCTTCTTACAGACTCTCCCAAGCTTTCCCATCCCTCTCCACCACCATCCTGGATCTCAGGTGTGTGCATGAAGTCCAGATGTTCCTCCTACGCTGGAGTCACTCACGCATCTGCTAAGGGGCTCATCAGCCTAAATAAATGGGAATTTCCCTATCCAGCCATTGCAAAATGGCATCCACTCTTAATTGGTCTTCCCCTGCCCCTGAGGGGACTTGGCCTCCTAACAAGGTATGTGAAAACCTTCCCAATGCATAGACTTGTTTGCTGCTCCTCATTCCTACTCAAGGATCACCCATGCCCACAAACAAACACCCTTCCTCTTCACTACAGCACCAGCTTGAGAGGGGCCCAATATGTTGGAGTCACTCTGAAGAAGGCCCCTTTTAGCAGATCTCTCTAAAATAAGCCTGGAAATCTGTGCCGAGGCTCTGCTGCTGCGGAGGACATGGAGCATCACCTCAAAAACAGCAGCAGGCAACGAGGCAAGCTCTGTGCTCCCTGGGTGCCTCCATCCCACGGGGGCTGCATCCCTGCTGTGGGGTGCTGCTAGCGGTACCCCTGCCCTGCGGGGCCTTCAGCTGCAGAGGAGGAGGAGGAGGGTTTGTGGGAAGGGATTGTGAGTCAGGGCTCCCTCTGCTACAGCACCCCACTGCCCTCTGGCTCACGGTGAGCCTGGCTGCCTCCCACCTCCAAAAAGGGATTCATCCACCTAGAGGAACGTGGGGAAATTCATTGTGAAATAAGAATAAACATCTTGAGACATAAGCTCTTGGCTAAACGGCAGCCGACCAGTTGTTGTAATTATTTTTATTTTAGTTCCAAGGCTACCATTAATAGCAAAAGCATATCCTGGGGCACGAGAAGAGCTGAACATGAGCCTGTGAAGCTGCTCACCTGGTGGAGGTGTTTTCCAGGGACTTCATCAGCACTTTTCTGGTCTCAGAAGAAAAGGCTGAGCGTTTCCCACCTGGCACATCTTCCCCTCCAGGATCTGGTGTTTGTTTTCTGTACCTGGAGCAGCAATTTTGCCCGATCCCAGCTCACATTTAACTCCTGACTTGCCACAGATAAGAAAGGCCTTTGCAGCCTCTCAGGGTCACTCCCTTCTCCCTTTTGCTCAGCAGGAGATTCCAGAACCATCAGTGTCCATCTGATGACACGAGGTTTTCAGAGTATCGCTGCCCACAGACAACAGCTGAACAATTTTAGCTGCAATTCCAGCTGCAAATCCAATCCCAGCTGCAATTTTAGCCTTCTGCTCTTAACAATTTCTGTTCTTCTTCCCAGTAAGAGACAATGGTCATGGGGTGCTTCCCAGTTGAAAACCCCAATGCACCTTGCAGAAGGTCAGCAGCAGTACGTCATTTTAGCAAAGGGAAAGTGTAGCACAGAGAGTTTGGAAGCCTCCACCCATGTTGCCACAGTCCCAGCTAAACGTAGGCAGCTGTAGGCCATCATATTGCCATTTCTTTCAAGCCACCCATGCTGCAGCCCCAGAAGGTGACCACATGTTCAAGGTTATCATAGGATGGCCCTGTGAACCAGAAGACATTTTCAGGATGTCTTAAACATTTTCTGGGATATATGGGCACAGAGTCAGTTTTTTTCTGTTTGTTCAGATCCTCTTGCTGCACCACACTGACTCCATGTGGTGCTGGCTGAGGGAAAACTACCCAGGAGAAGGAGGGATGGCTGTGATGGGCACTGCTCCACGAGCAGTGATGTTCACTTCAGACATTTCCTTCACTCAGAGCACATGTTTGTGGTACTTACGGAGCATTTCCTACTACACATATTCAGATGTTGAGTTAGTGGAGAAAAAAAAAATAAATCATGCTTTTGTAAATTTCACTCCAGCTTACATTGGGATGGAAGCTAGGGGTTGTGACCCTAAAAAGTGATTTGAAGAGCTACTTCTAGCTTGTTTTATTGTGGAAATACTGTTTACACAATCATAGCTTGTGTGTTTTCATCCTAAACAACTTTTAAACCTAATGGTCACTTCCCACCAAGTACAAAAGGGATGAAGCATCCCCAAACCTAAGCAGTTCTCCCGACTTCCATAAAAATGGGCAGCCAGCAGTTGAGGGAGCCCCAGGCAGAAGGAAGTGTGGAGACCCCCAGTCAGCATTAGACACGAGAGAGGCCAAATAGAAACACGCACACACACATGCATGCAAACATACACGGCTTTCAGTGCCCCGGTTGACAGAAAACCCTAACTTTGTCCCTGTGCCAGAGAATACAAACAGCAGACACGAACCCTGGAAATGAGGCCGCTTTGATCCCGCCGCATGCTGAATCGCTGATCTCCTGTGGAATTTGCCCTCCTGAGGCTGCAACAAAGAAGTCAGATGAATGCGAGGAGGCAGGACTGCAGCAGCCACCTCCGTCATTCTGCCCACGTCCTCCCTCGCCCCTCTGCAGCTCCCCTTGTCATTTGCTTGCCATGTCCTTACTGCAAACACTGCTTCACTTAACCCGTGACTGCTCTGCCTGGACCAAAGCAGACAGCATGGTGGGAACCCCTAAAAGGACAGAGCCTTCCCACGGTGACACATCAACTCGAGCTAACAGCATCCCTGTGAGATGCTAATGAAACATATCCTGCCAAGGGGGGTAATCCCAAGGGCTGTTAGGGCTCAGAAGTCCATCGCTTATGGGTCAAAGCTCTTCCTTCAACCCTTGTGCTTGCACCTAACACATCCTGAGCCCCAAACCTTCATGAGGTGGACCCAGCATGGACCCAGCAACACTTCTAAACCTGCCCCAGATTTACTGAGATGAGACAGGGAGTGCTAGGGAGGCTTAAGCCCTTCTTTTCTCACTGCACACTCCTATGTATTGGCAACAGTCCCATGGACACAGCCTATCCGCTTTTCACGTTGGGCTTGCATCCATCTCCAGCCTGAGCTGCAGGAATGCACGAGGGCCAAAGACCTGGGATGGTTTCTCTAGCCCCTTCTAGTCTCCAAGGTGGGAACTCAAACCAGTGCCATTCTACCCATACTTACTTTGTCTGTAAAACTGCAGGGACTTGCAGAGCATTGAGCATAGTAATAAATAGACCTGCTCTTAGCATGGCATTTTGTGGCAGCCCCGAGAAGCCAACGAGGTACTGGCCCATTACTCTCAGAGCTGTGGAAATCTACAGTCAATGACAGCTTCTGCTGCAAAGACCTGCAGGTGGTGGTTTATGCATCTCCATCTCCACCTCTCTGCAGGCCACCATCTATCCAGCTGGTGGGCGCTGCTGCTCCCAGATTACGATTCTTAATTTGGAGAGTCTCTTTTGACACTTTTACTACTGCAGAACGATGTTTACATGCTCACGGGAGCAAGCTGTGCTCAGGGAGGATGAAATTCAGCTCCTCCAATTGCACCCAGTTTCTCCCTCACACTTTCTTTTCTTCCCTTCCTGATTCATTTATACTCAACTATGAAGAATGTCACTGGTTTCCAGGAAAAGCGAGGGGCTGACCAAGGCACAAGTCAACCCTTTAATTTAAAACAGTTGAGGAGGGGGGACACAATTCAGCGAAGCTGTTCAGCTAATGCACAAACAGTTTGTAATTACAGGAGCAGGCTGGGAAAACAGCACCTACCTAGGGAATATTCTTATTAAATAAAGCAGAATTCTGTCACCTTTTTAATCATGAAATATTGATGAAACTGTAAGCAGCCCCTCTGAGGTTTTAGCCTTTGCCCTCTCCCTGTGTGTGTGTGTGCCCACAGAAAGACAAAGGGGGGGAAAAAACTCAATGCCTAACGATGGAGTTGAAGAATACAAACCATGCTGCTCCGTACCAGTGGATTTTGCTGAGGTTGCATGGGTGTATGGATTGGAGAAATAAAAATTCTGCACTCACCACAACCAGAAACTTCTTTTAGCTTGAGTGTGAATAATGGAAGGGCGATTAAATGGAGACAAGTAAGAAAGGACTTATCAAAGGGAGGACGGTCCCAAAAGTCAGCAGAGGAAGTGCCAGCTGTCGATGCTCTTCCTCACCTTGAGCCACTCCGTGTGTATTGGAAGCAGCAGGGGGCTACTGCACTCCAGCTGTTCCGGGGTGTTAACTCTTCCTCTAGCCTTACAAAGCTCTGTTTCCAGCCCTAGTGCTTTATCCTGGGTCAAACAACAGCTGGCAACAGAAAAACAAGCACTGGGACCCATCTTCATCAGCCAAAGGCCAATCAAGACAGCAGCAAGTTTGAGCATCTGAGCTCTGAGCATCCCTGCCCTCCTTTGGGAAGCCTTGGGGTCCCAGGGAAAACAGTACCCAAGAGACTGCAGCTTGCGAACAAAAGCTGGATGCACTCAGTATTTGCAGCTGTGCTTGGATATCTGAGGGGAAGCAGCCTGGCCATACCCAGGGGTGGCAGGAGCTGGGATGACAGCCCTCTGCCACCACAGGCAGAAAAGCCCTGAGCAGTAAGACGCAGGGATGATGAATAATATCAGTGAAACCAAGAAGTTTAGGGAAGAAAAGTCACAGCCAAATTTTCTTCCCTTCACGCTTCTCTCTGCAGGGGGATGGGACAGGAATTCTTTACAAACCATACTAACCATGCTCCACTCCGCTTCTTTGACTCCGTGCCATGGTCCTACCCCTGATGAAAGAAAGAAGGAAAGGAAGGAAAGGAAGGAAAGGAAGGAAAGGAAGGAAGGAAGGAAGGAAGGAAGGAAGGAAGGAAAGGAAGGAAAGGAAGAAGGGAGCTTCCCAGAAGAAGAGACTTTGGGAACCACAAGAACTAGAAGACCAGTAACAATCCCCAAAAGCTGGGCCTGGGCATTCAGCTGGGCCTGGGTTTTTATCCCTTCAGAAAGGGGTGGATGAATGACGCTGGGGAGAGAAAAATAGATGGGAAAGCAGGGCTGACCACAAGGATTGGCCAGGAATAATAGTTGCTACGTGAGGTTATTGGGGCTTTTCTCTCACAAAAGCATCGCCTTTGGGAGGAGAAAGTGATGGTGAATGAACTAGAAAAAGGGACCGGGGCCAGACTGGCTGGAAAGCAGAAGAAGGAAGGATCAAAGCACTGGAGGAGGATGGAGGACAAAGATGGGAAGGCTGCAATAGCTTAGAAAGGGAGAGATGCATCAAGCAGCAGGGGAGCCTTCCCTCTGCCCGCTGCGGTAATGGGGCCTTTGTTCTGCTCCTTTCATGTTCACGCACACCCCGGTCCATAAGGGCAGCCGACGGGAGCGGCATCAATCACTCACTGGTCCCAGCGGAGGGCAGGGCCTGATTGATTTGCTCTCCCCGATGGTTGGCTCTGAAAGGACGCGCTCTCATTACCGCTCGTTTCTGGGGCCCGGTTATTTACTTGAGGCCTAGTCGCTGCAAACCCTCTGACTGGAGTGGATTCTGTGCCGTGACTTCATCTCAACTGCCCGAGAAAGCTGTGGGAAAAATAAATAGATCCGTAATTAAAAAAAAACATCCCTGAACTTTAAAAGTTGCTGCTGAAACATCAAGCTGGAGCTGGAGCTGTGGATGATTTTAGTTCTGGTCTGCTCCATATTCCAGTCATGCCTGTCACAGGCCCGCAGCTGCTCCAATTGTCAGGCACAGCCCTTTGTGTTCCTAATCACCCCTGAAAAGCCCTCGCTTCCCCGATATGGCCGGGCACCCCGGCGTGGTTGCATTTGGGGCCATGGGGTAAGGTGGTCCTGCCCCTGCTCTTGCATGCCCAGATGCTTCAAGAGGGCCTGGAGAGAACAGGACTGGGCTCTGGTCACCAGAGCCAGAGATGGAGATGCTCTGCCCGCGAGTGAGAGCTGGGAGATGGTGGCACCCAGACCAGCCTTCGTCTGTGGTCAGCTCAGGTCCACCAGCTCAGGTTATATTGTACTTTCTGCAACAGACAGTGCTGCAGGATAAGTCAATTAAATGCCTAGGGCAAAGGATCTTCCACTTCAAGAAGTTTTTCCCATTTCCATATACCTTAAGCATCCCACCAATTCCAGCCATGGGTTGAAGCTGTACTATTAACTACCAAGCCCATTACAATGATAAATAAACAGATAGTTTAACTGCAGCCTCTAATTATTCACCATTTTAAATCCTTCCTTCCAACCTACATGCTCACGCATCCTTCAGTCACTCTTAGCTTTAAGCAAGTTGGCCTGGGCAATGCTACATTCTCATTTAAACGTTGCTCATGGTGCCGCAACAAGTGGCAGGCACTGCCTTCTGATCCCTCGCCTTGCTAAAGCCCACCCAGTGGGATGCAGCTCAGCGTGATGCTGCTCAGCTGCTGCAATGAGCTGAATGTTGTGGAGGATGCAGAGGCTCACAGACAAATGAGCTTGCTCTGAAAAAAAAAAAAAGAAAAAGTTATGTACCATCCCAAATCTCCTGCATGGCTTGGCTGGAGGGGAGAGAGTCTCAGAGGCTTTGGGGGTCAGCTGGTGATGAAGATGCAGAGTTTGGATACAAATCAAAGTGCCTGCATACTTGGGAAAAAACAAAATTAGAAAATTGCAGTGAGTTTAAAGCAAGTTAGCACCACCACAGACTGAAACAGCTTCTTTAGACCTGGATTCTGCAGGTGAAGTCCTGCTGAGCAGGTCCTTACAATTATCCTGCTCCCTTTCCTGTCCAAGGAGCTGGGTACAGTACCAGGTCTGCAGCCTGATCGAGCTCTGGTTTCTGGGACAAAGCACACCCTAATTTCAGTACAAGGTGCATTAGGTAAGGACCGGCACAGCCCATGCTTCCACAGACAGCTGTCAGCTGGGCTGCTAATGTGGGAATGTCTGAACTTCACCTCCAAGCTTTGATAATTCACTATGCCTTTTCATTAGCTGCATTTTCCTTCTGGAAACTACCATATATCTATGGCACTACATCTTTACAACACAAAACCCAAAGGGTTTTATACCCTCCCACGAGTGTTTCTAACTATTCCCAGCTCTCAGTGCTAGGAAAATCTGCTTCTCCAGGCTGCTTACACTGCTCATGTATGCAATACATTTTCCAGATTCCTTCCACCTTCTACTCCTTTTTACTAGAGATGTGCTCCAGAATGAGACGATTAAGCTGAAGCAGAGGAAACACTGGGAGCAGGTTGGCTCATCGGGTTTATAGTAGAAATCTATTCTGAAATCTGTGCGAAGAGACACAGTGCACAGACATTAGTACAGCCCTTCGGTTTGCATAACTTCAGCCTTGCTTTTAATAAATAAGCATCCAATAGAGGCCACCATCCTCAAGAAGTAAAATCCCTACTTTCACTAAAAATAGATGATATAGTAGTATATTAACCAGGATATGATGGTGATTTCATCTTCTACGCTATGACAAGGCACAGCAAGAGCCAACTGCTACCTAAGGGATGGGGAGCTCTAGGATAAGGGTAACATGGAGACATGGAAAGGTACAAGCTACATCTTACCTGCAGCACCACCCTAAACACAAATCTGAAGTCACCACTTCCAGACAAAGACTTTAAGCTGTCATAGCTGGTCATTTCTGCCCTGTATCTCTGCCTACTTAGTCCTGGCTCCAGTAGAGCTCACCTGGTTTGTCCCAGTTCAGAACTGGGCTCTCCAAGCTCTGCTAGGATTTATGCTAGCACAGTAACCAGAAGTAATGACAGGGAACAGGTCCTGTTGCACGAGGCTCTGCAGAAACATGAGACAAGAGACCATATCTGCCCCAAGGAGCTCATGAGCTTTGTAGATGAAACAGCAAATGGCACAGAAGAGAGAGGAAGACATTGATTGAACATGGCATAGTGTTGCAGATTGGGTGTCTGAATGCCACACAATGATTATACTGCTACAACACTGCTTAGACTTGTATTTCCACCCCAATGCACTAAATCCTTCTGAGGTTAAGCTCACTCAATTTAGGAATACAAGTAACCTCAAAAAGCCCCATTTTGGAAGCCTCTGCTCCTTGGGAAGCCAGTGACAGAATGATGACGTTGCTCTAAATTCACCTCCAGGCAAAGTAGGCTTAGTCACTGCTGTGAAATTGTTGCCTTCTTTCCTGCCTCTCTCCTGCCTTTCCTGACTGCTCCCCATTTGACACTTTTCACCGTGACAGTCATCAGCCTGTGTATAACATAATCAAAAGGCTGCTTCTGGCTTCAAGCCGTTCCAGAAAAAAATTTTCCAAGCAACTTACATTAAAATGCAACCCCTGTCCTGTACCTTCCTCCAATGTAACTTTCTGTTCTTTTCCTCCTCTCCATGCTTTTGGGTTTAGGGTGTTTTGTTTTGTTTGTGTTTGCTTATTTTTTTTCTTACTATCACATTATCCCATGTTGCAATTGTAAAACCACATTATAAAAGCAGCCAATATTGAACTAATTTTATCACAGGGCTAGTAATAAAGTTTAACACCAACTATAATATTGTTGTACAACAGAAATATTGCAACAGAACAGTAATATCCTGTTAAATTCATTTTCCATCCAACACCACAAGATCTGTTGAAAGATGTTAAGGGTGAAGGGTTTGTAGGTTTTTGTTGTTGTTGTTTGCTTTATTTTTTGTGAAGCACCATAAATGTTTAAATTTCATTAAAAAAAATACATCACAAGTTTGGCAGTAATCATTCTGGTGATATGTCTAATGCCTTCATTGTCTGAAAAGTAATGGATGGCCAGTAGCTAACCTGCAAAGCAATGTACATCATTAGAACCTGTTCATGGAGAGGAAGAGGCAATTTTAACATGGTCCCCATCACTGCAGTATCTTGTCCCCTCGTAACGCTTAATATATTTATTCTTAGGCACCCCAGGGAATTAGAGGCAATTATCCTTTTTTTTCGTGGGAAAAGAAATGGGTAAAATGTTAAGCAGCTCGCCCCTGGTGACACCACAAGTTTTACGACACTTTCATGGATCTGAATCAGCATCCGTGGGGCAGCGGCTGGGCTGTTTGCTCCTCCCATGGGAGGAGGACAGGGATGGCTAAATGCTTTACCTTGCAGCCATCCCTGTCTGAAAATGATGGCTACTTTCTGCTGCCTCCGAGGAAGGCCTCATCCACCTGTAGGAATGCTCAAGATTAATTTAAGGCATTTTTTTAAAACCAATTAATTTAAACAGGTAGAAACCCTTGTGTAGATGCTCTCAGTGGATTTAAACCTTTATAAAAAAAAGTCTGTTTAACTTGAGGCTGTACATTTCCCAGTTTTGTCCCAAACATCTTTTGCATTATTTCAACTGCTTCTGTTTTTAAGCCAATTTTAATTAAGCTCATGCACTCTGTGTGGTCAAATCCCAAAAGGTCTGTAAAAAGACAGGCAGAGACACTAGGAAGAGGAGCCCAAGTTGGTTCAAGGCAGTCCCAGGCATCACAGCACAGCTCTTTGGAGGTGCCAACTCATTTTAAGTTCAGTATGTGGACGGTGAGACATGATGAATTTACTGCCTCCATAGAAATTAATCTAGGTATTAATGAGTTAATTTGTCCACAAACAGGAAAAGTGAGACTCCCCCCGAAAAATGAGCAATGGTGAGCAGCTTGTTATGGAAAATCAAGAGCAAAGCAAGAGGACACCCCATGTCTCCCAGAGGACAGTGCTGCTGGCTCCCTGCCTTCTCCCAGAGCAGGGCTAAATGTGGCCTGAGGACAATGCTCAAGCCTGAGCTTTTCAAGCTCTTCAAAAACTATTCTCTTTTTGAAAGATCATTTAGTGGTTCTTTATTTGTTAATGCATGTGCCTAGCAGACAGTAAGTAGACTGAAGCATGGAAGTCCTCTCTGAGCTGTATCCCACTCTTTTCCATCTTGCTGTAACTACAGCTCAAGGACACTACTGCTCCCAGGGTTTCATTGTTTGGGTTTGGTTTTGTGGCTTTTAAACCCCTTTCCCTCCACTGAGCTAAGCCTAGGCTTTGATTTGTCAGTCTTTGATAGTCCCCAGAATGGAGATGGTTGTGCAATAGTTAGTGACTGTCTCTCACTGTTGTAGATCTTGTTTCTGAGGGCAGAAATGAAAGCCCATGGAAATCTCCTGGTCAGACACTCCATGCAGCTATCTCTTTGGATAGAGGCATTTCTATTACCATGAAATAGCTCTGATAACAAAGCCTTTTTCAGTTAGGAAGTTAACAAGCATTGTCTTAAGCCTATGCCCTCAAAATGTCTTTAAAAAATCTGCTCTCCTGCAATCAGAGGCCATTTGTCCTGTGATGAGGTTTACTTTGAGAGCTGATGTGGGCAAGGAATGGTCTCCAGGACAGCACTGTGTGCATGCGTGCATGTACAAACATTAAAGCCCCAACCAGTATGCCCTGGTGCTCAAAATAACTTCGCATTTCTAGTAGGAATTGTAACCTTCATAGGAGCTTTGCTTCAAGTAATAGATTGAGGATGAGAGGAAAAAAAATCCACTCTGAGGGATTTTTTTTGCATTGTTAATTTATTCCTCCAGAAACTAAGAATTTTGTGGTGGAGAGAGATAAAAGGGGAGAGGAAAGGTCTTAAGGACCTGTGAAAAGCTGCAAGAAAGAGAAGAATCAAAGGACAAAGTCAGAAACCAGAGAAAAACAGATTTCAAGAAGATTTTCAGAAATCAGGTGGTGATATATTAGTGGAAGGATTTCTCATGGCCATTCTCCAAAAGAAGCTGGAGAACATGAAAGTCTGTGAGCCAGGTAAGCGTACATGAGTCAAGCAGAAGCTTCATTGCAAGTGGAAAGCAGGAAGACAACAGGATAGTTGAGCTGGTGAAAGTTTGCAGGTGAACTCTGGGAAGGAGGTGGAGGATTAAATGACTTCAACAAAATGTGACAAGAATCAAGAGGTAATAGGGGGACTATCACCAAGCAATGATTTTCTAAATCTTTTTTAATGTTTTCTAAAGATGTGCTTTGATTTCTGGTGGGAACAACAATGAGGGGATTTCCTGCCGCCTTGCATCGTAAAGCACTTTGTGATGCAGTGACAAGTGGACATGAAAGGGACCTTTCTGAACTGCCACAGGTTTATACACATTCTGCAAAGGTGGAAATAACATCATGAAAGGGACAAGGTTGGAAATAAGTAAGTCCACTTAAGACATTGTCAAGCTATTGTCTACTACAAAAAAAAAAACATGATTTCCTTTCCTCTTTCCCCAAATTTACTTTTCTACCAGGATAATTATTTACTTAACTTCTCTTAAACTATCCCAGATTTGCAACAATTTAAATGAGTAAGATTTTTACATTATCCCCCTACAGAGTGATTTACCCTTGCTGAGAATTTTGAACATATCCGGAAAGGTAAAATCAATCCAGCTTTAAGAATGGCTATGTGTAATCCCATAGTGCAGCCCGAGGGAGGCTTAAGAAAAGCATATGAGGGTGTGAAGCCAAGACACAGGTTTTAAGGCCAGGAGAGACTGATAAAATCAGCTCAGGTTATCTAATAAAAGGGCATAGATTTCCGGAAATGCTCCAAAGGAAACCCCTGAGATTACACAGCACATCTGTGGTGAAGGTGGAAAGTGAACCCAACATGTCCTGCTGCAGCAGGTTACCTGCAAGACCACAGTTGAATTCTTTTAGACAGAAGCAAGCTAGCATTTCCTTTGTATCTCACATACATGGGGTTATCCTTTACTTTTCCTGTATCTCACATGACTGCGACATGGGACCATGCCCTCAAGCAGGCAGCAGAGTAAATCAAAGAGTGCAAATTGCTTGAAAAACTTGTGCAGGAGGATAATGAAAAATGGAGTCAAAAGCAGTTTTCTATGAGGAGATACTGAGAACAACTTTTCCTGAAAATGGAATTATTCCTCCTGTTGGCATAAGCTGTTCTTTCACTGTCTTTCCTGAACCCTGATATTCAATGCAAGAAAACTAAGCAAAGTCATTATCTGGATGGTTAAACCCAAGTTGTCTTCTTCTGAATGATTTATTTGTATGGTTTCATGTTGTCCTACAACCAGACAAGTAAATGCTTTAAAAAAAAAAAAAAAAAAAAAAAAAAGAAATTTACTTCTCTTGTCTTTACTTACCAGAAGAAAGTTTCAAAGTTCTCTTGATAGCATGTCCTTCTCTTCCCCCTCCAGCTGCAAAGCCATGTACCTCATGTCTTCCACACCTCTTCTGCTTGCTGCCTTGCTTTCCTCTGATCATAACTTTGAATAGATGGTACCTTCACCTGAGTATCACCAATTCTCTTTTAAATGCTCTAAGTGGCTTTTAAATGTGAAAGCTACCTTGCTTTTAACAGATTGTGCACACAAACAGAAGGGACTTAAAAAATGCAAAGGAGTCAACTGTTAGAGATAAGAAAGAAAAGCCCTTATCCTGTCTAAGGTCTCACCATCCTCACAAGCTCTGGACACAATCACGGAGCAGAGGCACCTGGATCCCATGCAGGTACTGCACAGAGTTTTTCTGCCAGGAGAACCTAGAACTTAATTTATTGTACATGTTTACCAAGCTGTCTTTGGGGACGTCCATAATGATTCTGTTTTTGTCTGGCAGCAAAAGAGGACAAAGGCACAGCAATGTGAAGAAAGATACATTAGCTGTCAGAAGACAAGTAACACATCTTGCTAACATTCTCCATTCCATTTCCCTCCAAGTAGCTTGGAGCAGTGTTTTCCTTTTAAAAGTATCCTATCACCTCTGACAGATGGATTAAAGCTTAAAAGCATCAATATTTTGGGAAAGTGGTACCTGCTAGCAAGGTAGATATAGGTTTGTCATTCAAGGGGTTTTATATATCCTATGAGGTCCTTTTTCTGGAAAGCAGCAACCATTTATTTTAAACTTTATCTACTGGTAGAGGTTTTTCTTT
Source organism: Cygnus atratus (assembly GCF_013377495.2). Lineage (NCBI taxonomy): Eukaryota > Metazoa > Chordata > Aves > Anseriformes > Anatidae > Cygnus > Cygnus atratus. Next base: position 6,545,809 of record NC_066363.1, read on the forward strand.
TTTTGTCTTTTTTTTTATCTTGTTTTGATTTTTTTTTTTTTCAGCAGACACCTCATCTGTCAGTAGTGGGGAAGGGTGGAAGTTCATTTCCTTGGCTATGCTGAAAAGTGAGCACTTAAAAACTGCCATTGCACTTGCTCAGAGTGGGTTACCAGGAGGTTATTTCAAGGGATCAGATGACAAAAAGGACGAACGCTACCCCAGAAGCAGATTTAAAGAGTTCTGATAACTGAACTTTTCTTTCTCTCCCAAGAAAGACTGAATCAGTCATGTTGTTCGTATTCCCCATCACATTTCTGACGGGCTGTTTTGCTTATCTGGCGTTTCGGCTCAGATGCATCCCACCAAATAGTAGGCAGAGACACCAAAGTTAGGACTGTCATTATCCGGGTGCCAGCTACAGTCACTGAGAAGAGAGAGACACCTCAGGAGAGGGATTCACATCTGAGGAGGGTGAATCATGCTCTCAAGATGCCAGTATTTCTCCATTTCTCAAGATGCTGCTGGCACAAACAGCAGTAAGTCAGTACAATGAGGCTTCTAATTTAGGAACCTTGGTGAAATGCCTCAAGTTTGATGGGTGAATGTAGACTGGTGAATCTCTCTCTCATCATAACTGCAGCTTGATGGAAAGAGAGATATCAAAGATACTCACCTCTTTGCCGCACAGGACTCCTATGAAGGGAGATGAGCAGCTGAATAAAGGAAAAGAAGAATAAAGAGAAGAGAAACTTGGAGCTTTCTAAGAGGAAGTGATGAAATCTACCCTGCTATTGCCTTTTGGCTTTGTGAGCTGAGTTACACGGCTTCTTGTCTATGCCACCTCCACAGCCAGAAGGCTGCTCAAATACAGCATAGGATTCTGGCCCAAAGCTCAGGCGGGAGCATAGCTGAGGATTTGCATGCTGTTTCCATCTGCTCCCCAACAAGTCCTCCCCAATAACTTCATGCAGTTGAATGGCTGCTGTCCTGGGAAGGTCAGTGCTGGCATGGCCAGGGACTTTGGCCCAAAGACTCAGGGGGGCTGGATATATTCACTAGAAGGATGGAAAAACATTGGCAACCTCAGTGCAATTCCAGAAGAGAAATTTCCCTCCCGGAGACTCTTTGATCTACAAAGTTTTCTCATTCACAAGTATTAATCAAAGTACTAAGAGTTAAAGAAACTGAAGCACTTTAGGGGTCTAAACTGTGTTAGGAGGTAGAAGAGCAGGCACAAGTTGGGAAACAGCACTGAGCAGCTCAGCAATGTGATCTTATTTGAAGACCCCAGCTCCAGGATGTCCTGGTTGCTGTCTTTGCATTGCTCTTCTTTCAGCCTTGATAAGTAAGCCTTCTCCAGAACGGTCCCAGCTCTGCCACTTCCTCAGAGCTGCCCCAGAACCGTCTCCAAATTATTCCCTACTGTGCTCGGGCCCACAGAAGCATCAATGAGATGCTTGGCAGAAGCTCTCTCTCGGCTGTGTTCAGGTTTCCCAGCTCAGCCCCTCTGGGCTGTGGCTGTATTGGCAGGGCTGGTGCAGCTCTCCTCCCGTTCCACTACCTTAGGGAGATGGTGGCTTCCCAGCACCCTGCTTCCAACCATCCTGAGCTCAGAAGTTCATTTTATCAGAGCCGGAGCACTCCGTTCTTTCACACATTTGAAATGAAGGTAGGAGATGGATAATTCAGGATTTTGTCTTTGCTCATTAACCAGTACTGGCAGACAGGTCCCTGCAAACATCAGGACGGCACATTAGGGTCTATGAAAGACACAATGCATCTGAGCACAGTCACACCAGATACCCTTGGTACTAAGGAAGAGGCATTTATAAAGGGCATTCAGACCACTAGAGATCTAAATCATGCAGCACAGGCTTCTGTCATTCTTCATAAAGAAACCCCAGAACAACTGCGCTATGGTGGGACATGAATAGGATGAAAGGAGGGTACTGATGCCATGGGGACATATGACATGTTTTGGGTCACAAACCAGACATGAGGGCAAAGCCCTTGTTTCCCATCTCCCCTTACCGATCACTTTGGGAATCCCAAAGTCATGGCTTAAAAAAGAAAATCCAGTGTCCAGACTGAACACGGGAGTCAGGATAGGAGCCTAAAGACCATGCTCAGAATAGCATGAACTGGGACTCCAGAACCCTCATTACTCCAGGATGGGCTCCCAAGTGCCTTGTTTTACACAACTCAAACCTGTGGGTGACTATAATTATCAGTGTTGCTTGGCTGCAAAAATCACAGGGAAACGAGCATTTACAGGGAGATTGTGTACCACCTACTACCACTTGTAAGCATTCACATGAGAAATTCCAGTGAAGCCAAGGATGCTACATGAGTGGATAGTGTTGAATCTCCTGGAGAAAGAGGTTTGCAGCCTGGTCCAGAGAATTATTTCAAGCCTCTCACAGGTCCTCTGCAAATCACTCAATCATTTCTCTGCTCACAGACATGCACACTGCAAGTTTTGCCCTGCACCTAATGGCTTTCCAGTTAATGGTTGCATGAATTAAAAATAACGTATTCACTGCACTGTGTCATGTCCCTGCACACATGTGTAATAGCAAGACACTACAGGCTCCATAATACAGTTTTCCAGACACGCTGTAGTAAGATCTGATAGTTTCAGTACCTTTTTGGTTGCCATTTTTCACCTGAGTGACATGCTTATCTGTTTTGGTATATAAACTTCTACAAGGTCATCTAGGATGCTGTGTTTTACCTTGATTGATAGCACAGTGCAAAGAAGTGTGACTGATCATAGAATCATAGAAAAATTAAGGTTGGAAAATACCTTCAAGATCATCTGGTCCAACCATCCCCCTACCACCAAATCACCCCCTAAACCATGTCCCTAAGCCCCATGTCCAACCTTTCCTTGAAGACCCCCAGGGACGGTGACTCAACCACTTCCCTGGGCAACCCGTTCCAATGCCTGACCACTCTATCTGAGGATAAATGTCTCCTAATTGTTTAACTGTTGAAGAGTAGTGCTCTTTGTTCAATTCTTTGTCTTAATTGTTGAAGAGTAGGGGCATGATGTTTCCATTTTTCCACTCACCAGGGACATTGCCTGAATGCCAGGACTTTTCAACTGTGATGGAGAGAGGCTTGGCAACTCCATCAGCCAGTTCCCTCGGGACCCTGGGATTCATGTCATCAGGTCCCATAGACTCGTACCTGTTTAGATTCATCAGGTGGTCTTGAACCTGCTCTTCACTTACAGTGGGTGGGACTTTGATCCCCCAGCCCCCATCTACAGGTTCAGGGAAATGAAAGACTTGGGAAGCCCGTCTACCAGTGCACACAGAGGCAAAGAAGTTGCTGAGTACCTCAGCCTTCTCCACATCTGTCGCTACCAATTACTCGGATATAGAAACTCACTCCTAATACAAGAAATTAGCCATCTATAATCACTTACACACTACTATTTTCACCCCTCAGTCTATTTTCACAAGTGTTAAGGGTCCATGGTAGCCCTCGGGGACTCCTCCTGTCACCCCAGCACAGCAGCCCGAAGGGAGCTGTGTCCTCTCTTATGCTTTTCCTCGAGGCTCTGTGCAGAAGGGATGCCACCTCTTGCAAAAGGGCTGGGGGATGGGAAAGAAGCACTCACGCAACGCCTGAGAATTAGCAACAGAGTGGTTTATTGCCGGGACACCTCGCAGGTAAGCCTGCAGGATGTCTGTGGTGTTTGGTGGCTCCAAGCTAATGCTTGGGATGGAGCCTGAGCGACGAGTAGGGAGCTGGCCGGGCACTCCTGCGATGCTGTTTGTGCTCTCTAATGGCAGAGAGCAAAGACATGCCAGGGTAGTCCCAGGTCTGATCTGGCCGAGGTGGATCCACTTCCATTGGTTCCTCCGCCTCTTCTGGTGGACCCAGCTCCATGGGCTCCACGGTGTTTGGAAGAAGGACAAGCCAGTCCTTGCCCGGGACTGCCCAAACAGGATGCCTTCCATCAGGAATGTTTTCAGGCCAGGGTGCCGCACCAGGGGGTCGTCCAGTTCCACGCACAGGTCGCACGCCACTGTCCAGTTCATTTCCGTGCATGGTTTTGATGCTGCCGTCTGTTTTACGGCCATGGCTGGGTTCCACACTGTATTCTCAACGACAGGCACGCCTCTGCTCCCCGCAGCTGTCCAGCTGACGCTCCTGCTTTCGCTCCATGCCACCATTATGACACTGGGAAGGCCCAGGCCCCCTGTCGCTGTATGGCTGAGGGGGCGGCCTGTTCCCCGTGTCGCTGCGGTACCAGTGGTACCGCCTGTAAGTGTCTGTGGGCTGGGTGCCAGAGCACCCTCGGGCACTGGTGTTTCTTGTGCCGCAGGTGCTACCCCTCTGCCCATGACACTTCTCCTTCTCGCTAGCTGCCTTCCTTGGTGCTTCCTTGGACTGCATTGCTGTCCTCACACCAAGAAGGGCTGCCTCTCGCCTCCCTGCTTCTGCTCTGCTTCTGCTCTTCCTCCTGCCTGGAGGAAGAGCCTCCTTCCTGACAAGCTGGCTGTCAGAGGGCCTCGAAGCTCAGCGAGTGGTGGGCCAGCTGCAGGGGTCCTGTTTTATAGGGCCCAGAGCACAGGCGGGGCAGTGGTGGCCACTGTGACCTCAGCAAGCCTCTGTGATGGAGTGGCCCACGCGTGGCCAAAGGCAGCTGTGTTGGGAGCAGCCTGGAAGATGCCCTCACGTGGAGGAAGGAGGAGGGTTGGGGGGCTGAGGGCCCCTTTTCTGGGGCTGGCTCCCCCAGGCCATTTGGCTTGCCAGAGAGAAAGGCTGCCCCATGCGATCCTGCCTCAACCCGTTTTTCTCCAGATCTCCAAGGGTTAGGATCTCTCATTAACAAAAGAAAACAACATCAACAAAACCAAAACGGGCCAATTCAAAAGGCTAAAGCAGTCAAAACTGAAGTACCCATCATGACTGTTAATAACTTGCAAAAGTTTTTACTGCACATTTGGAATGTGACGGTAAAATTCTGCAACACGCACATGGTGTGGGAGGAATAGAAATTACATTCAGAGTCTGAGTCTGGAAATTTGTGCCTGAACAGGGAAAAGCCAGGGATGTGTTTAATCAACAGGCTCAAGCACTCTCTTCTTACTTGAGAGAAAAAGACAGCACTTAAACTTGATAACTCCTTACAAATAACAAGTGAGGAATAAAGATAGGACATCAGCATTCCTCAAGAGGGAGAAGAAACATGAAATGGAGTTAGAATTAAACATGTCCTTTGCACACACACATGCACCATGTATTGTAGAGTACAACGTGAGTGCACGTCTAGTGATTTCCCTATCTGCACTCCCAGCTGGATTACTGGTGTCTTATCTCTGCACCCTGCAGTACACCCTTTTATAAATCATATGCTTGATTCACCGGGGGGGTTAGGAGCTTCAGCTGAGAGTGGGGTCCTCTGGTGGGAGTCGTTAGATACTCCTCAACCTCTTAGTGACACAACAGCATTGAAATGAGTAAGAGGAAGGAGACTGAAGCACTAAAAAGGGGCGACCTTTGTTTAAAAAGGCTTTAGCAAAGCCAGGAACGGCAGTCAGGGTGTCTGATCAGCAGCCTTGTGCCCTCAGTAGGAAAAATCAAGTAAGCAAGGTTGGTCTTGTGTCCTAGCCTGCCAGGGCAACAAGAGCCACAGTCAAACACCCAACTGGATTTTATTTTAAATGGGAGCAAAAGAGGCAGGATAATGAGGAACTAAAAACTTCTCTCCTTCCAGCTGGACATCTAAGTGGGACTGAACTCATCCTGGAGAGCCGCCCGACCTTGATCAGACAAGAAACAAGCCACTGGGGCTTTCCCCAGCCTTGGGGACCAGGAGCCAGACTTTTTGCCTGATTCCCAGGCATCACTATGGTTTTCTGTAAAGAGCTCATCCATCTGTCCTGCCACAGCTCCCAGGCAGCGCCAAACATTTTCCCAAGCTGATACCTGCTGATACCAGTGCTGTCACCAGTGGGGGTGGAGGAATGAAGCCATCCATGGGCTAGGGCTTCTGGGCAAAGGTGTTGGCCCACCTCCTTCATAACAGGCTTCACCAAACAGAAATCAGTTCTGGTTTAATCAGAAAACAGGGATCGACACTTCGGTCATCGTAAAGCTTTTGTAGACTTCAGGGAGATTCTTGAAATATTCATGCCCCATTCACATCAGACAAAGATCTTGTATCTCCCCTCCTAGCACCAGTTCCCTGCATTGGCTAGAAAAGCTTGGAGGACAAGTGCAGGCAGCAGCTGTAGCAGAAACAGCACTGAAAATAAGGATATAAAGGAGTGACCTGCAGATAGCAGGACCTTTATTTTGCCACTAGAAATACTGTCATTCAAATAACCCTATCGATAGCACGTATGTTCTGGAAAGTCTTCCCAGCACAGGCAGAGCTGGTAGACTTGGAGCTTAAAGGCCACAGGAACCAGTCTGATTATTGCATGCAACCCTACATTGTTACACCAAGAAATGCACCCCAGGCTTCCTGCATCAAACATTCACATCTCATGACTGAGATAGAGCTCTTCTTCTCAAAAGGCACCCTAATCTTGATTAAAGTGGTTAATTAACTTCATTGTAAAAGGGAGTGCTCTCCTCTTTGACTGATTTCATCCTAACTGCTAATTTTAAGCTACGAATGCTACTGGACTGTCTACTTGAACAAAGAGGGACTTCCCAGGAAAGATGCCTTTCAACTAGGATATAGCATTTTTTCAAAGCAAAGATGAATTTCCCCTCTCTCTCTCAATAGGGAGAAATGAGGTTCTGACTACTGTAGTGTCACTCACTGAAATGACAGGTTAAGGATAAGTGTGTATGATTGCAGACTGCAAGATGGTAAAGTATATGCAAACCCTTTTCAAATGCCAGAGTGTGTATTACTGTCTTTTCATCCAGGAGATAAAAATATATATATATATATATTTTTCACTATGTGAAAGGTAGATATACTCACTTTGGGCTCTGTGTTCTGATTTCATACTGCTATAAACTGACTTCCCAAGGGCTCTTACAGATTTGGGCCAGCGCCAGGAGAGCCCTGGACCCAGATCTTTGTTTATTAAGCCCAACTTTATTTTACTGTTTCAAATCCCTGAAATCTTGTGAAGTAGTTGTGAGAGCACCTTGTCTCTTCAGATCAGCGTGACTGTGCCCACCCTCCTAATCCTGTGCAAAGACGGAAGGTTAATTAAGCCTGTGTTTGATTTATAAATGTTATCCCTTCTGCAGAGCAGAGTGCAACTCCAGCTAAAAGGCAATACTGTGCTTATTTGACTTCTCCACTGGCTCTTCTCTACATGTAGTGGTTTAGGATATAAATAGTGCTTTAGGGTAGTGAGTGGTTCTGGCGAAAACTAAGCTCAACTTTTGAACAAATCATGAAAAAGAGTAACTTGAATCATACAATGATTTCTAGGAAGCTGAAGCAATTAATTCTTTCCTGGGTAAAATGTAAGCCAAAAAATAAAACTTTGCTGTCCCATGGTGACAGCAAAATTTAAAAGTATGGTATTAAAGAAGGCAGAATTCCCTACTTGTATATGAAAACAATGTTTTCATTTAGACCAGTGGAAATCTGGACTAGTTCCATTTGGACCTCTGAATTTGCTCTGGATTTACCCCAAGGTAAATGAGAACAGAACACAATCCTCCTTCCAGGTTTTCTTTTTTACTCCTTCCCATTAATTTCTAAAGAAGAATGAGGGCCTAGTATCATTACAGCTCCAAGATATTCATTACCACTGGTATCTGCATGGATGTAAATATTTGTGCTCCCTATGGTACTCCTCTTTTTGGGAGGGCTCCTTTTTAAGAGCAACCACCCTCCAACTCCATTCCTGTAATGTTACCGGCACCTTGGCAAAACTTAGATCAAATCCTGAATAGTTGTTCTTATTTGCAATAGGGAAATAAAGAATCTGAAGCTGTGTACATCTAAGTTAGTGTAGGATATTTCAGTTCAGACAAAGGAAGATGACATCCTTGGGAAAATGTACTCCATTTATGAGTGAAGATGGTTATAATTGATAAGGTACCTATTTCAAAACAAAATTAAAAAATCAAAATCAACCAAACAAAAAAAATTTAAAACAGACCTGGTTTCATAATGCAGTGCCCAAAATGGCACCAAGAGTATTTCACCTCCTGTTAGCATCTCTACTACCTTCAGCCAGTCATGAATCTATGAAAGCAAATGCTGTTTGTACATCCCACACCTGATACAGTGAATCAAACCAGCCCAGAAGGTTTCTGGGGCTGGGACAAGCTTTCTGCACTGCCCCAGTGCTCCTGCAGTGGGGATTCAGTCTCTCTAAGCTGGGTACTGAAGGGTTAGGCTAACACGAGGGTGGAGGATGATCACTCAGTATTTTTTGCCACCTTGCTGGTGACATCTCTGGAGACTTCCAGGAAATAATGGCAATATCACAGAGATCAGGGCAGAGGGAAGTGTCCCACTGATGACTACAATTTGTTACTTGAGTTAATAATAGGAAGATCATGAAGATGATTTCTAATATCCTAAGCAGAGCCTAATTTCTTTTTACTTATACTATTCTAACTCCATTTATGCCCCTATTCAGCAGAGCGCTTGCAAGCTTGACCTTCAATAGGAGCAGAAGTCCCATGGAGGTATCTCCTCATGCCATGAAGAGATGCCCTGAGGCTGCAAAGCCAGACGGGGCTCACAGTGAGTTTGCAGGTGCCATCTCCAGAATAGATTTGCCAAAGGGTGCAGGACAGACAGCGCTGCTGGCTTCAGCTGGACTGAAGGAACTTTTTCAGGGCTGGACCCTGAACGGAGCCAAGTGTCAGGGAAGAAGCCAGGGAAGTAAACCCAGACCTGGCTGACACACTTCGCACCCATAAAGGGAACCTCAGTTAGATTCATGCTCCTGAGCCAGCCCAGCTGCAGCTCAAAATTCAGCCTAATGTTTGTTCTGCTTTCCTGCAGGTAATATCCCTGCAGCAGTGGTTTATGCTACTGTAAGAAAAGTATTTTAAACACTTTAATGGCCTGCTTTATATCCATCCTTTCCTTCAGTGGGTGCAAATAATTGCTGGTGCAATTTTGTACCCCCAGTTATTTGCAGTTATGGTGTGTGTCATTGACGTGTCTAACTAGCTGATAAGATACGTGGGTGCAATCAGATGCTGTAATTAGAAGTTTAAATGACACGAACTGCACCCACACATAACTGCAAGTGCAAAATCGTATCCGTAACATCTTAGAAGCAACAAAGGAAGGAAGGACTTGGAAATTTGTCCCTGCAAATGTTAATTTGCATGGCAATAAGCTTGAGCCTATTTGGCAAATACACTTTCATTACACAAGATTTAAGCCAATTGATTCTAAACAACCTGAGAGTGTTCAGACACTTAGCATTAGACACAGCATCTTGAAAAATTATAGTAGTCTGCTCAACTAGGGCAAGGAACTTTTCCCTTCAGTTAGGTAACATGTAATTCACATCTTCGTTATTGCCTTCACTGTGGCAAGAGTAAGCAAGAGTCTTCGCTTGTGATGACAGATTTTTATAACGATTTCTCAAGGCTGTAGCACAGTGTAAGTACATTTCGTATTTCATGATAAGCAAATGGCATGTAACAAATAAGAAGGTTTTTGCTCTGGAGTTTCTCTCAGCACCATAATCATATAATATACAGCCATATATTCCAGCCTAATGCAAGCCAGAAATTATAATCTGACGCCTCTTTGTAGTCGTTATCCAAAGCTTTGGGAACCTTAAAGGAGTGTTCCACTGTTTTACTGGGAAAAGACAGATGCATTTTGAGGTTAAATCAGAATCACTGGTGTTGCTCTTATTTCTCCCCCATCTGAGCCCACATGGCTCCACACTTAACCTTCCCCATGCACTGCGGTGTGCACAACACCACTAGAAATATTTCCTCAAGCTGTTTATTATTTCTCCCTCTTCTGTCCAAGGGAGGCCAAGTGAAAAATTGAACCAAATCAGACAGTACAAGCCAAAGAAAAGCATAACAGAAGAAAGCATAGAAGGACAAAACGAAAAAGTTGAGAGAGGGGGAGATTGCTTCCTTACATCCCTGCTCCTGTTTTTTGGCTCAGAGCTTGGCATTCCCCCTTGCTGGTAGAGAGCGGTGTGAGAAGCCCATGGCAGAGTAATGCAGTGCAAGCCCCAGTGTGATGCACCACTGCAAGCCTTGCTTGGCCTGCTGAAGGCAGGAAAGCAGTTTCCAGACAAGGTGCCATCGCTTTAGCTCTTTAGGGCAGCCAAAATGCAGTGGTGCCTGCTCTGAACACTCCCCAATGACTCCAGAGCCACATTGTCCTTCAGCTGTCCTGCGCCTGCTTCTATGCTGGGATATTCCTGCACCCAAGTGTCTGAGGAATTTCAAAGCTTCAGGAGACATCCATCCCATGTTCAGGAAGTTTTCTATTCCTCAGACCCCAAAAAGTGTCAGCCACCTCAACTCAGGAGCCAGTACCTCCTGTGTATTTCAATGCAGCTCAGACCACAGCGCTTTCCTGCTGCATCCAGCTCTGCTTCTCATCTCCCGTCTACTTCAAATGCTTCACAGCTGACCCTAGAAGAAACAAGCCAAAATCCCAGCTACCCCAGAAGCAGTCCCCGGAGAGCATGACTCGCTAATGGCAAACAGCTGCAGTCATTAATGTTATCTCAGGGGATCTGGGCTTTAACAGCGAAGGTCCCAGGTTCAGATCCTGTTGACAGACTGTAAGATTAATACTAACAATCTTGCCTAGCAAAATACTGCAGGGATCACCTTCTCCGAGGCCTCAGGTGCTTGGGAGAGCAGGCGGCCGATGATGTATGAGGCACGGTGTTGTCCTCTTGGCTGGGTAAACAGAATGATGCCCTGGTGGTTTTAAAACTTTTTTTTCCCCTACTTTTTTCTTCCTTTCTCCGATGTTTTGAATTATGGCTGTCCGTAGACTGATGGTTTCACACCATCCAAACCACATGTCTGCTCTCCATTAGGACCAAGGTGTTTTGCTATGTTCTGGGTGTTTCTACTGCCTTTTTTTGCTGCTGAAACTGTGGAGATGCTGGAGGTATCATCCAAGCCATGCCCTTCAGCCCCCCATACCTACCAGCTAGCAGTGGGATGTGAATAGGGATTACAAAACAGCAGGTTCCTGGGTCAGCATGGGACCAGTGCATCTGTAGCCTTTGACTTCCAAAATTCAGTGCAAGGCAGAATACCTGCTGCTGGTGGTAATTCAAAAGTGGGGTAAGACGATCTCACTAAAGCAAAACCACTGAGATGAAAAGGATTAGATAACATCAGCCACGTTTGTCAAATCAGCTGGAGAGAGCTCTTGGTCCAGCTTTCAGTAGACCTCTGGCTGCACGGCGCTGCCTCGAAAACACCAACCTTCACCTCCATCCCCTGGGACACAGGAGAGGGCAGAGGAGCCACCAGCTACAGATAAGGTTTGGCTGTGGTAATAAGGAGGCCATTGCAGCCATGAATAATCTGTTTTCTACAGTCTCCACAGCCCGTGTGGTGTGAAGAGCTGGACAAGGATTTGTAAATGAATTGAGCCCAAGAGTAATTACACGTTCCTGCAGATTACTTGGTGCCGTAATTGCACTTAGTATTTACCATGTGACCTAAGCCAGAAATAATCATGTATTTACTTTATATTTATATTGTAACGTGCCATGTACTGTAATTATACTGCCACTCCATGGTACTTAACACATCATCGAATGTTCCACAATTATCATGTTAGTAAATAGCACTTACCGAGATTTGTGGCCTGTAATTTCAAGCATTACCTGCTATAGATTTAGTGTAGCAATGTCAAGAAACCTGTTTCTTGACCATGTCATTTCATATAAAAAAATGCTAAGTCCTAGAACTTAGAAATCAGTTTTTTAAAATTCATAAATTGAAAATACAAAGGAAAAGCTAGATTTGGAATTAAAGGTTTTTCCAGTAAAGTAATCGTCCATTCCATAAAGAAATCTCTGAATCCTGCTACTCAGGGTGGCAGAAGATTAAAAGTGAAAACTTTCAAACTCGTGTGATTAAATTGAGGTGTTAAATCTAACTTGAGACTCTTAAATAAAAATTATTTTGAAAGAAATTAATATCTACTCAAACTCTCATTTAATTCCGATTAAATCTTTGAGTGGCTAAACCCAAAACTTTTACATTGGATTTTCTGAATGGGCTTATGCTTACATATACGTTTGCTCTTAGAAGCACTCCCCTTGATTTCAGTAGTTACTCATGTGACTGAAGTCAAGCATGTGCTTAAGTGTTTTGCTGGTCTAAAGCCAAGGTTTAAGTATGGAAGTCTTAAAATGTTGGTAAAAGTAAACTCAGTTAAACAGGAAAGTTTTAGAATATTTTTTCATGATTGCCCCTTCAGCAGGATTTTTCCATACTATAACACTGATGGATGCCTGGATATCACTTGCCTCTAGTAAAAATTCAGTCAGGACTCAAGATTCACAGTGTGGGACAATCCCCATATTAAGTATGTCACAAAACCTTTAAGGAAGCCATCCCAAGCTTCCCTTCCTTGCTGATGTTTTATTTCTTGGTTTGATACAGGACTCCACTGAATGGCATCTAATGTGGAGACCCAAACGTGGAATTAGGAACACCTTCTTTTGCCCCTCTGATTTAAGAGCATAGACAAGCCATTACTTTAAAGTGAAGGATGAAACCCTGGTTGCACATGTAGTTGGCAGTTCTGTTGTTGAAGTCTTTGTAGCCCAATTTTCTCCCTCAAAACCTGATCTCTTACTTCAGCCTTGATCTGCCCAATATATACAAATGAGCTTAACTTTAAACACTGATAGTACCATTTACCTCATTAACTAGAGCTGGATGAATAATTCATAATGCATAATTTATCCAATGAATCTCACTTCTTTTTGTGTTTGTGAATTGTCTGCAAATAGATTCTTGATTGGACTCTTCATCTAAAATTATTTGCAGGTTTCTTCGGTGAATCATAATCAGTCTGCGGAGCATTTAAGCGGTGCATAGCGAGCAGTCACAGTTTGCAGCTCACGCTGTGTGGGTTCACTGTAGGAACGTCAAGGTAACGCTCCTGTTCCCTCGATGGAAAAATCTTATGTAACTAACCAACAGCAGTATGAATTCTGAACTGCACATATGAGCGTAAAACTTGGAAATTCACACCCTTGCTGAGTGTTGTTGTCGAATTGAGAACCTTCCTTCAGCGAACGGTCAAACAGTACTACAGGAAAGTAAATACCAAAGCTGCAATATGTGCCTGCAGCAAATCTGCGGGCTGGGAAACATGAGCAGAGTTACTGGAGGGCAACACATTTCAGCCTAACAGCTGATCCATGATAGCTGTCCCTGTGAACGCTCCCATTAGGAGGCAACCTGAATTTATTGAGCCTTTCCTCGGTGGAGGTTAAACCAGCAGATTACCTTGCACTTGCTGTGGGCGAGGAGTTCTCATATGGATGCAAATTGGCAGTCACAGGGGGACTTGTTCATGTTTCTGAGGCCGCAAGGTTTTTTTCCATCTAGCTACCCTATTTACTGTAGAGAAGGAAGATCTCACCCAGGCAAAGTATCTTCTGCAAGGGCAATGCAATTACTTGCAAAGTGCTCGGGTCCACTGCCTGAATTAAAGCTGGTGGAGCTAGAAAAACTCTCTTCAAGCTTTTGTCATGAATACTGCACTGGCCTCTATGAGCAGAGACAAGAAGCCAGCCTGCTTTCGACTACCATAGCTCCCACCACTGCTTCACTGTATGCAAGTGACCTAAATTTGGTGAGAGAAGTAGCAGAGAATCCCTCTTCTAACACCCCCCCGCCCCTTGTTCTGCAGGGCTCCCTGAGCAAATCCTTCAAACCCATTGACCCTATCACAAGTTAAGCACTTGCTTTCCGTAAACCATGTGCTTACGTGCTTTGCTGAGTGGATTTGGTTTGCTAAATTAGGACTTTGGTTCTAAGTTGGGAGATTTTGTCTGATTAAATCAATCTTTACTATAAAGGAACATAATAACCCTTCAAAAACAGAAACAGGCAAGCCCAAAACCGATGCAGCGTAGCCCAGGGCCACGTTCAATATGTAAAGATTAATACAATTAAAAAAAAAAAATGCTGCTGTCATAAAACAGTCCCCAAGGTGGTCAGATGCAGAGTAGACTTTCAAGTACATCATTTTGCAGAGAAAGAGGCAGCAATGAATATGCAGAAGAGGATTGGAGCTGTCAGGCGAGTGTAGATGAAAGCATGTGACCAGTCACCCCTTTGACCTGCGCATCAGATTTCGAAGGGAAAAGGCTAGTTTTCAGGCTGCCTCCGAATACAAAGCAACCACGTCTGCGACCACTTCACATAGTGCTGAGCAAAAAGGTGGGTTTTGTGGGAGGAAGATCACAAAAGCAGGGAGGATCTCCCAGGCTCAGCATTTGTTCGAACATGAAGAAAAAGTCAAAGACATTTTTTAACGAGTATGGGGCTGCATGTTGCTCCAAAGAGACCATGGGGGACCAGAATTTTTTACTTTTCAGAGAGATAGATGCTGTGATTATCATCAGCCAAGATAATGGATTCACTGTTCTGGCTTTGCCATGTCTGTCAATTTTGGCACAATAGTTTGATACAAAAAGTGCTAATGGAAAAGATGGCAGTGAATAACTTCTATGACATTAGGGCAGGTGAGCTCCAGTGGTAACGTGACATATTTTTTTCATGCTTGAGGAAATATTTGGTCTTGGCAAGCACATTGTTAGCTTTACTACACAAGGCTGTAGGACGAGGGAATGACAGGAGTAGCACAGGAACGTATTCCTTGCATTGATCTGCCATCAGTTTTTAAGAAAAGTCTTGGAAGTAGACATGGTACCTGCATTGGGCTTCTCAAGGGAAAAGATTATCCTCTGTGCTCTGGTCTGTGCTGGCAGACATTTAAAGACAAGGGATGCATAAGTACTTCATTGCGGACACCTTAACAAGCAAGTCACCCTGGTTATCTGCTCCAGCTCATGAAGGAATGGCTGAAAAGTCAGGCTCTATGATCTAGAACGTGATCATCCATTACTCCCACCTGGTTTCTGGTATCAGCACACTGCACCTCGCCCTCAAGACAAGGAGCCAAAGACGAACCCCCAGCTTGCAGGGGGTTAATGCGTGGGGAAATAGATTAACCCATTTCCTGGTGAGATCTTTAGTGTAACCTCATTCACCCCACGAGTAATATGAACAAACTTCACGACCCCTTATTGTTTTCTAAGCCTGCCTGTGAACATCACCAAACAGTGAGTCCTGAATCCAGGGCCAACAGTGCCCCAGGAATGCCCTGGCACTCACAGCAGCTCCTCCAGCCACTGTCCAGCCTCATCTTCGCTGGCCCAGCCACCAGAGAGGCCAAGTGTCCCACAGCACACAGTGGGGCATCTGTCCCACCGATGAGTTTGGGTAATTCTGAGCCACTTGCTCTCTCCCATAAATTCTTTCCTGCAGCAAAACATTCTGATGTAATGAACATTTTACACGAGCCATGAGCTTAGAGCTTTTGCTGCTATGCATGTGCCATTGATTAGAGTGGCTGCAGATGGTTTTATTTTAGATAATCAAGCTTGCTGGGGTTTGCCAGCATCAGAACAAAGGCATAGTTTCCCCGCTTACTAACCAAATTTGCAGCCAAGACACTTGAATTGATCTCAGCTCTGATGGATGGTGAGAAAGTGGGAAGGGGGGAGAGAGCAGCCTTCCCATATACCTCAAGCCAGGTGGCTCATACCTCTGCACACCACATTTTACCTCCACATTAGAGGAACTGTATTCCCTTTTGCTCCTAAACAGGGCAGAAAAAAAAAAGAAAAAAAAAAAAGAAAAAAAAAGTATCTTTTTTCTTTAGCAACTCCCATGCTGCCCGGCTGTATTATAACAATATACAGAGCTGCCGAAAACAAACGAGAAAACAACAGCGGTCACAACAACCCACGCAAACACTAAAGCCTCCAGAGCTGAAATTCCTCCTGTGAGATGTCCCCTCTGAAGTCTCCAGCCCATTCTGCAGCACCCCGCTTCGTGTGTCACTCCTTGAGTGCTCCTCGTCAGTCCTTCCCACACAGCTGGAGAACCTCTGGAGGCTCCTTCCCTGGGGAAGCTGGCCAGGGAAAAAACAAAAGAGATGTATGATGCTACAGGACACGGAGTCATTCAGACTAGATCTGTTTAAACATTCATGTTGGTCTCAAAAGAGCTCGGTTTTATGGGACACTGACTAATTTTCAGCCTCAATGAAACCTGAAGAAAGGTATACAGCAGCTTGCAAGATCTAGTTGTTTGACTTTTTGGGTGTCTCGGAGATGTCCAGAGCAATGGTAGTGTTCAGGTACAAATCAAAATGTCCCTCTCTTTGCCCTTTCCCAAGTGCAACAAGATGGATAGAAGCAGTGGGAACAAACATATAGGATCCTTTGCCAAGGCCAGATAAGCAACACCTCTTGCTCAGGCTCTGCACGGAATATCCCCTGTCGGAGCCTCGGAAATGCATCTGCTTGCCAAGGTGTTGCTGGCTCAGACAACAAGAGAGCTGTCCTCTTGCAAGCAGTCACTTTGTGGCCTTTGTTTAAAGCTACACTTTGTACCTATAGAATAAGTGGCCTGAATGTAAAGGGAGAGAAGAAAAAAAAAAAGAAAAAAAGAAAAACGCAGAAAAATGAAAAGAAAAAAATCCATGCAAGAGATAAATCAATAGCAAGCATTTAGCAGCTGGGGTGACATAGACAAAGTGCATTTAGAACCACAGACACTTGACTTCAGGGCTGGGGGGAGAGGGTTGTTTTATTTTGTGCTTTGCTTCTTAATATTTTTCAGATTAACAGTTTGCAATTCTCTGCTGAGCTGTAAGGTCTCGGAGGCACTGCCTGCTGGAACGTTTTGATCAGTGTAAGCCGGGGCATTTCCAACAGACAGGTTTATTAACTGATTTACTGACCACATGAATTTTGCGTAGCTGAAACTATTTAGTTGGTCTCTTTCTCTCCCCTTTCCCCGCACCTCCTGATTATTAATCATTAGGGAACTTTTTTGCTTTTGCATGAAAACAGCCCCCAGACAGTGCTGCATTGCCTCTAGTCACACACAACATGACAGCTCCACCACTTTGCCAAAATTTTCCTTCTGCAGCAAACTATGACACAGGGCAAATGGGGCTTGTCCTCTGCAAGGGAGATGCTTTGAAAAGATGTAATGCTGTTGAATATATTTTCTGGACCTACTGAAGATAATTGCTTCTAAATTCTACTGTCTCAGAGAATTTTGGAGTCAGCTCCAAGGAGAGCTCCAAAAGACGCCTGGCCATGGGCGTGGGCACCCTGCTCTCGGCGGCCCTGCTGGAGCTGCAGTTGGACCAGATGGACCCAGAGGTCCCATCCAACCTCAACCAGTCTGTGTTTCTGTGAATTACCACTTTGGTTCAGGTGGCACTGAGCCACCAAAGGATTTTTCTGTGGGCTCCTTTAGGGGAGCCAGGGAAGCGAGATCATTTACAGCCAAGAGAGGATTCACCCTCCAGTTCAACAGCAATGTATGAAAGGTGCCACCTTAGATATTTGACCACCACTTTTTTTTTCTTTTTTTATATATATATATATAACATGCAACATGCAGAATGCAAACAGCACACTGTGTAAAGATTGCCCAATCAAAATTTCTCCCTATTATATGGACTTAAATTTCCAGCTCAAGGAAAAATAGCTTATATAAAGAACACCATCCACGTTTAATGATGAATTTACTCGTTTGAAGGACTTGCTTTATGTTCTTTGCAGTGGAGCTAGTTAGTTAAAAAAAAAAAAAAAAAAAAAAGATGAAGAAAGCAAAGCTCTGAAAGAAACATTTTGCAAAAAAACCTTTCAACATTTGAGCAAGAAAGCTTCAAAAACTTGCATCTGTTCTCCAGCAAGTCAAACCATAGATATTTTTCTTCTCTCTCTCTCTCTTCTTTTTTATTTTTTTTTTTAGCATTAACATTTTCATGTTTGGAACATTTCTGTTTCTATTACTTTGCATTAACTGTTGGAGTACAAAGTTTTCCCAGTGCAAAACATCCATCCGAGGATTTGAAGGAACTTCACCCAAGCTCACTAACACACATATTCTCATGAGTTCATGGTAATCATAGGAGATATTGTGGCCACCAACTTTCATGCAGAACATAAGGCAAAGAAAAGCAAAGCCACTCTTGTAGGGTCCCAAAGTGAGCTTCTGTTGGCAGAACGTTGTCCACGTTGCCCAAATCTCTTTGTGCTTTGGCTCCAAACCCACCCCTTCCCAGGGACAGAAGGATATACAGAGGAGGTTCTACAGTGACAGCACACCCTACTCCTTCACCTTTCCCTATCATTCATCAAATAATCTCAGACATGTTAGAACTAGCGAAGCCAGTTTTCCTGCAGGTTTAACATATATGGAGGGATTCTCTGGTGTCTCTGAAGAGCCATGCTCACACGGCAACCTTTCTCTAGGGAAGGCATTAGAGGGTTTGCCTCTGTACTGTCTATTTTAATGAAACTTGTAGGACTGAAATATCTGTAAGACCTATGTCAAATTTGATTGAAATAGGCCAGCAGGCTTAGAAGGTAGCAAGGGAATACATGCAGAGACACAGAGATCATGTAAGTCTTATTTTCTAAGAAAAATAGGCTAGAATACGTTCCCAGTCTTTTCTTACACACACACACTTACCTGTTGAAAGGTCAATGATAATTTATTACATGGTTATATTTTTGTTTCTCTATGCAGAAACAAGTGTCCTACACTACAGTGACATCCAGTGTCCTGATGGTCTATCAGAAGAAAGCTGTTCTCAGGGTATTTTTGGCCTCAGTAGAGGCAGAAATATGGAGGCTGCTTACTAAAGGTCTGTTTTTGTAATATTGGCAGCCTAAGTTTGCAAACAGCGATAGCATCTATATGCCAAACAGTAAGGCAACCCTTGGTTTTCATGGTACAGCCAATTACCTTGCTGTGGAATTATTTTTCCCAAATCAGTTTATACATGTTTAGCTCTTGGCACGGATCTTTCAAAAAAAAGTGGACCTCACTAAATCACAAGACAAAGACCTCTTTCAGAGGCTTGTTAAAAGAATAAGACCTGTATGTAAAGTGATATCCTCATTGTGAGTATGTAAGGGGATCTCCTCTGCAGTCAAATGGAGACCACTTTCCTCTTAAAGGGACTTTCTCAGAAGTGGTAAAATTATTTTGCCAATCATTGAGCTGTTCAAATCCAACTCAGAAGATCAACACTTGTCAGTACCTGACAGCTATCCAGTTACCTTCATTGCAAATTGACCAAGAGGTTTTCAGCCATGCTCATGCTGAACAGACAATCCCATTAACAAAGCCTCCTATCCCAGATTTAATGCCAGGGTTCTCCATCTGAATCGCGACACAACCTAACAGGGCCATGAGGAGCAGCTTATTCCCTCTTCCTTTCAGGTTGTTAAGCCCAGGACAGAGCCAAGACACATCAGTAGCCTGGGTTTATGCTGCCTCTGTACATGGTGTACCTGTTCTGTAGATAAAAAAGGAACTTCAATTTCCAGTGCTGTCAATGCAGTGACTTTTAATCAGTAAATTCCCTTTCTAAGACAGGCAGGGGAAAAAAAAAAAAAAGTCCTCATCTGAAAAAAATATCAAATGCATTTTCAGGCAGAAGACATAAATATAACCAGAAAGCCATTTGGAAATGCTTTCATCTGACAACTGACATGCTTAGATCATCTGCAGCCCACCCTGTGCTTTTCTCACTAGAGAAATTAAACACTAGGAGAACTGCTGCTGCTTTGAATATTCCCCTTAAATATTTTCTGGCACAGACTCTCCCAAAGGCAGCAGTGGTAGTCTCATTGCTCAGGACAGGCAAATCTTCCTCTCTTTTTCATGAGACATGACAGTGGGTACCCTGGGACACGGGTAGAAATAAGTTTAGATTTAGGAGAAGTACCTTTCTTGGGCGAAACTACCTGCTTGAGAAGGCCTGGCACTCACCTCCAGGGTGGGGATCCTTGCTCCATTCTTGCTTGTGCACATTCACTGGTTCATTTTGGACCACTGGTTGAATTCTGGAACAGTGCCTGATTCATTTTGGATCCCCAGTTATGCCCCAAATCCCAGTTTGTGCCCCAAATCTCAGTTTATGCCCCAAATCCAAGTTTTTGCATGTGTATTTGGAAAGCATTCCCTTCCAGTGATAACCTTGCTGAGATGTCCATGCCACTCAGGACACTGGATCAGAGCCCTGATGTGCTCTGTAAAGGCTGGGTCCTGCTCCCTCATGCTGCAAGGCCCTTCAGGCAGTCAGGGAGACATCCACAGCTGCCATTGTCCAGCAAAGGTTCATTCACAGTGCTGGGACATGGTGTTCAACAAGGCCATCACAAAGTTCAACAAGGCCAAGCCCAAGCTCCTGCACCTGGGCTAGGGCAATCCCAAGCACAAATAAACACTGGGCAATTAGTGGATTGAGAGTAGCCCTGAGGAGAAGGACCTCGGGGTGCTGGTGGATGAGAAGCTCGACATGACCAAGCAATGTGTGTTCACAGACCAGAAAGCCAACCGTGTCCTGGGCTGCACCAACAGCAGCGTGGGCAGCAGGGCAGGGAGGGGATTGTCCCCCTCTGCTCTGCTCTCGTGAGACCCCACCTGGAGCCTATGCGCAGCTCTGGGCCCCCAGCACCAGAAGGACAGGGACCTGTTGGGGTGAGTCCAGAGGAGGCCACGAGGATGCTCAGAGGCTGGAGCACCTCTGCTGTGGAGCCAGGCTGAGGGAGTTGGGGTTGTTCAGCCCGGAGAGGAGAAGACTCCGGGGAGACCTCACAGCGGCCTGCCAGGGCCTAAAGGGGGCTGCAGGAGAGCTGGGGAGGGACTCCTGGTCAGGGGGTGTGGTGATAGGACAAGGGGGAATGGCTTTAAAGTAAAAGACGGTAGATTTAGATTAGATATTAGGAATAAATTCTTCACTCAGAGGTTCGTGAGGTCTTGGCCCAGGCTGCCCAGAGGAGCTGTGGCTGCCCCATCCCTGGCAGTGCCCAAGGCCAGGCTGGATGGGGCTTGGGGCAGCTTGGGCTGGTGGGAGGGGTCCCTGCCCATGGCAGGGGGTTGGGATTAGATGGGCTTTGATGTTTCTTCCAACCCAAACCATTCTGTGATTCTGATCCCAAGCAAATGCACATTTGAAGTCTAATTAGGAGCTCTCACTCTCTGTGGGGGTGGCAGTGACCACACTAACATTAATTGCAGAGGATCTTGAGGCTCTTCTGGCTTCGTGTCCAAGGTGTAATTTAAGATGCTCAGAGTAAACTGTAATTCTTTGGTGAGGGGGTTCATTCAGCCACTTCTCACTTCAAGCCCCCGTGCGAAGTGTAAGAAGTGGGTACGCTGCCGTTCTCAGTGATTTCCAGGAAAACTATGAGTGGTAAGCAGGCGGCTCCGGCTGAGGGGGCCTAAATCCCAAAATTGTCTTGTTTTCTTGGTTCACCAGAGGACAACTTAACAGCCAGGGCATGGTGCAATGTTGAGTCATATCTGCACATCACAGCTGACTGAGGCATGTATGCAGCTTTACTCCAAATCTCTGCAAATCCATGCAAAGTCCAAATCCATGCAAAGGTCTTGCCTTTAAGAGTTTTCTGAGGCCTGGATGAGCTTATACAGACAGGAGTGCTGTTTTGAGTCCTGGATTTTGCAGGACAGAGAGAGGTTGGGTACACTGATGGTTGGTGCTGCCCCAAGGTCCCTCCTATAGCCTCCTGTAGAGAGCAGAACAACTTTCCCGCAGCAGAAGCACCTGCTGGAGAAAGAGTCCTAACTAATAGGGCTGCAAATTAGCAATCCTCCATGAATACATCTTTCAGGATTGAAACATTTGTTGAAATCTGGACCCTGGCCAGAAACAAGCATTTGGTGAGTGCCTAAATTAAGTTAACGTTTGCAGCCATGATAGACTTGGTCTAAAACACTAGGACACAATCAGTCAATTGAGTTATAGCATCTTAAACTGGCAAGGTAACTAATTACTTCTTGTTGTGAGTTAAGCACAATAGCTTATATCTCAGAGTAAAAGGGGTGAGCTAATCTGCACCCCTTGTAAAAGTAGGTAAAGAATATGAACATGGATAGCTGTTGTGTTGCAGTCAGGAAGAATCAGATAAGGCCATTGCCACTTTTCATGTTCCTGTGTGCTATATTCCTATATATATTATGCAAATCCATGTGATCCTTTTATTTAGAAGCAGTTACATTTCACTGGCATATGCCTTAGTGCAGATGGAGTTGCACAATTGTAAAAATGCCTGGTCCCTAATGCCAACATAGCTTGGGTCACGTCTCTACTATTCAATAAACCTAGCTCTAGAGTGGCTAGTCCTGCATCAAAAGCACTGTGGCCAGAGAACACAAATGCAACCATAATAAAAAAGCATCCACAACTTAAAAAAAAAAAAAAAAAAAAACAGACAAACCTAGATTCAAATATAGCTACATGTATTCAAGGAAATTTTCTAGTCCTGAAAAACTTTACAGCAAATGTGGGTTGTTTGCCCATACCCTTCTATCCAGGTTAGGACCTCTGTTCTCTGGTGGTCAGCAGATGGGCAGTGTGAACACCAGATTGCACACACTGGCTAATTTATGGAAATGCAATTGTGTCAGTCAATGTATCTACTTCATGTCAATATAACTTCCTGTGTACTGCATAAGCCACACCATTATTTTTCTAGAATGAAAATAGTGTGGACACATAGGGTACAATCTGAGTATTTGTGGGCATTAGAAATGTCTTAGATTATCCTGGATGGACCTAGTTGCCACTACGGACAGGTACAGGTCTTCTGTGGGTCCCATCTACCTGGCCAATGAAGACATCTCAGTTACCCAAGAGCACTTCAAGCAGTACCAAAATTTGCCTAAATCTTTTATTTAGGAAAATGAGTCATACCCATAGAGAGTCCATAAAAGTTACAGTCAGACATGCACATCAGTAGCTGAAGTAAGAGAATAATGTTACTTCTATAAGCTATATACTCAGACTGGTTGGCGTGACTGTATATTTATGGTAGATTATTTTTTTTTAAAGTACCTCATTTCACAAATCCATCAATGAGTGTAGCCATACAAAGAGGCAAGCAGGTACTACTGCATTAGCTGTCAGCCACCAGGGAGCAAGGAGAGAAGCTGGTGGAGCCAAGGGTGAGCAGTTCTGGAAGAGATGTATATAACTACATCCCAAAGCCTGTCATCCAGGTTTGCTTAACTGGCCTCCCTGATGTCAGACAGGTCTATTTCATTTCAGATTATGTTTGCCTGTGGCTGTGAATGATCAGGACTCATCCTGACAATTTTTCTGTAGTCACACTCTTTTGTTTACTTTCAATGAAAGTGATTCCAGGAGCTGGGAATTTATGAAAAGTGTAAATATGTTGACAATGCAGCTATGCTAATGTTGGTGTCTCAGCCCTGGACTACCTCTTCACACCACAAACTGTACTCAGACATTATGGGCAAGATGAAACAAATGCTACCACCGGGAGAGATCCGGCCCATGGGCTACTGAAAATGCCTTTGCCTCATGTCTGAAGGTGCCCTAAGTCCATCAGTTAAATGTATAGCGCATCTGGTCTTGGAAGCCAGGACTGCAAGACAATTTGAACTTAGCTGGAGTCAGGTAGAAAACTGCCTCATAGCATCAGACTGCAGGAAAACATTTCACCCGAGCTCCCCTTATGTACCATCGCCACCCCATTCTGCTTTGTTTTATGGAGTTTTCTCCCTTTTCATGGACTATTCCTTCAAAAAGCCCAAGTCACTAACCAACCACAAAGAAGGGTGTTATGGCCAAGGGCTTTAAGATGGCTGTCATAAGCAGCTGAGTAAATTATCTTGTAATGACAAGCTCCGCAGCTTTCCGGAGTGACTGTAAGCCACAACGGTGTCCCTCTGGGGCAAATTCTGGATAACTGTTAGCCAGAGAAGATGATGGAGTTACACCAGAGATGGTTTATATCGTCTGCTTTACATGTGCACAAGGGTTAGAAAAGTTGCAGGGAAGGTTCACTCGAGGTTTCACAGCTCATGGTGCCAGATCAACTGCAAAACCTCCTGGTGCTTAAATGGTGACGCTCAATCTCCCTCTTTGGAGGGGACAGAACGTAATGGTACTCAGCTGTGACTATGACTATGCCAAATACCATTTGCTCATCTGAGATGAGCACAGATGGTCATATTTCCCTCTGTTTATTTTTGCTGAATGGCCTTTTCAGCCTGCCTAGTCTATGACCTTCTCCTAAAATGGGTGGATAAGGTTTTGCTCTAATGCTGGGTTTCTTCTTCCTTCAGGAGGCAAAATAAAGGCTCTGCTGGTATTGGCTGGGAGGGCACAGGTGGACAACGTAGCCTTCGTGCTTTCAGCTTATTCTCTGCAGAAATGCAATAACAGGTACTGCAAAGGCATCCGGGTACACATGTGAAGACTGTCCAACTTGCTGCTTCTCAAGTACAGGTTGTGTAGACTGTAACAGGAACCATGAATTATTGCACTATAACTTAATTCATGTCACTTTTGATCTTCAAAGTAAAACTGCAGTCTAATATAAAAAGATATTCTAATCACTACATTTAAATACAAAAGGGAGTAAATCACTAAACAATATTTTAGCATGTCAAAGGTAATAAAAAAAGGAATGAGTAATAATGAAACAGCACCTACCATCCTGGACACTGATGAAAAGGGAAATTGAGAGGGTGTGGTGGCCTCTGAGGATCCTTCAGATTGAAGGGCAGAGAGCTGGTCGAGTCTAAGCATCATGAAAGCTCAGCTCTGCCAAGCCCTGCAATATCACTGCACACCTCACACTGCTTGGTGACTCAATTTCTAAAGCCTCATCTCTTGTAACCACAGAATCAGGTATGAAGCTTAGAGAACAGCCTCTCTGCTCTGAATAGCTCTGCCAGCAGAAACTGCCTTTGGAGCATTGATACCCTAGGAGGAGGGAGCCACGGCCCTCGGGCAGAGATCTGGGTTCACAGGACAGAGGTGCTCCAACCCGGGGCAAGGAAGGGGTTTTAATGCAGGCAGGAGGCAAGCGCTGCTCTCCTTTTAATTTTTAGTTTATCTAATAAGCTGATGGCTTTGGTGTGTCAAGGGCAGTAATGAAAAGCATGTCTGCTGCATTTATTATGGAAGAGTTTGAGGCCCTTTGTACTGGGTCATTCATAAATACATAACAAGTGGCACCATGGATCAGTATTCACATCTTGTACGAAGTAGTAGAAATGAAGAGTGAAAAACATCCCTTGCCTCAAAAAATAACAGCTTAAACAGAAAAAAACAAAACCAATATCATGTCCATTTTTGAGGAAGGAGGAAGGAGGCACAGCAGGAAGATCTGTGTGATCTTTGTGAGGCAAGAATTCCTGCACTGACTGTTATTCTTGTCCATGGAGACAGCAAACCTAAAGGGATTACACCAGCAACCACAGAAGCTGCTCCCTGGAGCCTGCATCAGCCCTACAGGACATGACTGGATAAACCAGCCATGCATATAGCATGCAAATGCAAGGGGACAACCATTAAAGGTGTCATGGATACGTCCAATGAGCTGCTCAAGGTGATTACCAGAGGTCTGTGGAAGAGGCGTAGCATGAAATTAATCTCCCAGAGCTCCACCAGCCTCCAAAACTCCCCCATTTTAGTAGGATTTCAGGGAGCATAACACCATATGGGACTTGACCCACTTCCTACCAACACACCTGTTTATACTTGGTACCACTTTAAAGATTCCTGGTCTTTCTTGATCCCTAAGTCCCTGCTTGAAAGAAATGAGACACTGGTTGAGGCAAAACCTACCTGGGGTGTAAACAGTCAGTCTCTGAGGGACTGGCAGTGGGACAACTGACTGCTGGACAAACATGCGATAATACTGGCATTGTTGCAAGACATGATCCTGATCTGCACCACAGTTTTCCTTCAAGGTGCTGTATGTCTTATTTCAACCTTTTTCACCCAAGTTTGGAGGACGTGCCAAGCCAAACCAATACATGATAGGGTTTGCTGAAGCGAGTTGCAACCAAAACACTTACTTTTTTTTTTATTATTATTCTTTCTCATCTTCGTAAACTAGCAATACTACAGTCCACATGTTTTGGATGACAACCAGCAGGATGGGCTCCAGCCACACTGCCTCACTCATTGCGTCATGCGGCTGGATTACGTTGATAGGCAGTATCAGATCTCCCCTTGGGGTGTGTTAGTAACATAGAGTCCCACTGGCTCTGAAACAGCTTGAACTTCAGAAAAGCAACCTTCAGCACTTTGTTCTTTAGGACAAAGGTGCTCAGATATCACCCTGATGGGACCTGTAGAGTGATTAAGCAGAGTCCCACAGTGGTCCTGTCTCCCTCTCTTGGTGGACACCAGCACATTGCAAGGGCACCCTGAAGCCAAACTCATGCCAAATTGCCTTGTTTGTACAGTATGCTTCCAGCCTGGAAACAATTTCAGCCCTACTGAGCCATCAGATTGCTCAGATAGCTACTTCCAGAGGTGCCTGGAGATCTGTTTTTTCAACTAACCCCTTAGAGTCAGGTGGCAGCAAAGCAAAACCACTGGCAAGCCACGGCAATTTCCTAACCTCAAACACTTTTACTCCTAGAAAAGCACAGAGAGCAATCAATTATGAAAAACAAACAGCCTTTGAGAACATTACTCTTCCGTGCAGCCTGTTCTAGGGGAACCTGTCCTGGACCTCCATTCTCCAGGCTTACTCAGGAGCTCGGGTGGGAAATTCCTGATCTTGCCTCGGAAAATCTGAGTGCATCAATGACCTCTCCCACCTCTTGTCAAAAGGTCAAGCCACGATGTTGCAAATCCAAATGCACCCCATTCGTGAACTACTAGATCCTCCTCAGACACATTTCAGAGCAAACCTCATTCAAAGCCAATAGTCTTCATTAACAGCAAGCCTAATTAAGGGGGGAAGATCCCTCAAAGGGTCCTTCACTCTGGTAGCTCTCCAGAAGAACTTCTACCCACTTAGAGTAAATCATTGTACCCAGGATGGCTCTGATCAGACTGGGAATGTTTCAGCCCCATCTGCGTCCTTAAGTAACAAAGCAAGTGCAGGGTACAAAGTGGCATAATAAAAGTTTTGGGTTTGCAACTTATCACAGATAGGGTTTATCACACTGACATACATTTAAAAAAAACAAAAACAAACAAAACAAAAAACAAAAAAACAGTATCTGATGAAGACAACTTTAGAAAGAGTTTTAAAAGGTGAAAAGGTTAGCAATCATCTTTGAAATGTTCAGGGCAATCCCAAGCATGAATACAGGCTGGATGATGAGAGCATTGAGAGCAGCCCTGAGGAGAAGGACCTCGGGGTGCTAGTGGATGAGAAGCTCGACATGAGCAAGAAATATGTGTTCACAGACCAGAAAGCCAAACGTGTCCTGGGCTGCACCAACAGCAGCGTGGGCAGCAGGGCGAGGGAGGGGATTGTCCCCCTCTGCTCTGCTCTTGTGAGACCCCACCTGGAGCCTGCGCTCAGCTCTGGGCCTCAGCACCAGAAGGACGGGGACCTGTTGGGGTGAGTCCAGAGGAGGCCACGAGGATGCTCAGAGGCTGGAGCCCCTCTGCTGTGGAGCCAGGCTGAGGGAGTTGGGGTTGTTCAGCCTGGAGAGGAGAAGGCTCCGGGGAGACCTCACAGCGGCCTGCCAGGGCCTAAAGGGGGCTGCAGGAGAGCTGGGGAGGGACTCCTGGTCAGGGGGTGTAGTGACAGGACAAGGGGGAATGGCTTTAAACTAAAATAAGGTAGATTAAGTTTAGATATAAGGAAGAAATTCTTCACTGTGAGGGCAGTGAGGCCCTGGCCCAGGCTGCCCAGAGGCGCTGTGGCTGCCCCATCCCTGGCAGTGCCCAAGGCCAGGCTGGATGGGGCTGCGGGCAGCCTGGGCTGGTGGTCCCTGCCCATGGCAGGGGGTCAGGATTAGATGGGCTTTGAGGGCCCTTCCAACCCAATCCATTCTGGGATTCTTAACTTTTTGGAAAGATTTAATGGAGTGACATTTAGCAATTCTCTTAACTGGTTCAAATCAGCATTTCGTGAACCAAGACCGGCAGTTTCGCTGGCAGAACTTGTAGAATTACACTCTGTGCCTGTTCTGTGATTAACAGGATAGAGTTAACCATCTAACAGCAGATTTCCTTCGCTACTACAACACCTCAATTTAGAGTCAAACATCACTTTTTTCATTAATATAAAGACTGGTGCTGCTGAGGAATATTTAAGCTGATGCCCTACAAAGCTGAACTCCGTGCCACTTGCATTTAGAGTCTTGGTTTTCCCTTCTCATGGCCATCATTCTTCATTTAACGTTTTTTTATTTTAAGCCAATGGATCTCAGAGTCACGCAACATCCCTTCAACCATTTGACACACACCTGTAGAGATGCTTTCTCTAAAGAGCAAATTTTGCTCTACTGGGAGCGCTCTGAGCTCGCTGTGGCCAGCTGTGGGGTCTCCATGGATAATGTCACATGGAGAGCAGGCTGCCAGGAGCTCCCACTGGGCTCAGACACCACAATGTTGTTTTAGTAGCTAACAGAGCTTACACACATTATCTGCCCACAGACAATTAAGAAGCACACCACCGTTGCAACACACCACGGCAGTCATGGTTGTGTATCGCTATTAAGTGTTCTCCTCACTCGGTGCACAGGCCGAGCTGGGGAGCAGAGACAATTGGGATGGTTTAACAATTCGAGGTGCTGTCATCAGTGGATAGGAGAAGGAAAAAGTACTGCTTGGTGCTGATGAGTGAAAGAGGCAATTTTCTCATGGGCGGGTGAATAATCTTAGTTTAATGAAGGAGAAATTGTGATCTTTTTAATGGGCTACTCAAATTATTACCTAGGGGAAAAAAAAGAAAAGACAGAAAGAAAAAAAAAATACTGTTCACTTCTGCCACTAGCCTCCTCTGAAAGACTCAGCTCAGATGGATGGCAGCATCGGACAGAAAGCTATCAGCCACTTTACTGATGAGCCTCGCAAATATTAACCCTATATAAATAAGTAAGGGCTTGACTTCACAGAGACTGATTATTGGAAATAGAGACAAAATTGCTCATTCTACAAGCCCCTGCTTAAAAAAATAAGTGGGTAAGAGAAGAATTTAAAAAAGATTAATGGATGTTGTCACAACCTTCTTTAATGACAAACAAGGTTGTCAGGGCAGGTCTCTGGCCCAGATCATTCACAACGTAGCCTAGGTTTGGGCTAGGAAAACAAATGGTCACCTGTCACAGCACTGCAGTACTTTCATTCAGGTCCCTATAAGTGCCACTGATTTAGGCACGGGGAGATATGCTGAGCGGTTTTATCATCAACAGCCAAGTTAACTGTGCTTCTCCAGTAGGCTGCACAATCATCCCCTGTAATATAACTTACTACCTCCGTGCCTATTCCTTGCCAGAGGAGGAAAGGCATGGAAGGGAGCATTCCTCTCTTACCCAGCCCTTTCAAAACCAAAGGAGCAGCAGGGACAGATCCTGCCTTGCGAGGCTGGGAGCAGGGTCTGGGTCTGGCTGGGTCTACGCCAGGAGCCCGTTAGATTAGCAAACATTCCCTTGTGCTCACTCTGTTGGCTCAGCAGGCAGGGAGTTAGCAGACATCTACTTTCACAGCTTGTTTCTAGTTTGGGGGGGAAATACCATCCGCATATCCCAAATGATTCCATCAAATATAGATGGTGTGAGGGCTTCTGCCATCTTGCCGAGCTCCTCGCTGATTCCCACAGCAGACAGAGAGGAGGGAGGTTAAGCAAGGATAATGAATGGCTGTAGTGGCAAATAAAAAGGTCCGTGATTTCCCCGAGGAAAAAATAAACTGTGATATTCTCCCATGTTGCTGTATATTCCAGCTCAGTGTGCACATGTTCACGGAAAAATCATAGAAAAATAGGGCTGGAAGGGATCTTGACCATTCCCCTGCCCAAAGACAGGGTCAGTAACACACTTTTGTAAACATTTTGATAAATTACAATCTTTAATATCAAGACCAACACAAATGTCATGGGGTTGCAGCACTAGCACCAGGTTGAGGAGTGACTCATGTTCCCTATTTCCCTGGAGCTATCCGTAGGCTGCCTTGAGACTCAGGTAAGCATCGCTGTACAATTCATGCCTGGATAAATACAGTGGTAATAAAGGATAAACGCTTTTGCTCTTTATTTTAGGTGTAAAATTGGATTCGAGCATTTCAATGGTCACCCAAAATAAAAGGTCCAGGTTCATGTAAATACAGGAAATATCTCTGCAGGGATAAGGGCCATGAACAGTTTGGCACTTTTCTGCTTGTAACATAATTTATATGCCTTGACTCAAGAACTCCTCCCAGTAGACCTGAAAGTGTTTCCAGGCAATCACCTGGAAGTCATCTGCCCATCTTTTCCCTCCACAATGTCCAGCAGAGATACTTGGGCACAGAGAGGAGCAGAGATGGTGCCATGAGTGCCTTGAAGACAATATATTATACTCCAGTCTGAGAGCACTGTAGTAGGGGTATTATCAGGCCTGCCTTAGGTGTAAATCTATAGCTATGTTTAAGAGAGGGTCTTGTTTTGCCCCATTAGATACAAGACAGCACATGGTTTATGAACCCGCTATTGCATCCACTTCTGGGAACCAGGCTTCTAGCACCGGGCCTCACAGTTGATGTACCAGGTTCAATGTCCCCTGAGTGTCCAAATGCTCCAAACCCACAGGAAAATTCCTGTGTGATTTGTTTGGTGGATGCTGCCAAATTCTCCTACTGAAGGGTAAGGATTTCACTGGATCCAGAGCAGACTTTTTACTATTCCATTTACAATAGGGAACATTCTTTAACTGCTTATTTCTGTGCCACTGTTGTGTCTGAATGGATTATAATAAGGGTTTGTGATATGCACGAGTACAAATGGGCTGGCTTAAACAGAGCAATACTAATTAAATAATAATACATCAAACTGAGTCTCATTTTGTGACATGTCTAGCTGTGTTAAGTATCCCCTTGCATGCATAATTGTTCTCCTTCATTCCAAAAACTTCAATAATTGACTTTTATTGCTCAGGCATAAAACATGTACCAGGACCTCTAACACACCACCCTCCTGTCATGCCTTGGAATTTGTCACACCTAAGATACAAGACTGTGACTGCACAAACCCACAGAGATGCTTGAGATCCCAACGTGGGGCTGATCTCCTTTCCAGAGGTGTTCACAGTCATGTGGCCGGCAACGGGGTAGAAAGAGAGAATACTTGAAGCAAAATGGGACATTTGCATTTTAGTCTTTGCCTTTTCCACAAGCAACTCCTCTCCCTCTCTTATTCCTCTAGCTGTAAACCAGTAAAAACCAGTAAAGCACATATCTCTCCCAGCTCTCTCTCAACTTCAGCCTAGTTTAAGCAGCAAGCCTTTTCAGGAAGAGACTGTTTGCAGGCTGGCTAAAACCAGAAGACTGTAGCATCCACCTTGGCCTCCAGGTTTCATTGTAGGGTACATTGCAGTGACACTAAGTAATAACAACAGTGTCTTCTTGCTCCATTGCTACTTGAAATATAAAGCAAGATATACTAAACACACATGCAACTTGGTATGGAAATCTCTGGCTCCTTCCAAGCTGGTCTAGGCTAATCACAGCCAGAGTTCATATGAAGATGGTTTTATGGGGTATTTTTTAAACAATAACAGAAAAAATGCAACAGCTCATTTTACATTGCCTGATTGTGTTTATACTCTAAGACAGAACTGATCTTGTCATATCCATAAACGTGATTTCATAGATGCTTCTTAATCCCATACTGTACTTCTGTGCCTGGAAGGGTTATCAGTTACTCAGATCAGGTCTCCGTTACAGGTCAGACACCTGGAGACCACCATGACACCAGCTCATATTTAGATGGCCTTTGAGAGCTGATGCATATTGCTGATCAGTTAATCCAATCAGGAAGGAATTCATCTCATACTTTCAGGATGCTAAAGGTTGTGGATCTAATGTCAGCTAGAAGCCTAGGCTTTTCTCCTGCATGCCTATGCACCTTCAGAGGATGGGCAGCCGAGAGCCAATATCTAAACTGAAGGTCTTGTCATTGCAGCTGCCCTCACTTTTGACTGCAGAGGAACCTCGTTAGCTGACTAAATTAGGCCCCTAACTTTCATAAAGCTAAGGTTAGGGTATGCTTTGTCCCACCTACATGATGTCTTGAAGCCCAGACATGGAGATGAAGCCCAGATTTGGACATGAAGCCCGAATGGCTTCACTAGAGCAGGCTTCCCAGCTGCTGTCCCTGAAGGATGAGCAGTGCACTCATTTCAGGGCAAAGCGTGGAGCCAAGAGCTGCCACCAATGGAGAAGATGAGGACACCAAGTTTGGGAACCCCAACCTAATGCTTCCCCAGATAACTGTGTCTGCATTCTGGGAGTCCTTCACTACTGGCAATGATTATGCCAGAACAGATTGGCCTCCTGAGATGCTGAAGCTAAAGTTAACCTCTCCCACAACTCCACCTGGAACCCATGAAATATATTTCTCTTCCCAAGGGTGAAAAGCCCTATAGTGTCTTCTTCAGAGATTCACTCCAAAACTCACAGGCTCACTGGGCAGCTGTCACCTTCAGACACAGCCAAGGTCAGCAGGATTCATCTTTAGAGGTCTGATTTTTGGAGGTGCTGAGCACCACCATCTCCCACAGGGAATGTGGCTGCTCAGCACCTCTAGAAAACAGGCTCCCAGATGCCAACACATAAAGCACAAGTGAAAAAAATAAATAAAAAACTGTCGTAATATCAAGCAGTTCTCCCCTGGGCCTGCCCTGATGTCTATTACCATTACAGCTCAAGGCTCTGCTTCAGCATTTATCTGACAGAAAGAGCCCATTACCCTGAGAAAATAGTTTCTTCCCCCATTGACGTTATCACTTTATTGAGTTTTATATTAGGTATTTTGAAATATTTACCAGAAGGTGTAGATATTACTGCATTTTTTAACTAAACAATGTGGAAGGTACAGAGGGAACGGCTACAGCTACAGCACAAAACTAAAGGGTTGGGGTATACCTTACTCTGCTACAACCCTCTTAGTTGTCCCCTGGGCATGTTGCTTAGCTTCTTTTGGTCTGTTTCACCACTTTCATATTAACATGGGGTGTTTTCCCCTGGGTCTTGGTGTCCAGGGGTGATCTGCTCCATCTCCCCACCACCACTGCCATCTGAGTGGCAAGACAGAGGAGCAGGAACAAGTGCTAGAGAAAATTCAGCTTAGCTGATAATATTTATACAATAATTCAGTAACAGCCGCTCATAAAACAGACCCTGCCCCATAAAATTTACAATGTAAAGCAGACATATAAATGGGATGAAATGGCAATAATATAATGTTATAGGGACTTGGTGTAGGGAAGCTGTTGACCAAGGCCATCCAGCCTTGCGTGGACAGAGACAAGAACTGGGCCCAGCTGGGAATTTTCCACCCCTGTCCAGCACCCTGCAGAAAAGTTGCCTCTCCAGCAGCCTTTTTTTCTGGGAACAGTTATCTGCCCATTGACTGTGATGCTTCCGGATCCAACATGAACTTCATCTAGCAGACTAGCCGCTATCAGCCTGGAAGGACTTACTTTCTTTAGGATATCCAAGGCCTATATCCGTGGCAATTTCAGTCAGCTGAATGCAGACAATAGCCACACTTATCTGAAATGCTGCAACACTGGCAGCTAATGCACGCTAAGTTAATCACTGGCATATTTGTAGACTGCCAAGTATATAATAGCGCGATAATGAATTTGTATGGCTGGGCCTATAAAAACTTTGCTTTTTATACTCAGGCATTTTAATTGACACAGAAATACATTTTAAAAGAGAAAGCAGGCTTGATGAGGTCAGCTTAAATTCCTTGGTATAATTACCGAGTCCATTGAACACAAATCTGAAATCATTTAGGTTAAGTTAATAACTTATGCCTTTAGTTTATAAGCACCACATTACATTTCAGGCAGCTCAGATCTTGGCTTTGCTAAAGTGGCCTGGCCTTTAATAAATTCCTCCCCACGTTTTTCATGTTATAGTTCTTTTACAATCATGGTTTTCAAATGGCAGGGCAGGTACAGTGTGTTTAAATCACCATAAATTAGATTTTTTTATTTTTTTTCTGGCTATAGCACCTTTATTGTAAGTCCTCTACTTTTCTTTCAGCCACAAAAGTTATTACAGGCACAGATCGGAAATGAAAAATAAGCCATGCACCGTCTGCGAATGTCCCATGCCAGACCCCTCCTGGAGCAGGATCACTTTCAGAGTTTTCCAGAGGATTTCACTCCAAGTAAGTATTGCTATCAGCTTGGTCAGGGTGACCTTCACATTTACCATCTCTGTAGATGGACAGACTTGTATTTCATATAGCCCTGCATCATGGGGGCATTCAGTCCACAGGATGGTACTCAAGGTAGACCAGACTTCTCCTTGTTAGACAGGAGGCTTATTAAAGCTTGTAGGAAAAAAAATAAAATAATAAATAAATAAATAAATAAAATCCATCACCTAAAGCTGAAGCTGGAATTAACCACTAGGTCACACATTTCCGAGGAGGTTGGTTACCCATCCTAGAGTAGATAGGGTAGATAAGTCTCCCACTGCCTTCTGCAGTTAAACTGGAGTGATGCAGTGGTGGAGTGATGATGATAATAAATAGGAAGGAGTATGTTGGAGACCACATAATGGGAGAAAAGGCTCTGTTTTTTGCTAAGCTACCTGGGGAGAGGCTTTGGGAGGTGGTCCTGGCACCTGTGTTCAGAAAACTTGCCTAACCAAAACACACGGTGTGCAAGTGACTTGGGGTTTGCAGCTGGATAAAGCAGGAGTTGTCCATTCATGGAATGGGACGTGCCTGCTGCCGGACTGAGGGCAGGAGACACACACAGAAAGCATCACCATGGGCCATGTTGGGATGTGGCATGGCAAGATGTCCCTTGGGCAGCATCCCTTCCCCTGCTCCCTCCTGCACAGCCTCCTTCAACCTGTGCAAGTCCATCTTTCCCAAGGATGCCAAAGAACCCCTGCGCACAGTATTAAGATAAGCAGTAAATAATGCTGGGAGGAATGTGCTGAGCCAGCTGGTCCTTTGCACCCTGTAGGATGCACAGACCAAAGAGGCATCTGCCACACATGTCACGCAGATGAAGCCAACTTTGCATTCAACAACTGCACCAAACAAAAGATAAAAGCAGTTTCAGCATAATAGATCATTCAAAGGGGTTCCAAATCCAAGCTCCCGCCCCTTCCTTTGTACCTTCTCTCCAGGTCGCTTAGCAAAAGCTGATTTTTATTTCCAATTAAAGGATTTCAGAGCAGCTTTTATTTATTATTTATTATTATTATTGTGTGACCACTTTGAATCATACTGCTGCATTCTAGCTCTTTAATCTAATCAAAAAACTGCAGCACATACAATTCCTCCCTGTGAAATGCCCCCATTTTTTTGTTTAATGTTTTGCATAGTTACACTCAGGTTTTTGGTGTATTTTTATCTGGCTCCAGATTCACACCTGAATCACCACCAGCCCCACCAGCAAACAGGAGAGGCGCGGCACAAAGAGCAAAAAATCTCCTCCCTCACCATGTTCCTGGGATCTTCTTTACTCAGAGAGATACTGATATCACAGAGGAGCCTACAGAGCCCTGTCATGTTTAATGTGCACAGGCTGACACTAAGACAGCAGCTTGAAATGCAAAGGAACACAAGTACAGTAATTGCAGCATCTTGCGGTGGTGCTCACAATGCCGCCGCGCTCCTGACTGCCAGCCAAGAGGAATTTCCCAGGGGGATGTACAGCGAAACCTTCCTCTGGTGGGGCCAGACAAAGTGATGTTTTGTTACTGAGCGGTAACAAAGAAAATTCTTTTAATTCCGTGCAATGTGAACCTCCGGGTTCCAGCTCAGGTTTTGTGCTGTTTACATAAGGAATGAAAAGAGCACCAGCCACCAGAGCACTTGTGGAGGGCTGTGGAGGTGCTGTGTCCAGAAAGGGCTTTTTTTTTTTCCGAAGATGCCAATGGCAGAACAATGCCCGAGTCCTACCAAGTGACTAATGCGAGTTTGGTTCTTCCATCTAACTGGAGATTTTGAAATTCCTATGGCAATCTCATACAAGCTCTGGATGCACAAACAGGGCTCGCTGTGCTTGAGCAGTTCCTCATATGAGACTCAAGCAAAGAGCCTGCAAAAATGAGTTAGCTCAGTCCCACAGCCATGCGGGTGGACGAAGTAACCTGAAAAGAAGTGGTTTTAATGGTTTGGAGACCAAAGGTATCTGTGGCTGCTAGAGGCAGAAAGAGAGAAGACAAACATGCCCCTGCAGCATCCCTCACTGTGTCCAACAAGAGGCAGCAGGAGGAAGCAGCGGGGGTGTCCTAAGAAATGATGCGGGTCAGCACAATGAGGGAGGATGGCAGCCACTTATTAATCCCGTTGCACAGGGCAGACCTTCCATCACTCCTATGATGGAGAAATGTAGGGTGCAGTCCTGTGGATATAGTTTTTAGGTGCAAGATTCAGACACTATGGCCACCTACATCCCATTTTAGAAGAGGGGCTGAGGTAAGTGGGCTGAGGTTTCAATGGCAATTAGGCAACAAATACTTCAAAAATATTTTCAGAAATATTTCAGGTGCCAAACTGCAGGTCGGGAGTGCTAGATACCCCTAAAAATCCACCCCTTGTACAAGCCAGAGTGTACAAGGCTAAATCCCAGAATAAACTGGGATGTGCGGATCAGATACAGGAAAAAGCAGATGTATGATGGGTGATGTGAGCTTATGTCTGTGCTTTTATCCCACAGCAAACACAAGGCACTTTGGACTGGCCCAGTTCCTGGCAAAAAAAAAAGAGCCTGACACCATCTCTGTCTGGGGGCAAACTGGCCACAAATGTCAGAAGGGAATAGAAATCCCCTGGAACTGAAAAGTGAAAATACAATATTTATCACAGCTGGAGATCTTCTTGAAGAAAAAAAAAAAAAAGAAAAAAAAAAGAAAAAAAAAAGAAATAAAAGAAAAGAAAGAAAAAAAAGAAAATCTATTTCTACATTTTTCTTCTGTAATCTCTCTATGATCAGAAGAGAGTGGGCTGAATATGTTGCAGCAGATTACACTGCCGTTATTTTAGGACCCATCAGAAATACTGTAATTTTCCTGAAGAATCCTGTTATCACAAAATTGCAGCCTAATTTGGCATGCTCAGAGATTTCTGTAGGTCAGATAAGATTTGAGTAAACATTTGAATCTTTGGCTATGTATCTGAACTGTACTCGTCAAGCACTGCTAAAACACAGTTCGCGATACAAAGGAGGGTCTCCCTCTGCCTTTTGAAAGTCTGTTCCATATTCTGAAGGGTCCTAACAAACCTAGGTTTCATTTCTTTAGAGAGATATTTCCTGAGGTGCACTTACAGATAGCGAGAATTCTGATGAGGTACAACCGCTCAAGATTCAAGATTTTTGACTTTCCATTTTCTTTTCTAAGTTTTAAAGTTCAAAATAAAGTTTTATTACAGTTCTTATTATAAGCAAACATTGTGTGAAATCTTCCAAGATCCCAAAGATCCACACACTAACTGTTTTTCTTAAAGGCCAGGAGGCATCATTACAATGATATTTTCATTTGACCTCTTCTATAACCCAGGCCAGATGAAAACTTTTGACTCCAACACCTCGAAGCAACATCCACTTATGAAATCGTATGTTTGTTCTGAAACATATGGAGTCGTTTCCCCACCAGCTGCCTGAAAACATACTCAGACAGGGGGTATGGAAGAAGCTATTTGGGGTTGGGGATGCCAGCCCCCGGGCACATTGTCCAGGATCTACCCAATGATTTAAACCCAGCATCACAGTGCCTCTGAAATTGCAGTGGTTTAATTTCTTTAAAGATAGTATCCCAGGCTGAGTGTTTTTACTGCTCATTTTACAATTCTGTTTGTAACTTATATGACACAATCAAATGGAAAACTCATGAGATAGGAGCTAACAGTGACCTCAGCAGTGGTTTGCAAGGTGACGCTGTCACAAAAAGCAACATAGAAATACGTCTTTTTGCCTATTTAGTATTTTTTTTTTTTTTCTCTAGACAGGCTTTAGGCATTTTACCAATATTATCTAGTGAAGGACAATCAAAAAACTGCTGCCCCAAGTGCTCACCCTGCTGCTGCACGGGTAATGACGACTCCTCCACACGCTGCCTGTCCTTCCCCCTGCTGCTTCGGTTCACATGCCAGCATTTTAGCACAAGTCCACTTTCACTGGACAGGAGAGACACCCATGCATGATGACATCTGAAATTGCAGCTACAGGGTTTGTCAGCGACCAGCTGTGAGTGATCCGTGTTTCACAGTGCCCTTTCTCTGTGGTTTAACAGGGCTGTCTCCATTTCAGAGGAAGCAGAAGCAGAGATGAGCACCCCACCACACTCCCACAGCAACCACCCCATGCTCCATTCATCGTCTCATGGCCAAAATTGTAGAGACCTAATCTCCCCTAAAACTGCTCCTGTGGATACGGGCCCTAAGGTTCTTGGCTCCCCTTGAAATCCATGGGGATGACAATAGGTGATGAGCTATATGGTGAGAAGAATATAGTCCAACAGAGCTATTCACTTAGGGTAGAGACAAGCCAATAATTTAAATAACAGTGATTAAAAAAGAAACCCACAAGACACCTTGGCTGTATCTGCCTTAAACTTCCTGAGCTTGGATCTGCCTCCACATGTATTATACTCAAATCCTTTCTAGTACCATAGTTACATCTCAGAGTGGGAACCATTCAACCACTTAATGACCTAAGGCTAGATCCACAGTACAATGAAGGCATTCAGATATATTCCCCAATCTGTGATAAGCCAGAAAAAATGTACATCAAATTCCTATCTTACAGGATTTTTTTTTTTGATTTTTTTTTTTTGCTTTCTTCATAACAAATGGGGCTATGCAGAAAATTCTACATAAAATGCATGAAAATCCTGCTTTCTCTGTGTTCCAAACACACAAAAACATATCCAGGAAACCCTGCCATACTGCACTGAAGAGGAAAAAAAAAATAAAATTGAGCGTTTGGGGAGCAGAAAGCCTACCTGTCTTCTCTTTGGAGATAATCCTTTTATGGAGCAAAGGAATTCATAAAGCCCACAGCTGCTTTTGATGTGTTGCACTTCAGAGGTCTCTATTCTTTTCTCACGAGACTCCATTCACACCCAGGAGCAGGGGCAGGTCATGTTCACTCCAGACAAGTGCCATTTCAGGGAAATGTGGCTGCTTTGGATATTTTTGAGGTTGCCAGAAACAGCTCAAAACCCAAATATTAGGAAACACATCCAAATGACATTTTGACAACTCTTACACTATTTTTTTTTTTTTTTTTTAATAATTGGCCAGTGAGGTCAGGCTGCATCCCCATTAATCAGGAGTGAATCCACCAAAGTCGGCACGGTTTCACCAGCATTCAGATGCTGCTTGGTAAGGAGGACTTGTGGCTACTCCTTTCCTATCCGCCATTTTCAGGGACTAGCAGCCTGTGAATTACTCCAGTCAGAAGCAGGGCAACAATAAAGCGGGTAAAGCATGGTGACATTTTCTCAGCTAGACGGTGTAAGCAAACAAACAAAAATACAAAGGGAGGAAAACAGTCTTGGCACAGATGGGCTCTTTTGCATGTTGCTTTCCACACATAGAGCAATTTAATCTTGAGTCAGCACCAGTTAGCAAAGGAATGACAGGTTGTTACAATTACAAGCTGCTTTGGAAGTATTACTATCAGTGCTGCTGCTATTTATGTTCAGTATTGTTATTGATGCTATTAATACTGCTTGTACAAGCATTTAATGTTACTGTACCGATGTAAATAACATCTGGATTAACAGTTGAGAGAATAACATGATGCAAAACAGATTGATGGCTGAAGAAGGAACATTTATTGGGTCACATTTCTGGGTTGCATTCCTGCGGATGTTGTGCATTCATGCTACAGGAGTCAACGGGAGGCTTTTCTAAATAAGCACCCCAGGATCTGGCTTGCGAAAGAGGACTTGATGCTGTGATTTTTTTTTTCCTGCCTCTGCAAGGATGCATTTGTTACAAGATCACATTGGCAGAACTGACCACAAAAACTCTAAGTTTCAGTCCTTCTAAATTAGCCACGAGGAAGCATTATCCGAGAATTCAAACCAGACCTCTCTTGGCATCTTGTTTCTATTATTTGTGGTCTCTGATTTAACACCACAAGCCACCCTTTGCCCCAAACTGCTTTAATCACAGCCATACCTAGGGGCTCAGCGGAGACCTGAGACTCGCCGTGCTGAGCGCTGCCTGTACACGGACGAAAAGCTGATACATGCTCCAGAGACTGTGTATGGTCTAAATAGATGACAGGAAAAAGGAGACTGCAATCTAGCTTCTCTATATAACAAACCCCTGAGGGACTTCGATAAATGTTCATTTTAACAGGCTTTTCACTGCAATAAACTTTTTTCAAGTCGCTGCCTTGGATGGATGAAGAAACATCCTGTCTGAATTGGATAGCATCACAGGGCACCGTTAGAAGCCCCCTCCAAATCTCCGGGGCTCTCTCCGCCAGCTTCCCAAGCAGCCTGACCTGGCTGCTGGGACGTGGTAGCACAACCAAAAATGGAGCTTGGTCCCCTCCAGGTGGCCTGGAGATGTGCTGGGGAACTGTCCACAGAGGGCACGGCTCAGCTGCTTCCCTACAGGCACCCAGTGTTGGTTTAGGTGCTGGCTTTCTGCTCCTGCCCCAGGAGGATGCAGGTCTCCACAAAGTCCTGCATTGTAGCTACAACTAGGCAACTGAATTCCATCCCAAAGCAAGGACTCAGTGCTCTCCATTTAAGGATCACTGCATACTCCAACAAGGTGCTTGGGGCACATCAACGTCAGCATTTACTGGAGCAGCAAAGCCCCTCATGGACCTTGTTCACCATATTTTGGTACAGGCTTAAAGCACGTGAAGAGGGTTCCTTCTCATGTAAAGGACTACGGAATGTGTTCTTTGGGAACACATCTAGTAATGTCTTTAGGAGTAAATATTTTTTTTTTTATTTTTTTTCCCCTGGGGTAAAATCCAAAAGCACATTGAGGATTATTGGACTTCTGTACCAAATGTGTTCTTTGTGTTCTTTCACAGCTTTGCTTCTCCAGCGCTGTGCTGCTTGGTACACAGGCAAAGTTTATGTTGCCTGTAAAGGCCGCTGAAGTCAGAGACAGCAGAAATTAAAGAATAAATTAAAGAATACAGCACTGAACTGAGCTGTTGCCAAGGGAGTACACCCCTAGTTTAGAATCAAAAGTTTGTCTCTGCCCTGCTCCACAACCTGCCAATGAGACATAGACATTTCCCTAATGCACAACCCCTGGTCCAGGTTGCATTCCCAAATGGATGTGCCATTATCCCTATTTATTTAGGGATTGTTAAAGCTCAGATGTTTCCAGATTATGTCCCCCAGTTCCAGCCATCATCCCAGGGCTGCATCCTCCTGCCCCAAACCACTCAAGTCCCCATCACCCCTGCACAGCACACAGGAGCTGATCCTACACATTAAAAAGCAAAGGTTGCTTTTTAAAGGTAAAGCCCTCCTTCCTGCCTGGGAATTGCAGACTTTAGAGCAAACCTGTTCCACATGCTGAGCTTTATGTTAAAAGTAATCCTTCATATTTAAAAAATATCCTTTATATTAGCATGTAGATGAGGTTCATCCCCAGCCCCTCACTAGGCACGACAGTACATGTGTTCCCATGGTGTCTATGAGGGACCAGTAGAGAGAGAAATGGCCTCAAATAGCCAATATTTAAATTATATTTTTAAAAGAAATGAGTAAAATATTTAAAATACTGCATATAAAATACCAAATACAC
Source organism: Cygnus atratus (assembly GCF_013377495.2). Lineage (NCBI taxonomy): Eukaryota > Metazoa > Chordata > Aves > Anseriformes > Anatidae > Cygnus > Cygnus atratus. The sequence goes on from NC_066363.1 coordinate 6,587,763, forward strand.
ACACCTTAAATAAATAAATGAACCTTCTGGATCCAAGTCACTTTCTAAGCATGTTTGCTCTGGTAGCAGGAGAACAAAAAGGGCTCTTGCAGCTGAGATTGTAATAAACAGGGGGTTATAATAGTGCATTAAAACTGCTTTGTTCCTTTGGTTTATAAATGGGAGCCACAGTCCCAGGTAACTGCTCTGCAGCCATGGGAAGCCTGTAGGAGCTTGCAAAGAACCCAGCTATTTGGATTTTAAAAGCAGAACCTGAAAACCAGGGCCATTTTTGTGTCTCTTCTGATCACTTCAAGTTCTACCAAGTGTTCCCTCCTTTATTTATTGGGCATTTATCCTGGCCATGTTCCTAGGGAATGGAAAACTCCTCTGGAGAAGCTTTTTCAAGCAATCGACATTAAAAGTTAAGCATCTTAACGTCATACAGAACTGTCCCCATGATCCAAATGCACATGCTAAACCCTTTTATTCTCTATTGTACATTGATTATATTCAGTGGCAAAAGGTAAAAAAAAGTGATTTCCAGCTGCAGTTGCCCAACCTTTACGAGATTTTATGCCTATCAGAGAAATACACAGAATGACCCATTTAGTTTTACATTACAGGTATTTCAACAGCTATCATCACCAGATTGCGTGATCACCTCATCAGAATTAACCATTAGAGAGAGAAAGTTGCTTTTTAAAACGTGAAACCTGCAGGCAACACAGAAAGCCACCTTACATATTTGAAAAAAAAAAAAAAAAAAAGGCATATTTTAGCTTCTACAGTTTTTAAACCTGTAGCATCAATAGGCAGATTTGAGAGGCAGAGGTATGATCCACACATACAAGGCTAATTCAGCATGTCCGTTGCTGGTGTCTCAGCCCAGCAAATCCCTCTGCATGGACACGTCTCCCCCTCCAGAAGCAGCTTCTTCAAGGCCTGGTATCTCCCTTGTGTTTTAAGTAACCCTCTCTGTTCTCTGTGCTTTCATTCTCGTTTTCCTGCTTTCAAATCATTTCTTATTGTTATTTGAGTTGCTTGTTCTGGTGAGAAGTGAGTGCATGCTAACAAATTACCTTATACAGCATCTGACATTGGCATCAACTTGAGGAATGGGCCAACGCCAGAGCAGATCTGGCATCTACAAGAGTCTCTTAACCTTTACACGAAGCAGTTGCTACCCAAGGGAAGCACGGCATCGCTAGTCGGTTGAAGGAGGTGATTGTCCCGCTCTACTCTGCGCTGGTCCGGCCTCACCCCGAGTACTGTGTGCAGTTCTGGGCATCACAGTACAAGAAGGATGTTAAACTGTTGGAGAGTGTCCAGAGGAGGGCGATGAAGATGGTGAAGGGCCTAGAGGGGAAGACATATGAGGAGCGGCTGAGGTCACTGGGCCTGTTCAGCCTGGAGAAGGGGAGGCTGAGGGGGGACCTCATCGCGGTCTACAACTTCCTCACGAAGGGGAGTGGAGAGGCAGGTGACCTATTCACTGTAAACACAAGTGATAGGACCCGCAGGAATGGTGTTAAGCTGAGGCGGGGGAAGTTTAGGCTGGACATCAGGAAGAGGTTCTTCACCGAGAGGGTGGCTGCACACTGGAACAGGCTCCCCAGTGAAGTAGTCACTGCACCAAGCCTGTCTGAATTTAAGAAGCGATTGGACTGTGCACTTAGTCACATGGTCTAAACTTTTGGGCAGACCTGTGCGGTGCCAGGAGTTGGACTTGATGATCCTTATGGGTCCCTTCCAGCTCGGGATATTCTATGATTCTATAATTCTATGATCTCAGGCTGCTGTGAAATTCAATGTATGTGCCCCAGGGTCACAATTACTCTGGAGCACAAGGTAAAGAAAGACATTTCCCCTTGGTAGTGTGGACAAGGGAGCCTTGGAGGGAATTTGGGAAGGGCTGTGTTCTCAGAATACTTAGCCATTGAATTTCATAGGGATGTCCTAAGAGAAGAGGAACATGTAAGAGTCAATGTCCGGTGACGGTCCTCCTGTGAAACAAAGATCTGTTTTCTGAAAAATCTGATAGACCTTTTACCTCAGACCAATTTTCTGCAGTGGTTTTACTGTAGGGCACCCAAAGAGCTCCCAGTTTCATCAATGCCATGATGTGCCACTTATACTGGCATAACTCCTGTGAAAACATGGGAGGTACAACTGGTTTACTCGGTCCTAAGGAAAAACAGCATGAAATCCTCTAATATACTAATATCTGTCTCACTTGTGGAATGCAGTCATTGAGTAATTTTTACTTATGTACTTCAGCTCACATTATTCCCTGATCAAATAAGTTTATCTTGCAAATCCTGTATCTGTAGCAGCAGAGTACTCTGAAATCTGAGCACAGTGGGTCACAGCTTACTTGCTGGAATACGAGTAGTTCATATTCCAGGTGATGCACATATGGCAACTCAAACCACTGCATCAATAGATATCAGTTGTTTCCACTTTTTAATGTTTTTTTTTTTTTTTTTTTTTTTTTTTCCCTAAACACCCGTGGGCAAGGACAATGAAGGAAGTGGAAAGGCTATTCTAAATCCTCTGTTCCACTGATGTCTAGAAACAAAGATCTTCTGACATAGCATATTTCAATGTCCTTTGTTTAACCTTCCCCCTTGAAAGATCGGAACACAGAGTCTTTGTTTTCTGGTGCTTTGTAGGCTAACCTACAGGTTATGCTTTGATAAATATCCAATGAGCTACGGAAACATCAAGGCTTCTCCTTAAGATGCATAGTTGCTATTTTGTCTAACATCTACTATTCTTGTTGGACATTATCATAAGTATTTAGGAGGGCCTCTCTGCCTCCGAAGCTCCGTTTGCTGTTAGTACAGCATGTTAAAATACTCGGTGCTGGTATTTTATCTGTTTTAGCCACTTAAGACTTCATTGGGTCCTTTAGAATTCACACTTCTGACTCCGCCTCAGGAGAGGAGGCAGTGAGCTTCATCTTTACAAAACAATCACGTCCCTGGGGCTTGACACACACTTTAAAGCAAAAACAGAAACCCAATAGGAGTGATGTTGCAGTGCTCTGGAAGCAGGAGGCTGATAGTAAGTGACTATCCTGGCATAACATGAATAAGCTTGTGGCAAAGTTCCTATCACAGCCATGTCCATGCATATTACTCCTGATATACAGCAGGATGTATGCATTCCTCCAGTCTTAGTCACAGGAATTCCACCTTGTCGAGCTCATTGGCAGTTCCAGACCCCATAATCCTAGGTTAGGACAGTTTCCACCAGGGCTGCCTCCTAGGGAGGATATGCTGCAGTGAAAAGCAAAACCATGACTGTCATTACAAAAGACAAAAGTCTCTGGAATAGAAATTGGTGGGATAAACCTACATGATAAAACAGCAGAGAGGAAGTGGCTGCTGTCAGGGCTGCTTGCTTTGTGCACTGCGTTTTGCTTCAGATCTTCACTGCTTTGAGATGTTGGGCCCAATTCTCTCCCGGATTACCAAGTGCTCTAAGTGCTTTTCCTCTTGAGTGTATTCCCTGGAGTCACCTTTCCTTTCTGAGGTTAGCCTCACTACTTTGCAAGGTCAACTGTGTCTGGATTTTTTTTCAATGCAGTTTCAGGTGAAACTCAGGCCAGCAGTTAGTCCCCATCAACCCCCAAGTGACCAGGATGAAAACTTCTGTACAGTTAATGTCTCCCTCTTTTCTCTGTGAGAACAAATGTGCCTGGAACTATCTAGTCTAGGAATCAGAAGACAGAATCTACACCTCTCAGGAGAGAGGCAACAGACCCATCTTCCAGTAGGAATAGAGGCTAAAAGACCTGCACACCTCCAAGATGAAGAGCGGTCCATTCCTGGGAGGAATTCACATCCCTTGTTGCATGTGGATGTTGGATGAGCCAAGCATGTCCTCAGCTGCCCATAAGAATCTGCCTCTTTAGATTTGCCATCCTGTCCTTGGGTTACCATCAAAGTTTGTCATTTTAATTAACCCAGGCTGCTGAAGATCTTGCCCAAAAGACAGGGCAGGAAAGTAAGGCATGATTCAGTCTAACTTATGGTCCAAGCAAATTTTCCTCTACAGACGTTAGTGAGCATACTTGTGCTAGGGCCACATCATCATTTTCAATTTCCAGATTGTTTTACAGACATTTAACAAACCACGTAAGTAATTCATGGCACGTTTGGGACAAGTTAAAGATGAACTTATGTTTAAAAGATTCATACCTGCTTGAGATGCCTGGGGCTGGAACAGAATAAAATACAGTCTCCGGGTTTATTGTACACGGTGAATGATGAATGGCTGTTTTAATGCTAAGCGACTCATCGGGACAGAACGCAAAGTTGCAATGCTGGAGTGTTAGGTTAATGTGAGCAGAGGAGCTGCTACAATTTTGGGGAGTAGGAAAATGCTTAAATTGTAAGGCTGTTCCACCTGGGAAGGTGTGGAGAGCAATTAGCACCAGAAGGCAAAGGGAAGGTGCAGGTGCCTGCATTGCCCCAAGCAAATATACCCAAGAATTTTCTGATGGATGAATGCACCAGAGTCTGCCCGCTTCCTACATGCAAGAAATGCACAGCTAAAATAGCACAGAGCATCATTTGGAGCATCTTGCAGAGCCTCCTGCAGCCAGAGCAGGCTCCTCAGGGCAAGCTCCCATCACAGGCTATTGCTGAGATAATTATTATTTGTGACAAAGTGGAAAACTGTACTCTGTCCCTTCAGGGAGGAGAAATGAGCTGTAGTGGGGAAAGCAAACACGTGCTGCATATACAGGAGCATTTCGTGTCAGTGCAGTGCACGCACACTGCCTCTCCACATCATCCCACTGCACCAGAGGGACTGAAACCCCAAAGAATAACCAGGACAGCTCTTCTGCAGTAGGTCACTCTGACCAGAGCCTAGCAGTTGTCACCTCTGCAGATGTGTCACTTGCTATGCCATCCCCTAACTGGCATTGTGTCAGCATGTCATATAAGACCGGGACCCTTGGGAAATCCAAGCTGGCAAAAATGGGAATCTTCCAGGGGAGGTGTTAGCGTTTTCCATCCTGGTTTCAGCTGCCCTTCACCAAGCACAAAGCGCCCTGCTCCAGGATGAGGCCCCTCGTGCTCCAGGAGCAGCAGAAATACTATTAAAAACACAAAACACAGTGACACTTACTTTAATTCTGCAAACACTGGTAACAGCCCCGATACTACATTCCATCATAAAGCCATTAGATAACATATGCACATTTTGGAATTATCTCATTTTATATGTTCCTCATTAAACGTATTTCCCTCCGAGTGCTTTTTCCTCTTGAAGAACACAGACCACATTTATAACTAAATCTCATTTCGGCCATTTTCCCTGAGAATAAGCAAAACATGCTGTTACTCAGCATGCTTTCCCCACCAAGCACACTGGGTGAGGGAGCAGGATGCGGGCATGGGAGCCCATGGCCACACGCCTGCAGCTCCACATGATGAAGGTCTTCTCCATCCCCTCATCTGCACATTTTCTGCACATTTCCACCACCCAGGCTCCCCCTGTCTCTTGCAGGCAGTGCTGTCAGTGCACCCACAGAAATACAATCACGCGTTGCCTCTTCCAAGCACTTGTTCTCTGCTGGTTGTTTCCAGCATGCACAAAGCTCTCTTTCTTCACAAAAAATGAAAGGCATGTGAAAGAAAGAGCGTCGAGAGCCAGAGCAGTGGCCTCGCCTGTGTTAATGCTTGATTCCCAACTGTCTTTTTTTTTTTTTTTTTTTTTGCTGCAGTTGTTAAGGAACCCCATCATTTACATATGGGGAAACTGAGGCACAGAGGTTGGAAAGAAGGTCACTCAGATAGGACTTCATTGTGGTCTTCCACTCACACAAGCACGTGCTAGCAAAATCTCCAGCGTAGGTGCAGGTGATGTTAAATGTTTGCCCATTGCGAATATGCCAGCATTGCTAGCAGATAACGCAAGGCCTGATGAAGGTGGGCCCTGTTGCTGGATAAATGGGCCCCTTCCTAGGGAAATAACAACAGACCCTCTCAAACCTCAGAACACAAAAAGTACATTCAAGTGGGGTTTGCTTTTCCTGCCCCTGCTGATGTTTGGCCACCACAGATCCCCCACTGATTTCCCAAAACCTCCTCCACCCTGAGGTTTCATTGAAGGTTTGCATTAAATGTGCCCCCTCAGAGCTCTTTTGACATTTGCAAAGCCCAAGAAGAGCTTTATGCATTTGTGAAGGCCATGTAGCTGCCCGTGAGGAACCACAACAGCCCACAGGAGCCCTAATTAGCACCAATTACATCTCTGATTGAACTGCCCTGACTCCATGGGTTGCTTGGGGAGCTGCCACTTGGGTGTCCACAGTGCCTGGGACAAGGCTGGACCATGGGAGGCCACGAGCACCCCAGGGGAACATTTCACACCCTCCAGCTGCTCTTGCAGAACTTCCCAGGTCCTCCAGCCACCCAGGAGGAAATCATGGGGAGTTATCACCCGGCCAGCCCACGAGTGGTGCAGCTTGCCTCTGTGCGCTCAGGCAGGCCCAGGCTCCATAAAACTTCCCGCAGTATCACAGGGAAAGGTAAATAGCCCATCTGTGGAGCAGAATATCACAGGAAAAAGGTAAATAGCCCATCTGTGGAGCAGAACGGGAGAGATGTCCCCACACAGCCCAGCCTGCTCGACTGCCTGCGACAGCCTGATGGTGACAGAAGGGCAGAGCAGGAGCATCTCAGCCACTGCTCTGCAATGCACGGCTCTCGCTGGGCGCTCTCTTTCTGAAACATATGATGCACTAATGATGCCACCCAGGGATGACAAGCAGCTTAAGAGCTGGCTCTATCCTCTGGACACCTGGCACATTAAGCCATGCAGCAAGCAGCATGTGCTGGCTTGGGAAAAAGCCATTACCGCTTTGGACAGCCACCGGGCCCAAATGTTAATCCAGTGCCTTCACCTCCCCTATTGCTATTAATATCAGAAGAGAAAGGAAAAAAAAATCCAGGAGGAGGAATTGACTTGGCCATTGAAGCATGTTATTAGATTACTAATTCAAACCTCAGATGATGAGCTGAAATAGAATAGTGTAAAATAACAGTGAATTAAACCTGGGAACGCTGATGTGGTCTCAAATCATTACAGACTAACGATACTCATCCCGAAATCAGCCCATGCTTTCTTTTCTGAGACTTAAAGACCAAAACCTGTCATAATGTGTGGGAGAAGCCCAACACCCCAAACACAAACCTGGACATTGCTGCCGAGGAGCTGCTGCAGCAGGTCAGGTTTGGGTCTGGCACCCCATGCACTGCCAGGGCAGACGGACCTGGCTACATGAGAGTTTGTCCCCAGGAAAGCTCTCCTCACAACTGGAAGTGTGTTTTTCTTCCTCGTGCACGAAGGTTTAAGTGATTTCCATTGCCTGTATTTTTGCAACCTTAATTTAGCATCCAGTTAGGTGGTGTTGCAAAATGCTTCCAGAAGGGTTTGAAACCTAGACTGGAGTCAAAAGGAGCTGCCAGGAGACCCCTCCTGCGACACAGAGGAGGGTCACAAGCTTAGGTTATCTTATACATGGGCATTTAATGTTCCTCTGGGAGGGCAGATAAATCCTTTATTTCCAACAGTGACCGACACCTCAACATTGTGTTGCTTTATCTGCAGAGAGAATTGGCTCCTGCAGAATTTCAGGGCTGCTGAAAAGACTGAAAACCACCCTTACACCATCATCTGCATGCACCAGAGCCACAGAACCCTGGGACATCTTTGTTCCATAAACATACAGTTGTCCCTCCTCACACTCAGCAAACCTTCAGGGTCTGTTTATGTAGTCACCCAGAGATGTCACACATCAAAGTGATAAAGAACAAAGGTTGCATAAAAAACACAGGCAGCTTTTGGACTGAGAGTGCAATTGCAAGAACCCCCGGCTTTTATATTCAGGTCCTACCTGCTCTCCACACTGAGAGGACAAAGCTGCCCTCAGTGGATGCTTAGGTCAGCCACAAAGCAAATCCTCTTCTGTCACAAGGCCACCGAGCCATCCACAGAAGTGTCAACACCTGGTCTCAAACCCTACCCAGGACCAAGCACCGGAGGAGCAAGTGCTGCAATTGCCAGCACACAGACAAACTGTGAGCTATTAGGAGTCTAAAATAAAATTCTACCACATACAGTGTAAAAATAAATAAAACAAAGCCGTTTTCTAATTAAATAGATGATGAAGGGGAAAGCTAACAAGCGGTGCAGCTGGGAACCCTTTGAAATAATTAGATCTACCTACTTGGCTCTAAAGTTTTTTTTTACTATCAGGAACATCAAGAAGGGTGTCAGCAAGAGACCTTCTCATTTCTTAGGGGAACGGCACTGAAGGATTTAAAATCTATTGAGAGAAGCCTGGGATTCTTTAAGTTCACTGAAGCCAAAGTAATTCACTCTGAATGCAGGCCCTGAAGGTGACTGTGGAGCTTAGAATAAGGATGTCAACACCGTGCTTTCATCGTTTGCTAGCAGAGCTGGTGCTGCACATGGAGCTTGCCTTGACCATTTAATTAATAAAGGGACCCACGCAGCTGGAATTAACGTGAACTTTCAAAGCATCAAAAAGTCCAGCAAAGGATCAAGCTGATATTTTCATTTATATGTATTAGCTTATTCTGGGCCATTGTTGTACACCTCATTCACATGATACAGCAGCCTCTTACTCATACACACCCCCTTACATATTTCCTTTCATTTTATCTCCACAGTGCTTCTGTGTGATGGGGGCTATCACCAATTAACACTGACAATGGGAGCTGGAAGGGAATTTTAGCAAGCACAGTAGGGTTTTTTTCTCCCCAAAATCTTTGAGGAAAGGGATTATTTCCCCCCTACCCCCTCAAAAAAAAAAAAAAAAGGAAAAAAAAAGAGGAGCTCTGTGCCAATGTTTCTCTCTGATCTTTCTTTCTCTTCTTTGTTTTCCTCTGTATCTTTTCCTTCCTTCTTTCATTTAACACCAAACAATAGCAAGGAGGATCCTTCAAGAATATTTTCATTGTAGTGTGTTGAACAGAGCTGGCTTCAACGCTGCCAAGTCAAAACATTCGCTTCACTCCTCAGCACTCCACGGGGTCCTATAAATTAGCCCGTGAGAATCCAGCAGTTATTGCTACCTCCAGTCCTTGTAAGCACTGCCTTTCCTCTTCTTCCCATGCCAAGGGACAAAGGTCTTAATTAATATGATAACAAAACAGTATCTGATAGCATTTGTCTATTTATAAACACTACAGTTGCTGTTTCACTCCTATAATTCTCAACCAAGATGGGGCTTCTGGTTAAAGCAGTCTGCAAACATGAGTGATAAGGATTTCGAATTGACGCAGATGGTCTAATCAAACATAAGACCTTGGGCTCAGAGCACACATCGGTGGATGACATTTTCTACCTTCTATGTTCAAGAGAACAGAACAGATAATCAAATTGTCTCTTCTAGCCTTGAATCCTACTGATCCTCGGTACTATGAGTTCATCCACTATTCTGGTTTTCATGTTTAAGCTCTGTAGATAATCATCACTGAAGCCACAGTGGATCACTATTCCAGATGCTGAGGACGCATGCACTTTAATGATCCATGCATCTTTTAGTTAGGTGGCAAAACAAGTAAAAATTGCTTCATGTGAAGTCCCTTGTTCTAGGGAATGTTCAGTCTTTAAAATTCATCTCTTCTCTTATTCTCAATTAAGCACCCACTGAGGCCATTGCAAAGATTGCTTGTGATGGCCTCAGTGGGTATTTAATACAGCTTTAAAGAGCAAGAAACTGGTTCCCAACCAGTATCTTATCAAGTAGCTGCTCCTTGGATGAGAAATAAAACTGAGACTGTAAGCAATTATGAGTGCAGCAGAACACAGACATTTTCTCAAGATCATAGAATCATAGAATTGTTTTGGTTGGAAAGGACCTTAAAGATATAATCACAGAATCATTAAGGTTGGAAAAGACCTCTAAGATCATCTGGTCCAACCTTAACCTTCCAGTGCCACCCCCTGCCATGGGCAGGGAACCCTCCCACCAGCCCAGGCTGCCCCCAGCCCCACCCAGCCTGGCCTTGGGCACTGCCAGGAATGGGGCAGCCACAGCGCCTCTGGGCAGCCTGGGACAGGGCCTCACTTCTCTCACTGGGAAGAATGTCTGCCCTATATCTACTCTAAACCTACTCTCTTTCAGTTTATGCCATTACTCTTTGTCCTATCACTGCACCCCTGACCAAGAGTCCCTCCCCAGCTCTCCTGCAGCCTTCCTTAGGCCCTAATACATACAGGTGTCATAGTACATGGGTTTACCAGAGCTGCCATGTTCCACCACAGAGGAATAAAATCATAGTTAACCATCCTTGTTCAATAACCTCATTTTGGGAGTCATCCTAAACATTAGGGCTACAAGGTAGTGAAAGAAGAAACCATTTATTGGACAAGACATTGACACTAAGAACTCTAACATTAGTTCTGAGAGATTTAGGAAAAATCTGATGTCTTCAGTATGTGAGTGTGGTAACTTCTGTCTGTGAGTGGCCAAGGGAGGAATTAAGCATCACTAAAATTTCAGGAATCAAGAAAATCACAAATCAGCTCTGATTTGCTGTGAGCTCTCATCTGCCTCTAAAGAGGGATACAGGCCCTGAAGCATTGATACTCCCAAATCCAACTTCTACTGAAGCAATTCAGATCCAAATGAGGTGCCCAAGGCTTTGAAGACCTGGAAAACAGGAAGGGAAAGACAAGAAATTCAAATCAGGATCCAGAACAACCAGCCTGTGGATGACCCAGAGACATCAGAGCTCAGAGGCATCAGAGCTCTTACCTTGGAATGGTTCATACTGTGCTGCAGAAAGATGCCTCTCCTGATGCTATGCCCACAAATTCTCCTCCTTGGCAGGAGGGAGAAGAAGAGGCCCATTTACCAGAGTAAGTCCTGATGCTGCTGCTTATAGAGATGTGAACACATTTTCTTGTCTCTCCAGAGACTGTCTTAAGAAGAAAACCACAGGCTCTTTGGGAAGTCTCCATCTCGTCTACTCAACCTCTTCTACCTTACAGAAAGCAGTGAGATTGACTTGCCGGTTAGCACATTCCTCTGCAGAGGAGGTGGAGGGAGTCTCTGTTTTTAGGGCTGTCTGCACTTGATATTAAAAATATTCAGAAGAAAATGCATGATTCATTCCTGGAGTGAGGACTGGACATCCACAGGAAGTGTGGTGCTGGAGGTGCCCTACTTTTAAGCAATTACTGGTGATGAGAAGCCTGGGGAAGGAAGTAGGAGTCCTAGGTTTAATGACTTTCTCTGCCTCAAGGAGCTCAGATCCAAGTCTCCCACTGCCCAGGAGATACCATGCCTGCGTGGTCTATTGAGGACTTAAGGGGACAATACTCTGAGAGCAGCTGGGGTAACTGACAGAAATATAAACTGAAATTCTTTGATGCAGACTGGAGAAGTCAAAGAGCAAAAACTGCATAAGAGTAGATTTAATGTGTTTAACCTCCTGACTTAAATTGATAAGGATGCATTATATGCTCCAAAAATATGCCTATTTAATGAAGGAATTGTTCTCCGGGCACCAGTTTGAGACAGCGCCCAACAAAGTCGAGACTGAAGTACTTCATTGATGCCATGTGTCTCTTTGAAGATCCTTTTTGCACAGGCTGTTGTCAGGCCAGAGCCACCACTGGACTGGAGCCTAATTTAGGTCTTTAGTCTCTCATTCTTCCCCAGGCAGTCAGAGGAGAATATGGAGGTAGGCTGATTCTCCTTCTGTGGGGGTTTATTCACCCCAGGAAATACTTCAGGTGAGAAACTGAGGTGGACATGAAGTTTAGCACAACAGGACTAGGAAGAAGGTGGGGAGGGTTGCAAATCGCAGGGCTGCAACTGAACCTCCCAAATCCAGCTGGATTGGAGCAGGCCTCCAATATCTGGCTAGCACAATGCAGCTCCCCTTTGCCTTGACCATTAAATACCTTGCAATGTTCAGACTCCTCCCAAAGAAGTCTTCCTGAAGTGGAAACTCAAGGAAGTTTCTGGATAAAACAGTATTCAATTGATTTCCACTACAGTGTCTTTTACTAGAATCCCAATGTCTCTCTGAGAGTCTCAGTTAAATATTTTGGTAGCTCCACTAGCTGCTCCTCAGTACAGCCTGACAAACATTTCACACTGGTTGCACGCCTTTTGGTTGGAAGAAATCCCAGCTTTGTTGACACTGACTTCAGTCAACTTCAGAGGGCCTCTTAACTCTGCTTTTGGGCTTGTCAACACACATTGGACTGAGACACACTGTCAGCAGGCAGCTCCTTCTAGAAAACATCATTCGAATCCAAATTGTCTCCCAGGCATTTTGTTTTAACTTCGTATTGTGCAAGTAGCACGCTTGTCAGAATGGAAAATATGGGTTACTCCTTCATTGTTCGTATTTAAAGATCATCCCTCCGATCCTGCCCCCCAACCCCAAAAGTATCACTTCCTGATCATTCAAATGTCTTCCATATGGCAATGTACAACGAAACCTAACATGGTGCTGCTGAATAATAACCATATGCAAAGACAGATGACCACAGTAGCACTTTGAGATTATTTATACTTAGAAAAATAACTTCATAAGGGGTGATTTTTAACTTCTTTTACCTGAACGATCAAATGCCATTATTGCTCTTTTGCACATGAAAATCTCACACTCCCCTCTTTTGCTTGTGGTCTCCAATAACAAGACAACACCTCTACTTTAACATGGATATTGATATATTTAGTCCTGTTTAATCAATGCACTCCTGGAGTTCTCAGTCTAGATCTCTTTAAAAATACACCACCACTTGCAAAACAGCAAAACCCCACAGGAAGCCTCCCCAGCACTTCCTTCAGATATGTTCCACTTTATTCAAAGGAGAAAGTAGGGAAGTAGCATCAAAGGGAGAGCTTTGCTCATCACTCCATAAGACCAAACACTAGTTTTACTACAAGTCCTGCTTTATCAGAAGACATTTATAGTGACCAAACTGAAAATGCAGTAGTTCTATAGAAATTATAATCATTCACCTGAATTAAAGAAGAGCCTATAAGAAGAAAAGCCTATAAGAAGAGTCAAGATTAAAGCCCCATGATACTAGGCTTTGTACTGAGAGTAGAGAACTTTCAGGTTTTTGAAGAAGTTCTGCTCCAAACAGCACAAGCACACCACAGGTGAGGAGAGAAAACAGTCAGAAAAGAAAACGTTTCATCCAAGAGCTTAGAGAAGGCAAGAATAAAACCTTGCTTTTCCTGCCACAGCACTTGGTGCATTGTATTGGGTTCACGTGGCAAGGGTTTGGCAGCAGGGGGCTGCAGGGGTGGCCTCTGTGGGAAGAGTCCAGTAGCTGCCCCATGGCAGATCAGAGCCAGTGGATGAAATAAGGTGGATGTGGCCTGGAGAAGGCTGTGGCCCATGGAGAGCCCCTGCATGAGCAGGCCCCGAGCCGGAGCTGCAGCCCGTGGAGAGGAGCCCACGCAGGAGCAGGGGGTCTGGGGGGAGCTGCCGCCCGTGGGGGATCCGTGCTGGAGCAGTTTGCTCCTGGGGGATGGACCCCATGGTACAGAGCCATGTGGGAGCAGTTCTTGAAGAGCTAATTTAGCTAATTCTTCCTCTATTTTTCATTAACAGAATCCAAGTGCAATTGGGCTGGGGAATGGCATGTTGGTAGAGAAAACCCACCAAGCTCCAGCACAGGAAAGGTCCATCTCATCACTAAAAGTAGATGTGAAGGAAGAGGAAAAAGATTGTACAAACGTGCAGTAACCTGGTTGATCCATCCAGCTTCTGTCAGCCAGCAGCTCAGTTTTTTTTTCTGAGCTGAAGTTTGGGTGCAAGCCATCATTAATAGCCTCCAGTAATGCTATTAATTCTGCTATTAAAGCTATTAATGCATCATAAGTCTGTTTAGTCCTTTTTCAGTACACTTAAAAATTTGGTCTCCACAGCATCCATTGGCAATGAGTTCCACAGCTTTATTATGTGGAAAACACCACCTTTTGTTTGTTTCAGGTATGTCACCTGGTAATTTCATTGGGTCAAGGTGGATCTTGCATTTTGAGGCAAGGTGGATAATTATTCCCTCTTTTCTTCCTCCTTTCCACCCCTGATTTTGGTGCCCTCGAATTTGTTCCCTCAATGTTATCTGCTTTCCAAATTAAAAAGACCTGACCTGTCCAGTCCCACCAGCGCTTCCTTCTGATGGAGTACAGGGCACGAACGCAATTTGTCTCCCTCAGTGAGTCAAATCCACTTCAGCAGTAGCTTCAGCTTCAGCCTTTAGCTCTGTGCCCACCCAGAGAAGATGGAGGTCATGGAGATAAATGTCAACCAGGCTAGGGAAGCAGGAAAAAAAGAGAATACAGTACTCTGAATATTGTGGCTGTTTCAGATGCAAAATCCCTCCAAGTTATTAAATGAAAAGAAAAAAGGGAAAAAAAAAATTGTGATTAAAAATGTAAACGTTACTTGCTTTTATTGTAGGAAAGAAAAGCTTCAAGTTTTTGTCCATCATAAAATAAACAGAAAATGGGATGGCTGCTTGCAAAGCATTTTGAAATTTCCTAATTATTAAATAAGGTCTGGAATAAGCTACTGTGGATTTTTCCCATGCTTCAATTTCCTTTATGTCATCTTCATTTTTGTCTCCCTTTTTCCCAGCTATTTCAAAAATATCTGAAGATCAAGTGGCTAAAATTGAAAATGAAAAGGAAGGGATGAAAGAGAGAAAAAGCAAAAGGAGAAAGAGGGAAAAAAAAAGGAAAAAAAAAAAACTTGAAAAGGATTTCTCCGGAATGCAGAAGAAAACTGGTATTTTCAGTGTTTTTTGGGAGGGTCCCCACCAGGTTGTCACTGCAGCTCCCATGGCTGTGCTTAGGAAGCATTCTCCTTTTTCCCTTTGTTTGCAGCCCCTCAGACTCAAAGTGCCATATGGAAATTACTCACATTGCTCTGACTGCAGATTTGGGCCACAACCACTCCTCTCTAAACCTCATAGGAGGCCAGGAAAAAACTTCTTTCTGTGAGTGCCAGCAACGGTCTATACCTACAAAGCAAACACCAGATGCTAGAACGATGGGCAAATGTCCAAATAGATAGGACAACCCTAATTAAAAGAAGTTTTCTCATGAAAAGCTGGCGATTATTAAATAAGAAATGCTTAGCTGGGCAAAACAAACCACACTGCTATGCTGAGTGTACTGTAATACACCATTAGGACATGCAAAGGTATGGTTAAGTTTCCTGATAAGACAATGACAAAGGCACAGCATAAATTGTGATTAACTTACTGCACATTGTCAGAGCAGATCAGTCACTTCAGAAAGTTCTGATTTCTGCTTCTTTCCCTGGGTCTGGAAATGCACAATGTCAGAAGTTGTCCCTATCCCAAACAGCCCTCAAATTTCCAGTTTGTTTCAGCAGGACTGAGGGACCCTGGATCCAGGCTGTCTAAAGACAAGCTCTTCATGTTTCTCCACACTCCATGGACCTCTCTGCCATGCAAGGAAAAACACAATTTTAAATGGGCAATTTGTTACTTCCTCACAGAAGACAGCTCCCTCAGCTCTCAGAGATCTTTACTGAAGCGGATTTTTTCCTCCAGTGGACTACATTATCTTTTTTTCTATGATTTTTCTCACCATTTTGCTCGGCTAATGGACATGGGTTTTCACCACAATTATTCAGTATTCAGAGTGTACCAATGAGTGCTGTTCGTCTAAGGGCATTTCCTTCCTGATTTGGAGACAGGCATGGCCTGACATAGTCAATATAGGTCTGGGGACAGAAACCAAGGTGCAAGAAAATTGGGTGCAAAGGAAAATTTCTGAGCTATGGGGAACCTGGGAGTACTGTTGCAAAAAATCTCCATCAGCATCTTCAGAGCCTGGACACACGGCAACAGTGAGCGGCCTACATGTGCCCAAGTCAGCCCCTGATCAGAAGAGTCCAGTTTAAATGTTAGAACTGTGCAATTATTGGGAGTGTTTTTAAGGAGTGTTTTTTCCCAAGGTAAGAAATAAAGCCATTGAAATGATAAGGAAGGTTTTTTCAAGCTTCAGGCTTGGATAACACTGAGACATAGGATGATTAAACAAGTTACCCTTTAGTGTGATTCAGTGATCAGAGGACAGGACTGGAAGTCAAGGCTTCCCATTTATTCTTCTATTTACCTTTAAACAAATCCCTGATGGGATCCCTACTCTTCGCAGACATCACATACCCATGGCTCCTCCTGACTTCAATTCAAAGTGCCTGTGTTCAGCATCTCCACCGCATGGACCTTTACTCTCTCTGGGCATTAAATTAGCCAGTGCCAAAATAGGGTTAATGCTACTGACCTTCTGCGATAGATTTTGCACCTATGTTTGAAGAGCAATTTGAGGTCCTCAAATGGGCTGCTCCAGATGTGCAAAAATCTTGCAGTGATCCTCCTAAACTAACCTTGTGATAGCTATTATGCAGAGAGCGCTACCAGACCCAGAGCTGAAAGAGCAAATGTGTGCACAGCCATGGTGTCGGACAGGCTGGCAGGTGATTTTGCAACACAATCCAAACTTTTTTCTTGCATAGGTTTATCCCCAAATCAACAGAGGAACCCTTTCAAAATTACACTGGCAGAAGCACACACCTTTGCTCTGTATCTGTGCACTTACAGTACAGGCAGAGCCTGCGCTGTCTTAAGCAGGTGACAGAACCCAGGTGAGGAGCACAGATTTGATATGGGCCACAAAATATTTGGGCCACAAAATATCATCTTTAGTGTACTATAAAACCAACAGCAAAAAATAAATAAAATAATTTTAAAAAATCCTGGTTTATTCTGCGGGGCACAAAATGTGGGAAAAAGAAACAAATTAATTAATAAATAAAATCAGAAAGTCAAATGCAAGGACACAGGGCACAGAAATGATGCAGGGGACGGAGCTAGGAGTTGTGAGAGCCTTCTAGGGAAAAAGGATGCAGAAAGAGAAAGGAGGGGGGACAGACAACAAGAAGTTTTAGATGATTGCTTTTCATTGGCCTAACTAGCAATAAAAACAAATTGGGCAAGCTCCTGAGAATAGCTCTTGGATAATCAATCACGGATAACCGAATTAGGCAGAAGCAGTAAGCAAGTGGCGGGATGTTAATTCAAGCTACATTTTTAACAGCCCTGGGTGAATAATTCCCAGCAAAGTATTTCCTAGCTGAAGTTTACGCAGCTCTTTTTTTTTCAGTCTTTCTTTGCCACCTGGTCAAATGCAGAATACAGTCATCTACAAAATTATTAATTACTTGGTATTCTGCACTGGATACTTTCTATCACATATTCACAGAATCGCAGCCCGGTGAGGCTGGCAGCACCTTGGGGTCCCTCGGGCCCAGCCCCTGCCCCAGCAGGGCCACCCCGAGCAGGGTGCCCAGGCCCATGGCGAGGCGGCTTTTGGAGCTCTCCAAGGAGGAGACCCCACAGCCTCTGGGCAGCCTGGGCCAGGGTTCCACAACCTGCCCAGCACTGCCTGGGGGTCAGGGGAACCTCCTGGGCTCCAGGCTGGGCCCACTGCCTCCTGTCCTGGCACTGAGCACCACTGAAAGGAGCCTGGCTCTGGCCTTGTTACACCCCCACTTCAGGTGTTTACGGATGTCGATAAGGCCTCCCCGAGCCTCCTCCTTTCCAGGCTGAACGTGCCAGCTCTCAGCCTCTCCTCATAGCAGAGGTGCTCCAGGCCTTTCAGCCCCTTGGAGGCCCTGCGCTGGGCTCTCTCCAGCACGTCCATGCCTCTTTTGCCCTGGGAGGCCCAGAACTGAATGCCATATTACAGCCTTGTCAATGCTGAGCAGAGAGGAAGGATCACCTCTTTTAACTTGCTGGTGATACTTCACCTAGTGCAGCCAGGCATACTGTTAACCTCTTAGGAGCAAGGGCACACGATCAAGCTGATATTTGACATGGTGTCTACCAGGACTCCTAGGTCCTTTTCTGCCCAGCTGCTTTCCAGCAGGGTGGCCCCCAGCATGTCCTGGTGCCTGGGGTTGTTCCTCCCCAGGACTTTGCACATCTCCTTGTTGAACTTCATTTGTCAGACTACCTGTCCAGCCTGTGAAAGTGTCTCTGAATGGCTGCATGGCCCTCTGGTGAGCCAGCCACTACCCTCAGTTTTGTGTCATCTGCTGCCTCTTCCAGATCATTAATATAGATGTTAAACAGGACTGGACCCGGTATTAACCCTGAGGTATTCTGCTCATTACTGGCCTCCAACTAGACTTTGCACCACTAACCATTCAGGATCAGTAATATCTCAGCAAAGCTGTGTTTAGAATTGAGCCCCAAAAAGCCAGAAAGCCCACCACCACTAAGGAAGGGGAAGGCAATATGGGGTGGCAGCCATTTCAAGAGAAGGTGCCCCTCCACAAGCACCCCCATTCCCTGTTTTGCACAGTTGCTGTGGGGCTGGCACTCACCTGTTGCAGCAAGCAGGGGTCACAGTGACTGGAGGAGAGTGGGAAGTCAGTGGGAAGGGCAATGCAAGCAGAGCAGCTCCATGTCAGTATTGCTAAGCTTACATATCCAGATCCTAAAATACATTAATCCCTGCTTGCATGCCATTCAAATAATCCTTGGTGTAAATAATCTGATAGCAGACTTCTCCATTCACTGCCATGTGGGATTGACCATACTGACCAAAAACCCTCTCCCATACAGATCCACTCCAAGTCTCACTTTGTGCATATATAGTACTTACTCAATGGGGTTCTCCTCCTGGCAAGCTTCGAGCAATGCTCCTATACTAGTACAGCACATAAAAGCGGCTGTACACATTAATATTTCTCCTCCCCGTTGGAGAAAGTCTGATCTTAAAATTAGGTTTCTGCAGGGAATAAAAATAGTCACTCTGAATATTCAGTGTTTCTTTATATCTCACTGCTTCCACTAGCATTCCTGTCATTTAATTTGTTTGATAGACTATCCAGAGGAAACCAATATGTGGCACAAAGACAGGGAGAGCTAAAAGATGCTGAAATCTAAGCACATATTCAGTGTCATTATCCACATTATTTGCCTGGCTCTACTATTTAAAGCTCAAGTCAAAGGGGAAGTTTTGTTTTTAAAAACAAAGACTTGCACGCATATGAACTGCATCTCCTTTCCTCAGAAGCTCTGCTTGGATCAGACAGGTTCAGCAATCTGCATAGAAATAGAGAGCAGCAATATTGCACTTGCAGTGAAGCAGATTTAGCCCTGATGCAAACACAGCAAGCACAATTCCCTGGCTTCAATAGGAGTTCTACCTGTTTATTCCAGACTGGTAGCTGCTTCTAAGCTTACTAGCCTGTTAGTGTTATCAAAATCTTAAATTAAAAGAAAAAAAAAAAAAAGGGAAGGAAAGAAAAAAATGCTTTTGGAAATGCTCACTTGCAATTGAATGTCCAGTTTCAGAGACTTTAAGCAGGCAACATATTCAAATATTGGATCGCTGCCATGGTCTGAAATAGGACAGGGAAAAATCAAGTTATGACTCAAGTCAAAAGTAAAAACTTAAGTGCAAATACTAAGAAAGAAAAATGATGCAGCATTTGTACATAATAGAGAGCATTTCCATTAAATTTCCTACTTTGAGTAATGCAGTAATTTCTGCAGGTTATTGGCAACATTAAAAGACATAAGATTAACATTGCATGCCCTTTCTTCAGAGAGAATAAACAAACAGAGTATCTGAGCTTCAAGTATCTGTTCTTCCTGATTGGCTTGTTATAAAAATTCCCTTGTAAGACTGAAATAGTCAAATCAAAGTAATTTTGCTGTGAAGAATGTGTGTGCTAACAAAAAAATAGGTTCCCTGTATGGTGTGTACGTAAATACCAGACCTTTAGCCTAACCTTCTGGTCTCAACTTTTGTATACATACTGTGGTTGCTCAGAATGGGCACCCTGATGTGAATATTAACTGGAGTGGCTGAAGCAGGCCTGGGGCTGATAATTATAATTTGGTCCCCTGGATGGTTGAGAAGCCCAACACAGGACTGTGCAGTGCAACTTTAACAGCACTTGCCGATGCCTAACTAGAGAATCTGTTTCAAAGGGGCTCCATGAATTGTAGGGTACAGTCAATTAACTTGAATATTAATTATCTATAATGAATGTACCCTTCTTCAGGGCTTGAAAAGAAGCAAATTACTTGGAGAGGGACTAATTAAGATGATGTAATCTTGACCATGAAGAATAATTTCTTCCTAGTGACAGAAATGATCTAATTGAAGTATCTCATTAATTAATGTCTCATGAAATTGACTGATAAAATGCCTCTATGAATGCCTCCTGAACTCTGGGCCAGCAGAGCATTGTAGCGCATACACTCCCGCTTCAGACCCTATTGCTGACAATATAATTAAGCCTTGCAAGCACGCTGTGCTCAGAAGGATTTATAACTCTGCAGTGTGGATAATCTACAAATGCAAAGTTAAGACAATGCAGCTTGCCACTGCAAGAATCCTGAAGTCAATGAGCGAAACCATAAATCAGGTATAATCCAATGGATGACAAGCGAATTCCCCCTCCCACCAGCTTTGTCAGCCTGCACCGAGACCAATCCCACAAAGCACCGATAACCCTATACCAGGTGCTGGCAGCTCCAAATGGCTTCTTAACGGCACCACGTCCATGGGCTCTTTGTATTGTTTCCGAGATAAATAGAGTCAGATTCCAGGGGGCCAATTTTCCCTTTTCCACTAGATTAGTGCATGCCTAGGGATTTTAGTTAATGATGCTATAAGCCCCTGGAGAGTGAGGGGGAGCAGAAAGACCCTTCCCCCTGCTACACAGAAGGTCTTGCCTGGGAGATCGTTGTTTGCAACAAGCAAGTCTTTATGAAGAAGATTTCAGTGGAAAGTCCAAGACTTTTGACCTGGCTCAGTGTCTTTTTGGAAATGAAACCTGTCCTTGAAGAATGAGATTCCTGTTATTCAGGATCACAGGAGATGTTTGCATGGTTTATCCATGCAGGTGGGAGATGTTCATCACTGGGACCACCCTGTGGATGGCCGTGGCCTTATCTCTGCCTCTTGGTGGGAGAAGGATCCCATGGTCCCCACTATGGCTGGTCCCACCCCGGTGACCTGCACCCACACCCCTTTGCTTGCAAGCGTCATCAGAAAAGATGGATTAGAGCCTTCAGTAACAGGGACAGGGAGAGATCCCTGCCATACTGTTAGCTTCCAGGTGTGCAGAGTGCTGAGATACCTGTGACGAGTGCCGTATAAAAGCTCAGGAAAGGCAGGCAAGCTTTAAAGATGATCAGCACCTCTCCAGTGTGCCTGGACTTTGAACTTAACTTGCCTCACATTAACTTACCGTAAAGTGGAAATAATAACCAGAGCTCCAAGACAGCTTTTTTGACAACCGGTAAATATGCTAAAAATTCATTTTCATCAGTCTGGAATTATGTGCAAATTTGGGCTTCTTATTCAGGCAGAGTAAATCGGACCTGTAGTCTCTGCAGCTCAGGCAGGCATCTCTCAGCTTATCTTGTTGGAGTCGGTCTGCTTTGAGGAGGTGACCCTCCTTGTAGGCATTCAGGACACGCACATCAGGAGGTGGTACACCCAAACCTACTCTCTCTTTTGGTAAACCAAAAGCTACTCAAGGCCTATAAGCCTTTAATTGCATAAAGTGAAATGGAGCCAAAGAGAAATACCGAGTGCTTCTCACCCAAGACAAGCATTTCTCCTGGTGGCTAAAGTTTTCTCCTGGCAGGTGCAGGAGTGGATGCAGGTTTTCTCAGGCTGAAGCAGGAGCTAAATAAATTTGGGTCTCTAACATCCTCTGTAAGTCTTCTGAAATGCCCACTATTTGGGAAATCTGCTGTTTTTTCCAGAAAAATAACTAAACAAAATACATTCCTCCAGGTTGAAGGGAACATGCTGAGGCATATAAAATGCTATTTAGGGTTCTTTATTTTGGCCAGATAACCTGGATAAAAACATGATTTGGTTTAATCCAAATGGTATATATTTTATTTTGACCACAAAGGTGGGGAAAAAAAAATAAAAAACATTATTTGAAAGCTTTGTTAGTAGTATTTTTCCTATTTTATCTATTCTTCACTGCTGAGAGTCTTGAGCAAGGACCTCTAAAACTGACGGAGGTTCCTGGGCTCCAGTGAAATATGATAAGCAGTAATAAATGGTCTGTGGATGGTATAAAGGGAAATTTGAATCTCTGAGCTAACAATGATCAATTTACTACAAGCCTGCGGGAGCTAAAAATCATATAAGGAAAATGTAGAAACACAGCAGCCAGGCAGGCAAACAAGATGAAACTAGGCCAGTTTCAGGACACTATATTGTTATTTGTTTATGTCTTTCCTGTTAAAGTGAATTAAATGCCCACAGCTGATAAAAGGTTCATCTACCAGTGCCGGAGCTCCTGAGTATCTCATATTATTCCAGCACTAATTACATTTCATAAAGCTACCAAATATACCATAACTAACATTTATTGGCCAATGAAACGTTGCTGTAAGTTAATAATTACAGATATATGTAGACAATAAAAAGTGGAACATCAGCCTGGATGCAGGACGAGAGATTAAATGCTTTTGCTCTTACTGAGTATTACTGAGGGGCTAAATTTAAGACCAAAGGCCATATTGGCCCAGGAAAGCATGCAAGGACAGAGGAGAAAAAAGAAATGTGAATCTGGGGAGTTATCCAGAAGAGGGATATTTTACTGCACCCATCTGGAGTATACCTAGTGCTCCAAGACCACATATCCTCCTGTCTCTGAAAGAAGAGCTCAAATGGAGGTCCTGGGACTTCTCCCTCCAGCTTCTTACACCCAGGAAGAAATTCCCATAACCCTAGTGATAGGGGGATTTCCTATTTTACTGCCACCACATATCCCAGACCGCTTTCAGCATGCTCAGGTTTATACTATGCACAGAACAAACACCTCTTCCCTGCATCTCATCATATCTCTGCCACCTCTGCTGGTTACCTGGGGGTGACTTCGTGTTTTGGGGCAGGTTAGGAGTGGAAAGGAGACTGACCAAAGCAGAGCTGCAATTCTTCCTGTGAACACACAGCAAACATCAGGCCTGCTACAAATTTTGTCATGCACCAAACCAGCCTTCAGCAGTCCCTGTAGAAATAGAAAGCAGGAGGTCACCTCCTCTCTGGTATTTCACCAAGGTAAGGATAAATCTACTTCTCAAACCACATCCAAACAAAATACCAGGAGTCGATGGCTGAATATTGTTATTAGTTTTCTTTACCCAGATAAATTGGGAAAAGGTTGGTTAAACCAAAAGGGAAGCAGAGAGAGGAATCAGCCTCCTTCTAAATCTTTTTGTCACTTGGCTGCCAGGTCACATCTTCACTCCCATTGATTCCTGTGTAGTCAGTAACCAGATCCTGTGGATTTTTTTTCGCCCTGTAGTGCTTAGAGCCTTATTTGAGCTGGCCTGCTTGGGTACAGATTCTCCCTCTAAGACTCTTACTTCCTTATGTAATGAGATTAAAGCAGACTTAAAAGAGCAGTAAGGAGATGAGGAAGGTCAAAAATGCCATTAACTATAAATAAATGCTCTGTCACACGGAAAGCACAGCACCATCATGGTTCAGACAAACCTTCCTCTGCCTGAAAGGGTAGCGTTGAGCAGGCTGTCAGTCCTTGCAGACATGTCCCCGTGGGTGTGAAGGGAGGCTGGGAGAAGAGGGAGTGATCTGTGGGGTGCTGATAGCGTGGGATGATGTGTTTCTGCTCTAGCAACATCTTGCAAATAGAGACAGGATATCTGAGTAGGAGGCCACGCTTGATTATCGTTGTGACCCCTATGGTCTTTAAGGTTTTGAATAGATACACACTCCTGTCACTTACTATCGCTAGAGCGCTGATGAATCCCAGTGAAAGGTTACATGAATGGTCTATGCCAGGAAAGCATGAACTGGTGCAGACCACCATGACAATGCAGCCCCAAAACTTAAGGGAATTTTCAGGTTTAAAAGATAAAACTCATGCCACAGATTCTGAGCTTAGTGGCACTCTTGAAGTGATTTATATTCTTCTTGCTTATCACATAGATAGATTCACACCTGCTCTGTGGGGCAGCTCTGTTATGCGCACACAGCCCATGTCCCTTCACCAAAAAGAAAAGGGGACACAGGGATGCCTGAGGGTTCACCCCCATGCACCATGAAGAGGGTCCCATTCCTTTTTCATATCCTACCCCACTACTGCTAGGCCAGGTAAAGTCCCTTCAGAGGTCTTCAACCCAAGGAAAAGGGACTCCTGAATTCCTGAAGTGACAGGATTTCCCCTCTTAGAGACTGTTCCACAACTTGTGAAATGTGACAGTGCAAAGCGTGACCTAATATTCAAACTAAACTCCCCACCCCCTCAATTTTATCCCATTACTCCTAATTAATCCCCTTTGCAGCAACTGCTCATCTTCCCTGCCACGTATAATTGCTGATTGTTGCCACAGGGCTAATTCCTCTCCACATAGGGTTGGTATAAATCTATTCTATAGGGCAGTCAGAACGTTTGGGAGGTTAAGTTTTGTCTTATTTCAATTCCACAGGGAAAACATTGCAAAACTATCTAGAAGTTGTCCTATTAGCAGCGAGAGAGCAAAGATGCCCTGGGCCAGGCACTGGCGTCGTGGTGTAAGAGATGGGAACTCCGTCTACTTGTAACCATGGCATTGCTTCAGTATATCGGCATTCACTCCTTTCAGACCTGCCACAGCACGTTGACCTCTACTATTTGCAGGTCGTTTCAGTACCATAAATGATGAAACAAGATGTCAGGCATTGGGGAATAGCCTCCTGTGGATGTAAGCACATAGCTCCCATTAATGTGAATGGGAGTTACGCACATGCATCGAGCTGAGGATGTGCTCTCCGGTCTGCAGAACACACTTGGCAAGTCTGAGTAATCTGTGGTTGATTTTAGTTTTCTCCCCAGAGCTCCCGATGAAGGGAGATGCATGAGAAAGCTGGTGTACAAGGCATTAGCATCAAGGCACAAGTGAAAGAGCGCTCAATGGGATTATTAGTGCTCATGCAGCACAGGTAATGGATGGTGTCCTATAGGAATACTTCACATTCAGAAGTCATGAGCACAGCCCCTCTTCTCAGTGTAAATCAGGAGTGGTGGTTAAAGCAAAGGGGAACAAAGCTAAAAGCAGAGCAAATTTTTTTCTTTTCCCTTTTCGTGGTTAGGAGATGTTGTTTCTCTCTCCTACCTTCACTTTACTCTTGGTAGAGAGCCGCTTGCATTGCCCATGTGCTCTGCACACTCACACTCTCTTCTGTTGATAAATGCCCCTGTTTCCTTGCTGCCAATTTGGGCCACAAGCGCTCAGGCAGGATCTGGTTGTCACCTGCGTGGAGAAAACAGAAACCCACATAGCAAAGAGGGAGAGAATCACTGGAGGTGAATCTTCACCTCCATGGGATGTGCAGTCATAGCAGAGAATGATTGGTGTATTGAGCCTACACTGGGACACTCAAAAAAATCAATTCATTTTCTGTTCACACTTTAAGTTAATTTGGATTATTTAATCCACATTAGGCTCCTTTATGCACACTCTCATTCAGAATTAAACTGTCCCTAATTCAGTTTACAAAGTAAATTAAGCTCAGCTAAATAAGTGCTGTTATACTTGAATGAGGGTCTGTGAAGAGATTTAATGTGGTTTAATTACCCACTTTGCATATCAAAAAATGCATAAAATATCACATTAAATTACAAAAACAATCCCTGGAGCAGGAGGGACAGGAAGCTGAAGCTTTTCCTCCCAAAATATGTCGCTGGGTGAGAGTCCAACTACTTCATTTTAGCTTGGGGGATCACTGTGTTATATGGGAAAAGTGGAAGCCTTTCAGCAGCTTGAGTAGAGGCAGTTGACCCCTCTTCCCTGCCCCTCATCATGACTGCAAGATAAATCCCCGGAGACACAAGGGATCAAAGTCTCCTGGCTGCTGAGAAGTGCTCTACTGGGTGAGACGGCTCACCTCTCCGTTTGGGACAGTGGCTCTGAATATTGTGCACAGTCCAGCAAGTATGCTTGAGGAGATGTTCACAGATCAAGTGTTTTGGGGAGGTGGGCAGAATAGTACCTGCTCTACACGTATCCCCAGGATTTGCACAGCACGAGGTGAGGATCCAGCAGCTCAGCGCTGAAGGACCCAGAAGGAAGAAAATAGCTAAGAAAGCATTGGCATTGGCTTTGCAATAGCAGGCTAAAAAAAATCTAGAAGCCTTTGGCAGGGCTCGTATGGATCTCATGAAAAGTGGTGGTGATTACAGGGAACTGGAAAATGGCCAACATAGAGGGAAGGGAGAGAAAGAGTGGAAAACCAATTTAACTTCAATTTCTATAAAAATACTGGCACAACAAAGCTGTTTGTAAACATCTAAGAGATAGCCAGGAACACTGAGCAACACTCAGTTTGGATTTTTTGAGATCAAATCATTTTTAAACCAATCCAATGCTCTTATTTGGCAGCATGAATAGGAGAAGAGCAATAGAGATCGTACCTCAACTTCAGCAACTTTATCTTTTCACAACAAGGTGAAGCAGTCTAGGTGAAACTGCTATTGAACGTGCAAAAAAATCCAGGAAAAAAATGTATTTGTGGAGTAGTAAAAAACAGAAGGAGGTATATAACAGGAAAAAATCTTCAAGGTTCTGACTGGGATGTCACACTATGCAATATTTTCCTTAACAATTTGTATGACACTGTAACCTTTACGTTTACATGTTCGCACACACACCACCACAGAGGGAGGGGCTACCAGCACACCAGAAAACACAGGGCTAGAGTTCAAAATCATCCTGGGAAATGATAGAAGTGGTCTGAAAAAAAAAAATAGGATGCAAATGAGCTTTTGTCCTTACAGATATCAAGATCAGGGAGGAACAACAACTGCACCATTACAAACCAGGAACGACAGACTGGGTGGCAGCTCTGAAGAGAAGGACTTGAAGGTTGGAGTGGATATGCAGTTAGATGTGAATCAACAAGGTTACACTGAAAACAGCAAACACCATGCTGAGGCATGCAAAGAGCACCATCATATTTAAGACGTGTGAAGAAAGCCTTCTGCTCCATTTGCTGCTGGTAAAGGCTTTGCTGGAGGGCTCTTTTCTGGTTTGGCCACTATATGTCAGGAGAAGTTAGATTAATGGGAAAGAGAGCAGAACAAACAAACAGTAACAACAACAACAATAATAATAATAATAATTAAAAAAAAAAAAAAAACAGCAGACCACCATCAGAGAGATACGACACATGGCTTGTGTAGAAAAAGACCAGGGAAGACCAGGGAAGAGAATATGGAAAAGTGGCACCACTGTGGTTTCAAACACGTAAGAAGCAGCTGCAAATACAAAGGGAATAAACTCTTTCTGATGACTGCAGTGGGTAGGAGATGAAAACTGCCACAGATTGAATTAAAGGGAATTCACTTCAGACGAGAGGACAGCTTTCCTATACAACATGTGCCAAGGTAGTCGGTGGAATCATCACTGGAGTATTTTAAGAATAAGATAGAGAAGTTTTTACTTGAATTGATGTGACATAGTCATTGAGGGACAGACTAGATCACTGGTTGGGGTCCCTCACAGTCTTTATAGGTCAAAGAGTTTGGGGATTTGCTCCCATTTCTGGCAGGACAATGTGATTTTGGCCAGATCAATACATTTCTCTACTTATCAGTGTTCCCATATGCAAATACACAGAAACAAAATATTCTTCCCTTTTAAGGAAAAAAAACAAATGCTCCTAGAAGGTCTGTCTGATTATAGATCTGCTGGGATGGTGCTGAATTCTGAAAAGAGGAGGCAATCTGCCCTGCTCTAGGTGGAGATCATGTAGATCAAGGTCCTCCAACTCATTTTGTATATCTGGAGTAATCATAAAAGAAAAGCTTTGCAACCTAAACAATTGTCTGTCATAAAGCCTCATGTCCTGGGAGACTGAGCAAATATAGTTCCTATAAAAATTTTACCATTTGCAGCAAAGCAAGAAGAGTTTCAGGACTGCAGGAGTGTACAGAAGTAACAGAGCATCAGCATCTCTTTAACTTTGAGCCTGCATCCAACCACTTCTTGCTCAAAGGACAAAAACAAAATGTGTGTAAACACAATGAAAGGAGGATTGTTTATGTGCCACCCCCATACCAGCAACCATGAACTCTGGCTGATTTTGCTTATCATCCATTAAGGGAAATGGCTATAGGTCATCTCTGTGATTACCTAACACTCAGGAGAAGCAATAAAGCTCAGCTGGAGTTGTCACACTGCAGCAAAAAAGGAAAGCAAGCCCAACTCTCTTTTTTGTTTTTCACTACATTACTTCAGTTAACATAGTGCACTGTTAACATTAACTCCTGGCCATATATTGCTTTATAGATAGACAATCAATACTGCGACTGAAATATGATTTTGTTAAAATGTCTAGGGGACTGTATGCATTTAGCTTTCACACTATTTTCAGAAAATGAACATCAATATAAAAATAATGAGCCTCATAAAATAAAGCCTAGTTCATGTGGCTGAGCTGGCTTTTAAGAAAGGGGGCAGAGATTTATACTAAAGGCATCACAAAGGAAACAGCTTAGAACAACATTCAGCATCTCTTTCAACCCCAAACGAAGGACGTTCAAGGCCAGCACTGAAACACAGTTTGCCTTTGCTCAGTAGGGCATGTGCTGTGATGGCAACACTTGGCAGCAGCTCTTGGATACACCAGCAAGAGGAAACTGCAGCAGGGCCTTTGACAGGAATACAAAATCACCTCGTATTTGGAGATCATTGAAATAAGTCACAAGCCTCATTTTTTTAGTCAAGCTACTTCTGCTTATGAAAGAACACAAGAAATTAAGCACAGTTCCTCCTAGTGACTGTAGGGCCACCAAAGAGGACAGGAAAGTCCAAGGGACAGTAAGGGTACTGGTGCTGGTGGTGGCGATGCAGGGAAAGTCTTGCTCCTCCTAAGAGAACCAGAGCATTGCGCACCAATAGGACTGTTGTCTTATCTGCTATATTAGTTTAGTTTTCCTTGGGATGAAAATACTGTGGGTAGAACTGGGGTTGAAACAGGGAAAAAAGGCACATTCCAACTCTTTGACAGCTACATGATGTAGCATAAACCTTCACATGCTGTACCTCAAAAAATAAGGATTGTGGATCCTCACATGTGGCATGTGAGAGTGCCACATGCACAAGGCACAGCCTATGCTAAATAGTGCAAGACAGGAGCTATACATCAAAGCCAAGAGGAATTAGGACACGTACACTGAAAGTGACTCCCCCTGCCCCTTCCCATCCCTATATTTGTCAGGATTTCCTAGTACTACTTTTGTTAGACCCTTCTGAAACATTCGTAGTGAATGAAGAGGTGACAGAGTTCTAGAAAGTAATGTTGAAAGGGAAGCCTGTAAAACAGCTGAATGACACTAACCTGAATCAAAGCTGACGGGGGACAGTTCACTTTAGGATCAGATCTCTTTTAATTCATTTAAACCAAGTCTTCCTTTGACCCCTCCAGCATTTTCACGGGATGTCTACGTTCAGAAATGAAGGTACCAAAACTCTTTGCCAAGCCATGAACAATTTTCTGCTCATGGCTTTCCCTTTCCACTCAAGGGACATCACAGACTATGGGATGTCCCCAAGGAAAAGACAATAAAGTGTGAAGTTCAGCTTTGACATTTCCACATTACACCTCTGTTCCAGCTAGCTCTGACCACATAGTGGTTAGTCATTGACATTGGCAGAACACCAGGAAGCACCACAAGAAGCTCTGCTCAGGATCAGGTCTAAATGTGTATCAGCCCATGAATGTTCCTCTTAGTACCAAAACTGTGATTAAACACACATCAAAATGAGCAAAAGGTACATTAGATCTGAAGATCCTGAAGCAACTGACTGTACCTCATATATTGTTGAAGTTCACCAGAGATGCTTGGCTTTTCTGTTTCCTTTTGTGTGTGTGTGTGATATGAATTTATGGAAACTTTCATTTTGCTTAAAACCCAATAAAATATGAAGTGTTTAAAATAATTAGTTAATCATTTGGAGTTTTAAGTTAGGGATGTGCATAGACAAAACAACTTGCCACCCAAGTCAGGCAGGAGGAGGTGATTAAAAACCATCCCTTTTTGCAGGTGTTGTACAGTACCAACTGGTTTCTGCTTGCCTCAGGGAAAGTCCTTTCATCTATCACATGTTGTGTTACGGGTGGATTATGTCATATCAAATCCAATTACCTCATGTCATGTCAGTTCCTGACATAATGCAACAGAACATATTTGTGAGGTGCAGATCAATGTAGCAGGAGGCATCCTAAATGTATGAAGGACGCAGTGTTGCTTGCACCCATAGGGTGGCTTTGGGTGCTAAAGTATCCTTTGGCAGTTATATTATTTTTGTCCTATGCAAGGGCAAATTCTTTCCTCACTACCTAAGTCTCAATAATCCCTGCATGGACTCAAAAATTGTTCTGGGATAAATTTCTTCAATCTGATATAAAATGTGGGTAAGTCAGTCTGGCATCAAGCAGCCAAAGTTTCAGATCACAGAATCACAGAATGGTTTGGGTTGGAAGGGACCTCAAAGCCCATCCATTTTCAACCCCAATTCCATGGGCAAGGACCCCTCCCACCAGCCCAGGCTGCCCCCAGCCCCATCCAGCCTGGCCTTGGGCACTGCCAGGGATGGGGCAGCCACAGCTCCTCTGGGCAGCCTGGAACAGGGCCTCACCGCCTTCATTGGTAAGAATTTCTTCCTTATATGTAATCTAAATCTCCACTCTTTTAGTTTAAAGCCATTTCCCCTTGTCCCATCCCTACACCCCCTGACCAGGAGTCCCTCCCCAGCTCTCCTGCAGCCCCCTTTAGGCCCTGGCAGGCCACTGTGAGGTCTCCCCGGAGCCTTCTCCTCTCCGGGCTGAACAACCCCAACTCCCTCAGCCTGGCTCCACAGCAGAGGTGCTCCAGCCTCTGAGCATCCTCGTGGCCTCCTCTGGACTCACCCCAACAGGTCCCTGTCCTTCTGGTGCTGGGGCCCAGAGCTGAGCGCAGGCTCCAGGTGGGGTCTCACGAGAGCAGAGCAGAGGGGGACAATCCCCTCCCTCGCCCTGCTGCCCACGCTGCTGTTGGTGCAGCCCAGGACACGGTTGGCTTTCTGGGCTGCAGGTGCACATTGCTTGGTCATGTCGAGCTTCTCATCCACCAGCACCCCCAGGTCCTTCTCCTCAGAGCTGCTCTCAGTCCACTCTCCACCCAGCCTGTATTTGGGCTTGGGATTGCCCCAGCCCAGATGAAACATTTCAAAACCTCCAAATGATATGTTATGAGATATGGACAAAGCTTGAGTGCCTTACATGAAAGGTTGACCTATTTGATCTGCGGAATGGTCCTGCCTTGAGAAGAAAAAGAAGCTCTTAAATTCAGCCTGGGTGGACTTTGGGAAACAAGAAAAACATCAGGACTGAATAATCAAACATCACCTCCTAATCCATTTGGAGAAGCAGCAGAAGTCCTACTCCCACTTGAAAATTTTCAATGCATTGTACACCACAGGCACAAGGAGAAACAGCGACGGGTGCAGAGATAAAGACGGAGGGAGGCTGCAGAAAGGCTACTGCAGGCTGAAGAAAGCACAGAAACACAGGCATGCGTATCTCCTTCAACAGGCAACACAAGCAGCAGCCCAGAGCCTGATTAAATTGTGGAGGCTGGGCTGCCTGTTTTATATTTGTTTACATGTTTCCTTTCCTTTTTTCATTTGTCCCAGAAAGGCAAGCTCCCAGGGAAGGAATTTAATCACTATCCTCTCTCATTTAAGAGTGTGTCTGAAAGCAGCTCCTGAGAGGATGACAGGACTGCTATCCTTTCCTGCTGTGAGCACAGGGAATGGTTTCCCTTTAATCCTCAGTCCTGCAACTCTGTAACGCATTCTCCACCAGCTGCACGGGTGACTGTGAACATGAGGCACTGCCTCTTCCAATTTCCAGCTCAAAATTTACCTTTTTTTTTTTTTCTGGATTTGAAGTCAGCCACTCTCTGTGCCCTTTCCCAACACAAAAAGGTGTTAGCTAAGCATGACTGTACAGACCCTGGTTTGAGCAGGCTCTGATTTAACACACGTTCCTCACTTTCCCCTGTCACCTCCCAGAGCTGGGTCCAGGGCTCACATTGCTGCCTACTTGCAAGCTGGCAGGAGTCCCTGGATCCCGGCCAGCCCAGCTGCATGGAGTCTGGGGCTCTGCTGGAGTTTGTAGGACATTTGTGATCTTCACGCTAAAACCTAAAGGATCAGCTATTGGCTCATGTGAGATTGCAGTGGCAGGAAAGTAATGCTCCAGGCAGGGGTATGGTAGAGAAAAGCATGCACTATTTTGGAGTAATCACAAGGAGCTTTCTCCCTATCTCTTTGATATTTTCTTTCAATGTTCTTTAATACATTTGATATGCTAGAATCCTTTTGTTTTACTCCAGGACCAGAGCTGACCTACTGGATCCTTCCCATTGCCCACATCAATAATTCCCACAAAAGTTACCCTGAAATTTCTGAAGGTTCCTCTGCTGGCATAGGGCACTGAGGGAAGAGACCAGAGGTGGGACAACCCAAGGCTTGCCGTGGAGGTTCTCCTGTCCAAGCTAGCAACCTTTTCCATGCCTTGCACTTCTTAAAAACTCCCTGGCATGAGAGATACAACTTTGTGTATTCATGCAGTGTTAGTACAACATGTCCTAATTGCTCCTGATTTATTTCATAACATAAATATTAAGTAGCAGTGTTATGACCCTTTGTTGATAACAGCACCAGGGTGATGAGAATTTTGGCACAGGATGAGCAATGTGTGCTTGGAGATTTTCATTAGATCCCTGATACTCCAATTACTCTACAAATTGCCAGCTGAAGAAATACGATCATATTGAGGATTTGGATCCTTACCAAAGAGATCAAGTCTCCTTCCTATACCATACGTAGCTTGTACACTCATGTTCTGTTCTGGCTGTTTTTACAACCATTGCTAGCACAGTGGTGCTCTCCAGAGAGAGATATTAGGTCCCCCAGGTGAGGACAGCGCTGTTATCAAAACCATCCTGGATGGCCTACCCCAACCTGCTGGGTAAAACATGACTAAACAGCTGAGCTGTGCATTGATGCCACCATGCAAATGTTAATTAGAAGGCTACTTCCCATAGGTAGAACAAAGACACTTGACTTTGCTGCTCCTTTGAAGTGCTTTGTGGCATATGTCAGGTCCTTCACGTCATGCATGGCAGTTTTATGCAGATGCACAAGAGGGAATTCCTAAAGAGGAACAGTGAGCATGGGACTATGCCTGAATTAATTAATTAATTAATTTCCTTTGCACAGGTAAAGACCCTTTCAATTATTTTTCAAGATACCTGTCTGTCATCATGGTCTACACAGGGACACAAGGAAACAGTCTGACCGCAGAGGTTTACAAGACTTACCACCCCATAAGTCCTGTCCTCTCCGCCATACGTTGGATTATTGCAGTCTTGGTAGCTTTGGTGAGCAGGATCCCAAATCAGTGGCCTTTATGGGAGAAGATGATCTGGAGGTGGAGCATAGGAAAGGTGGATATGGGTTGTGGCAGATCTAGGGATAATGGTCAGAATACAGTAAATTCTAAAGATTTAGCCTGATATCCCAAACTCATCTAACCTTGCTAATCTTGTGCATTTCCACACAAGGGGACCATGAATTAGGTGGAATAGTTTTACACACCTTTCAGTAGCAAAAGTTATTGTAATTAACGGAGTCTTTTCTTCCTAGTGGAACAGTGGGCAGCAAGACAATAGGGCTTTGACAGGTTCCGTATAACATTAAAGCAAACAGTGAGATAATAGAAATCACATTTAACTGCCAATGAAGAAGAGAAAAGCCCAGCAGTTCTTATCTCAGTTTTATTAGTCCCTGTGCAATGCTGTTAGCTTTTACTGTTGTTGATGCACCCAGTGTCCATTCCCATAATTTGTGCTGCATTACTTATCACCTGGAGGGGAACGTGAGAAGAATCTACGTGTGTCTGAGGAGCGGAAATTAAAGCAATGGGAGAGAGAGAACATCACAGCACAAAAGTTTTTCCTTTGCATTAGAGCTAGACTGAAATGAAGCTAGTGGTATGTTTACATGGAAGGCACGGCCCCTCACACTTGACTTTGGGTATAAATCTAATCTATATATGTGTTCCCCTTCCTATGAACAAAAAAACTCTCAATTATAATCTTCACAGATAACCTCCTAATACTCACCTACACTCCAAATTCCTGACATATCAAGAAAATCATAGAGTTATATTGCAACACCCTTTCCAGGCAAGAAGTCTCCAAGGTCCTGCCTTCAACATGTGCTGTGAAATATATCGAAAATCTTCCAGAAAGAACTGAATGCACTATCCCAGAGTCAGAAGCCATTGGTGCACCTTTGGAAGAGTGCTAAATAGTCCTGAGAAATTGGACTTGTTAGGTTGGGCACAGCACCTGACTAACCTGTCCTGGGATTCCAGCTGGATCCCAAAGACTGTCCAGTTGTTGAATTGCCCTGCATATATCAGGCCGTGCCATTCTGGTCCAACGTAAAAATCAACCAGGACAGGCAGAAAGAAAGGGACAAATACACATGAAAACTGCAAGATGAGAGTCTTCTGTCACTGCAGAGTCACAAGTACCATAAGGGGAACTGGAATAAATTTGAGCCCTCACATAACAAAATCCATCAAACCCACCACATCAGAGTGATCAGCAGGACATTTAGAATAAAGATAATCCTGCCCATCTAAGGCAGGGCTGGTACCTCTCCACAAGACTTCCTTCAGCCTCCACAGTAACAGGCTTAGTTCAAACAGCAATCTTGCTGATGATCTCCTGAGGTGTCCCAGCTGATGGACTCATTTCCATTTAGATGTCAGAGCAGCAAAGCATCTATGAACTTCATAATCTTGATCATCTTCAGCCCAGGGAGCCAGAGGCAATTGTGTTTCCATTCAAGCAAGAAAAACACTTGAAACACCAACATGGGTAGAAACGCTTAACTCTTTAAAATCTCAGCCGACGGCAGCTGTCATGTTTCAAACATGATCACTCTGGTTTTAGAAACAATAGGTCGAAAGGTACAATTTTAAATTTAGGAACAATTGGAAGTGCTTATGGACTGAACCAGGCAAACTGTAATTTCATACATGTAAGACGTGGAATAGGGAAAAAAAAAAAAAAAAGACTCTGAAGGAGTACACTTGAAAGCCCTGGTCAACCCAAGAAGCTCCGTTATCCTCCCATGTAATGGAGGCCTTTCCACTTCCCCGCCTCTCTGAGGGCCATGTGCCAGGACTTCTTTTTTTTTTCTTCTTTTTTTTTTTTTTCAGAAAAAGTCATGAGAAGCAAAGCAGTTGTGTCATTGCATCTCATGGCATGTCACACCAGCCATTACCACTGAGGTGGCTGAAGCTGCTTGAAGCTGAAGTAAATCCATGCCTGGAGCCCAGAGCCTCACAACATACTAGGGATCCTCACCTAAACACAATCCCAGTAACATATCTCCTTCACATACAAATAAGAACTAGAGCATCTATATGACTTGCCCTTAGAGCGCAACCTAGGGCCAGGATTTGAACCCTGGACGTGCTCTTTCACCATGGGGTCCTCCTGCCTGCCTGGCTCTCCCTTACCCACAAATGCTACAACCCAACCAGTTCAGATGGATTTTGAGCCTTGATGCCTCACAGCAGGATCAAGGATTCAGTTTCCTAGATCAGCAAAGAGCGCAGTACAGGTCACCATGCACATCAGTGAGTACAGCCCTGGCATGTCATCCTGGGGAACTTTTCGTGACACGGCTGTCAGAGGAACTCCTAGAAGCCTGAAGAGTCAATCTGCGCAGCATCTACATGCATATTTTTGGTACCAAATGAAGGTCTGATTTGCACATAGGTAGAGCTGTCTCAGCTCTCATTAGTGTTCATGGTCTTTGTTGCAGGGGTGCTCACATGGCTGATTTCCATCTCCAAGTTTACAATTTTGGCTGCTTAGCTTTAGAAGTTGCAGTAAAGTGGGATGCATCAACACAAGGCTGCTTTGCCAGCCTTATCTCAGCACCTCTTCTATTCTACCACTACAGCTGGGCCAGAGAGCAACTTGTCATTTAGTGTTGTGCCTAGGCATTTTGAACAGTTACCTCCAGGTTAGCAGGAGTGTACCAGCTTCGTATTGATCACTTGTCAAATATCATGCACATGGATCTGAGGCTGGTTAAGAACCATTTCCTCTAAAAGTCAATATTTATTCATTAACAACCTTTTAGCTGGTTAATTGAAAGTGACAGGATGCATTTTGCCTAACAGATTGCATTTTACTGAGTAATTTCTAATTTACAGTAAATATGATTGAAAATAAAAGTTCATTCCTGCTATCAGTTTAAAAATGGTTTGTGCTTCCAACAATTGTACCACAGGGAGCTGCTCAGCACTGATTTATTTGTGCATGCATGTGTGTGTGCATGTTTTTTGAATTGCAGTAACTTAGCCGAGTTTGTCTCTTAATTCTGGGTATCAGAGCAAAGGGACCTTGTGGTGAAGGTGACGGCAAATTGTGTTAAAGAGTGATTATTCTGCTATTTCACCTTCTGGCTCTTTTTTAAGCAGGATTAGATTTTTTTTTTCCTCTCCCTCCCTCTGGCATCTCTTACACATTTAAAAACCTAAGCACCTAGGGTTAATATGCTCCAGATAATAGTATAACAGAGATTTAAAAAACAAGTCAGACGCAGAGAACTTTGAACAACACTACTTGCATTGTGGAAATACTTATAAATGGGCACAGAAAGGAATAATAGGTGCAAAGAGATTTTATTGCCTCAGTAACAAAAGCACTCAGCTTGTTAGCATGCCTTCCCCTCAGCTCCTCTCACTCTTACAGGTGAAGAGCACTATCCCTTTTGCTTGAAGTGTGTATTGCAGAGCAGATGAGAGCCTGAGGCCTCCCAGACTGTGTTCCCAGCTCAGCCAGGGTGTGGGAGCTGCTCTGAAGATAGCCGCAGGATCTCCTTTGTGTTGTGGTCCAGCAAGGTTATGTCCAGCATGCTTCATTTCCAAATAAAATAACAAGTATGAGTGTCCCTCCCACTCATCTTGTAAAGTTATCCACAGTTTTGAATGTTCAGTGGGGTATGTTTTGTTCATGTATCAAGGAAAAAGAAAGCATCCAGAGCTCGAAGTGAGGAAACAAGCCCGCAGACATGACAGGCATCAGATGAGAGCCCGCTCGCTCCCCAGCCCCATTCACATGGAGGGGCAGGCAAGGTGCAGCCCCTCTGCCCTAATTTAAGTTCCCAAAAGTCAGACATCTGAGACTTGCTCATCCTCAGCCTCTGTTATAGCCAGTGGTGAGATGGGAAGTGACCTCATCCTAAAATAAGCATCCAGGAGAGGTCAGAAGAACTGCCCTCTAGAAAGGGATGCTTTTCTCACTGACAAAATGTGAAAATATACTTTAGAGATTGTTCCCCTGAATAAAAAAGAACCATGCAATCACTGACTTTAAACTTAAGCACCTCTAAACTTCTCCATCGGAAGCATATCTAAAGCAGATTAAATGACTCCTACTTTTAATTGATCAGTTATCCCATTGAAATCCTTTTGAACCTGCCTATAAATTTTTCGGCAGCTCACATATGGGGATGAGCTGCAGCAGTAGATGCTGTCCCCCGCTGATCGAGTGGGCAGATGTACTTCTGCCTACGGGTAGTTGGCAGATCAGCGCAACAAGAAGATTACACTTCTCACTGATATGTTCCTCAGAGCCAGAGCCACGCTTTTGATCTCTGTAGGAATGGATAACGAACTATGAGAATAATCCATGCACAACATTTAAGTACCAAACAGAATTGTTTTCCATTTTAATTAATAACTGCTTTGTAGGGTGGAAGGAAGGTGTAATGTGATTACAGTAGCCTTAAGATATCATCAGAGACTGCTTAGGAATTGCTTTTTGACAACTTTACCCAAGCTAAGACAGCAAGCATGGACACACCAGGGAACACGAGAGGTTAGCCTTTCACAGGGCACCCTGTCCTTCATTTTCAGGGCAAGTTCCCTTTCTCCCAAAGGAGAGAGCCAGAGGGGGAAGGCTGTGCCACACAAACCCCAGGAGCATTTTCCCCATCTATATTCATACACATATTCCCACCATGTGAGCATTAATATCAGGAATGTATCATAACTAACACGTTCTATGTCTCAGTCCTAAAACAGGGTGGTAACATTTATTAAGCAGAATTTCTTCTTTCTTCACCCAGTTTCTATTAGGTTTCACCACAAAACTCTGTGAATTTATGGTAGATTTGTCAATAAGGGAAACTTTAAAATCCAAGATAATTTTTAAACCAACGCTTCATTTCCTCAATTATTTTGTAAAAAAAAAAAAATAATTGATGAAGTACCAGCACACCATATTGTCAGCACAACTCTCCCAGGACATCCAACAACAGGTAGGAACTTTTCAGCGGTGTTTATCCAAAAATTGTCCTGAACAATACAAAAGGTGTCCCCTTTAAGTAGCAAGGGACATATGTCAACTTTTGGGGAAGAAAATAAGCATCTTAGTATTGATTCCATTGGGTGAAACTTGGAAGTGGGCAACGAAATCCTTCTCCCATCCTGGGCATCCCACCCTCTCAATTCACCCCTTAGCTTCAGACACTAACCAATAAAATATTGGGTCAGTAATAAGGATAACTATGCCTATCCTATAACCAAGTTATCAGTAGTTTTCCATTGCTTTGCTCCAATAAAGAGTGTTCCTATTTCAACGTTTTGCTTCCTGAAAATCCCCCTGAAATCCTGGTAATGCTCACAGTACAAGGTCCCACACGGACTAATAACCTCATTGAAGGACATCGGTGGCTTAAATACCTCATCTAGAATATTTACGGATTGGGAGATAAGAAATGCCATCCTTCCTGCATGACATTATGGGGAGGGGAGCAGTACGTTAAAACAGCACTTTGGACTCAGCGGAGAGTAGCATCACTGCCAAGTATGACAGCTCAGCCTGGAGACAGACCTCTTTTATTTTAAATCTCTCTGGCTACACTTCCTTTGGGATGATGCAATCCTCAAAGCAAATTAACATACACAGGAATCTCCAGTGCACAGGAATATGTCATAAGAAATAACTATTTTTAATGGTGTTCTACCAGGGCTATGACAGAGTCAGCGAGTCAGCTGAATACAGAGATGTTTCTCACCTGCAGTACATTCAGCGGTGCCAGAAATCCAAACCCCATGAACAGTCTTGAGTCTTTGTTGTTCTTTAAGTGCCCTCAATGTGGAACTGGAAAAAGAAAGAGCATTAAAAAAAAAAATAGAAACAAACAAAAACGGGATGTTCTGATTGCTGGCGAATCTGAGCTGAAGGTTACTGCTATTTTTCGCCTGCTTTTATTGCTCCTGTTGCACATTTATAGCACAAGAAGGACTTATCTCCATGGCCTTTGAAGAGGTTTGAAGAAGTGAGGGTTTGTTCTTGGAAATCCGTTCCTCTCCTCTCTCCCATTGCTACAGAAGAGACACAGAAAATCCTCTGTTTAGGGCTCTAGCTTGGGACCCAGGAGACCAGAGTTCAGTTCTCACTCTGCTGCAGATGTCCTGGGTTGCTTTGGGGAAGTCTTTTTGCTGGCTCTTTAAAGCTGATTTCAATAGGAGAATCTCTCTGAAGCTTCAAGAATCCCTCAGTTGCTCATCTCCGAATGCCTTCAGCTTTCTCTGGCTGCAAACAATTGTAATTACATCACAGTGGGAAGAAGAAAAACACAACCAACTTTAGATATTACGGCGCTCAACAGAAATCTCAGCGGTCAGGTGAGAAGCAACCCTGATGGGGATGCTAGTGGCTGATGCAGACTTTGAAAGCATCAGCATGAAGAAAACAGTAAATGTGAGCTGTCAGCTTGTGAGAGGCAGTTTATGCCTCTGGTTTGTGTCTAACAGACTCTCTCCAGAGTTTCCTTAAACAGGACAAACTGCTTCCCCAGCAAGCAGCTAAACGGGCTGGTTTTCCTTCTGATAGTGATTACCCTCTCTAGAGCTAGGAGAGGAGTCATCATATCCAAAGGAAATTAGATGGAGGTAGGAAAGTGTTGTCAACAGAGCTGTAAGAAATTAGGAAAAACTGCCTGGGGAAACAAGCCGACTTGTACTTCTTAGAAAGGTCATCAGGATTAGGAGTCTTGGGAGAGCTTCATTAAAGTCAGTAGAAAAAAAAAAATTACAAGTGGGGAAATTAATTTGGGCAGCAAGAAATTAAACGTACACAGAAAGAGACATTGAAGTCAGTCAAGAAGGCACCAAGAGGGAGATGCTGGTACAATTCACCCCAGATGCAGGGGTGAGAGAAGTGAAGGGCAGGGAAGGTCCCCGTCATGAGGAACAACGAGGTGCACACCTTGCTGAAAGCCTTCCCTACAGCTCCGACCAGGTGTGCATTGCTGAGTTGGACACCAACACTCAAGGCCAGCTATAAACTGATTTTACTAAGATGTAAAGTAGTATCTGTGGTGGACAATTCTCCCAGAGCGGGGTGACACGAGGTTGCTGTGCATAAGGAAGAAGAGCTGCAAAAATTCAGCTTGGGAAAGAACTACATTGAACAACTGGGCAGAGGGTTGTTTAAAAGGCAGAAAGACCAAAGAGATGCTGTCTGACATGCTCTGCTTCATCAAACTACTGGAAAAAAAGAATAGATGTTAGCATGCCAGGCTCATAGAGTCCTCTAGGTTGCAAAAGACCTTCATGACACCTCACAGCCCAGAGCAGGGTCTTGAAAATGATCCTTGCACATCCAAGCCAAGTATCTTACACATAATATTGCTTAGTTGACAGGAGTCAGTACCCACGTATCCCTTTCTAATTTTCTAGCATCCTTACCTTGAGAAACTCACCCTCCCGAAGTTGCTCTGATGGGTGTCTGTTCTGGGAAGAGCTCGCTTTTGAAAGATGGGTGTTTTCAGAGTGGAAATTTCTTTGGAAGATTCCCACTTAGATCAAATCATAACAAAAGTGGAGAAGAAGCTGCAATTTTAAAGTGTAAATCCACGGTGTGCCTTCAAAGAGAACCCCTGAAGATGCAACTTTCTCCTGGGTTTTCACTGCACAAAGCAAGGCAGGACTGAAGCCTTGGATCAATGCCCCACTGCATGTTATTAAGGCCCCATTTCAGCTGGGTTTCATCTTTGCTGCCTAAACATACGGCAGCTTCATTATCCTAGGTGGAACTTAAAGCAGCGAAAAATGTAAGAATAGAAGATGACCTGCTCCTGAGTCTTTGAATTGCTCTTGATCATTTTCTTATAGGACTATCGGTTATAAATGGCGTTTCCGTACTAGGAAATAACAAAGAGGCCTCTTTTCCCTAAGAAGGGCAGGAGCAGACTGGTACGGGGTGACTGACACCAGCCAAGCTGCGAGCCATGGCCCTGTAATGCTCTAAGAAAAGGTACAGGTCCCCTCTTTTCTTTTTTGTGATTTCTAGCACTACCTAAAAAAGAGCTTGACGCTAGAGAGGTGTGAGACAGCATGTCAGGATGGAGGCTAATTTAGGACAATTTGGGTCTGTTTTCTGCATATTCAAAAAAAAATTTTTAAAAAAATAAAATAAAAATAAAAAAGGAGAGGGGCTGATCCTGGCCTGTTATAGGTAGCTGTGGAAAAGGGAAAGCACTGGACTCTCAGTGCCCTCTGCACCACTCATCGGGACCAAAGAGCTCTGCCACCTTCAGTTTCCAGACTCACACAACCAGAAATGAGTGGTGCAAGCCTGGCACAACCAACTAAAGGGCTCCACGTGCATCCTAGCCTTGAAGGCTTCTCCTTCTAAAGAGATGCCAGCTCTGCCTGGGCAACTCGGTTACTTTCTCCAATGCTTTTTGTACATCTTCACCACCCATGGAAGTGGAAAATGATGCCCTCAGAGTGCACAGATAGGGGAAGGCACTGAAACCCTCTCCAACCATCCGCTGCCTCCACGCAGGGACAGGCACAGGACATGTGCCAGGCAGCTCCTCTGTGCTCGTAGCAGCTTGCAGCTCTGATCCAGGGGATCCACAAGGGGCAGGGGGCTCTGCCCTACATTTTGCAGGGCACCCAGAAACCCAAACCCAAGCAGTGCAGCTCTGGGGGACATGGTTCCTTGCCAACTCCTCCTTGCAAAGCTGCTGCGTGCAGCAGGGGTGATTATGGAGACAAAAATGCAGGTACCTTTGTTTGAAAAAGAGAACAAATAAGCATAAATGTTTGCAAAAGAGACATTTGTCGTGAAAGAGGAACATAATTAACGGCCCTTCATGTGGCACTAAATATGGAGAGTAAATGAGCGCCCTCTGATCTCCAGGCTTTTATGTTTATTTCTCTATTTTGCTCTTGCTGGGGGACAAGAGCAGCTTTTCCCAACGAGAAGGCCCTCTCACAATAGCAGGTAATTAGTCAAGGGGCCCGAAGGGATCGAATCTTGTCAAGGGAAACTCATTTATACAGTCAGGTGATGAAGCCACATGATTGCAGCTGAACGCCACAGTGGCCCATTGAGACACAACGGCACGCTTGTCACATGCCCTCCACCAAGCTGGGAAACTGCTATTTTCAGACATCCCCCTTCCTCCAAAAGGAGCCAGAAAGTACAGCAAATAGGTTTGTGTACCCAAGCATGCATGCATGGAGTGGGATGGGGAGACCAGACCCTGAGTCGAGGGGGAACAGGCTCATGCAGCCAAGCTCCCCGTGATGCCTCACAGAGCAATCACCAGAACACATCTCTCCTTAAGAGCCCTTTCCCTGGGAAGATTGCTGGCCTGTTTATAAATATTGCCTATAACGAAGCCTCACACTACCCCATGTGAGCTATCCGAGCACTATAATTAGGGCTGTGATGAATCCACATTGTTATGGATGCGCCGGACACCGAATATCAGGCCTTAAATTTCCGAGGATGCCAAATGCAAGCGTGGCAGATCAGACACGCTATCCCATTTGTTGAAAACAAATGTCTTATTTACGTTGCCCTGGTTGTAATCTCTATCCCCAAGCTGCTGTTATTAACTAACATGAGTTTTCTCGGATAGCTGAGCAAGAGACAAAGATCATCAGGGAGGCAGGAGTGTCGCTGGAGAGGCAGGATTAGGAGCGTACTTTACTCAGACAATTATTTTCAAAGCCTGTGGATGTTTAGGCCTTTATTATCTCCCCAAGAGTAGCACGGTTTCCCTCTGCCTCTAAACACTGAAGTATACGACCAGCTGCTTTTGCAGCACAATTCCCCATACACAGAAAACACAGCCTGTTCTCACCTGCTGGAGCCAGGAGGATATTCTGCAGTGCCCAGCGCTGACACAACACTCACCATCCCCTGGTGGCCCACGAGCACACATCTGGCCCATCTCCACCCTGAGCCCACCCTCCAGTCCAGGTCCACCCAGCACCTGCCCACTCCTCAGCCCCACTCTCCAGCAGCCAAGCCCTGCTCTGGAGGGCTCTCTCTGGGGAAGAGCAAGGACCCTGAGCCCCATCCACGAAGTCTGGATGAAGGCAGCCCAAGCTCAGTGCTCCCAAAGCACCGTGAAGTTGCTGAACTCAAGCCATCAGCTGGTAATACAGACCAAAGTCAGAAGAGTCGGAAGCATTGGCACAGCTTGA
This sequence comes from Cygnus atratus, assembly GCF_013377495.2. NCBI lineage: Eukaryota > Metazoa > Chordata > Aves > Anseriformes > Anatidae > Cygnus > Cygnus atratus. The sequence continues at coordinate 6,631,456 of NC_066363.1, forward strand.
AGCTGCCCGCAGGTCTGAGCATCATTTCACAGCCTGAGGCAGAAATCAGGGTGGTTTTGAACATTTTCTAGCAGCCACCCTGAGCTTTTACCTGCTACCATCGGGAGCCAAATCTTCAGCATCAAAAGGGGAGCGAGAACTCGTGCGGCAGGCACCTTCCCACTGCGTGCCAAGGAGACGTTCCTCTGAGGTAATTTAAAACTCAGGGCTGATTATTCATTGCTTTGGGAACCATCCCAATTAAAACGGTCTGTCTGAAGCTAAGCTTTGAGCTTAAAGCCTTTCCATCTGGGGCCACGGCGTGAGCTCTGCCTTGCAAACACTGGTCCCTGGGAAGCATTCCTGGCTGGGGAAAAGTACCGCTAAGTACAGTCAGAAAGATGGAGAAAGCCAGGGCTGAACTTGCCTGCGCCTTTGTGCCTGCAAAACGTCTAATTGCATGCATAAGCACCTTGTTTGCGCAGGCAAATGTGGATTTAGCATGCACAGCCAGGCTCTGTGAAGTAATTTTACAGTCAGTACGTACGTGTCAACCTCTGAAAATTTGTCCTCAAACATCCTTTGGATTCCAGAGTTTATCCACGCAGGAGTCAAAGCGACTTCTGTGTTTGTGTTTGCCGTGGAACGCCTCCTCGGCAGAAATGAGGCAGGACCAAGTTTTGTCCTTCCCTTTTCCTTTGGCTGGCTTTGGGGAGTGGGCTCTGGGGTGAAACACCGCTCCAGCACACATTCAGACGTAGCCCAGCAGCTTCCAGTAGCTGAGTTTGAGCCTTACTCACCAGCCTGGGGCTCTGCCACTGGCCGAGGGGTGCAGGTATTTGGGAGAGTTGTGCAGAATTGTAGGGGATGGCGAGGAACTCATACAGGGACGCTGGGGAATGGTGGGTCAGGCTGAGGCTTTTTCCACTGCTCATTTTTAAAATCCCTTGTCATGCACAAACACACCCCCGCTGCAATAATAAGGCCCCAGAGGCCAAGAGAGGCCAGAGGTATTTAGGTTAAACTTACAGAGTGTTTTCGTAAAGTCTTTACTTGTGTCCTTTATGATCTCCCTGCTCTTTCCCATAACCTTCCTCCCTCGGTCACCATCTTCCATCCCAAGGGGTCACTGGAGAGGCTGTAGGATGCCTTTCTTCATCTCCCCTCCTATTTCCCAACTGCCTCAAAGAGTCAGAGACTGAGAGCACCAAATACAGCTCGAGATGCCCTCACATCAACATTGTTGAGCCAAAGGAGGCTGTAGGGTACCAAAGCCCAGCCCCGGGGGCCAGCTCGTGACTGCTGTCATGTACCTCCACTGACTTCTGTGCAAGCAGACCACAGTCTTCAGTATAAGGATCACAAAAGCGTTTTCTTCTATGGTAAATAAATAAATAAATAAAAGAAAAAAGATATCTTAGCTTGGATGTGTATTGATGACTGGTTATTGATGCTGAGACACTGGCTTGACCTCCAGAAAGCACCAAGCACCTCTCCTGGGATGGGACCTCTAACAGCCCATCCTAAAATTCACACCACCCTGAACTTACTCCCCACTGCGGACCACATTTTCCGTAACTCTTATTGGATCAACCACCCAATTTGCAGCAAATGATCCAATTCTAGAGAAAACCAGCACGCTTTTTTCCTCCTTCCCTTGAAGATCATGCAGCCCGTGTTCAGCCTGCGGCTGGTGGGAGTTTTTGCGTTTAAAAATACACGTCCCCATCCTCTCTCACATACATGCATGGCTTGCACATGACGATCGTTTATTAAAACTCCTCGCTCGGAGGCAGGCGGCTGCTGCAGACGAATTGTTGCAGGAGAGCTGGCGACGGAGGAGGTGAGCGCATCCTCACACCATCTCCGGAGGTGTCTCTGCCAAGCCGTGCCCGGCAGGTGGGCTTTCTCTCCTGCCTGGACCCTTATTTCTTGGAGCTGCCATGGGAGGAACCTCGCTGGGGCCCCAATGTGGTCCTTATGTTCTTCCTCCCAGCTGCCCTCTTGTTTGCTCGTCTTATTCTGCCTCTTAGTTAACGATGAGCTCTGATGTGGTTAAACACTGACACAGCCAGCGAGACTGACTACAGTGATATATTTTTATTATTTCTTTTGTGCAGCACTTCATTTACAGAGGTTCATATTATACCAGGAATCTGTTTAAAACACACTCTGGGGTCTCTTCTTCCTATTCACTGCATCCCATTAATGCATCCTGAAAGGGATTCTCACATATACACACTTTCTGTGCTTGCTATTTTCTGCCCTTTCTTCCCTTTACCAGTCTGCATCTCTCCATCCTGCCGGGGGATTAAGGCCATTGTTGCTATTTAGAACAGCTTCCCTTTGGTCTGTGCTCTGAAGGCTGGACGCTGGCCCGTCACTTTCCCACCTGCTTGGATAGTCTCTGCTTGGGACTGAAATCCCGCATTATGTCCTTGACTTCAATGACGCAGGTCTGCCGGGGAATCAGGGCCATACACAATGGGTCGCCGGTGTGGTCCTGCCTCTGCAAGTACCAAATCAGGGCAGCCTTTCAACTGATCCAGTTGGCCCACCGAAACTGAGAGGCGATGGCTTTGTGTCTACCATTGTATGGAGAGCGGGCCTGGCTTCTCCTCCATCCTACAGCATCAGGCCTGGGGCACGCAGGTACACACAGTTGCAGCTCCGTCATCTGGGCCTCATCTCCACTTCCAGCTGGGCTCAGCTTCGTACAAGGTCTGCAATGGGGTAAGAAAAGAACAATCGAGAAAAATGTAAGCCTTCATACATCAATATATATATTTATGTATACATATATATATATATATACACATCATATGTCTTATATATGGGGAGGAAACCAGCTTCTGTGCATGTTTCCTGCACTGGCTGTAACTCCTCTCCTGTCCTCCTCCCTCCAGCCTGAGCACAGAGCAAATGCAAATAGGGGCTGCCTCATCTTTATGCCACCTGAACATTAAGGCGACAAGGCAATCTCTGGCAGCAAGGCTAAAGCAGCTCTCCATCCTCTTAGTGTAGCTGGGGCGGTTTAAGAGACAGATCTAGGTGCTTGGGTCCAGTCCATTATGTTCAATGGAGCTGCATCCATTTGCAGCCATGCCGCATTTGACTCCTGTAAAACACATCGACATGGGGAATAAATGAGTTTCTATAGGTCTTGGAGTTGTACACAAATGCACAATGATCTCAGATCCATCTGCTCCCCAAGGCCTGAAAGTAAAATCTGCTTCCAATCTTATGTTTTATGCTTATTGCTGTCATGCTGTTTATACACCCGAATGCTGCACATTCTCGTTTTGTTTAACATAAACAACAACTATGCACCGTCTGCTGAAACTTTGTCAACTGCCTTTTCCTTCTGTCTGGATAATGAAAAGACACAATCCAGCAAATGCATCTTATTCTGTTTGCTTCCAGACGTAATACATCAAGCCCGAACATAAGAGGCGAGGGGAAAAAATTAGATGGATTTGGGTTCGGTAGATGCAATTCAGCTTAGCTTCATGGAAGTCAGTAGAACAACAGCAAGCAAGCAACAGCCAACAACCTAAAACAGTGTGTTTCCTTCTTAATCCCATCCCAGAGCTTGCTGATATGCTGTGCCAGGGTGGTCCACAACCAGGTTTATGCCTCATGGACAGATGTTGTATTCACTGGGACAATATTTGCTTTTAAGATGTCTTTAAAGCAAGACATGTACATGGAACAGCCTTCCCACCTCTGCAGTGCTGGACTTTCCTTTGATACATAAAATTGTGGGCTGCATGGACCTTGTCCAGTATAGAAATAGAGGGTAATATGAACCTTTTAGGTACTGGATGCTAAATATTTGAATGCTCATAGCTGTTGTGCCCTATGATGCATCCAGTCGACAGTGGCCAACACCTTTAGGGAAGATGAAGCTATTTCTCTTCTCAGGGTCTCCATTACAACCAAATGTGCCATGCACTGTGCTAGGCATTCTGCTCCTCCTAATTAGACTGAGCAGTGGTAATTCCCCTCTGAAAGTGAATTTTCTTCTAAATGAATGCTCTTATGCTCACAGTCAGGGTTTGAGAAGCGATGTGCAGAAAAGAAACTATCTGGCTGTCATTTTCTCCTGGACACCAGAAATGCAAGAATGTCAGCCCTGTCCAAACAGCATGTCATTGCTGTTCCCTCAACAAAATGACACCCAGCTCCTCAGCTTAAGCTGCAGAGCTTATATGAAGAACAACAGAAAACACGGAAAGAGAGAAGAGAGAAAGAAGGAGAGACATTGATAAACTGCTTTTAAACTCACTATGTGCATTACTGTTATAAAACATATGTATCATCTTAGCTTCTGTCGCGCTAACTGTGCCAAATTCAGGGGGGAAAAATACATAGAAAGCTCAGCAAAGCCCCATCCAAGAATACAGAATCTGAAAACTTTAGATTTCTTTTTTTTTTTTCTTCTTTCTCAACTCATATATTTGTGTAATGGCAACAAAATCAGTTGCCTAAAATTCTTTCCACCCTAAATTCACAAAGGGACACAGGTTTATGCAGGTCCCCTTCTTTACCCACAGCCTTCTTTCCTGTAGGATTTCCACCGAATCTGCTCTCCACTACCAACCCTTGGGTCTCAGGTTCCCCCTGCTCCACCTGGCCAATTGCTATGGTGTATACACTATGGTGTATTTGCAAGTCCCAGCATCCGTAGCCCAAAATTCAGAGCATCCCTGTGGCCAGAGATGTTCACCCTAAGGACATAAGGATGCTCCCCAGCAGCACATCTCCACAGAGGCAGGGTAAGGGCCAACTTGGTGCCTCGCTGCTGCAGCATCCCCAGCACCACCCCTGTGCAGGGGTGTGGATTTCTGCACTGCACAAACCATTGTCTTTCTTTGGCTTACCATAGCCTCCAGGCAGATTGCAGCAGAATTTACAACATCCTCGTCGGGCAGAAAACAAACAGGAATGGGCTATCATGATGTTTTGCAAATACAGAAAGACTCAGGAGCGATGAAGAAAGCAAGAGCATGAAGAGTCATGGTAATGATAGTTACTGTTATTGATAACTACAAAATTACTGGGAAAAAAATAAAAAAAGCATTACACATAGCTCTTGTCTGAGCAGTTTGATCATTCCATTTCCATTTTTGAATAAAGAAAAGCTTGTTTTGCTATTATAGCTTCTGAAGCAATCTAAGCCATATGCAGGGATGCCACACACAGAAAATAAAACACACACACATCCACCACCAGAGACAGCCCGACATTTTCCAAACCTAAAAAAAAAAAAAAAGAGAATCGTGAGTTTATCCTGAATGTGGGCGAGTTCTTATTTCACTGAGACAACTTTCTGGTGAAGATGGATAAATAATCAGCTGGGAAACTAAAGCCAGTAAAAATTATTTCACTGAAGTATTTCTGGGGCCCCGGGTTTGACATAAAGCACAATCAATCCATGCAGTTCACTGCTCAGGTGAGTACACACACCTGAGTGAGCTCAGTTCACTGCATGTCTCCACAAGCCACACGTTTAAGGCAGGGTTGGACATTTCGATAACAAGAACAGCAAGAGTAATAAAACAAGGAGTTAAAGCCCCATCAGTTCAGCAGCGATGTAAAACCCCTTGGTGGGATGGATGGGGGAAGATGAAGGCAAAACAAAGATTTTGTAGGAAAGTTTCTCTCTGAGTAAATTCTTCCATAACAGTAGCATTTTTAGTGTCTTCCCTGAAGCAGTAAGTAGCAGTAGGGTCACAGGATGGGCATTAGCCTGGATTGTGGATCAATTGAAAATCCAGTTTTCTGCCTTCCACGATAGAAGCATATTCATCTCAAAAGGTAAAAGAAAGGTAGCTGGAAGTCAGGACCCCGGCTCTCATTCCTTCAAATCTATTTCCAGGTAGGTGTAAGAGCTGACCTTCATTTTGGCTAAATCCTGTCCCTGCTGAGGCCACCAGGGAAGCTCAGCGGTCCCTGAGATGTGGTGTTGGTTCAGGGCAGGGTGCCCAAAGGTCTCCTGCCAGAGGACTGAGCAGCCAGCTAGCTTTGTAACCACGGGTGCTGAGCACACACGTTCCCCACGCTCAGCATAACCAGCTCTAAATTAGGCAACAGTGAGGTCAGTTCCTGAGAAGGCTGGAAAAAACGGAGCTGATATTATCACAAAAGCTCCTGTCGAGGGCTGTGTTTGCTGGCAGCAGCACGGTGGTGTTGCTCATGTCTGGAAGTGCCGGGAATGACATTTCTGCAACAAAAACCCAGCCCGAGCCAACGTGCAGGAGCAAGAGAAGAGCTAGAGGTCTGGCAGCTGACCCACCTGGAGAAGGCCTCAGCTCCTGAGTCCACTGAGGAGGGCATGGGCTGCTCTATCAAAATAATAATAATAATGATTAAAAAAAATGGGTACTGATGCACTGATGCTGTGAGACAATGCCCAGCTCATCCTTCCCCTGTTCTTGGTGCTGAGCAAGGTGCTAACCAAGGGGAGCAGGTGAGTGTGGAGGAAGGATGGAAATCCACTGTGGGAGCCATCCCGGAGCAAGCAGGTGTCTGTGATCTGGGGTGAAGCAGTTGCTGAAAGCTCCCCTGTGCTCATGGCGTTTTGTCACCATGAATATTTAACTAGGCCACGGCCTGCCTGGCGCTTTGCAAACACATTCCCATTGCCATGGGGCTGCCTGAAACCTCCACCAAGACAGAGGGGACATGCAAAAGGGCCCTCAACCTCAGGCCAACATTTCCACCCCTGGTCCATCCTAAACCCTTGACCTGAACACTTGGCTTGCTGGTTAGAGTTGTTGCAATTGGCACACTAACACCAGCTTTTCACATCCATCAGCAGGATCCGCCCCTTTCAAACCAGGGTCTTCAGAAAGATGAGTCTGCCCTTGTTCTCCCACCATCCCAAAATGCACCCAGCACCTCCCAGGGCAAATCCGGCACTGGGCTGAGCAAACAGGACACACTGCAGCCAGGAACACTGCACCTGCCAGCACCATTTCGGTTGAATCCCATGCCCAAGGGCAGCCAGCAGCCAATATCTTGAAGATGGTAGGTTTGAGGACTCTGCTGAGACCTGAGCACTGCACAGGCTTCCTGAGAAATTCACCCACGGCAAATCCAGCAGCACAGGACAGATAATTTGACTCCAGGTGACTGCAGCCACTCTCAGGGATCACCATCCCCAGACCAGCTCCACAAAGTGGTACATCTCAGGCTGCCTTTTCTCTTTCTCCCATCCCTTTTCTGTTATTAGAGATGAAGGGAAGCATCTTCAGTGAAAAAAATACATATTAAAAAATAGCCCTGATCTCTTTCTCTTGGGCTCACATCTCTCCCATGAGCACATAAACCTCAATCATCCTGACATTTTCATTGATTCCAATGAAAGGACAAATTAAAAGCTGATCATTAATTCACAGGCTCCCTCTGCCCCTTTCCCACGTAGGAACATCGGCTTATTTATGTCAAATATTCACTTTGTGCTCTGTCCTCAAGTATGCCATTATGCCCCAGAAGAAAACCCTCTGCATCATGAGAGCTTATTTGGGAATTATCTGGACTGCAACAGACCCTTGCCCACTGGAGGTCTCTCCTCAACCAACCCTTTCCCACCGCTGCAGTCAGTTCCTTATTTTCTATGCTTTTAAACACGTGATGCCCCTTCATGCCAGCTTGGCTTGGTTTTGAATTCTCAGCAGGCTTCCAAAGGAAGAAATCAGCCTTCGGATCCTTTGACACCAGCTTGCCTGCTGTATCCCATTGAAATTTAATTTACTCCTCAGTGGATGAGCCGTTGGCTTGCAACCACCCCATGCAAATCAGCTTCCATGCTGACATGCAACCACATTGCAACCAGCTCCAGTAAACGTGTCCTGCTCATGCTCCAAACCTTCTTGCTGCCTGTAGCCTAACTGCTTCCCAAGTCTTTGCTTGGGAAAAATGCTGGAGTCGGGGAAAATCCTGACTCTTTTGGCCTCGGGGGCTGGGTCTGCTTGCACACAGCCCCTCACACCCCACCAGCTCAGCACAGCATTGCCTGAGCTCTTCCACCCAAACTTCATCTGCTATGAGTTGAGCTAATTTAGCATCAGCTCCCCCCACCTCAAACCATGCAACTCTGGCTGTGGCTTTGCTTTTGCAGGGGTTTTCCAGGCAGAAAATGTGGTGCATGTTAAAGACCCCAGAGCTGTAGCAGGAGGAGATCAAATAACTTAGACAAAGTCACAGAAGAGAAGCTAAGAGAGGCCATGGTCCATCTGAGGCCTCCCAGCCCCATGCATTAACTGCAGCCATCCTCGCCTTACATCTCATTTTATCCTCTAAATGCTGGAGGCTGTTTAGTGTCTCTTTTTTTTTTTTTCCTCTGTTCAAATATTTTACTAGCTGCACTGAAAAGAGAGCTACAAACAGTGGGGGAGAATCTCTCATGGCCAGAATACAATGAAGTGCATAAGTGCGAGGGATTGCTCTTTACAATGCTCAAATCAAAGATAAACATGAAAAGAGCCACATCCTCAGAGCATAAAACAGAGGAAGACACCATTCCCAAGGGGAGCGGTAATGCTTTTAACAAATAAACTACCTCAGAGGTCAGAGAAATGTGGGGAAGGATATTTTTTTCATCCTGCGACCCACCTGAATTTCAAATCCTGGCAACTTACTGGCAAACAGCTCTGGAGAACAGCACTGAGGTGTGGGATGTGCTGCCATCAGAGCCCCTCTCCCAAGGACCCTGAAGCATTCTGAGGTCCCTAACCGAGGAAACTTCACAGCATCCCTACAAGCTGGCTGCAAAGCTCTCGTCCCTAACGTGACATCAGGGCCATATCAGGCTGATGGATCACTTCTGGGCAGCCAGGAGCACAGCATGCTCCTTGTGTTTTCCAACCTGGAGCTGCCTCACAGATTTTCAGGCCAAAATACCCCAGGGAAGCAGGCAGACTCCTTCCCAAACACAGGGGCTGTTGCAGGTGTCTCCTGGGAGACCCTCCGAAGGGTAGGGGGAAGGCAGCATTTTCACTCGCCGTAGGAAACAGAGCACTTAAAATATTCAAGACCCCTAAAACATGCAATCTCATGAAATTAAGAAGGACAGCAACAGGGACAGCCATTCCTAAATCACTATGGAAAGGCCAAATACAAAGCCCCCATAAGCTCCTCCAAGGGACTTCATTGCCCCCTGTGGATCTCCCTGCCCAGGACTGCCCCGTTTGAAACCCTACACAGAGCAGCACCCAAGAGGGCAGAGCAGTCCTGCTCACAAATCACTTCTGCAAGTTCTTCACCTCTCCTGGGATCAGCACTAGTGTGACCCCCCATGCTGGGGGCCAGCAGTGCAGAAGTCACCTTCAGCATGGTCACTGTGCACTAAAAGCATCAGGGCACTTTGGAGCCCACCACCTTCATGTCCAGCCACCAGAGTGAATTGTTGCTGCATCTGGGGGAGATGGAGGGCTGCTGAATATTTATCAGGCTTTGAGGAAAGCTGCCCATCCCCATCAGCCCCATAGAAACAGAGTCAGGACTCTGCCACTGCTGACTGTAGATGTCAAATTATTCTACGCTTACACCAAGTGAACAGCTCTGCAAAACTGCCCTGCAGCAGGGTCTACACGCCCAGACTATCGGTAATTTTATTCAACACTGATGAAAAGATGCAGGAATCAGCCTGGCAGGGGAGGGACAGGGACGGACAAGTGCCCAGGACAGACACTGGGACATGCTCAGCTGCTGCGGGCACAGCTGATGGTGGGGAGGAGGAAATCTTGGGGGAGGAAAAAAAGAAAGGAAAGATCAGAGAGGAAGCAAGCATGAGAAAAAAAATGAGCAAAAAAGAAGCAGAGCACAGCTCCTATCACTGGTATTCCCCTAGCACCCGCAGGCAGCTGAAAAGTTGGGGGGAAAAAAAGCGGTGTTGTCTTTCAGCGACTAATCCTTTGAGGGAGAAAATCAAATTGATATATTGCCCAGGGAAAATAGGAGCCCACCAGCAGCACCAGAGGAATTCGATCGTAGGAGGGCTAAGTGAAGAAAATGCTTTTATATTTTATTCAATTTGAAGACGTCTTTTCCAGAAAAAGGGGGGGATCCCATTGTTAAGTTACATCAGTGCACTCCCCGAGTCCCATGAAAGCCTTCTGTTGCCATCCACGAGCGTGGGAATGGGTCATTTGGGGCACGTCCCAGCCAAGGAGAGATCCCCTTGCCAGATACCCACCAGATGGGGTTGGGCTCCCCATGGGACCCTTGTGCTTTATGTTTCAAGTCTAAGGATGCTCAGCCTGCACCGTTACCAGATAGTTATTCTGGCCAATTTATTGCCGTTTTGTTGAAATGGGACCTTCTTGTTCCCAGAGCTGGAGATGCCTTCACCCTTTGACACATTCCCAGTCACTTGGGCACTTTTTCTGAGCTCCACCCTTGCATGTGCTACAGGTTACTGTTGATATTTTATCTGCTATGTGATGACTGAGTTGGGTAGTGCTCGGGTTTCACCAAGGCATCTAACACAGTTACACTAGCTAGCACAAGAAACACACTGCTGTAGACAAGAGCAAGAAAACACCTTGATACGTTCACCTACCTCAAGCCCCAGCTTCTAAAACAAAAGGCAGGCAGGAAAAGGTTACCTTAGCAGTTGATGGCAGTGCTGAAAAATCAGGTCGGTTTCCACCTGGTGCCAAAGAAAGCTGCTCCCAAACCTCTCTCTTGCAGTGTGGATGAGGAACACAACAAATCTGGACCTGCTCCAAAATGTGGTTATAGGGCCAGGGTCCAATGTGTGCTCAGGACGGGGTAAAGGAATGCTTTGCCTTCAATGGACTGGTAGGAGCCCATGGAAATGGCTGCAAAGGTAACCTCAGCCAGGCAGCAGAGCACTCGTCTCTTCCCCCACGCTTCTTGACCCTCATCAAGAGACATAGAAAGAAACACCAGTCAGACTGTATTTATGGCAAATTTGCAGCTCTCAATAGGTCTTGTGCAGCCCAATGGGTCAAGCATCAGCAACTCTTGCCGTTGGCTACAACACAAAGCCACAACAGGTGAGACCAGCTCTTTGCAGGTCCCCTGGCTAGCTTTTCCTGCAAAGCTCTGCCGAGCGTTTGGTCCCTAGGAGACCAAATTGTCCTTCTGCCCTTTCTGTGCAGATACACCCCACTGGGAGCAGGGAGCACTGGGACTGACATTTGCAAACTCTGGCTTGAAATCCTTTTTTTTTTTTTGCCATCATTTTTAGTGATGGCATCATTATTTGCAAAGAGCACCAGGGAGACTCGGCCACAATACCCGCACTCACCCAGTCTCAAGGATGCCCAGCCTTACAGGCGAAGCAGCCCCCAGAAATGCAGCACACAGTCGCTGTGGGCCTCCCATTTGCACTGCTCCGGGTGGCCACGCTCCCCAGCGAGCACAGGGCTCGGGGAAAAGAAAGGCTTTTGCATGGTTCATGTGTCAGGCACAACCCAGCAAGGTCAATCGGTTTTGCAGGGGGAGCCAAAGGAGAGGGAAAACTGCAGCTGATCTGGAGGAAAGAGGGGAAGGAGAGAAGGAATCCGGGGCTGTGCCAAGAGCTCTGCAAACAAACCTCGCTGCAGCCTCGCAGATGAAAGAGCAGCGCCCGGCGAGGGGGCTCTGCTTCCTAGGCATAAATCAGAAGCCGCTCAAACCGAACCAGGGACACCCCGCTGGCACAGGCAGGAAAAGAATCACCCCCTCCCGGTCCCAAACAACAGCCCTGGGCTCCTGAACACACTGCCCACATCCCCAACGGGAGCAGCTCGCTTGGATGGCAGTGTGGCCACGGTGCTGGAGGAGATGCAAGCCCCCAGTGCCATCTCTGCTTGGGTTTGGGGAGCCATCGAGCTGCAGCCACCCATGGGAGACATCCAGGGAGGCACCTCCAGCCTTTGTTTCATCCTCCCAGCCTCACCGAGGCTCCTTGGACATCCAGCATCGTGCACGGCTGCCCGGGAAGGGAAAAGGGCGGCTTTCCCAAAAGGAGACAAGCAGTGACAAAGACCGCAACTCGCTGACAGCACGCTGAGCCACAAGCCACTTTTTACACCCTTTTTACAATAAATATTAGCTGGAGGGGGCTGCGCTTTTCCCACTCTCCCGCCAGCACAGCCTCTCATTGTTTACTCTCCCCCAGCAGCCCAGGCGCTCTTGTTAATGTGCTGTGATTGAGCACTTCGGAGGGGACGGGTTTGGGGTTAGCTCCCGGCTCCCTTCGGAGAGCTGTTTACTCTTTAGTGATGCCTATGGCCCGCTGAAGACAGCGCTCCTCCACCCCTGCTGGGCCCATCTGCTTTGTCTGCCTGTTTTCCTGCTGCCACCGGCAGGCAGCTGGCCTGCGCGTTTCAGCGAGCGCTCACAAACCCCTGGAGGGAAAAATAAAATTAACCCGGTGAAGAAGGGGGCTGGGGGGGACATGAAGGAAGGAGAGAGCAGGGTGGCTGGGGAGCCTGCGAGGACAGGACCCAGCTGATATCAGGATGCTGCTGGCACCTGGTGAGGGTTTGGCCAGGTTTTTTTCTCATTTTGTGTGTTTTTACCTGGAGCAGACAGTGTGCAAGAAGGCTTCAGCTCTTCTTGGGTCCTAACATCCCTGCCCGATGGCAAGAGGGCTTCGGACCCCATTTCTCCTGGTCGTTGTGTTGTGCCCTGGGTCTCCTCTGGTTGTCCTACCCCTGCACCTCTGTCACATCTGGCCCAGGCCACCTGCAGGCACCCATCCTTTCCCCAAAAAGAGCCCAGCACAAAAACACGGCCATGGGGCTGGCCTGCTCCCCCCACTGTCACCCCAGCTGTGCCTCCATCATTGTCCTGCCAAAATGCTGCACTTGGCTGCAGCCACAGCTCCCTGGGAACCCACATGTGGTCTCAAGGCTCATAAAAAAAAAGGTCTAAAGAGAGCCGTGACCACAGCCACAGCTGGCACAAGCCACAGGGCTGCATCCATAGGCACAGAGATTTCCTGATCGATGCCTTTGGAAATTCTGGCTCTGCCTCCTCCCATGAACCAGACCCTTTGCAACTCAGGTGGAGATGTCAGCAGAAAATAAAAATGACAATTGAGTAGAGGTCTGTCCAGGGAACCCCCCTTCCCACATTACAGCCACGTGCTGGGGGCAGGCACATACATGCGTGCAGAAATGAATGCACTGCCTACACTTCACGTGCACACGTACACCCTGCAGAGCTCACTTAGGGGGGGGGAGTTCTTCACATGGCATTTCCTCTGAAGCCCCCAGGTCTGAACACTGAGAGCAACCGCGAACCAGGGAGGTCTCTGGTTTGCCTTTGTCTTGCCTCAGATCCGCAGGCAAAAACGTGATCTGCACTTCCCCTCCCAGCTAATGGGGAAAGTAAGTGGAACCAGAAGTTGGCCACAGTTGTCAAGCCGATATTACATACTGGGGAAACCGGCAAGTGTCACTAATCTCCAGGGAAAACTGAAAGTCCCTGTGCACACAAACACCTACGGATAAATAGGTGTGTAGGATCAAGCATCCCCCGGGGGTCTCAGCTCCCAAGCCTGCTCATTGGGTCTCCTGCTAAAGCATCTTTTCTTCAGCTTCATGCCACCCACTAGGCACACAATCCCCTCTCCTTTGGGGCAAGGTAGCTGTGGCAGAGGGAATGGGCAGCGTGGTGCTCATCAGGGCTCCAGATCATGCATGTGCACTGCTGCTTGCTGCCACTACAACCAAAAACCTTTGCAAAATTTGAGCCCCCATACCATGCCCCCTCCCCAGCATGAAGAGGTGAGCGATCAACACAGCCTGCATGGCACATTTACCTGTGTCCTCCTCTCCGGGTGTGCACAGCTCCTGCTGGCATTAAAGAGAGATGCTCCCGTGCCTGCAGCAGAAAATAAGTCCCCCTCATTGTCTGAGCTGTATTTACAACAGGCAAAGTCTCTGTAAATTACAGTTATCTGAACATTCTGCTGGTCTGGATCCACTGGTGACACTTATTTTTCTTACCTTCATTTCCCTTCTCTCCTTCCACGTACCAGGCTTTGCCAGCACTGGTCTCATCGTGCTGCCCATCAGAAAGAGCTGCAGAGTGGAGAGACTGAGAACATTCACTCCCCAGAGCCTTTGACAGCACAGAAAAGGGAGAAAATGCCACCTGCTACCTGATGGGGGCTAATTTCCTACCTGGAAAATCTGGTTGCTAAACATCTGGCCTGACAGGCCAGCAAGATGGCTTCCAGCAGAGCTAGGGAAGGCGGCAGCAGCAGCATGCGCTGCACTGGAGCCCTTAGCCACAACTCAGCAGCACCAGGCTGCCTACAAAGAAAAGAACTATCACAAACCCCCTCATTTATCCTAAACCTCTCGTACCATAATCCTCTGCAAACCGTGCCCAAGGAGCTCAGCAGCACCTGTGTGTAGGGGAGGGAGGAAAAGCTCTTCCCCAGGTGAGAACCATCCCAAAATGATGGGTGTGTTGTGCAAGTCAGGACCTCAAGCTGCATCATGGCAGCCTATGTTTTGCAACATGGCTGCATGCTCAGAAATGAATAATCTTGCATTATGAACTAATTGTTGTAAGCTGGAGGTTGTGAGGGGATAGTTTGGGAGAGGGGGAAGCTAACAGAGCAGTGCACACACATGAGACAGCACGAGGACCCCTGGGTGTTGCAGCTCAGCCTCCTGCCCCTATTTCTTCCTCTAAGGCACATCACAAAAAGAGACACAACCTCTATCCATACTTTGGAAACAAGGAGACTGATCTGATTTTGCTTTTTTTTTTTTCATGAAATTGAATGAGCTTTTTTAGCAGTCTGACAACAGAGGCTTGGCATTGTCACCATGAAGCATGAGAAAAACCATGAGCCAGGTTTGGAAATCATGAGATTGGCTTAAAAAGCAGAAGACGTTTTTTTTCCTTATTATTCATGCATCTGTTTAGAAACAATACACATTCTTTGTGTTCAGCTCCAGCCCTCTGAAATGTCAGGGACTGGGCTTTTAAGGAAATTTATCTTTTTCAGCCAGAAGGAATAAGAACTTACTTCTTTTCTCTTCTGCAATTCTTGTGTGGTTGCACGATACAGAGCTCTGGGCTTTGGGGTGGGGGAAGGAATAAAGACTTCCATGGGGCTCACTGTCAAATGACCGAGCTCCCTGCTCTTACCACATGGCTGCACAAGCCAAGAGCACCCACACTGCATGCGCACACACAGGGCACACGGGGAAATCAGGGCCTGCCTTCCTATTTGTCTGCAGCGTGCATTAAGTGAGGTTATCCCCCTGCACAAGGCGAATTTCTGCCCAGATTTGTCAGACCTGAGCATCTAGACATGGGGAAACATGGAACCACAGTGGAGCCCATCAGCATCCCTGTGTGGAAATGCAGTTGTCAGGCTTGAGGTCTGCATCTCACCAGTCTCAAAAATGAGGTGCTAAAGCCTTCCTGTTGCTTTGATGTAAATGTTGTGGCTGAGAGTCATTGCAATGGGTCATGATATAAACGACCCCAAAACATTTATCTGCCCAGGAGAAACCCCACTACAGGTCTGGTGTTAGGCAGAGCCCATCCCCTGACACCAGCTAATGCACACAAGCAGGACCAGAGTCAGGCCCTTCATCAAAGAAGTGGGCAGTTTTCTCCAAGTCTTGCAGTAAAAAAAATAAAAATAAAAATAAAAAATGACCATTGGTTTGCATTAAAAAGAAAACATAAACTTCTTCTGAAGCATTCAGCCATGGAAAAGCGCTTATGTGGCTCCTGGGATCCCTTTCCTTTTGTCAGACTTCACATGAAAAGCCCTCTCACTGCTTCCCGTGTCAGCATTAACTCCTCCCAGCCTCAAGGGTGGAAAGCAGAGCTGACGGGAAGGGAGCAGCAGTCGGTGACTTACAAGAGTGCTCGGGATCCTGCCTTGTGAAAGGTAGACAAAACCTGAAGGTTTTCTGCAGGTGTACCTGCACGGGCGTTTCTGCCTCTGATTATCCACTGCGCCGGTCTTCCAATAGCACTGGAATTGCAAAGCTAATTGCACTGTAAAAGTAATGGCCTATGAAATTTTTAATGGAGCAGATTGCACTTATATTTTTTTCCTCTGTGGTTCAATATACTTTGGTATTTTTTCTCTCTTGCAGCATTTCATTCAGGCTTACAGTGGATTTATACAATTGCTTTCCTCAGAGCTATAAAGGCTGGACCGCAGGACGGCACCGGTTTGTTTTCCCGCTGGACCGAGGCAGCCGAAGCCCACAGCTGGGCACTCAAGTGTTTTGAGGAGCATCCAAAAATACATCCTCACCCCCGATCCACTGATACATCGATAGGTGGAGCAGTCACTTATCACATCACAGCTAGCACAGCATAGTGCAGGCTGGGGATGAGAGGCACAGGAAGGCATGGCTGCTGGGCTCCTCCTGCTCCTCCCCTGAAAATACTGAAAATACAACAGGGAAAGGGAAAAGCAGAGAAAAAAAAAAGAGTAGGTATGAGGGACAGAAGCCAAGCAACATTTAAGGTAGGACGAGGATAAGTTTTAAAAGTCACAAGGAGCACTGTGCTAGAATGCAGAAATAAGAGGTGGGGGCATACTGATGGCAACAAGTTCTGTGCCAACCACAGCACTCAGGGTCACATGAATACAAAAAAACAGGGCCAACGGAGGAGGAGAAGGAGGAGAAGGAGGAGAAGTACGTGAGGTATTGGAGCTCTGCATAAGGGGTGAGGACAGCCAAGCAGCACAGGGATCCAGGAATGTTCCTTAGAAGACATCAAAATGAAACATTCTCTTAGTTGTTTCATATCAGTGTTGTGAAATTCCTGTTCCCTCTGAGATAACAAAGTGTTCCATCTTCCATGCTGCCTCGGAGAATTCCTGGGTGAAGAATTCCAGCTCCAGCCAGTCCTAAATATCAGCAGACAGGCTGTGAAGCACCTGCCGAACCCCCTAGAACTGATGGGACCTCCTCAGTGCAGTGTGTTGGTTGAGATAAAGAGCACGGAGAAAGAATGAATAGAAGAACTGTAGAATGCCCACACTCCAAAATTAGCCATCACCCTAAGCATGATCAGCCCCAGCCTGAGCTGAACACATCACCCGATGAGGATGATGTTCAGTCCAGTGCTCCAGTCCCAGAGCCACCCATCTCTGTCACATTTGCAGAGAGCATCAATTTTAACAGTATAGCATGAAGCTTGCATTACTAGCACACGCAAACACGTGTGCGATTCAGATATATTCTAATAGACAGCTCTGGCCCATGACATTCCTGCAGGTCAAAATTAAAATAAAAGGGAGAGACGCGCCGTGCACCTCTGGTTAGACTCCGGGCTGGCTCAGCGCAGAGGCAGCCTGCAGTTAATCAGCCTTCTTTCTCCACTAACTGTCACTGCAAACAAAGGAATTAGCAGAAGGTCTGTAGGGAGCATTGAGATAATTTGGCTGGCTGAAGAAAAGAGAAAGAAAAGAAAAGCAAAGCAAAATTACTGAGAAATTTACTCGCGCTGACCTCTCCATAAATATTTAGATATAATCATCATTACCTTGGAGTAAATTAAGTTATAAACAGTCTCCACAATTGCTCATGATGAATGCGTATCGGCATCAGAGAGCACTTTATTGCAAGTTAATGTGGAAACGGAACACCTCAATCAATCAGGACGCAGAAATGCTGCCGGATGATATCAGCCTGTCTCACCCTATTCACGCTGGGCACCGTACACTCGCCCACCCGGCCCCCTGCCCCCGATGTGTTATGTTAACAAATACACATCGAACCGATGGCAAGGGGTACGTATGTGGAGCCAGAACAACAGGGGAAGTACAACATGTGTCCTAGGATGTGTTAGTGGTACTATTTATGCTACAGTAATGTCTACAGGGACCGAGGATGTGCCCCCCTGGTGCTGAGCTCTGTACATAAACACAGCCAGCAGCTTCCTTGGGGGGATCCATCCAACCCAACCCAGACACCCACAATGGGGATGTCCATGGCCAAGCTAACCAACCCCCGTCAGCCCCCTTCACAGCCAGCAGACAGAAATCGGCACTTTCGGAGCTCAGCTTTCCAGACCTATTTGAGACGTCTAGTGGAAGCAGAGATGAATCGTGCCCCGGGCTCCTTCGGTGCCTTGGCTCCATCTCCGTTTGGGAGCCCCGGGTGACTGCTGCTGAAGTCAGCATCTGCTCTGCGGATGCCGATTTGATGAGACGAGTCCCATCCGCTCCGACTGAGAGGTTTAGAAAAAGCAGACAACCACACGGCAAGCAAACGGGAATCGTCACCAGGCTGCGTTTTTGGACATGAAACCCATGGAGCCTATCAGGGCCGATGACTTCCCCGAGAGGTTTTTCAGAGCCCAGCTGCTGAAGAGGAGAGCGGCAGAGGGAGCGTGCTGCAGAGGAACTCCTTCGCTTTCAGTGTGAGAGCTGAGAAGTCAGGAACTTTGTTTTCCATTCCAGCCACCACGTATGAGAAAAATCAAAATTGTTTCACACTCTGCCCCCTTGGGTCACCCACCTCCATCTCCTTCCCACCCAAGCCAACGCAGTGGCACGTGCATGGCAGGTCACCCAGTGAGCTCTGCAGTGGCGTCACCACTAAAGGCAGGATTTAGGATTTGACTGCTTCACGACACCTACCAATCACCCTCACTTTCCCATCGCCACCACCCACAGCACCCAGAACCTAGAGGTGCTGCACACACAAGACTAGAAAGGGATTTCCATGCTGCAAGGTAGGAAGGAATGGGGTATAAGACAACCGGTGATAAAAGCGTTTCAAAAAAAAAGGAGCATAATCAGAGATTTCATTAAGGCTCTTGACTTCAGCAAGATGGTGAAACTTGTGAGAGAACAAAGATTTTAAAATGGAGAGTACGTGTGCCTAAACTTCTTAAGGAAGTCATTGAAATAGGCCCTAATACCGCAAAGAGCTGAACTGGGGTCAATTCAAGAAATCAGTGCATCATGCTGTGCTAAGGTTCTTAGGAAAAACCATCTTCATCTGGTCTTCATCTCACTTCAGGGCTTTTTCTTATGGAAAAACTTTATTTGCATTTCCCATTAAAAAAAAAAAAATTATGATGTCCAGTTCATGGTGCTGCTTGGCTCGAATTTAGTGTTGGGGAACAACAACAGCAACAGACTCAACAGATGAAAAGTGCCAGACAGAGAAAATAATTAAAATGCAAACAAAGTGGGCTGTGAAGATCCTTCTCACAAGCAGGTATTTATAGCAAGAGGTGAAAGAGAGACAGTGTAGCACTGACTGTCTCTACCCTGTTGCAAGGTGAAATAAAAATACTCCTCCTCTTATCCTTGTTGAACATAGCCTAAATAGAATGAAATAAAAGTTGGCTGGTAGCTGCCTCGTTCTCTGAGCTGTGGGAACTTTCAAAAAGAAGCATCATGGATGAGTTTGCCACTTTTCCTCCAACATTATGAATTTCTTCTGACAAGACCTGTCTGCTGTCAGTGCTTCCCTCAGTGTTACAACACCGACCTCCATCTGACAATTTCCCAGCCCAGGACAATTAAGCCCCCTTCCTGGCCGAGGACAGCCTCCGACAGGACTCCCACCAAGGCTCGTTTTGTCACCCGTGTCTCATCCCCACCGAGCCTTAGTCAGAGGGGAAAGAAAGAACTCCCTAAATCTTTTGACACAAGGCAAAGATTTCTATAGATACCAAAAATCTATTGACTGGCTCAGATCAAGGGGTTTTTAATTGAGTGAGCAACGTTAATTAGTAAATCTACTGACTTCTAAACACCACGAGGCCCAGGGCTTCAGATTGCCATTGTGTGAGGACAATGCAGCTTTCAAGGTCTAGAGAGCATTTTCCCTGGGCTGCCCTGCCCCCAGACACCAAAAAGTTTTGCAGCTAATTGTGGAGGCATTTGGGTGGTGGCAATCAGACATCTCTTCAGCTGAGGGAATGGCTCAAAGGAGTCTTCAGGGATGTTTATCTTTGAAAGAAGTCTGAAAAAGAAACACAAGGTGTTTCTCGAAAACAGAAAGATCAAAGGTAAAAGCATTTGGACGGATAAAATGGCTGCAAAGATTATTACTTCTTAACATAAAAATTACTCAAATCGCTCCCATCTGTCTGCCTCCACTGCCATATGAGAAAGGAGACCAAAGGCTTAGCTCCCAATACATTAAATCCTAATAAATCCACCCATGTTTTAAGCTGTAATACATGAAACACTTTTCCTGGAAAAACTGTCTGCAGACCAGCAGCAAAGGCTTTAAAACATGTTTGTTATGGAATAAGGAAAAAGAAGGGATCAAACTGTAGCAGCTCAGCAGTGAAGGATTGCTGGAAAAGCAGAAACTAAAAATGTAATAACGGGAACATGAAGGCAGGAGGAAGAAACTTAGCAGAAGGAATGGCCTTGCTGGGGAAAATGCACCAGAGTTTATGGCCCCGCTCTTTATTAGCTGAGGAAGTCAATGCAGGCTTCTGGGGAAAAAATAGGAAAGGAAATAAAAAGGAGTTTAAGATCATTTTAATGGTTCGAGGCCAGATTCATAGCAGACCTGTGCTGTGCCCGGGGATCTCACCTCTATTTTTAACATTCCCTGAAGTCTTCCCATGAAGCGATGGCCAGGATTCTGACAATGGCCACATTTATCCCGTGCATCCGCTGCCATGCCAGCCCACGAGATCCCACCAGTGGCACACAGCAAACGTTCAAACCATCCTCTGCTTTTGGAGGTCCCGGCCCCCTTTCTGGAGACATCAGCAGCCCTTTTACATCGCAGCAGTGAGTGATGTGACATGGCTGCACATATGAGACACATTTCCCCACCTGGAGACACCCCTTTGCCAAACCATGGTGCCTTCGTGGTCTTACACAAACTCACACGGGGACATGGATGGGCAGGGGACGTATCTCGGCATTCAGCCCTGGGTGAGGGCAGCCTGAGAATTTTTCAATGGCCACAACATCTTTGGATTTCAGCTCAAAACTCAGAAGTAGATCCAGGGATTTGACAAAGTACTTGTTCACATTTATGTGCAGGGCTACAACACATTACGGCCCTGGTCCCTGCAAGGTCAGCATTTACAGAGTGCAGCAAAAACAGGACAGTGTGAGTGACACCCTTCCTAGACGTGTCTCTTGCAGCGACACATTTTTGCCTTGGTGAAGTCAAAGCCCGAAGGAGAGATACCTCCTAAGTCATGGACAGTTTGCAGCCTCTGGTGGCATGGTGGCACTTCACCAAGACACAAAAACATTATTTTATTGGAATTCTTTTACAGGGTTTTGTTCTCTTGACAAGAAGAACAGCTACTGGCGCAGCAGAAGGTTCTGCTGAGCTGTTTAACATAATCTAGAGTTAAACCTCGCAAGTGGTGTTTCCTATGTCAGCTCACTGCTTCAAATCTTACCTGACGTCCTGCATCATGTATGAGACAGCTGCACGACATGTCAGTGGAACAAATCTGTCATCAGCACGAACTTTCTGGGACAAATCCGTTCCTGCTCCAACAGCAGTGGCCTTACCCCAGGGGACCACTTTTGGCCTGCTGGAGTCAAATCGGATTCAGAGCAAGTAGGTCCCTATGTGCAGCTTGGAAGACAAAATGAACGACTAAAATAGCATTAGTGGAGGCAGGAGTGCCTGCTCGGTATGCCAAGATACATCGGCTCGGCTGCGGCTGTGGCAGTCACACTATGGTTGGATTCAGATTGCCACCAATCAGTTATGCCCTATGCAAATCCCTCCCCCAGTATAAAAATAAATAAATAAATAAAATAGAAGAAAAACTTCTTAAAACCTATCTTGTGTTATGCCTTCAGGGCAAATTTGCTTTTATGAGCATAAATAATTCATGCATGTTCATTTATTATTAATTAATATTCCATGAACATGCATGGTTTATCCACCCAAACAAAGCCCCACGCCCCACGCGCCTTCCCTGCAGCCTGACATCAGCTGCTGGCTGCAGCCCGGCTGACCAAGGCATTAGATCAGTACCATTTATCACCTCTTTCTCCCCAGAAGCTGCTGAAAACTTTCTGAGCCTCCTTGCTGGTCACTGGCTTGCTCCATTCCTGGGGCTGGAATAGGGCGATTCGATTCTTCTGGGCTTAAATATTTGGGAGAAGTTGGAAACGTGGTGGCAAGAGGGGGGCATGAGGAGGAGTTAGGATTTTGGGGCTTTTTTCCATTTCATGTGTCACTGGTGAGCATGGCTGCTGGGAGGACCTATTTCACATTCAGTGCCCCATCAGCAACACACCCAGCACTATCACCCAAGTGGAAATATCTCCCATCACAGGGACTCTGGTTCTTGCACGTGCTCCTGGCAACCCCAGTCATCTGCAATGGGGGTCCCCCTCTGTGCTGAGTGCCATATAAACACGGCAAAAGAGAAATCCCTGCCCCAAAGCCTTATTTTTTTGGATAAAGAACTGAAGCAATCTGGAAAAAAAAATAGTTTTACAATGGGGTCTTTTCCCTTTTGCAGTGGAATGAGTTAAAGGACCTTGGCTGTTACATTTAAGGTCCAGTGTGTCAGTTATGAAGATGGGGAGAGGGGTGGGAGGAGGCAGGCTCAGCACCATTTCATTGCTTATGGCAGGACCCGTGCCAACCACGTTTCCCTGCTGTGCAGGCAGCTGGCTGAGAGCACACAGGGATTCCCCAGCAAAGCCAGGAAACTAATGAAAATCTCTTCCATCTCAATATAGATCCTCATGCGTATTGACTCCAGCATCGGTCCACGCCGGAGAGAGGCAGCCGGATTGTTCTTCTTGGTGTCTATCCTCTGCAGATCCCGCGCTCGGTGGATTGGCTCTGATGCCTGGATCAGCCCTCGGTGCATGAGCAATGCCTGCAGAGGCAGCACGCATCCTGGTCTGAGGAACCCCCGCTGAGCCCCTCCAAGCAGGGTCAGAGCTGCCTCTCGTAGCTCTCTGCAGCCACCACCGTCATCTAAAGACCATCAAAGCTCCACATTTTGGGGGGACAGGCAGAGTTACCACGTGCTCTATAAAAACACCACCCATGACACCACCCTCATTGCTGCCTGTGCACAAGCACAGGACTTCAGGTGCATGCAGACTCAGGTCCCTGCCAGCACCCACAAGGCCCCACGCAAGGAGATGTTCAGCTCTCAAATCTTCACCGGGAAGCAGCAGCCTTGTCACAAGCCTCTCCTGGATGCTCCATTCATGTCCCAGGTCTCCAAACGCCCATCTCACCTGCATCCTGGGTTACAGACATGAGGATGCAAGGCCAAGAGCTGGATTTTCTTTATTTGGGCTGAAACATTTCAATCTCTTTATACGGTCCTATGTGAGTCCCGATTTCAAGCACAGGAATGCGGCGAGGAGATAGTAGAAAACTCCCTGTGCGTTAGACACTGGAACAGCTTCAAACCAAGAGTGAGCTGAGGCAAACAGAGACACGATTTTGGCATTTGCTAAGGGCAGAAGCAGAGCGCACGGGGAGAGGCGGAGAAGAAAGCATCACTTACAGGAGATGTTCCCATGGCACTCAGCACAACGGGGACCCAAATCCCTTGATATTCCTCAGGTGGCAAGTGGAGGAAGAGAGAAATGAGAATTTACAGCAATCTATGCACAGTTAGTGCTGGGTCCAAATCTCAGGTCTAGAGCCAGATATCCTCCTCATCTTCGAGGACCTGCAGAAGGGAGAGGAGTTGGTCTCCATTGGGTGTAAATCGCCCAATTTCTCCTGTTTCTCTGTAATGTTTTACACCAAAGGCCTGGGCCCAAATTCCCCCAACCTTCACGTGTTTCACAACCAGACCTGAAGTGTGTGACTCCAGCAAATACCCCGGGCACCCACCTATCGCCTCGTATTGTTTTACAAATAGAGGTAAGTTCTATAACACTGAGAGTTACAGACAATTTAACACACAGGGGCTGCTCTGGGAAAACTTAAAACTGTCATAATTCATCCTCCCCTTCCCCCAGTCCAGAAATGAAAGATTAAACCTTGGAAGATTTATTAAACTGACATTTTAATAGAATTTTTAGACTTTCCCTGTTAATAGTTTAAATATAATTGAATTCCATGAAAGGGAGGAATATGGGATAAAGTCGGTGTCTCCCAACAATAAGAGCATTTTAAACACTGGGGCATATCGCTACTGCATAATTTAGTCTTATTTGCATGGCCCTTAGAACTGGGAGTAACGAAAACACAAATCTAATTAAGAAAGTGAAAGAATTGCCTCTACCAGCAAACTTCATCACAAGCTCCACTACCACACACCCACCCTCCCTGAGTTACAAACATGAAACAGATGGCAAGAAGGAGAAAAAAAGAAAAGACATCACACGTCAGCTCTTGGAGAGGAAGAAGGGGGGGAGGAAAAAGAGAGAGAAAGCAGAAGGGACAGGATGGATAACTATGCTACTTGACGATGCAGCAATTAACTTGCTGAGGGTGGAATAATTCTTGCGTTGCCTCTCCGGTCGGAGCACTCTCCCAACTTAGCCAAGTAGTAGATGTATTGAGTGCAGCGGCGAGTAAACTAGTTTTCATAAATCCCAGCAGGACTCCGTTTCGCTTTATGAGATTCGTGTGAAAAATTGAAAATTCAGGTTTTTTCAAATGCATCTGTAATCAGCAGCCTGAGCTCTGCGGGTCCCCGGAGGTAACTGATCACAGACAGCACAAAGTAGGGTTTCACAATCACACTGAGCTTCTACACTGCATTTTTAAAGGTTAGACATTAATTCCTGATCAATACAAGGAACAGCAGGCTATCCCCTACCCCCATTCTCAGAATTGTCTTACATTATTAACTGAGCCATGGCTTTGTCCTAGAATTACTTCAAATCACAACTTGGGGCTGTAAGACTCAAAGTCCCTTTGGATGCTGAGCAGAGGGGTGTGAGAAAGACCCCCAGTACCTTCTTCCCCCATACAAATCCACCAGGTCCTAGTTCTGAGTGGCATCCACATTTTGTTGCAGCCCCATTTTATTAATTTATTTTTATCCTGCTACAAGTTCACTCAGGTCACTGATGGGTTTTGTCTTCTTCACTCAAGAGGTATCCCCTTGCTGGACTGTTGAAGGCAACAAGACTTGCTGTGCTTGGCATGGCCCAGGCTGTCACCCAGTTAAACACAGATGGCAATGAAGACCTTTAAAGCTCAGCCATAACCACAGACCTCCTTCTAGTCAACATTAAAACAGCCATGAAATCGAGGGCACAATTCATCCTATTCTAAAAGAAACAGCTAAGTTTAATCAGATGAATCACCCCCTAAAGGTCTGTGTTTCTGTCCATTGTAAGATACATTTGGACCAAATATTGAGAGGCTTTCTTATTCAATCCCCAGAGCACATTCACATGCATACACATCCGTAAACACAGATTTCATATTTTGCACTCAAAAATAAAACCAGAATTTGAAGCTTCTCCATGCCCAACAGTTCTAGCTGGATGATGTACAAACAAGCCATTCAAAGTTATTCTTCATGTCTGAGTATCCCTCCCTTACCAATGTGTCACACTAAACCTATTTTTGCTGGGTTCCTCTGTGCCGTTACCATTGCAAATTTCATTGACACCCAGAGAACTTCCTTGAGCTCTGAAAACAAACAGTGTGTCCCAAGCATCCAGTTTTCCAGCAGCTTAAGAAAAAGCAATCCAGGCTGCTCAGCAGCCTGTAGGGATCAAAAATGTTCTGGTCTTCACACTTGCATATTGGGCTGTTGTTTCTTTCCACTCGTGTGATAGATAGGTGGTGGCTGCTCTTATGTGAAGACCTGATGCAGTTTGACATGGTCTAGGTTGGTGGCAAGAGGGATGCAAGCAGGTCAATCAATTAGATTTAGCATCAATGTTTGACTGTTGGCTATGATGGAGGAGGATTCCTCCACCTTCCTTTCCCCTGTGGCAAAACTCCTGGAGCTCTGAAGTTCTCAGCTGGAGACCTGGAGAGAGTCTTGGAGGAGAGTCTTGGACTTCAGGCAGCCTTCTGGGGAGGTTTTGGAAATCTTCACAGATTTCTAGGCAGGCCCAGATTCATTAGCATGCACTCATGGTCTCATATTTTTACTGACTCTCTTCAGGGCTCATTTATTCCACTGAAATCAAACACAAGAATTCCCCCAAGGCATCCTTGTCAGATATGAAGTGACTGGGCTACACAATGCACTCTTTCCAGGTACTGCAACAGGTACAGGAAGGTTTATTGCGGTTTTCAGTGTCATATCAATTCATTATCAAAGGGAAATTGATGAATATCCACTTTTGCTGAATTAGAGAGTCTCCTGATGGCTAATGAGCGTGAATAAAACGTTATGCAAATTAGCGGCTGAGAAGGGACTTCTGGATCCGAACTTGAATATGAAACAGGTCATTAATATGACATGTTTTTAACATCTGTTGATTGTTTCAAGTGTTATATTTGTGGAGAAAATGCCTAAGATTCAGTGAGAAGAACATAAGATACCCCTGTGCTCATGCGTGCACCCCTCTGAGACCTGTGCCACTCTAGGTGTGAGAAAACAGAGAAATTCTAGAAAAACAAGCAGGCCCCTGCTCCTAGCAAGGAAACTCAGTTTATAGCCCAGATTGCTATTTGCTCACCTGTTCAGCACAGCTCAGTATTGTGTGTGCCTAGCCAGCTGTGCAGAGATCCTCATAAAATATGAATACTTCTTCCAGATACGGCTGGTTCTTAACTTGCGTTTACAGTATGAACCGTTATTGGGTTCTATTATTATTTATAAGCCTACAGTGTGAGAAACCTTTCTCTAATGCTTAAAAAGTGGCAGCTTCCCTCTTGCCCTGAGCAGAAAGACAAGGGGACACAGTAAAACAAAGTGGAACAAAAATGAGATGTGTAGACATGACAGCCTAGATTTTCTGTAAGCCGTACAGACAGTCTCAGTGTTTAAAAACAATTAAAACTGGGATGGATTCGGGCTTTGTGGGCTTGGCAGTGTAAGGTACAGTCTGTGTCTTATCCTGTTGGTACAATCCAGCCTGTCTGGGTTTCTTCTCATGGGGTTGCTTTTTTGTTTGTTTGTTTGTTTTGTTTTGTTTTGTTTTAAGGTTGAAGAACAAGTGACAAGAGCCAGCAGGTAAAACAGGAAAACCACAGTTTCTTTCAACTCAATCTGTGGTGTTCGTAGCTGCGTCCAAAGGGTCCCCGACACATCAGACAGGAGGAGTGGCAAGGTAATATTTTGAGGGAATCTTGCAGTGGTTTTTAAAAATGAGAAATGATTACTGTGACATTAAAAAAAAAAAAAAAAGACAAAACTGTCAGACTAACAGAAATGTTCCTTTGTGAAAAACAGACATTTGGACACAGAGTTGTATTCATATCCCTCACCTCCCCTGCAGCAGGATCGAGACCTCCCAGGAGGGCTAAGTCTGGGTAGGAAATGGTTATCATTACAGGACATTTTAAAATCTGGTTCTCCAAATCTGCAACCTTATGGTCTTGCAGACATTCAGAGGGAAGAGGATAGGCGGGAGGAAATGAAGGAAAGCTCCTTTCTACCTTCTCCCTGGGCAATGGTTATCGAGCTACCCATATGAAGTGGGCAAGGTGCAAGAGGAGAAAAATAATCCATCCAATAAATTGCAAGCAGGGCAATATTCACAGGTTGCAGAAAAAGTGAGTTTCAAGCCACGGTAGTGACACAAGCTTCCATTTCTCCCTTCTGAGGTGACTACCCAACTCATTCCCACTTCAGGTATTTTAGGTGAGGATATTTCTCCCTGACCAGAAATTCTACACATCCAACATAAAGTTTCAGCTTCCCCAAACTGCTTTCTACTATCCTTTCAGAAATTTCTACACAAACTCTAAACAGAACAGCATAGGAGCTCTCATGCAAATGAGGACCATCCTCAGGAGAATATAAAAATGACTCTGTTCTCCTGTCATTGCTTCAGATCCAGATCTTCATTCACATTCGCCATTTATGAAAAAGAAAAGTAAATCAAGTCTTTTGCCAACAGATTTTAAAAGCTGGCACAAGTGGCCCATGCAAACCATGGTCTAGAGGCCATGACCCTGATATTGGTCAGCAAAAGGAGGAAAGCAAAATACGACAATCATTTCAACCTGAGGCACATATCCAAGGAGACACAAATAGGATGACTCTGCAAGAGAAGGCTGGGATGTGCTTCTTCAGAGACAATGCATGAAATGGCATCGAAATGAAAATTTAAGGAAAGAGGAATAAAAAGGAATGACATTTTGACATCTTCCCAGCCAGGCTCTGTGTAGTATCTGCACTTGCCCATTAGGTATGAAATCTCAATCACTGGATGATGTAGGAGTATTGATCCAATGTGTTGGTCTCCCAGCTGATAAGATGTGCCCAAATCTTCTATCTCACATGGATAAGGATCACAAAACATACCCTTCACCAGAGCAAGTGAGAGAGCAGAAGAATAGCAATGCAGGTACTTGGGTTGTAGAGTTCTCCAAACAGTGAAGGATTCAGGTTGTAGAGATTCTCCTCAAAATCCAGGGCAGTGTTCTCAAAGCCCTCATTCCAGGTCAGACCCACCTCAATAAACAAGGGTCAAGAAGAGACGGTAACAGAGTTTTTCCATCCAAGGTGCATTGCAGCCCTCTGGATTGACAATCCAGGTTGACATAAGGAATGACAAGTTGTGATAAGGTAATGAAACCTGCAAGTCATGCATCTCAACCATGGTCCAGGGCTTGGAGGTGCTGAGACATCAGGCTACCAAGACCAAGTCACCTTATTTCTTGCAAGAGGACCCACAACCAAGTTCAGATGATCCTTTCCAAGGCCCTCTATTTCTCATTCATTGCCTGCCAGCAGTCACCTCAGTAGCTTCATCTCCAGCCTGCAAACCACAGTGGTGGGCTACTATATTTATTTTCCCATCACAATTAACCACTTCTGATTAGTTCAACTAATTACTGGGTGCAAGCAATTATTCTCTGACAGGCCTCCTCAGTCTTTAATGCCTGTTCCCACAAGATCAAACAGGTGAAGGCCAAAAGAAGTAAAAAACCTAAACAAGTGGGAAATGAGGGAAAGAATTAAGAAATCCCTGAACAGATCCAGGTCCTTTGAGACCCCGAGTAGCAAACAGCCGAGCTAATTAGCATGCCTGTTGCCTTGCCAGCATGCATGGAAATTTCCCCTCCAGCCCTTTTTTCCTGCAGAAGTTCATGATCTGGGATACCTCCACAATACAAGCACAAGACAAGATGCATTTGTGCATTCTCATTTCAACACCACAATGCCTCTTATTTGAGCAAAATCCAAAGCACTAAATCATGTCTGAGAAATTTTGTTTAGAGGGTGAATTTTGGATCCTAGTCCTTCAAGTGGGGGGATTTTCTTTGCAGCTGAATGAAGACCATTGACAATGGGAGGGATTAGGAGAGAATGGAAATGCTGACAAAGGGATAGCCTTAACTGATGGGGAGCATACTTTTATGGATCTCAGAGGCAAAATCTTTAGGAGGATGCTCAAAATGTTTTAATGGCAACTGTATGTTTTCTGCCTCGGATTGTGCTAACAGAATTGAATAGAAAACAAAGTGTTAAAGACATTCATAGGAGTGAGTTTGATCTGTATTAAATTCTGTAGGATACAAGAAAAAAATCCATAGCATGTTTGACAGAGGAGCGTATTTGACAGAGAATACTCATTCCTATCGCCATTGAATTTCATGTAATTTTCCCCAAAGAAGAGTGCATTCAAATAATAATATCGTGGTTTCCAACTGTGTCTTTTTGCACCTCTGGTGTGGTTTTCAGATGGCTGGTGAGGTCGGCTGAGGTGCCAGCACCACCTTTAACTGTGGCTCAAGTCAGTCCTCTTAGAACACCCTTGTCCATGGTAGCCATGGACACGATGGTTTCTTTGTGATGCAGATGCTTGTTTTCAGAGGGAAACATGTTCAACTCTTTGAGCCTAGTTGTTCCACATGTGCCACGGAAGGTTGGACATGGAAAAGGTTTTCTTAAGGAAATTGGTAGAAAACATCATCCCCTTTGGAAAACAAGCTTCCTGATCACAGCCCTTGTCCCTGGGGATAGGCATCAGACTTGGGTATCTGTGTGGGGTGTGACGAATCCCACCCAAAGCCGATAAATGCAGGCAGGATCATACGCAGACCAGTTGAAGAAACACCAGTCTTGCATGCACACAACTTTAGTACCCCAAATGCACACCCTGCTCGAGAGGGGAAGGGCAGTGAGCGTGGCCAGGAGTCAGCCCCTGGCAAACAGCACCAGGCAGGTCCTCCTGCTTTTTGAAGAAAAACAAGGGGAAGAGGGGGAGGGTTACGGCTAAAGCTAAATTGTCCCATAAAATATTTTACTACAACAAACCGATTAACATTTGACTCTGCTGTAGAATGCTGAACAATGCTACAGGCTGCAAAATGCCTCTCTGAAAAGGCGATGCCAAACAATGCGGTCGCACAAAGAGCCCTTGGGGAGGCAGAGGGGCCCCTCTACGGCCCCACCACCCAGCCCATGACTGCTTTCATCTTCACGCTAGCTACCCATGCTGAAAAGGCACAGGAAAGGTGTTTTGTTTCAAAGTAAAATCCTTCTGTAGGAAGTGTGCGCTGCAGAAAGGCAGGGCACAGCCCCCGTCACGATGGCGTTCTGCTTTCACCACACTGACGGGAGGCGTTCATTCTTGCAAATCAAAAATACTCCTGGTGTCCTGCTTTCTGCCTTCAAAGCTCTCTACCCATGCATGAACCCCAACAGGCTCAGCCCCGGGGGTCCCTCCTGCCCCGCTCGCATGGAGGTCAGAAGCACATGGGGTCCAGGGGAAGCAGCCGTGCAGCTACCCTGAACTCAGACAGACCATTGCTCTCTCTCTCTCTTCTCCACCTCTGCTGGTACATTAATCTTCACAGAATCACAGCCCGGTGAGGCTGGCAGCACCTCGGGGTCCCTCCATCCCAGCCCCTGCCCCAGCAGGGCCACCTAGAGCAGGGTGCCCAGGCCCATGGCCAGGCAGCTTTTGGAGTTCTCCAAGGAGAACCCACAGCCTCTCTGAGCAACCTAATACACTTATAAAACTTATATTATACAACTTACATTCTTCTACACTACTGGATGAGTTTTCTAGACCTAGTGAGGAGATTATCCTGTGAACTGGACTGGGGAAGACTAAGATTGAACTCATAGACTTTTGTAAATATATTCAACGTTGGAAATCAGCTGAGCAGCTACAAGAGTCTCTGATGTTAGATTTGATATTTTCAGTCAGTTATAAACAATATATTTTCCTACAAACACATACGCACATAACACTTTTCATTAAAACTCTATTCATACCTTTCCTCCTTTTTCCTTTTTTTCTGCTTGCTGTTTCGGATCACAGAGCTGATCCCCACATGGGTATTGCCAGTAGCCTCTGACATTTGGGGACCCAACAGGAAAGCAACAAGTGGCTGATGTGCTGCCATTTCACCCACCTTCCAAAACACAGCAGGCTTGGGTGTCCAAGAATTTCCAAGGAAATCCACACATATGGCTGACATCCAGGAGCAGCAAGCCATGGCCATGGTGGGCACAGGAGTGTCTGAGAGTGGCTGCCATCAGAAAATCAGCATCACTTGAGAGCCTCCTGGGTGGGAAAACATCATACCCGCTTGTTAGTCAGAGGGCAAAGGCTGATGAAGGCAAGTTTCTTGATGTGTTTTACTGGGGATTTTTTTGTGTGTGTACTCACAAGTAGAAATTCTGGCTTTATCACAGTCACAACGAGACGCCTCTTGCAAAGCATCCCCTCCGCTCCCCCAGGCAGGCAGCACCCCAACAGCGATCAAGTCCAACGTACGGCACCAGGTCCACCAGAAGCAACCACCATGTCATGGGCAGGTCAAGCAGCACTGGATGGGGGCTTGTTTTCAGGGCTCTGTGTCTGCAGGAAGGGGACTTGCTGTTCATCAGGAGGGAGAGGTACCCGAAGGAACCCCCTCCACCAAGGGGAGCATGAATATCCACACAGGTCTGGGGTGTTTAACATCAAATGGAGAGGGAATTAAGGTGCTTGTGTCTGTGGCTGCTTTACACACTAACTTTTGACAGGATGAAAACATAACCCCCTGTTTTTGCCTTTATAAGCGATACTTGGCTTTTTCTGCTCCCAAGCTTGTCTACTGTGCAGCGTATTTCTTCTGCTGATAAATATTTATGCTCCATGATTTTGATTTATACGAAGGGCTTAAATATCGTAAAGCTGGATATAACCAGCATAAAATAACATAAAACAAAGCACTAGTATCCAGAATGGGGTGGACTAAAAAGGCATGGCTCCCATGGCAGCCAAATTTTGCCTCAGAAATGACCTCTTTCCCCCAAGGAATGGCACAACTTGGCAGTTTCCCCTCTCTGCATTACAATTGAGATTCCAAAACTGTGTGTATCAAACAGAAAAGGTGTTTGCAGTATTGCCAAGGTTACTAGAGTGAAAACATTGCAAATGTCATTTGCATGATTGTACTTTCAAATCCTAACTTGTAGCAACAGTGCATTTTAAATGAAGGTGATTTATAACTCCAACCAGAACACTAATCATATTTTGGAGTAATAGGATTTATTTGTTGGTTGTTTGGTGGTTGTGTTCTTTAAGCTCAGAGACAACAAGCTATGTTCATGAAAAGAGACATGGCTGGGCTTAAACCCTACCCCAACAACATTTTGAAAGGATTAGAAAATAAACACAAATGAACTCTATTTTCAATATGCGGTTCAGAGTCTGGGTAGTCTTTAATGTTTCCTTGCTATGAGAACATCCTAAATTGCTAAGCAAGTTCAGACAATTTCCATTTTAAATGAAAAACTCAGATTAACACAAAAAAGAAGTCGTCGTCTGGGGATCAAGAATGGATGTTTAACAGCGCCCAGCTGTTCTCCAGCTCTGAAACTCCTTACCCAAAGCACGCTGGGCTCATTACGAAGCAACATTCAGTCCTACACCAAGACTAGGATTTACAGCTCAATATCTTGACCAAAGCTAAAACTGGAAGCAGTTGCCATGTTCTCTATGACACTGGATTTTTGGGACTGACCGTTGGGTGCAGGGGCACCTATCTTTGAGTCATGCAGTATTTATGGGGAGAAACAGCTTGTTTAGGCCATAATTTAGGAGGTGCATTAAATCTCATCTCATGGCCCATATCCTTACATCGAACAAATGGATTAGGTCAATATATACCACCCAAAGGGCTTGACTTTAACCTCCATGTGCACCAGACTTACAGGAACAAAGGTGCTCCGTGAGGGACTAAAAGTTACAAGAAATAGTTCCAACAAATTCCCTCCCACACCTTTTTAAAAAAAAAAAAATCTTTTCCAGACATTTCTGACATATCTCTGTAAAAAAAAAAAAAAATGAAACAACCACATTTAAGCCACCTTCTAGGACTTGTTTTAATATAACTATTCTCAGTGGAGGCCCGTTAAGCTAACCTGGTAGACGTGGGAAAGCAGGAGTGCTCATGTGGTCTGTTCATGCAGCCCAGCCGAAGGGATGATAAACTTCATCTGACCACTGGGAACTTCATAAAACACGCACTAACGTGGCCACTTAAACTACATGATCATACACCTATTGGCAATTGAGTTTGGGCTAGTTAAAGGGGTTTCATGTTAAACGTCTAGAAACAGCACCTAAAGACTCTAGTTGTGCTTGGAAATTTTGACCTTGAGTATGTTCACACACACTGATTTTATACAGTGTGTATATATATATGTGCGTGTGTGTATATATGTATAATTTCACATGTACTTATACCCACATCTATAAATGAAAAAATTAATCTAAAATATGTCGCCCTGCAATCTGTCAAATAAAGCTGATATAATAAATATGTCACTTTATTTAACAACTGATGCTGAAGAGAACGAGGCAGAATGAAAGAAATCAAGACAAGGCTTAGTAAAAACACTGAGGAAGGCAGAAATTAAAGCAATCAATCACATTCTCGTGGAACGTCTACACCACTCGAAATAATATTTTATTGTCTGCTATTGATTGGATGCCACTGAACAAAATTGCAAACAATGAATCTGGTGTTATAAGCAAGAATCACAATAAGAATAACTTATTTCAAAGCCTCGGCCGCACAACAGTTTGCAGTTCCAGGCATGGAGCATCGGACTTCTTCTTGCTCTACCACTTAAACCTAGGAGAACATCCCTGTTCATTAACTACTGAAAAGTTCTTCTGCAACTCTGCCAGAAATAAGGGCACATTCCCCTTTTGCTCTCCTTTGTATTTTATATGTGAACATGCAAACTGGCAAACTTTGGTAGAATTAGAGGGAAGGACAAGGAAGCCAGGGAGAAGTGGCACTGCTTTTTCAGATGGTGAGCTCTCCATTCAAGGAGGAGGAGGAGAACACCCCGAAGGAAAATACACTATGAGAGCAAGGCTTGGCTGTGGTGCATTCACCAGCAGCTACATAGTTCAATCCCAGGCAATTTTGTGGAAAAGAAAATTTCCATGGGCCTTCCAGCAGCCCAAGTCCCTTCCCAGGTGCTTTGCCCTTCCTTGGATGGGATGCTGCCACACTGAGCTGTGCAGGATAAAGGGATGCAGGCAGGGACTTGGGCTTTCATTCAACCCTGGTGGAGAGAACTGGGTGCAGGACAAGCCACAAGAGGCCATATCCTCTCGCTGCTAACCAAGCCACACAATTCTCATTGAACACCCCACCTGAAGCCACCAGGATGACCCAAGAAGGTCTGAAGGATTCAGCTCCAGAAGGGATGAGTTGCCACAATGCAGTGCTTTACAGCAGCAAGAAGTACATCCAAAGCTGGTACCCAAACCCTTCTGAGCTTGGCTTGCTGTAAGGTGCAGTGAATACGTGGCAGGGCTTTTTGTGCAATAGGGAGAAAGTCCCACTTCATTCTTTCCTCTCAAAACTCACAGGCTGTGCCACTTCTACGAATGGTTAAACAGAGTAAAACTCACACAGCTAGGAAAATCAAAAGGGGTGGTCTCTGCACGAGCCATCCAATCCTGATAATATCCAGACTCTAAAACAAAGGCAGGCAATTGTGAATGCAATAGGCTGGACAAAGGAGCAGGCAGCCAGGCTGGATTAGGAGGACACATCCCTCCCTGGGCTGTCCTATGGTCATGTTAGCCATTTGCATACATGTGTGAATGGCATGAAAACACTGGGCCAGATCCATCCACAGTGCAAATTCATTCAGTTCCAGTGGCTCTGCTCTGGGTGCTAATTGACATTTTTGATTACATCTCATATCACGTCTCTAATTTGCCCACAAGGAGTAAGAAAGACGTAACACACAGATTAGGGTCTGGCTCCAACTGTGACAGAAACAGGAGGGAAAAGGAAAATCATCCCTGGACCTGTGCAATATTGCCAGAGGAAGAGGTGGAGGCTTCCCCTTGCTGAAGAAGCTTTTTACTCTGCTGGTATCCAGGAATCAGATTGTTTCTAATTTACTGTTACTCAGCTGTACCAACCCAATAGATTTTACCCACCCCTAATATATTTAGTCTCTACAATTACAACAGGAGTGGGAGTCCCTGTGGGCATTCTGGGGGTAAAATCTCTGCTTGGTATTTGGGGGAGTGTTTGTGCATGGGCAGGAAGGATTACAGTTTGGGGGATTTGGAGTTTAGAGCTATTTTCTCCTACCTGTCTCGTATACTCCCCCTTCTCTTTCAGACTCTGTCTCACATTAGGAGACATTTGTGCACCCGTGGGGATCAGCAGCAGCAGTGCCACCTTTGTGGGGCGGAGAAGTATTCCCAAGGGGCTTCCAGTTAATCTGGAGGAGGTTTTGGTACTCTCAATATACCCACAAGCCACTTTGGGAGGAAAAGCTCTTTCCTAATGAATTATAGTTACTCGAAAGGTTGCCTGGGACTTCACAGTAGTGTCCACAGGCAGATCCATGAATCCCGGTGAATATGGACTACGGATGCTTAGGGCCCAGAAATCACAATAACCTCAGGCTGTGGGAAAAGCTAAGGGGGAAAGGATACAAGTGGTTGAAAGACAGCATGCAAAGTGGTTAGTGATGGCTCACTCCCAAACCTGCAGAGGCTTGCCTCAAATCCGGGCCTGGCCAACGTTTTAATTGATGCCTTTGAGGAAGGGTAGAGAAAATGTTTGTGAAATGCGTGATAGAACCCAGACTGAAAGGGGAGCGAGTGCTCAAGAGGTGAGGAGCAGGACTCAGACCAACCACGATCTGCAAGGCAGCAGTCTGGGAGAAACAAGGAGAAATGTAGAGGGGAGAGCTGAACCTCCTGCCCCCAGGAAGGACATGTCCAGAGCACAGGCATGAAATGAGATGCCGGTTTGTGGTCTCAGGGCAGGCAGAAGGCCACAAAGAGCCAGCCATGGGAGTGACAGCCCAGTGAGAGGGCTGCAGGGAAGGGGTACACGGGAGGCAGGTGGGGTTGCGGGGGGTAGCCCCAAACCTCCCCAGCAGGAGAGCTGAGGGCAGCTGCTGCTATTCCAGCCTCCGGGCTCACTACCCAAGCCCAGGGATTATTCCTGCTGTCAGATCAATGCACCACCTACGATCAGCACAATTTTTTCCGTGCCTGCCACCCAATTCCAAGAAGCAGCTCTGGCTTTCGGACCAAGCCAGCCCGAGCCGAGGAGGACACCGAATGGATCTGGGGGCGGCCGGCGGACTCGCAGCAAGGCTGTGGCTCGTACAACGAGCAAGTAAAGAGGGAGGAAGGAGCCAGCGAGGTGCACAAAGCCAAACCCCTCCAAACCTGGGCAGAGGTTTGCGTGCAAGGCAGGCGCGGAGGGAAGCGATCTGGCACCCTCTAGCGCGATGCTCCGGGAAGCACTCGTCACCCGGCACCCATCGCCGGGGCCCAGCCGTGTCCCCTCGCCCTGCAGCCCCCCAGGCAGTCCGAGCCCATCTCTCCAGCCCAGCAGCCCCCTTTCTATGCCATCTGCTATCCCAAGGCACCTTATCTCCCCAGCAGAGGAGGCGCAGCCACAGCCGCCCACGAATATTTTGCCTTTTATGACTTGGCTCTCGAGCCATTGGAAAGGAAACAGCTTTCTTCCCGTCCTCCTCACCTTCACCGTCCTCCGGTGAACTTTTGGGTAATGTATGCTGCGTCACCGGAGCAGCACCAGCCTGTGAATGGCAAACAGGCACCCGCATGTTTCCCAGGAGGACATCTCACATCATCTCCGAAGCCGAGGAGCCCGCACGGAGCACAGGCAGGAGGAAAGAAGATCACCCCAGCCCAGGGCACACCAGTCCCTCCCAGGGATTTGGACCAATCCCGCAAAGCCTCCTGAACAAAACCTGCTCCTTTCCCATGTTGTCACAAGCAGCATGGTTTGAGAGGCAGATGGGGGGTGGTGGCCTCACCATCACCACCTGGGAAGGTGCAGGTGGGACCATGCAGAAGCCACCACCACCACCAGGACAGCCACCTCTGTGAGCCCTGAGACAGGGCAGGGCCAAGTCCCGATACGTTGCTGCTGGTAAATGTTGCTGCTGGTCTTGCAAGCACATAAATGTGAGAGCTCCCCTTGGACCTGGAGAGCTGGCACCTCACCAACCTTCATGTCATTGAAAAACACCCTTCCTAGTTACCTAGTCACTGACATTTTTGTTGAAGATTTCTATTATCTGGGGAGAAATGAGTATTTTGTGCTCAGTGCAGGGCAAGCTTGCCATCCCAAAACATACAGTCCACTTTATCAACCCCTCTTCCATGCTCTTTCTTGTCCCCTGAGTCCAAAACCAAAGAACTGCTTGGGCAGAAGGCAACCCACGTATCTTCTGCCCCACTCTCCCCCCAAACCGCCCTCCTCCAGGTCCTGTGCTCCTCTGCACCAGCCAGATGCTTCCCATGAAAACCAGCTGCCAGTAATGCAAGCCACGGGTCTGGCTCAGCTCTGGTTCAAGCTGGATCCGATTTTACAATATTCATCTCGCAAGCAAGTTCATCTCCTATAAATAAACATAAAACCTGGGATGTTTGCCTGGCCCCTGAAACAAAAGGACTTTTGCTACACAGCTTAAATTTTTATTGCTAGTTAGTGTAAGAGAGGGGGAAACACAAAAGCGAGGACTGAGCCAGGATCTGTGCACGCTTTTGCAGGCAGACCAGCCAGTGAATCCCCTTAACGACCTTTAAAACGCTTCTTGCCTGTCGTGCTAATTGCGTGGTCACTTTGTGATGTGGACACATGTTCACAGGATACTCAGCCGAGACCATCAGCGAGACAGATTGCTCTCAATTTATGCACATATTCTGAAAAGTGTGATTTTTCCCTCTTAAAGATGTAAGAAGCCTTTTTAAAATAAGCTTACATTTCCAAACCATAGACCCACCAAACTGAATAAGCCGAATTCAGCGAGCCAGAGCTATCAGCGAGGAGACTCGAGCCCTGGTCAGGGTGTTGGAGTTATGACCGGATCACTTGCCCCCGCCAGAAGCAGCAATATTTATATTTTTTTCGGAGGCAGGGCAGGAGGATAAACATTAAAGCAACTCACTCTGACTGGCTTTTCCACTTGCAAACCACAGCTTCCACAGCACGTGCAATGCTTGCATCCTTTTAGAAGACCACAGAAGGATTCAGCATTGCCATAAAACCGGTACAAGAGCAGTGGCTTGCAGGAAATCACTAAAAAATGGTCTTGGCAAAATGCTAAGGGATTGAGTATTGCCTTCCCCACTGCAAAACAGCCAGCTAAGACTGTTAAATCAGGTTGCATTTTTTAATTATGGCTTACAGAAGACACAAAAGGAAGAGAAACAGGGGCCCGGGCAGGATGCTTGGTCCCCGTTTGAAGAGCAGGGCAACATCGTACTTGTCCGTGCACACAGATGTTAAGTGCAAGTGTGGTGGAAAACCTAATGCAATAATACCCACATCACTTGAGATGCCCTGTGCTCCCCCCTCCCTTGGAGCTTTAAATAAGAAGCATTAAATGAAAGCCGGAGGGCAGGTCGTTGCTCGGGGTCAATCGATGCTTCTCCCGCGCGGTCAGTGACGTTGCATCTGGCGAGGGCTCGGCCCCGGGGTTTCAGGGTCTGCATTGGCGAGAGCAAAGTCAGAGACAAGGAGAGAAGCAGCCTGGGCTGTGGGAGCACCGAGCAGCTGAAACCACCACCTCTCTGCCCATCCTGGGGAAAGAGAAGTGCACCAGCAATGGCACATATCTGTGTTGGCACCATTAGGGGGAAAGCTTGAAAGTTAACACATTATTTCTTGGTTTCAAATGATAAGTGAATCATAAATGGATTTTTTTCCTAAATAACCCTATTACGCTACTTTTCTTGACTGCTCTTTAGTCATTACTTAGTTAACTCAAACTTGCTGGTGAATGTACTCACATCAATGCTGGTCAAAAAAGCATTTAGGCATGTGCTTAACTCGAA
Organism: Cygnus atratus; assembly: GCF_013377495.2. Lineage (NCBI taxonomy): Eukaryota > Metazoa > Chordata > Aves > Anseriformes > Anatidae > Cygnus > Cygnus atratus. The sequence continues at coordinate 6,670,790 of NC_066363.1, forward strand.
GCAGATAACTAAGGCGCATTCAGTGAAACTCACCTATCTGCCTCAGTGTTTTTTTTTTCTCTGAATAGGGCCCCTCCATCATTTTAAAAGCTATATTTCTTTTCAGCATAAAGTACTGCAGCAGCAAAAATCAATGCGTCGTGTTCCATCAGTGTGCATCTGTCACTCAGCTCCCAGCGCGTGGAAAGGAAGCAACGCACGGAGAAAATACTCACCCTGTCCCCTTCCTTTAAGAACAGCCAAGAGTAAAAAGATGCATAATTTAGTGGAATGGGTTTATTTGTGTATTGGGTTATATTCAACGTCAGCCGAGGCTATGTTCTTGTCTTCAGTTGCTGCTGGGTGCTGCTTCAAAGTCATTCTGAGTCACTGCTCTCCGTCTTCATCTGCTGATGGGCCCCCAGGTAGTGATGGAAACATAACTTCCCTTGACATGGATAACCTCCAATAAAGGAGTGACTTCTCTTTTGACATGCTGATTAGAATAAATGAGGGGAGGCTGAAGAGAGGAGGAAGGGGGCCGTAGCTCTTGGAAAGCAAAGAAAATGGGTCACATCCTGCTCTGCCTCTGTGGCCGCAGATTCACTCCGAGCTATTTGCAAGGAACTCGTTAGACTTGCGGCTAGGGCTATTGATGGAAATGCAAATCTTTACCTACAGTACCTTATTCCACAGCAAATGAACAGCAGCCTGGGGAAAACCAGAGAGCTGTAGTCTAGGGAATGCAAACCTCCCAGTCCCGGAGTCCGGCAGGATGAGGCATCACCTCTCTTTTTCAGAGCTTAGCCTGAAAAACAAACCCCGAGGTCTGACTTCACTCAGATTTTCCATTAGCTGTGTCAATACTGACTTTAAAGAAATTCCTCCAGGTTTCCACGAGCCTCAGTAAGGTGAGAATCAGAGCCTGAGCATTCGGTAAATCAGCCTTGGCTGGTGCAAAGGGAAAGGGCTGTGCTCAGAGGGACGCGATCTGGCTGGCACTTTGCAAGACCAAGGGAAGTCTCCTCTGGAGCCGAGCTTTTGTTTCAGCCTGACACAAGGCTTGCCAAGGCCAGTAATTCTTTCCATTACGTTCAATGGGCTTTGGGTCAGGTTGTTTATAGTGAATTCAGCTTTGGCTGCCTAGAGCAATACGTTGTGAGATCAGCTCGCTCAGAAACCAGGTGGGAGGCTTCCGGAAAAATCCCGCCCTGGTCTTCCAAAGGATCCTGCTGCGACAACAACCCAGTGGCTGTACTGGTCCCAGTAATGCTACCTGCAATGGGATCACACGGCCAAGGGCTTCCCCTCTCTAGGAAAGAGCATTAACGCTCCCCATCTCAACCCGTCAGTGGGGTCTGCACTTGCTGTCACATGCAGGCTTTCCACCGAGCACCAAACATTGTCATTTACACCCATAAAAAGCTGAATTCAGCACTCTTTCCATAAAACGGATCGTGAACCCTTACCACCACTTGCCTCTCCTTGGAATAATAAATTATGAGGACAAATGGCAGAATCATTATCAGTTTCAATACCCAGTCATAAATAGTCTTGTAAGAACACTGAAATGATGGTGTTTTATTGCGTTAGATATCACTTGCCATTAATTACAGCATGAAACTTTTGTACTTTGATGAAAAGCATTTTAGCCAGCTCAGTTATAAATTTAAAACAGCCTTAAAACAAAAGTCACCTCAAGATGTGTTGGTCTTTTTTTTTTTTTTTTTTTTTTTTCTCTCTCTCTATAGATCTAAACCCGAAATAGCATTTTAAGCTTGGACAGACACAAAAGCAAGATTTTATAAAGCTATTTTATTGCATGCACATTCAGCTTTTGCATTTATGGCAAACTAACAGTACCCATGGCTATTTTTTACAGTAACATCATTGGCAGATGGATTTCACTGGTGCAGATACTTCACAGTTGGCTTGGTTTAGTAGTACAGGTTTTCTTTGTAATGATCAAGTGCTGTTGTGAATCAACGTGATCTAGTTTACATTTCTGCCCTGTTTCTTCTGTTTGGATCATTTCTCTTCCCTTCTGTAACTGTACCCACAGAGGACAGAAACAGCTGAGTGCAGAGCAAGCTTGAAGTCAACAGAAGCTGATGGGTTCAGCTCCTAACAAATCTGGGGAACTCCCAAGACCTCACATAAAGAAGTTGATTTCAGCCTAACTTTAGTGCAACAAACCACAGGAGTGAAGTTAAAAATCTACATTTTTTCAAACATTTGTGGGATCGGCCTTTTTGATGCAGAGGTCAAAGGGCTTCCTGCTGTAGCAGTTTAAGTCGCTGCCACCGTGGAACAGGTTATCAGCCCGTGGCATTGATCCCATTTTGCATTCGTTTACAGAAGGGATTATTCCACCCCGCTTTGGGATGGGTAAAATTACAGACACTGCAGCCAAATCCCACACAGACCAGGATTCTGTCCTAAACTACTCCCAGCGGGACTGCTCACGTCCATACGTGAATTTACCTTGCCAAATCCAGATGCACAGCACCATCTGTACTGACTCCCATATTTTGAGTAGACTTGGAGAAGACCTTGGAGAAGACCTCTTTCCTTTCCCAACCCTCCACAATGGTTGCTGTGAGGCCCAGAATTTGAGTTAGTCTCATGAGACCTGGCAGGCCAAGGTTTGGCTTTTGCCCTGCCAAAGGCTCTTGTTTTGCTCAGGCATACCACAAGAACCTCCTCAGAGGTATGGTGGGAATCAGCTCAAGTTTAAAACAAGCCTAGGAGTCAAATTGCCTTGATAGTCAACGGAGATGTGGTCCCTGCACTCTGCGGTGTCTTCTCGTTCTTCACATGCCTGGAAATGGCTCCCAGGAAGATTTGCTCTGTCACCTTCCTGGAGACAGGTGGAGCTGACCTGCTTGCAGTTCCCTTGGATCGCCCTCACTCTTTTTGAGGATGAGCCTTACATTTGCCTCTCACCAGTCCCTAGGGACCTTCCACGGTCACCACAACCTTTCAGAGGTGATAGAAGCATCCTCACAGTGACATCTACCAGCTTCCTCAGCACACTCAGACACATCTCTGTCTGATCCCACACACCCACGTGTGCCCATTTTACTTCACTAGCCCCTAAATTGATCCTCCTACCCTATAGGTAATGCCCATCTTCCCCAAAATCTGCCACTGGACCTAAAGAGGCTTAGCAGCACATCTTGCCAGTAAAGACAAAAGCAAAGCTTTTTCCATGCTCTTTCTGACTAGGTTGGCCAACCCAGTCAGCAGCAGATCAATATATTTTCTGGTTTTCCTTTTTCTGATGATTTACCTATAGAAAACCTTATTCTTTCCCCTCACATCCCTCATCATCAGTTTCAACTTGCTTCTGGCTTTTCTAATTTCATCCATGTTGGACGATATCTGAGCTCTGAGGACAAGTGACATTCTCCAGGACTGATGAGCACCTGTAAAAACAGATGTCATTATAGCAACTGAACTGTTGCTTGAAATGGTGACCATTTGCTTTTTGACACAAAAGTGAGAAATTGGAAAAAGAAAAAAACCAACAGCCTAATTGCTCATTTAAAGCAGCCTGTTCTTTCCCTTCTGCTTAGCCTCATTTGACAATCTGAGAGTTTAGCTCCCAGTGCTCTTGCTTAAAATATAACAGATGGCCTCTAATAAGTAAATTGAAAAGTGCAAATAAGGTTAAAACAATTTTTCTTTATTGAATATCATTAACTTCAAGGCTGTCCACTTTAAAATGCTAATTAAACCTCACTTCCTTTTGCAGGGTTCTAGTGAAGAAAGATTGCCACGGGGTAAATTCCTCTTGCTTGCAGAGGACTAACCCAGCAAGCTGATAGCAAACGGGGCTGTTATGTGCCCCACTGTTACAAAGCAGAGTTGGAACCTTTCAATTTATCTGCCCCTTCCGTGCTCCTTCCTTCCCACAAGTCTCACGCAGTCAAGAGGAAATTCAAAAAGAGGTGTAGCGTGAAACTCCGCTCTGCCCACACGGCAAACAGCAGTTTCTCCCAAGGTCACTTCTGGTCCAAGGCTAATGCAGGTTTCTGCAGGAGCACGGGATTGCTGACACGGTGCTACAGCCTTGCCACGCGTCATGCTGCAAGCACGCGTCTCCGTGCTGCTGGCACCACGCTCAGGGTACGGGAGGTCCTCCAGCACCTTCCCCCCGCCTCGCTCCTCATTTCCAGTCCAAATTTATTCCCAGTGCATGTGGTTTGCTTGTGTGCCAGCACTGTCCTTTGGCTTGAACAGCTCTTCTCCTGCTCTTTACCCCCAATCTGAAGGATTTATGCTGCGCGATGGTATTACCTCTCAGCTTCCACTTGGTAGGTTAAGCAAGCCAAGCTTTTAGTCTCCTCTGCTAGGACAGCATTTCTCTTCCCCTGATCAACACATCAGCCCTCTTCCTCACTTGTTCCAGTTTAAATTCTGTCTTGAACACAAGAGAATCGATTTGCAAATGCCCTCCCCGATGGGGTCCCACCAGTGCCTTGCACGAGGCAATGCTCCTACCTCAACTGGAAAGGCGCCCAGCTGAGCTCAAGAACAACACTTAACCTTCATGGCCAGTTCACACTCTATATTCTAGTCACCATGTGGAGAAAAAAAGAAAAAGAAAAAAGTATGTCGAAATCTTTCACTTCCTTTGTCACCGCTGAAGTCTGAGCTCCCAGTCCAACACGAGGCCCTGGAGACACCACAACTCCATGGCCAGCCCCAAGTACACTGAAAGCAGTGGCTGTGGGGCATTCAGCCTTTTGGACAACAGCCTTGAGGTGCTACCCCATCCCTGGGAGCTCTGATGCTACCTCTGTCTGGCGTGTCTAACCCCAATTCACAGTTTTCAGGGTGGAGGAAGCTCAGGGAGGGAGCCATGTCCTTGTCCCCTGGGAGCCTGGAGCACTGTAGAGAAACACAGCAAGACGCATCAGGGCAGAGGAGGGGTCCCCTCCCCGAGCAATTCCCAAATCCCTCCCCCTCCAAACACAGCATTCTCACTCATCTGAGAAATTTAATTTACTTCTTCATTTAAAGACTCAGAGCGTAAATTACAAAATGCTGAACTTGGTATATAAAACACAGAACTTGATACAAATTACCTGGCCAGTCTCACCTCAGTGATTTCTCATCTAGACAATCTGGCTCGCCATCAGCACACGGGCATCCACCCCCTACTCCAAAATACTCATACTCTGGACAATCCAACAGTGCTTGTCCCCTGAGTTGCAGCAATGTTTCTAGGCCAGGAAAGAAGAGAAAGAGTTTTTTGACGTTCCTCCTGGCCTGTACTGTGAGCACTTGTCCCAACGGTGGCTCTTCTTTTTCGCTATGGAAAGCCCCATGAATGATAGGAGTGACTACTGACAGGCAGGGGAAGCTGTTAGCAACAGTTGTTTAACTATGAAGCATGCCAAAACTGCACACAGTACAGATCAAAGTCAAAAATCTACATTCACTGGGCAAACAGCAAAAGGAGACTTTGCAGAAAGGCATTTGGGAGAGTTTGCCACGCTGCAAACACGGTGAAATAGAATCAAATAAAACACCACGGACATATCTTCTGAGCCAAGAATCACTGTGCGAAAAAAAAAAAAATGCTTTCACGCCAAAGGAAGTCTTGAAATGCAGTTTATTTGCTTATTCATCCACATGAACTGACTAAATCACGTATTGGATTAGCTACATTCAATGCCTTCTTTCTCCCTCTGCTTAAGTAGGCATTTCTTCTAAGGAACAACAATGGCAGGCACCAGAATAATTAAGCTGAGAAATTGAAATTAGGGAAACGTATTGTTGCCTTTCAACAGTATCTTTCTTGATCAAAAGGGTCTTTTTGCAATAAGCAACTGTCCTCAGGTTGAGTCATTTAGGGCAGGAATCTAACAAAGAAATGTTATCGGGAGTGACAGGAGAATGTCCCGTCCTAGCCTAACAAGCTATGGCAGCAGTGCAAAGGGATGCTCTCAGAAGACATAAGCTGTGACATCAAAGTTGTGTGAGAATCCTTTGCTCCATATTTGTTTTCTCTAATGTGTTTTATTTTAAGATGAAAGTCCTCAGCTAAGAAGCAGCTCCGTTTCTGCCCTGTTTCTCTAAGCCCTTCTTTTATGCAACGTGGCTCAGGCTATTTTCAAGGAGAATGCCATCTTCCGACACACCGGTACTGGAACAGAGATGAGGTTTCAGGAGGGTAGTGCATACATGTCAGTCAGAGAGTAAATATTGTCTCCCAACAGCAAGTTGAATAGACCTTTGTTTTCCTCTGTAATGCTTGTCTAAGTCTTAAGGGAGCTGTCTTTTACTGTACCAGAGTACTGAGCTTGCAGGCATAATACAAATGCCTGAAAGAGTCCAGCTTGAAGGGATAAACACGAGCAAGGGCATGCAACAAAAGGACAAAAAGCAGAAACGTAACAAAGCTCCCAGCCCACGTCCATTGGATATCTCCATGCAGGTGTACAAAGAGGGCTGCCTGAAGGGAGCTGGGGAGGTCAATCTCATGGATTTGACAGTAAAAACAGAGCAGTCCTGGAACAAGAAAACTTTCTCGCTGTACAACGGCAACTGGGGACAACTCTTGCCTCCAAAGCTGAGAGCAGCTTTCAATCAAGTCTTCAAGAGTTTTGACACAACCTGAAAAACTGGCTTTTTCTGCCCTTTCTCCACAAAACTGCATTTCTACTCCCCCTGCCAGCGGAGAGGGAGGGCTCACTCAGGAGACAATTCACCTGATCTCTTGTAGACATCAGCTGTAAGATAAGAAGAGCAGCAGTCAAGAACTACTTTCCCTTGTCATCCTCTTCTTTGATTACAAAGAGAGCCCCTATCACAGGAGACAGATGTCTCCTATATCTGGTCAGACAAATCCCACCCCAAACATAACCAAAGACCTCTGTCTGATCAGATGCTAAGAGGGAAAGGACAACCAGAGAGATGCATCCCATAGGACTAAGACACAATTTACCCAATAAAAGCAGAGTTTGTAGCAGCATCTTAACAAAAAACATAGCACAAATTTCTGTCATCCAAAGGTCTCAGAGCAAGAAACGCTGCATGCATTTAATAATATCCCCAGTTGTTCTAAGGGATAGGTTGAATTATTGAGAACTGAGGCAACCAAGATCATCTAATCTCAGAAAACCAAGAGCAGAAAACCAAGTGAAGAGTGTTGGGTTGACTTTCAGCAGGAGACAAGCTCAGTCAGGAAAGTACCATGTAAGAGAAGTTCTTAGCATCCCTCAGAAGTGGAAACAGCGGTACAGGCAAACCATGTACAAGAAAAGATCATATCTGCTGCTGAAGGAATGAGGAAAAAAAGGGTTGTGTGGAAAAAAAAGTCTAAAAATCTTATATTCTTGTAGTATAAGCTTTGATGACTGAAAGCTAAACCACGTGAAGAGGCTAACCAAAGAGATTTGACCTAGGCTGCAATCAAAGCACAGAGGGTGAGCAGGAGCTGTAGCTGCTCTGAATATCCATGCTGAAGATGTCATATTAGCACACTTCAGAGACATACTCAGAAAGAAGCTGGTTACCAAAAAAAATCATCCCAAATTCTTTTGCCTGGCACATCACATTGCAATTTTGACCTGCACCAAAGGAACAAAGGAATAAGATCCTTTGGTGCAGATATGATTTTATGCCCAATTCACATGTGAATTGTACTAAAACTTCACTGTACTAAAAGTTCAAGTCATGCAGGATTAGGACTACAGTCACCTCTAGTGAAGCTTTGTAAGGAAACACTCCTTATGGGACAGTGATCCCCTGCTATCGGAGGGAATATTCACCCAGCTGCTCATCATCCCTAGCCATATTTTTAACCATTTCCCAATTTCAACCCAATTTATCCAAGGGTTGAGATCTAAAATCCAAATCCTGAACGTTACATGAAAAACATCAGCGGCTGAGGAAAAGAAAAAATCAGAACTAGCAGCTTTCAGGTAGAAAGCGGTTACAACTTGGACATGTATTCATGACATGCACCAAAAGCAGAGAGTTTAGTTCTCTAAAACAACTGTGCTTTTCTTCCCCACCCTCTAAGCTGCATACAGAAGTCTGGGGATGACAGCAAGAGAAATGCGGATAAAAGAAATTCTGCTTTGACTTTTTGCAGCTTTAGATACACTGTGCTGCTCTGTGATCTGTGGTGGTAGCCACAACTCCAAAGGAAAAGAAAGCTGAAAAACAAAAAGGTCCCACCGGGATCACACACAGCGCTACTCAGTTCAATTACTTATTAAAGCACCAACAGAGCGTGGACTTTTTCAGCACATCACTTATTCAATCAGAGCTCCAGCTCTCTCAGACCGATCCCTTAAGAAAACCCAAGCATCTTTCCCTGTTTGTTTCCAGTTGCATCACAAAAGACTTTAAAGACTTCAGGCTGCCAAGAAAAGTGTCTCTGGGTCACGGTACCCCAAGAGCTTGTGGGCGAATCCTCTGCAGCTCTGACTGACTGACGAGGGCACAGGGCCATCTAGCTAAGGAAGCTGCTCGGATTTTTCCATGTAACTCCACGACCCACCTGCAACCTAAAGGGGCTCTGCTCCTGCCAGGTGGGAGCTGCGGATCAGACAGCACCGAAAAACTTCCTTGTGGCTATCAAGTTTTTTTTTTTTTTTGTCCAGGAGGTTAGATCAATCTTCCATACAAGTTCCAGCAGATTAATCTGGACTGGGACTAGCTCAGGAGGTCTTTAAACACAGAAGCTAGCCTTTGCTCTAGATCATGTGGGGATACCTTGTGGCTAACCTTGAAGAAAAGCAAGGTCCCTTGTTGCTAACCTTGAAGGTCCCTTGAAATGGAGGGAGGGCATCAATCCACGAAATATGTTGAGGTAGAATACATTGCCTTTAGATTTGTGCTCACTAAGATGTTAATTAACTGGGTAACCTCTTTACTCCAGCCAGCCAGAACAACATGAGGTAGACAAGCTGGCAAAATGAAAAAAAAAAAAAAACTTGATTTTTGAAACTACAGTGCACCAGAGTCTTCCATCACTGTGGGCTCCTTTACAGGGATGTGCACATGAGAGCAAGAAACCTGTGGTTCCTTGACAGGCTACTGTGCATTTCTAGGAAAGACAAAAAGAAAACAGTGGTAGAAGTCTTAATCAAGGGAAAATCGTGTTCGACCAAACTCATAGCCTTCTATGATGGCATTACCAGCTGGGTAGATGGGGTGAGAGCAGTGGATGTCATCTATCTTGAACAGCAAGGCTTTTGATACTGTCTCCCAGGACATCCTGCTACCACAGCTGAGAAAGTGTGGGATAGAGCCGTGGACAGTAAGGTGGGTTGGGAACTGGCTGACTGGCCGAGCTCAGAGGGTTTTATTGACGGGCAACGTCAGTGTGCCCTACACCATGCCTCTGCCACCTCGCTGGAGCAGTTTGCGTGCTCCTATCGTAAAAACCTGTCTCTTGGAGGGCCGGGGGGCAAGGCGAGGCAGAGCTGGAGGTGGTGTCAGGGAGGCCTCAGCCCTGGGAGGCCGGCACCGCCCTGCAGCCTCCTGGCGCCCACTGGGTGCCACAGCTCCATGCTGCCTAGCAACAAGCGCAAGCGGCCTCGCTATTGGCTGCGCCCAGAGGCGCCAAGGCAGGCGGCCAATGGGGCGGCGCCTGACTGTGAGGGAGCAGAGGCGTCACAGGGCTGGGTGGGTGACATGGTGCTGGGTGTGCTGGGACTGCAGCACTCCAGTGATGGCAACGCACAGGCAAGGCGCGGCCGGTGGGCTGCTTGTGGCCCCTGAGGAGTGCTTCTGGGGGCAGCTTTTTGTTTTTCCTTCACTGTGTTTCCCTGAGGACGTCTTCACCATGCAGCTTTTGGGGTTCTCCACACCACGTTTCCCCCAAGGAGTGCTTCATCATTCTGCTTTTCGTGTGTGTTTCTTATTTTTTTTTTTTTTACTGTGCCACTTGAGGAGTCATTTTTCGTGGAGCTTTTCGTGTTTTCTTCACCTTGTGGTCCCTGAGGAGTTCTTCATCGTGCAGCTTTTGGGGTTCTCTTCACTTTGGGACCCTGAGGAATGCATCATCATGCAGCTTTTGGTGTTTTCATCGCTGCGACCCTGAGGAGTTCTGCACCGTCCAGCTTTTGGTGTTCTCCTCACCATGGTTTCCCTGAGGAGAGCTTCATCATGCAGCTTTTGGTGTTGTTTTCACCTTGTTGCCCCTGACAAGTGCTTCATCTTTTAACATTTGGTGTGTTGTTTTTTTTCTCATCCAGGCCCTGAGGAGTGCTTCTGCATGCAGCTTTTGGTGTTTTTTCACTATGGCCCTGAGGAGTTCTTTATTGTGCAGCTTTTGGGGTTCTCTTCATTACATTTACCCTGAGGAGTTCTTCATCATGCAGCTTTGGGAATTTTCTTCACTGCAGCCCTGTGGAGTTCTGCATCGTCCAGCTTTTGGAGTTCTCTTTACCACGTTTACCCAAAGGAGTTCATCATGCAGCTTTTGGTGTTTTCTTCACTAGAGCCTTGAGGAGTTCTTCATCGTGCAGCTTTTGGGGATTTTCCCCACACCACGTTTCCCCTGAAGAGGGCTTCATCACTTAGCTCTTCGTGTTTTCTTCACTATGGCACTTGAGGAGTAATTCTTCGTGAAGCTTTTTGTTTTTTCTTCTCCTTGTTGCCCTGAGGAGTGCTTCTGTGTGCAGCTTTTGGTGTTTTCTTCACTATGGCCCTGAGGAGTTCTTCATCATCGATCTTTTGGGGTTCTCTTCACTTCGGCCCCTTAGGTTTGCTTTGTCGAGCAGCGTTTGCTATTTTCTTCACTGCGGCCCTTGGGGAGTTCTGCATCGTCCAGCTTCTGGGTTTCTCTTCCCCACGTTGACCCAGAGTTCTTCATCGTGCAGCTTTTGGGGTTCTCTTCACTTTGGGACCCTGAGGAGTGCATCATCATGCTGCTTTGGGTGTTTTCTTCTTTACGGCCCTGAGGAGTTCTGCACCGTCCAGCTTCTGGGGTTCTCCTCACCATGGTTTCCCTGAGGAAAGCTTCATCATGCAGCTTTTGGTGTTGCTTTCACCTTGTTGCCCCTGAGAAGTGCTTCACCTTCCAACATTTGATGTTTTTTCTTTCTCGTTCCAGGCCCTGAGGAGTGCTTCTGCGTGCAGCTTTTGGTGTTTTCTTCATTGCAGCCCATGAGGAGTTCTTCATCATGCAACTTTTGGGGATCTCTTCACCACGTTTTCCCTGAGGAGAACTTCATCGTCCAGCTTTTGGTGTTTCTTCACTGCAGCCTCTGAGGAATGCTTTGTTGGGCAGCTTTGGTGTTTTCTTCACTACGACCCTGAGGAGTTCTTCATCGTTCACCTTATGGGGGTTTTCCCCACACCACGTTTCCCCTGAAGAGGGCTTCAGCATTCAGCTCTTCGTGTTTTCTTCACTATGGCGCTTGAGGAGTAATTCTTCGTGGAGCTTTTTTTTTTCTTCTCCTTGTTGCCCTGAGGAGTGCTTCTGTGTGCAGCTTTTGGTGTTGTCTTCACTACAGCCCTGAGGAGTTCTTCATCATCGATCTTTTGGGGTTCTCTTCACTTCGGCCCCTTAGGTTTGCTTTGTCGAGCAGCGTTTGCTATTTTCTTCACTGCAGCCCTTGAGGAGTTCTACATTGTCCAGCTTTTGGGGTTCTCTTCACCACGTTTACCCTGAGGAGTGCTTCATCGTGCAGCTTTGGGTGTTTTCTTCACTGCGGCCCTGTGGAGTTCTGCATCGTCCAGGTTTTTGGGGTTTTTCCCAAACCACGTTTCCCCTGAAGAGGGCTTCATCATTCAGCTCTTTGTGTTTTCTTCACTGTGGCACTTGAGGATTAATTCTTCGTGGAGCTTTTCGTCTTTTCTCCTTGTGGCCCCTGAGGAGTGCTTCTGCGTGCAGCTTTTGGTGTTTTCTTCACTACGGCCCTGAGGAGTTCTTCACCATCCAACTTTTGGGGTTCTCTTCACTTCGGCTACTGAGGAGTTCCTCATCGTGCAGCGTTGGGCATTTTCTTCACAGCGGCCCTGAGGAGTTCTGCACCATCCAGCTTTTGGGGTTCTCCTCACCATGGTTTCTCTGAGGAGAGCTTCATCATGCAGCTTTTGGTGTTGTTTTCACCTTGTTGCCCCTGACAAGTGCTTCATCTTTTAACTTTTGGTGTTTTTCTCTCATTCCAGGCCCTGAGGAGTTTTTCATCATGCAGCTATTTGTGTTTTCTTCACTGCGGCCCCTGAGGACTTCTTCACTGTGCAGCTTTGGGTGTTTTTTTCACTGTGGCCCTTTTTGGCATCTGCCATGTCTGCAGCCAGACCGACAGCTCAGCTGCATGAAGTGTGAAGAAGGACATTCTTCTGTTTGTTTTCAATCTGCCAACCGATCCTTTCATGTAGAGCTCTTTCTTTTTTGTACTAGGAGGTGTCATGTGTAATTCTTTCTTCTCCTCCTTTTCAGTCATGCTGCTATAAATCTCTTTCAAACCATTTATGAGTTCTCTTGCCTCATTCTGTTTCAAACCATTTATGAGTTCTCTTGAACAGGCTGCCCAGGGAGGTTGTGGAGTCTCCGTCTCTGGAGATATTCAAGGGCCATCTGGACGCCTACCTGAGCAACCTGCTCTAGGGAACCTGCTTTGGCAGGGGGGCTGGACCCGATGATCTCTGGAGGTCCCTTCCAACCCCTACAATTCTGTGATTCCGTGAATTCTTACAGCTGCATCTTTTCAAAGGACTTTTCTAGGGGGAGATTTATTGAGTCTTATTCTATCTGACACTAGTCAGTGAACATGTGCAACCTTGGTGAGCTAGAAAAAGAAAAAAAAAAAAAAAGAGGTTGTCTAAAATAAATTCTAAAAAAAGAGGTTGTCTAAAATAAGAATATAAATTCTTATACTCTAGACACTGTTCCTCAGCGGCCAGCCCTAATAAACCCATCACCACAGCAATACTATAATTCAGTGGTGCTCAGCTTCTGGTCTTTCAGAGTCTTGCATCCGAGTCTTTTCACAGAGACTCCTGCAGCAAGCACACAGTGCATCAGTTACCCTGAGGAAACCATTTTAATGCTGACACAGGACACATCAGAGAGCCCCAGCCCTGCCCAGCATGACTTACTGTGGCTGGGAATGGACATACGTGGCTGCAATACAGCCTTGAACACAGAGAAGAGCTCAGGCCCTGAAAGTAGCTAAACCACCTAAGCAATACCCCACTAACAGTACTGCTAATAATCTAGAGATGCGCTGACTACCAAAAAAAACCACGTCCTTGTGCCTAGTAGTACTGTGCTATGAGCTGGGAGACGTGAGCTTGCTTACTTTCTTCAGCTAAGCAAGGAACAGAATCTCTTATTTCACTGGCAAAGCCACAAAGCTGTACGAGGCATCAGTCTTCTCACTCTGGTAAGCCAGCTGAGCTACTCAAACTGTGAGCAAAACCAGACAAACCTAAAACACCTCAGAAACCCACCTCTATCAATTAGTAACCAGCTAATGATTAATGATGACAAACTAGTAGGCATCACTTAACTCGCATTAACAAATTCCTTGGTGCCTTTTCACAGTCTTTCTCAATGACAGAGCAACTGCTGAAGGAGGCTTGTAAGAAGTATTACATGTTTTAGCACTGTACCTTGGGACTCAGAATAATAAGCACATAAAAGAGATAAATGTGTATTTATAATGCCACGTTTTAAAGCAATTGCTTAAAAGAAACCTGCTTTAGAAACTCGGAAATGTAATTCTTGACCCTGCTGAGTAATCTTGCTAATATCAAGCGAAGTTACAATTATTCAGTTACGAACAAAAAAGGCACTGTTCATACTCACAATGCTCATACTCATAGATAAAAGGGAGAGCAAAGGAGGAACGTGCTCATTCCCCCTCCCCTCACGAGGTGAGTCATTGCAAAGGGTTCCCACTCCCACCACAGAGATGCGGCAGGGACAAGGTGAGTGCTCCTACCCCGCTGTAAGGTGAAGAACACAAATCTGAGTCACCCATCTCCAGCAAATACTCAATAAAGAGATCTTCTCCTCCCTACAATTCCCTGCCTTGCTCCCTAGGCACTTTACAACTTCTGCAAGAACAGAAGAAAGACTTCAGTCATTTACATTAAAACAAGCCTACTTTATTCCCAGAAGAAATTTTATCCTAAGGGAAAAATATTGGCACTGTACAATGGTGCAATAAAGTGTTCCCACTTGCAGAGGGTGATTTAGGATGTTCACTCGAATTCTGTGACTTCCACGCATCTCTGTAGAAAGATCTGTATTTTCTCTGAGATTTTCCTCAGCTAGCATCTACTTAATCTGGACTGAAACATTTGAAGTGGAAGAGTAGCATCAGAGAAAGACAGCTCAGCATTCTGCTCAGCACTTCCAAGAAAGAAAAATGGTATACTGGTGGTATTAAAAACAAAAAACAAAACAAAACAAAAAAAAAAACCGTGACTTTCCTGCCCTGTTTCTTCTGCACACACACTCAGCATGAAACAAACAACATGGCCATGACACCTGAAGGAGGAAAGGAAAACAGCATAACTGCAAACAGTTATGCAGATGAAACTGACTCTTTATGGAAACAGAAAGAAAGCATCTAAATCTTTTCACATCTGACCCTTATTTTCATCTTTTCAAAACTGTCGTCAGATAAAACTTTGTGCAGCTATGTGGGCATCACACAGGGCAAATTCAATGTGTCTACAAATGCCTCTGCGATTTCCAATTTCTAAAACCCAGTCACATCATGTTCCATCACACAGCAGACTTTCCATAGTGTCAGGTAACAAGAATTCCCCTTTTCTGAGGATCCCAGGGAGCGGTCAAAAGCTTTCATCAGCCTTCACAGAACACATCCCCTACGTACTGAAGAAAAACGGGAAGAAGTATGCTTCAGCTTTCTGGTGGTATTATGTGGGCAAAGATGTAAACATAGATAAATTATGTAGGTGGAAGAGGTTGTGGAATTTAGATACTGTACTAGATGGGTACGTAGAGAGTCTAGCACACTGAACACACGGAATCAAAGCTGATGGAGATGGGTGGAGTGATTCGTATACACAATGGACGTGACTTGGTCAGCCAGCTATTCCAAAACAGCAAGCACCATCTGAAAAGCACTCAAGAAAAACTGAAGTCACACACACAGAACAATAAGATTTTTTTTTAATTAGGGTTTCGATCACAATGTAACTTTTTCCATCAACACACTCCAACTCAGCCACTTAAAAATTATTCATCTACAATGAGGAAAAAATGATTTAAACAACTCCAGTAAATTCTGAGCAAATCTCTTTTGATCTCCTTGGGAGTCCACTGCAGCCAACGTATAAATTTTGCTTATTATTTCGCAGGACAAGAAGAGGTTGGGTTGTAGATCACCTTCTGCTCAAGCTCTGCATATCTTTTCAGAAGTGGACGATAGAGCTAAAAAAGAAAAAGAAACAAATACGTCTAATTTGAAAAATCAGATTTTTAAATCACACTGCAGTTAAAAATATCTTCAGACCTGAGAAATGTAGCATCTTCATAGGCACCTGAAGGTTTCAAGTTTTTTTCCCCCAATATACCAAAGAAAACGCTGCAGCGTCTTCCTTCTTCAAATGTTACCGTCCTTTTTACCGTCTCCTTTATAGCCTAATTTTATGACACATGCAGGTTGTTCTTATTGTGATTGCGTTCTTGCTATAAGCAGAAGTCATTGATTCCAGAGGAAGCAGCTCTGATAAAGTCACCTCTCCGAGCCTGGTGTGCCCCCCCAGTTATAGCTGTCCTGACCACCCAGGCAGAACTCTGTCCTTGCCTCCCTCCCTCGGGACGGATCGCTGCCTCTGTCCCCTCCTCCTCTGCCTTGCTAATAGGCACGCCGCCACCCCCTAGCACACTGAAATACCACTGCAAAAAGGTCCTCCCTGGCCAATGTGCTGACTGGGGCTTTCTGAAGTACACTTCCCACTCCCTCTCCCACCCCTCTTGTACTCTCTTATCTCCTTTAGCTTGTCCTCTCCCTCACGCCTTCCAACACCACAGTCCTCCCCATCTACAATGTGCTCATGGCCTGGCTCCTTGCCCTGCAATCCCAGGGCACAAACGAAGACCCAGCTCCTTTCCACAACCACACCGAGCATACGAGTAGCTTTCTCCTATTTCTTTAGCTGGAATCCACCAGGAATTTTTAGATCCAGAATTGTTCCATCTATGAAAAGTACAATCAAGAATCAAACATTCAAAACCCCACACTGAATCATGTCTTGGGCTTTTGGATATGGGCAAGATCCATGCTGGGATTTGCTTCACTCATCTCCCCCCCTTTCTTTTTCCCTTTTTTTTTTTTTTTCTTTCTTCTGTTTCAAATTCATCACAGGACATATCTTAGAAGATGAGCTGCTTGTACATGACCAGGTTACATAGCAGAAATCCCAAATAAAGCCTAGCCCTACTGTAGGCTCCAACCTAAAACTATGATGCTTCCAGATCTGCTAAATAAACCGCTTCATTATCTCCTATGTCTAGTTTTAACTGTCTAATAAAAATGTAATTTGACATGCCACGCCAGGACAGCTTCCCTCATTCACTGGCCTTAGCATAAAGAAGGGACAGCCAGGAGCCAGTGTAGGGTCTGGTACAAGCTCGAGCAGTCCTTAGGAGGATGCCATAAGGTCATATCCCTGCTGCACTGAATCCTATGGGCCGCCAGTCTAGTCTACGAGCCCTCTGCACTGATGCTATACATAATCAGGACAGTCTCGCTCCTGGCTCCGGGATCAGAGAGGTTACAGAGCCACAATGAATCATACCCAGTAAACTGAATTACTGCTCTCATCAATAAGTGAGATCCAGCATTTAAAGGCATGTTATCCCCTTCCACATAAGAGCCACAACCAACAACGGTATGTGCATGAAAAATTCAGGAGGGAGATGTTTTGAGTGCAAACTGTGAGGCTGTAGGAGAAGACAGTGCTGTTCTTGCGGAGTTTTGTGCACAGTCCTGCACTGGCCTCAGTATCTGCACCAGTCATTTTCTCAGATGAAAGAAAAGAAACATGAAGTGTTTGCAGAATTTTCTCATCTAAGAAATAAAGAACTGGAGTGTTCTGTTCTTGTGATCCAGTTATATAATGCAGTTCTTGCTTCCCTCTTCCTAAAGGGTTGTGTCAGTCTGCTGAGTGAAACCTGGAGGCACTGCTTCAGTCCCACTTCCACCTTCCTCTAGGGCAGGTGAGAGAGACCTAATAGACACATTCTGCAGCAGGAGCCTGTTTTGATCAACTTCTCCCTTTCACCAACATGATGTCGCAGCAGGTAAAGTACATTTCTTCAACAGATGAAGTACATCAAGGGGAAGAAGAGAAGAAGCACGTACAGCAAGCAAGCACTGTTCTCTAGCCATGACCTCCATCTCACAGTGATTACACCAGAGTCTTACAATGCCTTAAATTTAAGATTAAAATAGATTAAATTTAGATTAAAATAGAGAAATCTACTCCCTCTTTCCTGTGCAACAGGCTAACTCAGTGGCCTCGGGCAAGTCATTTAACATGCACGTGCCCCAGCTCCTCTTCTCTACAGGACAGTGATGTTGAGGCCCATGGAGGTTTATGCAGATTACGGAGTTAGCAAATAAAACCAATACTATTATTAAATGCCACATGACTCAGCATGCCGTTTTTAACTGACTACACGGGGACCTTCGGTGTTCAGTGAAGTACATACACATATTCTTTTCATGTTCCCGAATAATATTGTTGCTCCCATTTCTGCTAAACGCGCACATCACAGTAAACAAAATATTGAGCAGGCAACTACAGCTATACCAGGAGTATCAGCATACCAGACAAAACCAGCTCTTTTATTCACTGAAGCATTTATAATCAAGCTTCGCTATTTCTTACTTTGCTGTTCTGTAAATTTGGAAAACCCTCGGTGTTTCTCAACAAGGTTTCAGCACCACAGAGATGCATTGGCAAGTATGCTCAGCTGCTAAGAAAGGAGGCTCCTTATTACTTACCCAGCAGTGCTTTTACAAAATATACAACCGCACATTCACTGGAAGGCTGGGAAGCATTATTGTTAATACATCACTCTAAATTAAAATGTGTCAAAATAAATGGACAACCACGTTTACTGATAACAGTTCCTTTTCCTGTTTATTGGACTTAAGCACTTAGCCTGCTAATTGACAAAATTCAGGCATTGGCAATAACCTTCCCAGCCATTAGTGTAAATGAATGTTGCATTGTGTACCATCTGAAAAAATGAAAACAACAACTAAATTCAAGACCATTTCTTGTACTCTATTTATTTTCAATTGGGGTTAGAGGAACAAAAAAAAAGAAAAAAACAGCAGCACAGTTCAAAGGACTAACACAAAGTTTTAAATTCCTCTTCATTAGAGAATTTGGCTGCAATACCTCATGGCTGGTAAGGGCAGCAGTGCTTCAAGCTTTTCATAAGCTGTGCTTTTCATGCCAACCTTACAGCAGATAAAGTTTGGGGCCGAAGCAGCACTGCTCCCATGAAGTACATGCAAGAAATGCCAAAGCATCAGCTGAGAACCTGGCCTGAGCACGCAGCCAGCTACATTTGTGAAAGATGCATCTCCACATCTGCCACGACTGAACTGCCTCTGCAAAACCTCAGGCAACTCCTCCTAAGCGATTCCAGGACCCTTTTTCCTGAGGCAATTATATAGATTTATTTTTCTCATTGAGGTCCAAAGGGAATAAAGAACTCTCAATGATGCATAAAAACTCAAGTACATAAATTCCCTCTCTGTCATAGCTTCAAACCTAATATATCAGAGCATGATATTTAACAAAAGTAATTACATGTATCACAACATGAACCTTATTATTGTCCATAATTTAATTGTCCTTGCTATATTATGGCCTTTTCTCCTGCTTATCTCTGTAGCCTACTCTGCAACATTAGCAATACTCCGATGGCTTCATTTACAAACCCTAAACTTCACTCCTGGGACAACTTGGCCACACTCCGACAATCCCACAAATAAATAAGAAAATGGTAATGATACATATTACATTGTATAACAGAGGAAAAACTTGACCTGCCTTTCCTGGAAAACATGTTCAAATAAATGTACCTTGCTCTCTAGTCCAAATCAAGTGTCATCCTCGTATTTTATCTCACCATAGTACTAGCCTATAAACTTAATACGGCTGTTAATATTTCCTCATGCAACGTCTAGAAAAATGGGACTTTGTCCCTCTACAAGCAAAACCAGCTACAAATTATTACAAGTGACAATCCTCACGGAT
Organism: Cygnus atratus; assembly: GCF_013377495.2. Lineage (NCBI taxonomy): Eukaryota > Metazoa > Chordata > Aves > Anseriformes > Anatidae > Cygnus > Cygnus atratus. The sequence continues at coordinate 6,690,008 of NC_066363.1, forward strand.
CCTTCTGTCTCCGGCAATGCTGTGTTAGCCAATGATTGGAGCAATTCAAAATTTACAAATTATAAAGATGATGCTGATGATTATCTAATTTTAATCTACCCAAGAACATTTAATCTACCCTGAATAGATTAAAATCAATCAGTCCCTTGCAAACACTTGCTACTTTTGATAGGTTCCTTTTTTTTCTTTAAACCACATTCAAATTACTTCAGCATCAGAGAATTGCTTAAAAAAATCAAGAGAAACAGATATTTTATTTTTAAAATCATGGCAGTTGTTCACCTTTTTTAACACAGAACGAATATGCTTAAAGCAGAATGGATATGACAGTGCCTAGAAATACCCCGAAGACGACTCCAAGGAACCACACCCCAGTCTCTTTATCTACTTCATATATTCATTCTATAAGCATATCTGAATCAGTTTAACAGGTTAAAAAATTTACTGGCTTCACAAATCACTTTAATCAAACTTCCATCGATACCTATTATCATATTTCCATAGCTGTACTATTATTACCTACTTTGCACTCAATTACCAACCTACACCAATCCTGGAAAATAACCATCCCCCTCCAAAATCTAACTCAACAAAAAATATCGTTATTTCAAATCAATAAATAGGTCATTATAACTTTCCTGGGTAACAGGGTCACTTCCATAAATACACATGCTTACAAGGCAGTTCACCAAAGTCAAGAAAACCTGTTAGGTCCACATTTTCCCACATTTTTCCTCCTTGAATTTTTGTAAAATACTACATCTCAGTACAGTCGATAATGCGATCAAAAAATACATATCCAGAGGTAGTGAACTGCACCATGCCTTCCCCCTACAAAGCCCTACACAGTATTACAATAAATCTGATGCAATGTCATAGGGACATGGTTTGTATAAACACAAGCAATCAACTCCAGATAACCATGTTCCCCTCTCATGCTTTTTTGTTAATTAACCAACAAGCTAAACAACTCCATTTTAATAGATTACCAAAATAGAGCTGAATTCTAATGCCATAATAATGCATTCTTTTGGTCTTTTAATATATATTTATTGCTCTAGAATCTCCTGGTTATTTCTGTCGTGCTTAGTGGGTTCTGATTAATCTTTTTCCTTGGGGGATAAGACAGCTCCAAAGAGGTGAGATGACTAATTTTTGTTGTTCTGAAAATAGGGAAGGAAATTCATCAGGTTAACCCACAGATAGCTGACTTCAGCTAGCCTGGTTGAGTCATGGCCAAGGATTATTGGCACAGTGATTACCACCAGAATTCTTTATGACCTGTTTGGGTATCTACAGAATTATAAATAAGCTCAAGGTGGTGAGCCCCCACACTCTACAAATATTCTGTGAAATCGTGTTCAGCTAAGAGGCTTAGGGTCAGCCACAAAGAGGAATTTATCCTCTTTGGAATAGTCTCTTCCACAGGAAAAAGTGACATTTTTGCCAGACAAGTTGCAACTTATGGGACCTCGGTTTCCACTACTATCTCACCACACATCACAAGCTCTCTACTTCTCATCTCGTGACTTTATTTTACCTGCTCATCAGCTTAACTGAACTGGAAGAACTGTTTTGTGTGTCCTGCCTCTCCCTTCAAAAGAAATCACTTTCATTATTACAAACAATCCTTTGGCAATCAAAGAAACACTTTTTGCGTTTTTGGTTCCTGAAAAGTCCTACTGCATGGATAAGCCTTGGCACCAAAGAAGCAGCCACATCAAACTGTCGCATTTGACCTCTGTCTATAGGAGGTTTTCCTCCTTCCAGGGATGTAGCACATGTTGCCTCCAACCTCCACCAGGAAGAAAGGACAAAAACCAGACCAGATTGCTGTGTTATGACTGTTTTTTCTCCGCACTGACTTAGCTGTAGCTGTCCAGAAAATGTAGGGAAGTGGTCCAGGCAATTTCACATTGGTTAGCCAGACTCTTTCAGAAGAGCTCCTCAGCGAGACAGAACCTAACCTCAGGATGACTTTGAAGTTTATAAAAAGAACCGTCATTTAAGTGAAAGCCTCTAAACTCAACAGAATTAAATCGGAGGGACAGGGAGATGCAGCTCTGTAAGAAACAGAATCAAACTGACTCATCACATTATGAATTTTTACTGCACTGTTCATGCTAACACACTATTACTGACAGGCCCTCTGGCTTTCTGCAGTTTCACAGCCATGAAACTAGCCAGGGAATCCACCATCAACTGTAAAATTGTAAGACAGGAAGGAAAAAAATGGTGTGGAATACGTAATTGCAAGAAGCTCCTTTTAATGGAAGGAAGCTGGCAAGCAAAGCTAACGCAGAGGCATGGTTATTCCTTTGCATGCTGTTTGGTCACTACCTTCTCTATCATTCACTCATATCCATTGGGGCAATAATTCACTGCTGTACATCATTTAAAACCAATAAAAAGATGTGCTATGAGAGCCAGGTTTAACCAAGTGGAAAAGGAGAAGAAAAGTATCAAGAGGGAGATAATTAACTCTTTTAGCTTCCAGGCCATTTTATGCAGACAGTAAAATAGAAAGAGGTAAATGAATTCCCCACTGATCCTTCCAGCTAGGTTAGCCTGGCCCCTGCAGGGGCACAAGGTGCTTGCTGCTCTTGCAAGGCCTCTGTGAGTGACAGCTGTATTCCCTGCCCTTGAGCTTTCTAGCTGAAGCAGCACTGGGGGGTCAAAAGCAGGTCTCTGAGCACTCTCCACCTCCACCAAAGGCAGCCTGTCAGCTTTTCAGCAGAGAGCGTTTTGGGGGGAAACAAGGCAGCAACAGGAGGCTGAACCAGACACCAGGGAGCTGCTCCCGAAGCCCTGCAGGAGCCTTCAGCTGCAACACATGCGGCACAGGCCACTGCTGTTAATTATTTTATCTTTCAAAACGAGGGGGGAAGGTCGAGTAAATGAGATCAGATCAATCAAGTTTAAATTATTCAATGTCTTAATATTTCTGAAGGGGACTTCTATTCGATTACTGAGCTCCTTCATCTCAGTTAATAATTAAATAATATGCTGGCAGGCACAATGCAGCATGATCATTTCTATTATTACTCATGATGATATCTGGTGCTCCACTACACATGTAGCTGGGAGTTAGTACCTTTGGCAGATCATTAATTTCCCAGTTTAAATAAAAGCTTTAAAACCTTGTTGCCTGTAGTTAGGGCACAGCCAAATCTCATAAATGAAGAGTGTAAGGCTGTCTTGATTTAAAAAGTTTCTACACAGCTGAAGATGGAGGTAGACTTACCCTTTCTAATTTAAACTCGAATTCTCTAGGAATCTTGCTATATCCTACAGTTAATTTATTATCTGGCTTTGTATTTCAGAAGCTGTTGTAAACTAAGGCCTTTGGCACTCAGTAGTGAGAGGTACGGGGTTGCACTGGAGGGCCCGAGACTGCAATTTCTTCCTTGGCAGGGATATGGGCAAGAACTGTGCTGTTAGCAACAGTGACTGTTTTGCTTTATCTCTGAAGCACAAGCTTCACCTTCAGATATGCTGAAATTCACAGGGTGGGCAAGGTCCCAAGAAGACCTGTGACTACTGAATCCTCCCAGCTAGCACGCTATTAGCTGTTCCAACTTCAAGCGACAAGCGAAGACACAGAATTGCTGTCCTCTCTTTCAGACTGGAAGGATTTTTCTGATGTTTTCCACCACCATGCTTTTTTCAATGCTGCTTGCTGCAAGCAAGTAAAGACTGTTTTGTCAATTATTATCCATTACAACCTGACCTGTATCTAAAGTCTACCTATTTTATAACTTTTTCTGTCCCTTAAGGAGCAGATTCTGCTCCCTGATCGCACCCAGTTAGGAAAACACATCTCAGACCTGGTTGGAGTAATCACGCAGATTACTACATCGTTACAACACTAGGCATCTCCCAGAATGAAATCAATCTTTACAATAAGAACTGTGCAACAAAATAATTCTTAAATTAATCTATTGTATTAGAAAAAAATTAGTTAACGACATTTTGAAGCAGACAGGAAATGAAAAGGAAAATGACATTTCCAAGCTTGCTCACCTCCTCAGCCCCGGTGGTTGGTGTAACAGCCAATCTAGGCTCCGGTGCTAATTTCACAACATCAGCCAAGGACACATTTGTCTCAGCTACAAGTCCTGCAATGAGAATCACAATCCTGATCAATGCAAAAAGCAAGATGAGGGATGTGCCTTGACTCCCTGGCAAATTAATACTTTATATTGATCTTCCCTGTTCAGGTCAGCATTCAGGATTGAAGGATAAATGGCGAAAGATCTTACATTCCAATGCAGTGGGAAGTAGGGACTCTGTGATTGAGGTTTTTGCCAATCACTCAATTCGTACCCTGGAGAATAGGCAGGCAGCAGAAACACTACTCAACAATATCAGTAATTATTTATGGTTACAACAATACAGTAAGCAGCAGTGGAAGTATGTGGAAGCAAGGGATTTAAGGACAAAATGTGATCCAAAAAAAGGAAGTGAAAACAGCGTCAAGAAAATCAGCTACAAGTCATTAAATATATTGATATATAACAAAGCAGAATAATAGCGGGGTCCCTCTACCATAGCATTTGGCTTTGCAAGTGAATCACAGCATTTCAGGAGTTCCTTGTTGTACCTGCTAAGAACCCCCGGCTAACTGGAAAACCATGCTTGCAGATGTACACTGTAATGTTATTAAGGAGCCCCTGTCATCAATATTTCATTTATATTAACTAGTCTTTGCTTTTACCCAATTCCTTTGCCTGGCCAACAGTGAGTCAGCTGAAGGCATCAATCAAAAATGCCATTTAGAAGCACACACAGCATGCCCCGGGGGCTTGGCTGGCAGAGTACCTGAGCGAAGGAGTCCCTCTGTCAGCATGGCATCCAAAATCTTCCCTCAAACGCTCTGTCAACCAAGCCCCAAGATTTCACATGCCAACTGGCAGAGGGAATTTACATCTTCCATACACATGAAATAACTGCAGAAACTTTAAGGACAGCTCTGCAGCTCACTTGTATTCATGGACAAGGAGTTTGCCTGTGGCATTACAAATGGGAAAGATTCTGGTGGCTTCTGAAGCAGTAGGCAAATTTTGAGTAAAGAGTCTGGAGATTTGGCCCCCAAAGTGCAAAAAGGAACCCATTATGGCCTCGAACATACCGATAACCTAACAGTAGTGTTTTCAGTCCTGCCATACTTTGCCTGACAGAACCCTTGTGTCTTTTCTGGAAATAAAGCGGAGAGCATGCTGTTTGTGTTAAACACATTGACTCAAGCTTTTGGCTGTGCTGCTTTCAGATGCACGAGAGCATGTAGTCTTCAGATGTTCTAATGTGACAGCAGAATTGGCTTCTAAAATTAAAACTTGGCTGATTTTTCCTGATGGCTGATGTTATCTTTTCCATGCTTGCTGCAATGCCATGGATTTTCTATGAACCTGTGCAGAGTCTATCCATTTCTTAAGGGCCAAATCCTAAAGCTTCTTAGCAGAAATAATGAGGCTAAACTGAGTTGGCCTAAACAAGGACTTTACAATTTGATCCACGTTCCTCAAGTTGTTTAGCACTAAGGTATTAGAAACTTTTAAAAACACTTTAATAAAATGTCCTGTCTGGGACTGAACTCTTAAACGGCTGAGGGCCTACCCCTACCCTGAACATACATCTGCATGCATTAATAAATACAAGTTCATTAACCCTTCAAATTTGGGACTTGGACCACTGTGGTACAGTGAGTGATGTAGTACAATGAACAAAATGACTGCATAACCTAACATATCCCAAGATTTATTCTTTTACAAGACAAAGTGCACACAGTTGAGCATGAAGCCCAGTATGCCTTGTATATCCTGCGTCTTGACGTTTAAAAGCTGGAAGATATATATAGGTTTAATAACATTTACTCAGCTAGCAGTATTACTAGTCCTGTCGTCCCTGCCCTCTTGGATCTTATTTGCTAGGATTGATCCTTTGTTTGGTTTGTCCATTTCAGCAGCCCAGTTTACAGCCTGGTCCACGATCCATCGCTGCAGGAGACACTGACATCTTCAGATTGCTGTATTCTTCTTTGGAAAAGACACACGGAGATCGTAACTTAACGCATTAAGCTCCTAGACCCTACCCTGCCGATCTCAGCAGTTTCCAGGCCCTATTCCCCTGGTTGAGGAGCAGCCTTGAATCAGAGTTGAATTATAATGTAAATGCTATTCTTGGGCCTGATCCAAGTGTATTAAACCAAAAAAAAAAATACCCTTTGACCTCAGTGACCTTCCAGTCAGATCCACACAGCTTTATTCTCCCCTTATTTTCAGTAATGTTAATCCCAAGTATTAACCAGCTGAAATTAAATGCCCAGACTGCTCAGAAGTATCTCCTTACAGTCTTACCGTGAATTGCTCTGTAAGCACTTCCCAAACAAGCAGAGTTGGCGGTATCAATAGTGTACACTGGTGCGTTGAACACATCAGACAGGACCTGAGAAGTATCAAAGCTTCAGTTATGCATGCCCGTGAAAGACAAAAGATAAGCAACCCCCTATCACTGCATAGGTAAACAAATGACTACTGTACACTCCAGCCAAGCATTTGGGTACCCATGGAAAGAGGCACCACAAGCAACGAATCCTGAACTTGTCGCACAATGGGGTACTGGTAAATCTGACCTAGAGATGTAACTGCAGCCAGGAAATTGAGCCCCATTTCTCTCCAGATCTCATTACTGCAAGTTTAGAGGTGCTCTAAATTCGAGCATCACCTCCGTCATAAGCCCACACAATCTACCTGTGCCTAAGGCTTACATCAGGGCAAAGACATCCACCGAGGAACCCTCAACTGGTTCTTCTTTTTCTCCACCCAGTTTATGGCTAAGCCAAGAGGAATGGAAGGAGAGAGGAGCCAGCTGTGTCTCCTCAGTTCTCAGCTTTGATACAACAAAAGCTACAGCAATATGAAGGTCTACATTTGTCATCTTTGCCTCCAGCACTCCCACCACATTATGGTTAGCAGGAAAAATGACACAGGAGCTGGTTACACAGGCTTTACACACACTAGGAAACCTCCTGCACTTGTGGAATCCTTAGCTACGAAGACAAAGCAAGACTGCATGTTCTCAACTTTGCTTTGCAATACAAAGAAAATTGTACAGACAAAGAATTTGCTATGATATCCGACAGACACTACAGTTATTCCACCACGCACCATTCCACCCACTGCACTGAAATCTACACCAGGCATCTCGCATTTAATGAATATATGCTCTATTCCCCACAGTGTAGGTATAAGAAAAAAAGATACAGAAGAGGAAAAATGAAGACAAATTTGGGCAGGGACAAAAGAGGTTCAAGAACTCTTTTTCTGAAAACACTGCCAATAAATTCATTCCAAATTAAACAGACATTTTGGTTTCATCACCCTGAGGTCTGCAGGTGTCCCTCAGGCTAGGCAATGCAAAAAGCAGGTAGCAATTGAGATTTAACTTGTGATGGTTATTACTTTTATCAAAGGCAACAGTGTATCACCCAATTTACATCGGTATATAAGAGTCTGAAATAAGGCCAGTGTCCAAGAATCCAAACCATTCAGATTCATCACCTGCAAACCCCAATCCAGGAATTAACAGCCCCACCAACCATGGGCCCTAGGGCTTCATAAAAAAATGAGTAAGGAATTCAATTCGTATATGCTATAGGAAAAATTGCATATGACATTTCTAAAGGATTTTGCCTCTTTCTCTGAAAGGTTGGGTCAAATCTGCAAATCAAAACCTTAGAAAATCATCTATTTTGGGAATTTTAAACAAAACTGACTTGTTGCTAATAGAATTCATTGAAAGCCTGAGCTTATACACTTAACACTCATATATACCTAACTTCAGTTGCAAGCAAGCATTGAGCAGTATGTGAGCTTCAGTGCTAGAGGACAAGTAGAAAATTAATCGCAGTATCTATTAAAAGGTCCTCTGGAAATGATAAGGCCACAGAGTGCTGGTTCCACTGCCCATCCTGCTGGCCAGTAATACTGTATGGTTTCAACATATCCCCCATCTGCTTCTCTCCATCCCAAACAGGTGTTCCTTGTCTTATGCTTGAATTGTAAATTCCTGTGGACAACAGTTCTTTTGTTTTGCATATCTGCAGAGCCTTACACAATGCAGCTCTACTCTATCCTGAATGCTAACATGTACTGTAATACTACAAATAATAACTATCTTGTGCCACATGATTATCAAATTAAAATTATTCAAAGTTCATATTTTTAGTATGTCATTTGAAACCACGATCTCTCTCATGAATGGTTTTAAAAGGAACTGTTAGAGGTTTTACTGTTAAAAATATTTCATTGTGTTTCATGTGGTCATTAATCAAGCACCAGGTAAGTTATAAAAAGCTTCCCAGAACAGTGGAAAAAAGCTGCCCTACTATGGCTATATTTTTAAAGCACATTTTCCTAAGTTGCCTCCTTTACTACATAAAATATAGGAGTTACTGAATGTTGATTAATTAAATGATACTCTTTTGTAGCCCTGGAACAAATTATCCAAAATTGAACACGATAAGGGGGGAAGCTGTTATTCTTCATGCAACTGATATGGTTTCTGAGGTTTTGATTAAATTAAAAAGGAGGACCCAATTAACCAGTGATTGAATTAAGTGGATGACACTGTATTGATCATATTATTTTAAGACGCCTCTAATGAGTTTTAAAAGCAGCTCCATTGTTACACTTGAAGAACAAGCACCACAGCAGTCACTCTCTCATCCCCACAATTTTCAGCTCTGTTTTAAAATCCCATGTTATAAAAACATCCTGTTCTCTGCCTTCATTCCACGGCAAGGAGAACCCCGTGCACCTAAATACTGCTTGAAAAACAAACTCAAACTAAATTCAAAACAAACCCTACTAATTCGATCTCTTCCTTGACATACTCTTAGTAGAACTACTTCAGCAGGGACCAATGCTTTAAGCAATTAACCCATCAGCTAATTTCCCAATGTCAAGTTCCTGAGCAAAATAACCAAAGCAGATGAAGAGAAGTGACATCTACAGGCAAAACATGCCAAATCTGTTGTGTCCCAATCAGCTCTACACCCTATGGTTACACAAACATGCATTTTAGATGACTGAGGAGGAAGTGAGCTCTTTGCTCTTCAACCTCCATTTATTCCAACTTGGGTTTCGGAGAATGGAGGCATTCACTTTGTACAACTGCAATTGTCAAAGAATGTGGTGCACAGCTGACTTGCTGTAGTTGACGGAAAAGGATTGGCATCCACAGAAAGCAAACACCCTCTGTTTGACTAACTTCAGGGCCAGGACTCAGCCCAAGACTAAGACAGGTGCTTTTTGGTGCAGATGCCTACCTCCAGCCTCAGTGTGTGAGGCTCTAGTCAAAAGGAAGCTTGTCAGTGCAGTCAGTGAAGTACAAAAAGCTCTTTGGCTCACCCAGAGGGAGACACCTGCATCTGATAAGTTAAAACACCGTCTTCTTTGCACTGTAACTGACTGGCTCTCCCCTGGCTATTACAGGACTTTCAGTGACAGACCGCATACAGACATCACATCACAGATGACTGGATTCAGGCAACATGAATCCTAACCCAGAGGTCTAATTCTGCAATAGCAAAATCTAGGTGAGAGGCCTCTCACCATCAGCAAGAGGCTTTGCTAAATCTCAGTGCTCATTTCTGCAAAGTAAAAAACTACTCAAATACGTTGTTAGTGGCTAAGTGCCCCCACCCTAAATCCAATGCCATCCCACTAACGCTGATTTCACAAGGGAGGCCAACAATTAAACAGTCTGTAGAGACTAAACAACCTTCCCATCCCTTGGGAGGGTCCCTACAGGACAGGGCCAAAGTGCAGAAGCAGAGCACGCAGTACTCTGCTCCCAAGACATCTTCCTGAGACAAAGGATCTTAACCAGGGCTGGATGTGCAGCAACTGCAGCAGATGAGGAAGGTGGGAAGATGGAAGAGAGACTATACAGAAGCATAGCCTCCCCCACAATATGTGACACACTGCTAATAGGTAACAGCTGCTCAAAACAACAGGGACAGGGTTTATAGCATGTTTTGTTGGTGGTGTTTTTTTTTCCTGTTACTTTTGCTGTTTTTTCTGAGTGTTTAGCACCAGCACAATCCCTCCCCAGATTAAATCTAAGGCCCAACTCTGACTTTAATGACAAAAACTAGAAAAATCTCAATAATCTTAGCAAGTCTCTTCTTGATTTCTTTGCTGATTGATTTGACATAAGTGATGAGATCTGGAAATCACCAGTGTTTCAGATACACATTCATCAAACTAGTCAAGTATAAAAAAAAAAAAAACAAAGTTCAATACAAAATTAGCACTGGGTTAATGGTCTCTCCACATTAAATCCGAGGAAAAATCCCAAAGACCTGAAGCAGATTCATAATCTCATACCCACGCCTTCCTGTGCAGCTGCAGTGGTTTGGATTCTGTACATCAAAATAAAAAAGCAGATAAAACTGTGCGTTGAGTTCAATGGATTTAATTTCCTACTTACCTGTAATATCTTCTTATTGTGGGATGCACCACCAGTAGCCAAAATCCTTGTTCTGGGCACTGCAATGCAATACAACATATAGATCAGACTGAAATTGCATATTGTTGAGATTTGCGCTACTGAACCAAGCAATGAGAACAACGTGGTGGGAGTCAAATGGCCTGGGTTCTCTCTCTGTACCTCTAATCTACCTTCTGTAAAAAAGGAGATAAGACTAATTACCCACCTTTCCAAGCCACATTAGAACACTTCTTTAGAAGGGGCAATATAAGTTTTGCTGATCTATTATTATTATAGTGCTATCAAAGTCTGGGAGATTTGCAAAAGAGATATCCAATACGAAAGGCTGAGTGTTATTATACTACAGCTCTGGTTTGAGGTCAGATTGGTTTGGCTCATAGCTGTATATATACAAGCTGACAGATAACCTTTAAAATCAGCAGTATTTTCCAAACTTGTCTCCTCGTGACGTTCACAATCAGAGTTCACTGAAACCTGCGCAATCTCTATGTGCTTGAATGACAAGGAAGTGTGTCAAAAGGCAATTAGAGATAGTCTAAGTCAATTCAACAAAATAAAAAATGATCTGAATTCATAAAACATAGATTTGGAGGTATTGAGAAAAAAAAAATTACCCTGCATTCTTTAGTCTTTAAGGAAACCCACCCTTCCTCATCATGTTCTCTAATTTCTGTCCAATGCCTCATTATTTATTTGTGTGCATGCTCCTCTGGAGCACAACATGCAACAAACCATACATCTATTCACAACCACAATTCAGCAAGGTGTTATAAGCATCAGTAGTCCAAATATCTCACTGAAATTCTTTAAAGGCTTACAACTAAATAAATGCGTAAATACTTCAATATATTATATTTTTTAAAAAGACATTAAAAAAAGACATCAATTATCCTAATCTATGACAATAATAACACCATCCTCCTGAAAGGGGAATTTTAGTGTGATATTATTATGTTATTTTAACCTCATTTTTAATGAAAGCTAAAGATAATTTATTTCACAGAAAGAAAACTTGGTCAACTTATACTGAGGCCCTAAATGACTTGTTGTCATTTATCTTTTCAAGTACCTTAATGACCAGGTCTCTGAAGACAAAACCAGCAACAAAGAAGATGCAGCTCACATAGGTTCCTCATGCCATTTCTTGACCCACTACTAGATTCTCAGGTGGAGTCTAAGACCCAGCTGAAGCATGAAGGACCCTATTTTGCTGATAAATTTAATTTTATTTTCCTCTTTGGAGGATATTCAGAGATGCACAAATTGGGTTTTAAAAGCCATTAGGATCTCTGTCAATGTCAGTAAACAAATAAAACAAACAGCAGAGCGATTCCTCAGGGAAAACAAGTTTCAATTATACCAACACATAGTGACAGATCCCTGCCAAGATTATCACAACAACATAATAGCACAGAAACCAGTGAAAAATAACTGGTAAGCCTCTGTTCCTAGAGACCAAACTGAACTCTGAATGATTTGCCTAGTAGTTGCAATTCTGTCTTGCTAAAACCTTGTTGTGAATATAAATTCTTGCCAAAGTACCATATCCAACATGAAACCACAGTTCAAAGACAGCCAGCAAGACAGAATTAGAAATAAATGTTTGCTACACTTCACAGTGACTAAACAAACCGAATGAATGAGGCATGCTTACTACCACCTGCCTCTGGAAAGGGGCTTTGTAAACTGCTGGGATATCGCCATCTGGAAAGGATGGTGCATAAGACATTGGTGGTAAAGCCAGGCAGTGGCCACCCCTGTGAAAACTGCAAACAAATCTTAGCTCAGCTGCTTCTGGTACTTCCACCTGCACGCCAGCTCTCTGTCTTAGGGCTGCTGCTACCCAACTTTCCAAAAGTTCGGGGGTTCTGTCAGTAGATACTGCATCTTCTTTCACTGGCATAGTAACTGATAGGCCAGGTAGGGCTGACTTGTGCCTTCAAGCTGACTTCAGTGTCCCTGTAACAGATATCTGCATTAGGAATTGAGGACTGGACAAGAGACTTCTACTCCTTGCTAGGTCAGAAGATTCAGGTTTTGTATACGTTACCATTTTATGCCATAACAGTATCTCAGGATATTTCTATATAAATATGTTTCCCTAAGAAAAACAGGGGTAAAAAAAAATAGGGGTAAAATTACACTACATGTACACTTCATTCTACAGAAACCACCCATGATCCTACATTTACCCTACTTTTAGTTGAGGTAAATACCTAACAAGAGAGGAGACAGAACTTAAGCCTAGAAGTGCTTAACACCCCGATTATCTGCACACCTATCTTAATCCAGACTAATTCTTTTGTAGGTAAACACTAAGAATTGTTTCAGTAAATGGCTAGCCTACTTGATAAAAGAAACTGATGTAGTTTATGCAGTGAAGTTTCTGATGTTGGTTGGACATCTCAAGTTCTGAATGGGGTCAGCTTATGACTAGAAAAACACATAGATACACAGAAAAAAAAAATCTATGCTGAAGCTACATAAAGGGCAAAACCATTCATTCTTCTCCACTTTGAATAACTAGGATGGTTTGCTTCACCAAAACATATCCCAGTAGGCAGCAGCCTAGTGAACCATAGCCATCAATATCTGACAACAGAACCTGACCCAGTGTGCTGGTGGGACTGGTCCATCAGAGCATGTGGAAGACAGATCTCAAGTGAACCCAGTGCTCCACGCTTCCAGCAGCAGCTCTGCGTATGTCCAGAGCAGAGACAACAGCTTCACTGGTTGAGTTTTATTACAAACAAGAAGGTCCCAAAAGAACCGATCCCAATTCACTGAATTTTAGGTTTATTCCTTATTTCAATCTCTCCCTTGAGACTGAGGAAAAGGCATTGATCACTGATTTCAGGATTGCCTTTTTAACGCCAATACTGTATGCTTTACTGAACGGTGGACATTCGCTCTGAGGTGTGTAATTGGATACATCTTATAAATAAATAAAGCCCATCATTTATGTATACAGGGGCATTAACAAAGACATCGTTCATCCATCACTAGTGGTGTTCTCAGCCAGCTGTGTTTGAATCTGTTGGGAGTTACCATCTATCCCCTACGGCAGTGCAGAGAAAGAACTTAAACACAGTGCTACTGAAAAAAAAAAAAAAAAAAAAAAAAACCAACTGTAGCAAACATAATTCATGAATTCAGTTCTTTGACAGTTGAGAGAATCAGTTTAAACATCTTTTAATTAAAAGCTCCCTGCATAGTACCTAACCAACCAGTTTATTTCCTTCCTATTTAAAATTTTATGATTTTTTGAGAGCCGATACAGATTTTTAACCCTGTCTAGAAAGTGTTCACAGGGCATGGTGTCATCTTGCAACATGCACATCTTCCACAGATCTATTACCTGCTGCGGAATGGGGTGACTAATTTAACGTAATTCAGTTAAAATAATAACTCCCATGGCAGCAGACAGAGCGAGGGGGAGAAGAGACAAGTAAAGAAGTTCACTTGCACAGCAAGATGGAGCATAAGGCACTTTCCCAAACACGACTGAGATGTTAGCCCTCTGAACGTGTTACTGCTCACACAACCACCCCCACTCTGCCTTTCAGAAATCCAGTAAGAAGAACTGAATGATGTTAAAGTTCACCTCCTGGCTCTTGTTTTCAGTCAAAATATTGTTTTCATTGAAAGGCACAAAGGGGAACAAAAATCTGTCACTGAGAAGACAGAGAAATTACTGTGGTTTGTGTTACAGCAGTTTCAGTGCTCCCCAGAAGACTGAAGTTCTGTACTGATGATGCCTTCCCAGAAAAGCAAGCAGCTTCATCGCATTAAGACAAAAAGCTGGGGGGTGTGGAAGCAGCAGGACAAAAGTTTTAGAAAGTACAAACTCAAAGAGCATCGCCCATGTGGATTCAGCACGTGAAACAGGAACCAGTGGCACAGGGAGAGTCTCTCCAGAGCAGCCCAACATCCCCTCCAATGGTCCTGGCGCATAACCATAGACATTAAGAAAAATAATCATATGAGCAAACTCACATCAATCAGAAGGTTAGCGCCGATGATTAGCACAAAGGAGACTGGAGGTAGAAATTCACCCTCCTGTTCCACCAGGAGCGGAGTCAGATCACACCGCTAACAGGTCCAGGTGCTGAAATCGATGGGAAGACTCCTGACCTCAAGGCTTTGGCTGTATTTCAGCTGACAGCAACAACGTGCCCGTATCAGTCCTGAATTTCACTAGCTCATGCACCGCGAAGTCAGCAAGCAGAAGCTGAGGATGAAAACCCTCCAACTTTTTCACCTAAATTTCCATTTCTATGCCCAGCCCTGATTTGTACCCCAAACTCCAAGCGCTAGCTGACATTCAAAACTCCTAAAAGACATTTCCAAGGCTTCATTCAAACAACTTCATAATGTCTTTCTCATCACAAATGAATCCATAAATAAAACAGAACAATAGCACATGCATTCAAAAAGCAGCTGATTACGCACATGAACCCACGCCAGCTATAAGCATGATTGCGAATAACTGCAATTTACAATTTGTAAGCAACAAGAAAAGTGTCAGCCCCTCCTTTATTTCTCTGATTAACTCCAAACACTATAATTTTAAAAAATATATTTTCTTGCTTTTCATTCAAGAAAAACAAAAACAAAAATACATCATTATTTTGCCCCATTTATAAAACCAACGTTCCAAAATCTTCCTCCTTACAAATTAACTCTTCAAAAACTCATGCTAATCATTCTTATTCAAATAAGCACCGTGAAACTGAACTCCCACTATGGCAAAAGGTTTTTATTATCTATACCTTTTCAAATATGAAAATATTCAAGTTACAGGTTACCAAATGGCCCTTACATCCCTGTGACTTCTAGGATTGAGTCCAAATGCACTTGCTTCTCTACCTTGTTGTGCTCTGTTACTTCTGACATCTCCAAGCATTTCATAACACCGAAGAAACAGACTGCCACAGTCTTCAGCACGTTAGACAGCATCTGATTTTTAACTTTTTGTTTTTAATTTAGAGATCCGTACAACTGCCCCAGTGAAAAAAAAACTACAAGCTTGAAGCCAAATAATAAAACAAATTCATCCATCTTTACAATACTCAAAAGACGACAGTAATTCATAAAAGCTATTCAAAAATCTGTTTTTTAAAAGGCCTTTTTACTTGTACTTTGAAGTCTCAGCTAATTTAGTACAGAGAGAAGCAACCATATTTGCCATACAGGTTGGCCGTTTCCTTGCTTGTAAGCAAAGCTTTCATATTTCGTTAACAGACTTTTAATTTCATTGAGGGTTTCAATTGCTCAACTGCATGTTAGAAGTTTTCCAGGCACAGAATTTATTTATTTTTTTTTAATGCAGTGCCTGGGGAAGAAAAATAACTTTTAAGGACAGAATTGATCATCAGCCTGTATGGCTACAGCTCCTATCAAACCAGCTGTAATTCAACAGGAGAAAATAAAAGCCTTGATTTTCTCAGCAGCAATGACAGATATGGCTAATATCCTCAACATTTACACTACTTACATAGACAAAGTCTCTACAATGATGTAGGGAAGAACAAGCATGATTCTTCTTGATCACACTGCTGCAAGGCAAGAATAATACCACTGCTATGAGCTGATGCGCACACGCCTAAGTAAAACAGAGTAGAAATGTTACCCAGAGTCAAGATTCATATGCTACTGCTAGTCTAGATCGCCTCGTGTTCTCAAGCAACAATGTTGACTACTAATAGCAGAGATTGTTCTTCATGAAGATGCCAAATTCAGCTTTCCTAAGACCTTGCTTCAATAAAGACAAAACTTTGTACTTCACAGCCTGAAACTTAAAGACACCAAATCACCTAACTCTAAAATTCTTCTCAATCTAACTCACTTCAGACAGGAAAAAGCCTTCCCCGTTTTAATGGATTTCAGGAAAAATAAACGTAGAAAAAATGCGTACAAAAATTATCTTTTTAACCGCACCTCACATCATTGCAAATTACCCCAAAAACACAAGTAGTCCAAGACGTACTACAGGGAACCAGAAAAAAAAATTTACGATACAACCCTACTGACAATTCAGCTTCACTGACTTCAGCAGAGTTATGCAGCAAGGAAAAGTTTGGTTCATGAACGTTAAAGACTTATTTGGGAACAAGCTGATCAATAGTCATAACAGCGCTATAGCATATACATTGACAAGTGCACTATGAGACCTCTGGAATATTTGCACTTCTTGTAGAAATACTGCAGAGCTCAATTGCTTATCAATTCACTGTGATTTTTTTTTTTTTTGAAGACATGGATCTCTATTTGACAGAGTATTTTCTTGAAGCCTGGGCTAAATTCCAAGTGTAACATATAAAAAATATACCCACAACTCAGCACTAGAGTTTACAGGAAGCAGTTAAAAAAAAAAAAAAAAAAAGCAGCCGATTCAGACCAGAAGTTTTCATAGGTACAGGCTGAATAATTTGGAAAAACCTTCCTGCAGAAGCTTTTAAGGAAAGAGGCAGAAAGCAAACGAGAAGGAAACACTTAAAATCTATTTGGTCAAGACTGAAAATGTACTTGGGGAAAAGTCCTCTCCTGAAGACATTACTACTAG
This sequence comes from Cygnus atratus, assembly GCF_013377495.2. Classification (NCBI taxonomy): domain Eukaryota; kingdom Metazoa; phylum Chordata; class Aves; order Anseriformes; family Anatidae; genus Cygnus; species Cygnus atratus. Next base: position 6,707,088 of record NC_066363.1, read on the forward strand.
ATGTAATTTAATAAATACTTGTTCTCTCTCTGACTTGTATAAATTCTTGGTTCTGAATTAATTCCTTATAGAAAAAATAAGTCACCAGGAATTAGTGAGGTAAAATGCACTCACCAACAGAACTGGTTTACTTCAGTTTGAATGTGGCTTTTTTTGGCACTCAAAGTTTTCACCTTTTCTTTAACCAAAGTTTAAATATGGCAAGAACTGTGGAACTTAAAAATAGTGTCTTGGGAAAAATACTAATCACCACAAAAACTGTTCAGCAGTTGTCCAAACATCCATGAAGTAGCCAAGGTTTCAATTAAAGGCTCAACAAAGTGTCACCTGCTTTGATTTACACCATGCCTCCATTAATTATTCAGAGACCCTTGGCAACACCTCTATCTTCACTCTCCACTTCAGAATTGCTGTCCTTCAGCAGATAAACAGGAAATCTGGAACCAACGGGACAAATTAACTGATTCTCAAAAAATGTTCTGAAGCAGAACTTAGAGGAGACCAAATCTTAGAGGAGACCAAAACTGCATGTTTGAAACCTAGCCATTACATCCAGCTATTTAATAATCTACCTACAGAGAGCTCCAAAAGCGTTAAAGGTCAGAAGAGACCATCTGCTTTATCGAGGTCACACAACTTTAACACCACGATCCCACCATCCAACCCAGCAATGCATTTGCTCAAGGACAGTAATGCGAAGAAGATACAGAGCCTCTCAGCTGAGAGACACAAAGTGACAGAGAATTTACTGCGACTACTGGCTATTTTCATGCTGAATGAGACTTTAAAGTTAAATATTTATACTTTTCCCATCATTTAGATTTTTATCTTTTAAACTTCTAGCCAGTTGATCTTTCTGGCTTCAGCCTTCCAATTAAAACATTAGCGTAGAGCTGGGCTTCCCCTTCATGTCTTGGCACTTATAGACCACAATTAAATTGCATCTTGTCTTTCTTTTTTTGATAAGCTAAGTATATTAAGTTCTGCTACTCATTAAAATGCATATTTCCAAGACCACAAACCGCTGATGCTTAGAGCCGCTGGTACCCTACCAGTACCTAGCAGAAACGTCTTCACCACTAAAACCACTAGAAAAAAAGAGCAGGGTCAGTGAGAGCATTAAAAACATCTACCCTAGAACTACTTGATGCTGCATGTTGTCAGTTTGCCTGTCCAAATATTTAGTAGGAAGGTGCCAGTGTATAAAATGGTTGTGCAGAGAGGTGGCGGAGTCTCCATCCTTGGAGATATTTAAAAGCCGCCTCGATGTGGTCTTGGGCGACCTGCTCTGGGTGGCCCAGCTTGAGGGGGGGGGGGGTGGATGAGGTGAGCTCCAGAGGTGCCCTCCAACCACAGAATCATAGAACAGTTTGGGTTGGAATGGATTTTTACAGATCATCCAGTTTCAGCCTTAACCATTCTGTGAAAAACTCTTGATTAATCAGAGAAACTTTTGCTTGAAATCTGCCAGGTTTCTTGGGAGCATGTGCCAGCTTTGAAGGGGTGCAGCTCTGGAAGAGGTGCTGCGCAGAGTACCACAGGAGGAGGGCAGGCATCCTGTGGTCACCGTCACAAGAAGCACCAGAGTTTGGGAGGGCTCTCCACCGATCCATGCAGCAGTGCCGCTGGGAACGCTGGAGATGCAAACCAAGAATTCCTACTGCTCAGTTCCCTGGCCCAGAGGTGAGACGTTCACCTACAGTCAGGACCATGCAAGATGTTCCCAGAAATAGATTTAAAAAAGAAATAAGTAAATAAAGTGACCACTACCTTAGGCATTTTCCACTTACTGAAAACTATGATTTTCTTCAACGTGCTCTGTTGCTAGCATTGCAGCACATCTCAGTATTTCTTCAAAATATTCCAACGTATGAAAAACTCATGCCTGAACCTGAGCAAAACATATACCCTCCCATGCCTATCCCAACTCTGACGTGGGTAATCACCAGGTGGCTTTAGAGACCACGCAGCAATGTACAGTGTTGCCGAGTTATTTAGAAACATAAACCCACCATTGTTTCATTTGTAAAAACTATTAGTCCTCACACACAGCAATATTCATCCTTGCAAATCTTTTAAGGGAACTAAAAAATTACATTGGCAAATCAACATATGACACCATCCATGGAAGGTTAAAATGGGAAAAGCAAGGAAGGAGATAAATGAGCTGCCCAAGGTCGCACAAAATCAGTGGAACAACCAAGAATAGAACAAAGGCCCCTTCATTACTTAGATCACAAATGCATTCGATTCTGCATTAGTTAATCTGCACAGTCTGTGCATCAGTAGCAAGACATGTCCACAGGAGAAAATATAATAATAATCAGCTGCAAGTTCAGCATTACCTAAAGCCACAGAATATAATTAAAAGGCACAGGGTGCGACGACTTGACCTTGAATGCCACTTGAGGGAAGAGAGGAAAGAACATCCTACAGGGTATTTTGATTTTAGAGAAACCCAAAGCATGACGAACTTTGGCAAGAAATGGCTTGAGATCTAGATTTGCAAACCAGATCTCTAGGAGATTTCAAATCTACTCTGCTTCTTTACAAGTTATCTAAAAAACATCAACAAAGGCCTACAAACAACAGGAAAGAGTCAATGTCCAGGGATCATCTTATTTTTGCAAAGGATAAGACAGATGAGGAATAGAAAAGAAAATATAAAACTAGGCAACTTTGGTGTTTTCTTCACAAGATATAAAAAAAAAATAAAAAGTATTATGTTTGGTACTCACAAATGTTGCCTGTACCTCTCATTCTGCTAGTCCTGTAAGACTGTTTTGTGCTGGTGAACTTTTCTTCTTGATTTTTCCTTTTAATACCTCCTGTTCCTCTCACTAGATATAACCTACAGGTCATAAAGGACTTCAGAAGAATAATTAATACGAGGGGTTCACCTGCTCGCAAAACACCAGGCAAGTTTTCCGAGGAAGGCAGAAAATCTGCTTATTTGTTTCATATACCAAGAAGGGAAGCACACAGAGTGAGTTGGAAACAGTTTCTCCTTTTTCTCCCTAAGAACCATACAGAACTTACTATCAGGAAAAAAAAAATAATAATAACGAACACTAATCTTCCTTATATGACTATGGTGGGTCACTTCATGGCCCAGAATCTCCTCCTTTCCGTACCGACAGCACGCAGCACTGGGGACCACTTGCATCGGCTGAGGCTCTGAACACTACTAAACTCCTCTGTTATTAATAAACCTCCTCCTTTCCGTGAGGATTATTTATAAATGAATTTTGTGACCTCTGGCGGACTGGAACTAAACAGAGAACGGAGGGGTTCTTTGCCTTTAACTAAAAAATAAAGGCTATAGGAAGACGAATAGAGAGGAGCAATTAATATTTCCTAATAATTGTCATAGCGAATGGGAGAAGCACTACGTTTCTCGGGGTTTCGGAGCAGAAAGGTTCCAGGTAGCTGTTCCTTCCCGGGCTGGGTTCATGTAAATCGGATGCAGTTGCCAAGCAACAATAGGTGCTAAGGAATGAAATACAGGCTGCAGAAACCTAATAGCCTGGAGAGAACAAGAACTACAAGCTGAGATTTATGGCAGATATAAAAGGAAAAGAATCATTCTCCCACACACAAAGAACACAGATACTTTATTATCAATGTCCTTAGCATGTTTTTTCTAAGGCATCATTAAGTAATAAAATCCCCACTCCACCCAAAATCAAACAGGTGATTTTTTTTTTTAATGCTTTGTTCATTAAGCTTTTTCGAAAAGGACCTTGAGAAATTAGCTACCAAGACAAAAGCTGAAATTTAACCCAAAAAGCTTTCTTTCGCACGAGAAAGATGTCAGCTACACAGACAGCGCTGCAACTGCCAATCAGCGATCCACGTTACCTTCTTGTGTTTTTATACCCTGCTCATTAACATTGCATCTGATCATCAGAAATTCTCTTTAAGCTTATTAAGATTTTAAAATATTTTTAGCAAGTTAATTAGAATACATTAACAGAGCTCATCTGTGTTCACCCATCATGCATATTTTATTTTATTCAGGCAAATTGCTTTTAAATGAAATATTAGACCCGGGAAGGGTACGCTGTTGGGCACTGTACCAAGGGGTTGTATCGTTCTATATTCCATTCCCAAATACCCCCAAAACTTCACGCCGCTGGAAATGGGGAGATCTGGTGGCAAATGGTGGGGTTTTGTGGTGCCTGCTGTATCACATTCCCCTCTAGGAGGGGCGTGGGTACATCAACCTGATGGATCTTCCTAGTACCTGAACCATCCTTAGCTGCCATCACATTGCTGCACAGTTTCCAGGGGTCAATATAAATTAAAGGCATCAAGAGAGCACTTGAATGGGAACCAAAGGCACACACAAAGAGTGCCTTCAACCCCTCACTCTGTAGTGGAACTGCTCTTACAGATTCATGCATTTATTTTTCCTGTTGATGGTTGCTGAAGATGTTATTTTACCTTGAGGAAGGAGCCCAACCAGAAGCTCGGGCATGGTGTGGCACAGGTTTCTAGCAGGCAGAGGTGCACATGGACTTGGCAGAATAGCAAGAAAAGCTCACAAAGAACAAGCCTGAAATATACTTTGCCTTAGCTGGAGTTATAAATTCTTCCCTTTAATGTGCACTAAATGTCACCAAATTCAATCACCTAAAATTAAATAACAGTTTATGAGGAAAAGGGAAACAGCAAAACCTACCTTGGGGTATTTTGGGCATGCCAATTCCAGATTTTTGCTCTAGTGAGATAAAAATCCATCACCAGACAGTGAAAAGTATAATAATACTATAATAAGGCGTTCCTCAAGATCTGCTATTCATTCACTCAATCCAATCAAGTGTGACATGGTATATTTCAAATTGTTCCTTCAGACTCCATCTGGCCCAAATCCTTCCCATGTAAAGAAGGATGGAGAATGTCACTAATTTCATCAACAGTTCTCAAGCTAAGCACTTACTTTTAGAGGTCTGCTCATAGAAAAGGATGAATGAAGTTTGCCAGCCTCGCGCTTGATCCAGATTTTGCACTCTCACTGCATTTCAATTAACCGACCCCAGATTGCAGAGCTGACATGTTTGATTCAGATAGTAAAGAAAACATCCTTTAAAAAGCAACAGGTCTGAAGCTTTTGATGAGTGATCGTACAATTCATATCAAAACACATATTTAAATCTCAGCCATCACACATTTCAAGATCTGCATCATTAACACGGCCTGGTTTGAAGGATTTCAATAATCTCGTTTACAGCCTATAAAAGTTTTTTTCTTTATCTCCAAGGCACTTACTACTTTTAACCAATTACCATTATTTAGGTATGTGTTATTCCTGTAACCTTTCCTGACACGTTAACCTCTTCAATTCTAGTGGCTGCTCTTTCATGAACTGATGCCCTATTCGCAGTTTTCCCCCACTGAGGAACCCCAAAACTAGATGCTTTTCATTTAGCACATGGCTGAGCACATCAACTGTGCTGGCATAGGGAACCTGAATCCCAGCTGGGCGATTCTATGGCAAGCTCTTCCAAATGCCAAAAGACAACACCTGTATGAATGGGTGGAGTCCCTTTTCTCTGACAATAACCCTATCAATTGCATTGAACCCAAAACTACCCCATCATAACCTTCTCCTTTTATTTCTGCATTCATTAACTCCAACACCCAAAGCACACGCTCCACCCTACCCTTTCTCCTCCAGCTTGACTGGGCAGAAGTTTTGCTGTATGAAGGAATTCTCTGCTTCAGAAAGAGATTTCACCTCCCTGCCACGGAGCTGGCAGCAGGCAGCTGCCATGGCCAACAACGCCAACAACCTATGCGTTCACATTAAAGGACACAAATTGTGTTGGTTTATTTTGTAACATTTAAGCAGAAATATGCCCTATCCTAGGGAAAGTACCTACCTGGAAATTGATGCACGTTTCTAACAACACCCTAATTGCAAAAGAGTAAAATGAGAACGAGCAAGGAAAGCAAGCTGACATTTTAATGTCATTTGGAGTGACCAAAGACACTGAAATATGTGGACAATTAAAAACACTCACTAAAAAAAAAAAAAGCATAACTAGTAGACAACAGTAAAAAAAAAAAAAAGCATAACTAGCAGACAACAGTACAATAAAATGCAATTTAACAAAGCACGTGTTGCCACTGGCCTACCCTGGCGAGCATATGCTGTTCGTAGAATGAAATCCGTGGCTCAGCTACGCAGGCGAGCATGATGTTAGCAAAACCCTACAATAACCCCACTAGAGCTGCATCTGTAGTGCAGCTACACTCCAGTTTTGCAGCCTCAGGATTTAAATGAAAACCTGAAATCCTCTGGTGCTTGCAGAAACCTCCCTATCAATCCAACGATCCCCAGAGCAGCTCAGAACACATTACCCACCCCAATCCCCAGCTGATTGCCTCTCCTCCAGAGAAGTCCCAGCTACCTTTACTGCAGGGCTGCAAAACTCCTCCTGTCCATCCTCTCCTCCCCTCCTCCCAAACCCATACTCAGCAGAGAGGTTTCACGATCAATTCTTTAGGTTTTCTTCTGCAGAAGCCAAAATCTTTTGCCACCAAAAACCCAGACCCACCTAAATATGCAATGTCTCTGCAACAGCCACTGACTCTATAAATTATTCCCCAGTCTGGGTCCGTCCTCGGGGTACCTGAGATGAGTTCACCACGTAGACTTGAACACAGCACATTGCAAATCCCATCCGCATTACATCCAACCCTGACATAAAAACAGCAGTCACCAAAAACGCACGACACCTTTTCCCAATTCCTCACCCTTAACACATCAAGCGGCAATAAAGGGTGCAATGACTTTCCAAGGGCATGTACCTGTTTAATTATTCAAAAGCAAATTGACTCAGGCACCACGGTATGAAACACTAAAATATGCAAACGAAGGAAATTATGGGGGAAAGCAACAAAAGAGGGAAAACAATCATGGTGAGAGGAACACATGAGAGGGGCCCATTCTGATCTCCTTGCATGCTTGAGTGTCTCTATATGTTTCTACAGAAGAAGAAAAGGTTGTGAAGTAACAGAGTAATTATTATTTACTCCTTTCAGCACACTGACTAGGATCTTGAAACCAGCTAACCATGCCAACAGCACCCTAAATAGAGTGATATTTTCACCTACAGACATGAAGCAATTTCTGAAAAAGGGAAGTTTACACCTTTCTAGGCAATCAAATCTCATTGCTGGGAAAACACTTGTTTCAACAGAGGCTGTATATATCAGATGCAGGATCCGATCCATCAGTGATTCTCGTTTATTCTATATTAAGGTCCTGAAATACCTCATTAAACAATAAGAACAGGATAACTGAGAGATACTTTAACACAACTTCTAGTTATTTTTCCATAAAACATGAATATCCCATTAAAACAAAGAGCATTTGATTTTGGCTTGGACCGAAACAAATGTCTTTCCAATCAAGACCTCCAGTGAATTGAATGTCTCTTGTAAGCAGGTGCCACTGTGCTATATTTTCATCCAAACTGCTGAGAATAAGCTAGAAGAAAATGACAAAGTAAATTGAACAAGAAAAGTGTCTGATCTTGATGAATAATTCAATGATGCAATGCAACAAATACAGATTTTTTTGTTCTGGTAAATGCAGTTTACAACTGTCCTTTGCTTAGAAAAATGACCTTCTCCTTGTAATTATGCTTTTGTCTTTAGGCACTGAATCACGGTCTTGGTAATACTTGCGATTCCAGTTCACAGCTCTGACTTGATCTCAAAGCACTCCACTCCTGCTACGTATCTAATCGTTCTTTAACAAAATAATACAACGTACAAAGATCTTCAGCTATAGTATTAGGCACCCTGCTCGCTGACTGTTCTTTAACTGTTTTGGTCACTTTTCTTGGGCCTTGAAAAGCACGAGAGTCTTTTTTAGCAGAGCTTGTAAAGTGACAACTTGCACATGGACTCGAGCCACGGTAACTGCAGCGTGATGGACTGGTCAAGGCAGGAACGATGCCATCTGCCAGGGATGCGGCAGCTGAGCGGACACCTAGCTTCTTACAGCAGCAGCCAGAACCTGAAAGGTGAGGATTTTGTGACCCATATTCAGCATTAGCTGAAGTCTACTAAAAGTACATTAAGTCTACTTTTGTCTGTTAAAAGGTTTTAGACCAGACCCACAGGAGGAAAGCAGAACCCAGGGCTGTTGGACCGTATTTCTGCCTTACACCATCACTGACTTCTTGCATTACACCGGGCAACCTTTCTTCACCCGTAAGGGTAAAACTTGTATGCTTATAAACAGGCAGTGCTAACACTAAAACTAGTGGAAACGTGATTAAAAAAGCATCCACAAGGAGAAGGGGAATCAGCTCTTCTCCGTGGAGAGAACAAAGACTGGCAATATTAAACTGTGGCATGCCAAAGTTCAGTTTGTTGTGAGAAAAGCTTTTTAAGAGTCAAGGTAGCAAGACGTGGCCATAGGTTAAGCACCACTCCCATTCCCCAGGGTACTGACCTGACTCCTTGGATAATAGCATGAACAGACACCCATCGCTCTTACCCTTACAGAAAAGTCACCATGCAGACAGGACTGCCAGAGTCACAGGTCCAGAATAACCACAGCCACGTAGTCTAACAAGAGAATTCACTGGGGAAAGACCTGAGCTGTTTGCGAATCTGTTCCCAGAAATATGTCTTTTATTCTTGACAATTAGAAAAATATAAATAAGAATTCACCTGTCAGCCTTGTTGTATCCACAGCAAAGACAGTAGCAGAAGAACCACACTCAATGGGGAGGTGGGCACAGCTGGATGATCTAATAGCCACAGATCCTGAGAAATCCTCCTTAGAGCTGTGGTGCGACACAGTGCATTCAGGTCCTTGTGTAAGTCACACCTGGCGTATCACCATTAGAAGTGGACACTACATGATCATGACTTAAAAAGACTCTTTTTGCCTTTTTTTCATTTATTTTTCACCATTTCTGCTGTATGTCTCTTTCTTGATGCATAGCCTTATTACAACCAAAATATATAGGAAAGAATCCAGATAGAAACAAAACAAAAAACAAACAAACAAAATTAACCTTACCAAACTCTGCGATACAAGACATATAGTGAGTAAGACTAGCTTAAACACAAGTAAGGACATAGGAACTCAGGTGCATATTTTCTGTCCCCTGCAATATATCAGCATCTCTTGCTCATGAATACTCAGATTGCATTTGGCCAGTTGGCAGCACTTCTTAACACCTAACAATCTAATAAAAATATATTTTTTCTCTGCGCTAGACAGATCTGCCCACCTTCAACCTCTGCTACCCATAAAACACACAATTTATTCAAGTACCTTTACTCAGAGTATAATTAACCTTTTCAACGTACAAAAGCTTCTGTGCCTCTTAAATGAGCAAAGACCTATTAATGAACAAAAATACTTTCCTGATCAAATGTTTAATACTAGTTCTGGGAATACAGAGTATAATATTACTACACACACACTGTATATTATATAGTATATAGTTCACACATTCTCTTCCAGAAGGTTTCTGTTTTCTGAGTATCATCATATTAGACTGATTTTTATACACCATGAGGATACTTCAGTCAGGTTACTGTACACACTCACAATATGAAACTGCACAACACAGTCATGAAAAAGTAGTCTTATCTGCCTTAATTTTAAGACAAAGAATAAGATGAATTTGATTTTATTAATTTCAAGGTTAGACTGTAAGGAGCCTTAACATCACACACGGACATAAGTTTTCAAGGCACAGGCCATGAGCTCTTGACAGCCCATAATGTAAGAGAAACAGGCCTGTTGTCTAGGAGACTTGAATCTTCCACATAAGAGATCCAAGCCCATACTGAAAAATTTATGGAACTCACAAATTTTACGTCTGCAAATCAGTGACCAAGAAGAAAGAAGGCATGTGAGTTGTTCTCATCTTCTTTCCCTGGTGCTAATTTCTTACAGGGATGAGAGATCAGGATTGAAATGAAGGCTTGAACTCACCAGTGCCCCACATCTTCTGGTGTGCATGTTGTGCGCTTTCCATCAAGGCAAATGCTAGCTTTAGTTCTGTAATTTTAGCTGTGTTTTAAATGAAAAGATGCCCTGAATCCTGCAGCAATGCAACTGTTGATCACACTCTGTTCGGTAACAGAAGTCCTGTCAGATATTTAGCCTTAGTTACCAAAAACTACCTTCAGGGAATACAAACATTTCCCCTCTGGCATCCTGTCAGTCACAGCGAATCTGTAAATAAACTGTCAAACTCCATTCCAATCATTCCTGAATCTGCAAGGGAAAAAGTAGTAAAATTGGTGCAGCTGGTTGGAGTCCCTGTAGAACAGGGCTGATTTCACAGCTTTAATATGGTTCACTACTTCACAGCAAGTCCGATCTGATATACAGCATGCAGAAATGAGTGACACCTTTGCTAATCATTTTCTTAAACTTAGCACATGTGGAGGTAATAATGGATGCAATGACTTTTCAAGGGCACAGCCTGGTTAATTTTTCAAAAGCAAACTGATTCAAGTTCTGCAAAATTAAAAATCCACTAAGACACACTGTAAAGCTATCTAAATTATGGAAAATCACAAGAATAAAGGGGAAAAAAAAAAAGCTCTGGTCACGGGAGTCTTAGACTCTTATACCAGCATACAGAAAGTAGGAACACAGCAACTGCATACAAGCCAAGGATTTAACTAGAGATGCTGACTATAGCAAAGACTAGTTAAATAAAAGGGGAAAACCCATGCATTATTACCTAGAACATATTGGCACCCTTGTTTTATAATTCATAACTTACGAAGTAGTTCTGAGAGAGCTGGTCAAGAATTTTTCTACGAGATATTTTTTGTTGGACCATGATAGCTAATCAAAGAATTTTTCAGGGCCATGACAGAAAATTAATAACTGAAGAAAGATCAGAAAAAGAATAAACATTATCACCCCACTGCCCATGGACTCACCTAGGATGCAAATCACCTGATTTAGAGTAGGAACAGAACCTGAACCGGGGTCTGCTTTATCCCACAAATTTTCCTTCACCATCAAGTTATACAAAGTCACATTGTCTCTCTGGACCACTGAATATTTCATAAGAAGTAGAATAGCCCCAAGCAGAAGACAGGCTGACTCTAAGCCCAAAAGCAAATGCACTGGCTTGATTTATGTCAAATCCAGGTTCAAGACGCAGTCCTGTTATCAGTCAGAAAAAGGGGTTTCAATCGCCATCTCCAAAAGGAGATGTTTCATGTTTCTTCACAAAAGCCCCCTGAAGTATAATTTTAATTATGTGACAGTTTGAAAACAGATTTTGAAAGCATAACTTCTTATGAAACAAAAAGGTAGGTATTTGATTGCACACGCTTCCTCAGCCTCCTGCTCTTGGGACAAAAACTTTTCATGTCAACAGCTGAACACACCAGAGGAAAGGATTAGGGTTAGTTGTTAAGGTCAGTATGACTGCAATGAGTATGATGATGAAAAAAATAACATCAGCCCCTTAATTAGGGTCACCGTATGTTCGGAATTCTATACTCATCCTGTCTTTTTCAAGCTCAAAAGTTGGCTGGCTGGAAAGAGAGGAATACAAAATGCATCATGATTTACCCTATGTGCCCTGGCCTCCTGTGTGCTACATGTGTCAGATCTGACATATCAGAGACATGCTCACCAGGCAGACTACATGGCCTGTCACCTACTAGCTCCTTTCATAACCTCCCAGAATAAACAATAGAAATGCTACCCCACATCCATATCCTACATAAGTTTTAAGCAAAAGCAACAATTCCAGCCCTCCAGAACCATGCAGCAAACCGGTTTATTCTCCTCTTTGTGTATCCAAGTATCTCATCCAAGGCACAAATAAATCACCGTGAACCCGAAAACATCAGTGACTCTGGACTAGACCTCTGTTGCTGTACAGGGTCCATAAGAAGTTTTTCCATCAGAGGATTAACCACAAAAAAAAAGGAAATCTCTGACCCGAATTTTATTTCCCATGTAACAACGCAGCTAGTTTTTAATCCCAATCTGATAATAATCAATTCATCCTCAGAACACCCTTAACAACCAGGAATTATCATCATCTGTATTTTAGAGGTAGAAAACTATTCACCTACATGAAGTAGGGCTGCGTGCCATGTCTCGTGAGTGAGAAAGCAGCACCCATATCACACCACCTTTTCACTGCGAACCACAGTCAATGCTTTGCTTTAAAATCAATGAAACATCAAAATCCAGCCTGTACACTTCTTTCCATCCAAAAAAAGCAATATCGTTTCAATTTCCAATAAGAAAGAAAATGGTTTATTGGATTGTCCTTTCAGTACCAAAATAAATAAATAAATAAATAAATGTACTTTGCATACCGAAGTTTCAGTCCTAAAAGCCAGCAGTGAAACACAATCCTCTGGCAGACAGCAAAACAGCTCGTGACATGACATGACCCCTAAGATAACAGCCGACAAAAAGGGGACTTTAGGTAAAGAGAATGAAATGATCCCAATGGGAGTTGCTCCGGGGCACCTGTGCTAACTCCCCTGCCAAAAGCATTTTCAACTCTCCAATGGCCACAAACGATAAGAAAAACCTATGATGAAAGAAAGTCCACAAGGCTACACCTGTGAAGTGAAGTATTTTCTCAAAAATACTTCAGATATAGAGGCGGAAGCAATTAAAAACAAAAGAAAAAACGTGTGCTGCTGTCTTTGTTTTCACCCAAGCTGAACTTCCCCTGCGATTGAATTGCTGGCTCGCCAGGGCAGCTGGCTGGGATCCTGAGCCGCGGGCAGGAAGAGCTTGTCTGGGAAATCGGTGCAGGCCTCAGGCCTGCCTCTCTGGAGACGTGCCCACAGGGACACGCTCACCCAGCCTCACAGACCAAGGTCTGTGCCACACTACGGCAAACTGGACCGGGCGATGAAGGAGCAAAGCTCTCGATGCCTCCCTCACCTGTCTTTAGTGCTAAGGCGTGCTTTCAGGTCCCTGAGACTGGAGGAGGGAAGACCTCCTCTCAGTGGAAAAGACCACACAGGGGAACGTTTAAATAAACTAAATAGACATATATAAGGCCATGGGACCTCGTGGGATGCACCCATCGGTGCTTAGGCAGCCTGTTGGTATCATTGTGAGGCCACCCTTGACCATCTCTGGAGGTCATGGCAACTGGGAGAGGCTCCTGAGGAGTGGAAGGAAGCAAATGTCACTATCTTCAACAGGGGGAGAAGGATAAAGAGAACTACAGGCCACTCAGGCTCACCTCGGTCTTTGTAAGGTGATGGAGTAAATCCTCCTGAAGACCATTTCCAAACGTGATAAAAAGGTTATTGGGATTAGCAAGCATAGCCTTCTAACTGGTTTAACTAGACTGGTTTGGTGGGTGAGAGGAAAGCAGTGGATGTTATTTACCTCAACTTCAGCAAGGCTTTTGGCATTGTCTCCCACAATATCCTCACTGACAAACTGATCAAGTACAGACTGGATAAGCAGTCAGTGAGGTGGATGGAAACTGGCTGAGCTGTTGGACTCAAAGGTGGTGATCAGCAGCACAAAGCCCCGCTGGAGGCAACTCAATGGTGGTGTACCCCAGGGGTCGATACTGGAGCTGATACTGTTCAACACTAACAACCTTAGATGATGGGACAGAGTGCATCCTCAGCAACTTTGGAGACCATACAAAAATGGGAAGGGTTGATAAAGAAGAGGGTTTTGCTGCCATCAAAGGGACCTCAAAAGACTGAAGAGAAGGGCCAACAGGAACCTCATGAAGTTCAACAAATGGAAATGCAAAGTCCTGCACTTGGGGAGAAACAACTGAGAGCTGACTGGCTGGAGGCCATCAGCTGGAAAGCAGCTTGGAAGTAAAAGGCCCGTGGTATCAGCATGTAAAAGAGTGGTATCAGCACGTCAAGGGAGCACTGCTCAGCACAGACGAGACATCTGGAGCACTGGGTCCAGTTCTGGGCAAGAACACAAGAGAAACATGGACATACTGGAGCAAGTCCCATGTAGGGCCGTGAAGATGATTATGGGATTGGAACATCTAACCTATGAGGAAAGGCTGAGAGGGCTGGGAGTCTTCAGCCTGGAGAAGAGAAGGCTCCTGGAGGATCTTGTCAACATGCATTAATTGTGGGGGACAGGAGGAAAGCGTCCAGGCAACAAAGACAAATTCTTCTCAGTGCCATCCAGTGACAGAACAAGTGGCAAAAGCCACAAACAAATACAAGAAATTCAAGAAACTCCTTCCAAATTTTTTTTTGAACTGTACAGGTGATCAAACACTCCAATAACTTTCACAGAGAGCCTGTGGAGCTGCCATCCCTAGAGATATTCCAAACTCAACTGGACACTGTCCTGGGCCATCTCCTCCAGCTGGGCCTCCTCTGAGCAGGGGATTTGGACTGGATGATCTTCGGAGCTCCTTTCTAACCTCACCCATTTTACAGTTCTAACTACCTATAAGCTAAAACACAGAACCATGAACAGTTTAAAAAAAACCCTAAAGATGACTTTAAAAAAATCAGCCTGAAGTGTGAGATACTCATTTACAAATATTTATTTTTCATCATTAAATGCTCCAGTTTCTACAGATGAAATACTAAACAGGACATAAAAACCTACTTTGAAATAGAGAAACTAAATAGGGAGAAGGGAGTAGCAGCAAAACAGAAATCTGGCCATATGCCTGTAATTAGAAGTGCATCTTCAGTAGTCAGGGAAGAACAAACTCGAGATTATAAAATAACTCAAGAAAGCACTATTATGAAGGTTTATTTTTGACTAGTAAGTAAAGAAATTCTTGAAGACATGACAATTATTTTGTAGAGCAGAAGCTTGTGAAGGTAGCCAACTCTGCTTTGTGGGAGCCTATTTGACCCCAGCTAAGCCACCTGATTTCAACAGGAATTGGATAGGATCAAGGCAACACAGCGCAACTTCAACTTGTGATAATCTAGCCCTAAAGACTTTAACAAGAAACAAATGTGTCTGAAGCTACAGACTACAACAACAGCTAATTTACAACTACAGAATTGAGATAACTTTCTATCCCTCACTATAAAGGCCGTAGATGTTCCATTCAAGTTTTTTCTATAACATTTCTTCAGAAAATAACAGTACATCCTAGCATACATAGTAATTTGTTTTTCCAGTGAGGAAAAGAAGAATATATAGACAAGACATGACTACGTTAATTTTGAAAAACTCCTGATTTTAAAGTGCCTGGTATTTAACATTGTGATAATTGCAGGGAGGAGAGTTGTCCCTATGTATATAAGGAGGAGAGAAAAGGAAGCTCTCAGATACTGCAGAGAAAGAGGCAGACAGACAGATTTACTTGACGTGCTCTCTCGAAGCCCTGCAGGCTTCATCAGCAGTGCTTGTAAGGCCTTTGAAGTATAGCTGTTGCACAGCTTGTAAGTCCCTTCCTCTGGAGCTTCCGAGGTTGTGGTGTTATAAGCTACTTAAGCTCCTTACTCCAGATCTAAGCAAACGGCTTGATGCACTTACAAGCTTCACTCCCTCTTATTCTGAAGATTTTAAGCTGCTTAGCTTACTGCCTTCAACTTTCAAATTCCTACAGCCAAATCCTACCCATGCACCATGCACCCACCTTTATTAA
This sequence comes from Cygnus atratus, assembly GCF_013377495.2. Lineage (NCBI taxonomy): Eukaryota > Metazoa > Chordata > Aves > Anseriformes > Anatidae > Cygnus > Cygnus atratus. The sequence continues at coordinate 6,722,687 of NC_066363.1, forward strand.
CCTGCTTCTCTTCTCCTGCTCAGGATCCTGACTGTCTTGTGCCAAGTCGACGGCAGAACAAAATTATCTTTTACAAGCTTAGCCCTCCCAAAGCCACAGCCAACACCTGAATCCTATTGTTTGGCAGCTACCACTCTGCATTTTCAGGATTCACGGATTTACTGTAAAGCAAACAGGTTTTCTATCCTAACAAAGCTTTTTGTCAAGGAAGTCTATTTTTTGGTTAAGGTTTTCAAAAAAAAAAAATCTGCACTGGCATAACTTTGCTCTCGTAAATGTGAGCTTTTACTGTTAATTTTAGATTCAGGAGGAACTGCAGAAGCTTTTGGAAGAAGGGCTGCTTATACAGGAGAGATGAATTTCATCTAAATCAAGCTGGTACCAGACTGCTGGCATTTACAGTTAATAACATTACAGGAGAGCCTTTAAACTAAGAAGCGTAGTAAGGCTGGCACAAATGGACATGACACGTTTTCTAGGCCTGAAATCATTTTAACTTTGTATCCATAAATAAAAGATAGGACAGACATTAATAAATCCGAATAAGAAACCGCAAAAAAAAAAAAGTAATTCCCTTTTAATCACAGCACAGAAAATAAGCTACTGAGCCAACTGTGTAAGTGCTGCTACACAGATACTAGAAATCTAAAAAATACAATAGAAAACCTCAAGTGTTTAGTTTTCAGTGAGGATATTGACAGAAGCAGCAGAGTAGTGAAAGGCAAATAATCATTGCCATGCTGTAAAATAAAAGAGCAAATCATATTGCAAAGCTATAGAAAATCACAGCAGTGAGATTGTTGCTATACATTAATGAAAACCTGAAGCCTAAACAGACAAGCAAGCTATCTATACCAACTTGTAACAGCGTCACAGAGTCACAGGGATGGTCTGAGGACCATCCAGTGCCACCCCCTGCCATGGGCAGGGACCCCTCCCACCAGCCCAGGTTGCCCAAAGCCCCACCCAGCCTGGCCTTGGGCACTGGAGAATCCCCTCCCTTGCCCTGCTGCCCACGCTGCTGTTGGTGCAGCCCAGGACATGGCTTGCCAAGCACACGTTGCGGGCTCACGTTCAGTTTTTCATCCACCAGCACCCCTAGGCCCTTCTCTGCAGAGCTGCTCCCAATCCACTCATGTCCCAGCCTGAATTCCCGCTTGGGATTGCTATCCATGGAATCCATGTGGTTTGAATATCACACCAATATTGGGATCATACAACAAGACCGTTTGCCCAGAATGATGACAGTGACAAACACAAAGAGACCGGAGAGACTACCTGGACAGAAAATACAGGAACACTGCGAGACTACAGTTAGCCCTTTATGAGTTAGGGTAAACATCACACTCATGTATCTACATGGTATATATGCTTTGCACTACGGTATATATGTTAAATATGCTACAATTACTCAAGAAACCTAGAAGAAGAAAAAAAAAAGACATGGGTTCAGAAAGTTACTACTCAAGAACCCCTTCGTAATAGTTACCGTGAAGTATTTTGGTATACTGGTCTAGGAAGAGCCAATAAATCAAAATAAATAAATAGAATAAAAACCCACAACAGAAATGTTATTTCAGTGAAATGGAGTACCATAAAAAGGAGAGAGCACATTAAAAATAAATGCAGCAGATGAGAGCCTAAAATGCTCATAAAGTAACCCAGACTATTAAAGACCAATGTATGAAGAAGCTCTTAATTCAGGATGTGTTTGAAGACATGTCCCAGAATGAGGTGTCAACAAGGGAGGCACAAGAACAAATAAAATAAATAAATGAGGAGAAATAGATAAGATCCTATGTTACCCATATAGAGGGTGCATAGGAATCAAGTGTAAAATTGTTAAAATGTTCCCTGTGGGAAATAAAACCTAAAGAAGTGGCGAAGGGGATACAGGGGGAGGTCAGGAGAGCACAGCATTCAGGGGGATCAATAGGGAATAACTATTCGCTGTTTCTCATAGTAGAAAATGAAATTACCAGGTGAGATGTTCAACACAAAAAATAGGGGCTTCTCACACAATGTGCAGCTGAGCTGAAGAGCTCAGTGCTACAGGATACCATGAGTGCCAAAAATCTACGTGCCTTTAAAAAGCCATTAGAGAAGTTCATGGGGAAAAGTTTGTCAACAACCATTAAATGATAATTAAAAACACCCTCAGGCTCAGGATGTTGCTAAATTGCAGACTGATGGAAGCTGGGAGGATATAGTAGATGTTGTAGCCTTCCCCATGTATTAGAGACCGGCCACCGTCAAAGGAGGAGTCTCACCTTGCTCGTCCTTTGGCCTGACTCGACAGCCTTTTTAACCTTCACATTTTTCACTCTCAAATTTTTAACCTCCACATTTTTAACCCTTGCACATTTTTCCTTTCCCCATCACAAAGTCTTTTACATTGTCCCCATCACATGAAAGTCTGTTACACCGAGCATTTAAAAAATCCACCATCAAGTCAACAAATAAGGCAGCCTCAAATCTTGCAGACATTTGACTGTACCGTGCCTAAATTTCCAGGTATAGCCATTTTCCCCTGGATGTGTTTGTTTTAAAAGTTATGACAAGTCTCACAACCTTTATTATATTTATCATGGTTCTGGAGATTGCAACAATCTTGACCTTTTTTCCGACATCCTAATGCAATTTCAAATTAATCTTCTCTGTGTAACAAGAGTTACCAAATGCCACGGAGCATGTAAACCACATCTTGACTGCTGAGAAAACATCTCTTAACAGAACATTATTTAGGCAAGCATTTAAGCTTCATTGACCTCGCAGGTACCTGAGCACTTCCTTGCCTCAACCATTTCTAATCCTGACAGCACCAAGAGTTGATGTGAGCTGGAAGTTTGCACTTCAGCCGCGAGACTTTCACTCCATCACATCCTACTGAAAGGGCGGCTGGTCAAGATGCAGTTTTGCCTTTTTCCACCGTCATGAAGGGCATAACACAATAAAGCTACAAGAGAAAGCATTCTTTATTTGTCAGAAGTAATTAAACATGTCACTGACTTTCTGCAAAGCTCAGGAGTCATCTGGGAAAAGAGCAGTATGTCCCCTCATCCATCTGAGTGACAAGGTCAGAGCAGCCCTCACTTTCTTGGTTGCATCTCCATCACTGACTCTGTTCATCATGCTGTAAATTAATCTGTAAAAATTTGGATAGAGTACCTAGTGTAATTAGCCCTATCTGTCCGAATGAGGCAAAATGAGATGGGGTGGCAGCTGAGGGCTCCAATTGGCTTGTGGCTGCTGAGTGACAGAACTAGGTCAACACACCAACTTGATTTGGAAAGAGAACAACATAAAATTAGCCTTGAGTCTTGTTACATTTCTGAGACAAGGCTTCAAGACCTTCAGTTACCAAGAGGCCAGCGATAAAATGCTTTATATTTTTATTCCTCCTTGCGAAAATTTTGGTTTGCATATCCAGTTAGAATCCCTCATCCGTTGTCACACATTCTTCTGCCATGCACCTCAGCCTCCCTAAAGACTCCTCCAAGCTAAACAACTCCAGCTTCTCCAGGCTAAACAACTCCAGCCTTTTCTGCTCAGGGCAGCTCCCTCCAGCCCTCAACCACTTTGGTCGCCCTCCGCTGCGGTTGCTCCAGTTTATCAATGCATTTCTTGTATTTAGTGGCCCAAAAGTGGGTGCAGTAACTCTGAATGTGGTCTAATACATGCTGAATAGAAGCCTAGCTCACTTCCCTCGATAGCCAGCTGTGATGTTGATGCAGTCCATAAGCTGTCAGCCTTCATTGCTGCAAGGAAGCATTGTTGGCTCTTTTTTAGCTAGACCTCCCAGGTTCCTTTCAGCAGTTTCTCCCCCCAGCCTCTTATCGATGCAGGGAGTTCGTGTGCCCCAGGTGCAAGACTTGACATTTTTCCTTGTTGAATTTGATGAGGCTCCTGACAGACCATTCCTCTATTTAACATGCAACTTACGTGATTTATTCAAGTCACAGGCATGAGCTTCTCATCATCATATCAGAGGATAATCCTGGAGATAGAGCTGAATGTGTAAAACAGGATTAAGTGCAGATAGGATGAAGTACTGTGATGCACAGCTCACCTCTTTGGCCTTTTCTCATTATATCATAAGACCTTTCCCAATGTTTATATTCACAGCTACTAATACGCTACACTAATAGTTCTCAATTCTGAGAAATTTGGCCCAAGCTACATCCCCATTCAAGGGATTTCTGCAAGGAATTGCTAAGCATGCACTAGGTCACAATGACATGACTCAGTTTTTTTGCTGGCTCTCAGCAGGAGGAGAAAAATTAAAGCTAGGAGCTCAGGAAACCACCTCAGAGCATGCCTAAACACAAGTGGCATCACTAGCGTAAGCAAGACAGTGGGATGAAAATCTCTGTAGTTAAATCTACACACAAAAAAATAGTTGAACTAGAAATAAAGCCCATAAATATACACAAACACTTTTTTCCAAAGGTACTTTCTTGAGTCAGAGTTGGGATTGATGGGTAAAGAAATTTTCATTGCTCATGTCTGCACAGAACCTGTCCTGCAACTGAAGAAGCAGTTACAACTTCCACCACTACTGAGCCTGCAGAAAGTCAGTTTTCTCTTGGTTTTGTTTCCTTCTAAGTTTTCTGTGGACCTTTGAGGGAGACAGAAGCAGTTCGGGACTGGCTGCCTGAACTGGTAAAGTCAAGTAAAAGAACACAGGGAATCTCTTTTCTTTTTCTTTTTTTTTTTTTTGGGGGGGGGGGGGGGTGGGGGGGGTTGGGGGGGTGGTCTAGAAGACTTACCCTATTACATATGAGGGAAGAAGTGCAACTAAAATGACAAGTCAAGGAAGTGTATGTATTTGGATTTTTGTATTTATATAAACCTATGTATACTTATGGATACGAATCAAGTATGTCCTGAGGTAAAATAATTTCCGCCTCTAAGATCAGAATAGCAGGACATCTGTGTAATTAAATAAATTAAAAAAAAAAAGAAAAAAGAAATAAACATACCAAATCTCAGAAGTTCTAAAGACAGACTTTTCACTAAAAAAAATGTTCCAAAACAACTTCTCTATGGCTATTTATTAAAATTTTTAATAATATTCATAAACTTGTGCATTCCTCTTTGAATCTTGTCAATTCCAATATATTAGACAACTGGTACACTTGCCACCCAGAAGCACTTGGGGTTTTCATGTATGAGTGGCACTAGAAGGTCAGGGAGAAGTTCGTTTGTGGACATACAAAATGGATTTGTTGAGGAAGAAGAGGAGGAAACACTGCACTGCTGCGGAAGAACATGGCATTTCAGCACACGAGGATACATCACCTATTTTCTTTCTAGGCAACAAGGGAATCACACTGCCCGATGCTCCATATCTTGGCAAACTAAGCATTATAATTTTCACAAAACACAGAAGGGAATGAGGGAATCACTTCTCGGTACAGTGTGGGATTTGGTAAAGGATGAGCTGCTGTCCTCTAAGGGTCTGGACATGCCTTTTTTCCTCTCCTGGTTACAAAACAATTTTAATCACGGTGGGAAGGAAACAGTTATTCCATCCTGTTCTGTAGCTGAACCATGAATCAAGATCTGAGCTATCAATTTACCCTCAGGAATCCTTTGTTGCACAAGTTAATTTACCTTTCCTCTTATGTAAACTTGGTGTCACCTTACTGTTTAATATTGAAAGTTATTGACAAGGGAAACGCTGATTCATGAAAGTGAGATTTTGTTCCAATGCATTCATGTGAAAACAAATGAGCCAGCACCGTTACAAGGCCCTTCCTCTCGCTCACATTTCATTCCAGCCCTGTCAGAATTTCCAATGGGGTGAGCGAATCCTGAGCAAATCCTGCGGCAAGTTCTTCTCAGTCAGGGGCCAATGAATTGGATTTCAAAGAAAAGCTTCGTCCTTAGTGCAGTAAGAGCTGCCCTTGGAGTGTAAAAGGGCACTACCGCTTACGGACTGCAGCTGAGCTATCTGAAATTGGGGAATTTGTTTATCCAGTTAGTTTCCTATTAATATTTCCTTCTGTCTGGTGACCAGAGATAGGATACAAGGGAACACCATGAATCAGAGGAGGGTCAGGCTGGGCGTTAGGGAAAGGATCTGCACCCAGAGGTGGTCGGGCACTGGGACAGGCTGCCCAGGGCAGTGGGCACGGCACCGAGCTGCAGGAGTTCAAGGAGCGTTTGGACACCGCTCTCAGACACAGGGTCTGGTTTTGGGGTGGTTCTGTGAGGAGCCAGGAGTTGGACTGAGTGATCCTTGGGGGTCCCTGCCAAGTCAGGATATTCTGTGATTCTATAGAGCAAAATGTGCCATGTTATGTTTGCTGTAGCCTAATCCTGATTAATATTCATACTCTAATCCAGCACTACTTATCCTCACTATTCATACACCTGCACTGGGCCCGATCATAGCCTACAAACCACTTCAGCCACCCTGAAACCACCCAGCCATTGCAACATGATAGGTGGCCAGAGGATTACTCAGGAACTCTAGATATCCTCTGACAGTAAAGAGACTCACAAATCTGGAAGAAGCACCCGACAACATCTGTGTAAGAGCATTTTCAAAAATCTTCCAGAAGAGAATCTCAAGCACTGTTAGCCTCAAAACCACAGCCCATCTCCTGCCAGGGAAAGCTCTCTGTTCCTAACCCAGGAACTCCCCATCTACACCCCACCACTGCAGGCAGGCACTCAATAGCTGGCAACACCCTCCCCAAAGGGTGATGTATGGCAGGTTTCTGAGCTAGAATGATCTCATTTTTAGACCAGGCACAGAATGAGGACCCCAATGGCCAAGGGAATGGAGGAGCATGGATAAAGTACACCGACAGACAGAGATGCTTGAGGGTGATGTTCTGGAGCCATGTTCTAAGGGTTTGTGAAGTAATGGGTATGAGAGCAACGTTTAAACAAAGGAAGGAAGCATTTTGCAGACTCTGCAGTAGCAATTATTGAGCAGTCAAATGTGTGAAACAGCACCATGGCATGATGGTCTTCATCATGGTGCAGGAAAAAAAAAAAAAACAAAAAACAGTTTTTTTCATTCATTCCAGTGACTAAACATTACAATCTCTTTCAGTGCCTTCACAGAACTATCTTCGGTGACTCTGGATGCAGGTTGATCCAGAAAGTGGAATCCCATCTCCCAAAGCCAAGTAGTACTTTGGTAGTCCAGCTACGTCCTCCAAGATGTAGGGAACAAGAGACAGTAAACACCTCACAAGCCTCCATCACGTCGCCTCCGACAGTTATCCTGCCAGAGACAGACAGCTTAACCACCGACTGAAGATGTATCAATCTGACTCACACGGATGCTAATGAAACTAATAGTGCTGCTTACCTCGTACATTGGGAAAAAGAAGCATCTATATATAGGGAAACCAGAGCAACAGCTGTAAGCATCAGCATCTCCACTGCTTTGTCAGCATCCCACTTGTACGGTTTCCTCACCGAAGTCCAACAGTGCCTTCCAAAAGGTTGTAAACCAGTGCTGAGGTCTCATATTCTCTCTCAACACCCTGCTGCAAATGCAGCGACACCAGAAACAGTCGCAGCTCATCCACTTATGCTAGACCCATGCCCTGACACTGCTGGAATAAAATGAAGCGAGGAGTGTGCTGAGCTGAAAGTATTTTATCCTGGAGTACTGGTAAGCTAGGAACACTTCAGTATGGGCGCTCAGAAGGTCAGCCAACTTCTTCCACAATACAGGAGGATACGATTCCTCTAGCAGATCAAACACGAAACCTGAAGAATACCCCAAAAAGATTGGTAATTATATGTTATCCAGGGCAACGCAGCACCAGGACAGATGCACGGGCACAGGCACAAATCACACCCAGCTGTGCAACGCAGCACTGCCACTTGTGCTTGGCTTTCCCAGAGCTGCACTGGGCCCGCCACGCAGCAAGGTATGCTCTCCCTCTACGGTGTCCTCTCTCCAGGTGAGACTGCCACAGGGCAGCTTTGACTACTTGGCTCCATTTCACCTCTCTGGATGAATTCTGAGGAAAACAATAGCTTAAAAATGAAAAAGGAATGTTTATACAGATGAGTACCCTGCCTGTGCACAAAGCAGGCTAGCCCAGGATGGCACCCAGCCTTTCCTCTTCCTTAACTAGATTTCTACTGATTTCAGTCAGTTTAGGATACAGCATCTTCAAAAATATAAACCAAAGCATAAAGAACAACTCGGAATGATCCAGTTCTGGTGCTAGAAAATATGCTTCATTTATTTTGGATGTTTTAATTACACGGGGAGATAAATCATCTGAAACTGGCATTTTCCTCGCTAGCTACCAGTATTTCAAGTTAGCGTAGCAGAAGCCAGTGTACATTTATTCAGGTGAACTCATGTATGTAATGGAGTTGCCTTTAGCAACTCTCCCTCGCTTGTGGGCCTCCTGTGACTACGCTGCCTAAAGTTTACCTTTATATTTCTCTGATGATCACAGCTGGGCAGGATTTGTAGAACTTCAGACTAGAAGGCCTTGCAGCCTGCATTATACACGGTGCTAAGAGGCCAAAAGAAGAGGCAAAAGCGGCAAGAGGTTTATTGTAATACTGGTATTTTCCTAGCTCTTATCGAGCACAGCATTTAATCTGATGTATTACACTTAATGAAGAGTCAGGAACTTGTACTGCAAATAACAGATCAGATATAATTGGAATTTGTTCCACACCACTAGCCTATATACATCAATAAAAACAATAACCACATTGGATTTTGGGCTCACTTCATTTGCATTTCTTAATTTAGTGTTTAACTAATTTAACAATAGTAACGATTTAATTCAAATTAAAATCTAAGGAAAATAAAACAATTTTAAAAAGCCATTAAAGATTTCATTAAGTTCCATCTAAATTAATATTAGCTTTCTTAGTATTTTCAGTAAATGATTTTTTTCTCTCACCGCTGAAACAAACATGAAGTTTCCTCTGTGCAGTCAAGCTTTAGACAAACCTTGTTAGATTTATTGGTATTATTTCAAGCAATTAATTAATATACATTGGAGTTATTCAGAGGAAAAGCACAGAAATGGCAGGAAAATGGATGAAGCTGTTTTTAAAACACAGCGTTCAACTTAGATAATTGTTCTTTGAGCCTTTTATGCGGAGCTCTTAGGTATACACTGTCTGTTAGATCACATTTCCCATACATTTGCGGTACTGCTCCTAAGCAGCAGATGCACAGGAGCTATCCAAGCCACACTAGTTTTACAAGACATTTTTCTGCATCTCCACATGCAGCAGTCACTTGCACATGAGTGGCTTTTCAGACAAAAGAATTCATTACAGGAATACGTCAGTTATACTAATTAAAAGGGAAATTCTGTAAGTATCCAGTCCTGCTTCCCAGCCTCTGCATGGTACAGAAAAGTTATTTATATAATACCAGCTATATAGATTACCAGCTATCTAAATCTATATAGATTTAGATAGATACAGATATATAGCATATGTATAGAAACTTTCCTGTTTTCCTCAGTAGAATAAAAACACCAGTCCTAAATGTATTTTTGCTCTTGCAGCCTCCAGGAATCTGCAGCTGATTTTGGAGAGTTGGATATGCCATCACGAAGGATATATGGAGGAAGTAAGTGCAAGAAGTCAAACCAAGACCTCTCTAAACCAGAACTGCTCACTACATCAGTTTAATCCCTTAAAGCAAAAAATGGTGAAATGCTAAGGCCTCTGAAGAGCTACCTAGCTCATTTTCAAAGCATATAGAAGTGTTGGAAATTAGGTTTATAGTCCTGCACTCTCCTGGTTCTCATGATTCATGCAAACAGCAGCAGTGATATCAACAGGAACACTCCTGCAGTGATTATGCTTGCAAGTAACAGCTTAGCTAACATTTAAAATTTGCACTGGACTGTATTACAGCTCATAACAGCAACTGTAGTTGAAAGAATTTATTAATACTTGTAGGACACGAGTAAAAAAGGAGGTTAAACCAAAAATAAACAAGAAGCCTTCGTCCTGCCAATTTACTTAAAAAGACAATTTCACCTTTTCAAATAGATATTCCAGCAGTTTTTTATTCTAATGTGCCACACTTCAGAAACAATGGCTCCAGATTTTCACCTGCATTTCCCTGGGTATCAGGCTTTTGCATTCAAAGACAAAATTAGGTAGGAAATACAAAGCTTTGTATCACTTTCTCTGAAGCACAAGTGTTCACTTGCAGGTAAACTTAAGTCATCTAACTAGAAGTGCACTTAATTTGAAGAGATTACTCGAGCAGCTCTCCACTTGTACACTTGTATTACCATTATAATTAGAACTACTTCAAAACAACAAAAAGTTCAATTTTGACCACAATAAACACAGAGGAAAAAGATCAAGAGCACCTTGACTGAAGAGGATGAATGCTTCTGAAAAATATCCTTTAAAATCCCTCCAGCTCTGTGACCAGTGACCGCCTTCATTCCAACGCTACTTACAGGGCTGCAACTACACAGGCTAATATACGACATTATTTTCTGCTGTTTTGTATGCTTTAAGTAGCCATTGAGAGGCCTGAAATACATCACTGATTGGCAACAATGCTGAGTGCCCTCCAGCTTTCCATAATTACCACTTCTTGAGATGCATACATGAAAATTGCTATGTACATATAAATATTGACATTTACCTGTTAGGTAGCAGATACCAGCAAGGGAGAGGGAAGGAACTGAGTAACTGAGTAACCCAGCCCTGGAAAAACTGAGGAAAAGGTCAAGGATGTGCTGGAATAGAGCTTTCAGAAGCCTTCCTCCATAACATGAGTACATCTCTGTAGCAGCCTTGAAGAGCAGACCACCAGGTGCACAGTGACAAATGCTGTGAAGAGCAAGTCTCAGACCTACAGGTTTCATGGAGAGGAAAACACCAGCTCCAAAAGCTGCCTAGAAGACAAACTGCGTACTGTTTTCAGCCAAACTCTCTCTGCTCATTGATCAAAAGGTCTAGAGGCTTCAGAGCACTAACATTAACTTCAGTTCTTGTCTTAGGAAATCAGCTGCAGACTGTCCTTTTGGCATGAAGCAGTCCTTTGAAGCATGTACTTCTGGCAGTGCCTAGTAGGGTCAAAATATGATCCTAAACTTTCTACCAACTAAGCTCACAAGAGTAACCTTTATCTATTAAAAAAAGTACACGAGAATGTCCTGAAAAAAGCTTCTATCATCGATGGAGGACTTACCTAAGAACACTGAAACTTTGGCTACCAACTTTAGGTTAATGAAGTCCAATGTATATTCAGGTCAGTTAATCTGTCGTCCAAAATATTACTGGTATTTGATACTGCATGTATAATACACCTGTATTGTTTAGCATTGTTACTTTCCATGACATTGTTGGCTTGTAAAAAGAAAGAATTCACTATTACGTGTTTGTGCATACCAAGCACTTTCAAGTAGAGTTTTCCAGACAGGGCATTCAGCTCGGTCACACTCCTACGCAGCTGTTCCTTTCAGTTTGTGTTACTGCAAAAGTAAAAGTACAAAAGCACGCAGATTTGTATTTCAGTAAGATGCTAGCTGATTTCTACAATCAAGACTGAGTTGAATCTTCCTCCACCAAAGCTTCCAAAGACTTCTAAAAAGTATGCATTTCAAAAGAATCAACAGAGATAAGCACACCTAGAGGTGAAATATTAAAGAGTTAAGTCTCACTTCAGTAACATTTCAGATAGAGACTAACAAGCACATTTATATGCAGTAGTTATCCTCTAAAAAACTTCAAAGTTCATTCTGAGATACTACCAAAAATAAAACCATCACAAATCCACCCTCTGTTTGTATATATGTGTGTATATATATACACACACACTTTTATTTTCAATTTCAAATTTCCAACTTTCAGAAATTTCTTGATATGATCTTATTAAGCTTCAAATATTGTCAGATGGAAAAGAAATACTTCAGACCAACATTAGTGATAGAGAAGAGGTTGTTTTTAAACTCACTCTCTACTTGAGTAGTAACTGATGAACAATGCTTAGCAGGTGCTCCTGGATTTAGTTTTAAGTCTGTCAGATGCTGTACAATCACTGTAAGAGCTGCAGGAAAGAGACAATTTCAGATTCAAGCAAACTTTTTCTTTTTGCTCTTTTATCTATTCTTTAGATTTTCCAGCTTGGAGAAGTATAGCACTGATGAGCCAAAGGGACACTGCAAAAGATCATGAAGTCCAGGCTTTCAAACATTAAAGAGAGAAATTATATCACTGTCCAGAAACTGGGATCAGGAATTTCATGTCACCTACCATACCAGCAGTGGATTTAATTCTGTGGATGCTCTAATCCCACTCTTCTGCACATCCAACCTTCCTACTTGAGGTCAGTTTTGTCATTGATTCCAAATTTCAGTCTTTAAGTGCAAAGCTAAAAAACTTTCTGCTCCTATTTTCAAAGTTCTGTCTTTGACATGAGTAACTACTGCACTTGAAACTTATTTTCATGAACTTCCCATCCTTTGCCACCCTTTACACTTGGACTAAACCAACACTGTGAAAGCCTTGGGGCTGAGACTTGTCACTTCACGTGCACTATGCATACCTTTTCTAGTGCATAGATTAGACAAAACATATACAGGCTAAAAAGCGTTATAGTTTAAAGGTGGAAAAAGAATACCCTCCATATGCATTCTTAGGATCCACAGGTCAGAAATAAGAAAGAAAAGCTGCCCAAATTAATCCTTTCATGTCTCAAGAGAATTAGGTATACAAGTAGACTGCAAAATTCCACCTGTCCAAAGAAACGGGAACTTTTATTTGGTTTTTACTTACACAAGAAATTGGGGGAGGGAGTATTTTTTTTTCTTGATATCGTTTAAATAAGCACTGAGTAACTGCCTTCCGGAAATCAAAGTCTGGAGGGAACCAAAGCTTTAGATACTTAAAGCTGTTTTAAAAACCTAGGCTCTACTCTGTTTTAAAGCAGGTTAAATCTGTCTTGCCTAACCTCATCCAACAAACACAATCATAGCTAAAAAATCACCATATATGTAGGCAAATAGAGTAGGTAGGGAAAGAATGACTTATCTAGTAGAACCCTGTTAACGCTGAAAAACTCGAGTGTGGGTTGATGCAGCTGAAAGCATTGAGACACTTAGTGCTCAGAGCTGATGCATAACATGAGATGTGCAAGAGAAGCTGAATCACCTTAAATCAGAAAAAAGGAAAGACAGGGTCTAGGGAATCTTGGAAGAGCTGATTAGAGTTCGCTAACAGGCCTGTCACATTTGAGCAACAAAAAGGAAAATACAGAAAGACAGAGAGAGATTTAAAGAGGAAGAGAGATTTAAAATAATAAATATCTAACATTTGACTCAGTGTTAACAAAGGTGAACGTAGGATTTTACGAGCAGAATGATCATCAAAACAGGGGATCACTTAGGGTGATAACAGCATTTGGTATAAATGATTAATACAAAGCAATGTTTGGATAGCTATGAATCAGATGAGCTTCCCAACAACTGCATCTCCTACAGATTCACATTTCTGAGACAGAACGAACAACTCTGATCCTTCAAACTCACCCTTCAATAACATAAATGATCCCTTTACTAAAAACAGGATACCTATTTTTAGAAAAAAATCCATCTTGTTCTCAAAACTGTCAGAGCTTCAGAATCTACTACCCCACTGTCAATTGCTGCATTGTTTGATTTCAGTCTCTGTTAACAATCTGCACCCTGCTTGTCATTTGAGGTTTGCCTACCTTCAGCTTCCAGTTATTGAACCATAATGTTTCTGCCTGTAAGGCTCTAGAGTCCTATACTGTCAAGTTTCCTTTCCCAAAGAAGGTACTTAAGGACTGCAATCATGTCATTCCTTTGCTAATCTAAATGGATTTAAAACTATAGATCAGTCTCAAAAAACAAGTGATAGAAGGTGATTTATTAGATAACCCAGCTGATCTCCAAATCCCTAGCTTCTAGAGATCCATGAAGCTCTAACAAAACCAGTCAACTGACAGCTTAACTATTTTTCACAATACTGCTTGAACAGTACATCCACTGGAACAGTTATAAACAATCTCTCCCCCCATCAGGGTACAGGAATTGAACCATTTAAATGCTCTTTTGCTGACCAAACATTAAAAGTGATTGTTCAAACAATGACAACATTTCATCATTGTGTCAGGAAAGAAAGACAGATAGTGCCCCTTCCAACATTTTTATTAACTCTTCGGATTTTCTGTCTTCATTGTGTTTCCTGTATATGTATAACAACAATAAAACAAACTAAAAGCAAGACAATAGCCACTACATGAAAAAGCCTAGAGCACGTAAGCAACTTCCTTATGGCATATTAGGTCATTTCCTTCAGAGACACTTTATCTAACCCGTTTAAAAACTAGCTAGACTAATACTGTACTCTCCTGAGCCAAGCAATAATAAAAAGCCCTTTCTGTAAAGGACTTGGTCAGGGAGTTGGTAATGAGCTAACCAACCTCTCACTCCAGATCACTGGCTTAAAACCAAGCCTTGCTTGATGGTGCCTAAATGCTCGGCTGCAGGACGGCGATGCAAGCCCGATGCTCTGTGGGAAACGAGGAGCTGCAATAAAGTTCTTGGCAAGGCATTGCCCATCTCAGGCTGGCATTCTTTTCAGCCAGAAGTTTCATCAGAAAATACAAATATCCTCTGCAGCAGTATCAATGACTTATCTGGGAGGAATATCCTGCCTTTGATGAATTCGAAAGTACTTTTTGAGCCAACACTCCTCCCTCAAATATACATGCCCAGCGGCATGGGGTGTTTACACTTTGTTTGTACCACACACTAAGCAGTTCACTCTGCCCCATCACTATTCATGTATGTTCCAATCTGACCATTACCACCATTCACTATTATTTTAAACATAGGACTTCAACCTCCTGTCAAGGGCACTGTCCCCTAATTATTTTTAAACTGTTTTCACTCACTTGCTGAAGCAAAAGGCCCCTAACAAAGCCATCACCCTCGTGCTGCTGAAACCCCATCAGCACTCTTGGCAGCAAACATCAAGAGACAAGCATGAAGCCAACACAACATTTTAGTATTGATTCCTCTAAGAAATTTAAATCCCGTAGGGCATAAACATCAATTTAATCTGTATGCAACTACAAAATGGCTTCACTCGCAGCGTTCCCCATTTCAGCCAAAACACTGCTACAACTCGAGTAGAAACACACTCAGCAGTGAGGGCAAAGACTAAGAGAACAAGTACCCCAAAGCTGCCGCTAATTTGTAAGAGAATTGGAGACTACAACCATAGAAGCCATTCCTGTGAGGGTCCCAAAATCCGTGGCACCTCGCCTTGCCAAACCGGAGAGCCACTTACCATCAAGCAGACTAGTGACAGCCTCACGCCTCACCTTTGGGCTTCTGTGCCTCCACCTGACAAGGTGAACAATGAAACACAACAGCTCCACGTTACGCTAATTGATATTTTCTGAGGTCCCTTCGCTCCATTAGACTGCCCTCCCTGCAGACAAAGAGGCACACATTATTACTACCGTCAACCTGCTGAAAAGAACATCAGATGAAAACATCACCCGAAGAAAAAAGGAAATTGGGGAACGTGGAGTTTGCCCTTGTACAATCTTAGACTGAGCTCTTCAGAGTGAGAACGTGTATTTTCTGACTGCTGGAAAGTCAGGCCCAGCATGCTCTGACATTTCCTCATTTTTCTAGTGCTGTATGACTGCCGCTTTGTGTAAGGATGCATCCCATTGTACACGTGACCAGCATGATGCATTTACACACGCTTGAAACACCAGTAACATACGGCACTTAAAGAAAAAAAACATCTCATTCTTCTAACAGTGCAAAAACACAGGCATGTCTGCGTCACCCCAGCCAATACACAGGCACCGAGTGCTGTCAGCAGAATTCAGGGCACCACCGTTATTTGCAAGTGATGGATTTACGTACGTAACAAACTGTAAATTCCATAATAAACACGGACGCAGGATTTTATGGACAATGCTTTCGCTTGTAAAACTTGGCACCTTCTATCCATCTCTCCCTGCTGATGGTAGTTAGGTGGCAGAATCAGATTCCTGAAGGTACAAACATGACACAAACAGCACAGGGGGCACCTAAGAGTATTAAGAACCCACCAACAGAGGTACACAACGTGAACACTGAGAGCCATGCCCAAAGCTAGCAGCTTCAACACAAACACACACACACCCCAGAGAATTTTTCTACCTACAAGGCAGGATTTATTAATTACTGCTGCAGTTCCACAGCTCTAGCACACACGACCTAGTATGCATGCACGTACTGCTCTGATTACCATGACCACAAAGGTTTCTATACTACCAGCACATCATTTCAATATCTATTGGCTGCACGTGGAAACGCCACCAAACGCCTACTGCCTTCCTTCAGCATACACAACCCACACCATGGCAATGTTTACTTCACCCACCGGTGGCCAGCAGGGCAGATTTTGCTCCCAAAAATAATCAGTTTTGTAGGTCTTCACCAGGACAGCTTCACTGGGTGCAAGCAAGGACCACCATAACGTTCTCTGGCCAGTATCAACATGAAGTTTAGGGCTGCTTGGTCAGGAGTAGAATCAACTCTGAAGTTTATTAACGATTATTATGAAGATATTAAAGCATGTACTGGCAGATCACTCTAAGCCACTGACAGTTTTAGAGCTGCTGTGATCACCTGTGTCACCGAGCTGCACACACTGTCATTTCTCTGTAAAGTTGCCATGGTTTTGGCCAACGAGGATGGGTACGTTCCCTATTACAATAGTCCCCAAACCAGGCAACAAGCATGTTTACAGTCAGCATCTGAATTCCAGTTGCGAGCTTAGCTTTCAAAACGGGATGGCTGTAAGCACAAGAAGGAAGTGACAAAACAGAAGGTGTTCATGATATAATCAAAATCCAGGAAAATAAAGGCAAAACAGCGAACCTTCCCCTTATCTGCATGAATCTCTGAATGAGAGGATGTAAACAACAGGCACAGACCAAACTTTGCTTGTTTGTTTCTAGATCACAACGCTCTATCCAGCCCGTAAGCAAAACAGGATACAGGGTGTTACTGAATGATTTCCCCTGAAGTCTGATTGAGAAAGATTAGAGCAATTAGAGCAAAGTGACACACACTTTTAAAAGCCTTAAATCACGATTAATGTAAGGTCTAACTTTTCTCTCAAGGATTATCTGGCGACTCTGAGCCATTTTCGGTACAAGGCTGACACACACATTCCAGCCTCAAAGAAAAAAAATCATGAGGCAGAATCCCCTGCCCTCTACTGGCACACGAGATGCACTGAAGCCTGTGCACACACCCACAGCCGAGCACAAACACAGCAGCTGAAAGGCTGTTTTAATTTTTTCCGTACTATTTGTAATTTGTGAAAGATCTATAATGTACCGGACACGTCAAACTGGCTGCAAAACCTTATACGTGAAATAATATTTCGGCATCACTGCACTTCTTCCTGCAGAGCCGGGCAGACTGAGGAGATTTAAAACACTGCTACTAGCAACATAATACATTCTTTAGCCAAAAATAAATTCTAAGGGATTATCTGACATTCCTGATGTTTGCAGTGCATATCCAAGAACTCTGAAAAACAGAAATATATTCTACAAAATTCTCTTCCACGCACATGGCTTTCTGGCTTACCTGCTGCCTTCCAGACCACAGTCAGCCAAAGTGCATTTGGCCCAGGAACTGAGAGGCGGGTTCATGACTCTGCAGAAAGGATTTTCCAGCACCTTGGTACCAGAGCTAGGAAAATTCTCAGCCACGATTCTGGCTCATTTGCACCACTGAGATGGTACCACATAAACCTCGGGATACCACAGGGAATTGCTCGTTGTGACTGACCACGTCACTTCCATCTTCTGTGGCAGATCAATTTAATAAGTATCATCATGTAACTTTCTGGATCTTGTGAGCAGTTATTACTGTATTCTCTTATTGGTGAAAACAACAAACAAACAAACAAACACACAAAAGGTTTACACTGCTGTACTTATATTTTCGAATACAAATCTTGATTTCTGGAAAAAATAAATTGTCCATATAGACAAAGCCTAAGAGGAATTGAATAAACACAAGGGTCCTGACTGTATCTTTCATCCAAATGATAAATAAGCTTTTAAATCACATTAAAAACAAAAAAGCAGCCTGACAAGGAGCAGCTATTAAACAAGAGAAAGTCTGGTAATATCAGAGTAATTCCCACAACGCTCATCCGTACCCTGAAACACGTTCAGAACACACCCTGTTTTCAGAGCTGTCACACAGCAAATGCAGATGTAAGCCTGCCATCACCACACAAACAACAGAATATGACATTTAAATAATACCACTAAGGAAAAGTGGGAGATGTATCCAGCCTACACTACGTACAGCAGTTCTTTCTTAAAGCAACTCATCTGTTAGTTACCAAATAGCTAGACCCTTGGGATGAAACAAAACAAAAGCATACAAGGTTCCAAGGAAACTACAGGAACACAATGCAATCACACCCATCTCCTTTTTGCTGTAGATACCTACAACACTAAAAAAATAAAAATAAAGAAAATTCTAAAGCTTATGAAGCCACATCCTAAAACTAGTTAGGTTTTCATATGTTCTACTAAGCTTAATTGTATTTACAGATAATTTCTACCCATTTGTTTCTGTGTCAGAGTTGCCTAGCATCTTAAATCATTCTCCTCCTACTCTGGTGTTTGTCTAACCCCTGACCATTTAAAAATTACAAATGTATCTTCTTCAGCCATGAGCTTTCTAGCCTATATAAGCCAATCTTTTGGTACAGCAGAATCTACGATTGAAGGATAAACGGGTATTTTAAACATGATGTATTTGAATCTCTGTCTCCATAAATAACCTCCGCAATTAAATACTGTTTCAAGTATATAAGAAAACGCGTAACAGGAAAATCTTTACAGTGTAAATTTATGAGGTGGTGTTGCCACGCCTTGTGATTTGTTCCAGTGTCTCTATATTTTCTTAACTTGCAGCTCCTGGAGTTCTCTCTTCACAAACAAACAAAACAACAACAAAAAAAAAAAACTGTCTTTCATGGTTATGAATAAAAGTAAGAGATTCGAGCAAATAAATAGCTCAAAGCATTAGGTCAGGATTGGCTTGTAAATTATATAAACAACCAACATTTTATTTTGTAAAATCATATGATTTCAGAAAGCCATCAAGAAAAGGTAATTCAATGTTTTTAAGATGCCACTGGCTGACATACTGGCAGACAAATCCAACAAAACAGCTTACCAGTTCTCCTATTTTTTTCCTAGAATTTCACATCACACTTATTTAAGTAAAATGCTAGCCTATTTTGCTGTTTCAATGTGCTAAAAACTATATAATTAATTCTGGGGAGCAGGATCTCTTACTTTCTAAATCACAAGACAGAGAAAGGGCTTCTGCTTTATTAACAGAAAACTATGGTAAAGAGGTAAGCGACCATTTTATGGCAGGTCCAGGAACTGAATGTAGATTTCAGATTTTCTGAGTTACGGTCTTGTGCTTCAGGCAGAAGGCTGTTCTTCTTTTCACTTAACAAGCTAACGAAAATCCAAACTCTTATTTAAAAATTGACAGTGCAGCTCAGTAACAATGAAATAGCAAGAATACGTGAAAAGAAGTAATCAAAGTTAAATCACCGGTCCTTCTAAATTTAACATCCGCAAAAATTTGTCCCCAGCATACTGTCAAAAATGTTTCCAAGAGGCTAGTTTAGAATTCATACCACTTTCTGTATCCGTTAGGGCATGAATCACGATACTGACATTACTGTCAGAACTCCTATCTTTGTGTTTGAACTCTAGCGCCATTAGTTCTGCAGCTTTTTCATCATACTTACTGACTTTATATCCCAGCTTTTCAGCATGAATCCTCTTGGCCATGAACTGCCCTTCAATCAAGGCTCGTATTTCCACCTCCTTTGGAAAGTCTGAAACCTGTATCAAAGAATGAATACATTAAATTAACCAGCACCTTGCACAGTATACAATGCCAAGTTGGAGACAGGTTAAAAGTACGAGACAGATTTACAGTTCATTATCCTTGTCTTCACCCTGAAGTCAGCTTTCAACTAGGCCCAGCTCTGCAGTCACATACAAAAGGCACACCTAAAGACTCAAACGCAACCCATAACCGCAGAACTGTTGGCAAATCCATCAGTCTTGAAATCAATGCCGGATGGATGGGAAGAGGTGCTAGTGTGAGTTGTAAACTCTTGGCATTTCTCGGCACAAAAAGCTGCTTAAAGATCAGTATCTCAAAAACGTTAAATTAAAGCAAGTAGATAAAATTCAAATGCATTAAGCAATGTCACAGAAGTTTAAATCCATTTCTGTCTGCAGAGAAGCGAAATAATCTTTTCATTAATTGCTATTTATAACATTTTTCTGTCCTTCTGTTAACCAGAAGAAAGGCAAAAGAGGTAGGAAAATGCTGAACTACAAACCAATACAAAAAAACATTTCACAAAAAGTTGAGTTTTTTCATACACTACAAAAACAGCAAGAAGTGACTAAGCATTCATTTAAGCAGTAAGTGTTTAAAAGACCAGCGCTACACTGCAAACACAAGATAGTATCAATCTCTGTTCACCTAAGTGAGGTCTAATCAACAGGGAGTCATGATTGATTAGAAACATCTGTTGAGTTCCAATACCACCCAGAAAGCCAGGCATTTAAACAACATCCATTTCTCTAAAGAAAAAAAAAATACGAACATAAAAAGAACTTTTCTTTTCATAGCATAATTTTTATTTTAATTCCTGTTGTACTTGAGCTTGTGTTTACTTACTTACCACCATGTGGCCTGTAGGTTAACCAAAGACATGCAAGACAGCCAAATGAGGTCTTTGCACTCACATTTAGAGCAAGATAAAAGGAAATACTATAGCCCAATGTTTCAACACATTCTTATCTGTGTCCAAAATTTAGAAGGTGGGGACTAAGTGATACAAGTTTACTGAGCTCTCAATAACCCTAAAGCTAACCTCTTTTCAAAGTAAATCCACATTTTCTAGTAAAAAAAAAAAATATTTCCTTAAAAAAAAAAAAAAATAAGTTCTAGTTCCAACTTTGTATTGTGGATGTTCTCTAGCTACAAACCAAACCTTATATAAATCATCCCTTGGACTTGCATCAATCAATGAAATTCAAAAGCAAGCATCTCAGACCAAAAAAAAAAAAAAAAAAGATAATGGCAAAGGTTTTGAGCTTTGAGAGTACTCCTTCAAGCTTTTGGACATTAGATTATTACTACCTTTTGGTTGTCACTGTTGAATCTGTGAATCCCAACTGCTTCAGGGGTGATTTCCATCACATCAAAGTAGAAACCTGCATCAAGGAACATTAAAGAGTGTCATGTTTTCTCCTAGCCCAAAGTTGTAATCTTATTTCAGCACACAGCTAAAATGATAATAAATGCATGTCATATATTTGGAAAGACATCTGAGACACCGCACAGCTTGTTTCTTAACTCTTTTCAGTCCAGATACTTACTAAATTTAATTACTTTCAGTTTACAAAATAAGAGGATCTTAAACATATCTGGCTCAATGCCTCTAACACTTCATTAGAAATCCAAACGATATAATAAAAGACAAGTCTACAAAAAAGCACACGCCCACCAAAACATGCACACATGCAAGTAATATAGTAATAAGATAATATGTAACATCTCAGAAATAGTTTCAATAAATTATGTACAAGGGTGAAAGAAAAAAAATGGAAAAAGTGACAGGTTAGTAAGAAGAGTACAGGAATAGGGGAACACTTCCTGCACTGGATAAGATTTCATGAGTTTATTAGAGAGCACCAGATATTTTAAGTCATGAAGCAGAACTGGTCTCTGAATAATTTTGATGAGATCTAAAGAAATACAGTAACGCTTTGCAGGCAGCTAGACAAAAAGTGAGAAAAAGATTTCCCTTGTGTTGATGACAAGTTGGTCAGAAAAGATATTCAAAAAAAGGAGACAAAAAAAAAGAAAATGAGAACAGAAAAACTGAACAGAATAGCTAAGAAACTAAGGGCAGTCAGCACAGCCTGTAAGACTCAGATCTTCGGAAGAAGACTATGCTGCCCTAGCAGCCCTTTGAGTATTACCCCTCAAAAAAAAAAAAAAAAAAAAAAAAACAGAAATAGCACTGTGCTTTAGCGCACACAACCTTTTTGATTAAACATTCTGAAAGCCTGCCAGCAAGGAACACTGTGGGTTACAGATCTGCAGGCCCTACCAGGGAATTTATATCCCAAAATTTCCTTCTTGAACCTGCTGCCACCTGGCATATGAGGTGTTCGGGTAAACTTGCTGTTTTAATAGCTTTCTCAGGGACCTCCCAGATGTGACAGGACCTTCGCCTGTTCACCACTCTTCTTTCTCCATTTGTTACCCCTGTTACTCTCGTTATCCCAGCCTCACCCTAGCCGCTGCCTCCGCTCATCTCCAGATCTCCAAAGCTTCCAGTGGCATCTTCTTGCACAATAAAGGGTGTAGGGAACAAGTGTCAAAAGGGAGGATGTCTAACCAGGTCCTTCTTCACTCTGCTTCCCTCAGGAACTCGCAGATTCCTGTATTTTTAAGTGTATACTGTATCTTCAAGTAACACAGAAGTTAACCAAGGATACCAGTTATTGAAGATAACTTTCAGGAAAACAAATTTTTACAGGGTACTGAGTTATCCGAAGGAATATACAATAACACAATTTTTAAGCCTTAAAGCCAGTGTCCTGGTATCCCTGAAATCACTAACAAGACTTCCATCAACTTCCAATTTTTTACTTTTTTTTTTTTTTTAAATATTGTCTCAAGTGGCTGACTTCTGGGTTTTAGAATAACATCTTCCCATTTTCTGAAACACCTGAATTGATTTGTCTTCTAGCGAAAAGAGATGCCTGGCCACTTTAATACCCCACAGAGACTGGATTTGACAGACAACATAACAGAGCTTCTAAAAATGAAAACAGTGCTAACCTCACTCTGTCAAGAAACTCTGTCTTTAATTCGCTTTTCTAAGGAGTAAAGTCTTCTATAGACTAATTATCCTACTTTTTTTTAATTAATTTTAACATATCAATTCAGATCTAGTATGATTGCAATGATTTCAAATCCAGCTCTGCAATGGTTAAATTTAAATCTTGATTATGCTCACCTTTCAATAACTTATTTCAGAACTATATAATACACCCATGAAATGTTAAGCTTTAGGAAAACAATATGTAAAACTACAAATACATGGATTTATTAATATTTTTTAAATGTTTGCATCATCGTTTTACTTCATTCACTTAACATAATGTGGGAGAAAACAGGGATGAAATGACTCTGTGACATATGCTGGGGAAAATGCAGGACACCTGGGTACGATTTGATACTTCTGCTTTGTTCACATGCACAGAGCATGATTCTAGAGTAATGTGCAGAGAGCAAAACCATTGAAGACAGAGAGAAACAGCATGGAGCTACTTAATCCACTTGATTTGAGTTTCAGCAAAAAGCAACAAACTTTCATGAAAGCCTCCTTCAGAAATTAGTAGTTCTAAACATTCCTTAGATAAAATGCCACTAACACCTTTTCAATGACCAAAAGAGCTCTATAAATATCATTTTCTTATTTAGTGAACACTGAAGAAAAATACTCTTATGACACCCACCAACAGAGTATTTCTGAGTATACATTAGAAATTTCCCTTGCTTGGCTTAATTCTTGGCCTTTATCACAACCCAAATAAAAAGTAGGTGCAACTCCCACCAAATTATGTCTCCAAGCAAACCCTGGAATTCCCAGCCCTGCTAAGGCTCATACCCAAGTTTCCGTTGTTTCCAGCAACAGTAGATGATAAGGCTTTGGAGAATTCATCCCAGGAGCCTGAAGCACAGTCATCTCTGATCCTCTCTCTCATCAGAGAGCCATTCTTAAAACTAAAACACAGACATACCATATGCATTTTTCAAACCATTTGACTCTATTTTTTAAGCAATTTGTTTTTTTACTTAATACTGCTGTTCATTGTATCAACTGAATATTGCCAGGCAAGCAAAAAGATAGAATCATCTCTTCATTATGGAAAGAAACACAGAGGAAGGAAAGTAAATAAAACAACCGTAACAAGACATGTTGAGGAAAACAGCGCAGAGATGCTCTTCTACATCTCTCCAACGAGTGAATGGCTTAGATCTACTCTGGCAGGCCATGCCAAACACAAGCTAGCTCTGAATAGCTAACATCTCCTCAGAGCTCCACGTGCAGGAGCTGCAGCCCAGAGCCTGACTTACTGCAATTTCCTGGAGCCCAAAGCCTTGAAGAATACACACCATGCACTGTCTGTCGCAGCAGCAGGAGCTCCAATCATGCTGGCCGTGAAGCAGTACTCTCATCAAGGGCTTCACTGAGTCTGGTTGCACCCAAGAGCAAAGACAAACACCTGCTTTTGGACATCCCCCAGCTGGACCCAGTAACTGCTTTCAAGCGAAACGGCCTGTGCTGTGGGTGCAGAGGTAGCACTCGTATGCACTGCCAGCAGTACTCTGACACAGCACTGAAAGCTCACTGTGAGATGGCTGCAAGGAGGAACAAGAGCATCTCCACACTGCATTACATCATTTATGATTTCAGAAGCCAGCTTGGGTCCAGTAAAACTTACGAGGTCTAGATCCGTGCCAGTATCTGGCAAAGGGAAGCACCACAGCTGCATCTACACGGTTCTGTCCCAGAGCCGGTAAGACATGCTGTAAAATATGCATCTGTTGAGTGTGCACGATCTGTGCACCCTTTATGCCATCTCCTCCTTTGTTTCCTCTGAATATAACACTCCTGCAACACACTGCAGCACTGGACTCAGACCCGAAGGAAAGCAGTCTGAATACTCTCCAACACGGACTTACCACACCAACTCAGCAGGAGAGGCACAGAAATATCCAGAAAGAGGGCAAGGAAATTATTGAACATGCTCCATAGCAGCAACTGAAAGCATTCAAGTTTTCTATACATACATTCTGCCTGGGAGTTGAGGCACTTTTCCTACTAAACCAGGCAAGTCCCCTACTAATTACACTGCTCCATTAGTAAGGGGGTGCCAAAGGAGCAGTGTCAGGGCAGGACCAGCTAGACTGGCAGAACAGGAACTCTTTACATCTGCATGGCTACAGAAGTAGCCTGTGTTCTGAAGGACAAAGATTTGGCCCTCTGCACACGTTAAGCTGCAGCAGAAGAATGACAGCAGAGCAGTTATTCAGAAAAATGTCTCAGTGCCTCCTATTACAAACAGGTTGTTTATAGAGCTCTTTCACACAGCAACAGTGGGAAATAGAGAAAAATTGGGGAAAAGGAAAACTTGAATGCAAAGCTTCAAAAATAACCAGCTGCTGGGAAATCACATTATGAAACTCAGTAACTTGCAGTTGACATCACCCTTTTAAGCTCCACTTCACAACACAGTTCCCACTGTCATCTACAGCATCCTTTCACTGTAAAGGTAAGGCTCAACATCACAGCTAAAAGGCAGATTTGAGCTCTGTTGAAGTTTTCAGTTACAAGCACCTCCAGTTTGATGTTGTAGTGTTAGAGATACGAGGTAATCTCAGGATCCACAGGGAATGGGTTGAGTTAATCACTAATGCCACCAAATCTCCGCTTCGGAAAATGCTACCTTGTAGATCTGATCATCTGTAATAATTTAAACAATATTACTACCGTGACTTACAAGAGACAGTCCAAGTAGGGGAAAAAATAATAATCCCTCTTAAGTCCTTAAGAGGGTTTTATGTGCACACTCGTAATTAACAGGCCTGTTACAGAAGTGCTGTCCACTTCCGAAGGCCTTCCCGAGGAACAGCCCTACCCATTCCTGCCAGTAACTGCTGTGCTGTGCTCTGTGCAATCCCCAGGATTTAGACACTAAATGTATCTGTGTATTACTTGTAAATATTTGCCTCTGACTTCTTTTGGAAGCTTTTCTGGTGAACACAGGGACTCAGTGAGGGACAGCACAGCTTCAGGCCTTCCTTCCACCTACTTGGCTGGCGAGGGGCCAAACCATTCCCACATCACAGCAGCCAAAAGCTACCAGGAGAATCATTCTGTCAGCTGGGTTTCTTGAGATCTCAGTATTTTCCACATGCGCAGTCTAATATGTCCCTGAACAGCACTGATTATACTCGTCTATGAAAAGGAAGTCTGCACCTGCCCCATTATGTCCCCTCTGGACCACTAGAAGAGCACCGAAGTTACACAGTCCGGTCAAGCTTCTGACATTTCAGATTATTACATTTCAGAAGACTGCTACTCCTGTACATTAAATATATTACCTTCGATCCACAGCGAACTGGCCCTATGTATACATAAAAATAATTTTGTCTTTTTATCGCCATGAGAATTTATCCTTCACAACTCTGCAGTTACCCACATTGAACAATGGGAATGCCATAATCTTGATGCAGATGTTTCGGCAATAGGTTGCCATATACCGTACAGAATGCTGAACATTCTTTTCATTAACGTTTTGCAAAAGAAATAAACCACTAATATAAAGAAAGAATTATGTTATTGATCCCAGATGTACAAAAAAAAATGGTATTACCATAAAAGTGCCATAAATGTTTGCGAATCAACAGGATTGCAGAGGATATGACCTTCTACGGCAGGAGTCGGTTCCTGGATCCACAGAAACAACGTGTCACTTGTGCCAAGGCTAATCTGGAAGGAGAAAAAAAAAGTAATTGAAGCGTTATCACAACGTGCACGGAAAGCAATACAGAAATTAAATTAAAACCATTTGTTATTACCACTAATTGTTTTTAAATTACACATTAAGTCAATTGGATTCGTACTGAAGCTAGCTCTGACTTTTAGGTTGTCACATCAGTGAAATACACACCAGACAGAGACTTGGGCTTTAGGGTCTAGAGCATTAGTTAAAAATAGTTGCAGTTTACTTAAAATCTTTCAGGCAGCTTGCAGATTGATAGAAATAAAACAAACATGAAGGCAATAAAAAGAAAATCAACACTAGCAGATTAATTTAACTGATAACCTACAGCTATCGTCCTTGTTACCATTTCACATTTCATGTATCCCATTTATTCAGGGATACGGACAGTTTTCAGGAATGTTTTGACTTACTGCAATATCTCCTTCCTGAAGTCTCATCCCTGCCAATGATGCTGAAAGCAGAAGTCAGAATAACAGAGAGAAAGTTACTCATATGACTCAATTTTAGCATGCCACTTGGGACATCACGGTACACTGCACTCACTGTCTCAAAGTAGAAAAAATGGGAATTATGTTCATGATAACCTTGGCCTACACATTGCAAAAGAGGAGCCAAGAGTTTGGGTGAGAGAGTTACTTTTAACACTTGATCAAAATGCTCAAAACAAGCAACTGCAGAACTGCAGGATTCTCTGAAGTTTTGTATGTTCAGGTTTGAAATGCTGTGGACCCTTACTTAACAACACACTTTTAAGTACAAAGCCTCCCACCTGCATCAAACTACTCACATATTTATTGGACTAAACCGGACTTGAATTTCTAGAGGAAAAATTTGACTTTCAAGAAATTCAGAGCTTAATCATGCCCCATAATACACACGGGAAACATACCATGATGAAGCCTACATCTTTATTCAAACCTGAATATGCTACTCTTATATGGATAAGTATTTTATTTTCATATTCTTGAGAAAAGATGACTGCTCTGCACTGAAACAGTCATGAGGATTCCAAAAACTGATCCTAAATTAACACCTTTCCTTACACTGGGATATATCAGTCTGACAAAAGGACAGCTCTAATTCTTAGAGAAAGGCTCTTTGATTCAAAAGATACAACAGCAGGTTTTGAATTCACATTTCCTAAGTTAAAAATGGAAGTAATTCATGTTACAAATGGTTAATAAACCATTCCCACAAAACTCTTAGGTGGAGACAAACCAAAACCTAAAGTCACCTCTAATTACTAAGCTACGGGGAATTCATTTGCAGTACCCAGCTTATCCAAGATGCCTATACCTCAGAAGAGCCAGTGATGGATGGCTGTTGGAAAAAGCTATTAATGCTGATAAACATGATATTCTTTCGCTGTATAAGGGAGCATCTGAGAATTAATGAGATTGATCTAGAATTTCAGTACATGCATAATGATATTCACTGAATCTTATGCATTTAATCATCTCACCTGGGTTGTCTCCTGTAAAGGCTACTACTTTACAGTCTGGGCTAAACCCATATCGCTGAATATAATACGGAGAAATGGACCCCTAAGGAAAGAAATACGGAGTGAAAAAAAAAGCTTAAAAAATGGAAAATGATCTGCAGTGTATGATACAATTGGTTGTAACATAGAGCTGAAAAGCCCTAGAGCAGCTGCAATAGCCATTTCTGTATATTTAAGGCAGGAATATTTCATAGATTTTGAACCTTTTTTTTTTTTTTTTTGTCAGAGAACCTCATAGAAATATCCTGAGATTAGATTTTGAAATACATTAAGTAAATAGTAGCATTTTAGCTCTGGGTCACTCTGGAATTATTCACATCAAGTAATATAAACATATCCATCTATTTTGCACAGATACATGAATATTAATACATAAAAATTAGAAACTCAATGCAAACAAAAGAGGAAACAACATTAATATACATCACAACATTAAATGTGAAATATGACATCTATTATTTTAGGGGTCAAGAACCGTATTCTTTTAAGCCACAGAGAAAACACAGGAGAAGAAAACTATCCTTACAAAATACATAGACTTTTGATTCGTTCCTCTCCATTACACATGATCAGCACAGGAATCATAAGTTGGCTACTTTACTAGCACTGAATTGAGAGGGATCAGGTGACAGATATCTACCCTGTTTTACATGTATACCACCTAAAGCAGTAGCTCTTTCTGTGCTGGACGGTAAGACTAAATTCATTTACTCTAAGAGATGTGGGCCTTGATTTCATTGTTCTGCTACATGAACCGAGGAGCTCTAAACATCCCAAATGATTCAGGAAGATTAATTTATTAACTCTACAAACAGTATAAAACAAGGTCCCTGTTAAGCAACGCAAATGTTGGGTTCTGTTTCTGCAGTAATAAATACTGTGCATAGTTTTGCAGTCACCAGGTACTTGTGGGCATATGGGAAGTCGGAGAGAAGAACCTCAGTGATTCTTATCACTGCAGCATCTGCCAAAACCTTTATTTTCATAGCCCAGGGTGTGCAAGAACCCCAAGTGATCCATGGTGAAAGCTATGGCAGATACAAGGTATCAGTTTTCAAAAATGTCCATTTCTGCTCTGGCATATGCATCTGGAATATCAACTAGCATAACTCTCAGGGTAATTGTACACGCATGCGCACACACACACACATACACAAATACACTCTAAGAAAGTACCATCAGCAGAACTCTCAGCACAAAGCCCTATTTCTTCCAGTAAGTTTGTGGTTTTTTTTTTAAACTCTTCAAGACGGGCACATACCAGGACTGAATGGGATGGCACAGGGCTTCCCAGTTTCTCTTCCAACCCTGGTGCACAAGCATCAAGGCAGGACGCTGACCATACCTTTTCCCAAATCTGTAGCAGATTCATACCAGAACCTACAAGACACAGACCAAACCAAGAATCATAGATCGTTAAACACAAAACTAGTGTAAAGAAAGCAAACAATATCGCATCAGAAAATTCCACCTTGTTACAGGCAACAGAAAGTTTACAGAAGTATATTTTACATTCAAATAAAACAGTTTCAGCTCTTCTAAGCATAAAGGATACTGGTTATTCAACCTCTAGATAGCTTTCACCTGTAAAGTTATCAGAAGAGTCTTCCCTGATGCACAATGCACCAGACAAACCAGTTATGCCCACATGAAAAGCAAAATAAAGAACACATACTTCCCCATCAACTCCCCCTCAACCCTTCCACCTTATACAGAGACTTCACTACAGCTATAGAGGTGACGCAGCAGTGTCACTTGAAGGTGTGCTGTGCTCATCTGAGACTAATTACTGGTTGCAGAAATTCAGATTTGGCCACCTAGGTCCACACCAGAACTATCACTGGATCTGAGGAAGAGCTGGGCATTTTCTGTTTCATTTCTTTTTTGTCACAGTCTCATTTGCGTTGTCCTGGTTTAGAAAGTGAACTCAAGTTGGTTAGTGGCCAAATCTATGTAACTTCCTGAGCATTCCACATCCCTTGCTTGCATTTCTAAGATGCATTTAATTGCACATTTCATTAGCCTCGAAAAATCCGTACGCACTTCTGGTTAGTGCTGTTCAGGGACATATTAGTCTTACTCTGGATTAACAACATTTTCATTTCAAAGACTGTTTACCCCGTGACTTATTTATCTCAGAAACACAGCCACGTTCTCAGCCGAGCACGGTGGAAAACTTCAAATTCACTTCAATTCAATACATCTTTAAACTCAGCGTAACACAAAGGTGAGGCTGACCAACATGTAGAGTTTGTGGAATACAGCTACGCTTGCAATGCTGGGACACAGAGGAAGAGAAGGGTCATAATCACATCTCAGCCAGCACATTACAAGGCTCTAGCAGAACTCTTATTCTCAACAAGAGCATAAGCCTGCCATATTCCCTGTACATACCCTACTGTTGGTTACACACGCACAAATAAGCTTACGCTATCAATTCCCAGCAGCCTTTTTCACTTAATAATGAGTTTAATAATGTTTATTAACAAAATACCTATCTGTACAGTTGAATCCTGAGCACCAACAGCATGGTCTGGACCCAGTGCTTTGCACGGTGCTGTAAATAGAAAGTGTCGCACGCTCCAGCTAAGACACCAGAATAAACCAAGCCAAACAGCAGGAAATTTGGACTATACTTAGTAACACAGAAAATAGAATTACATTTATTAAATTCAATCAATCCCATTTCATGCAAATTAAACACTTAAATTATGCACTGGTAAATTTGGCCTGCGATGCGACAGCAGGAATTTGACAGAGCACAAAGTGTGCTTGCTCCCACAGGCAAAGGGTGCGTTTCCCTTTTCTGCTGCCGAAGTCACTACCAGCAACAGGAGAAGGAAAGATGGCAAGATTTAGTCCAGCTTCTCTCAATTCACTCTTACATCTAGCCACCCTCCTGCCTCGGTAAACTGTGTCCAGAATTGTTATCTGCACTTCCAAGACATGGAGCCTCTTCCCAAGCCTCTCAGGCTTAACGAGGCTTTCTATGAGAAAATATGCAAAGCTAGAAAGTTTCCTAGAAAAGAGCCTAATGTAAAAGGCCAAGAACACCTTAGCCAAATTAAATTAATCAGTGAGCAAGAGAGTCTTTAAATAAAGAGGAATTTCATTAGAAAAGGGTTAGCTGTTGTTTTTTCTTCTTTTTTTTTTTTGGTGGTTTTCCTTGTTTGTTTTCTTTTAAATCCTTCATCCCCACATCCTGCAAGCCTAGAGAAGCATTTAACCAGTGTCCTCCAATGTAATTCTGGAAGAATAAGCACAGCCTCCCATCTTTCCTCCCTAAACCAGGCAAAACACTAACCTTTGTAACTGAAAAGGTCTAAGCTTATATAGAAACTGAAACAACACTTCAGTTTTATTGACTAGTAGATATAGTTGCAAAGAGACTTTAATATGCCCTGAGAAAAGAAAGATGAACTAATTTATCCCACCCTCAAAAACTCATTTAAAAGATGTGAAACAACTATTTTACAAGAACTACTCGTCTGTTGCCCTGGATTCATCCTATCCTGCTGCAGGCACATGAATGAGAATCTCTAGTCAGCAGAAAACCAAGACCAGAGAGCTGAAAGCTCCCTGGAACTGCTTCTCTTTCTCCTTCAGTCACACAGGGAGCGATGCACAGTGAGTTCCTAACTCACACATGTCCGGTCATGCATGATCTATGCCGCTTCTAGAAGGTAGTAAAAAAAAAAATGGCTTAAGCACACCATTGTGAGTTTAACATAAAAATAAACAATAACCTTAGAACTAAGATCACAGGAAAAAAACAAAGGCAGTCTTTAGACTCGTCACTCCAACTAGGTACCCCATCAGCAATGAAGGTCAATAGCCAAGCCCATGGTCTAGTAAGGATTGAGGAAAGGATTAACACGTGGATGAGTAGGATTCAGTATTTCACTGCAAGCATCGCTGACTTCAAGTGACCAAGGAGCACAACTGGGACTTGCTAATATTTACTGCTTGTACAAAAATATAATTATTTCAAGACCGGAAAAAAAAAAACATTACAAAGACCAAAAGACACTGACTAACTGGCTTTATCAATCAGCAAGCTAAAGATCAATATTTGCACCCATTTAGAAACGGGTAAGTGCATCTATATTACAGAATTCTGGATTGCCTTTTCAGTGAGCAGTGCAGCTCTGCTGACACCAAACAAGCTACAGGAGGAGTAAATTCAGCCCAACAGGCTTCCTTCTGAAAAGGCTTCAGTTCAAAACAGCCTTAGTTGAGACAACAACAGAAACAAATATGCTAAGCTATGATTTGCCTAAGGCTCTTGGAAAATCATTTCAAAAGATAAAGCTTCTCTAGGTCAGGAGCTGAATAGCTGTTCTTTAAGGTGTCTTCTAAAAGAAACAATGCCTCGAGTGCTCAAGTTATTTAGGTCCCAGATGCATCTTACTTTTACCACCTGCACAATATAAATGAAAATCATTCTTCGTTCCACCAGAATGTAATTTGATTTTTTTTAAATCAATCACACAAGATGCTCAGCCATTCATAAGCAGTGGTTTGAACCTTGCAAGATTGGACCTTTAAGAAGAAAAATTCCTGAAACTGAGTAGCACATTTCCTACAATAACCCGCAAATTTAAAGAGAGAAGTTATTGTGCAGAGCTAAACAATTTGACAGGGTCTTTTAAAGACGATATGACCTGAAGTTAAACCTACAGAAATGAAGAATAGGTCTATTATCTGAGTATTATTTTGAGATGCATTTCAAACTACAATATACAGGTGCAACGTAAAAGATCAAGTGAATTGCAAGAAATCATACATGACAAGAAAACAGGTTTTTAAGATGGATCCAAAAAACTATTGCATGCATTATAATTACATTTTATTACTGGAATTAGAATTCGCTCTCATTATGCTAACAGAAGAAAAGAACGTACAAGACAAAATATAGCTTACAACGCTGAAAAATCTGTTGTCTTGTAAAAAGAACTGTAACATGCTGCTTAGTTCCCTTATCTTTTTTCACACAAAAATTTAATAATCTTACATGCTCTGAACAGCAGATAACATTGATTCAAGTTATGTAAATAGCCAAAGGTGTAACAGAACAGGCTCGCCTTAGAGCTGTTTGAAAAATGCAACACATTTTCTATGAAAGTTTTCCAACGAAGCAAACTTTTGTTTTGTTTAGAGTTTAAAACGTTTTGGTTTCCAACCAAACTGAAATGATCATGTTCCAAAATAGAAGAAGCACAGATTTCCCTCACTCGCTTCCAACTAGAAAAAGTCAGAGATACCATTACCAAAAAAAAAAAAAAAAAAGGATTTATTATTTGCTTGTATTTTAAACAAAATTTGAATCAAAATAAACACTCACTGAAAAAAATATCAACAACCAACATATTTCTTTGTCAGAAAAAAGGATCTTGGAGCTCTCACCATCTCTATTTGAAATACAGTACATAGAGCTAGTCCTGTAGGTTGGTGAGTGGCCGAAATGCTCAGCACTTGGGCCTACTGAGGAGCAAAGTGCAACTCTCAACAGGTATTGTGGGCAATAATTCACAAAAAAAAATAAAATTTAGCTGTGAAAATACATGGCTAACAGAACAAGACCAGAAGACAGATGTAATAATCTCACAATTGCTGCAAAATAAGCGTGGATTGCCTTGTAATTTTTAAGGTCTCAAATATAAATGGGAAATCTAGTATTGAATAAGTTGTCCATTACCTAAAATTGAGGTGTCTTGCCTTTTCCTACGAGCTTTGATGGAACAACGAAGGAGAAAAAATAAGTTCGTCTTCGCACATGGGTGTCAACTATGGCTCTATAATGCAAAATTTCCTTAGAGAGCCTTGTTATCTAACCTTTCAGCTCTGAAATATATCTCCTCTTATTTTCAGAGAAGGAATCAAAAATGCTATTTAGAAATAACAGCACAGCTCCCAGGAGGAAGGTATCCCTCATAAAGGCTGTTTAAATTTGCCATTTAAAAGCTGGATAGCTGAGATAACACACAACAGAAAAGAGAGACACGTGTCTGGTCACTTTTTGGTCTTTGTTATGATGAATGAAAAGATAAAGGTTAGATTTTATTCTTTTTAACTGAGCTTGCTTGTTTGTTTGTGGTTTTTTTGGTTTTGTTTTTGTTTTTCTTGCTTGGCTTTGCTTATCCTTTCAAAATGAACCAGCGGAAATTTCTGTTACAGATCCTTACTCCAATTAGGTGTGGGGGCGTGTGCAATAATCACAGTATACATCTCGTTTGCATCCTGTACAACTCAGAGCTAAACCAGCAAAAACAAAGAATATCAGAACTATGAAGTCTACCTGAAAATCCACAATTTTTTCGTGCTTTTAAATAGATATGTCAACATTCCTTTCACATCAGAAAGTAATGAAAAAGATACGCTTTCATTTAAGAACTTTTTCTCTGGATCCATTTTATAGAAATTGGAATCATGGCACGCTGGGGATAAATAAGCAGAGCTGACAACACTATCAAGAGTAGCAACAAACCGAAAGGAATAACTTAGCTGAAAATCTAATATACTTGTAATTAAAGTTTAAAGATTGAAAATAAACGGCAGAGAGCCTGTCCCCCCTTTTATGTAAGGTGGGGAGGGATAGAGAGGAAAATTTCCTTCTTGACTTGTCACTACCAGAAAAGCCCACACACTTACCATCACTGTAATCGATGGGTGCATAAGCTCCTAAGAAAAGGGAAGCTGCGAAACTACTAACCAAAGAGATTCTCTGAAAGGAAAAAAAAAAAGGAGTGAGAGTGATTCCCATCAGTACTCACTTCAAAGAAAATAAATAAGTAATTGGAAGCAGCAAATGTTAATAGATGCTTAATGTTAGACACAGAATGCACACGGAAATACACCTAGAAGGATTATTCAGTTTTATATTCCTGCCTAAGTAACGCAGCAGATATCAATCTAAAAGTAACCCCATGATAAAAGCTGTTAATAGCTCTGCTTTCTGAAACATGCAAAATACACCTAGTATATTAGCACATTCTATGTTATCATGAATTAATTCACAACTGTGGTGTATCACAGGACCTCATTTAAGGAAAAATACTCACCGAGAAAAAAACTGTGTGTGGATGACCGGGGAAATGCCCAGAAGACATGAATTGGTCAACCCTGGGTACAGGTCTGCGAGCTTTTTTAGTCACTCTGGCAAGGTTCTGATAGCACCTTTACGTGAGCTCTTACCTTCCTCCCATCTGTGACCTCCTCCCAGCTGAGACCCCAGCCCTCCCAGGAGTTAATCCTAGGAGCTGGTAATAACCAGCTCTGCACTAAACCACTGCCTGCAGCTCTGCCTCAGGATATGTTCCAACCATGCATGAAATCCAGCTGCAGGGCTCCTAGTACTGGCCCCGAAATGCCCTGGCCGTGTAACACAAAGCACTGATCCAACACGAACTAACCTCCATTTCAAGCCTGCTAGAGAAACTACCGAGTTAAGCAGCCAAGCTTTCTGCAGGATCAAGTATTGTATGTCCCCCAGAAGCTGGCACAAAAGCTGTCAAATTCCTCATTGTGTGCTCTAATTCAAAAGAAATATGATTGTCACCCAGTAACTAATGAGAATCAAATCTCTACTGGTGGAGTGAGCCTGCAGTGACAGGTTTTTGTATTAGCAATTATGAAACCACTGCTTCACACAGCATTCAGAGACGGACTACAGCCAGAGCTCTAAGAAGTGGTTACAATGGCCGAGAAACTTAATGATGCACTTGCTCTTCATGCGTCTCTCCCCAAGAATATGTCACATTGTGCTTAGATAACGAAGGCCTACCTTCTCTGGTGCCCCAATGGGCACTAGCTGCCTGAAATGGAAGGAAAAGGATGAAGTTAAACTGTGAATCAGCCAGTTCAGCAAGCTGACCTAGAGGAGGAAAAACATCCACCTTCCACGTGCCACTCAGACTGCCAGGCTGCTAAGTGCTGCTTGAAGGTCCCCAAAAGCAACTCTGGCACTGAAATATTTGGGCTAGAACACAACTTCTTGCATATCCTTATTGCCAAAAGGTGCCATCAGTGCCAACCAGTCCTCAAAGTCTTAGCTTACTTAGTCTGACCAGTTCTCAGTTCCCAGGGACTTGCTCCCCACCCTGCCCCTGCTATTCATGCATCTTTCTCTAAAGTTACTCTTAAACTTGTGATCAGACTGTATTAGTGTTCTCTTTCGTCCCATCCCTTACTAGCATAAAGGTTACACAATGAAAAGAGAGAAAAAGAAATTTTAAAAATGAAGCATTCTCTCCAGAAAACTTTGCAACTCACTTCCCCATGAAATTAAATGTTTCATGTAGAGGTGAGATTCTAAGAAACAGAAAAATTATGATCAATACTAACAAGAACTGCAGTAATATAAAAACACAAGCCACCTGACTTCACAGGTCGGGATGTTTAGTGTTTTCTAATCACAGGGCAGGAGCCTTTCCTCATGTATATCATACCTGCATGGAGGTTTCACCTTGCTTCAAACCATTTTTGTCGCAGCTAGATGCAGACTTAAATTGAAACAACAGAATTGCACATTGATTTCTAAACATTAAAAATCAGAAGGAAACTACACAATGCAATTCATTTGTACTAACAGAATCAAAGTAGCTCCTCAAGGGAAAATCTATGAAAAAAAAAATCTAGAATTGATTGCAGTTTTTTTCCTATGCACATCTGCAGGGATGCCAGTTTTGTATGGCAGAACAACCACATTTCTGTATGCAGACAGACAATTCTGAGTGCTAAAATTTCAATTGTGTGCTTAGTTACCCACTTGTATTTGAACTGCTGAACATACAATTTACTGCCACCCAAACGAAAGCCTGTTTTAAAAAACTTCTTCCACAAATGCAAGATCCAATGGAACCTGCTGTGTTAAATATAACATTCAAAATGGAACTGATGCCCGATTTTTATCTGCCTAATGACTACGAATATAACTCAAAAAAAGTATTTTTTTTTATTTTAATTTTAAAAGCAAACACAAGAATAAAGATATTTTTAGCCAAAAAAAATAATAATCTGACATCTGCACAAAATTCTTTTTAAAAGATTTTCAACTGTGATTTCCAATAAGTATATTGAAGTTGAGCCAACCTCAGTTTGCTTGTAGACCTCAGGATTCTGGCTGTAAATCTTTGCTATCTGGTTTCCTGTAAAACGCTGAGAAAGAAATGCAAATGCTTAGAAACACAAACCCTAAATGGAGTCAATAATCATTAACTCTGTGTAATGAGTTCAGTACATTGCACTTTGGATATTTAATTTGCCTGATGCATGATGAAAGTCAGTGCACAGCAGGCAATCTGCACTAAACAGGCTATAACACATAGTCTCATTATGAGAATTTTGCTCACCTTTTGAAAAAAAAAAGCTTGTGAAAAAGCATTACTATCCACAATTTACATTTCAGAAATGACAGTTCAATGGAATGAATCATTCTTATTACATGCCCAGGAACCAACACTATTCAAATGCTGCCTTTGAATTCTTTAAAAGATTTAGGCTACCCAACCTATGCAGCTCTCTGCGAGGAAGGTGAATGGAAGCAGGCAGCAAGTTTCATACTCAAAGAAGCAACTCCAGCACAAGCTAATGGCAGTTGTAAGAATAATTATTTTTCATTCATATATTGTATCAAACAACAAAAATCTTCTAACACTGAACTTCTGAAACCTTAACCTTTGGTAAGTTAAAAATAAACTGTTAGTGGTATGCAAAGTCTGATTTCAAACACTGGCCTTATGGCCAGTGCATGATGATTCAAAAACAGAATCAGCAATTTAGGAGATTAGAGCCTTATTCTATTAAACCAACAGTAAGAGCAGCCAGGTGCCAAGAGGACTTTCTTCTCACTGCTCCTCACCTCATAGGCTCGAGATCCAGTGATAGCCGCTAGGCGCTGTGCTCCTCCCACAGCCTTCTCCAGATTGCTGCACTGTGAAGCTGTGCTCGAATCCATCCAGATGGGGCTGTTACTGACAGCAAAACAAGCCTGGAACAAACAATATTCTTTATTAAGAACATCTGAGCTCTTAGAAGTCCCTGCTGGAACAATAATAGTCCAGCAGACCTAGCTGTCAGCTCACAGTTCAGTGCTCTGAGGTGCCTTCTGTTCCCCTCTCGATAATTACAGGAAAACAGATATTGGACAGCACGTTGGTCAGCAGTGGAAAGCCTAACCCAACCTTCACACTCGAGGGAAGCAGCAGGCTCCACCTGCCAGTAATTCACACATGCCCTGCAGCAGGATGTGCTGTGGCAATGTATCAGTACACTCCTTTAGTAGCCAAAGCCCCAGGTCATTTTATACAAGTTTAGACCCATTTTTTAGAACTTCTCTTCAAATATTTAAGACTATCCAGAGCTGTTCTAAAAGATTTCTCTTCAGTGACTGGCATAACCAATGCAAGTGAGGCTTGCCATAAGCAATGCATGTGAGGCTTCGTACATCACCAGAGAGTATTTTAATTCCATTCCCAAGAGTTCTGCATAGATGAGATTATTTCCAAAAGTAATCATTTAATAGATTGTTTATATGAATGCCTCCTTTTCAATATACAACTGTTGTTTCTGATCTTAGAATCACAGAACATCCTGAGTTGGGAGGGACCCACAAGGACCATCAAGTCCAACTCCTGGCTCCACACAGAACAACCCAAAAACCAGACCCTGTGTCCGAGAGCGTTGTCCAAAAGCTTCTTGAACTCCTGCAGCTCAGTGCCGTGCCCACTGCCCTGGGCAGCCTGTCCCAGTGCCCGACCACCTCTGGGTGCAGAACCTTTCCCTAACCCCCAGCCTGACCCTCCCCTGTCCCAGCTCCATGCCGTTCCCTCGGGTCCTGTCTCTGTCCCCAGAGAGCAGAGCTCAGCGCCTGCCCCTCCGCTCCCCTCGTGAGGGAGCTGCAGGCCGCCATGAGGCCTCCCCTCGGCCTGCTCTGCTCGGGGCTGAACAAACCAAGGGACCTCAGCCGCTCCTCACAAGTCTAGCACTCCAGACCCTTCAACATCTTTGTAACCCTCCTTTGGACATTCTCTGACAGCTTTACGTCATTCTTATATTGTGGCACACAAAACTGCACACAGTACTCGAGGTGAGGCCACACAGTGCAGAGTAGAGCGGGACAATCCCTTCCCTCCAGCAGCTAGCCATGCCGTGCCTGATGCACCCCAGGGTATGGCTGGATACAGATCTTGAAGTAAGGAAGGTCAGGGACTTTGAATGGAAAGCTGTTTTCTCCCTACTTCTCTTTTCAAACAGAACTCTGTCAAGTCTATATTCAAAACATACCAAACAAACAAAAATAGTGTTGAGGTTCAACAATTTACTTGCTATGAGGTTCTGTCCTCACAGCATTACACTTCCATTGTTTCAGAGGGAAATGTAAATTGATTTTTTTTTTAATATTTTCTAAAGAAATCTCAGGCATTACAAGGAAACTCAGGTGCAATAATATTCTTCATTGCAATTTTTTTGTTAATACAAATTAAAAAAAAAAAAAAACAATGCTTACAGGTTGTTTACAAAAATATTACATTTCCTAAAAGAACAAACAGGTTGTTACTCTGACATAAAAAGATTATGGAATGCCCACTGACACCTGTAAGCTTTTAAAACAGTACACACTGTCGCTCAGGAGAACAGGAAATGTCAAAAGCCCTGGAGCTGAAGGAGTAACCTGTATATTTCTCTTCATGCTGCAGGGACATGCAACTCAGCTAAACATGAGGAAAGGTTGGCAATGAAAAAAGCAATGCCTAAGTATCAGAAAAACTGTAGCTCTCCCTTCAGAGCCTTTTTATGCACATTACCGTTAGTAACTGATGTAAAGGCAGTTCAGGCGATGCATTCTTTAAAATCTGGATGCTTCCTTTCTTCCAATACACACTCCCGTGTTGCTGTAGGAATGTACAGAAACCGAAGTTGGAGATGGCCTGTCAGGCTACAAAGTTCATACCCTGATCTGAATTTCAAGCTCTAAGGGACAGAGAACTCTCTCCAAACTAGGAGAAAAAAAATGCACTTTTTCAAATCAAGTGTCCCATTAGAAGACACTTCAAGATTGAGCAAAGCATATACTGAAACAGAAAACACAGGAGTCAATACAATAATGACCTTGAATTATACCAACTACACCAATGAAACTAGATGTACACAAAGAAAACCAAGCCCAT
Organism: Cygnus atratus; assembly: GCF_013377495.2. Classification (NCBI taxonomy): domain Eukaryota; kingdom Metazoa; phylum Chordata; class Aves; order Anseriformes; family Anatidae; genus Cygnus; species Cygnus atratus. The sequence goes on from NC_066363.1 coordinate 6,763,044, forward strand.
AGTTCTTGACCCACAGCTTCATCCAGATTGCTTCAACATCTCTCTTCTGGTTCTTCTGACAATTGAAACCTGTTTGCCCCTTCTGTTGGGGCAAAAACTGGCACATCAGTGCACCTCTGCTGTCTGATCTGCAGCACAGAAACAAGGTTCTTAACAGAGAAAAGGGAGAGAGACGATGTGTAGTTGGCAGGTGACAGCTAAGTGAAATCTGTTCTACCTGAAAGAATCTGAATATAGCACCAAGTTGATACCCCAACTTGTTGAATTAAGAGGAAAACAAAGGGAATGCTGGTAGTCTGGAAAAAAAAACCTTCCTGCCTTCACTTGAGTGAGTTGGGGTTGCCTGGCAGCCCCTAACTTCTGTTCCACTGAGGAATTCTTAACAGAGCCTTGATACAAACTATGACTTTCAGACATGTTGCTCAGACTTTCAACTGAAAGCAATGAAACATGGAGATTAAAGCAAAAATTTTGATTAATTAGCCCCAGATATATCAAGATGATTAACTAAACCTCATGCATCACAATCAGCTATCATTTCGGTGCTGTCCTTACCCTGAATATAATTTTTAAGTCTGTAAATGGAATAAAGGACTTCCTTATCTCACCACAGTACTAGGAGACTGGAGAACCGACCTAGTATCAGAATGGGTTTTATAAACCTCAAAAAATGTACTTAAAGGATAAGAAATGGCCAAGCAGCATATTTGTCCTCTTTGCATCAAAGACTATCATAATTTGTTTTCTTTTGTTCCTAGGCAGATCTCCATCCTAGCCAACAAAAACAGTGCTCAACAGGATTTTACTATGCCTTCAGCAATGTCAGCTAGTCATTGTTTTTCTACCCTATTTCCACTGCACCTGGATAAAGTGAAATTCAAAATGACCCCAGTCATTTCAGAATCTACACGTATAAAGAATTTAAGCAACAGGAGAACAACTAGTTATGCACTATACTGATCTAAACAATTACTATGTAAACCTCATCCTCCCCTCTTACTACCTGCTATAGATTGCCCTGAATGCTTCAGGTTTTAGGTTACCTTGAGTAACATGTATCTTTTAATGGATGCTTACATAGAAGCTTTGATCTTACTTGATGTCTTTAAGGTCTTCTGCAATACAACCATTCAAAATTTATCAGTATACCTTGTACTATATTGAAGAAATACAGTAAGATGGATTTATTTCTTTAGAAACTAACCTGGCCAGCACCAGACAAAGCTCTCACTTGAGCGAAGTTAAAGCCCGAAGATTTCATCTTTTCTAAAATCATATCCAGAGCCTAGAAGAACAAACAAAATCAAGAATGACTGTAACGAGCTACCAAATTATGCATACTCACAATCCTTGGAATTAAAGAGTAAATTCATGTCATCACTGATAAGAGTTCATTGGCAGATAATGAAAAATTAGCTAATGACTATGGACTTTTCAAGAAGCTGCATAAATTAATTTACTAAGTAAGAGTCCATAAAAGAAAAGTTGAATCACACAAAGGAGGAAAAAAAAAATCTTTAAACAAGCTCAATCACAAAGAATCATTCTTTGAAACCTAAACAAGCGGCAAGATTTAAAGAATTCCAATTCATTAAAAAACATCTATTAAGAGTGCCAGACACAAGACATGATTATCTTTGTCTGTTCTTACTTTTGGAAATCTATGAAATCTTTAATGGTGTGCACCCTGCACCCCATTCTACAAGATGCCAGGAATCCTCAATACTGCTGACCGTCGTGTCTGCTGAAAACTCAGAACCTCTTTAATTCAAGTGAATTTTTGCACCTTAAGCCCCTAGGTTACTTTTGTTCTTGCCACATTTTACTGGATTTTAAAACCAAAAAGTAATCTATCTTTATATAGTCCCATTCGGATCAGCATTTGCCAGACTTTTCTTGACAAATGGACCACTGTAAGGCTTCAGAACTTCCCAAGAAACCATATTCATTTATCATATGCCTATATCATCATATTATTAAATTAATAAATACAGCTGTTCCTGTTTATTACGGTTCAAAAGACCAACTGCGAACAATTTACCAAATCTTTATGGATCATCAGACAGAACTACAGTGGAACACCAACTGGGGATTCCATGACCTTTCAGATGTCTTAACTATTCAAATCATGCTAGTAAAACAGATTGACGTAGCACCATGTGAGAGCAAGGGTTGCAGAATCTGCACAGAGGCAAAGAAGGCCTGCTTTTAAAACAGAAGAGAATGTTATCTGTATTTCAAAATAAACACCAGTCAAAGTGACTGGGAATTACTGAATAAATTGCTCTTTAAACACCTGTCATTTGAGAAATCAATTTGTTAGCAAAGCTTATTCTAAAAAGATAGTGCGAGTAACCTGGATGCTGCAAAAAAAAACAGAATTAAGCTAGGCAAAGCTACAGTGGTCCATTTTGCATATGAAACAGGAAGATGGAGGGGAAAAAAAGAAAAAAAAGGGGCATTTTAAAAATAGGGGAAATCCAGGAAAGGATTTTTCATGCATATAATGCTATAAATAGCAGAGAGTGAAAAAAGAAACAAAGAAACAAAATATTATGCATAACCAAAGTGGAAGTTGTTTACATTAACACCTGCATCCCAAAGACATAGAATAGCACTTTAAAAAGCAGAAAATAAGCAAAAGGACTGCAATGATTTTAATGATGAGTTTCACTGTTGTTTGCAATACATATCCATTTCAATAAGAGCAAGGAAGTTGAACCATACACTACAGATACTTCCAAAAGGCTGACAATAAAGCTTGTTCATACCTTGACCCACATTAGCACAGGAGAAGTGACTGTCAGCCTGTCACTGTGAACATAGGCTCCACCTTGAGTCCTACAGAAAAACGGTATTTTCTCTTGGTAAATTCAGTCACTTTTCCCCACCAAGCAAAGTTCTTTAAGTTTAGTAATAACCAAGGAGAGCTTGCAATGTGTTGTTTTGTTTTTTTTTGTTAGGAGCAAAGATAAGATCAGTGTTTGAAACCTTAAAAACTAAAAGCCAGCTCCTAGGAAATGGCATTAGAGAAGTTTGACTCAATTGCAAAGAAAACAAATTGCAAGGAAGGGCTGTGGTCCTGAAGTAAGGCCTGTGACAGACTCCAGTGCTGACGCTGCTCATTGGCTTCATGCAAGTCACGGTTATCTTTAAGTTTCCTAACTGTCACCATTAGTGGCTTGAATCTAGAAGATTAAATTCAATTTTTGCTGTTAAACCATCAAGTAGATAAATGTATTTTATTGGCACTTGTGACTATGATGGAAGAAATCTGGAAATCTGTAAATTCTAGTCTATAAATTGAGTTTATACATCTTAATGTGCCATTTGGAGCCACAAAATTTGTCTCCAAATGCCTTTCAGAAGTTTCCCTCATGCAATTTATTTCCTGTTATCATAACATTCCATCCTGACATAAAGGTGGTGCTTACTTCTGTGTCCCAAAAAGAAACAGCCACGTCCAAAAGTCTGAAGTTCCAAAAGAAAAAAATGTTGGTTAATTTACACCATGTTGGTTAATAATACTTCACGGTGGGAGGGTCTTTTTATTTTCTATTGGGAGTTCTTGCCATACTTACACACAAAGCAAGGCAAAAGGACATACTTCTATTGGCAAGTATGAAACACAAACACAGCATTAACTTTTTCCATGCCTCCACACTTATCAATAACCAAAGTAGGGAACAGCCCCTCATCCTAATCCCCAAAGTTTTACATTTTATTATCCAAGTAAAATATAAAAAAACCTTACTTAAATTCTGGAAGGTCTTTATCAAAATGAACATTATCCTCATAAATGACTCTCAGATGTTCATCAATTGCAATGACTTTCAGCTAGAAGAAATAAAACAGGATGTTAACAAAAACTGTTGAGAACAATAACTAGAGAGTACTGATAATTCATTTATAATAATTCAATTCTCATAGATGAAATGGGAAGGAAGAAGTGGGGATCACCCCAATCCATGCAACTAACTGTAAGTATGGACACAAATTTACACAAAACAAGTTATTATGTGAGTTTACAGCATTGACGTACACTTATCCAGCAACATGTGTATTTGCTTGCTACATTTTCTCCCTCCTTAATCACGCAAGAACAAGATGCTTTGCTAAAATCACCAAGCAAGTTATATAGTTCCCAGTTTGCATCACAGTAACCAAGTTCTCCAAAGAGTACTGTATCTTAGGTTAAAGATGTCATGCGTTGTTGGTTCTATTTTCTTAAAAGCCTCATCTTACCAAGGAAACTAGCAGACATTCGGGATACCTTGAGGACCTTCCCTCCTGCCCAGAGTGTCTGAACTGCACTCTACCAGCCTGGCAAAGCTCAGAGGGCATTTCACAGCTTCATGCTTGGCTTCTGCAGCCTGTGCAGAGCTACATCCAAATCCCAATTCCATCGAGCCGAGCTTTCTTGCAAGCACTGACTAGAAGAGTACCACAAACTAGCTTTTCTCAAAGTCACCTGGCGCAGAAGAGAAGCATTAACAGCCTCAAAGAAAAGCAAGAACGTCGTTCACATCCTGCACGCATTTTAACAAGGGACAGTGCAAACTGCTGCTAAAGGAACAGACTGAAAAAACCTACAAAGAGCAAGTCAACTCAAAGGAGCTGTATTCAAATAATAAAACCATCCCCATTTGGGGGCGGGCTACTTCAATTTTAGCCATACTAATGTAGGGCCTCATTTATGCACTAGCACAACTCATTACCAAGCCGGTGCACGGAGCTAGCTTAAAAACGGCTCTGACCCACTGCAGCTTAATTGGCTTTCTGCTTGCGGTGCACCCCGTTCAGAAACACTTGATCAGCCTAACATGGGTAACCTCGATATGTCTTGTCAAGCTCCCAAACTTCAGCACAGCTGTAACTAAGTGATTTATGCCCGAGGAGGGGAGGGAAGAGGCCGCGGTACCTGCTGCGTGCTGAAATCCCAGCCCAGGAAGCAGGGTGCGGCCATGTCGCGGCCGGCGGCGGGGAAGCCCTCACAGGGCCGGCAGCTCGGGGCCCTTCCCCCGGCTTCCCGGAGCCCTCCCCCGGCTTCTCAGGGCCCTTCCCCCGGAAAGGAGCCGCCGGCCCGGCCCCGCTGTGGTGCCGTGGGTGGGGAAGGGCCTGCGGGCGGGCGGGTTAAAGGAGCTGGGCGAGGAGGAGCAGCCCCCTCGTCCCTCTCCAGCGCGAAGGGGTTTGTGAGAGAGTTGCGGCTGGGGAAGAGGCTCTCCGGAGCTGATCCCATGGCAGCTCGCTCGGCTTTGCTCAGCTCCACGGCTCAGCTGAACGCCGGTGTTCAGCCGGCTGAACTGCCGGTGTCTGGAGGAGAAAAAGCCGAAGCAGTCGCACAGCGATCGGCCTAATCTGAGGCACAACGAACAGGGCAAATCTACCCCACAGCCCGAAGCAATCCACTGAATTTTAACATATCATGTGTACGGGTCTTGGTGTAGTATCGCACCCTGGGTTTGTGTAAAAACACACAAAATTCTGCTTGGTTTTAGGATTTTGCATTTTCTCCTATAGCAACGTGACAGAGGCGTTGCCTAATCAAAGGAGGGCTTATCTAAGAAATACTCCCATTCTGCAGTCCAGGCTGTATCTCAGCAGAGCCTTAACGAGGTTTTGCATGCCCAGGATCCTAAACTGTTTTAAGAGTACAAATATTTAACATGAAATGCCCTTCAAACTATAGAACATTACTACATTTTGTCGTATACTGAACATTTTGAACATTCTGTAAATATTCCCAATGATTTCTCAAAGGCCCAACTCCTTAAGCTTATGCTTCAAGGTTTCTAGTTATTATTGCAAAGAAAAACCTTTAAAAAAATAATACGATTTAAATCTATAATGCAGCCACCATTCTAATATACTGACTTTTAAACAAATCCTACTCCATCACGTCACCTTTGAATACTCTGTGTTGACAGTGCCTGTATTAGAACTCCCAAAGACATGGAATCATAAAATCTTTAAATAAGAGTTTAATTTAAAGTTGTCTGGGAAACATTTATAGTGTGGGGATCCCTTCAAATGCATACAGTGGTGTTGTCCAACACTTCAGAGTTTAATCCTGCAAATATATCTAAACAGTTTGCAATCAGGAAATGTTCGAATGAAGAAAGCACTAACAGTCCACTTGAAAACAAAGGCATGTAGAATTGTCACCCAGTTTGTAGTTTGACTTCCTTAAATCAGATGGCTTCAGGTGTCTGGTATTGGTGGTTTTTCCCTGCCCCGAAGGAGTTCATGCTGGATGGACCTGTCCCGGACAAAGGTCTCATTTAAGCAAGAAGAGACTGTGAAGAAAATACAGTTTTTAAAATGTTACCAAGAACTGTTTCCTTAGTATAACTCCTACCAGAAGAGAAAGGATCAAGTAACACACCCAGGCTTTTCCATTAATGCAGAATGTGACGGGTGAGCCAGGGAGGAGAAGCTTGCTTTGCCCTTTAACTTACTGCATATTTCCGATAAATAAGTAACAGATATGGAATTTGAAGGCTTGAAGTGCTGCAGTTTTCAAAGTACAACTACTCGCAAAAAGTAAGAGAAATTGAAGTCGGTCCTGAAGAAAGCCATAAAAACAATAAGTGACTTCAGAAAGAGACAGCTGTGCAACTTTTGAAAAGATAATAGAAGGAGATGGTAGTTATGCAAAAGGAAACAATAGTTTATAAATACGTAAAGCAATCCTGTGGGGATGTAAGAATCCATTATATTATTCGGCAATGAGATCATTCAATGGACAGATTGCTGCACGAAATACTTCATTTTAAACAGCACGGAAGAGTTATGGGATTGGGATAACAATCCACGTGTTATCAGATCTCCTTAAACTGGAACAACAGTGCAAGTTTGGTAGAATCCACTCAAGGACAGAATGGGAAAGTTAATGTAACTTTTACTCCTTAGGTTTTTCTAAAGAAAATAGGGAAGTTTAGAGAATCGTTGTCTCATCCTGTCACTCTGTTGCACATCCTTCCATCAAGTCAAATTCTCTCAAATGTAGTACTTTGTGTGCAGAAAATTTGCATTGCTGTTGTTCTTTCTGCATTAAAGCTCATGCTGACAGTTACTACCATAACCTCTAAAATTGTTTTTTGAAAGCAAACAAAGCTTAACTGTACAGTTACCAGTGAAGTTGCATTCACGTACCATTGATGTTTTAGCACTGACAAATCTAAAATTTCCAGAGGGGATGGACAGAATGCCATTTATAATTGAAATGTCACGATCACAGATTAACAGCTTGAGGCAAAGCACAGATTAATCACACAGGACACATAGAGCAGGGTAAAGGGAAAAGCGAGTTTCTTCCCCTTTTCCTATCAACCGGTTTCTGCAGTTACGCACAGACCTGACAGAGAAGCAATACCTTTACGCTCCGCTAGGCCATTGGATCTTTTAGTAAGCTATAACTGTTAAGCTAATTGATGTGTTTGTTTTTTTCTTCCTGACTGTCAAGTTAACTTCAACCCCACGCTCATTTCAATTCATTGCAAAACAAATTATTTTAACTGTATTGCATAATCCTACATATAAGGAGTTTTCACTTTTTATTCTCACTTTGTTTCAAACTCTGCCTCTGATCCCGGTTTTACCCTGATATAAAAACTTAGATTTAACTGCACCCTTCAGCTTTGCACAGGTGTGCAGGTAACAAAGAAATCATACAAATTAGAGCAGTGAACTCTTTCAAAAACAGTGCCAGTCTAATTACCATGCTTTGATATCATCACATCATCTTAGATGTGCCAACAAACTAGGGAACAGCTAGACCAGACCTTTGTTTGATATAAGTTAGGATTACCATACTGACTGTAGTCCAGCTATCCTGATTTATGCAGGCCATATAAAATACTTGTACCTTCCTACAAAGGTACGAGAAGTCCATGAACAGCTACAAAGAGACCGATCCTTCTGCTTCCAGCAGATCTGGGGCTTCTACCTAGCTATTTTATGTAGTAGGGCAGCCAAATATTCTCAAGTCCCAAACTGATAGTCCACATTTGTACATCAACAGAGGCTGGCACAGCAGAAACAAGAAGACAGCTAAGAATCATTGCACAGCCATCAGTTATGCACATGCAATACGAAGGCAGCCCACGTTAGACCTGGCACTGTTAGGCTTGCTGGCACGGTTATCCTTTTCCCAGTAAGAATTCTCCTGGGTCTTTAATTAGCCTCAGAAACATTAAACATACTAAGCTGGGTCAGATAAATTCCTGTGTATTTGCCAAGTAATCTGACAGTCACATGCAATGCTGCTAATTAAGTGGGAGATGTTTACAACGTTAAGCTCCACATAACACAACAATAAAACAACACCTAAACAAAAACCTCAGCATGAGCACTAGACCTACCTACTTGAAAGATATCTGAACAATAATAATTCTCTAAAGGTCATCCCTTTTCTGCTTAGCACCACTGGTACTCTGTTATCACACAATCTCCAGCAATGTTCAACCAAGTACTGATAACACAGCATACCACAGTACCATAAATTAAATACAAAGTTGCTGTTCTTTCTAATGAGATGGCTCTGTAGCATTTAAAATGTTTTCCTTTCTGTAAATATGCACTTTTTTTCTGGAAGTTACTTTTGCACTTGATTTTGTGGTAACCATTTTATTTGATCATACCTCCAAATGCTGTGGAGAGTCTCATTATTCACTCTAAGAATAAATACTTGATGTTTAAAAGCAATGTATCTAGACAGCTGTTACCTACTTTAATTTTACTGATTGTCCTGTGAATGGGTGAAAATCTGTAAAACAAAGATCTAGCAAAAACCTTATGTACGAGTTCCACTAGAGGAAGCCCAAACCAGTTACTGAGACACAGTTGTTACATTGAGACTGAAAACATACCTTATTTAGGTGTAATCATTCCACAATCTTAACAGATAATTTAGTTCCTTATGTGCATATTGACATGCACCTGGTGCCGCGTTCAGCTCTGGGCCCCCAGCACCAGAAGGACAGGGACCTGTTGGGGTGAGTCCAGAGGAGGCCACGAGGATGCTCAGAGGCTGGAGCACCTCTGCTGTGGAGCCAGGCTGAGGGAGTTGGGGTTGTTCAGCCCGGAGAGGAGAAGGCTCCGGGGAGACCTCACAGCGGCCTGCCAGGGCCTAAAAGGGGCTGCAGGAGAGCTGGGGAGGGACTCCTGGTCAGGGGGTGTAGATTCCCTGGGAGTGTTTAAGGAAAGGTTGGACATGGTACTTAAGGACATGGTTTAGTGGGTAATATTGGTAGTAGGGGGATTATTGGACCAGATTATCTTGGAGGTCTTTTCCAACCTTAATTATCCTATGATTCTATGATAGGATAGTGGTAACAGCTTTAAATTAAAAAAAAAATGTAGGTTTAGATTAGAAATTAGGAGGAAATTCTTTACTGGGAGGGTGGTGAGGCCCTGGCCCAGGCTGCCCAGAGGCGCTGTGGCTGCCCCATCCCTGGCAGTGCCCAAGGCCAGGCTGGATGGGGCTGGGGGCAGCCTGGGCTGGTGGGAGGGGGCCCTGCCCATGGCAGGGGGTGGGATTAGATGGGCTTTAAGGACCCTTCCAACCCAAACCATTCTGTGATTCTATGCCATTCAAGCTCTTAGGCATTGGACTGCATTAACTAATTAAGGCGCTTTAATGAAGAGGAGCCTCTCGTGAAGAATTGGCACAGGATTTCATATAACAGCACATGAATGTACAGGAACAAAAGATATAAGCAAAGAATTCAGATGATGGCTCAACTGCACAGTCCCAGTTATATTGTCAGTTTCATGTGTTTTGGTCAATTTGCAGCTCGTATTTAATCAAGTACATAAAATCCTCCAATTTCACTTCTACTGAAATCAACAGAAGGTGTTGACTTCGGGAGGTACTGAATCAGGCACTGTGAAATTGTTTCTGGTTTTACATACTCCAGTTTTACAGATGTAATTTCATTGACTTCAGTTAGGTTACTAGTGATTATGAAGCACAGTACAAACTCCTCATGAGATCTCTGCATGGAAGTGAAGTGAAGAACGTTTCTGAATAGCAACTTATTTTTAGGACACTTTCCTCCCCTGTCTGTACAATTTCAAGTCCATATTCATTCTCACAATAGCAGTGGCACTTAACCATCCTCTTCAGAGAACTACCTTAACTAGAGTCATTTGCAAGGCTTATTAAAACTTACACACCTGCAGATTTCCTTGAAGATGAATTCTTAAGTTGTTTGTGTCCTAAAGCTCAAAAGCAAGATGTTGTCATCCAGATAAAACTTTTCATTAACAAGAGATTAGCCAGTTCTTTTATGCTGCATTTGATTCTTATCAAACTCCACTTACAGATAAGTACATTTTATTGATTGAAAACAATCAAAGATCAATTCATTCCTACTCAAACAATGCCTTAAGTGGAAAATAATAAGGGCCAAGCCTCACACTATTCAGCATTACCCTGCAAGGATCAAAAAGCATTTTACAATCAAAAATAAATCAAAATCACATAGTTTACAGGTGGAAAAAATTGAGGCAGAAAATTTACATAGCTTATCCAATTCTTTTTAGGCCCTACTTGAAATTAGAACTTCTCCCTGAGTTCCTCTATGGTTATGTCTGTTGCAAGAACAAATAAACACAGGTTGCTGTCACCTCACAGAGCTGTAGCCATCATAACTCTGTGGATAGGAATCACTGTTGAGAAGTAGCTGATACAGAAAAGACATTTACATAGCAGTACCTCAAATGTGAACGCTGCTCATCAGTAACTCGAATTTAAGACATCTGCAGAATCAAGGAAACTTCAATTTCCAAAATCCTCTCAAGGTCTATTTATGATGTCAAAACAGACTGAACATAACCATCTTGTTCGTACTAATTTAAGAAAACCTAGAACTACGAAGGAAGGTAAACAGTGAAGGAAGATGTCAGGGTTCATTTGTTTAGAAAGTCTAAATCATAAATAACTTCAGTTTCTTCTTTGACTTGCCTCTGCACACTGTCACTTCTAAACGGGCATCTCAGAAGTGCTCAGTGGGCAAGGACAACAAAACTACAAAATGAACACCAAAACCTGTCCCTAAGTTTTGGATGCTGATTGTTCATACAGAGGGAGAAAGTCTAGTCCTAATGATGCAGGCAGCCAACAGAGTAAGTAGCCCTCTAACAGATCAAAGTTCAGCATTTTAATTTACTTTCCATAGCAGTTAACAATCTAAAGGAAAGTTGTTTAATCCTCAGCCCCAACAGAGTCAAGATGGAAGAAGAGGGGTTTTTAAATGCTGCTTATGCCAGACACAAAAACAGACAAACAAACAAACAAACAACAAAAAAAAAACAGCACATACAGGACATCTGCTGCATTTAACTCCTCACAACCAGCACAACTGAATTTGACTTAGGTGAACCCGGTGATTTCAGCGTGGCTGCATTTACCACCCACAAAAAGAAAACAAAGAACAAAACCCGCTGTGGTTCTGCAAAGGGTACTGCATAGCACCGAGTACAGATGAAAGCATACACCTAAATACACACACATTACGTAATTATATTTACCTAAAGTCCCCAAGAGATAACAGGGGAAAATAGAATCCTATCAAGGAAAGGTGAGGAAGGACTACCTAAGAACCGGGCTCACCAAACCTTCAGAGGGACTTGAGGACAGCTGGGCTGCTCTCCCTTTGATACGCTTGAACCCTTCATGTCTAAAAGCACATAAAGGGTCAGCAGATCAGATGAAACGTCTCAAAATCATTCTGAAAACTTGCATCATGGGCACCTTCATCCCATTAGCATGGACATACAGAGAACACCAAAAAAAGGTCTTGCATCATCAGAGAGTCCTGTGCTCAAACTACTTAACCAATCCCAGACTGTAGCATGCTTTAAAGTTATGCTTTCAAATAAGAGAAATACACGTCCTTATAAAAAAAAATCATTAAAAAGTAAATAATTACTGTTGATTCTGATAATATTGTCTGGAGCACAAATAATAGCAGTCACCTTGTTTCTACCTTTTTTTTGTTCCTAAATTTTCTAACAATAGTCAGTTTCTAACACTTACATACCATGTTTGAGTAAAAAAAAAAAAAAGTATATAGAAAGTTACGGAAAGGGGATTATCATAGTAACTTTTTCCATCTCACTGCCAGTTAAAATCTAGCTATTTGTATTCTAGCTTTACAACCTGCACAAACAGTGTAGGACATATGCCTGTAATTCTCCACATGAACAATGTGAATAATCATACATACCTCCAGTCCCAGGTGTGCAGGAAAATCCAGTGTTGCAGGAAGTGCATTCAGTCACAGTTAACTGTTAGGAGCATTTTTTAATTATCTTTAAATCAACAATTATTCCTATAAGATCCCCCAAACATTTTTTAATAAAAAATTAATTTACCACTCACAAATTAATTAGCCTGAGATAAAATTAGTTGCATCTTTTTAAATGAGATTTTGCAACCAAGGTCAAGGGCAGTAGCATCTACTTCAAGTTCTAAAAGCCATTGCTTTTGGATTATGAAGTACTCTCAAATTTATTTTGCCTCAAGGAAATGAAAAATTGCTTCCATTGTGTGGTGGAAGAACAGACTTAAGAGAAAATATAGCACTTCAGACTTCAGTGGATAATCAAATTAAAATCACTCAGATGACGTTTTTGAGAGGAGTTTGTTCAATTAGAGACAGACAAGTTTGTGCAGAAACCTAATCATGGCAGTAAGTTTTCGAAACCTGTAGTACTGTTAGGAAATACATCTACCAGTGATAAGAAATGGCTCGACTGCTTCTATTCCTCAGCAACCTTCAAGCCAAATCTGGACCTCTAACATTTTAGGACTAAGGCAAGCCTGCAGCCATACCACTCCAATAGTGCCATCTGCTGCGTATTTTTAAAGCGTACAGGGGTCTGCAGATGCAAGTGTTTAAAGACTGAATGACTGATTTAAACCAGTGTCATGATTTCAATTTTGTGTGTGTATGTGACAAGATTTTTTTTTCTTTTCATTAGCAGCACTTAAACAGGCTAGGGGTACGAAGGAATTTGTTCCATTATGGCGTAAGAAGCCATGGGTAATCAGTTTGCAAGTTTATGTCAGTGGTGTAACAAGGATTAGTTACATCAACTCACCATACATCAAAAACACATCCCTATTTACTTTGTGAGCCTCTGCAAATTAGCCCTGCACCTCATTTTATGAATCATATCCTGGCTGCAACTTATTCACAAAACACACGCACGTATGTATGCACATACACACCTTGAGAGCAAGCAAAGTACGGACTCACAAATACAGATGTACACACGAGCACACCTCCTGAGACCGAATCAAGATGCCATGTTCACAAGCTTCCCCTGAAAAGAAACAACTGCAACGTGTAAGGGATTGGCTCCGTAACACAAAACTTGTCCTATTCCTGGTTCCACTGATCTAACTATGCCACTTGGACTCATTCGCTTAATTTCACTGGGCTTCTGTTTTCTATTCCCTATTTATATTTTTGCTGTTTACCCATGCAACCTGGGAAGAGACCGCCCTGTATAATGCATTTGTGTAGCCAAGAGCGATGGCTCTTCCACAAGCCTGAGGTGCTGGTATAGTACAAATGATTAAAAATCATAATACTTTCTGATCAGATACAAACTCACACTTTACATGCTCTTCTAATGAGAAGTTAAATGTCTGTCTTTTAAGACAGAGCCTACATGTCACATCAAAGGATGCTACCGCAGTAATTCTGTCTGCAACACACACTCGGTTTGTACAAGTCACTTTCTTAGGAGGGCAGTGAGTCAAACACTGTGCCTGGAATTTTAAAAAGCTTGGGTAACTTTTATGACCATTAATAATGTTTGTATCGAGTACCAGCTCAAACTGTAACGGGGTTAATTAAATCTCCTGCCCCAATGTAAGGAACCAACTGCCTGAAGGTCCAAAGGGGGACTCCATGTGCCACCAAGTCAGAAGACTGAAAAAACAAGGCGACAGAGGTACTTTGTCAGGGTGTTTGTCACTGCTGAAGGCAGGATATCCACGCAGATATACCAGAGCCATGAAACATCAGAACATCTCTTAACACAACACATGATTTTTCAAGGGTCAAGAGAGAGAAGCTAACCTGAGGAGTATCCACAGTGTTTGACAAAGTATTGTGCTTACTTTTGTTTCCCTGGCAAGGTGTTGTGGTTTTAACCCGGCCGGCAGCTAAACACCACACAGCCGTTCGCTCACCCTCCCCCCTCCCTCTCCGGGATGGGGGAGAGAAACGAGAAAAACTGAGGCCTGTGGGTTGAGATAGAGACAGTTTATTAGGACAGAAAATATAATAATAATAATAATAATAATAATAATATGTGCAAAACAAGTGATGCACAATGCAATTGCTCACACCCGTTGACCGATGCCCAGCCTATCCCCGAGCAGCCGGCCCCCCACCCCGGCTAGCCACCCCTATATATTGTTCAGCATGACGTCAGATGGCATGGAATACCCCTTTGGCCAGTTTGGGTCAGCTGTCCTGGGTCTGTCCCCTCCCAGCTCCTGCTGCACCCCCAGCCTGCTCGCTGGCAGGACAGAGCGAGAAGCTGAAAAGTCCTTGGCTTGGTGTAAGCACTGCTCTGCAACAATTAAAACATCAGCATGTTATCAGCGCTCTTCTCATCCTAATCCAAAACATAGCACCCTACCAGCTACTAGGAGGAAAATTAACTCTATCCTAGCTAAAACCAGGACACAAGGGTAGAACAAGACTGCAGCTGAGGTAGGGAACGTGATTCGCAAGACACAAGCCCTTTGGGAAGGCAGAAGCAATTAATAAGTGAATTAAAGCAGATTTACACATGAGTGTGTTGAGCCGTACCAGAACTCTACGCACATAACTCTGTAGCCAGAGCTTTGTCACCTGTAAACACACAACTTCCAGACAGGTTCCTCAGATCTGTAGATTTCGAGCCCGATTCAGTCAATCATTTATAATGCAAACGAGAGCATAATTTCTGCCAGTAACTGGAAAAATACGGCACACAGGCATTCCTTCCACACACTGCCCTTTCACACTGTTTTTGTGTAATGTTTCTCATTGCAAGGAACCTAGCAGCTGAACAATTATATTGACACTGCTGTTTAACAGCATTATTTTCTCCCATGCGACTCTCTTGGACTCTTGTAACAGCATCAAGTGGACCTATTTCAGGGACAGAAACTTACAGCTGATACTTCAGACAGTCTCAAACTTTAACTGACCTGATCAAAAGCCATGCACTTTTTTAATATAATTATTAGATAATACTGTAACATGTAAGAATTTTTAAAATGTGGCTCACCATGTGTTTGAAGAGTTTATTCAGCTCTCAGTAAAGAAATTATTTCTGCAGCTTATTTCATTTTATAGAAATGCAGAAAAACTGAATGAGTGCAAGGGAAGCATTCCTATCTCTGGCTTCCCAGTTTCAAGTGTTGTTGGCACACGCTGTTTTGGCTTTGCACCAGGGAATACTTCAAACACATTCTGAAAAGGGAGCAATAAGAACAAGGTTGTTATTAAGGTTCTCAGTCCAGTCCCCATCCTGTTGCCCAAAGAAGCTGCAACAAGAATGAAGCTGGATGAAAATTAAGGAAGGGAGAGTAGAGGGGAAAAAGGCTCAAAATACAGAAAGAAACCTGAAGAAAGATTTTTTTGCCTGATGGAATTACTGTCATGGGCAGGTCACCACGACAGCACCCCTTTAAGAATTAACATTACTACATAAACCAGTATTATCCGGCCCTCTTTGCACCTGACTGTGTTCAATGAGGTTTTGTATTTCACTGTTTTTTTTGGCAAAGCCTCACGCGCTCACAACCTTAAGTCAACATTAAATCCAACTATCCGGTTATAATCATGAACTCTGTATGCAGGAGCTTAAGACACGCTGCACAAGAACAAGCTGACGGAAATCCACGACTTCAGAGAAGACAGCACAACTTCTGAAAGAAATCACCATACTCAGAAGAGAGTTACCTCTTCATTTAGGAAGATTTCAGATGCTTCATATTTGATTTGCTTTTTCTGCCAGCACAATGAAGGAAGTGGCCTGCTTTTGCATGAGTTTTTCTTCCTTGTGGGAACAGATGGTGAAGGCTTACAAATACATAACTGGTATTTTTTCAGTGACTCATACCTCAGAGCAACAAGCTTCAGATCGTGATAAGCAGCCAACCAAGATGGATGTAAGCTTACTTGAGGAGCAGTATGACCATATAAAACAGAAGCAAAAGCTGCAGTCACACATTATTATATTTAAAACAGGTATGCTTAGATTTATAGGAAACGATGTAAATGTAGATGTAAAAACTTTTACTTTAAATATTGAATAACTTTGTTCTTTTCATGCTCATCTTCAAGAGAGGTACAAAGTGAATTCCTTCTCTGTCATTTCGTTGTTTGTTTTTTTTTAATTCATTTCACTAAAAGGCAGTCTTAAACTAAGTTAGTTTCACAGCAGTGAAACACTAACATGAATGTGAAACAGATGAACGTATTTGGCATAAGGTTTTACAGATTTTAAGTCAGGAAAGTAAAGTTCTTAATACTGATGCTTACTCTTACAGGAGCCACGTACTTCACATCTATCATCAGTTTCTTTGTGCAATGTACTCGGCAACATTTCTGCTCTCTTGAATGCTTCCGTCAGAACAATCAATGCTGGGCTTCTCTCTCTTTTTCTCTTCTTCTTTACCTACGTAGGGAAATACCTTTTACAAGACTACAAGAAGCAATACCAAATATCAGCCATAAGCTGGGCTTTTGATTTAAAAAAAAAATCCACTAAGTCATAGTGGGTAACTAAGATACAGTCTTTGAAGAAAAGGTTTTTGAAAAGAAGAAAAAAACCTTTTTGAAGAAAAGGTTTTTGAAAGCATTTTCACTGCACATAGCTCAGAAAATATGTTTTAAAAAGTAATGAAGTATCAATCATCTACCTGCTATGTCAGACAGCTTTTACAAAACAAACATTTAACTACTTTGAAGTTTTCAGTTAGACTACTCCTTACAATATTGCTCTGATATATTTTCATTCAATTTCTAAGTTAAAGTGATATTGAGAATACTAAGTCCATTAATGAAGTTGTCTTTGAATGTAATATTATGTAATAATGAATGAATGTAATAATAATATGCAAAACCTGCTTCCTTCACCTCCAATATAAGTATTTAGCTCAACAAATGCAGAACTTAGGCTATTTCATTCTTTACATTTTCCTCTACATTTTTCAGCAGTTCTTGATTTTTGCGGCCAGACCGTATCATCAAAACAATTGAAAAAAAAAACACATAATGAGCCATAAAACAGATTAACTTCTTCAGTACCATTTCATTCAAATGTCTAGAAATTGTAATGTTAAAAGAATTTAAGCCTCTGTGAGGAAGAAAAGGATATGAATATACAGGGTTATTTTTATCAGGTATGAGAAGGCAACTAACTTGAGGACAGAACAGGCCATCTAGTCAACTATTGCAACAACATAAACCAGGCAAAGAAAGGAAGCAGAGGTCTGTATTTAGGTGAAATTCAGACGAAACTTCAGATATAACGAATGTAGCCAATTTTTTTAATTTTTTTTTTCCAGTACAGCAATAGAAGATTAAAGAAAGATAAAGCAGGGCTGTACGGTTTCTAGGAAGTTTAAAATTTAGAAGTTCACATACATGTTTTCATGTATATACACATAACTCAAAACATTCACAAAAACACAACCCTCTGCGTTGAACTTTTAAGCAAGCCATGAGGAAAGGATTAATGTTGCTGTTAGAAGCAGCTGATTGTTGTTGTTGTTATGCTGAGTTCTCTGTGTCCTGAAAGGTAATCTTAAACATTCCTATGGTTTGGAATTTGGAAAAACCTATTACATAGCCCAGCACTTTGAAGCTGTTACATGCATCGGTTTCCAAGAGCATGTCAAGCAGCAACAAACAGCACACATCGAGGCAGCATATTGCCCTCTGCTCCTTCGGTTACAAGCTTGCACAGAGCTGTTCAGAAGTAATGTGAGTTACTAACTGATATGCCACCTGAAAACAACTTTCTTCTGTTCCTTCCCCAAAACACACAGCCACATTCACACTTCTGCCTGTTCCTGATTATTTGAGAAAAAAAAGCTGACAAGACTCGAAACTCCCCAGGTAGGGGATGATACAGCAGTGCATTCATTATTCATTGGCTGCGAAGCAGAAAAGCAGTGTTTACTGTAGGAATTAAAATAGCATTCAGAGCACGCAGTGGCAACAGAGTAAACATTGGGCCTCTGGCTGCAGAAATCTCCTCCAAGAATTTCCCAAGCTAACTTGAAGCAAGATCAACTTTTGTTACTTCACAACCGTAAAAGCACCTATGATGACAGCACATGGAAAAGGCCACAAGGTAGACAACCCTGCAACAAGGCTATTATGTGCAATTTAAAAAATAATCCGTCTTTTCAAATGACCAAAGATCTGATTCAAGCTTTCTTTAGAAGTTCAGAGTGCTGAATGTTTGTTAATTCAACAGAGAACTGCAACATTCCTATCAGAGCTCATTGCTCAATTTTGTGTGCCACTCCTGTAGCCAAGGAATCAAATCAAACCTGAACCGAAAACCAGTTCAGGCTATTTGACTTGGACTGATGCATTACCCTGAACTCTCTGATCAGCTCGAGCCAGCCTGGAATTCTTCCAATGACCAGTTCAAATGGTTTGAGATAAAACCTGATGTTGCCTATCAATGCCAGTTCATCCAAGAGTGTAGTTATATCCACTAAAAATGGGCAAAGCTGCATCCCTTCAGTCTCTCCATTCCTCCTTTCTCTCGCCTTTTCTCTCACATGTGAAGAACAAACCCAGCTTTGTAGGTTGGTGCTACACTGTGCTCTTCTGCAGACTTTAGAAGGATCTCCTTTGCAAGTGAACTTTTTGCAGCCCCCAAGCTGAGCTTTATTTCCTGGGAAAAGTCCAGTTGTAACATTGATTCTCACTGTTCCACCAGAGAACACTGTGTGATCTTATCTCTAAGAATGGTTTCACCCTAGGAAATTCTGTGAGCATATTTCACGGTATAGACATGTGCAGAGACACATCCATACCTCTACTCTGCGTGTCCTTTCATCTCTTCTCTCCTGGTGGCACTGCAGGAGAAGGGAAGACGTGGGCTCACGTGGTTCTCACTGCCAAGAGCCACCAAAGCAGCTCGTATCGGATCAACCTTACTCGGCCAGCTGAGGGAGCAGAAAAAATTCTATGAAACTGTGCCAATGTCACTGCTTGAGCAGTGGGAGCCAAAGACAGTGACGGAAGCCCCTCCTCAGCTGAAGCCCTGTTGTACAGGGCCATTTACTGCCAGTATATCAACTGGGTCTGACATCTTCAAATAGGTCCTTGTAAAACGGTATGAAAGGCAGCTATAAGGTTTTTTGTGTGCGCATGCATTTTTTAAGGCAAGATCCTATTCAAACTAGCTTCGTTTCAAATTCAAGGTGACAATTCTTTTGAACAGCTCTTCAGCTCTCCTGTTTCAAAATACAATCACCACTCTGCTTTTTTCACTTCAATATGCTTTATAATTCATTTTGCAACTGACACAGTTCCTGTAACTCAACCCTGTGAATAAGGTCAGCATTCTCTTACTCCTACTCCTACTTTAAACTATATTTATAGTAACTGAAGTGTATTTCATTAGCACTTACAATGACAACAGTGCTGTTTGCTTATCTTTAGTATAATAGTTCAGCTTCTATTCATTTTCAAGGCACAGGCCAGTCATGTTCAGGAATCTGATGGCTGCTGCATGTAATTAAGGTAGCATTAGCATTTCTATCCTTAATATCTTATACATTTCTAACAGTAACTTTCATACTGCATGAGAAATTAAGCCATAGAGATGGAAAACAATGTAATTAAAGAATAAAATACACACCTATGTGCTAATAATCCCTTGTTCAGAAAAAGAAGAAAATTTCAGATTATTTTTAGGTTGTGAATACAAGCCTCAAGCAGTATCAAATTAAACATTTTTCTCTCTCACATCACAGTACCTATCAACACACTGAGCAAGCCCCTGTTCACCTTAAGAATTTTTGCTTACAAGCAGTTAATTACTAAAAGTCAATTCTCAATCTGTGCTGTTAATGAGTCTTAGAGTAGTGCTTAGATCAATATTGACTTGATAAATCTCCATTATCTTTTGACCGATCCTATCGTAGCATTTATGTCCTCAAAACTGAACGTGAAATACTTCTACTCCGTAATCTGGCATCAAACGAACTTGTACTACTCTCAGTCAAAGATGGAAAGAGTACTGATAAACGCAGCTGAAGAGCTTTAACAGAGTAGTGTATGCTACAGAAATTAGACCCTGAATTTCTGCCACAATAATAAATTGCATATATGCAATTCTCTTGCAGGTGCACAGGAATCTGTTCTCCCAGAATCGATGGTCAGCACTGTTTTAATTAATAAAAAAGTTAGAAAATCGAAGTCATTTACAGAACATGTTCCCATCAGAAAGGTCAGGCTGGAGGTGACCAGCAATGGCAACGTGCAAGACAACTCACCATGGCGCACTCACCTGGGAATTCACCGCCTGGCACAAGCCCCTTGTCAAGAAGTTCCCTGGGATCCTTCCCGCTGCAGGAACGGACCGTGCAGTTTTGACAACCGGAGACTGATTTCAAAGGAAAACGGCCCACTGCAGCACCAGGAATTAGAAGGTGCGAGTGAACTATCCGTGCTCAGTCAGCTGGGAAGTTCGAGCATGTCGAATGGTTTCAGCAAAGAGAACGGCAGCAACGTTTCAGAAAGCTGCCAAAAGCCTCCTCTGAAATCAGCCGCTTCGGCAGTTTGGATGCAGCAATACATTTCCTCTACAAAATGCACGCCAGCTTGCCACAAACTAGACTTTTACCCTTTCCCCAATAAGAAAGCACCCAGAATTTCCGAAGCAGCAAGGAGGCTTGGGTTGTATGTCTCACGATGAAGATCTTCAGTAACACCTAAAATTTAGTCAAAAAAAAAAAAAAGAGTTAAACTTAAAACAGCAAAACAGTCTTCCTAGTTGCCCTGATCAACCTCCTGAAAGCCTAATACTTGTATTACTCAAGGAAGATCTTCTCTAAGTAATCTGTTGCTTTACAGCCCAATGTAAAGTGAGATTTTGTAACGAAGATCCTGGACTGCAACAGAAACTCACTTTGGCTGCTATTCCAGATATAGGAGCAATCTTCTGTTTGTTTGTTTCCTTCTCTATTTTCAGGTTACTTGTTTTAGAAACTAAAATTTTATCACAACAGCATTTGAAATACCTGAAAGAGCTAGAGCAAAGATTAGCAAAACTGCTAATGAAGCAACTTGGCTAAATTTCAATGTGGTACAATTTGACTAGACAAATAAGTAATGAAGCAGTATTGAAGGTGATTCATACAGTAAACATGATTTGATAATTATCTTTCCTTTTGGAATGTTGAAAAGATATTCATGATACTTTCCAATGTATTTTTAAATTCAATGAATAAAACCTTTGCTCATTTCTATTGTTGTTTTAATGGGATATAGTAAATGGCACCTGTTCCCTACATATAAATCCTATAAAAACATACTGCTGGTTCCATTCCACCCCAGAATTTCATTAAAAAAAAAACAAAACTCTGAAATAGTTATTTAATTTCCCAATACCCTATAGCAACGTACCTTCCTTACCAGAAATATAACGCACCTTTCTGCTGCTACAGCTGTATGCACTCAAAGGGAATATAACCATTGCACCTACACAAATATTACTGCAGCAATACAACTTCTTATGGATAACTGCAACAGTGGCACAACCATACCACAAATCCATGCCTTTTTTTTTTTTTAAAGGAAATTATTTCTGGTCTCCCCTTCCTGCAAGACCTTTATCAAAGGAGACTCTCTGTCCCAGGTGCTTTCCAATGACAAAAACCACATGCTACATATCACCCACTTCTGGAGGCAAGTGTTAGGACAGGTCTCTTTGTCAAATGTAGATTTCAGGAAAACTGAAGACTTGAGATGCCTCCTTTTTTCATGAGGACTGATTTTGAACTATACCCCTGGCAGCCACTGGCTCTTCTAAACTATTCCACATCTACCAGAGCCCTAAGAGGACAGCAAAACAAGGATCAGGTGGATGGCCCACAAACTTCATGACCCTACAAACAGTCTGCTGGTACCTATCTCCCCTTACCACCACTGCCTTAAAATCACTCCATCCACAGACAAGAAAAATGAACAATATAAAAAAAAATGCCAAAGTTGCTTAGCTGTAGTTTATGTCCTTCTAGACACAAACTCTTCTAGGCAAGAAACAAACTATCCTCTTACAACACATCTTGGAAATAGAGTTAATACCTATGTGCTAAAATCTTTTCAGAGGCAGCAGTGTTATCCACTTGTAGGAGAAACTACCATTTTCTATCCATCCAACACAACTTCAAATCACTTAAATTTTATAAAATTCCACTGGCTTTTATTGTGCTTCATGCAGGATACTACATCTGGAGATGTTTGCACACAGCCATCACAGCCTATGCTTCCACTGCAGGAGATTCATAGCCATAAGTGTACAATCAGAGAATGGTTTGGGTTGGAAGGCACCTCAAAGTCCACCTGGTTCCAACCCCCTGCCATGGGCAGGGCCCCCTCCCACCAGCCCAGGCTGCCCCCAGCCCCATCCAGCCTGGCCTTGGGCACTGCCAGGGATGGGGCAGCCACAGCTCCTCTGGGCAGCCTGGAACAGGGCCTCACCTCCCTCTGAGTGAAGAATTGCTTCCTAATTTCTAATCTAAATCTCCCCTTTCTTACTTTAAAGCCATTTCCCCTTGTCCTATCACCACACCCCCTGACCAAGAGTCCCTCCCCAGCTCTCCTGCAGCCCCCTTTAGGCCCTGGCAGGCCGCTGTGAGGTCTCCCCGGAGCCTTCTCCTCTCCGGGCTGAACAACCCCAACTCCCTCAGCCTGGCTCCACAGCAGAGGTGCTCCAGCCTCTGAGCATCCTCGTGGCCTCCTCTGGACTCTCTCCTTCTGGTGCTGGGGGCCCCTGAGCTGGATGCGATCCATGTAAGAATACTGCAGTACCATGGCACACAGTACTACAGTATTTTGTAAGAGCACTGAAAATTAAAGAATATCATAGAATATAATGCTGTTCTAACCCCTCTTGCCAAGCCTCATTTTTTCTGTGCCACTCAACACAGTTCCAGACCTAAATTCTCTCATGTCCCACACTGATCCAGCCAACATCAGTAGACAGGCAGGTAACTGTCTCCTGTAAGTGACCATTCGTAAGATAAAGGCAAAAGAATATCGAGGTTCCTTAACAAAATTCTCCAAAGATATACTTCAATAGCTTTTACTGATCTTCTTGTTCAGGACTTGCTTAGTAATGTACTTCGAGATGCCATGCTGAAAAGCACCAGCTATTACTTATAGTGATGAGTATGCTCCAGTAACTCATGAAGAATTTTTCATTCATATATAGTAAAAGCAGCAGACTGGAGACATCAGTTTGGTAGAAGCATTCATTGTGATTTTTCAATGTTTTCAATTTTTTTTTGATGTTTTCAATAAACTGGCTTGCCACAGACTGGTTTCCAGCTCAGATACTGATTCCTGTTTCAGTGTAGGCATGAAACATCAATAAGCAATCATAAACACTTAAAGAAACAAACTAAAACAACAACAAAAAACAGTACTTAGAGTACTTAAAGAAAGATCAGAAAGAAAAAGAAAAAAAAAAAGATAAAACAGATGTGAATAATAGGTATAGGTATAACAGGGATGAAATACTAAATAACCAGACATAAGAAAGTACCTGAGAGAAATATCAAGGGACAATGAATTTTTTGAACTATGTGATACACATTAGCTTTCTATTTACCTGACTTGCTGATTACAGAGTATATTGATTTGTACTGCAGCCTTTCATTACACTGGAGTGTTATTTTTGTTGCATCTCCAAGTCCGTAGAACATAAGAGAATCACATAAAGCTAAAGGAATAACTGAAAAAAATCCCATGCTAGCAAGAAGCCACTAGAAAAACTATTAAAAATTTAATTTAAGATCATTTTGGCTAGGTACTTGCAGTAAAATAATTGAAAACATTTCAGTGAATGCAACTTAAACTTTTAAATGAGTATCACAGAAATTTTAAAACCTTATCTAGCCACTTACCTACTCTATAAACCCGTTTGACTAAACTAGTGATATTATTTTCTGCAGATACTTTTATATTGTTTTTAAGGTGCTTTGAATTAGTTATCTTAATTAAACATGGACCTTGAATACCTTGATTTAAAACTCGGTGAAAGTTTATGCACAGACTAAGTAACTCAATCCTTTGTAGGCACTTTCATGCAAACACTTCACCCTTTCCTGAGTCTTCTCCAGCAAACTAGCTTGCTTTGTACTAGCTGGAGCTTAATTAGGAAGGGCATTCTGCCTCTGGAGAAGTCTTTCAATTTAATTCCTAAGGACATTATGGAAGATAAATTTCAACGAATTTTCATTTGTTAGTGGAGTATTTTTAGTTCTGAGAAAAGTTGTTATATTTCAGGAGACTAAAATATTACACAGGTACATTGCCTGAGGAGAATTCTACTTTTTTTTTTTTTTTCTCTAAAGTAGCCTTAGTATAAATGAAAAAAAGGACACATTTCATGAGAAAAATGGAAAACTTCAAATATTAGAAAGTCCCAATTCTCAAGTGCACCTGATTTGCAAAACCCTTTGCTGTTTGGAGCTTCTTCATGTTTGGAGATCATGGGGCAGTAACTACCATCACTGTGTTACTCTGCTTTAGCAGAATTTCAAGCACTGAACTCAAGACTGTCATAAAAGCAAGTTCAGTAACAATACCCGTATTTCACCCATGGGCAAACTTGAATGATTTATGCACATGGGGGAGCCTGGAATCCTGAAATTCTAGTTCAGAGTCGTGTTCACAAACCACGATACCTGTGAAGTTCCCATTTTCTAAGCTTCAGTATGCAGCACCCCCACCTAGTCCCTGTGACTGGGTAAGGAATACGTTTTACATAAGGACTGACCTGCAGGGCCATGTATTCTGGAATAAGTGATACTCTTGGACAGTGCTTTCACTCATGTATCAGAGCAGTTAGAAGAAAAACCCTTAGCTGCTGGGACAACTGGGCACAGGAAAGAATTAATCCACAAGTTAAAGTATTCTTTTAATGGGTTACACCAAAAATAATGACATCTTTTACAGGCACCAAAAGGGTTCCAGGAGCAAGCTTTATTCTGATTTTGGGTAGATCTGTGTGGAGCCAGGAGTTGGAGTCGATAATCCTTGTGGGTTCCTTCCAACTCGGGATATTCTGTGTTTCTGTGAGCTGCAAACTTTTAGGAGTCTCTGGTACAAGTGTAACACCAGACAGCCCACCTGGCCTCACAGCCTGTTCCCAGCAATGGGGCATTACAGGGACTGGAGCAGGAGGTACAACACATGCACACGGACCATGACACACAATGTATTTCTCCACTCAAGTCTCTGAATCCAGTTTAACACCCCCACAACAAGCACAAATCTGTTCTCCATCACCACAGGAGAAACTCAGGCTCAAAGAGAAAAGTTCACCCTAGACACAGCAGCAGGGAAGAACCACCCCTCTGCTCTTCCCCAGCATCTCTCCACCTTTGGGGACAAGCTCCCTCTCAGAGCTAATGCAAACTGCTGTCCCTTTTGCCTCAAGAGCAGAAGGGCTGCAGCTGAAAGAGCCTAGTTATCCCCTGGAAGGCCAGACTCGTGTAGCCATACTTCTTTCGAAGGGGACAAGCAGACCTAACACGGCTAAAACACACCAGAGGGCAAACACCAACATCCCCTCCCAACTAAGGGCAAAGCGCTAAGATGGCGGCCGGGGCTCGGCTTCAACCACGTGACGCGCGCCCTTCTCCCCGGGCTCCTTCCGGCCTGGCGGAGGCAACCGGCCTCCAGCGGCCTCTGCCACCTCCGTGAGGCTGAGGAGGCGGCCGCCGTCCCCCGGAGCCCCCGAGGGGGGGCTGAGGGGCAGCCGAGCAGCTCCCCCGAGAGCCCCCCTGAGCCCCTCAGGGACCTGCTGGGCCCCGAGGCCCGGCCTCCGCCGTGGAGGCTCAGGTGGGTGCCCCCCCTTTTTAGGATGCGGGGAGGTTTTCGGGTGGGGGCTGTCGCCGTGGTGTCGTGACAGGGGGAGGCTGGGGGTGGTAGTGACAGGCGTTTGGGGTTCCGAAAGTGCTTCGTGTTTTTGCCCGTGGTGCTGCTTGAGGCTCTGCAGCCTCCCTTGAGCCGCGGGGGTACCAAGCAGATGCTCCAGGGAGCTCTGCTTGCCTCTATTTAAGCCATATCTTTTTATTATAACCTCTATAATGTTATTTATAGCTGCTGCGATATTTATCATTTATAACTGCGCTGAGAATCTTCTGTCCCTTCCCTTAAAATTTTCTTTTTTCACCCTTATTTCTATTTTTATTTTCGTTTGTGTCACCTATGAGGCCAGCTGGCCTCAGAGGATAACCCCCAAGCTACCAAAACCCCCCCGTGCACTCCATAGCCCTGGGGAAATCCCCTCCGATGGTTCACCAAAGCGGTTTTGAGAAAGTCCCTTTAAACCCTTACCGAAAGTGAAAGCATTTCAGGCACACTTGTTTTGCTGGCTGGTGGCAAAGTAAGTCACAAAGGCTTTGTTAGAGATTCTCTTGCAATTTAGTTACATTGAAATATTAATTTACGATAAACAGTAGATATTTTGCATATAGAGTGATAGATTTATCTTTGTGAAGGGAAAACGTATCTTTTTTTATGCAGGATGGGAAAGGGTAAGTTTAATTGGAGACTCCAGTGTTTGTTTTCTGGCTTAATAGATGAGTAAGGAATCACAAATGTACAAAACTATAAAATATCATATTCATAAAAAGATGAGTGTACAATTTGTAGCTTTATTTATGCATTACAACTCCAGACTTTGTCTGGATGCCCCAAAGCTGTGGATACCTTTTTGTTTCTCAGGTGTATGTTAAGTAGACTTACAGGTATGAGGTGCTTCTTCAGCGTACCCTAAATATGCAAAATCAGTGTTTAAAGTTATTAATGGGAATTATGAGATGTATTTTGGAAAAGGAGAACAGCTCTGTCAGATTGACTTTAAGACAATCTTTGGAAAATGGAATGTGTTTGTTGCATTCTGCTTGTAAATGCTGTATTTTGCCTTGGCTGTAAGATAATAACAACATCTCAGCAAGAAAAAGCCGGGTTGCCTCACCTGGTTTGACCAGACACCATTCAAATTATAGGAAACAAAACAGAAGGGTTGTTAAACTTGTGCAGTTAGCCACTCTGGCTCTTCTCTGGAAGAGACTCTTGTCTTTGTAGCATTCAAAGATTCTTTGTAGCTGGCTAAAGCTGGGGCTGAGATAAGGTTGACAAGTGAATTTAGGAGCTGTTGGATTTTTGCCTATTTTGTTTGTTTGTTTGTTTTTGTTTGTTTTTGTTTTCAGAAAACATGTCTTGAGCAAGGAACAGTCTCTGTGCAAATGGGTAGTAGCATCTGATTCCCCTATTCTGTCTCCTCCTTCCTGAGAGCTCTGTGCTGATAAACAAGAATAAGAAAATGAAACCATTTAATCAGAGTTGATGCCAGTCTCAGTGCATAAATGCCAACGCTTTAAGTGCCTTTCTATATAAATTAAAAGATGTCTTGCATAGGATTCCAAATGTCCAAAAGCCAAGTGTTCCATGCTTTAATATCCAAATCGATTTTTTTTTCTGTCGAGATCACTGCGTCTGGCTTTCCTTGCCCTCTCTCTGCCTTCCCTGTTTCTTGTTGTGGTTTTTGTTTGTTTTGCTTTGTTTTCAGGGACACGCTGATGCCCTCACAGAGGTTACTGCTTCCTCTCAGCTGAATAACCTCTGGTGATGAATTCAGCCTAAACTATTACCTGGGAGACAGGGAACTGCTCTGTTCAGCCGCAACCATCTTCTCCCCAGTGATGGGAACTTTATTGCCTGGTGCAGATTTACAGTACACATCACCTCTAATCTCAGCCTCTGTTCTTTATGTTGCTTGTGCTCAGTGTGCCTTTTCTAACTTTGCAGCGGGAGTGGGAAGAGCATCTCTTGGACTGTGACAAGTGATGCCCTGCTATGTCATTGTTATGATACCAGAATTTTACAGTACCATTTAATGATACTGTTAAACGTGCTTTCTTGTCAAACGATTGAGACTGGGGAGACAAAGATCTCTCTCATCGCTGTAGCAGATCTCACTTTGCTGGAGGGATGAGAACTTTACCTTACGGTATTCTCATGGCGAGGCTTGTGGTACTGAGATGTTCCTTCATGATAGCTCCTTTCTGTCTTGCCAAAGAGAGTAATAATTCACGTTCAACCACCGCTGGTCTAGAAAGGCTATTGAAGCAAGGAAGCAGAAGAAGCAAGAAGAAGCAAAAAGGCAGAGGTACAGCAAATACATGTTTTAAAAGGGGATTGGAATGAGCAGCCCTTTCCGTGGCAGGGCAGAAGAATTGTATCACAGGGTCTGATGAATCAGCAAATTCTGTCATTCCATTTTACGTGAGAGGTTAGGAAGAGATTTAATTTCACTTGAAATACCAAGGTATTTCCAAATACCAAATCCAAAGCAGGGGGCTCCTGAATTAGCTCTGTCTCGGTCCAGCTTTCACGCTCTTTCCAGGGTTTTTGATAATAGTGTGGTTTTCAGATTCCCCTCATCACCAAAATGCATAGGATTCATTTTATACTCAAGGGGGTTGTTTGTTTGCTTTTGTTGTTTCTGTGTTGTTGTTTTTTGTTTCTTTGTTTTTACAGAGTTCTGCAGTATTGTTTAAACTCAATGAAAAACCACAATATCTTAATGCAGGAAAGCTATATGAAAAGACTGATTATTTTCCTTTCTTTTTCCTTCCAACAATGCTTTTGTTTTAAAAGAATGGCACAAAAGAAGTATTTAATAGCAAAACTGACAAGTTGCTTACGAGAAGACAAAATTCAGCTATGGAAACCACCATACACAAATGAGAATAAGGAAGCTGGTGAAGAGATGAAGGTAAATATTCTGTCTTGAGTTGGTGTCACGTGCTTTTCGTGTCGTATTACTGGAGTATTTTGCCAGTTTTTTTCTTGCTGTTTTCTTAGGAGCTTGCACAGAAATATTCATCCAAGCTGAATATCAATGAGAATGATGCAGAGAATATGCTTGAAGAAATACGATGTAAAGCAATTGAGCGTGGAGCAGGAAATGAAAATTTTAAAGTGACTGGGATTGCAAGACTTGATATATATCTGCCTCGTAGAAAAGTAAGTGCCATTGCAGAAAAGTTGGGATAAGTACCTTTATTCTACAGCCTTTTGAGTTCAAGTTTTGCATCGAATTCAAATGTTCTCGCTTCCTCAACTTTTTGGGGTGATTTGCATAAGAGTTCTGTGTTGAGGTATAAAAAATACGTTGGGGAGAAGTTCTGTGGGTATATTTTAGTTTCCCAGATACACAGAAATAGCACGGCAAAGGAATATAATAGAATATAATATTGAGAAATTACTAATTGTCTTCCCTTTAGGATTTAATGAGGAATGATCTTTCAATTAAGAAAAGTACATTAGATTTAAGTGTCTGTCTAGTTCAATTTGATTCCTTCTGACTTAACCACTCACATTAGCAGTAAAGAGCAGATTTATTTTTTTCTGTTGTGAAATACCTAAAGTTGCATTAGCATATGAATATCACTTTATTACCACTATCATTGTTTGAATGACAGCTTTAATTTAAAAAAAAGAAAACTTTAAGTGCAATAAGCAACTTGAATGCAGTGTCATCTTAGGCTGTGTGTGGATGATGATATCGAAAAGAACTCCTTTGGCTTTTAACCGTGGCATTTGGCAGGGTTCTTACAGTGACTTTACATCATCCTCGTGTAACTCCTCCAGCCCAGGCAGCTAACTATACCTACTTTAAGGTACATCCGGTGTTTGAACTTGGAAACGAGAGGGGTGGTTTTCTGTTATGATGGTACGCATCTATTCTAAGTCAGGACCAAAAAGCTTGACATAGTTAGAACAGCACTAAGACTTGCCCCTTTAAATCCAGGCTTCAGCCTTTAGTTCATGCATAGCACACACCAGAATAATGAAGTGAATCCGACTAAGTCGGTGTCACGCTAGTCACCCTGCTGGATTCCGTGGCTACGTCTACCCTAGTCAGCTCAGCCCCCACGGGGCCAGCTGGCTGCTGTTCCACAGTCAGACATCCTGTGGATTGTTAGCATCATCTCTGATGCAGTTTTGCCCAGGCCACCTGGTATTCTGCCAAGCCATGACCAGGTGCAGTGTAAGGGCTGATGTGGGCCGGGGACTGATTTCCATCAGTTTGGACACAGCTGCTCGGCTTTGAAAGCTGAGAGGAATCACAAGTTGGTCACGGGACAGAGAACAGGCCTTTGGTTAGGGTTTTTAGCAGGGCAGACAAAGCCAGTCTCTGGCAAGCACAACTGCGATCTCCAGGCAGTTCCCAGTTTTGATCCTGCTCTGTGGGAGCAGCATCTTCCCCAGTGCTCTATATCTTCATCCACTCTGATAACAGTAAAAGAGAACTCCCCTACTTAGGGACACTTAAAGATTGTAGTCATTAGCAACAGAAGTGATGGTCACTCTGGAAAAGGGCAGTATTTTCTACTGAAGACGATGATAACATCTGCTTCAGAAGGATTTTTTTTGTTGTTGTTGTTACTGAATAATTTAAAAAACACAGCACAGTCATAATTGTTCTCTCTCCTGTAGTGAAAATTAATTACTAGGGGACGTGATGGTCAAAAGGGTAGAGGGTGTTAAGTGATTGCCATGCAGTTAAAGCAAACAAATAGTTTCATAATTCCTCTTTTCAATGCTACTGGGCATAAGGGAATTAATTCATTTAAAATTCCAGTTTATCTAATCTGGGGCCAGACACACTAATAAGGAATTAATCATAACTTAGCCAGTCACAGGTGAGTGGCATAATTACAAAGCAGAGTTCAGATTGGAAGTGCATAATTAAATTAGTCAGTTTAAATTGTTTGGTTCTGAATTTGGATTTATCTAATTCCCCATCTTCTGCCGTTGTAATGCTTATTTTTAGCACTGCATAGCAAGTGCAAGACTCCCTGCCCAGAAATTACTAATATGTATGCCAAGCCATAACCCTGTTAACATGATTATTATTTGAGGAAGAAATTGTAGTTGTTGTAAAACAGTTGATTACGAAAATGTCCAAAGTATCTTGATATCATGCTCTTTTCCTTCCCTCCTCCTTACCTCACCCAATATAATTACTACAGAGCAGAAAAATCCCACTGGAAACTAGCCTGTTCATCACAGGCAAGGAGCTCAGATCACAGTAAGTGTAATCACCTTTGGTTCTTCTCTTCTGAAGTAGCATACTGTCATGCAGTACTAAAAAAATACAAATGGTGTGCTATTTATTGCGTTGTCTTGAGCATTTTCTTAGCATTGAGTATGTCTGAATAGGATGTCCAGCGACCCTGTAGGGCAGTTCTTCATGTAAAAAGCCGTTGTTTAACAGATACAAAAAAAAAAAAAAGAAAAGGAAATTTACAACTGTGGAAGGAGACTCTCCTCTATAAATCACCAACAAGTACCTGGGAAGGCACCACTGATCAATGCTCCAAATCTGTAACAGGTTTTTTGAACAGTAACCATCAGCTTCTCTCCCTTCTGTATGTTTAACCATACTAAAATCAGATTCTTTTCTGCCTGGTTTGCTTCTCCCATTTTGTATCCCATCTTTTCCCTAAGTGATTTAGAAAGCTCTCTGACGTTATTTTTATTTTTAGCAGCCTTTTGTAGCAAAAGGTTAAACCAGTTATGAACATATTCATTTTCAAGTTTTGTCACTATTCTAATAGAAATATTGTTTATCCTTACAATTTTATATTAATGGGTGCAATGATTTATTTCACAGGATAGCACAGGAACATGCATTAAAAGAAAATGCTATCAAAATAATCATAAATAAGAAGCAGCTTGACCTGGGTATGTATCTCTAGTTGAGTATACTTCTGTGTTTTCCATTTTATTGCTTCTCAGAAGCAAAGTTTCTTGCAATTTTATTAATTTCTAAAATCCCCAAGGAATAGCAGTTATATTTGTCAGGTTTTGCTCTACAGGAAATGTAAGAAATCATAATGATCAAAAACCTCAGGAAGAATTAGAGTAATTATATGAATCCCTTCAGAAAGTAGATTTTCATCATTTATTAAGTGTTGAAACGCCCAAAGTATGTTTAAGAGGAACCATAAACTTCTCCAAAATCCATATTGTATAACAGCACATTCAAAAACTTTTTGTAATGTCTTACACATGTTCAACTTCAGCTACTTTCTTTTTATTGATTCCCTAAGCATATTTAGTTCCCTTGGAAGAGGTCAGATGTAGTTAAAGCCATAAACTTGATAATAAGAACTTGGCTTCGATTCCCACTTCATCTGTCCTGGTACTGTTGTGGTGTATGATTCTGGACACATTTAAACTCACATTATTCCACTTTTTTTTCCTGGAGATCAACTAACTGAAATAGAAACACTCATATTTCTTGAACGCTTTGGAAAAAAGCAAACAAAGAAACATACCAGTCATTTTAAAAGCATTTTTAAAATGCCCGTCTGCTTCTGGTTTCTGAATTCCTGCTGAAGAGGTCAGTAGTTGTCAGTGGTTTTGACTGAGCACTTGGGTCTAGTAATTACTGTAGTTCTCCAGTACAGTGCAAGTAAGGCAAGGGGCTGTTTAGGTTGCTTTTTATTTTCCAGTGGCAGTACAACATAAAATGGTCTCTCTTTGTAAATCCAGTATTTGTATTTCATTCATCATGCTTTATTTTGCAGGAAGAACTCTTGAAGATCAAGGCGTAACACACAACGCGAAAGTGATGGTACTTCAACTGGAACAGAGCGATGAGGAAACTAAAAGAAAGGTTCGGGAAGAAGAACTTCAACGCAAGAAAGAAAAGGACATAAGTGACAAGATGCAAAGAACTAAGAAGGGTTTGGAGATTCTAGCAGAGAGAGGTGAGGGAGAATTGGTTTGGAGGTGGAGAGCTAGGCACTTGTTAACTCTCGAAGATCAAAACCTGTCCTCTCAGTGGCCTTTCAGTTTAGAAGAGTACCTCTACCATGGCCAGACTTCAGCTTACACTGTTGTAGTTTTCTGACAACTCTAAAACTGACTTTTAAGTTGATTAAAACTTCCTCTTCTACTCTAACTCCTATAAAACTGGAATGCTAGAAAATATTTGGCACTTTGAGAGGGATATAAAATGAATCAATTATTATTTAATTGGCACTTGACAGTTAGGGGACTGACAACGCTGAGAACAGGCTTTAAATTTATTGTACACATAAGGACAGTGGAATAATGTATTATAAGTCATTACACACTTTTTTTGTAGTTTACCTCAGATACGACTGTGCGTAACCATGGTTTCATTGTGCAGAACAGCTCACTTGTCATTCTGATCTGTAATGTGGCTGTTCTTTTCTCATTGTGTTTGATCCTGATTGCTAGCAACCGTGGATTAAGTTAAAGGGATATAGTCAATTTAACCTCATTTTGAAAAATTATTACTGTTAAGTGTGTCCATGAATTGCACTGCTAGATGGTGAGTTTAAATCATTTTGCTACTTTATTGTTTTGAAAAATCCACAAACAAGAAATTGAAATTGAGTATGTAACGAATTCCTGCCAAACGCAAAAAAATATACGTGAACAAAGCTGCTTTTAACAGTCAGTGACAGCCCATTTCTTACTATAATGTCGTATTTTGAACAAGTTAAAAAAGTGATTCCTTGTATTGACTTAAGGGGTAGTTTAGATCCCAACCCTTGGATCCTGTATAGGGCATTTTAAAGATATTTACCACTGTCAGTTATAGCATAATGCCAGAGTGTGGCATGGAGTCCATAACGGTTTCATACTCAAGTCTCAAGGCTCAAGTCTCTCTGCGAAGCTATGTGAAATTTAAAAAAAGATTTAACAAACCTTTTGTAAGGTTTTAATCTCAGCAAACTCCTCTTAATTGTCTTTTGTTTATAAGAAAAACATCTTTTCATTTTAAATCAAATGTAGGTGAGAACAAAATTGATAGTTTCGTCATAAACATTAAATATATAGGGAATGGAAAACACTGAGCTGTTTTTTTTTTTATCAACTGTTCTGAGGGTTTTCTTGTATTATGTAGACTTTATTTGATAAAGGATTTCAGGTGTCATATAAAATGTAGGTGTTTTTGTCTTCTGCAAAAAAATCTTTACAATTCATGTAAATTAAGTTGGGTCTAAATTTCTGGATGATGATAGCTCACTAAGTAAGAGGCCCTAAAAGTTTCTTGTGCCTGGCTGGTCGAGGCCATTGGTGGTAGGTCTGTCCAAAGCAAGCCTTCATATGTAATTCAGATTTTTTGGTTTTACTTGCTTTTTGTTTAACCATGCACTTAATGGCATAATCTTATGACAGCAATGTTATTTTGTTGGTAGGTGGTACTTAAAACTAAGACTGCTTTTTTGTATGTTTCAGAGGAGTACTTAGATCCAGATACTACTCCATATCTAGATATAGCTAATCAGACTGGGAGGTCAATCGAGATTCCTCCTCAAGCTAAAAAAGTAAGTAAAAATTACCTTACAAAGGTAATAAAATAGCTTTGTAAAGCTTAATCAGTGAAGTATGTTAAATGTGAGATTGAAATACACTCAGGCTTTTGGGGGATTGTACACTGGGTCCAGTAGATGTATGCTTAATAGAAATAATTTTGAAATAAAAGTAGAACTCTATAACTGGGAATACTTGAGTCATCTCAAGACAGACCCCTAATTGCTGATATAATTGATGTAATCTTGCCTTAGTTTTGTGTTTTAAGATGAGCTGTAACTTTGTTATATCATACCACCTGTTTTTAATTTGAGTTGCCCTAGAATCACATGAAAATAACTTGTTCTTTAGGCTCAGTCGGTTTCAGTTGGAAACTTGCTGAGTCTCACAAAATCGGACTCTTCAAAAATAGTTTTGAGATCTTTTGCACTGTGACCTCTCTCAGATTTAAATCTGTTCACGTTCAAGGCCAACATTCTCAGCTGAAAATCTTTGGCTGGGTGCGTGCATTGAATTGTAGTACGAGTGACACACCTGATGTTGGCTGCTGAAGCAAAAGAGTGGTGGTAGACACTGTCTTTTCAGATTTTTGGATTTGATGAAGATAAATAGAAAATTCTCTACAAAATGCTTTGAATTATGCCCAGTAAAAAAAAAAAAATGGGGAGATAAACGAGTAGGCCCCAACATGTGTTAATTGCAGCTCTAGCATCAGTTTTCTGGCTCATCTTGAGTTTCTGGATGATTGGAAAAAATAACTGCCCATTCCCACAATGCATATTGTCGTGATGAAGTGCTGAAAGTAGTAACTCGCACTAAGAGTTGAAGCATCAAATGTGCAATCACACAAGCTTTCATCACTATTGAACATGGGTGAGAAGAACTATTGCAGATTGTTTCTGTCAAGAAATATTATTTGTATTTCCATTTGTCATACTGCAGGAACTAGAGTGTTTTCCTGCCACGTTCAAGGTTTAATTTTCAATTCTGAGGTTTTGCAGGAGGTGAATCATTAAAGTTTACAAGGTAGTGTTAATAACTAAGCGAAACAAATTTGATACTGGTAGGAAGCGTAGGACCTACAAAGTACTTAGATTTTCAATAATGACTGATAAAAAGCTATCTAGGGTTTCGGTCTTAAATTTGGTACAGCATCTCATGTGTTGTCAGTAGCATTCGTTGCTTTTAATTAGACGATACCTTAATATTAGTAGCTGGGAGGAAAGTATGAAGCAACGTTGAAATAGTGTTGCTCTTACTGAACTGATAGAATGGTACTTTTTTAGAAAGAACAAGGGCACTATTGGATTACCTAGATACCACTTTTCAGTTATAAAAGTGAGCTGAGGGGAGTGCAGAAATGTCTCAATATGTTTTTCATAGGCACTTCATGTTTTCAGGCACTCGTGCTGGCAATGGGCTATCATGAGAAGGGCAGAGCGTTAATGAAGAAGAAAGAATATGAAATAGCACTGCCATATTTGTTGGATGCTGATAAACACTTCTGGTAAGAACCTTTTTGAGTCCTTATACCTGGCTTTCCTGTACTCTCAACCAAATACAGGAACACCGTTAGGTCTGCCTGTGCCTGTAATTCGGGGCCTGTTTTGCCCAGGGTTACTTCACTCCCCCTTTGCAGATGGGAAATAGCAGACAAAGGCTCTGACTTTTGGTGACAGGTGGCTTCATGGAGAACAGCTGGAACAGATACTGCCACTGGGCAATTTAGTCTTTCATATAACATAAACAAACCATCAATATTCATGTACTGGGCTATAAATTGCTGTTGCTGGACAAGCAGATACAGCTACTCTTTTGCAATTGCTCCTGTGAGGGAATAATTTCCTGCAAAGGGTGGAGCAGATAGCAGAGGTCAGTAAGCACGTCAGGGTTTCTGCAGGAAACTATTTTGCTGTCAGCAGTCAGAACCTGAAGTTGCTCTTTTGAGAACACCAAAAGTATCATTGTCCCCATCTGCTTCTCATCTGTGCGGGCACGCAAGGAGACTGGCACAGAACCCAGCGTGATCACTTGCACTGAGGAAGATGGTTGATCTCTGTCCTCTTAAAGGTTACATGGGGTTTAATTCCATCCTGCATTTAAAGAGATGCTATCTTGAATAATAACAAAATTACGACAGTCACAATTAATTCTTCGAGGTGTAGTGTTGTCGTTCATGTCCTGTGTATTAGTGAATGTGTTGGGAGATCGATGTTTTATTAAAGTTCCATTGGTGACAGTTTGCCTCGAATAAGAAGCACGTGCTTCCTCAAATATGTGAGTATACATACTTCTAGCATGTTGCTTCATTAGTATTAAAAAAAAGTGTGGAAAAAGCAAACAACCACCCCTTTGCTTTCCCCCACCCCCCAAAAACTAAATTTTTGTTTTCCAGTGAGTGTAGCACAGAGCTGCTGAACACCGTCGATAATTATGCAGTGCTGCAGCTGGATATCGTGTGGTGCTACTTCCGCCTGGAGCAGCTGGACTGCCTGGATGATGCCGAGAAAAAGCTGACCACAGCCCATAGATGCTTCCAGAGGTGCTATGGGGAGAACCACGAAAGGCTGATTGATATCAAAGTACGATGGTTTTGATTTAATTCAGATGGCTTTGGTTTTTTCTACATATATTCAGTTATTGCTCAAATATTACAAGGCCTTCTTGTAGAAGTTTAATGTTTTCTCATGCTTCGTTAGCTGGTTATCTAGTTGTGTCACTGCCAGCATGGTGAAAGTGTTGGACCTGACAACAAGATCACAGCAAACATGTGCTTAAATGCACAGACGTCCCTGTTCTAGACGTGATGCTTTCTCTGCATACTAAGTGCTGTATATTAGAGACTACGTTTTCTTTGTATAGTGTTCTATTGGTAATGGATTCACGTTCTTATTTATGTTTCCCCTTCTTCCTCCCTTTGTTTAACAATTCTTTAGGGAAGCTATGGTCGTGAGAAGGTTTTATTTCTACGGCTTTACCTTCTTCAGGGGATAGGACACTATCACAGCGGCAGAGAAAAGGAGGCTGCTGAGTACATTCAGAAGGTAAGACACAATTAGGGAAAACTTTCAGGTTGTTTACACTAGGAACCATATTCAAGGAAAAATGCTCCTGTATTTGGGTTCTGTGTTGCACCTACCTGTTGTTTGCTTGCTCAGAAAAATGGGGAGAAACTTTTTTTTCCATTTGTGTGTTAGCAACAGTGTTGGTAACACCACTTTGTTCTCTTTACATACAGGCATCTCGTTTATATGAAGAGCTGTACATAGATCCTGAAAAAGTCTATCGCCTGTCGCTCCTGGGATTCTCCGAACAGGAAGCTCGCCTTGCCCTGCGAGCGTGCCATGGGAATGTGGAGCATGCTGCCAATCTCATCACCAACAGGAGAGAGGTATGGTGCAGGACTGTATCTGTTGGGGTGTCGTGTCTTGCGTGATTAATGCACCGTGGTGCTAAATTAAGGACTTTGATTATTCTGCTTTGGCGCCGTTACTGTAACTAACAGCTTGACATCTGCTGCCACAAGTTTGAAACCAAAACTTAACAAAACAAGAGAACCTCTATCCCAAAACACATGGGATGAGAGAGCCAAAGACCTGTGGATATGCTACAGAGGTACATCGGAAGGGTTTGTCCCAGTGTTTGCTACTCAGCTCTTGCCCTGTATGCAAAGAAAGCCACCATGGTCAAAGTTATCACTCCTGGCATGGAAGGCAGGAGGCTGCACACTCAAGTGCTGTTAGGGAGACCGTGAGGCTGCGCTGTATTGCTTTGGGCTTACAAGATCCATGAGGGGAGGAGGCTGTTCTGTGTTGGCGTGAAAGAGGCTGAGGGTGTTGCCTGGATTTGAAGCACCTGAACTTACTTTTGGTAAGTCAAGGTGGCACTTCTGGACTTCAGACACTGAAATGTGGATAGAAAAGTCAAACGGCGAAGAGAACTTGCTGGCCACGTGCCCAGTTCTGACTGTATGTCCTTGGCAAGTCTTGTCTACGGGCCCATCTGCCAAACTGGTTTATCACTTACCACACAGGGCCTATAATAGCTGTGATAGCATAAGAATCTGATCTGCTGAGACTTCAGAGCAGAAGTACAGCCACAGTGCTTGCTCATGGGAATACAACTTTATTTAGGGATGAGTGTCTGGCAGCAAAATCTATATTTAAAACAAG
Source organism: Cygnus atratus (assembly GCF_013377495.2). Taxonomy (NCBI): domain Eukaryota; kingdom Metazoa; phylum Chordata; class Aves; order Anseriformes; family Anatidae; genus Cygnus; species Cygnus atratus. The sequence continues at coordinate 6,801,871 of NC_066363.1, forward strand.
AAATCCTTTTTCCTCAAGAAATTCAAACACAAGTAAATCCAAGAAACCATATGCACCAGAGGGAGGCTGAAGTATTGCCATGCACAGTTAGCTTTGTAATGCTGTGTTCTTGCAGGAAAAAGCACAGATAAGGAGGGAGGAGAGAGCTAAAAGAAGGCAGCGACTAGAAGACATAAACACCTTGAAAAGTATGGGCTATTCAGAGAGAGCTGCTCAAGTAGCTCTTCATCATGCACAAGGAAACCTGGATCAAGCCTTTAAGGTAAGTGGTTTTCAGGAGCAGTGCTTCTGTACCAAAGCAAATACATCTGGGGGGGGAATTGCTTAGCAGATATTCTGCCTTCTGTATTGGTTAGCTCAGAGCAACCCTTTTTTGAACTGTAATGACTGAACTTCTTCCTGACCCAGTGAATCAAACATCAAAGATGGCTGAGGTTTTGCTTGTATCAACCGTAGGGCTAAACAAACATCCATATTGAGGACTAATATGACTGCATTGCTCTATTCTGACCGCTCTCTGTTTTACTGTAGTTTATTCTGGACAATCCAGAATTATTGTTGGAAAATGATGATGACGATGATCCCGTGGCCATGGACCAGTTTCAAGTTTCCCAAGAAAGTATTGATCAAGTAAGTCAGACCTTTTTCTTTCTCGGGAGCTGGTAGTCATGTTTATGAATTATGCCTTCAGCCCCACCAGATCTTCCTTAGGCGAAGCTGTACAAATATTCTTTGTCCCGTGTCCCTCGTGAGCTGTCACGCTTCCATTGTCTCACATCCGCCCCTCGCAGTGAACTCGCGCTCCAGCTGAATCGTAATTCCTGTTTACTTCCTGCCCCTCACACCAAGCTGTTGTGCACAAATGCGAAGGGAAGTGTGTGCACTCGAATGCTCTAACCCTAAAAGGACAGCAGATGAGAAATGTATTCAAGTCTTTAAGCATATTATAGTGCACAAGGGAAAGAGTTGGCATGTGCCTTTCTCACCACAGGCCATCTGAAAAGCTCCACGATAGTTTGTGTGGCTCTGCAATTAGTGTCAGACAGGCAGGAAAACTATACTGCATAGAAAAAGTAAATAGCATTCCAGGAATGTGAATGTGCTGGAGTGCTTTGAAGTTTCCTTTTGAAAACAGACGAAGAGTTGGTCTGATGTTAAACAAGAGGCTCTTGATTCTGCTCAACATCCCCATTCCTTTAATAGGTCACTGCCCTGTTGTTAACTGTTCCAGTAAGCCAGAGTCAGTGTCCTGGAATTCCTGGTATGCAACGCTTTCCTCTGTGCGAGAGGAGTGACTGTCAGACGCACAGTCAGATTCCTGTCAGTCACTGATGCTGAATGAGCTTGGATTTCTCCATATGTACTGATTTTTATTTTTTTTCCCTCCCTCCCTCCTGTAGCTGATGTACATGGGTTTCAGCCACGAGTCGGCAAAGCAAGCTTTAAAGGTCTTTAAAGGCAACATCCACTTAGCTTCCCAGACCCTTGCTCACTATGGGGGAGTTCTGCCTGCCTCGTTGCAGCTGTCTTCTGAAGGGTCCAGTCCATCAGAAGAATCTGCTTCATCTAAAGACTCGCCCACAGAGTCTGCAGGTAAGAATTCCTGCGTGCCGCAAGGGACCTAACGCTAAGAACTCCCACCTACCTGTACTCATCACACCAATTAGGATTAAAACCAAACCAGCCTCTCCCTGCCTGTACCTTTTCAGAGAGCGAGCAGTAAGTTAAGACTGTCATTCTTCCTGGACCTACACCATTGTAGGTGATGATTTTTGGCTTGCTAATACCTGATTTCTGATTGCTAAGAAGTTTTATTCCAAATTTGTGCTGTACAGTAGCCGATTTGACCGCATATCCCATACTGTGATACAGCTGTAACTGATACTCGCCGCTTACCAGGGAGGAGCATTGCACATTCTCTCTCCCCCATGAGCTGTCAGAGCTCTAGGGATCCCCGTTGTACATCTAAGGGCTTTCCTACAGCCTTACATAGTAGGACAATTTGCCATCCTGTAACAGCTTTGGTAGAGCAATTTGAAACAAAAGGTGGTTTTACGGTAACTGGTTCTCGAAGGGCAGTGGTGGTGGCGAAAGGGGGAAAGTATAAACTTCTTCCAGCAATGAAATCACTGCTGTTTTCTGGGTTTTGTTTTTCTTTTTTAATTGAAGGTTCTTCTAGTTCACCGACAGACGAAGACATGGAGACCGATGCAGTCAATGAAATCCTAGAGGATATTCCTGAACACGAAGAGGATTATCTGGATTTAACACTGGAGGAGGAAGAACAGATCATTCATGAATACTTATCCTATATACAAGTACCACAGCATTAAATCTCATTACCTCTACTTCAGTTACATGCTCTTCCCCTGACAAATTGAGTTTGGATTATAAACGCATCTTCAGCTTATCTCTTACTAAATGCCTTGAATTCAGTTAAACTGTAGGTGAAACACTTAATTCCTGCGTATTTATAAATCTGCTTAAAGCCTACATTTGTGATACGTTGTAATTTATTGTCATAGCAGAAAAATAGAAGCGTTTATTTTCAGAAGAAAATTTAATAGAACTTAACTATATTTTTATTGTGAAATAAGTTGATTCACTTAGAATACAGGTAAATAAGCATTTCTATGCCATTTTAAAATACCAGCTTTAAAAATTGTTTGTAAATGAGAAACCTAGCTGATGAGGCTGTAGAGGTATCTATTTACAAACCGTTCTTTTCTTCTGAAAGATTTCTAAGAGTCATTTATGTATCCGTGCATGGATTTATACTGCATCTTGCTTGTCACTTCATGCAGGTGTTACACAGGCAATAAAGATAACTATATGCTGCTTCAGCTTTCCGTCAGTCTTGTGTTCTTTGCTCTTAAAAAGCTGCAGGAACCCTTCTGTAAGCTCTGCGTGTGTCTAGGGGAGGTATTTCAGTTTGTACCTAAGTAACCAGTTTTCCCAAGCAGCTGCCCCTCCTCTTGCAGGTACCTGACATACCTCAGATTGATTGAACTGTTTCATTTCATGCAGACCAGTTTCTTTAACTGGCTGTTGAACAAAACCCAGCTCAGCCACTATCGCAGTGGTTGTACCCAGCTAAATGGGTTCTCAACGTTGTGGAGACGTACTTGGGTTTGAGTGCCTTTTATAGCATCCAGGTTTCTGCTCTGGAAGCACTCCTCTCCGCATGGAAGGCAAGTTCGCTGTGCGTTAGCTCTTAAAAAATGTTTTATTTACTTTCAGTAGCTTCAGTCTCGCGGTAGAGGGAGCTCATGTCCTACCTGCTCCAGGCAGAGGCGCTGAAGCTGGTGGGAACGCAGAAACTAGCCAGGATCTTTGCGTAGAGGTAGGTCCAAAAAACCAAGAACCTTTTATGTGGTGCCAGTTGATTCTTACCCAGCATTTACCGATGGGGAAATGAGGGCTTGCAGTTGTGCTAGGGTGAACACAGTGCTGTAAGTAGAGCCACAGCCTGCAACACGATAGCACCATTCCAGCTATGGATTTGATAGGTCTCAGTAGTGGACTTTTTTTTTTTCCTGGCTACTTTAGCCAAAGGCAGCAAAAAGCAGGGAGTGACTATACCGTAAAGGAACTATTTGTGTTTACTTCACACTTATGCATCAAGACAAATGCTACAAAAATGGGGTAGTTTTGTATCTGGTCCTCATAGGTTGAAGTGTTTCTGAAGCCAGTAATACAAACTTCTGAGGAAAAAAAACAGCAACTGTTAAATCCCATTTCTCTAGAGGAGAGCACTGCAGAACCACTGACTGATATTGAGCAAAAAAAAAATATACAACAAAATGGGGGAAAAAAAAGTCAATAGAAAAAGCATGTAGTTTTGACAAGAAATAGGTGGGAAAGCATGAATTTTTGCTTTCCTTCAGCTAAAAGGTTCACAAACCTCCTGGCATGACGGCATTGCCTTATGCTAGCCCATAGGCATGCACTGAAGGCAGTGTTTGGCTGCACAGGGCTCGTTTCTCTTCTTTGAAGTGGCTTACATAGCAAAGTGGCAATGACAGCTCAAGAAGTGCACGTTTGTCCTTGAGGAATTTAAAATTAGCATCACAACACGCAGTGTCTGCCAGAGAAGCCATTCCTTAGTGATGTAATTCTGCCAGCACTGCCCCCAAGTAACTGTGCGTGCAGTTTTAACCCGGGCGGGAGGCATTGGCTAAAAGATGTAGTTAATTTTGAACCTGTACTTGAAGACACTGATATCTTTAGCAACAGGCAGAAATGGTACTGACTCATTAATTCCACTCCAGGAGATCTACATCTATTAAATCCATTTGTGATCTCCCTGTGCAGCTGCTCGGTCTGCCCCAAATGCCTGCAGTTCAAAGTTTTGAACAAAACCTATGTGCCAGGCCATCTGTGCAGCTCTGTCCAGCTCTGCTGAAGGCCTGCTACTTAGCATAGACTTAAAAGCAACATACAACTAAACTGAGCTGCATACCAAGCCCGCACCCCCAGCAACCAAGAGCCACCATCTCGTAAACGTTTCCCACAGGGCCAGCACCGAGCTACAAAGAGGCCCGCCAGAGTTACAGAGGAATTAGTGTACAGTATGCAGACGCCCTCCAAAACTGGTCTCTTAGCAGGCATTTAACATAATTAAAACGCTCTTTCCAACTAGATGCAGAAACCTGCCAGGTAAGAGCTAACGAAGCTGCTCAGCAGGAGAGGTGAGCAGCGTACGTAGCAGCAACGACAGCCCTGACCCAGCGATGCAAGGCAGGCCTTCAGCACACTTTAGCTGGTGTGCGTGGCTCTTCATCACACAGGATTTTTCCTTAATGGTTGTGGCTAGTCACCCCTTCCACTGGCTAGAGACACTGAGCTCCATCTGTCCGGTCAGTGGCAGGAGGCAGGACAGCTCCGCAGCACGCCTGACTGGCCCCAGCACTGAGGGAAAAGAAAGAAATGTTTTCAAAAGTGTATGTTTGTTTTTCCATGTTCCAGCCGTTCTTTGCTGCTGTGCTTCCGCAGGCGGCTAAATCCCCTCCAAACACGAATAACAACCGGACAGTTATCTGTACATGCCACATGTTTATTAGTCCATTCTAAAAAGGAATTACAGCATTTTTATCTTGCCGTAGTACAGAATAAATAAAGCCATAAAAATAAAAACATGTGGTTAGCTATTTTTGTACTGGTTCTACAAAGAGTTATATCTGCAACTAGAAAAATATAAGACCCCTTGTTTATTCATGGCTCAGTGGTTATCAGAAAGGAATGAACCTGGAAAAAGACTGGGAGAAGTACCCTCGACTTCAACTGCTTAGCGACGCTGCCAGCAAACCAAGGCCCAGCGTAACCGCATAAGGAGGGAAGATGACAAACCTAGTGCTCTTTCCCCCAGCACCCAATAAATCTTCCTGTTTCGCCTCAAAAACACGCTTAAAAAAAACATGCTCAGAACACCCTGTGGATTGAAGGAACACCTTTTCCCCATGAGGACAGCCAGGCTGCCCACGGAGGTTGTGCAGCCGTAAAGGCGATGCCCGCTGACCAGCTTCCAGCCCTGGCCGTGCCGAGGCCCGTCCCAGACGCACATAAGGAGTTTCCCGTCTGGGAAACTGCGCCTGGGGAAAAACAGGTGGTTGGCAGCGTGCGCGCCCCTGGCAGCACACGCGAGATGCACACGAAGCCACTGAGGCTTCCTTTGCTGAAGCGTGAGATCTTAAAGGAGGAACCCACAAGGCTGTTGGGAAGACAACTTGCTGTGCCTTGGCAATTGGCCTTGGTCCAAAAGGTCTGAGGTGTGGATTGTTCGCTCATTTAGCGATTTAATCTCTGCCCTGATACACTCAACTTCCCAGAGAGGCGTCCAGTCTACTTGAAACTCCTCCCTGCTAGGCCGTATCCTCTGTCTGATCAGCAAAAAAAACTGAGCCAAAGGTCAGCCTTGATAGTTGAACGTGTAGTCAGGCTGCAAGGCACCTTCACTTTCTACATTCAGCTGAACAGAGGGCACGTGAACAGGCGACAGGAACGGGAGGAAACGCTTCTCATTAGATACCAGACAGGCGGAAGCGTGCAACACCTCTGTGCCAGAGAAAATTGGAAAAAAAAGCAGTCATAAATCAAGTCCTTAATTACACACCCAGCACAGAGACACCACCTGACCTCCCCGCAGCCCCTCCTGCCCCCAGTACTGCTCAGCTGAGAGTCAGCTGGAGGGGCGGCCTGATTTGAGTCCATCTGTCAGTCCCAGAGAATCAATCCCGGCTTCTAAAAGGTTCAAGCAAAGCAGTTTCCCATCTCTTCCCAAGTTCCGGGTTACATGGACACAGTGGTGCAGAAAACAAAAGGTTCAGCTTTGGTCACCGATAAGAAGTCTCTTCCGGACAGTCACATTAATTCAACGGTCTCGTGGTCGCCGTTCTCTTGCTGTACCATACAGCCGACTTTGTTGTTGAAAAGCCGAGACAGGCTTCCCTTCTGAGAGCTCCTGCCCTGCGCAGACCTCTCCTTCTTCAAGCGCCGCTTGTTTCTCTTGCATATTCCCCGGATGTCCCAAATCCTTAGAGTGCCGTCGTGGGAAGCCGTGTACAGCAACTCGTTGTGGATCTGCAACAACAGGGTCACACAGCATCAAACTGTACGGCTCAGAACGAGCACGATCAAAAATCAGAGCGAACGCAGCTTGAACCGATCCTTAAGACCTGATAGCTCATTGCAAGAGGCAGTATAAATTATCACGAAAGCTGCTGAAGTGGGATGAGATGTTACCAAGTCAGGCTTCGTTTCTCAGCCGCTTCCCAGAGCCATAAAATATAAACAGCAAGAGTTATTTATAACTTAAATCTACCAGAAAAGCAATGGGGAGCTAACTTCTTAGTGTCAGAGTAAGATGGAGCTGGGAATTTCTGTGCTGGTTTCAGACTGCTGGTTTTGAAGATGAAGCTGAAGGCAGCACCAAAATCAGCACCGGTGGGTGGGTTAGGAATTGCTCTCCTTACCATCTCCCTTCTTCCTCTGCAGTACACAATCTGCACAATTCCCCCTCTGAAATCTTTTGTTCTTGCAAACCTCCAGAAATTTAACCTCAACGCCCGCCTGTAGTTTAGGTTCCTCAATGCAACATTTGCTCTGTTGGCAGTGTTCCCAGTTGTCCCCTCATCCCCAGAAGAAAGCCATCGGTCTTGTTCATCCTCCCCTTCCTGGTCTCGTTCATCCTCTCCCTTCCTGTGTCTGCTGGCCTGCCAAAATGCTCGTGGTCTCCCTGCACGGGCACCGAGCGCCACACGAGCCCTGCACGCAGCCCCCGTCCCCACCGCAGCCCTACCTAGCACACCAGTTCAGATTAAGGTCGCCACTTCTCAGTCCTCTCCCTTCCCGGGATGTTTTGCCCTTGGGAATTAAATTACAAAAAAGTACAGAGGCAAGCTCTGCTCACGTCAGTGCTGTAAAGTGATTCTCGCAGTTGTTACCCAACTTCACCTGCACCCAGGTGACCGTCTGCTACAAAACCAAACTGCTCAACATCCAAGCATTTGCAGTTTAAGACCAGCTAGCCACGTGCTAATGCAGAAAAAACATACAAGAGGAGCATATTCACAAGTATGTACGCTTGGGATCAGCTCCAACAGGAATTTCATCCCCTCTCATTTTTCTTTCGACCTTCAGCCTGCCAGAAACGCTGACAGAGTCTCACGCTCTTCATCAAAATCCTCATCCTGTACTCGGCTTGTACCGAGATCCCCATGTGGGGAAATGTGGATCTCACAAAGCGCCCAGGGATTCAAACTTTCCCTCCAGGACTCCTTGCAGCGTAACTTAAACCACAAAACTGGTCTTAGCACAGCCCGCAAGGATTACTAACTTCCCCACTTTTAAACCAAAATGCCCGTAGCCCTTGAGGACGTGCGTGCAACTTTTGAAGGGCTTCAATAACTTCCAGAACATTTTTAACCCAGCAGCAGAGACTCTTCCATTTGTCTGGTGGGAGGTGGACCACATATCAATATAGAGCTGCTCTGTCATCTTCATACCTATAGAAAAATATATGCCGGAGGCAGTATTTTATATAGGGTTTTATAAGGTTTCGCTTATCCTCCCTGGAGCTTTTCTAAAATTGCACGGGGAATGTTTGAGTCTGTCACGCTTCATCTTATCCCAGCACAACGTCACAGAGAGAACAGCCACACCAGCTCATGGAATCAACGGGGGAGAAATCAGAAGTTAAATCCCGGCAAAGAAACCCCTTTGGTACCTGGATGCAGTTGATGATGAACTTGTGTCCTCGGAAGATCTTCTGCAGGACGCCGCTCCTGGAATTGAAAGCTCTCGCACAGGCATCACCGCTTCCTGTGAACACTGCAAAGCAACCACACGGCGTGGCACGCGGCCAGGCGTGAGCGGCCACGTAACGCCAGCTCACACCAGTTCACAAACCTTCCCGAAACCAGTTCACAAAGGACCGGGGCCTATCGTCATTTGGCCTGAGCCTCTTCTCTGGTAGAGCAAGTTCTGATCATTTTCATTTCAGCCCCCTGCATGCCTGACTTCATTTGTCTTTTTCAAGCACCAAACTCCCTACACACCTCAGCATTTCACTCTGCACATACTTCAGATATCTATTTCTGCTCTTCTTTGCCATGAACATTTCCCTGCCTAAACACGCCTCACTAATTCTAAGCAGGCAATTTATCTCAAGTGTGGTTTCAAGGCTTTCCTCTAAGCCTTCCCTTTGTTTTACCGTAGCTATTTCCCATTCTGATCGTATGAATTTGGCCCTAGCTTCATCGTTTTACAAACCTTATTTTCCCCCCATTTTCAACCAGAAGCTTACTACCCATAGCAGGGCTGTCTCTGTTGAAATACCACAGTTAGATCTGGCCTCGGAGGTGAGCAGCAGGTGCAGGCAGCTTTACAAGAAGCTCTATAAACTCTTTCAGCGTGGTAGATTTCTTCAGCTAAATCCTGCAGCTTAGGGTCTTTGCAAGCAGCAGAGCCTTTAAGCGACTCAAGGCCTAGGCTATAGCCTGTTTCGGTACAGCACAGAACTATTTGAGGATTTGGGCCATAACTCTTCCATTCTAGGTGCTAGATATTGTAAATGTGCTGCCAGATTTGTGTTTTTAAACTAAATTAAGCATGAGCAGGGATTTTGACTGAGGATCAGGTTTCCGCAGGGTATCTTAACATGCTCAGAGAACAATTTCTCAGCTCTTCAGGAGCTTCATTGCTGCAGCCAGAAAGCGTAAAGCAGTATTGAATATTTAGGCTGTGTACTCAGCATTATTCCCCAAAGGGAGCACATCTGCATGCTTTAAGGGTTACAAACTGTCCTCATGAACACTTACTTTCCCTTCACTTACCCCAAATTCCTTGAGTTTATCTGGAGATAAAAATTTCAGATGTGCAAAAAGCAACATACTCACTGCTCCCTGCCTTTCATGTCTCTGCAAAAGCCACTAGCGTGCAAAGACTTTTACAAAACCGAAATGCCTGAAAACAGATTTATATTTTGGGAGAAGCTGGGCAATGAATTCCTAAATAGATGTGAAAAAATTAACACATGGTAAATTCGGGGCTACAGTAAGAGATGAGAACAGGCTACCTACTGCCACCAGCTTTTCAACTTCAAATTAAACAGCAGGAGGCTGGGTACTTCGGGGTACACCTTCAAGAAACATCTGGATATGGAAAAATCAGCCTCATTTTATGTGGGCCTACATCAACTCAGTTGCCAACACAATCCTGAAAAAGCATTCGTCCCATTCTGCAAAGCAGTAACAACAATGTAAAGCACAGAACAAGATTTATTTTTTCAGTGCTCAGAAATCTCTGAATACCTACTACACACACACACACACACACACACAGAGTAAGAACCAGTTAAGAGTTGTTTTCGCTGTGCAGCTGTCAGTTTATTTCAGCTATCAGGAGTTTGCTTTTGACAAACACCCTTTACGTCTTTTGAACTGCCACTCTAGATTTAGGGAGCTTCTCTGCAGCTCCGAGTTTTAAAGCAGAGCTGTTGATGTAACCCAGATTCGGCATTTAAATATATGGTTATATATGCACCGCTGTGAAACAAACAAGCAATTAATATATAAAAATAACAATTCATTTTTATATTTTGCTTAAATTTCACAGTATCTTGGGAGGGTGGACAGGTTTTAAACATTCCCTTGGGAATTTTGTGTCATGAAAAAAAAATAAACTGAATTCAATTTTAAATGACCACGCACATACTGCAGAGAGAAATAACCAAGACAATATCATTAAGTAAATGAAGCTGAGGACAAGCTTTAATATTCCCCATGCTATTAATTACAGAAGCATACTGAGGAAAGCCACTAGAAACATATTCTGATTATTTTAGGCTTAGTTCTCAGATCTGTCTGGCCTCCCTATGTGATATAAAGCCATTTAGGAAACACATGTATATTTTTCCTGCCCTCCTTTGACTGAATTTTCTTATTTACACTGTGAAATCTTTTTGGCAACAAGCCTGTGGGTACTGATCAGATAGCAAGCAAAAAAAAATGAGATCTTCTAAAAGAAAATTACCACTTCTCAGCTGAGATTCTTTCCATATTCTAGGGCAGGTGCACATGCGACAGAAACCATAACAAAGTTAATTTATCTCGAAGTATTTTCTCTACGTTTTCGAAAAGCAGAGAATGCCCACACAGTGCCCATCTGTCCCAGGTGAGCAGCTCGAATTTCAAGCTACATTACCTCTAATATTTGGTATCGAGTGCATATGCCCTGAATCACTTACTTACACCGTATCTAATAGTCGTGTTTCAATCGCAATTGCAGCTACTATAGAATTGCCTTACTGTAACACAACCAATCACAGTATATAAATTAACTTTTAGGGGGAAATTTCCTCTTTCAAGAATTAAAATGCATCTGGATTATTATTCGGTCACACCCCTACATTTTTCCATGACATGTATTCCACCCTTCAAGTGGAAGGATTCAATTTGCCCTGTTTGACACCTTTAGTATTTCTGCATTTGATTTAAAAAATGAGATCTTAACTAACACTATGCACACTTCTCTCACACTATCAGGATGTTCTTCACAGGTCTGACTAAATGCAGCAACACTGCCTGCATTTTGAGAGACTGTGAGGGAAACGCAGCGATGTGTACGGCAGGGACAGGGCGTGGGGGCTGAGGGGGGAAGAGAAAGAAAGCTGCAGGGTTGATGGGGGTGGCCCCAGATGATTAAACTTCTGTCTGAGCCTGACTTTCCTTAGGATGGTTTTACGGAGCCTGGTCAGGTCTGTACTGGTTGTCTCCTGTCTCCTCAGTAAGGATTCCTCGCTGGACCAGGCCACCAGTAGCTCAGCACAGTTATCTTGGTTTTGGGTACTCTCGATGAGTTCAATGTTTTGGTTCATATTGGTTTAAAGGGTGAAAATAAAACAAAGGAAAAAAGAACGAACACTGTTTTCCAGTGTTCTTCCTGGATTAAAATTTCAGGTTCATTTCCCCTGCCCCACCTGTATGCATCTTTGAGCAATAATAACTTTGCAGCATAGGCTCGGACCCCTTTCCCTTCCATTTCAGCCTTTTAGCCACCTGCACAAGTTGAAATCAGCAGCAACTAGAGCACGGGGCGGTTCTGGGAGCTGAAATTAACCATCAATTATGATTAACCATTTTAACGGAGGCTGGTAGTGCTGTGGGTCTACTATTAAAAGGAAGGGCAAAAAAACAGGGCTTGCCTGTTAAAAATCTAAGTCTACCTATGGGCTTGGTTTCGTGGTAAGTTTCCAAACACAATTAAGAAATCGGTTCAGTTACTGGATTATGAGTGTGGTCAGATATTCGGCCACGTCAAACAGCCCATTTATCACCATCATACCAATAATCTTCCGAAAGAGATACTAAAGCCCAATATTGACCATTCACTTGGTCTTACGTGTTGGTTGCATAGCTGAAGTACAGAAATCACAAGCTCTGCAATTTCTCGATTAGCTTAGGACCGGTATTCCTTCACTGGGTGACGTGGATGGCAGAGAAATACTTGCTTGGGAAGTGAATGAAGGCTCATCGAGTCTGATGTCAGTGGCAGAAGAAGAACAGGCTGATAAAAGCAGGGGCATAGGCTTGCAACCCAAACCCTGAAGCGCGTCGATGACATGCAGAGGGAAAGCCAGCCAGGAGAGGGATTTAAAGAGATTTCTTGGTCAGAATATGTTATGTCAACAAGAGACGGTTATGCAAAGACACCACTGTTATCAGAGCAGTGAAGGCAGGGAAGCTGAGTCCCAAGCATTCGTAAGAAGGCAAGCAAGAGCTAGAGCAGAAAGGTAGTTTGGGGAACAACTACATGGAGGAAGGCAGATTAAGGGAAAAGGATTTGTGGAAAATGAGTCTTTGAGATGGTCAGGGTGTGAACGGGAACCCTACCTGTTAGAACGAAGCAGCGAGGACTTGAGATGTGGTTCTGGTTTAGGACAATCCCTTACACAGTGCTGGCAGAGGCAGGCACAGGGCTGTGCATCCAGCAGCAGCACTCAGTGTCCACAAACTAGCAGCAGAAGCAGACTGACAGACGTCAGACCGGTGAGGCCAAAGCGTGGCTGCACAAACAGCCCCCAGACAGCTCTGGATCCAAGCCACTTCCCTTCCTAACAGAAATAAAGCAGCTGCCCCTTCACATGCCGGAAGAGGGAGGTGAAAAACGGAGGGAAGATCTAAGCTTCTCACACCGAGCAGCGCAGCAGAGTTTGATACTGCACACAAAACATGCTGGAGCTGAAAAAAGTGACAGTTTCACAAGCCTTCACAGTTACAGTATCCTCTATTAACAATCTTTGATCAAAGACAAACATCCAAAAGGAGACAGGGGATTGCTGAACATAGGAAAGGCAACTTACAGATCCCAGCGTGGTATTTCAAAGTGCTAACGCTGTGCTTGTGAGCCTTGTACGTTTGGATTCGCTCCCCAGTGTCTACTAACCAGCACTTCACTGTCCTGTCCGCGCTTCCTGAATACAAGTGCCGATTCACTAGCTGAAGGGAAGAGAAAAAAACATCAGCAATAGTCTCTCAGGCCTGCTTGTGAGAGAGCTGCACCGAAGTGACTCATCTGAAGTCACGGCTTCTGACTGAACAGCCTCAAAAAAGGAAAAAAAAAAAAACAAAAAAAAAAAACACCTGCATGGTAGTTTCTGCAGAGCGTAGCTGACAAGAACACTTAATTAAAACACTTTGTTTTAATTAAAACAAAAACCCCAGAACAATCTCGAGTAACGAAAAATGTAAATTAAAAATACATTTCCACCCAACATAAACCAGAGAATAACAGGATCGCTCTGCACAAGGTCAACATCTGGAAACACTAACTCTTCAACGGGTCTTGTGCCTTTGTTTCCAGAAGTCTTTTTGGACCGTTATCTAGAGATTAGATGATTAACTATTCTCACACAGGTTTCTAAACATCTTCAAACAGGTTCTCTTCTGCTGTGAGCGTAGAGCAAGCCTGCCTATAAAACCCAAAGAACGGCACTTCGTGGATGGACATCCTCCACACTGTGTGAGCTCACCAGCGAACGAGGTTGGTTTTTCCTTTCCACGCAGACACGGCAGAGGATGGCAAAGGGAAGGACTGCAGGAGGGAAACTGAGACAGCGAGAACGTTACTGACCTGTGCAAGGCTATAAAACTAGCTGGTACACACCAACCAACTATCCGAACCTCCCAAAGCCCGGCAGCTTCGCAGGGAAACCCTTTGGCGCAAAGAAAAAAACTTGTATTCAATGTTCAGCTACGGAAGATGAACCGAAGGCTTGAACAGCCACCGTTCTGCGGAGCTGTGAGCCCAGGCAGAGAGCTGGCCCAACACCTGAAGGCAGGAGGACGAAGGCAGCCAGTCGGACACGTGTTCTCAGAGTTCCCTTCGAGGTTGTGACAATTTGGTTCAAAGGCAGAGAGAGCCGGAGGGAGAATCCCAACTCCCCAGAGAAACAGGATTCACGTAAGGAGTAACACCACCTTGGTTCCCCTCCTCATGCACAGATCAGAAGGCTCAAAGTGGCGAGCAGAGCACTGACCCCTGAGGCTCCCCAGACACCTCCAGGAAAGCAACTGGACCCGGGTCTTGCTCTGAGGTCACTTTTAAGGGGCTGGTTCATCCACCACCTTGCATTATCGTAAACGCTCAGTCTCCGCTCTTTACATGCTGTTTCTGCCAGGTTGAAATGTTTTTCACCCTCTCCCGTCTCCATCCCCACTCCCAAAAGGCGTCGTTCCTGAACGGTGTCAAAAATGAGCGGAGCTTGGCCCAGGGGCAGTTTGCAAAGCTAAACGTCAGGGGGCTGTAAAACACACGCGCTGTTAAAAGCCAGCAGTACTCTGAAGTGTCACATCCTATTACTTCTCAGCTGTTTCAGCAATGGCATTAATACCACGTCTCCACCAGGGAAGAGAAGGAACGACCGGCTGAGACCTGTAACAGCCAGCCCGAGGAAGGGAACCTGACCCTTAATTTCCAGGCTCGACCCGAATGGGCAGGAAGAACATTGTCTGATGGCACCTGCCGAATGCAAGAGGTTGTTTTGAGCCGAGATCCTGCCGGGTTGTTCTTGGCCAGGTCACTACATTTTGTTTTTTTTCAGACATCTTGCTTGCAGAACAGGGGAAAAGAGCAGGTGACAGCCTCCTGCAGGTAAGTGCCACGCGGCGCTAGGTACCCGTTAGGTCGCGCCGCTTGATTTCCACCTTGAGGCGGGTGTACAAATGCTGAAGTGAAACAGAACGGCAGCACCGTGCCCAGATTTTCCTCTTCGATAGATATAAAACTCTTCTGAATGACCTGGGCTTACCCAGGTCATTTGCAGCACTGGGATCACAAGAGCTGTAAAAGCTTCTGAGGCACAGAAGGCGATGAAGACAGTTGCTGAGCCAGCCACCTCTCCAAACCCAAAGCCTCCGAGCCACCCAGGCGGCCCTGCGAGTGCCTGTACACCTCCCTCCCACTCGCCAGTTTAAGCAGGTGAGCACAGCAGCAAAAAGGATTCTCAGCAGAGGCTGGGAACAGAAATACCATCGGGTTGAACAGCCCACTGGATGTCACAGACCAAGCCTGCGGCAACACCAACAGCAAAACCGCGGTGTTTGTAAAATGCAGAGCACGAAGTAGCTGTTAGTGGGGAAACCTAGCAAGAGCCATAGCTCAGGGTGAAGACGCAAATCAGACCCACCACCAGCAGTACGATGCGGGCATCTCCATCTAAATGGATGTAGATACTGACAGCTAAGATGGCTCCCTACAGTCACTGCAGCCTAGGCCACGACTCGCCTCATCCTGAAGCAGATATCTGAAACAGTTTGTACCTTAAAACTGGGTATTTTGTCCCTGGACAAGGAAGGCTGCAGCCTTCTCAGCTGTAGCCATCTGTATCCAACTTCTTCGGCAAGGGCCAGGAAGCATTACGTGCCTCCGGGCAGCTGTGATGGGCATCAGTGCCTGCAACTGCCCAAGAGAATATACGAAACCAGCTGGGATGCTCTCTGAAAAGAGCAGGACAGAGGCACCAGCCCAATCTGACCCGTGTCAAGGCAGCGTTTTTACTCCAGAGCTTGCTTTCAGAGCTTGCATCCAAAAGATGTGGTTATCCCCAGTGCAGACACAGCCTACGGGGGGCATTTAATCCAGACCCCGATGGACTGCAGACTACAGAGCATGCTGACTTCTTCACCAGAAGGCAAGACCATGCTGTAGCTTCGATGGGGGGCCAGGCCTCCCCAGTGCCACAAGTGGCACCTCATTTTGTGTCCGGGTAGCCGGGTGCGCTCATTTTCAGCAAATACTTGTGGGCTTACAACCCTCCGTCACAAACTACCAGGCCTTTTCCCTCCCCTCATCCCAAAGGCTCCAAAACCCATACCCAATTCCCTATCCCTGGCCCTATTCTTAGTGAAGAATTTAACTTCCTTATGATTTAAAAGGAAAAATGTAAAATTTCACCCAATAGATTTTCCGAATGTACCCCAGCCTGTCAACTATTGGTTTCAAAACGATCAGGAGAAAGACTTACACGTTCTAATCTGCAAGTGCCTGGAGAAGCAGTGATATTTTCAGAGCTGTATTTCCCTTGGCTGGCTTTTAAGCCCTTTGTTCCCTTTGGCTAAGAGCCCAACAAAGTTCCGGACGAGGCAAAGCATGGCAAGGCAAGGCAAGGCCACCTGTAGCAGAGCACACAGCACCCAAGGGATTCGCAGCTCGGATACTAGCAAGCTGAGTGGGCATTTCAAACCCAAGGAGCTTCACAAGAATAACTATAAAAAAAAAAAAGCTGATGACAATCAGATGCCCGGTTTTAAAGCCTGAGCCAGACAGAGGGAAAAAAAAAAAAATCACTGCGTTGATATCTGTAATTCTGGACTGTTCGTTTTTCCTCGTTACTTTGAGGGACTTTGCTTTGCACCAGATGCAACCCAGACGCCATAAGGAAGGAAATTCGTCTTAGTCCTTAGGCCAAGGTCCTGGAGGTGTACTGCTCCATGAAGAAGTTCAGTCAGACCGGCCTTTAAGCTGCAGTGGCAAAATACAGGTTGCAAACACCAAAGCTGTTACAGGTTTTACTTTAAAAATGCTTATTTTATGCAACCCTGCTGTTGGTGGCAGCCCCTAGACACGCCACAGCTCAAGCAAACAGCAAACCAAGGGCTGGTCTCTCAAGGCAGTCCCAACCCTATTGCTCCACAGGCTTGGCTGAACTGAATACTTGCCGCAGCTTAAGACAATTTCCACCTGTATGAATGCCAACAGCACAGCAGCAGAACTGTTTAGCAGGCATTTCAACCCGCAGCTTACAGGAACGGACTTTGCTCTCCCTGTTGTGTCTCCCTAAATTGTGTGAGACACAATTCAGCCCCCGTCCAAGGAGAGGCAATGAGCTCACCCGTCAGATTTGGGCACGTCCTCCTTCCGAAGACCAGGGCGCTCAGACCGGCCGCCAGGAACTCGAGTTCACGTTGACCCCGTTTCCCACTGCCAGCTCTTCCTCTTCGTGGGGGTTGGCATTCCTACAACCTGTCAGCCGGGTCTTCTGTTCACAGCTGCTTCTAAGTTAGAAATCACCAACTTGGAGCAGCCTCAAGTTACAACTATGCGAGCCTTCAGCCGAGTTAGACTTTCAGGATCCCATTCAAACCACATTCATTTTAATGAGCTAAAGAACTCCCTGTGGGCAAGGGATTGGTTCTTTTTTGTTTGTTTTTGTTTTGTTTTTTAACTGAGAATCCATCTAGAGTGAGCTCTCTGGTCTGGCTCTTAAAGAGCGTTTTTCGACTTCAGTGCAGTGCAAAGCAATGGTCCTAGAAACACGACCCTTTTCTAACAGTGCTGTACACCTTCAGATCTCCCTAATTTGTATCTTCACCCTCTGATGAATGATGCAATGAATTACAAAACGTACATGCACTTCATTCAGTTGATGGGACCAGGAAAACAATTCTGTCCCCGTGATCACAACAGTTAAGCGCACAAATGGAGTTCAGGCAATGGCTTTGCTCAAAGCATTCTTTTCCCCTAGCCAGCTCTAAGAGACAACCAAAGGGAATGCTCCCAACAAAGGATCTCTTGCAGGAAAACCAGAAGCAAGTCCTTGCCCGCTCTTGTTCATTTAAAACTCCTTTTGAAATTCTCATCCTCGTCAGAACGTTCACTGCAGCGTCCAAGCTAAATACCAAGCTGGATTGTTTTCTTTCTGCCAGCTTCTGGCAGCACAACTTTTACAAATACTCGGTCTGAACAATCAGCAAATGACCAAGCAATCCTTGTGACGGATTTGTAAAACCACTTTGGAGGCATTTAGAACAACATACACAAGGAAATATTTAGGCCAGGGTTACTGCAGACGGCCGCGTTAAGGAAAAGCAAAATCGATTATTAATTACAAATAGCAGGGCTCTGAATTTTTTTAAGTGGAAGAAGCGGAACGAGCTGCGTGATTCCTCTCGGCCCACCCTTGCTTCTTCCCCGTTGCTTCCTACAAAACCTCGCCGCTGGCTCTCGGACGGAGAGGGAGCACGCAGAACAGCTGCTGGGCCTCGCCTGCCAAGCTCTCGACGCGCTGCGGGAGAGCGGAGCTCTGGCTGCCGCGCTGCCGGTTACCTCGCCTGACTGCCTGAGCACAGGCTGCCCCAGCACCGAGCTCGGACGCAATCCTCGCAGCAGGCAGGAAGTCTTCTGGGAAAACGTCGTCAGTCGAAGCAAGGGAAGTGGCAGGAGAGGAAGCTGGTACCTGCAGCAGAACGATGCGGGGGGCACAGCGCGTGCAGGACCTTCAGCCGGGACAGGACAAGGAAAATGGGAACGGCTCACTCTGTTCACTGCATCCTCCAGGATCACCGAGGAGAGGGGAAAAAGGAGAGCTAAAAGCTAACCAGGGCTTTCTCTCCTGCCGTGCTAGTTTAGAACATTCAGGCTCCTCTAATCCATGCACCTAAAGGATCTCAGAGCAACTGAGGAACGTTCAAAACCCAAAAGTACCCGTGGTATCACCTCTCTGCTCTCCATACAGCAGCCCTGCAGGAAGCAAGGTGGAAAACACAAGCGTGCTTTGTGGTATCTACCCAGAAAGGCCCCTCCAGCAAGCTCCACTCACACTACAGACAGGCTACTGGTATTTACTGGAAAGCAATGGGAACAGCCCAGACCTAATTTCAGCAGTTCAGAGCATCCCGGGGCACTCCCGGTAACGACAGCGCATTTTAAAGTTGGGGAAAAATACGGTCTCGATATCCAAACTTTCCCCGTCCTCTGGCCAAAGTCATTTTTGCAAACTTTTTGAAAGGTCAGCCTCCCTTCGGAACCTTAATTTGCAAAAATAAAATGAAAATAAGTACATTTTGCCCCGTCGGTCTCTTCACACAAGCCTATACCAGCTGGTGAGGAGGTAACAACCACCTTTAATTGCTGGTACCAGCTCCGTTCCTCCAGGACAGGGGAGTAAAAATCTGGTGTAATTAGCAGCTCACTCCTCTACCCCGAAGAAACTGAATTACTGCCAGTAATTAAAACTGCTGGCTACCGGGCGTGACTCACAACTACCTCCCAGCCCTCCCTGGCCCACTGTGTGAAAAATGCTAGGCTAACTCACTGACACAGATTGCAACACTGACACAAAGAAGCCCTGGGCAAAGAAGGCTCCAAAAGCTTCGGGAGAACAAAAAGTCATTAGAACAAAGAGCAAAGCAAACAAACAAAAAGGAAAAAAAAAAAAAAAAAAGGAAGAAAGAAAAAGAATAAAACACACACACCTCTGTTCAGGAAGTTTCCCTTCTGTTGTACCATCTTTGTATGGATTCTGGTGACTGACCCCTTTACAAAAGGCTGAAAATCCCACGTGGGCTGCACGGAGAGGCAGCCAAGCGGAACAGAAGGGCTCGTGTTGAACCCAGTACGAAAGAGGAAGGCATTAGGAAAGATCGACGGGCTGAAGCTATTCAACAGCGACTGTTCAAGCCGGGGTAGGGTTTAGAGGCCTTAAAACTGAAGGCTCTCTGCGGGGCAGCGTGTACCCAGCTGGACTCTTCCAGCCTCAGACACCAACCGGCGATCGGAGCGGCTCCCAGTCACTCACAGCTCCGGGAAGAGGATTTGGCCAGGAGCGCTGCCAGCACAGCCTTGGCAGCAGCGGCCCTCGTCTACCCCGAATTGTTCAGGTTTGCCAAATAGATCTTTTGGGTCTGCCTTTCTTCTCTCCTGCGAGAAGCTGTGTTTGTTTAAAGCCATTGTTTAACTCCGTGCTCACAAGCAGAGGAGCACTGCTCATTCTTGGGCGTTCAAAGAGCGTAATTGAATTTCCCAGGCTTCTGGGAGAGGGTCAAGCCAGTTTTGTCTAACAATTTCAGCGAGAGCCCAATTAAATTAAAGCAAGCTCTGTCGTTGCTAGTCTGTGCCTGGGAGAAGGGCAGCAATTAAACAGCAAAACATAGCGTGACACTAGGAACAGCAACAGCTTTACTTGAGCATCCTCAAAATACATTACCCCGGTATCTCAGGACCAAGCTATAACACCCAAGCAAGACAAACGCTACTCCAGGACATCACAATTTAGTTCTTTTTTCCTTTCTAAGACTGAAGGAAAAGAGAATTCCTTCAGTACCACT
This sequence comes from Cygnus atratus, assembly GCF_013377495.2. Taxonomy (NCBI): domain Eukaryota; kingdom Metazoa; phylum Chordata; class Aves; order Anseriformes; family Anatidae; genus Cygnus; species Cygnus atratus. The sequence goes on from NC_066363.1 coordinate 6,821,973, forward strand.
GGGTTTTCAGTCCGTTAGTGTCGGCTGTGACCATCTTCTTTAGAAACAAAGGCAACTTTTATTGAACAGCTATTAAAAACAGACACTGCAGCCTCCCTAAAGGAAAAGCTGGTAGGGCCACAAACAACAAGAGCAGTGAGAAAACTGTTGTCTGATGGAAGTTAATATGACGCATCTATTCAAAAACATTTAGGTTTACTTACCTAAAATTAAGTTACAGACCATCATTCACCTCCTTTAAACACTCCATTAATATTTTCTGGTGAATAACTGACTTTACAGGACAAGTACGTGTTCAGTGGTTCCCCTTTTCCTTCTTCATCTCCTTAACCCCCTTCCCTCCCCTCCAACATTATCAAACTTGGCAACATTCACCAGACAAATACTACAAACAGAAAAATAAGGTACAGTTTTTCAAGTCACACTAATTTTTCACCCCCCCTTTCCCTCACTATTTCTGATTTCTCTCCCCCAAGCTCTATTTCTCTTTTCCATTTTCCTTGCCCGTTCTCCTGTTTGGCCATCTCCTTCTCAGAATATGTTTGCGTGGTTTTAAAAGCAGGATTTCTTTCAGCTTTATGCTCTCCTATTATCTCTTGCCCATAATTTTGGGTTGGTTTTTGGTGTTTTGTCCTTTTTTTTTGGAAGGTATCTGGTTTACTCTGATTTTTACCCTCCCCTTTTTAAGTTATCCATCCCTGTGTTTGGGGGACAGGGCTCAGGTTAAGTTTCTTCGAAGTCTGGTGAACACAGACCTTACACAACCCTACTCAGAAGAACAGTGCTCCCTGCTAATCTCACACAAATTGTGGGATCTAGGAGGCTTTGAATAGATACTGAGGTAGAAATTAGACCAAGACAACCACTAGAAGCCAAGAGGACACCAGAACGTGTTTTAGAGAAAGAAGTTGTTCCAAGACTGCAGAGCACGATTATTTTGTTATTACGTGAATGTTTTACGCTCACCATTTATAACCTGTCTCAGAAGAGCGTCTCTGTGAATGAAAGAGCCAACTGAGGCCCACACGATTAGGATAAGGACACCCCCTTCGAGTGGCTCTTGACAAGGCCTCCATTCTTACCTCTAGACAAATTATGGATCCTTGATGCTCTTTGAACACTTTCAACTGCTCACCAGTGACAATGTTCCACGTTCGGATGGTGTAATCCGTGCTGCCAGAAAACAGCTCCCTGTTTGGTGCGTCAAGTATAAGGCATAAGACAGCCCCAGTGTGTCCCAGCAGAGTCTGGTAACAGCGCCCGCTGGACACCCACCAGACCTTAACAGTGCAGTCCGTGCTACCTGTCACCAGGAGGTCTCTGCTCACTTTCTCCTCCTCTTCCTCCTCCTCCTCCTCCTCTTCGAGGACATCCTTGGAGGAGTAGTGAGCTAGAGTCAGGACACAGTTCCGATGGCCCCGGAATTCCTGGATTTGTTTCTCCTTGTCCACACTCCAGCAGCGGGCTGTCCTGTCATAGGAGCCACTAAACAGATAGTCTTTGGCAACCAGGATCCTGTCAAAAAGGACGTCTATATGTATTAGCACTATCACTCTTTTGACGTAATCTTATTTTTGTCACAATTTGAGTTCCAAGCACACTGAAGTTAGGAAGAGTAGCATGAACACAACACATCTGACTCTGATTCAGCCTCTGTTTCAAACACATTATTTACGAACAGACATTTTTCTACACTTCCCTGGTTTTACTTCTGAAAAGTAACACCCCTTATTCACGTACACCAATGTGGATATTTTTGCCCTGTAGCACTGCAGCTCTGAGTGTCTGTTTTTCTACGGTCTTTCCCAGCAGCACTAATACTTTTCGTGAGTTATACGTGCCAATTAACAGATATTAATTTGTTAGGGGCAGCGTGGGGGCGGGTTGTGTTGTGGTTTTTCTGTGTGTTCTTGTAGTTGGCAGTGGGTTTTTGTTTTTACAAGAAAAATGATTTTTCTTGATAAGTACGTATTAGTATTTCTTTACAAATAATTACTTATAAACTGACCTACGAAAATCGCTTGGAATTAAAATACAAAATACATTCCAAGAACCTGAACTGTAACTAACGGTATAGAAATACAAACAGATTTCCATCAGCAGATAGAGAGTGCATAAAATAAATAAATTGTACAGCTAATTTCTCATACTGCAGGATCTTAAAAAAGGTAGAGCAAGAGCACCCCACTTCTAACAGCAAACTAGAGATTGCAGCTCAAGCATTCAGCTTACTGGGCCCCCGCAATAACGAGCTGTAGCTGCACAAACACGTAACGGATAAGAGAACAATCTCTGCGGTTCACATTTCCCAACTGGAGACAGGGAACATTATAACCTATCTCCTTTGTCAGCTGAGTTTGGTCCTCTGGAATCTTTCAAACTGGCAACAAAGACTTATGAATAGGGAACACATTTCCCCATTTGCTGATTCAAGCAAAATCAGGCCAGTGCCAAAACACAGACAGAGCCAGCCCTCCTATTTACAGGATCCAGCTACACATCGTATGTGTTTTGTGTTCAGTAAAGAACAAAAAACACACATTAAAAAATAAAAAAATCAATCTTTGACTGCTCTGTTTGTGATTAATTAAAACCATCCCAACTATTAAGAGGCACTTTACAACCGGCTGATCAGTCATGCACAATCAGCTTAATACTAAACTTCATTTGCACGAGCAGGAATAGTAACTGCAGAAACAGCCCCGACTTTATCCTTCTCAGTGACTCAAAGGCTTGACGTGATGTTTTTACATCTATTTATCAGAAGCATCTGTTATCAATTGAATAATTTCTTGTGGACTTTCATTCCTAGCACTGGATTCAATTCCCCTGCCGTGTGCCTTTCATTTCTCTCCTATCTGCTGTCTATGGATGTGTCAGCACTGTTGCTAGGAAAACTAATCATTACAGCACAGAACACGTGTAGCTTGCACTCAAAGGTTTACACAACCTATTTTATTAGCGCAGTAATGGAAAGTTGCAGTAAAACGACAACACGCGTGATAACAGATTACAGGAACACAATGGAAGAACTCCGTGGAACCAACCTGTTAACAATTGAGGTGTGTCCTCGGTAAATGGCCAGGCACTGGCCTGTCACCACGTCCCACTTCCGAATGGTATGGTCGGCGCTGCACGTGAAGGCAGCCTCGTTTTCTAAGTGGCAGAAGGTGATGTAGCTTTCGTGTCCTAGGAACAAGAACAGAGATACAGAAATTCAATCATAGCGCACGCAGGCAGGGCAGACTAGGTGTGTTCTTCAGCTTAACTAAAAATACGGGAAACAAACAGACTAAAGCCCTAGTTTTAAATGCACAATCATGTTTTTCACATTTCAGGATTTGTGTAAAACACAACGTGTTTAATTAACAGTAGAAAACTCTGCTTCATTGATATAAGGATCAAGAGTAAAACAGTACAGTTCCACCAGTCAGGCAGCTCATATCATTTTATAAAAGCATAATGAGCTGAATTAGGATCGGTATAATAAAATTTAGACTACTGGAGTTTAAAACTCATTTTGAAAAGGGGGGTGGGGGCTGTTTGTTTGTTTTAAATAAAAAAAATGCTTTTGATTTCTTCTTCTGGTCAGGAAAAAAAAGGCTGCATTTCAACCCAGCCTATTGATTGTCAGGACACAAACAACAATCCTAAACTAAATCACAAAACTATGAAAAAAGGAGAAGACGTGAGCCTTACCAGCAAGTTTAGTTTCACTGTCCAAGCAGAATGAAACGCAAACAAAAAAAAACCATAACTAATAAAATGTCAACCAGTAGTTTCCCCATTAGGAATGATAACATGAGTGAAAACACAGTTTTCAAAACATCAGTATACTTTTAGGAAACGACACAGAAAGAAAGAATAAGAGCAGAATTATTTATACAGTAATCAGAGTATGTTGGGAATTTACTGTTACAATAGACAAAACCGCTACACTAAAATTGCATGCTGAAAAATACGGTAATGGTAGTGAAGAGGAATCTATATTGCAACCCGAGGCTTCTGTTGCTGCTTAGCAAGATGTGCCATTGTTTTATGAAACGTACTGCATCTAAAACCACCTTAGGATTTGGGGCCCAGCTTTGTCCAAGATCTCTTGTGTGAAATATTGTCACCTATCTAGGTAACTGATGAGACAGTTACCTAGACTTTACCTCTTACACTTTTTCATTTCTATATATTCAGACTAAGTTTTCAGACCAGAACTGTTTCTTCTGAAGTGTCACAAGAGAGCCCCAGACTTTGGCTGAAGCCAGTAGGCCTTACTGGGATTTAGAAAAGACAAAGATATAAAAAGGACAAGCGTGACTAAAGGGAGGGAAGCGGACAAAGACACTAGAAAAACAGATCAGTGTTATACAATCAAGATACTAAAGAACTGAGGGAAAGCAGACTGTCCAGTAAAACACTTAGGTTCGCTGACTGCAAAAATGTGATTTTGTTAAAATTCCTGTACTTCAAGAAATCAGCAAATCAGAAGCCACATTACAAACACACAGTCTTGTTTTCTCTTAAGCAAATTCACCAGATGTCAAAAATTAAACAGGCCTGTAAGTAGGACTGTAAGTAAACTATACCCATCCTCATATTACTTGAAAACTTTTTGCAAAGCAGCTTAACGGGGCAGGTTTCAACCACTGGCATTTTTCTTGCAGCAGCTTCTAATCCTGCTCTTAGAAGATCAAAACAGCATTTTGGTTACTGAAATAAAGTCTGTCAGTCAGATTTTAACCATCGATACTACTTGAGCCACACAAAGGATGCCAAAACCCCCTGTGGCAGACAAGGTCTGGTGATGGTCTGGTCAAAAGCAGCCACCACAGAAGTCTTGTCAGTTATGTTGTGGTGGAAGCTTGAAGCTGTGCTACAGATACAGGTTGATTAGTAATTATAGCTTTTATAATATGAATTTACCCAAGAATTGTGTGAGTGCATAGATATAAAATACATACAATTATCTGATTCAACTGACAGGTCACAAACCATCTATCCAACCTTCTTTAAAGTTTACCCCCAAATCTAGCAGTTCACAGCCAGATTCTGAATATTATCCAATATACTCATCTTTCTAGTCAAAAGTTAATGAGTGCTTTAAATGGATTTCTAATCCTTAAAAGCAACTGCAGTGAGTTTTCCAGGAGACAGAACTATGGCAGGATGTGGGGGAAAAGACAATACTCTATCATTAAAAACAAGCATACAAACTAACAAAAAAAAAAAACAAACAATGTTTATTTTTGGAAGAAAAAAGGATCAGAAATTCCAAATGTAAGAGCTTCCTTTTTTTCCCCCTGTTTTAAGAGAAAAAGAAAACGAGTGAGTGAGAATACAAACATAATCTTTGGTCCATAGTGTGACCCTTGCATGACTGTGTTCTGCAGAGCTTTTCCCTTCTTTTTAATTATTCAGATGTTAGTCTAAGGACAATAAATTTTGTTAATAATGCAAAAACAATTTAGAATGAAAAAGCCCCGCAATTAACATTTCTGTGTCAAATGTAAAGTTCTGTGGGGAAAAAAATATCTTACTTATTAAAGTTTCTTTCCAGAAACTTTAGTTTCTAGGTCAAAAGCTTCTAAATAAAGATCATCTGAAAAATGAGAAGATTAAAAGGACAAAAAAAATAGAGAGACAATAATAAGAAGTCAAGATTTCATCAGGTTGTAAAACAGAAGGCTTCTGGAAAGAGACAGAAGTTAAACTGCTGCGTTCCACACCCTGAGATAAAAGGATCCATGCCTTCAGTAGTGCTGGTAACCTGTTTTGGGTTGCAAGAGCTTCTGCTTAACATTACTGCAACCAACCCTCAGAAAAGCACAGAACAAAACAAGCATGATTTTGGCTGCACAGCAGGCAGCAGGGACTGAAAGAGACCAGAACACGCTGTGTGGCCTGTCCCAGGCTCCAGCCTCGAAAAGCAGGCTAAAAGCAACCGCCATACCTTGGAAGTGGCCGTGGCACTGGCTGTCGGCCGTGCTCCAGAGCCGCGCGGTGCCATCCTCGCTCCCCGTGAGCAGGCGCTGCCCGTCGGGGCTGAGGCTCAGCCAGTTGATGCCTCCTTGGTGATCTGCGCAGACCTTCACGGCGGAGCCGCTGTTCCCCATCCCGGCGGAGGCGGCAGAGGCTCGGGGTCAGCTCATGGGCGCTGGGCAGCCCCCTGGCACTGCCGTGGGCCTCCAGCTGTCTCCCACCGACCGACTTCAGCCATTACCTCGACTCCGAAAAAAATCAGCCGGGTAGTCCTGACTCCTGCATGGGGACACAGAGAGGGGAGATAAGGATGCGCTGAATCCCATAACCTCCCCCATGGACACATCGCTGCCTCAAGCAGGATGCGGTCAGGTTCTCGAGCACCCCGTTCTCCACAGAAAGCCCTACCGTGGAAGATGGGTTTCCAGCCACTCGTGCACCTTCTCCGTGGGCATCCAAGCCCCTGGGAGAGGACCAAGCCCTCCCAGCCCCGCAGTGTGGGCATTTGGAGCCCTGTGCTGAGGCAGTGGGGCACGCTTCTTCTTTTTAAACCACCTCAAGGCTGAAGAGGAGACGCCTCCAAGCAGGGGGGGACCCAACCCCACGCAGCTCACAGCGCCCAAAGGCGCCGCCTGTCCCCGTCTCCCTCGTCCCCCCCAGCTCCACGGCCACCACAAGCTCACCTCAGAGACCCCCCAGCCCTCCTCGCCATCCCTCCCACACGACCCCCGGCATCTCCGCCCCGGGCTCGGCTCTTTGCGAGGGGAACGGAGCCGGGGGGGGGGGCGGATCAGCTCCGGCAGGACGATCTGCTCTCACCCTGCAGCGGGAAGAGGGAACCCCCTCCCCCGGCTCCGGCTGGCTTTTTTGAGGGGGTCAGAGGGGAAAAAACAACGGAGGCACTGCCCGGGGGGGAAGAGGGAAGGGCTCCCCCCGGCGCCCCGCCGCCGCCGTGCCCCCCTCAGGCCACCCCGGGGTGGGTCCCCGGCGCCGGCTCTCCCTCCATGTTAGAGCCGCTTCCCCCCGGGCGGGAACCGCGGCCTCTCCCCGGCCCAGTGCCGCTTCCTCGGAGCTCCCTCTTTGTGCTCCCGGCACGGCAGCCCCCTTTTTTCAAGAAAAAGAGGCACACCCCCAAAAAATAGAGGCGCCCCAAAGCCCCCTCCCCGCCTCCCCCCGGGGCTGAAGCCGCTCCTTACCTCTCCTTCCAGTCACCCGGCGCTGAGGGGGAAGAGTCGCCGGGGCGGGAGGGTCGGTCCCAGCTGGGACCCTGTAATGACCGCCCTAAAACCGAACGGATCCGACAGCCCCCCCGACCGCACACACCCGCCGAGTCCCCGGGCTCGTCCTCGGGGGGAGGCAGCGCTTCCTGCGGCACGTTTCGCCCCCTCAGGCTGCCTCCCGGCTCCGCGGCGCGGCTGCGCCATTCCCCCCGCCTCAGGGCGACCCCGGGGGGGCAGCGGCCCCGCCGCAGGCTCCCCGGAGGGCAGCCGCGGTTCTTTTCCTCCTTCCCCTTCCGAATGGCTCCAGCCCTCAGTTCCCTCAGCCCCCTGTCCCCTTCCCCGTGCTGCCGAGCCGGGGGCTGGCTTTGAGGGAAGCCATCGCCTTTTGTTCCTCCTCTCGGCCCCCCCCCCCTCGCCTTCCCCGAGGACCAGCTGAGGTTGGGCTTCTCCTCACGGGAGCCGCAAACATCCACATCTTCCTCGGAGCTTTTGGGGCTGTTTCTCGTTTAACATGGTCCCTCACCCTCTCTGACCCATGGGTAAGCCAGGCTGGCTGCAGAGCCCCTGGCTTCGTCCAGCCCCAAAGTGGGATGTGGGGTGGTGGGGTGGGGATGCTACAAAATGGGGCTCCGCTGTGTCAGGAGCAATACAAAACAAAGATAGGAAGGGTCCCATCCCACCACAACGTAATTAAATGTACAAAAGATAAGCCCATCAGGCGGAGAAGGTGATAAGAGCCCCCAGCAAGGCAGTGGTGGGGATCAGACAGGGATCCTGTTGCCCAAACTAGTCAGCTATGAAATGGGCAGCTGAGGAACCCGTGCTGCTAAAAGCACACCTGCAAGGTACGATATGTAGCAAAACCCACTTTTCTTGTCTCCCACTCCATTTAATCAGAGAAGCACCGTTTCATGTCAAGTCACTAACCTTGAAATGGGCCCGCCGGCTCCATTTCAGGCTGTCATGTTCAATGTAGAGGTTCACCAGATATTGAACAAGACAGCGGCCCCACTCCTGCATGATGTATTTCAGTGCGTGGGCTGTACAGAAATGCATGCATTAAATGGATACTTAATGGGATATTTTATTTTGCACAGCGCATTCTGGCAGACATGGAACAGAGCTAATACGTCCCGCCCAACACCAACACGAGATGGTCCTGATTCTGCTGCCGGCTGTAACCACACAACCATGGGGAGGCTCACTGGAGATGCAGCTGCAAATTTGAGTTTTGTGTGGCACGTTGTCGCAGGCCAGCCCCTTTCCGAAGGCATACCCTTCTGCACCATCCCTAGGATGAACGCTGTGCACTCAAGAAAGTAGCCAGTAAATTTTGGTGTGAGACATGAGCACTGGATTTCTTCCCTCCTGGATTTCTTCCCTCTGAAAATCACATTATCCGTGGAAAGATTTTTTTTTGGATATGTCGGCCTGGGAATCGGCTGCTCTCAGGGAGTGTCCCTCACCATCTGCTCGTACATCTGTCAAATCCACTCACAAACCACTGCCCGGAGTCCCTCTTTGGGAAACTGTAGGATAGATTAGCACTCCTTTTTGTTTTCCTGTGCTGCAATGATGTGAACACAAGGGAAAATTCAGATGGAAGAGGTATTTTGTTAGGTGGAAGGCAGGTACGGACATTTTAAACATACACATTTTAAATCTCCAGGGGAGGCTGAGCTGCAGGGGAAACCCTTGGCCACAGCTCAGGAGGCTGTGCATTGACTGCAGGAGCCTGTGGGAACAGAGGTTGTGCTGTTCCCTCCCCCTTTTTTTAAAAGCCCTTTTAAGGTTTTTTTGTTATTATTTCAAATGAGTATTTCCCTCCTGTGGTGACTGTTGAAAGAATCTGAGCTTTCGAACATTTTCATGAATATTTATTCATTTTCTTGGGATTTTTAATATTCTTTTTCTAGAATTTTTCTAGAATTTCTTGAATTTCAGATTATGTTTCTTTATTACATTTGTATACTCCTTTTTCGTTTTTAATTGTCATGAGGAAGGCAAAATAAAATTATCAGCTGTTTGATTTTGCTCTTCAGGGCCCAGATCCTGCAATGAATCCTTCTTCATCCAGACACACAAGGATGGGCAAGCACAAAACTTAGTGTTGCTGGTATACATTTCACTTGTCAGTCTCCAACAATTTTCTGTTAGCTATTTACATAAATATAGATATTTGCATACACAGCTGCTCCTGTAACATCCAGATAAATATAAACCTTTGAGAAGGCATCTAGATGTTTATGTCTAGATTCGTACTACATGATTTGAGGGATCCAATGGCTATTGCTAAGTTTAGAGCCAAGTTGTTTAAACTCTTTTACCAGTTACCAAGGAGAGGCAAGTGCCTTCTGAATAAAGGATTTAGAGTTCATTTACATTGTCTTTTGGAAGGGGAGGGGATACTTCTTCTCCTTCCACATGGACGATGCTATGGTTCCAATATGAGCAGGTTCCTAATTCTTTTCCATTAAGTAGGATGAACTGAGGCCTTTGTCTTTAAACCATGTTTTCTTTCCAGCACAGATTCAACTTGTTCTCACATCTCTGATCTGGTAACAACATAGTGCAGGGAGACTCCTTAAATCACCCCCAGGAGAGTAAATGGTCAGGTGGAAAAGCCTCTACCAGCAACCTTCATCCCAAATTACTTGTATTTAGGGTCTCACTTGACAGACCTTGACAAGCAGTGTAGGCTCCATCTTATGTATAGCTGTAAAATGTAAATGCTGAAGAACACTTCCCTTAATAAGACTTGAGTAATAATGCAAATGATTTCAGTAATCTTATTGATGTAATTTGTGGGGGACGGAGGACAGGCAGCTCTGCCACCTCCCCCTTCTCAGGCTTTGGGTATGTGGATGGAATTGCAATGGTCTTTAATGGATGACAAAGGCACTTTTGTTCTGTCAAAGAAGCAGAGCCAATAATGCCCCAAAGAAGTCAGCACCAGAGCTCCACTCACCCGACCAGAAACAAAAGAATAAAGTGTGCAGCAATGCAAATTATCTTTCTTAGAGGATTAACTCCTTTCTCCACACAAACCCCTCCGCATTCCCACAGAAGGGCCTCTGCGTCTGCCAGCCTCTTTTCACTGAACGCTATTGCTCCGCTTCAGGCTATCAACGCCACTCACCATCAGATTTGCAGATAATTAAGTATTTCTTCCTCTTTATTCACCTCAGAAAATCACAAAAGCCAACCAACTCTCTCCTGAAACTACTGTCTGGGTCCCAGAAAATTGATACTGGCATATCCTGCACTGATTTTTTTTTAATACCAACCACATCATTATAGTGATTGAGAACAGTTAACCTCAAAAGGCCGTGTGGTGTCTCCAGTGGCAAAGTTCCTCACAGAGCAAACCTAGTCTATACGAAGAAAATTTCTCTAGTAGGGTTAAATTTGATTTTAAAATCGATCTAGTTACTCTGGTACAGTGTAAATAAAATTTAACCTTAAATAGATTTCAGTGTAGCTTCCACTGGTTTGATTAAATTCAGAATGTCATCGATGTCTAAATAGCTTTGCTTGCATTAAGGGTTGATATTGGCAAAGGCAGATTGATTTTTACATGGATTTAATTATCAGAGCTCGAGCAGAAGTAGCCTTACTCTGAAGGGAGGATGGGAGAGTAGAAGTCAGCACAGCTTCATTGGTACGTGGCCATGCCTCACAGACCCAGCAAGTGCATTGCTCAAAGGGAGTGGAGAAGCTACTCTCTCCTCTTCCCTGCATCCTTTTGTAGGTTCAATAGGAGCAACATTCAACTTTTCCTGGCAGAGCCATGCTGCAGCTAAAAGATGGGCACAGAGCTTTGCGTTAAAATGCAGCAGCATAGCTTTGTAGGATAAAATGTCTTGATTTCCCAGCCCGATGCCACAAGTATGAGGGCAAGTCAATGGAAGCCAGATAGTTCTCAGCTCTGAAAGGAAATACCTTTTAGGCAACATGTAATCAGTCTGTGGAACTCATTGCCACAGGATGCTGTTGTGGCCAAGAGTTTCACAAAGAAATTCCCTAACAATTCGTACCAGCAGGACCCTGCCAGCCCTCAGCATTTATCGGAGACCGCCATGTAGCTCCAGATCCATGTGGGGCCGTGCCCCCGGGTCACAGCACAGGGGAAGGCTGTGACCATGCCTTACATCTGGGCTGGGTGCAAGATTTCTTGGGGCCTCTTTGAAAGGAAGGGCTGGTTTGATCCACAGCCCAGCTGCAATCTTCTTGCCATGGTAACGTCTATGTGTGGGACCACGAGCTCTTTAGAGCAGCCAGCCCTCTTACCACCCAAATAAGAAACCCTGTTGGAGTAGGGTCCCTTCTGTTGTAAGCAGCGCAGGCAGGATGCTGCTTGCCTGCACATCTCTCCGTGATGCCTAACACTGGAGCGCAGAGCAAGGCTTTCCACTCCAGAACACCAGTGCTGTGTGAGGCATTGCTTGGGAACAGGACTGAAGAAGCTCATGTGGAGGTACGCAGACAACTGCAGGGTTGGCAATTGTATTAAGAAACACCAAAAAAAAAAATCATTTTGGAAAGCATATTGACCCTCCCTGTTCGCCTGCTCTGGAATTTCTTGCATTTTCCCAGGGTCATCCAAAGGCCTTTGGAGGCTCTGGGCACCAGGCTCATGTGTGCACACAGTTTGAAGCTATCCTTGCAGACTTCAGACCCAGATATCACAACTTAGATCAGCACTACAGTTCCTTCTGAACCCTCTGTGACTAGCCTCTGTTACAGGTAACACTGCGTGCAGGTGACAGTTCTCCCTTTCCTCATGGAAGTGTGGATCCTTTGCAGTTAAAAATGTCCCAGAGTGCTCAGAAGTCTAGCTTGGGTATAAAGATTTAGCAAATTCCCCCTTCAGGATAAAAAGATGGTTTGAAACTGTCACATAGCCCAGGATTTCCTGTAAACGTCTACCAAGTTCTTTCGGTTTTTAACCAGATCAGAAGCAGTGGTTTCCAAGCAGTTCTTTCAAAAAATACTCGGTTTTCTAGGTTTTCTATTATGTCTATAACAAGAATGCCTGTCTGCTAAACTCAGATACATCTCTGCCGTCCACTACTACTTTACCCAGGTGGACGGACTGCTCCCTGTAAATGTCAGGAGTCTGAAAATCTGAGATTTGGAAAATCAAGCAGTATTCGATGACCTAGGTTAGGTAATGATAATATTTCTGGTAATATTGGGGTCTTAGTACCTAACCCCTGTCAGCAATGGGAGTTTAGCCATGAACTCTCAGGAGGGTTGAACTGACTTTTTGCTGTGATGAACTGATGGCTTAAAACCCACTGCTGTGAAGGAATCTTATCTTGCTGGCTAAGAAAGCAGATGTCATTTCCTAGAAATTTTTAAGATGCTACATGCCAGGACGTGTAAGGTCTTTACTGTAAACAGCTTTCCCCTCACGCAGTCTATAGATGGCAAGGTCCTTCCATCGTGTCACTATACAGTGGGAACTTTACTGCATCATTCAAAATCATAAATATTTACTAAATTGCAAAATAATGGTAAAAAGCTCATTTTACCCTGTTCCCTACTTTGATGGGAGCCCTGCTGTTCCTTCCAGACGGTAAGCTGGCCTCTTGCCCAGACCATATATCTCTTATGACAGACTCCTTAAGGACCACATCTAAATGGAAGCCAAAAGAAATATGTCTTACTAAGTGACACAAGACTGACTATCTGAGCCCGATTCTGAGCCTGTTTTAACTGATTTTGCACGGATACAACTCTGCTGGCTTTGACTGCATCAATCCAGATTTATACTGACGCAGGCTGAGAGACCCAGCACTCTTGACATTGGTACAAAAAAACAAATTTCTAAAAATGCTGAAGATACAACCAGTGACCTATGCAGTATTATAACAATTGTATTCACATGTGGCCTCTGAAAGATTTCTCCATTGTTTGTCTGCCTGGTTGTCAGCAGAACCAAATCGCTGTGCTGCCTTAGGTAAGGGAGGATTGTTCATGATCTCCTACACCTCCTTGATCAAACCTGAAAAGTCTTCTAGAGCTATGATGAAGATTTGGTCTTCATGGCCAGACTGCCCCTGCTCCCGACCCCAGTACAGCAGGAATTGCAATCTTATTCCAGGAGGTTTAAGAGGGGCAGGAAAAGGCTTTTTTTTTTTTCTTTAAATAGAATTTACTAGCACCTCTGAAGTGTGAGCCACTCAAATGCAACATCCCAGTTGGTTTCACAGAGAAAATCTTCACATGATGCACCTACTCTTTTTGGGCACATACATTTTAATTATAAGGTGCATTTTTTTTTTTTCACCTACAACAAATATAGCACCATGTTTTCAAGTACTCTTGCCCTTAGGGCTTGATTTTACTTCTAGCTGACCTAATATGGGTTTGCGTAGGGAAACTGCACTGCAACAGCCTCTACCTCTAGCCACCAGCAGTAAATTCATAGATGACTTGAGCTCTCTGGGCTCACCAGTGAACAAGCTGTGTCTCTTTTTCTCATCGCTGTTGGATGAGTAGAACTGGAACATGCTGCTGCAGCCTCACCAGGCCCAAGCAAAAACCCCCTGAAATCAGTGTCATAAAGAGAGCATGAAGGACTTGTGAGATGGTGGCTGGTGTTCTGCTGGGGAGACACAAAATGGCAGCTGTAGGGTAGCAGGAGGAAGCTCGACGCTGTGTGCTGCTAATAGTGTGACAAGGTAGCGGGATGTCAGTCTGCTTTCACTTCCCAAACATCCTCACGGCTTGCTTGGTGAATAAATCTTTCCTCATCTCTGTTCTCCTTTTTCCCTCCCCTACCAGCGTTCATCTTAGCCTTTTTTTTAAGAAGGCACCCCTGCTGGAGTCCTTTGCTGTCGGGAGGAGAGAGTGCAATTTAGCTGGTCCGCGACCGTCTGTTTCCATTCATTCCTGAGGTTTTCCAGCTGCCCACGAAAACAATGCACTGATACACTCTGGGTGGACTTGAACCATGGCCAGTGCAGAGGGTTAGGTGGGGCCGGGAGATCCGCAGTGCTTTTTGTCCTGCAGAACGGAGCGGATACCAGCGCCACACGGCCAGAGGCACGATGGCGAGGAGCAGTTTGCTGAGTGCTGCAGCCCACACGTGCCAGGTCCAGCATCCAGCTCCTCACCAGGCAAATATCAGCAAACTTAAGCATCTAAGGGCTGGGATTAAAAACAAACTGAATTTCAAGGGGGGCTGGAGCTGTTTGCACTTTCACGGGTGTAAGGTAGACAGATCCCATCAGAAAGGATGTGATATTTAGCTATTTTTTTCTGTTAAATTCCCTCTTTCTCCTTTTATCGTCCTTCTTGCTCATGCAGAGGCATAAAGTGAGTAATAAAAAATGCTAACAGCACAACTTCTTGATTTATACCGCCAGCAGATCTCAGGCAGAACTCCCTGTTGAGTTGGAGGGAACAGCCTGATTAAAAATTGATGCCACAATATGGTCTGTCTTAGCAACGACACTTGCAAGTGAGATTCATCTCGGATATAAACCGTGACATTTAAAATGCCAGTTGGGTGAAACTTGACCAAAAACATAAAAATACAAATCAGTGCGCGCAGCCCTAGGGAATAAAGGCAATTGCCGTGCCACTTTATGGAGTATCGTGTGTGACTCACTGAAGCCATTAAGTCTTCTTCTGCTGCCTCTTTTCTGGCCTCAAGAGGTTAACTTCTTCCCAGAGCCATCCACCGGGGTGGGAAATTAAAACCGAGTGCGTGTGCCACAGAGCCGTGTCGGCCTGGGTATGCGGGTGAACACAGTTTCGTGTTGTTTGCCTGAGAGGTCCAATGGAGGGGTAATGAAGGGGTTCAGAAGAGGAATGTGCTTTCTGCCAGGAGTGGTCTTTTAACCAGGCCTTTGCTTATTTGTTGGGGGAGATTACTCACAGGGTCACCTGGCAAAAATGACTGGAAGTTATGAAAGAAAGGGCCTCCTGCCAACTATTTAAGAGAAAGAGGGAGAGAAGTGGAGAAGAAACAGAAGAAAGAGCAGTGAGTTGGCTGCAGGGCAAGGGACATTTTGTGATTCAGAGGAGAAGCCAAGAACCAAGGCTGTAAAGGGAGGGAGAGGACCCTGGGCTCCTTAGGAGGCTCTGTGCTGTATTCTGGTGACATTCAAGCACAAATGGAAAGAGGAGACGAAGAAAAAAGGCACGGGAGCTTATATGTGCCTCATGGAGCCTTTATGGAAGCTCTGGATGTACTGGCAGAAGTGGAGCATGGGCAGGGGTGAGCACGAAGCCCAGGGGTGAGCTGGGGCTGGTGCTGCTGGTGGAGGCCCAGCTGGTCCTCCCCAGCCCAACGCTGGGCCGTAAAACGTGGTCACTCGCTGGTCACCGTGCCCACAGAGGTGCTTTGGAGGGTACTGCTGAGATAACCCCATAACTCTCAGCCTGCACCCTCGTCAAGCCAGCAGGGCCCTTCTGTGGCCTAGGCAGGGCGGGATGTCAGAGATCTAGGCCTCGAGCACCCCAAGAGAGAGAGCTGTCGCAGGGCAGCGGCGATGCCCCCACTGCGATCCAAGGACAATGGAAACGCACGGGCCCAGCACGGCCCCCTGCGGCTCGCACCACTTTGGCGAAACATCTGCTCGTCTGAAACAAAATCCCTCCCTTACCCCGAGCAGATTCGGTTCCCCCTGAAAGCAATAGGAGCTGCTGCATCTGCTCACGCTACGGCCAGGCTTCGGCCCCAGGAGGATGAGGCCTTAGCTAAATCAGGCTGAGCTGCCTGCTCTATCTGACGCTCTCCTGTGAATAACTTTTCTTATTACACCTCTCTACTCAAGCGCCAAACCCCAAACAGGCAGGAAAGCCATCCAAAATTCAGAAGAATTATGACAGAGGCTCAGGCATCATGGGGTTTTGGAAAGGTTATTCATTTAGTAAAAAAAAGTAAATGTGCAAATCAAACTCTCTGGCAGCTTTCGTGTGATGATAATCATGCTGATTAAGTGTTTGAGCCTCAGGATATGCTGGGAACGGCACTAGGACCTAGAAAATAACCGCTCCGTGCTTTTGGAAGACAGCTGCAGGCTCTTCCTGTTCTGCTCTGTAAGTGATCCATCTCCTCTCACAGATCTGTTCATTTTGGATGCAATTGCTCAAAATATGCATTACTTATGGCCATACAGATAAATACAAAGGAGACCAGCAGTTGTGCTGTTAACCCTTCACATCGCCGTTAGGCCTGGACATGCAACGAGGCAGCAGAAGAGTCAGAGCCCAGTTTTACCTACAACTGATTTTGATAAAGCCACGGCTACATTAGCTAAGGGTATTAAGCTTAGGGAATATACTCTCCCTCTCTCTCCTCTAAATTTGTAGTTTCCATTACCCTTTGCTGATGAGTAAGATGCTCATTCCCCCGATTTCCGTGGCGGTGAAGCAAAGAAGAAGCTGCTCAAACCAATGGTCTTGATTCACTTTCAACCTTAAATTTGATGTATCATCTACAACAAATCAGAACTCTGCATAGGTTTAAGTGAGTGCTTGATGTATTTAGCACAGAGTTGATTTCCCAGGAATTTACAGTAGCACAGAAGGGGCAGAAGGAAAGGATGAGGACGGAGGAGATGCTGTTTACCTTGGTCAGCTGCTCTGGGACTTTCCTCCCCCCTCAAGCGTGGATTTCACAACAAAACCACTGAAATGATAAAAACAATAGCTACTTTTCTGTGGCACTGCTGAACTATGCAGCCTTGGAGCTCTTGTACGGGAATGGAAATGTGAAGAATGATCTTTAACCATATAGGAGCATATACACAGCGTTGGTCAGCTATTTGGCTGCCGTAAATCAGTGCAGTCAGGCTAAACAAACTCAACTGTACTACGTGGCTTGCTCGATGAGCCAGCTCTGCACCAGAGCCCTGTGCCAGGCTGTGTACCTCTGGGACCAGCTGCATTAGCCAGCACACAGCTCCGGGACTGCCTTAATTCATAGTAATTGGCACTGCCTGCCTTCGGCGTTGGGTAATCGCACTTGGAGACTGGGAAATCAGAGCTTCCCCGCTGCTGCTGCACCCAGCAAAAGTCAAGAACTGCAAAAGGATTGAGGCTGGAGTCTCCTGAGACAGTTTTGAGTCTTTTCCATACAAGCTAAAGCATCTGCTGCTTCTTTCAAAGGATGATTTGGACCCAAATAGAAAAATCACTGATTTGACTGTTTTTGTTATTATTGCCAGTGGTATTATTCTTACTATTACCATTCCATCAAACTAGGTCGTGGGGAAACAGCACCTTCTGTAAGAAATCAGTGTAAGTTTTGAGAATCTGGTAACCTGTGTCCTCCCCTTGACCTTCCAACATCTCGACTGCAAGTTTGACCTGAATATTCAAATGCCAACTTAAAAGGAAAAAAAAAAAAAAAGAAGAAGAAGAAGAAAAAGGAAAAAGAAAAATACCCCAAGAACTGGAACAAGGGAAACTCTGTCTGGTATTTCTTTCCAGCCAAAGAACTCTTTAATAGCAATCTATTAGACAAATCCCAGGCCTGGGGGTCTGTTACAGAGTTTTTGGATTCTTACCAGATTTTCTTTCCTTTTTTTTTTTTTTGGTCTCCAAACCTGTATTGCCTGAATGCAGCTGAAAAGAAGAATCAGTCAGTGCAGTCAGAAGGTTTTTCAGTGCCATAGAAGTCCCTGTTTCTGATGGGGCATGTCATCCTTTATGTCAAGGGAGCTGACTGTTATACATCACTTATTAATAAATTATAGAAAAAGAAGTCTGAAACCTTTGAAATGCAGATTGCCAGCTCTGTAGTAAGACCTGAACTGAAACGATAAATTCCAGAAGCCAGAATGGTGTTTGCCTACTTTTTTTCTCTCTCTTTTTTTTAAAGGTAGAAGATAAATGAATCTGGCCCCAGCCCCCAGTTGAAAAAAGAAGCTCTATTATTCTCAGAAAAATAATTTCAAAGGACAAGTCAATAATAGCAGGATACACACAAAATAAAACCTTTGGAATCCTGTTATTATTATTATTATTATTGTAGGTTCAGATGACTCAAATGTTATTATTTTCTTCTTGCATTACCAGCCAAGAAAACCAATGACAACCACATAAAGCTCTGCAAATCTCAGCAGTTTTGGTTCCCACTTACATTACTGGAACAGCTGCTGCACTCGCATAGCTGAGCCGGTCAGCTCTGCGTGTGGACTGGACCACACGGTGCTTTCTCACTGCGAAAGCTCGAGGATGATTTACGAACAGGATTTATGTTCATCCCACCCTGCAAAGCGGAACGAATCCTGAAGAGTCAGGCATGTTACCGTGTCGGGGCAGGCTCGGTTATGTGCTAGTACCCCGTGGCATATGGAACATACAGCAATGGTTCACGGAGGGGGAAGAGACTTGTTTTGGTGGTGGCTGCCTTCATGAAGGCATGCGAGGAAGAGGATGATGGCACAGACACCCGTCCAGGGGTGATCAGAGACTGATCCTTCACTATCCCAGACCCTATGCTGTCCTAGCAGGAGCACATAAAGCCATCCCTTCCAACGGAGGGGAAGCCATTAGAACATTTCGGACGGTGCAAGTGCAGGTACGAATGCCTACCCAAAGTGCAGGCTTACCACAACCCACTGGAGATCATCCTCTTTAAAGAAGGAATCGACATTAACAATTTCAGTATGATTTTGGGTTTGCTCCATGCGCAATTTGACTGCGAACACTGACGCATTCCTCCATGTGCTAACAGGCTTGAAGCGGGGCAGCTTGACTTGATTACAAATGGATTTGTGCTGAACCACACCAAGATGGTCAGCCGTCTGTGGAAAACACGACGTACCCGTTTGCTCCTCAGTGTTTCTGTCCCTCCATGGAAAACTAAAACCCTTCTGTCTTTTTCCACACTTTCTTCCATGTGGGTGTGTTTGGTTTCCTTCGTTGTCACCAACTTGTCACCATTGTCACCAGTTGTACGGGAACAACTCAAAACTGGTGATATGTTATTGCATCTCCTCTGCTGATTGAACGATGGCTGATTGAACTTTTGGAGCAAGAGGACACCAAGGTACAGCCCCTACGGGAGTCCCTGTCACTGGAGGTTGATTGAGCTGGCTTTAACCTCTCCGATAGACCAGGGGGGTTAGGAATTGCCGTTTGTGATGCTGAGGTTGCTGACCACATCAGGCACATAGATATCATCTGACTCAAGGGCTTCTCAGCTAACTCAGATTTATTCCTGGGCAATAATTTGAGCCCACGGAGTGAAAATCTCCAAGGCAAACCTGTTTTCACCTCAGGCAACTTCTCCTTAACTTTAATACAACAGCTAAAACCAAACTTTTCATGGGAGCCAGGATACCCGTCCGTGCTCCCGGAGGACTGAGATGTGGCCCCTTCTACATTTTTGCCCTGTCATTGCTTAGGCTTTAACAGTGGCCATGGCTCTCCTGGTGCCAGGTTAGGGATGTCCTCCGAAGCTGCTCATTGCCTTGCTGCAGCCAGTGAAGGAGGTCACTGCGGAGCCAGGCTTTCCGCTCAAAGAACCAAGAAAACAGCTCTAGCAGACATGGAAGAGTGAATTCATTGCTACCTGATCCAAATAGGTGGCTCTGGAGGAAGAGAAAAGAAAGGACGCGAGGGTCTCTCCATGTGCTGGGTAATGTAGCAATGCGAAAGTACTGTAGCTGTGCAGATGTCTTCCACAGATTCATTTGCAAAAGATATTCCATCAAATTCCCACATTATCCAGCTACAGAGAAAGGACATTCGTGTATAAAGGCATTCTGGCAGGAGCTACTGGCTTTGGGGCCAGATGTAATTCAAAGTTATTCTGAATATTACACTGCAGCAGCCTGGCCAAGCCCAGTAATGCTGATTATTAGGGCTTTCCTGGCTTTCCAGATGGAGCTGATTTCATTTAGTTCCCTCTCTTGTAATTAATAACTTGCCCCTTTTGTTCATTTTTTTTTTTGAATCTTTGTTTTATCCTGGCATTTTGTAGGACGGTTTCCAATTTACTTAATCCTTTGCTTGCTGCCTGGGTGCACGTAGCAGAGCTCGTTCAGCCATGCAGTTTAACGCTGTGCGGCTCAGATCTGTGCTGCACGATCTCACATCCACTTCCCAGCAAGCTGGCACTTCTGTCACTGAGCTTTTATACGCTACAAACACACAAATCTGACTGTTTCATACTAGAGCAATGTCAATAATCTTAAGAACAGCCACCACCCTAACCACCAGCGTGCATATGGGATCCGTACGTTCTGTCCTTTAAACAAGTGCAGATTTAGCAAGGAGGAGGAGGGAAGAGGAAGAGAAGGCAAGCTGCATCCCCCCGCTGCCAATGCAGTGCACGTTCTGCAGCACCACCAGGCTCATGTCCACCACATTTAGCTTTCAAATCAAGAAAAAAAGGAAAAACACAATTCCCCGCCGCCAGCTTCCAGTGATATGACGCTTCTACGTACAGAGGATGGTTTTAAATGAAGTGTTCACATGAGACTGGCTCCTTGTGCGGGGAGTGTGCTCATAAATGGGATATCACGTGTTAATAAATGATGAGCGTGTGGTCTGGAGGCATAGTACGGACATGTGTAAGGCGTGCTGTAGGTAGCTAAGTGCTGGTTACACGCAACCGCACAGCTTAACCAGGCTGCCTCTTCTCTGCTTTTAACCCTAGCAGGGTTCAGCCCAGGACTGGGGCTCCTAGCTACCTCCGCAGTTTAAATAATGAATACTAACCCACCAAAACACATAAACAACCTGAATTTGAAACGTATAGAAGGAGTGGACCTGCACGCAGTGCCTGTATGTCCGAGTGGGGCTGTACATCTGTGCGTACGTGCACATGCCCATGCATCACGTTAAGGAAGGGGAGGGATGTCCGTGCTCCCCCCTAAGGGCTGCCGAGCCACCAAAATCTGGAATCCATACAGCTCAGCTCTCTGGGGTTTCTCAGGTCTGACCCAGCTTCAGCAGGACAGCCAAGTGTGGAGAAACCCAGGTGTGTGGATTTCTGGTCTTAGACCGCTGTTCTCGGGGGAATTGGGGTGGCTGGTTTGGATCGTTCCTCTTTATTTTCTTTTCTTTTGTCTTCCAGCAACTCAGAGCATCTGGGATTCCTGTTAGGGCTTATTTTAAACCCTTTGTTTCTTCATCCTTCATACTGCACCGTGACATCGAATGTGCTTCACATGAATGAAACTCTTTTAAAGGTACTCACAGTTCAATGCCCGTCTTTCTTTGGGAGCACTTTTTTTTTTTTTTTTTTTTAACAGATTACTGTCCGGAAGGTCACAACAAGAGCAACGCATGTGACTGAATATTAACTTTTAATAGAGTGCATTGAACTCGGGAGCCGATTAGAGCTTTCACGAAGCAAGAGCAATGCTAATCCTGGAAGAACTCCTAAAATCTTTCATAAGCTGCATTTAATTAAAAGAAAATGAAGTACGCAAGAGTTGATGCATGAGTTGTACATTTGTGCATCCTACTCAATGAATGAATCATTTCCCTGCCTTCTTTTCCGACCCAGAAATACCTTGCAATCCATTAAAGATGCTTAAATATTTTTACGGCCCCAGCAGACCGTGTGTCGCTGCAAGCCACCCAGGACATGGCAATCACAGTCTGGAGCTGTTGTCCATCGGGGGACATCATTGCCTGTATTGCTGCTAAGGGAAACGTCAACTGAAACGTTATTAAATTCACAATGTAGGTTTTTTAGCTGTTTCCATATCCCCGTAACACATATATGTCCTATGTGGGCATATATGTGTCATGATGGGCCTGATGGGCTCTGTGCAAGATAAGGAGGAGCTGCTGAACACCGAATGTGGGTTTGGGTGAGCTGAGACAGCTGGAGATGGAAATGGGCTGGGAGCACCCAGGGATGAGGGCTGTGCGAGTGGCAAAGCTGCGGCTGCACACTTTGGTGCCACCCCTAAAATGTTTTTATTTTGTTTACTTGGAATCTGTTTTTAATATGGTTTTCAGTGTGTGCTGATCTAAGCTCAAAGTAAGTCAGGAGGAATTACTTCCATCGCCTTCGAATCAGGACCGGCGCATGGCACTCAGACAGGCCCCATGGATCAGTCAGATTGGGGCATGAGCCTCACATGTGTCCCAGCATGGCATGAGCAGCTCACACCCCTCTGATGTCTCACAGCACATGTGTGTAGCACTCTGACCCCCTCTAGGCATCAGGAGCTGGCTGGGTCCATCGCGTGGTGGCCTTGGACAGGACACAGCAAGCACATCTCAGACCAGAACCACACTGGGAGCGTGTTTTGAGGTTCCCCAGGTCTGCTTGTCACCACCAGTTCTGGGAGGAGACCTGTGCCATCACCCCTGTGTCCTCCATATAGATCTCTGCACCAGGAAGAATGAAATCCCAGCACGTAGCTCAAGCTTAGAAAGGTTGCAAGTCCATTCCCTCTCGAACTCATACAATCGATGGAAAAAAAATATACTTAGAGCCAAAAGCTGATGTTTAATGATTTATTCCTTGGGCCAGTGGGCAGGAAGGGGGTGATGCCCGGTCTCAGCTGTTGGGTTGAGAGCTCAGCTAGACGTAGTTGACGACTCTCCTGATGGACTGGACGCTTGAGCTGCATGCCTGCCACGCTCTGAAACTGCTGAACTCGCCCCGCTCCACCACATACATACGGCCTCGGTAGTTGGGCTCCTCGTACAGCACCCACCTGAGCAGAACGGGAGGGTTACGTGGGGCCCCGCGGCCCCGTTGTGCAAGCTGGGCTTGGCCATGCGTTGAGCAGCTGCATTTGGGAGCTTCTGTGCTGTGAACCACCAGGGCCTGCAGCCCCAGCCCCGTTCAGCACACAGAAAGCCCCCAGAAGAGTTTCCAGCACAGCCTGGCAGTCACCCCATGGCCAGGTTGGGCAGAAGTTGGTTTGGGTTACACCAGCAACAAAGCCTGCGACCAGAGCCTTCCCCCTTCACATTGCTGTAGGAGTTGTATGTTTATGCAGGAGCAGAGTGAGATGCAACAAATCTGATCTTCACCATACACGACAGAAACAAATTCACAGCATTCAGCACTAAAGAAGGACACAAGTCCCAAAAAAAATCTAATAAATTTAAAATTTTAAATCATAAAACCAAACTTCAGGGGCCAGAAGCAAGGCAAGTCTGAAGAATTCCCAAAGGCTGGACAAGAAAAAATTCCTGGGGTGTACCCCAAAAGGCCCCTCAACCGCTGGGTAAACACATTTTGGACTCTAAGGAGAAATATCCTTCCTGCTACACTAGAAATAAATCTTACCTCCTTGAGCTGACTCTTTAGCTGTGATGGGAACCATGTCTATAGCCACGCTTAGTAATTTCTCTTTTTCCTAGCAATTCTCTCTGATATTTCTAACAGGGAACAGGTTTGGGGTCTGTTTTATTCACCTTGTCTCTACGCCCAGAGTTAACTCCAACTTTCCCTTGGAGTGTAGTCGCGTAGACAGAGCACTCAGCACCCTTTGGCACAGCTGACCTCTTCACCTAGCTTGGCCAAGTCTCCTTAGCATACCTGTAGTATATCCAGCTGAAGATCTTCAAGACAGGAGCAATTCTGATGGTTGAAGAGGACACATTTTGCTGCTCTTCTTTCTATTCATCCTTTTAATACGCACCATGCCATGGTCTTAAATGCGGCCACAACTATCACCTCTTTCCTCTGTTTAAATCTCTGGTGCTTTTTAATCATTTTGCCATTGCTCTGATAGTTTTACGTTTAGGTTTCCACCCTGTCATTGCTGAACTTCTCATCTCTGCCTCATTCGTCTCTTCCCAGAATCACAGGTCATTTTTTCACGGATCTCTGCTCCTCGTCCCATCTGCAGGCTCCACAATGACAGCAGAGCACAAGGTTAATCTTCCAAATCATTCGGTTTTTGTGGTCGATCTCTTGCCAAACATTCAGCTGTGACATCTTGGTTAGGACCTACTACAAATGGGATTTCCAGGGAGAAACTCCTTTAAGTCCTGCACGGGCCAGTGACTGCTGAGCCTCCAGGGTCAGACAACAGCTGCTGAGCTCAGATCAGTCTGACCCAGAGCTGAAAGCTGCAGCCCTTAGGAAAAATGTTGTTTATAAAACCAGTCATCCATGAGCACTATCAAAGAAAAAAAAAAAAAAGAAAAAAAAAAAGAAAAAAAAGGAAAAGCTTAGAGTGTTTAGTTGAGCCACTCCACAGACTCCTGGACATGTCTGGATTTATTTTGCACTTCTGAAGGGCACCCACCCATGTGGTCCCGGTGGTCCTGCTCCTTTCCACAAGCGCACAGCATCACTGAAATGTGCTCAGCCAAGACAGTTGGCTCCTGAGCGTTCCCTAAAAACAAACAAGTTCATTCTTTGGCACTTCTTGCAGCCAGTTTATATCCGAAGCGGAACTGCAAAGTCGTCCTCAGGCTTTCCTTGAAGGCTGCCCACTATCGCGTACCGGCAGGGTGCCCCGAAGCCGCGTGCACCCTCGTGTACCTTACCTCTCGGAGAGGGTGCTCAGCCCTTCAGCTTAATTAAGAAGAATTTACACCACTGTCATTCTCCTCTGAATACACCCCGCCTTATTCATAAGGCACGCCTGACTTTCTTCCTTTTCTATCCCATCCCAGCAACGCATCCCTGAGTATTTTTGGGTGATCTTCTTCCATCAGCTCACCACCTCTCCCTCAAAAACTCTTGAAGAGAGCTCCCACTCCTACTTTCTGTGCCTTCCAATCACTCCCTCCCGCTGAGAACACCTAATATTGAAAATAATGCACGGCAGTAGGACAGGGCTGTTCATCTCCAGGTCGCAGGGCGTTGCTGGCCCACCAGGAGATGGTGGTTCTTCCAACCCTTCTCTAGGGCATCGTTCAGCAACGGAGGGACTCCAGGGAACAGTGCGGGGCTAGAGCAGCCCATCGTAGCCCCAGAAATCTGTCTTTCTCTCCGGGCCCATGGTTCACGTCCACGGGGTCAATGGAGCAGTTGAGCAGGCCCTGGGGCAGATGGAAGCGGACGGCACGACCTGCTCTGGTGGTGAGAGCCCACTGGTTTGGGGAACCCCCCTGCTTAGGGGAAGGCAGCGAAACAGAAGAAGAGCAGAAGGACAGGATTGAAGCGTATTTGCAGTGCAAGGTGATGAGTGAGGATTGTACGGCTTACTTAGCTCTTCCTTTATTTCCTAAAATTTACGTTCCCCCAGAACATCAGCAACCGAGGCAATGGAGTCAGTCAGCGCAGAAACGAGACGATCCTGTCCTCGAGCCCAGCAGGGGCAAGTTGATCCAGGCACAGAGCACACAACCCCCCAACATCTCTGTGCTGCGTTTCATTAGCACATAAACCCAGAGGACGCTGGAATGAACCTTGCGTGGATCCGGCTGGGGCCCCGTCAGCCAAACCTGGCTGCTCGCGCTGAAAATCCAGCAGGGCTTTGGCAGCAAGAAACCTGGCTCCGTTCTGCCTGCTCGTGGCTGGGGAGGGATGCCGAGAAGAGCAGGGGTGATGGGGGCAGGGGAAACACGCAGGCCAGCGTTGGCGGAAATCACTGCTTCACCCCAAAATTGTTGTGGCTACTAAAATTCAGCCTGTCCTGTCTGAAGGGCCTCAGTAATTAGCACAACGAACATTCAGCTGTACTAAAGTCAATGAGATGTTTACACTGGAGCCCATGGCTTGGGTTTGCCTGCTAGGAGCGGCTGTTTCTCGCTCGCTGTACCCGCACGTATACCACAAACCTGGGAATTTCAGCCTCTTGGCCTCAGGAGAAAACCAAAAACCTGCGGTCTGCTGACCCATCTCTTCCTGAAACGTGCCCTGGCTTGCTCTGAAGCCGGCCGATGGGTTGGGCGTGGGAGCCCGGTGGGTGCCGCAGGTTCAGCTCTGACCGAGCAATGGGGCTCCATCCTTCCCTGTGTAGGATTCGGGCAGAATAAATGTTTGGTTTGGTTTCTCCAGGTTATGTCACTATAGTTCAGAAAAGCCCTTTTTTTTAGGTGTTCTCTCCCAGACCGTGAAACAAATTCAGCTTTTTAAAGTAATGATTTCCAAGCAATCCCCTGCAGGTGGGAAGCGCGAAGCCACTTGCCATCAAACCGCCGAGCTCCCACGGAGGCAGCAACGTCTCCGAGTGCCCTGGAACAGCGCTCTCATTCCCAGCATCGCCTCAACAGCTGCACCAGCACCATTTCTGTCCCTGTGTCCCCAGCCCCAAAGGGACAGGAATATGTCCCTGAGCCCCACACAATGCCAGAGGCAGGCATTTCTCTGTTCCTGCCTCTCCAGCCTCTCCATCATCACTTCTCACGGGCACAGCCACCCCCGCAAGTGCAGCAAGTAGCGTTTTCGCGGCACATGGCACCATCCGCGGGCTTTGGAGGGGAAGCAAATATTTCTGTATCCAACCAACGTCATGCCAGGGGAATGAGGAGGGAAAAAAACGGCGGAGTGAGGTTTGGGCACTGCTGGAAGCTCACAGGAGCCCTGTTTTACATCGCTCTCGGATGTGCAGGGTAGTATAGGCATGCTTTTCGTCTGGGGATGAGCTGGAAAGAGCCTGCGGCTGAAATTCTCCTCGTTTCTGGTGACTGCATCTTCTCTGCTCTCCAAATGGCCGAGGCAGGACTTCGCCAGCACCAGGAAGAGCTGCAGCACCTCTGGGACCATCTGGGTTTATATGGGCCATCCGAAAGAGACGTGGTAAATGAGTGATCCTGCAACTCTTAGCACACTCCTGGGCTCTCTCTTGGCTTTATGGTGCTGGTTCTCCCCACTGCTCAAATGACTTTTGCTTCAAATGCTCAGTGCTCATGGGGTCCCCAGTGAGCTCCATCCATTTCTTCCCTTGGATGCTCCCTGGTTTTAATGAACTGTCACTGCCTGACCATAAAGTCTTTTTTTTTTTTTTTTGAAATGGGGAGGTTTTGGTTGAATCGGAAAGGCTCCTGCAGAACACCCAGGGTCAGGATGTCTCAGTCACAGGGCATACCAAACTCCTTCCCATTTTGGGAAGATGTTGCTGTGGACAGAAAGTACCCAGCATCACAAACCTGACGCACACGAGATGTGCAACATCCAGTCCAGGACAGGCAAAGTGCCACAGTGCTCATGGGGCACAAAGGCACATTGCCACCCAACAGCAAGACCAAGGCAAAGCCACTCTCGTGCAGGGCTTTTGGCCAGGAGGATGGGGCAACGCATCCACAAAATGGGTTCATGAGGGACAGGGGAGTGCCCAAAAACCCCACTGGGGCATCCCACTTCCATGCTGCAGCAGCTGCCACGGTCTTCGCAAGAAATGATTTAATTTTAAGGTGAGATGCCTGGGACTTCAGGTGTCCGAGGAGGTTCCTGGGGTTGCAGGAAACCTTGGAGAAGCTGCTTGCAAAGCAAAAGCCCTGACCTGCAGCACCCAGAGCTCAGCCTCTGGGAGGGTGTTAAAGAGGTGTTTGGAAACATGCACAGAAATGTTAAAAACAAAACAAAAAAAGAGGAAAGAAAGAAAGAAAGAAAGAAAGAAAGAAAGAAAGAAAGAAAGAAAGAAAGAAAGAAAGAAAGAAAGAAAGAAAAAGAAAAAAAGAAAGAAAGAAAGAAAGAAAGAAAGAAAGAAAGAAAGAAAGAAAAAGAAAAAGAAAGAAAGATCGAGTTTTAAGTTTCATGCATCTTCAAGGTGCCCCAGAGCTCTTGTAACCTTTCACACTACAAAAATCATGCCCCTTTGCAGCAGGTCCCATTCCACACTCAATATTGGAGTCACCAAAATTCATCTTTAAACCCCAGGCTTGACTAACACTTTGAGGCTCCCCCAAACTCCTCCAGCATTAACAGGCTTTCCCCCCGCTGGCTCCTTTGCAGCCGCATCCCTCGCTCTGACGCTGGCCCCGGAGGGCGTGCGGGAAGGGATGCGGAGGATACTCACGCGCCGTCGCCGTACACCTTGATGGCGTTGACGCAGGGTTTGTCCCAGCCCTGTCCCTGCAGCGAGGGGCAGTCTTCAGTGAGCTCCAGGCTGCGGCCGCTGAACCAGCTCCCCTCGAATATTTCCATTCTGTAGTGCTCGCCGTGCTGGGGGCAGAGGGAGTGGAGTCAGCCAAAAAAGAAACAACCCACAAAACAAATCAACCCACGGTGAGTTGTTTCCCCAGCTTCTGTGAGATAAAGAGGGAAGGTTCTGGGGTGGAAATGGGAGGAAAAACTCGTGCCATAACCTCGTGCCACCTCCCGGCCATGTCGAGCTGCAGCCGCTGCGCTCGTGCAGGCACACGCAGCCACCTCTTCTCTGTGAATTCCGCCCCCCCCCCCCGAAAAGATGTCATAATGTTTCCCCTAACTAATTAATTAGGAATCTGCGGTTCCTTACAGGAGCCGCTGTGACTTTCTTGAAGAACAGAAATAAAACAGAGAACGGGAAGGGAAACCTTCACAGCAGCATCGTTATTTGAGCCCTTGAGGGTGAAATGAGGTGAATTCCTCTGGGGAGAGTCCTGCAGCCTCTCTGCAGCATAGGCACACGGGGCAGACCGAGCTGAACGGGGTTTCTGAAGCCGAATTCAAAGAATACCTAAATGCATACTTCAAATAAACCACGCCGAGGCACGGAACGGCCGGGCTACGGTGCCAAACCCCACAGCAGGCGAGCGGATACGGCGCCTGAGCAAACATTCCTCCGGGAACCCGCGCTGCAGAAACGCCTGAAAGCGCTCACGGACATCCAGCGGGGGAAAAGAGAGGGCCAGGAGGGGAGGTGCACCCTCTGCTCTGGCACTGGGCCCTGGGAAGCATCCCTCTGTGTAAGGACCAGCAGCAGGAACAGCAAGCACCGTCCTGGGGTGCTCTGGGAAGGACGTGCCCATCGCCGTGCCAAAAAGCGGCTGGCAAGAAACCCCTCCAGGCCTGGATGGGTTGGGAGGTTGCCCTGGGGGTCCCGAGGGATGGGAGAATCAAAAAGGGAGAATGAACCCAGCTTCACTTCTCTTTGCTGCTTTTTAACCTTCGCAATTATACCTTCCTCCAGGTGGTGCTTTTAAAAGCTTCATAAGGGGAGGGCTCTCCATTTGGGGAAAAAAGAGGTGGTAGTCTGGAATTATTTGATTTCTTTTTTCCAATAGCAGAGAATCCAGATAAAATCCACCTGGAGCAGCTGCCCCATGGGTCCGGCTTGGGAAGCCCCTGGGGTGCACATGGGGATGCTGAGCTGCTTCAGTCCCTATTTGTCCCAGCACTGAGCCTCTTTGAGCATCTCGCAGCAACCCACGTGAAAAAGGCACGCAATGCCATCAGTTCGTCCCCACCTCGTCTGCTAACCACAGGAGTAACCCCGTTCCCATCGAGGCCGTTGCATTTGGTGCCCCGTGGCATCTCCGTCCCCTTCAAGGCTTCATCCACGACAAGGACACGCTCGGCCAAGCCACGGGCAGCCACTCACCATCCCCACGGGCCGGCAGGAGCCCAGGCGGTCACCGTGGCCGTTCCAGCGGTGGAAGTGGGGGTACTCGCCATGCTCCAGCACGTACTGCTGCCCTCGGAGGTTGGGGTGGGCGAAGCAGACCCAAGCCCCGCTCCGGACGCAGATGGAGTTGACCCGGTTGAGGAACCCCCGGTCCTGGAAGCTGCTGCAGGTCCCACAGACGTCCAGACTCCTGCCTGTGAAGCATTTCCCTTCGTAGAAGGTGATCTGGGATGGGGAAGGAGAAGGGCACGGTGGTGATGAGCGGGACACAGCCAGGCCCTGATGTCAAGCCAACAGGAACCTCTCACAGATGCATCATTTCAGGGTCGGTTTGTTTTTTATCCACTTCCCAAAAGGAGCATGCAACCATCCCCGGCATTTTTTTTTTCCGAGAGCCGTGTTTGTTTTTCTGGGAAGGCAGCGCATCCCGCATTTACGACACTTCTCGCTCCCTCACATATTTCCAGCAGGAATGTTTAAACAGGAAGCTCCGCTCTCAAACACGGCTCCTTTCGCTGCACCCTCCCCATCCCTTCTACCAAATTTGTGCCTGTGCCATGGGGACGTTGTCCCAACCCCTACCTTCACCCCATAGAAACCCGGGCTCCCCTGGTGAGAGCTGAGCAGTTGGGTTTTACTCACTTTTCCTGAGTATTGAGACATTTTCTGCTGGCTGCTCTCCAAGACCAAAAAGGGGAAGCCAAACCAAAACCACGGAGCCGTCGGCCACCCCGCTATATAGCAGCGGGGGCAGCCGGGGCTGCTGTCGCGAGGGCTTTGGGACAAAGCGGCAGGAGCCGGGGCTTTGCGCGGCCGTGCTTAGTAGGCAGAACTGGTGGTACCGGGGCCTGCTGAGCGCGGGGTTTTGATTTCGGGCAGACGATTTAACAAAAGATTTGCTTGGCAGGGCTTCGGTCAATTAGCGGTGTGCATTTACTGCTCCTTTTTGAAGGATTTCTTCTTTTTTATTTTATTCTTATATAGAGCAGACAACAAGAAAATAAGGAGAAGGAAGCCACTCGAAGCATGGCTGTTTCTTTACCAAACTGCTGTTGCTTTTTTCCCAGAGTATTCCCCCACTACTGATGTGTGGCAAATGTCCTTGGAAGACTCCTCACCAGAAGCACGTTGCACTCCATCCATCAGAGAAATGGTTTCTTGGTCGACCTTCCAGCCCCGTTAATTGGCATCTCTGAGCACCACGGACCTCACCCCCTCCAAAGCTGGGCTCACAAGCTCACTCGTGTTACTCATGATCATTGTTTTTATGAATATTTCCATCTTTCAGCACCAAAAGGCATATATAAGGCAGGATTAGAGGGATTTTAAAGCAATACCATTGACCATAAACTAATATTTCCCAAAGAACTGCAATTATGGCTTTACCGCAGTGGATGCTCTGCATCTGGCACCTCAAACACTATCTCAGAGCCCTGGCCCAGGCTGCCCAGAGGCTGTGGGGTCTCCTCCTTGGAGAGCTCCAAAAGCACCCAGAGATGCTGCCGGCCTCATCAGGCTGTGCTTCTGATTGAAACCAGCCTCACATTGCTCTCCTCTATGCTCTAAGAGCATCCAGAGACTTTAAAAGACTTCTCAGGACAAAGAACCAGAGAAAGCCCCAGCCCACAAACCCCACAGGGTGCATGCTTCGAATCCATCCCCAAAACTCCCTTCCTGGTGGGTTGCTCCCACCCCTCCACGTGCCTGCAGCCTCGTCCCGCAGCATAGCCTGGCCTCCCTCCCTCCCCGCCGGCCTCCTTACCCGCTTCATTTTAAGATTACAGACCATTTGCGAAGAAAGGAGGTGATTATTAAGGATTAATCATGCGCCGCCCTTTCAATTAAGATGTAAAAGTTAATGAGCGTGTGTGCTGAGCTGGAGGACACCAGTGGCTGGGGTGTGCAGGAGGAGGGAGGAGGCACGCGTGTGTTGGGGAAGGGAGAGCATCCTTTGGCCAGCCCAAGCAAACCTGCCTCACTGCCACAGGAAAGAGGAGCAGGAAAGCTGCTTGCATTTCCATGTCCAGGAAATAATGGAGAAATGGCTAATTAATAAAGAAACAAAACCCACAAAACCGTGCCCTTATCAAAATGGTTGCAGCTGTTTCCATCAGCTCTCCGGTGAGCGGAGAGGAAGACCCACAACATTCACTGCAGACCGGCCCCCAAAATAACCACAAAAGCAAGCTAACCACGAAGCCAGGTTTCCCCTGGCCCTGTCTCACGGTGGGATTTTCCCTGTGTCTCCTAAGGTGCGAGCTGTAATTAAATCTGCAGGGACTGGACGTCCTGAGACTCCAGCCCAGCTGTTAAGTTTGTTAGAAGCTGTCTAACAGGTTGGGAAGCTATTTAAGGAGACAGAAAGAGGGCGCGACTGCTTTTTTTCATATTTCTTCGAGAAAGCACATTAAAGATATGAAAAAAATAAGGAGCCATTAAAAAAAAAAAAAAAGGAAAAAAAAGGAAAAAAAAATAATACTGAAGAACAAATCCTAATTCTTGGACAAAACCCCCTATTCTTTTGTAAAGGACAAAAAGGCTACAGCCCCTAGCAGCCTTTTGACCTCCCATTGGTGCCTGGTTGCAGGATCATATCACAGAATCACAGCCTGGTGAGGCTGGCAGCACCTCGGGGTCCCTCGGGCCCAGCCCCTGCCCCAGCAGGGCCACCCCGAGCAGGGTGCCCAGGCCCATGGCCAGGCGGCTTTTGGAGCTCTCCGAGGAGGAGACCCCACAGCCTCCGGGCAGCCTGGGCCAAGGCTCCATCACCCACATCCAACTGTGGTGTCGGGCTGATGCCCATACTGCCACAGATGAGCCCCAGAGCTTACGATTTTGGCAGCAACACGGCATTGCAGGAGCACAGGCCCAGCCAGCCTGTCCCCAAGTGTCACAGCCCACAGCTCCACTTTCCCATTGTTCCCAATTTCGGCCTAAAGGCTGTGGCTGCAGCCTTGGAGGCGACATTTGCGTCCAGGTGCCCCTGGACGCAATGCTGAAGCAGCCCCAGAAGAGCGGCTGCAGGGGTGGCTGGACACCCACTGGCATCCAGGACACGTCCTCCCTGTTGGCCTCTCCCACCTGAGAGGCACAGGACTCCCTGGATGAGGCCCCAGGCCTCCTGGAGCCCCCATGGCTCTGTTGGGGACACAGGAGGGAGGGACTTGATGCCATGGCACACTGCTGGTGCCAGCTGCTCAGCAGTGCCCAACAAAAGCTCACCAAGAAACTCAAGGAAAATCCCTTGTGGCTATCACAGAGCCCCTTCCCTGATGCTGAAGGCCCTTTGGCTGGTGGCTGGCTGTGGACTTGGGGACACACTGCCAGACGTTGGCCCTCTTCTCATTGTCCCGTCCAGGCCAACACCACTGGCATGACAGGACACCGGGCTGACGGACATCTTCTCTGACCCCATCTGGCTGGGGCCTGAGCAGGAACTGCTGCCCAAGGAGCGCTGTTTTACCACAGAAGTAGACGTGGCCATGCTACCAGCCCACACACAACCACCCAGGACCATCTCCCCAGTGGTCCCGCCCTCATCCCCGTGTCCCACCTCAGGACCTGCGAGCACAGGACCAGGCCGTGAGCATGGCAGAAACGAGTCCAGGCCGGGCAGTGCCCCAAACGTGGCCATGACACACCACCACCTGCTTCGACGGGGTGTTTTATGGGCTTTATGGGGGGATTTTTCCGTGCTGCTCAGCAGACGCCGACGGTCCCACAAAGATCTGCTGCGTTACGTGGCGCTGACAAGATCCTGCTGGAATACCTGAGGTAAGGTGGGGAGAAGCCAAACTTGCTCCTCCTCTGACAAAGAGATTTCCTCAAGAGAGCGGGGTGTGACTCCTGGAGGCAAAGCTTTAGGAGTGACCCAGCAAACGCTAACAGGAATGTTTATTGGCACAGGATTAGTGTTACGCCGTCCTGTGCTCAGAGGCACCTCATATGGGCAGTGCGACTCCATGCAAATAATAATTAGGTGAGCAACAGCCAAGAAGTTGCCTCGCACCCTTTGAAAGGGCCACGCTCCGACTTCTGGAAGAGCTTTGGGTATTTGCAAAGCAGTGTAAGACCAGGCCCTGTACATTTCTGTCTCTTACTGCTTTCAAAAGGCCATCTAGCTTAAAAGCTCACAGATGTCTTCACGTACTTCCATAAGAGGTACTTCTAGCTCATTAGAGATGGCTTCACCAGCTACACAGCCACTGCTCTACATGTGGTCTTCATTGCAGATGCACCAAGACATAACCTCTGCAACGTCTCCACAAGGGGTGGCTCCCCCCGACACAGAATCACAGAATGGTTTGGGTTGGAAGGGACCTTAAAGACCATCTCGTTCGAACCCCCTGTCATGGGCAGGGAAACTTCCCACCAGACCAGGTCGCTCCTGGTGACCTACCATGCATCCTGGTGACCTACGTGTCCATGACACACCCTGTGTCACCACATAAGAGTGCAGGCTCCAAAAAACCTCCTAATGCCTGTGCAAACTCTGTAACAGAATCATGGCTCAGACCTGGCCAGTTTCCCACTGTGAAAAACAGCCCCATGCCTCACAGTTGGCACCTGCTGGTCGGATTAAGCCAAATATTTTTTAGCTGCATTTCAGAGATGGATACTGAAAAAATAAGCAAAAGCTTATTGTCAGGAAGACTCTGGGATCAGTATTAGTGTAGCTTATTGCACATGTCAACAAGCAGGACCACATAAGTGAGCGGACTGAGCTGGGACTTGGATCCCATGTTGGAAGATGTCAGAAAGTCCCAGGTTTTTGGTAAAATCCTTTCAGTTTCCATTTTGTTTCACTCGGGAACAGGATGTGGCAGAAGCAGCTGGGCCGCCGAGGACACCTAGCACCAGCCCCAGCTCAGCCACGGCTCCTCCGTGCTCACGCGTGAAGGACATCTGCCGCAAGGCCCTGCCTCCCCCAGCTGTGAAGGGGGAGTCATTTTGACCTTATTAGATGAGGTTGTGAAGATTAGCCAGCCTTAGCAGCATGCTCCGAAGATGAGCCGTACTGATTACATAAGGACTAATTAGATCCTGTTGATTTCTCCTTCTCGAGAGGCCGCAGCACAGCGGCGCTAATTAGCGACCTAAGCCCAGCAAGCCTGGGTGGATCAGTGCCCGCAACACTGGCACGGAGTGGCAGCACATCTTCTGTAGCAACAAAGGTGTAAGACCGCACATTTCTTTTAAAAAAGGTGAAAGCACACAGTAAGGTAACGACATAGGATGCCTTTTCCACTTGAGGCCGCGGCCTGTCTCATGCTTGGAGAAGCGAGCTGGCTGCAGCAGCAAGGTAACTGCAGGAGCGATGCCCGAGCTGCTCGGTTGGTGTCAGGGTGCACATTCGGGTGTAGGAACTTCTCTGTTCAAAGAAGCTAGAAAACGGAAAGCCTGAAGTCTTCAATTCTTCCAATGCTATAATAACTTCTTATGCAAAGTCCAGTTTCAGTCCATGTTGTTCCACCCCTGGCTGGGCAATAATGTAAGGTTACTTAGCTCAGCTACTACCAGACAGCTCCTGCAGGCCCCAGGGAGCCATAAACCCACTTCCACAGCTTTCTTCTTCTCCAGGGAACAACAGTGGGCGCTCAACACCCTTCTGCAGAAGCACTCACCACCCCTCTGCACAAGATGGGAAGAAATATGAGGCACGACACTGCACAGCCCCAAGGCAGACCAACTCCAAGCATCCCCTGCTGCAAAGTCAATCAGACAGGGCCGGAGTTCACCCAGCGTGGAAGCAGTGAAAAATCAGCGTTACGTATCCACCTTCTGCCTGCAGTCCATCCTCCATCCGCTGAACAGCACCAGTCCCAAGGGTTTTGTCTTTGTGCAGCTTTCTGTCTTCGTGCAGCAAAGCACGGAGTTGGACAGGAGCACGAGTAAGGCAGGAGCTGTTACCAGAACCAATTTAAGTCCGCTCAAGTCAGAGGGAATTTAACTTGACTTATGGCAGTTAAAATTTGCTCATTTCCTCCTCAGGAAAAGGATCTTTGCACATCCACCCTTGCCAATGACCATCCCTGAAGAATAAGGCTGGGCCCCATTAAGTGTGCACCAAACTTATTCTAGCGCGGGCCAGAGAACTTGTCATTGCCTTCGTGATTTACCTTTTAACCCGTACACCATTTATTACAATCCTCAGCAGGATCAGGGCAGCTGCCAGACAAGGCCGTATGAACTCCAGGCAGGCAGCGGTTTGTTAAATACTATTTCTTGCTTCCATACATAACACAGGGCTTCCAAGATTGCCCACCCCCTTTCACCAGTGTAAGGAAGCAAGAAGCTGCCCACAGTCCTAGCTGCTGGAAGGTGCCATCCCGAGAAGTCACCTGAAATCTCTGGATCCCCAAGTGCAAGTGGTTCACGCTGACCATGTCTGACTACATGTTTCATTAAAAGTGCAAGACTATCGCATGTGGCTGTTCTTTAGACCTTATTAGCAGAGAAAGGCTTGGGCAAGTAGAATAATTTCCATTTCTTACTGCATGAGCCAGCCATAGGACAAAGAAAACAATCTATGTTGGATGCCTTTTTTCAGCTCTTACATAAAATGACTTCTTGGAAGTTCTCTTTGCAAATAATCCAGAGAACCTGCATCTGCATTTGATCTCCCCTGAAAAGCTTCACCACTGAAAGCAGGGCCTTCATTATCTCAAGACTATCAAGTTGCACATTTCCTCATCCACACCCTTTAAGGCTTTAAGTGTGCTAGCTGCTAAGGCTTTAATGAAGCAACTTTTTCAGGCTTCAGAGATTATGAGTACATGTGGGCATTATTTTTTTTAATTAGTATATGGAGTATTTGAGCTGTCTGGTACTCCAACTTCCACCTTTTCATGCCTACATACATGACAAGTCAGATACTGAACTTGCCTATTTCAAGCCATATATATATATACATATATCAGTAATCACGGGAATTTGTAACTCCCCAATACTATGTCCAGAATGCAATGCCAAAGACACTGGCTGTGCAAGAAATCATCTCAGGATCAGGCAATGAAGGATGACACGAAACAGACACGTTGACCCTGAGCTCCACTAAAAACCATTTTCTGAATCCTCTACAACTTCATTACCAGAAAATCTGCCCTGCTTCTGGGTTCTTGTGAAGGAAACCTGCTGCACAGCCCCAGATCAGCCTGGTTCTGAAATG
This sequence comes from Cygnus atratus, assembly GCF_013377495.2. Taxonomy (NCBI): domain Eukaryota; kingdom Metazoa; phylum Chordata; class Aves; order Anseriformes; family Anatidae; genus Cygnus; species Cygnus atratus. Next base: position 6,858,728 of record NC_066363.1, read on the forward strand.
AAAGCATGTATTGTTGTCCCTGAATGAGCACACCGATGGTGCTGAACTTCTGTGATCTATCACATACAATACAAGTTCAACTTCTGTTAAGAGTGTGAAAATTTAGGTAACTGAAATGAGCTTTCAGAAACCTTTTTGTCCAGGAAGCCTGTTAATCTCACATGTGGAGTTCAGACAATTTACTCAATAGTATGAGGGAACCGCTGTACAAGAAAGAGGTGAGATTTTCTCCATTTGCATCATTTAGAACAGAATGAAATGTAAAAGCTACTTCTGGTTGCAAAAACATTGCAAGTTTCCCTTCCATTTTATTCCTGGCAGGAATCAAAAGTTTTCAATGGACACAGAAATGCATGAGAAAACACTTCCTTTAATAAAACATTCCCTTAAATCAGCATCTTCTTCTATACAAAGTAGGTCAACTGCACATCTTTTTAAATACATAGTTGAATTAGTTTGTTTCCAGACTTAAGGTTTTAAGGCTTGTTAAGCCCCGAGTCCAAAAGCCCAGCAAAAGCTCGCAAGTGGCTAGGCGAAGCAGTCCAGAGCTGCAGTGGGACTGACATAGTGAGAGGCCAGGTGCCAGGAGACCACCCACCTCTCTGGATGCACAAGTATAGAAATGCACGATAAACAACTCACATCAATTTGTTCAAGACGTGCAATTTATTTTAAGTGACATTTTTGTTTCCTTAGCGAGTCTACACGTGTAACCTGGATAAATCCACTCCATCCTGAAAGCGCTCCTAGTTACAAGGCGACGGGAGCAGTCTGCAGTGCAGGTGCGTACTGGCCTGTTCCTTGGGAGAGCTGCGTGCCCTTTCCTCCACAGCTCTTACAGTTACACAAAGGAAAAAAACAGCGTAGGTTGGCTGCCAAAATCCAGGTCTTCCCTTCCACATCAGACCAAGGTGTCCCTTGCATCTCCTTTCCATCACAGGGCACAAAATACAGCTGAGCTATTTGGCCACCCTGGAGTTCTAGTAGCAAAAAAAATGGTTGGGATTGCCTAAGCAATAGTCAATCTAGTGGTTCCAAGGATCCCACACTTCCTCTTAAGGCCAGTAGGTGAACATTTTTCATAAAAGCAAGCTGACATGGGGCAACTAACAAAAAATTATGAACAGAACATTAAGGTTTGCAGCTATTTTATTTACAAGTATACATTTAACACAAAGAAACACTGATATCCAAGCCTAGTTAATAGTAGTGTAACAATATGCATCATTTTTGATGATTATTCTAACCAACAAACTACACTGAAAAATTAATGCCAGTAAAATTCTTGGTCATAATATTAAGAAATACAATATATAAATTGAAAATATGATTGCTTAAAATTTGAAAATGGAAGTGAAGCCATTTGCACAGGAGTCAGAGTTTAACATAATCTGAAGGGAAAGGCTCCAAACCAACTGTTTATCTTTCAGGTTAACAGAAGAAAAAAATAAAAATAAAATTAAAAAAAAAGAAGCATAGTTTATCCTTAAAGATAACGGGCAGTTTTGCTTCTTCAGGTAGAATGTATTCCCAGTGTTTTCAGATTTTGCAGTGGAATTACATTACTGAGCATGAAGACTTCCCTTGTGAAGCTGCCCCATCAATTTTTTCTGCCTCCAAAATTATCCTCTTAAAAACATCAACGGCAGTCTGCAAGGAGAGAGAACAAGATTAGTAGGTAAGAGGAAACTACCAGACACTTAAAAAAATCTTAGTGGTTTCACTGGCTATACCAACAGATAAATGCATGTCCAAAGCACATTCCCAAATCAGAGGGAAAATAGGGTAATTTCAGTTTTGAACACAAACTTTTGGAATAGTGTGAAACCCTTCTCCACAACAATCCTCAACTACTCTCTCTATCACTGCAGAGACAGAAAGTTTGAATTGAGCCATACTCAAAAGAGAGCTAATAAAATATAAAGCAGACTTATAGTTAAGTATTTAAATAATTTAATAATATAATAATATAATAATAATATAATAATAATTTGCTTTGAATGACCGACAGCATTGAAGATTTTGATGCTTTGTTTCTCCAGAGAACAAACCAATTCATTTCCCCCCACATAATCTTTAAGGTTCCAAGTAACTACAGAACAAGGCAGATTTTTCAGCTCAAAGCACTGACTTTGCACACCCCAGTATGAGGGTTAATTTAATATTCTTGATCTATGAGAAGAGCCAAGTCCCTCCACACCACTGTGATGCTCTCATCTTATCTGTAGTTAAGAACGCAATTTGACATGGTGCAAGACCACGAAGGGAAACACAAGTCAAACTAGCCATTGTCTAATATTAACCACTATTCTTTGAGGAAGTCTGAGTACAATGAGGTTTTTATATTTTAGAGAGCTGGAACTAGAAGATAAGTATCACTAACACGATCAGGCTCACAGACACCCTAGTTTACCATATGGAACAAAGGACTAAGCAGTCTCTCCGCAGACTCATGAAGCACACAGGCACCATCCATCCCTTTGCTTCCCTTCAGAAGGATGATAGCAAATACTCTTGGAGTAGGAGTCACCTTCTGTTAACAACTCCCCTTGGTCTGGTCCATGCTGAGTCTCCTTCATCCACATTTAGCACAGCAGAGTCTGGTGAAAAAGGCTCTGCTGTTCTCAGGTAGTGAAACTGTGTGGATGGGCTCCAAAGGGCAACACCTCCCCTATCATGTGGATGCTAGAGAGTACCAGTTAAAAATCTTTGGATGGAAAGCTAGAATGAAAATGAGTTTAATAGAATCAGAGACTAAGAAAGGATGCCAGAGCACTTGAGAGATTCAGGAGATTCTATGGGAGAATTTGCTTAAGTATAGATATCTTTAAAACAAAACGAATGAACAAAAAAATACTGAAAGAAGGGTATAGGAAGGTGCCTGGGACAACACCATGAGCGCTGCAATAAATATCTTACACCATACATCTGGTCTTTCCAGGATGCACTCAGTTTTAAGGCTTTCAAAAGTGTATACTAGCCTCCCTCAGAAAATCCAGACACTAAAACTACAACAGACAACATCCCCCTGAGACTGCCTGTAAGTAATTTTAAGAAGAATTCCTAATTTTAAGAAGAAATCCATGCAACAGTCAAATATGCTGCTGAAGTCCTTTTCTTCACTATGATATTTCCCAGCTGAAGATTCACTGCATGATCAGTGCTTCAGCACACATCTCCAGTTTGGAATTGGTTCCTGATCATCCCATACATGCCATTTTAAGTTTCAAGCTTGTTTGTTTTTAATCAGCGTGCAGAAGAGCACCCTGTGATTTATGACCATGTGTTTTGGCCTGACAGATGTTTTTCTGCCTCCACAGGATATAATTCTTAACTGGATCATTTCCAAATTAAACCCATTGACTAAACTGGCTCCAAACAATCTTGAAGTATTCTTAACAAGATTAGAGTGAATTTTACAGTTTCCCATATTAATACCAGTTGTGCACAGTATCATCTCTGGAACTATTTAAAATACCTGATCAGCTGGAAATAGATTATTCCCCCACATAATGAGGTTTCTCTGCAATCCAAACAGAATCTAGCAGAAGTGGCTCATTAGTCCACCACAGCACAACACGTTTCCTGGGCAAATCAGACTCTAGGAAAGCCAAGGACAGGACTCCAGTTGCTATCAAACTGGCTCCAGTACTGATCAGTTTCCCTTAGCCAAAAATAGGTGCCGTGCTGATTTACAAATACACTGTACCGATGTGTCGTTACTTACAGCTAACATTTCCAATGCTTTCATTTTAATGCACAAGTCCTTCATATCCCTGCTTGAAAGCACCTCCTAAAAAAAAAATAATCCCACCATCTATTCTGTCAACAAAGAAGCTGCACATTCTTTGTCAAAGCCATGCTGTTTTGAAGCACTGAGATGTAGGAGTTCCCAGGGCTTGTTAATTCATTTCCCAGAAAACACACATTCACTGAGAAGGTTTAATCACTGTCCTCCAGTTAACCCACAGCGCCTCGTAATTCAGCCCAAACACACTGAAGGATTTTAGAACGAGCTTTTTAAACAATGCAGAAAACTGTTTTGCAACGAGGAATGAAGAATGTAGCCAGACTTCATATGCATCTGCCTCCATATGGCCCAATTACAGACCGCAGGTCACATCTAGCCTCCAGAAAGCCATCTGGCTTCCTCCCTGGAGGAAACGGAGTGGATGTCAGCCTGGGCAACGCACGCTGCCTAGGGAGCTTAGCACCTTGCCGTGTGCAAGAGACACTTGCTCCCTGCTCAACTGCTTCTGCCGGTGTGTCCCGTGGTATGTAAGGAGCAGACAGCCCAGGAGGTGAATTCTTGCTGCCCAACTCAGGAACATGCTGCCAGGAGCCAGCGCAGGAAGGTCCAAGCACCTAAAGCCAGCCCACAGCTGCCACCGTCAGCTCAGCCTTTGTTGGGCTCTGTTTCTCAAATACGCACCCGTTCTATTATTTTAAAGAGGAAATTCTCCACTGCTCGTGCTCCTGGTTGCTCTTGGCACAGAACTGGGCAAAGGAACTTGAACAATAGTCAGGTGAGGAAGGTTTGTTTTCCTCCCCGGTCCTTTGCCAGCCCAAACACCCTCCCAGGTGAATGTTCCAGATCCCAGAGGGGTGTGGGGAGGCCGAGATCCCACGTCTCTCTGAAGCATACACGCAGCAATGCAGCTTGTGAGCTTGATGAAGATGAAATCGCTTCTTTTTGAAGAGTAATGTCCAAGCAATTCATTTTTAAGAGAACTTTTGCTCCTTCCTTCCCCTTTCTCAAGTAAGTCCACCTAATGAATTTTACATAACTGGACGAGCACACTTGGATGCTTGTTACTCCCTAAGTTCTTCCAGTAAAAGTTGGCTTCCAGCTTCAGCTGGGTTTAAGGACCAATTTGGATTCTGGTTGTATTTCAGAGCATTGCCATTTTATTGTACTGGGATTAAGACGAAGTACTGCACTATGACTTCAGAGGAACAAAGTAGGGAATTCCACTTCTTAGGGTTGAAGCTCCTGAAGTTAGCCCAGTAGATACAAAGCAGTTCCACATATCCAGTGCTTACTAAGCAGCTTGAAAAAATACAACAAGCATATTTAGGGTCCAGGGAAGAGATTTAATATCTGATGCTGGCTTCCAGCCCACAGCCCAACAGGACACAATCCGCATGCCTCATGTTGCTTACAAGATAGCTGATGCCCTCAAACACTTAACTTGAAGGTGTGTTGTTTTATAGTGTGCTTGCGCTGAAAAAAAATCCAAAATTCCTGTTTTGTAGGAAGCATTTACTCAATCTGGTTAATATTTTCTAGCAAGTAGCAGTAATTTGAAAGACATCTTTTCCATCGAGTCCCAGAATTGCCTTCTCAAAGGCTACGGATTTCCCCAGATGACTGAAATGTTGCTGATACACAGCCTCCTCTGAAAGCCTTACCAGGCTACCAGAGTCTCGAGGAGGTGATACAGAGCCTAAAATAGATTTGACCTGGGGAACTCTTGCCAGCCACCACCATTTATCTTCACGTCAGCTCAGATCTTTGTCTCTCCTGCTTTCCATTTATTCAAAGCCACGCCATTTCATGGATGTGGTATCTTCTGACAATTCCTGGCAGAACAGGTACAGTTGGATTACATTGATCTGCACAACTATTTTAATTGCCTGACTTTTAATTGCCTAACACAGTATGGATATGCTCCTAGAACTCCCACAGACGCTCCAGACAGGATTTTTTGGATGAAAGCAGGAAGGGAGATGAGTCAATGCTCTCCCACCCTCCTTTAGGGGGCGAAGAGCCTCTGCTGTCAGAGCCTGCAATAGGGAGTACCTTCTCTGGTTTCAGCAGTTCCTCGCAACAAACAGAGCTGTCGAAAAGGACAGACCACGTTGGCCAAACCTGAAGCAGCCTCCAGTCTCTCTGCAGCAAGGAGGCCTACTCTCCTCACTGCTGTGAAGAACGTCATGTACCAAACCAATTGCAGCCTGCAGAGCAGATAGAGATTGTCACTCTGCTCACACCCACCAAATACACATGGATAGATTTCAGAGAGACAGAATTAACAGGGTCCCCCTCACCCAGGAAGGTCCGAGCTCTCTACTGAAGTTCTGAAGCTCCAGTCTAGTCCAGCTCATCCCTTTATGCATCAATTAGCTTTCTGTAAAGTAAAAACAATCTGACGCAGTTTTGCAAGGAGCTTAGACTTGATCTTCACAGGCAAGTTATGTTTGCTGTACCAAGGCAGGGCACGAAAAGATCTGGATGAACCTCCAAGAACAAACTGCTGCCAAGTGATGTTGACTTAAGGTGAATATCCAGCACTAAAGCATGACAATAAGCCTTGTTACTAAACTCAAAATAAACCTTTTGCCTCCCCTGCCTCGCCCCAAACCAGAGACAGTTTCAGAGTAGGAAGAGACATTCTCTCTTGATAGAAGTCCATGTATGAGCTGGTTTGATCCTGTCAAATTAGGATTTGGGGGGGGGGGGGAGAATACGTGAGCTCAGAAGTCTCTGTGGTATAACTCATAGGAGAAGACACTACCCCATCTTGCTACCTGCCTGGTGTCTCTTTTTCCCCCAGCTGTAGACTTCATACTTCGCTTTCAAAGCACAATCCAGCCACCTCCTTCAGCAACAAGCATTCCTCAGCAGCTGTTTGAAGGAAGACCAGGACAGCTGCCCCAGTTTTGGGCTGCTTCACACTGTCTTCTGCACATCCCAAACCCCCAAAGGAAGCACGTGAGATAGCCTAAAATCAGTCACGCGTCGTGGGCACACGAAGTGACACGTTATCTCCCTAACTTCTGAAGTCAGCCAAATTTACCAGGTGTATTACACAAGAGGCACGACCTCACCACCGTACTTCCCTTTCCACAGCAAGGAGGAATTGTATTCAGCACCTGTTCCCGAGAACCCGCTTCTGACCCCAAAAGGGACAGCATCTGCGATTTTAATGACCTGCACTACCCAGTGATCTGCGTCCTGATGGATCACACCGACAGGACAACCTGGTAAGAACAACTTCAGCAGCAAGAAATAATAAAACTTTGACTCTCCTTTGGATTTGCATGGAACAAGATTGAATATCTGATGATTACCACTCTGATTTCCCTGAAGCCTACGAGCTTGCGACATGAATTTCAGCTAGCTGCATAACTCCGTGCAGTACTCTTCGACTAAGAAGCAGACACAAATACATGGCAGTCAATGGGACTTTGTTAGTGCAGCAGTTTAATATGCAAGGCATGCCAAGCATCACATAAAGCTCGTAGCTTCTTTGCATAAATATACCCAGCTTTTTTTCCTTTTTTTTTTTTTTAAACCAAGACAATACAAACTTCAGAAAGTTACTGAAAAGATATTCTGTAAAATATACACTACTGCACTGTTACACATTGTGAACATATGCCAAAAAAGGAAAAAAAAGTACAGGGAATAGTTTTGCCCACTTCAGATATAAAGGTGTTTTAAAAAAATCAAATTCTTTTAACTGATTTATTCTTCTTCTGTAGTTTCTGTGGGTTTGCGTTTGAAGCTCTCCAGCAGTAGAGAGGATATTGAGAAATTCCATGCTTTCATCATACCCAGATTTGACAAGGTTAGTGCAAATCTTAGCCAGAAACAGAAGTACCTAATTCCAAATATTCCGTATCTGGAGAAAAAAATCTGCATTTTCTTCCAGGGAAAATCCAACTTTACACAAGCATCTATTGTCAGTAGTTCTACAAATTATCAGACGAGCTATTTGTTTTGCTTTTGGGGACGCACAGAGGGAAAGAAAGGCTGCTTAAACAGGTGCTGTTCTAGCTATAGGATTGCCCTTTTGATTCTGCTGATGTTATCAAGGAGGCCAAGGATGTGATATGCTAAGTTAAAAATGAGACAACGTAAGCATTTCTTCTGCATAAGGACTCATTTGTTTAGAACTAGCCTGACAGCGTCCTCCTGACCCTATCATATGTTCGTATTAGCAAGAAGCAGAAATTTTAATGCTGTTGAGACAAAAAAGAGAAAAAAAGAGACACAACCCTCTTGAAATGAAAATAAAGTTTTTCATTAAGCTACAAGAACCTACTGGTTTAGGCTTGAAGTAAATACATAGGTCGTCAAATCAATGACAAAGTGTTATTAACAGCCACAGGAACAAATTCAAAAACCAGAACAGATTCAGAAGGCATTTTAAAGTAAGTTACAGCACAAAAAATACGATGTTATTTAACACACAATTAAACTTTTGTGATAGGAAACCAGCAGGAGTAAATGTATGCTGGTTATATTGCTCAGACTGCAACTTCACTACTGTTCTATCATTCTGGCAGCCTTTGCTGTAGACAAATCAGAAAAATGTTAGACATGGGCCTGTGAAACTATTATTACCCTTATTATAGGGACCGAGTTTTACCGAGTCTTGCCTTGACCTGAAAACATGAGGTTCATCCCCTTACACCAACTCATTCCTCCATGATAGCAACGAGCTCCTAATTTAAGGTAACTGCAGCAGATCACAGATCCTGTCCCACCCACCCACCGCACACATACGCAAGGTTTAGTATGTCACTAACTGTTCCGCTATGCTCAGTGAAGCTTAGCTTTCAGTTCTTCATTTCACCCTCACGCTTACAGTTGCACCAAAAAAATTGTATACACAAACCTGAATGCAGACATCCATTTTGTTTCCAACAATCTACACAAAGTATCTGTACAGTACATGCAAATACTTCAGCTTCCTGTATTAAGTGAAACTCGGAGACATCCCATTACATGGCTATTCAAAAAAAATCTTAAATCTGTTACCTGATTTTCTTTAGCAGAAGATTCCAAGAAAGCTGCATTCCAGGATTCTGCTAAAGCTTTCCCTTCTTCATAGCTGATCACCCTGATAGAAGAAAAAAATGTTTCTTTATAATTCACAGAAGAATTGGAATTTGAAACTCCAGGAAAGTCTTCACGGTACTGAAGCACATAAATGCATATATAACAGGAACGTTTTGCAAAGTCTGATCCTGAGCACTTGATATTTGCTGCTGTCAAATACACAACGGGGCCAGGTAAAACTATGCGACTCAGAAAAGAGTTGTTCCAAAGTCCCGGATTGTTCTCCTAATCTGTAGTATCATCTTATCTTTTACAGTCGTAGAAAACATTTCTGTTACTTGTTTAGAAAAAAAGGGTAACGCCACTTTCTTTGGAACCTTGCAGCAAGAGTCAACATTACAACAAAAGCTCCTGGCTCCTAGTTCACATTCTGGACACAATTCCTTTGCCAGTACCTTGTTTTAACCTACATTTTGATTTTAGTTACGGAAAGCCAAGAACAAAACCAGCCTATTGCAGCCACAGGAATGCCAGCTGCTGTCTTGCATTTCACACATACTGGAGTTCACATACCGTTCCATATGCAGGTCTTTTTTATTTCCAACCAGCATAATGGGTATTCTGTGAAAGAAAGTTCAGAACTTCAGAACAGTTATAGTATACTGAACAAAGTACTAGTAACATGCCTGCAGTGAAATGAGATGAAAGTGTCACTACTTACTGGACTTTTCCCACCATATCCAATAACTTGCCATGGATAACTTTTATCACTTCAAAACTGCAAAATAAAGGGATGAAGTCACACATGCACTCCGATGTTTATCCTTAATACCCAATACACAAGCAATTAAATGCATATGTAGATATGCTTACTCTGTGTATAGTGGCAGAACTACAAAGATGCTGAAAGTGTTACTGATTTGTGTACAATAGACCAAATGGTCCTAGAGGCAGCAACAAAGACTAGGCTATGACTATCATTACAGCCTCCCCAGTTATGATACTTGCAGAAATAAATAACATTACCCACGACTGATGTGTCTAACATACAAATGCTAAAAGCCCCACATCCCCAGTCTGGTTTGTATCTGCAGTAAGAAATTTAACTACTTGAGTCCAACAACCCTGGATGAGAATGTCAAATTAAAGCAGAGTTTCAAAGAAAAAGCTAATAACAAGAAAAGTTATTAGGTTAAGCATAATCCACCATGAAAGAATTCAGCATTTTAGTTCGTACAGGAAGTTAGCTCCTACAGAATTCTTTGGTTTTATTTATGTGAAAGCCAAGAGAAGCCCGAATTCCAATCTTCTACAGAAAGCAAGTAAACTGATCAGCAAGATGGTATTGAAACTGTGGTTATTCAGATACTTGTCAGTTCCCCTACCATATAGGTGAAGTCTGCATGACTGGAGATAAGGAACAGTACTGTGAAATGCTGAGAAGCCTAAAATCCCACTAAGAAAATCCCCTGCATTTGACATTTAGCACTTTTGAGAACAAGCTATAAACAGGGTTAAAGAGCAGATGTTGCGCTCCTCTAATTACATTATGGAAAAAATGCTGGTACATGAAGTGCACAATTCAGATTTAAGAGAGGCACAGGTTCACAGACCAGACACACAACTACACAACAGAAAAAGCGACTGAAACTTCTCCAACTTCCAAGCTTGCTAGCTACAAGCAATGTCTTGACTTGTGCTGCATTTTAATTAGAACTGAAACTCTTAAAAATAGAGCAGCGCTCAAACATACTTCCAACTCCAAGTTCTCAAAGAACTGGTGCCTGAAAACACTATTTGAGTTATTTGAATCACTAAAACTTCCCACTTCCAGAGCAATAAACACGACCATATTTAAGAAGAATTTTGTGTCAAGTAAGATTCAGTTTGGAATACTTCAGAAATAATTCTTGAAGTGTTGAGTTCTACTCACCCTCTGTTTTGCTAATAGTTCTAGTATATCCTATGGAGAAAACGAGCACTTTGCAAAGAAAAAAGTGACTTAGTGTGGCACAACTTGATTAACTTGCTGTTAGTAACTCAAATACTACAGACTCCACTAAAAAAGTGGAATCAATGGAAGGTCTTCAGGGTTATAACGAACTTATGAAGAAAGGGAAAGAAGTGAAATTTTGGTCTTGAGAACTGGCCTTGGGCTTTCAGGTTCTTCTAATTACTTCAAAAGAAAGATTTAAACAGAGTTTGGTTGTGACAAAGTTCAGATGCATCACTACATATGAAATTAGATGACCCTGCAAACTGAAAGAACAAAAAAAAATAATCTAATACCGACTACAAAACTTTCTCAGTTCATCTGAAGCAACAGGAAAGATCTAGCATACTAGCCACAAGATAACCGAGTCACAAATCTAATACAATCACTTTTTTCCTTCCACTATTACACGCGTTGCTGTCAGTATAGCTGGGAAAATGCCATGCCACTGCACAGCTCAGCGGTAAGACCTCACCTGTGGGTCCAGTGCATGATTCTGCTAAATACCCTAGAGACCAACCCACCCTCGGCTCTTCAGTTCCCAATTCTGTGCATCTGCTTATCTAGTCTAGTTCAAGAGCTCCATTTTTAGTTTAAAAAAAGACTAAGGATAAACAGCTGATCTTTATTAATAGATCAAGGTGAAAACTGAAAGAAGTGCTATTTAAACCTGAACATGATTCTGCCACAGAGATACAAGCTGCTAAGAGCTACCTGGAATGAAACTAGCTTGACCAGATTGATTTAATGTTCTAGAAAGCTTTCCAAATTAATGAGGCTAAAAGGAACAAGGGTACAATTTAAGACAGATATTGACCAACCCAAAAAAGAACAACATCACATCAAGTCTTGAAATAGCAAGAGGTCCAGAGAGCATAAGAGGTCCTTTCCAGTTCTGTCAAGCAAAGAGGGTTACAGAAAACAGCTCAATGTGTGAAATACTACAAAAAATTACTAGCTGTCAGAGAGATGTCCTATACAAAATCATGGAACAGAGGCAAGATACAGAATTGGAATTTAAACTAGAGCAAAAGCCCTCCAGTAACCTTGCAGCGGAGAGCCTGGGAATATTAAAAATGTAGGTCATTAGTTTTTACTCAAGTCCCATTTTAAACTTCCCAGTGGAGATCAGTAGGGAAGACAATCATTTTAAAAGGACATTTCTATTAAGTTTGCTGTCAAAGCTCACACCCAGCTCAATCAATACTCAGATCAATATATACACTTTGACAGAAATCAACAGAGATGGCAACTGTAATCTGATTGCCTGGGAAAGTCAAAGCTACCAGACCACCCTGGAAAATCTATTCTGCCTAAACACTGTCTTGATACTGAAGATAAGGGTCTGAACAATAAAGGATCATCAATACTTTAAATTTCAAAGGAAAAAAAAACTTGGACTAAGTTGGATCAAGAATAAAATACTAAGGAATATACTATCTACCTACAGTAGATAATATAGCTAAATATCTTAATCTGTATTAGTATTTTCACCATGATTTGATTTTTATTTTGTTTGAATGCTACAACAGAAAACAGATTCTCGTTCCTTTAACTGGATGACTTTGGTTAAAGACACTTTTGTCCCAACAATACCACACACCAACGAACATTTTCCTCTTCACTTTAGAAGTGGAAGGTTTTCTACTTCAGTCTGAGAATACTAAGTCCTATTTTACACAGGTTACTCAGCACCAACAGTGAACCTCCGATTAAGGGAAGAAAAAAGCAAAAAGGTAGTGTATCTAGAAACACATGAAAGCCCAACATCTGTTGCATTTCCTCCAGATCACACATGCTTCCTGTTCACTTCTTCAGAACTAAAGATGAAAACCAAGAATGAAGGACTGCAAATCTGTTCAGCATTAAAGACGTTAAAAGCAACTGAAGTTTATAACCAGACCACGTCACTTCAAGAAGCACAGAAGAGCCAATAAGCAAGCTGTTTTACCTGCAATTTATGATGGTCTTACTGAAGGGATGACCTGTTCTGTCTGCTTTAGAGGAAAAGACTTGGAATGCTTCAGCACTTGAAAAAAGTTTATCAGTTTAAAAGTAGAAGGGAAGCATTACCTTTTCTTCTACCTGAAGTAAGCAAAACGCTTCAGGTCTTAAAATAATTGTAAACAAACAAAAATAATGCCATAATGAAGATGCTGTACTGTACTAGAAAATTAAGACCAATTAAAGAACGACCAGTACTGAAATCAAGAATAACAAAGGGAAGGCACAAAATAACAGAGGAGAAAACCTTAAGGAGGTTGAGACACTTGGTACAAGTAAATGACTCCAGCTATGACAGTGTCCTCACATGAGAGCTGACTACAGGCAACAGTGAGGACAAAACAGATACCCTGGGAAATTTGTCAAATAAAGCATTTGAGCGAGTCTACAGGCCAAACATCTCATACCGCTATTTATAATCAAAGTTTTTGACGGTTAACCAGAACAAGCCAAGACAGGAAGCCAAAGAAATCTCAGTACTGTAACAAGCTCCTAGGACAAGACCTAACAACCAGCTGGGCTCTTCACACAAATGTACAGTGCCCTCTTAGATCATGTTCAAGTCCATCTTTGTAACATACGCTCCAGCAATGAACGGTTTATTCCTGGTACTAGTCCACGTACTTTTACTTACACTTCAACCTATGCAGTTCAGCACTGCCTCGTTTCTCACACAGTACCTTTTGTATCAGTCTGCAAAGTATCTGTGGCATTTGGATCTGAGGGGAAATTTCTGAAAAACATTTTTATTTCCATAAAACCTCTAAGGTGAAAAGAGAATAAATGAATTACATTCTGGATTCAGCTCCTGCCTGAGCTATATTTTCTTTGTGTGTGTGTGTATCTGGTTAATATCTGAACTATTAGAACACAACAGATTTTATTACCTTTTTATTGACGTGACTGAATAAACAAGAATGTAGCCATTGATGTCTATGGAGTACGTCTGAGGAAATATGGAGTATTCATCCTGTAGAAAGAATATTGCATTTATAATTACTCACTGCCACAGTTGAGAACTTGATGCTAGCAAATCACGAGCAGTTTTTAGTCATACTTGTAAGACATGAAGCAACGGACCTTTTTGTACGTGTAGTACTTTCAGAACTATGTTTTTTCATCATAATGCCAGATGTGGCTTCTTTACCAAATTAAGAGAAAGCAAGGCAAGCTTGGAACACAAGCTTAGTTAGCCTGTTAGTCTGTATACTCTACAGCTTTTTCGCTTTATTCCCTCTAAGACTATGGATCAGCTAAAGCTATTCCCAATCCTCTTACCCCGCTTAATTATCAGTTTACACTAGTACAAAACATCCACTCTGTCCTACCGCTAATTAGCGATTATGCCTCTTATCTTGCTAGTGATACATTTCAATCAAATTCTAAATTTCAACAGCTGAAGATAGGATCTGGCACTTCAAAACTTCCAAGTGGCAATGACCACATCTAAATTACCCAAGGGGTCCGTTAGGAAGTAAGTAGCTGTGGCTTACCAACTAACGCATACTTATCAACTGTAGATGCACCAACTATAATTATTAATTGCTTCATGCCAAATGCAAGCCTCCATTATATGGCAAACGTTTCATAGAAAACAAGCAAACAAAAAAACAAACTCAGACACCTAATTTCTAAACTTATTACCCCTGTAGAAAAGGAAATGATCAACTAGGTAAACGAACCAGATCGATATACTGCACAAAACACAACACAAAAGTAAAACGAATCCCATGTTAAATATCTAAATTGAAACACTGCAATAGCAGTTCCCAGGTAACATTTACATTTTGACAAGAGCTATACATCTTACTGTATGGATTCTCAAATTTTTTAACCTGTGTTTCTAACGATGTTAATTTTAGCTTAAGATCACAACCTCACTGTATGTTGCCATGACTGAACAGATGGAGCAGTGCAATTATGCAGCTTAAATCTAGACAGCTAAAAGGAATCAAACTTCCTTAACTAGCAAATGGGAGGAAAACCTTTCATAAATCAACTTCCCAGATTCAGCCAAAAAAGATTTCAATAACAACACCTGCAAAAGTACCCTTCTTTGCCTTTAATGCTACACACTGACAGCAGCCTTCCCCCATCTTCGTTTAAATGCTAAACTGCCACTTCTGTTGGCCTTGTAACCCAAAAGTCAATATAGAAGGGGTCTGAGCTGGCCCGCATGCAAAACAGGTGAAAGTGCAACTCCGTAGCTATTTACCTTTATCTGGAATTAGTCTGGATTGCTACAGTTTGAATTCTGTTTTATACTCCTGTTCTGTGACCCCATACCAAGACTTCTGTTTAACTGAACTAGGTAAATCTGAATACGTGACCACAAAACGTAAAGAGACACAAGACCAAAAAAAAGGTAACCAAGAAAACTGATTTTTAGCTTGTTAGAAGAAAGCCTGCTATGCTTCCTGGGACTTGTAGGTCAAATAAAAAACTTTGCCAAGTGACAAAACAAACCTAGGTATAACTTTTCAAGCTGTGGCCACCTTTTCAAGAAGATAACATAAGTCTACAATATAATCTTTGCTACGCTGTATACTCAAGGACTCTCTATGGATCATTAAGCAAGACAGAATTGAGAAAAATCTGCTCAAGTCACACCTTCCATAACCCAGTATCATCTCTTCCCTCAAACCCTGTGAGCCACAGCTCAAAGTTCAAGTCACTCATAGGAAGAATCAATCCTGAAAATAACCAGACTGGGAAAAATGTTAGTTTCACATTTTCAATTTACATTAAAACAAGTCTGAAAATAAACCTCAGCAACAGAGGCATGCCACTGGTGAAGTTATGCTGCCTTCTGAGAAGGCCTTTTCTTTTTCAAAGAGAAATTTTACCTTCATCACCATGCTACAGTTTGAGATGCACACAAAGTGAAGTCTACGGGGCTTGCTCTGCTGCTCACAGCCTGCCCATCCCTCAACCTCACTCTCCTCTGCAGAATATTCCCATCAAGCAACACCTGCCCCAGTATGTGTGGTCAATATCGTGTTTCTAATCCCTTCGACAGATTACAGGATCACTGATTAACACCACAAATTAACACCACATAAATGAGGCGTGTTTATTCTTAAATCTATTCTTAAATTCTCTTCAAAGAAGGTGATCGAACATACCTAGAAGGTCACAACCCTTCTGAATACTCTCCCAGCTATAAGCAAGTGTCCTGCAGCTTTCAAGTCTTTGTGAAATGTGCTGATACTACTTAAGACTGTTTAACACTGCTCAGCTTGCAAAAACCAAAAGGCACAAGCCCAGAACTCACAGAAGCTAAGCACATGTAACCAATAAAAAGTTTAGGGTAACAATACAAGGATCTATCAGTCCCTTTTCTTTTTTAAATACACAGTCTCTCAAAAGATGAAGCACTGCTATGTGTGGAACGTGCACTCTCACCTGCAATTGCTGCCAAGCAGCACCATGTAATGAACACCTTTATTTCATGAAGCTACTGACCATGCCACAGGACGGTTGTTTATTGTCTCCTCCTGCACTCCCTGCCATTACACGAAGCTCAGAAGCATGCGAGGAACCATCACTTACTCAAAAATGTAAACAAACTGCAGTAGTTTATGGGCAGCCCAGTAAGCACTACCTACACGCATTGCTGCCTACTCTGTGCAACTATTTCATGGACACAGTCATGGTGTGTTGTAGCTGGAGAACACAAACAGGAGAAAGTCACGAAAAACTTCCCTGTGGGTTATGGAACTGGGTTATGGACCAGTTTAGTCCATACTTTGGACCTTTCAGTACATCAGAGTTAAGGCGGTTCTTTCTTCACTTTTTTTGGCATATGTACTTTAACCACTAGCTACTGGTTCAATTTCAGTAGACAGGAAAAAAAGCCTTCACATAAATACCACACAGCTCCCTGGGGACTAAGTTGGAAGCTGAACTTCAGCTTTGAATGCGTGTTCGCAACCAACTTCACTCTTCAGGAGTATGAATAGCCGTTGCCTTATCTCTGATGAAAGATTCAGAGGAAGAAAGATGACTTACTTGGCCAGCAGTGTCAACCAGCTGAAGATGATATTCTTGGCCATTTACTGTGATCAATTTTGTAAAAGCTGGAAGAAACAAGAAACACACACACACATTTCAGAATTATGAACAAGGAAGGGATCAGTAGTCACTTATCTGTGCCATCGTCAGCTGAAAGGTTAAGAAAAAACTTTAGTTAGAGACTTTAAAGTAGCTAGATCAGATTGCTGTAATTTCAACTAGCACATTTTAGGTATTGAAACTCAGAAACCTTAAAACTTCAAATTTCAAAACATTCTTATGCTGCACGCAGCAGTTCTTCCTTTAGAGTTACTTAAAAAATGAAGAGCAAAAAGCTTTTTACATGCATTTCAAAGAGACTTCCAGGCAACTGTAATTTGTGGTAACATGAGACACTTACATACAATTAGCATCAAAGCTAACTTTGAACTTAATATAGGGTATTCTCCCCAGTTTCCAAGCAGTTTAGCAAGATCAATTTCCTAAATGTAAATACCACGAGGTAAATGATCTGCATTAAAAAACTCTTTGGAGGCTAAGACATAGCCTAACTTATGAATATGCTAAAGCTAAATAATGAGAATTTAGCTAGCAGCTCACCACGGTGCTTGCACATTTGCCGTAGCTACCAGGCTGTTTAGTCCTCAGTCAGGAAGTACACTCAGTTCCTAAGAGATGAGAATTGCTTCTCTTCCCAGGATTTATGAGATGCCAACGCACTGCGAGCTGAGGAACCTTACTCAGTGTTTGTATGCAACTGCAAAAGCAAAGCGTGTCAGAGCTCTTGTGGCACAATGTACTACCGAGCACTACACAGAGCAAGCAGAGCACAGAAAGCCAGCTTCAGAGCTCTGTTTTGCCCTTAGCGTTATACTCTAATACACAGTCACGGGACAGCACACATATACTGAATAAGGTTTGTGTTGTCTCCTGGTTAAGGCACTTTTCCCAGATACTACCAGTCATGAGAAGCTGCATCTTTCATTGCAATGACGAGCAGGGAAATAGCCAACGCTGCAGTGACACGCTGATCATGTCCTCAACTGTCCCTCTGAAGCTGCAAGGCTGACTGCTCTCGATCCAGCTGTGCAATCTCCTGCCCACGCCTTCTGCGTCTTGTACAGGCTCCCGTAGAAGCTGAAGTTCGCCAGCTTTCCTCCTCCCCGCCAGCGCGTGCTGCCCTGCCAAGCCTCCACAACACACGCATTATCTCGAGTATAATGGGCTGACTCCGCGCCGAAATATCTGAAACTCTCAGTTTTGGCCCCTAGTAAATCCAAGCGCCCTTTTTAAAAAGGGGCGATCCAAACAAAGCGAAGTCCAACTAACGCAGGATGTCTACACACACACAGCACGGAGCGTGCGTGCAGTTTCTATCACGATACCAACAAGTGCAATTTGAATGAAGCCTCAAGAAAAGCTCCTACCATATCCTGCCTGCCCCCAGAGGTACAGCTGCTGCAGCACCCGTGCACACGAGCTGCTGCCAAATTGCTGTCAGGATGCTGCTGCCATTGCTGCACAGAACTGTAGGGTTAGGAAGGAAGAACCCACAAAAGCTCTTTGCTATGGCAGGGACAGAAGCCACCGCTTGTTGGAACAGATGTTAACGTGCAGGGTTGCCATACGCAGCGTCGCTGCTTCAAGTGTGAGGGAAAACAGCCTCATCTGGAGAGACATCCTGCGTTAACAGGTACCCGAACAGTAACAGCCTCTTTCCGGTCTCTTGACACCTCACACACACATCAAAGCGCTCCGTAATCAAACTAGTTTCGAGAGCCTCATGAAGTTAATATTTAAAAAGGGACTGAGACAGATGGCAGCTTTTTCAGACTATTCTGGAAGCCTAGAATAGACCAAGCAGAGACATCATCATCATCAGTACCGAAAGCAAACTGTGACAGAGATAGGGAAGGGAAACAGTGGAGGAGTCACCGCAGGCTGGGTGAAGAGAACTGTGAGCTCAGCACGGAGACTTCCAGCCCTAGGAACAGCTTACTTGGGCAGCACAAACCTCTTCTGATGCTGGCGTAATTAACAACTCCCTGGTCTTTGCTGAAGCTTTTTAAAAACACTCATGGTAAGAATTACATCCCAGGAAAAGCCTGCAGCTGTATTTAGCGAGGGTCAGTGACCCATGAGCTCCTCTCCTTGACCTTGAGGAAGCCTCCATTTCCAGGGTGATCACCTGCCATTCTGGGACATCTTGCTCGCTCCTGTGCCTACAAGCAAGACAAATGCAACCAATAACACTGTCACGGCACAGTACGGCTCTTCCTGGGATGACAAGAACAGATTTCTGCAGACCAGAACAAGTCTCTGCAGTCCACGTCATAACATGACCATCTGTGAAATGCTGCTCATCAGCTGAAGCATGGGTGAAGCCTGTTTTAGCTCGACGAAGCACACAGATCTCAGAACAGGACACGCTTACAGCACACGGCTCAAGTGGAGTTACACGAAGAAACTGCCATCCCATCCCACCTTCCCCTACAGTTGTTTCGGTTCTGGTGCACTGCTGCAACGCGGAGAATTGGGTGATGCAGTGACCAGCACGACTCCAAACAGGTGCATTCATGCAGCTAAGGGGAGTTTCAAAGGGAACTGAAGTCACGTTGTTGTCAGGGACAGATCTGCACAGCACAGCCCTGACTGCTGCTACGCCTCAGAAGCGTAACTCCCCCAGCAACTCCATCACCTGCTGGCCGCTGCTCCCCAAGACCAAGTCCATTCAGTTACACTGACACGAAGTGGTTTGCACACGCAACTCAAATGACAGCTGCTGCAAAAGCAAGCTGTTATGATTAAGAAACGTGTTCCACGCTTATGAATGCGCTTTCAGACCAACAACTCTACTGAGTAAGAGGTAGGGGAGTGGTGTGAAATGGTTCCCAGAGCTCCTGGCTGGTAAACGCAACCAGCTTATTAGGGTTCATCAGTTACTACCTTTTGCAAACCTTTCTAATTATCTTTAATCCAAGGTCAGTGCCTATCACGAATCCCTCAGGACATCTTTTATAACACCGAGATGTGTAATACAACAGAGCTATTTTGGGTTTTTCTCAGCAGCCTCATTTACACCCCTTGAGAAGGCCACTCAGCAGCAGCTTCTGGGAAGCAGCAGACTGTCACCTTCCAGTGCAGCCGGCCTGACACCAGGGAGAAGCTGGGCCTTAAGGATGCTTCTAGCAGCCCATCCAAACCTCTACGTATTGCCTCCACAGCTACTAGGTGCCTCCAGACCCCTCCCCTTTTCTAATACATTTTTAATCACCATTGTATTTAAAAAAAGGGGGGGAGATGGAGATAGAAAGCCCCCAGGGGAAGAATCCTTCCCCCAGGGAGCTACCAAGCCTCTTGAGGGCAGAAGGGGCAGGCGAGTCACAGCACGGTGCTGGAGACCTCTCCAAGGGTGCCATGAAAAGCAGAAGGCAGCCAGGCAGGCTGGAGAAAACATTTGTGAGATGCAGGCAAGACGCAGCTTTCCTGCAACGCAAAGTCACTGAATTAATGATAACCGAAGAGATCCCTGCAAAGACGGGGGCAGGGGGAGCTGTGGGCACGTCTTCATTTTCAGTTCCTTCTGACCTATTTGCTTTGAGCTCCAAATTAAGATTCTTGGTTTTATTCCAATAAAAATTTAAGAGTTTAAAATTCTTCTGGTCTTCGGGGAAGCGCACAATAGAAGAACGCCTGAGTTCATCTGCCTCCATCCAGCTCCGCATCCACGCAGACTCCTTCCACGCACTCCTGCTCTGCAGTGGTTTTTCTTCTCTTTCCAAGATTTCCTCACGTAATTGTTCCACTGGTTTCTCAACCTGGCTGTCTCAAGAATAGCCACCCATCATAGCGTCACTCTTGTTGGGACATTAGGAAGAGGAAATTCTGTTTTGCTAAGCAATTAACTCACCTCCACCGCTGCCACAAAATGGCACAAGTTACTCTTCCCGATGCACAAGTTTATTAGAAGCAACTGAATTCAACATGCTTATTAACTTAGATAAACTAACTTTTCTGGTTCTAATGTAATATAAACAAAGCAAAATGCAGCAGAGAAGAAGTGCTGACTTTAATGAACATTAAGTGAAACCCGATGCAGCTGATTTTCGCTGCACCACTTCCAAAGAAGGTAAAGATTTTTACATTGGAAAAGGAAACTGCTGGAATATTAGGTCATGTTCTTATAGTTCAAGGCTTATATTCTATGCGTCTTGTTCCTGTGAGAGCTTAACTATAGCTTGCTTTCTATGCAGCTTAATTTTAGACTCAATTTCTCATGCAAGGTATATTATTTGAGGACAAAAATTACAAAGACTAAGCTAACACCAGTACTGCAGTTTCCTACCCTTTCATCAGTGCTGTTAAAATATTTTGATGATTATCAATAACAATTTCTGGAGGCAAAACAGAAATCACATAGGCCAGACCACTCTTCAGCCTGTATTTTTTTTTTCCGATCACTCTATGAAAGTTAAAAGGTTTTACAGGCTGCTATAAAGCACTGAAGAAATGCAACATCCTTCATCATCATCCCTTGCACATGAACTTGGATTTCTGAACCCCTTTTCCCAGTATTGTTAATTGGATTCAAAATTACACGCAAGGAAAGCATGGAGAGTTGATTACACATGTCGTGCCTTATGACCTCAGCCAGAATCAGAAGCATACAGCTAGAGGTGTCAAAAGACTTGACTGATTAAGAAATTATATTTAGAAAAAGCGTGTGAAAGATTAAGAACTTAAGTCAAAAGAAGGATTTTATACTAGGACAGACTTCCTACTGTTTTGAACCTCACGGCACATCTTGTAGGTTTTCAACCCCTACTTCCCAGTGACACATTCTGTAGCCAGAATGGACCTTCAATTCTCTACCTTTCAGAGAGCAAATTCCTCCAGCGATACCGCAGATCACAAGACTTGCGCCACAAGAATAATGCTGTTTGTTTTCTGAACAAACACGAAATCATGCGAAATGTTCAGCTTTTTCAAGATGTCCCCATGCCCAAAGTTTTCATGGCCATGACATACTTAGTGTTCTGCGCTCCGAGAAAGTGAGCGCTGCCAACTAAAAGAGCCAAATAAGTGCAGAATTCATGCACAGCTGAATTATCCACATGCATGTAATCAAGCTCAGTAGTCAACAAAGATTCTAACCAAATCCAGGCGTAGACTAACTCTGGGTGTGATGTTTTAAATGAGTACTTTTTCATATAGTTAAATGCTACCAGTGACAGATGTGGAACTAGAGAGCACAGGAGTTACGGACAATAGGTTTCTGTGGACAAGAGTTTGTAAAGGATGAGACAAGCACATGTTTTGCCAAGGTGTCAAAATCCTAAAACGAGATACACAGACTCTCTCCACACTTTGGAGACAGGCTTTGACTCCTTGCATCTCAAATCACTTCCATATACATGCAGAAAACTACAAGATTACATAAATACGTCACATTTTTATAGTGCAGACAATGAAAAACTACCTGTCCCAATTATTGCCAAGATTTAAAATACTGAAATCTAACGCACAATATCTCATTTGTTAATGGCTTTAATTCAAAACAAACCTTATTATAATTCTAACAAAGTAAAACAGGATGATGGAAACTGTTTAAGAGAGCCATAGAAGGACTAACAGATCACTCGTCAAAAGGCAAATTATCCAGCTTGATTTGCTAAAGCAAAGCAGGAGATTCTTCAGAAAGCAGTGTTTGAATTTTAGTTCCAAACAGTAAAATAATCCTGAATAAAATGTGCTGATGGCCACCGACTCCTAATTGTTATGACATTAGTCAAAAAGTAATCTTGTACTGATGACTACTTCATTCCAACTTCCAGACTAACACACAGACTCAACATCCTAGTGCGTTAATTCAACTTGAACTTAAACATTAAAGTAACGAGCTGCAATGTTAAAATACATATTATTTATATAGGCATTTACATAATCATGACTTCTAACAAAACTAGCTACAGAAGAGAAGCTTATCAGTTATTTACTTACTGTTCTCTATGGTTGGATCATATGAATCAACGAACTGCCCTTCCACAAACTGAATCGTCAGTGAAGATTTTCCTGTAAAGCAAGGAAAAAAAATCATGGGTATTGAAACAAGTCTGCAGGCTGTTATCACTTTACATTTGGTAGCAGACAGAGTAATTTTTATTTTTTATTTTCTTACAAGAGCTAATATGATCTTTGTACGGTACACGTAAACTATCTATACACAACAACTGACCTATTTTTAAATTAAGTGCCTATTCCTAGGCAACCTAGTCTCCTGAACTTACACCAACAACGCTGCAAAAACTACTCAGCGTGTGTTCTGCTTTTGTTTTAACACAGATCCTACAGCATTATTTAAATGCTTCTTCCAGTTGAAACAAATCTAAAAGTTGCAGAGTCCAACCCTCATAAAACCAAATTTAACGAAGCGTTATAATCAGAAGGTTCTTCCATCCAGAAACAAGGAAAACCAGAAATAATTTTCAGTCATCGCATGGAAAACTAGTCACTTGGATAGCATTAACTAAATTTGGGTTGACTAGAAGACTGGACATCTTTCCCTTGACAAAAGGATGATCTCAAGAGCTTTGAGGTCAATATACCCTCCTCTTCTACTCATCCTCTTAACGCCCCACGACAACAGAGCAGTGGATGCAGTACTTCAAGCATAGCAATTGAGGAGGCATCCTTGGATTTTTATTTTTTTAAAGCAATTTAGCAGCAGCTTTTGCAGACGACTCAACATTCCCAGTTTCCATGATGCTGATCGGATCACACACTCCCAGTAAAGAATAAAACAAAATGTACTTAATAACAAATAAAAAAAAAAGGAAACTTAGTCTTGAAAGATTTTACAAGACGATAAACAAAAACGAATCACATATGTTGACCATAAGTAACTTTAAAGCTCTGAAAAAAGATGTTTCAAAGCATTACCAAAGCCTTAGCGCAATTTCCATTACAGCACATCATCTACATTTGGGAATCCACTAGATCCTATTACATCATGTTTACTGGACAAATATACTCTTATAAAGATTGCCAAGTGTGTTAGCTGCCTTTGGATGAGTACACACTGTGTTCCTTTATGCTTCTTGCTGATGAAAGTATAAACAAAATATGACCCCAAGTTAAAATTTAGCATCAAGACCATCCTACTCAGTAGAAGCATTTCAGTGACATCAACGATAATTGATATTTCGGGTGAGCCAGTCTGCAGTAAAACTATTTTCCTGAATTAATTGCTTTGTATAAAGATTGTCCACTGGCAGTGCTTCAACCACGCTATGTTTACACTTTGCTGGAGAAAAAGTTCCTTCCAAGCATTCCTAAAGGAGATATGAGAACAGTTTTCCATTTTTTCCCCTTGTTCTTGCTTCTTCATACAAGGCTCTTGACCTGTTCACATTCAAATTTTTTACTTTTTATGTCACATACTTATGAAATCGTTTTGCTAACAGCATGCTAAAAATTACAAGTCAGACAAATAAGGTAAAGGATGAAAGTGGTGCAAGGGCAGTTCAGTATCTACACATGAAGTCAACTCCTTCATTAACTGCAATGCTTTCCGGACTTATTTCTGCAGACACTGAGGAAGAAAATGTTATGGAGTATCATCATTTGGGATCTTGCGATTAAAGAAAGCCATAACCTTCATCAACTCGCTGCTTAGCTTATTTAACATCGCTTCCCAGCTCTGCCACGCTCTCCCTTTGCTGTCTCCTATCAGTCTTGGTGGTTTATTCAAAAACCAGCACGCAACCTTTTGAAAGCTTTTTTTTTTTTAAAAAAAATCAAATTCTTAGATATCTTTTTCTGATACAACAGTGCAAGTAAAGGTATCATACCCAGTGCGCATCAGCTTACAGAGAACACTGTACTGTAAACTGTTGCTTCAGCAAGGAGAGGGGGGGGGGGGGGGGGGGCATAAAAGCAACCCTGCACATCTGAAATCGTCCCGGTCAGGACAGGCTTAGGACCGAGTCTATCCATCCCAGCAGCTATCTGCAAGCGCGTGCATATTAGACACCACTTAGAAGGCAACGAACTTGCAAGCTATTTCTTCTTCAACTGTCAGTTTGCGAAGCTGCTACTCAAAGCTCGTGGTTCCGCGCTCTTTGCCAATGCCATTGAATGGTTTGGGTTGGAAGGGACCTTAAAGACCACCCAGCTCCAACCCCTGCCATGGGCAGGGATGCCGCCCACTAGACCAGGTTGCCCAGGGCCTCGTCCAACCTGGTCTCGAACACCTCCAGGGATGGGGCATCCACAGTTTCTCTGGGCAATAATACCAGGAGGTTAAATACTTTGTTTTAAAACAAAGCTAGGTATTCCTATATTAGACTGTTGTATCTTTTTTTTCGTAAGTTTTCCACCTAGAAGGACAGAGAAGTTAAGCACAGATCATTGCTGAACAGTTTTCCCCCTAAGAAGGATCCTAAACTGAAAGGCATGACTGCTACCGGCTGTGCTAAGTTTGGAAACTGAGTACTAGGAAGGAGTCGGAGCCAACAGCAAATGCTGCATGTAACATCCAGCTGTATTAATTACTGCTTTCCTCCCAACACTGAAAGGGAAAGAAACAAACCAAAAAAAAAGACTACAGCAGTATTCCACCACTCTCCTCCTAATTTCCTCCAAACTCCCTAACAAACCTGCTGCAATGCCATGTCTGTGATCCCAAATGACGCCTGCTTTCCTCCCTGAGCCACAGGGAAGCCCCCCAGCCTTAGGGTCAGCCACGTACCCCACGGGTAAACACACACAGCAGCATCCCGCTGCAGCAAGGCTCCCAAGGCAGGCACCAAAAATTAGGAGCCTACGTCATTACCAGCCCCCGTGCCACGTCCCAGCCCATGCCCGGGAAGCATGCAGGACTGTGTCAACAACAGCTCGGCTTGAACTTTGTCCCACAGGTTTTATTCCAGGCCTTTGAACCACGCTCACGGACAGAGAGGAGAATTCAGGTCACCGCTGAGCTCCTATCTCCTCTTTCCCCAGAAAGATCAGGCAACTCCACTCTCGGTTTTCGGAGAATTCCAACGTAAATGCACAGCCCGCCAGGCACGGGCCAAGGAAAGGCACCCAGCTGTGCTCTGCCTGCCGTGCTCACTGCACCTTGTGCTCTGCAGGCAACGGGGAAAGGGGGAACGATACAAACCAACCGTACTCACACCACTCATACACAGCCTAGAGGACCAAAGAGCCAGGCGGCTTACACCACGCTCTGTTACTCGAGGGTGCATGCCTCAAAAGAGGCCCAGCTCTCGCATGCCCTCGTTGGGAACAGACGCTGAGTGCTTTTTTGGTTTGCTAAGCTTTTCCTCGCATTATCCTCCGCAACGGTACTTTTCCTGCCTTCAAGTTTTAGGGAAATAAACATCCGTGGAAACCAAAAGGAGAAGCGTCATGAGCAGGAGCAAGGCGACGGCTGCTGGGAGCAGCTCCCCAAACTGATGCAGACCTGTGAGTTTCAGATGAGACGCATAAAAACCTTACTGGAGGAAGATTACGGTTTAACCTTCTGATCCTCCATTCAGCATCACAGAGCTTAAATTCCAAAGAAATGAATGAATCAAGTAAGGGCAGCACCAGGGCAGGGCAACGGGATAACTCCTCCAGCTATACTTGGTTGTTGTAGCTCAAAGGGCTGGACATTTTACGGCAAAGGAGTTGTAAGCAAAACCCTACAGCTTTCCTGACCTCCCTCTCCCTGGAGGGATGGGAGAGGAAGAATTCAGAGGGATGGATTTGGTGGTCTAGAATCCACATCCCAGGTGGCTGGAAGCTCAGCTGAAGTTGTCCAGAAGTATCAGACATTTATGATTTGATGCTGGAGTGGTACAGAAAAAAAGTTTTCTACTGTTAAAAGAGAAAAGGAACAATTTCCAGAGAGAAAACCATTTCAAAAAAAATAAGCTGCCGCGTTTCTATTCACACAATAGACCACCTGCTAAATAACGCGGAGCAGACCACATCAGCTACAAACGCCATTGCAACTGTCAGGGCAAACCAACTGAGTTTTTTACTCATCCTCTTACTTCTTGGACAAGAGCTGTGGTACTTAGTCTACCCTTAAATTTCGGGCTACACAACACAAGGCAGTTTACCACGAACATGAGCAACCCAGCCCGCGTGTGTTCATCAGCAGGCGGTCTCCTGAAAGAGGACATCACCTCTTCGGTGTGCCACCGGCCCGCCAACCCCTCCCCACGTCCACAGGCAGAGGGGATGCCCAGCTGAAAGTCTCATCTGCTGCCAACTTCCCCCCCGAAAGATCTCCCCAGGAGACAGAAATGATGCAAGCGGCCAGCCAGGCAGGCGAACAATGGCCCCACAAGCAAGGCATTGTGCAAGCTCGGCCCCGCAGCCGCCCCCTAACGCGGCACCGCCACGATGACGGCCACGGGCAGCGCAGTTTGAGCTGAACAGGGAGGATTTCTGAACGCTAGAAACGGGCTGCACGAGCCATCGGTAAAAAATACGATGGGGTCAAGAGCGACAGCTACTGAGGAGTTGCACTTCCCTGTTCCGCTCGGATTTTAGGTGCCCGTGGTTTCTTTAATCCGTCTTTTTCACAGAAATGCCTGCTTATGCGCTGTGCTTAACTATTAAACACTGAACGGCTGGCAGCATCTAACCCATTCATACCACAAGCCCAGCATCTTACAGAAGTCAGTCTCTGAGTCGATCTACTCCTGCCTACAGGACAAATCAGTTTAGATTTTGTCAAAGAAAGTTCGAGGAATTTCATAATAAAATGCTATCCGTGGTATTAAATCAGATAACCCTCCTGCACACCAGAACGGCAGCATCTCACACGCATTGATACTCAACTTGCTGTGTTGCACAAAGATTAAGATTTCATACGTAGTTATATTTAACTTGAATGTTGGGACCTTGATCTTTTTAAAAAATTGGAATACCAAGACGCGCAAAACGGAGCCCCCAGCACCTCCCCAGGGCAGATTGTCTCCTTGTCCTCAGAGCGCAGAAGAGGACCGAGATGGAAGGTTCAACCGGGTAGCAAAGGGAATTGTAGAACTGGTCTTGGACAACAATCTTTTCACAAGATAGTAGATCTCAAATTCATTATTAGCTCACCATTCATCCCAGACTTCATCATTAGCAATTCTCTATGGTTAATTAAGACTTTTCTAACTCTCAGGTACTAACTACAGCTATCCAGCTGCTATTTTGCTGACCACCGCTATGCAGCTCAGTAAATCATTCTAACGGCTAGAGAAATATCTGGGTCAATGGAGAATTCTGTTCCTAAACTTCTGAAGACAATACAACGAGTTGTGTTTTACTCAGATACAACTTAGTTCTATTAATACTACTTTTAATTACGAGGAATTATCACCTATAGTCATAGCACATACATCTATTTTGAGATGCAGTTTTACCCATTTTGTAGTGATTTCCTTGTGACATCAACAGTATGGTAACAGGATTGAAAAAAAGATCCTCTCACACTTCCAGAGAAGAATCTCTGACACAGCCTTAGAGCTCAATTGCTGCACTTCTGATATTCATGCTCAATTCACAACTCCAGGACTGGTGGCACTCCTCTCAAGGTGCTATCGGAGCTTTCTCAAGGACAAACTACAAGATTTGTACTTACAAATCCTCAAACAGCAGATGTGTGAGAACCTCAGCGAAACAACTTTTGGTTAAGTAGCGAGGGACCTCAGGAACAGAAGAGACCCTAATGACAACTGGAACAGTAGTTCAGGACAACGCTAGCTCTTTTTCAACTTCTGTGGCACTTCATGCTGTTGCTACAACCGCTCCCTGCCCTCTCCTGATCTACTTTCCCATCAGGACATAAGGCAAGGTATTTGAGGTCTCAGGCAAGGTATTGTAGCACGAACCACTCCTACTGCAGAAGACGACGTTCACGTAACAGCCGATAGTATGAAGAACACAAGCCTGGAGGAAGAACAGGACACGTGCTTGTTTCCCTTCCTCCTGCGTTGCACAACCTTTCTGAGGTTTATCAAAGGTATTCCTCTGCAAGCCAGAAGCAATCTGAGAGTCCCTTTGAACGGAAGTCAGACGGCTTCCTCATTTCCTTCACATTTCAAAGCAGGCAAACTCACATGCGTTTGTGCAGGCCCTCGCTAGGTTGCCAGCAACAAGCCTTTGAAACACAAACCACGAAGTCCTAATAATGCTCTCTAGATAAAATTTTCTCTAAGGAAAGCAGGAAATCCCTGATGTGGAACAACCACTTTGCTCTATCCAGGGGCAGTGCTCACCCTTCCATGTTCACCTACAGGTTGTTGCAATGCACTGGGCGTCAAGGGAAGTACTTCGAGAAAAATTCTGGTGTTTTAATGCAACAGCTTAGTTGACACTTCCACATGTCCATTTTGCCTCGTTTAAGTCACCAACCTCATCAGATGATTATCAGAAGATAAGTTTCAGGTATTTTAGTACACAGTGCAGTTACCTCTGCTTCTTACCTTTGCCAGCAGAAAAAGAGTGACGCAGTTTGCCTGATATTTCCCTTTCAATAAAGGATTTTAATTTCACATGCTAACTATCGGTTGTTAAAGACGGAAAAGCTGCTACAAGGCTTTAAAAAAAAAATCCAGAAGCTTGTATGGCATGCATCTCACCTAGCCACAGTATTCACAGATGGTTGCATTAAAGGTGCTTTAAACAGCTCAGGTGAACTGCATCCTGGACCCTCCCCACAACCAAGGAAATTCAGACATTCACTTGTGCAGATAAACAAAGTCCTCTGGATTCTCTTCAGACTGCCTGCAGACACCCTGCATCCCTGCAGCTCCATGGCTAAAGCATTTAAGGTGACAGCAGAAACTCAGGGGTAACTCAACCTGCCAGGCACGTGCTGCTACCCTGATTAGTGAGTTTACTGCTAAACTAAATGTTTGGTGTTACAGTTTGATATGCTGTACTCTGAAAGGGAAGCTTGTTAAACTTAAAAATCAGACCCTAATGTTTTAGTTTATGACACACTTGGAGGGAAAGACTCAACCTTACACTGATTTTTTCCCCCCAAGAGGCCAAATTTAACTCAGTGCTGGGTAGAAGTCAAGTCCATTCTCCCTGTGCACACACTTCAGGCAGATAATTAGGGACCTGAATAAACCTACCTTTCCTTGGATCACTGGGTATGTGTAACATGAAATGCCTTTGAAAAATCCTTCCAGTAACTGCCATTGTTTCATCATTAAACCAGCTTTAAAAATCTGTGCCATTAGAAATAAAAACGTCTCTTGCTTTAAAGCATTCCACGCATTCCCCGTTTTCAGCTTCAAAGTTTCAGTTTCAACACAAAGCAACTCCCAGCTTCCAGTCAGTTCCTTCCTGAAGCTAGGGCTTACTGGGGCGTACAACTTAAATTACCTTTTTGCAAGTCAGAAATATCAGGACGAGGAGGTTTTAGCACTTCTTCAACAGGCAGACCTTCCTGAAGCTACCAGCACTAGCTCCCCATCCGCGGTACAGGTAGGAACTGCACCTGCAGCACCGCTGAATTCAGCCACAGTGGTTACGAGCTACGTTCCACGCACGCTGCAGGTGATAAAACAACTGTTTGGGTTCACAGCAGGTTTGCAGACATTTTCCTTATTCCGTTTCTACACAACTGGCTGAAGCTAACACCAGCCACAGTGAGTCACGTGCTGCCGGTCGCCTGGTGCGACAGCACGCCATCGAACAACACGGAGCGCGTCTTTCTACCCAAACTTTGCATTTCGGTTAGACGGCAGGATGAACTCCTCCCTATTTCCTCGTGCTGTACATCTCACTGCTTTAAGCCACCTGATCTACACCACCAACAGAAAACCTCAACAGCACAGAACCCTCGTCAATACGAAAGACCTCAGTCTGCGTGTCAGTGAAACGGTTGAAAGGTCCTCCCTACGGATATGAGGACCAGGGCCGCAGCATTCACCGTGCCCAAAGCTGTGCCCACCACGTCTCACTGCTGCTCACAACCACCCCCAAGCAGAAGGCTAAGTCTCTGAAAGCGTCAGTGAATTTTTCCTGGCATTATTTTAAAAAGGAAAGCCCAGGAGATTGACCCCAAGCACATCGTAACACCGAGTGAATTGTAGGAAATGCAACTGAAATGGTGGGGAATGGGCCCTCGTGTGTGTGTAAAGGCACACAGAGGTATAACTGTACGATAATCACTAGAGGATCTTTGCAACAAAAGGTGGTTTCAGCCTCGGACAGGCTGTATCGCTCTAAAATTGCCAGTCAATGTAACCTGCTCTTCTGTCTTTGCTGATGGTCCAAAGTCTGGTGAACCCGATGTCAACAACTGCTAGCGCTGCACGTGGCAGCCAAAACCCACCTTTCGTGGAAAGCCCGCTGCTACCAGCGGTCAGGACGGGCACGGAGCACCATTTCCCTGCCGCGTCCTGCGCTGCGGGGTGTTCCCAAAGCTGCACGAAGCAGGAACCGAGGTACCCACCCTGACGAGACGAAGATCTCCGAGCATGAAACAGAAATGGCGTTTAGGGCTACAGACAAGGATCAGCGCTGCTCCTCTCTCCCGCCAGCAGTGCAGGACATGGTGAACTCCACTGTGCCTCTGTCAGCAGATGCACAGGTAGACATTGCTTAGTGACCATAAAGTTGAGTCTTGACAACTTTAATTCTTCTGCACCAGCCCGGGAAGCAGCAGGTCAGGGCACAAGCACACTGCCACAGCTGCTACAAGGACACAACGTCACCGCTAGTAACACGTGGGAGTCCCTGCTGTGATCTACGCAAACCCATGCAACACTACAGCCAGAACACCTGAAACAGCATTTCCCTTTACAAAAAGCTTTCCCCCATGCCTTGATATCAACTTTTTAACGGTACTGTTGTCTCTCCTCCAACTCAGTTCTAGATCTTTGAACTAACTTTACGTGCACCTTGGATGTTCTCTCCACTTAGGTGCCAAGTTCCTTCCCTCCGTACTAATCAGGGCTGCATACAGCTACAATCAGTTAAATGGCACCTTCAGAGCACTTTACACAGCCAGAGCTGGTCGGTGACACCTCCTCGCTGATTCTGATTGCAAGCCTCGTCTTTTTACGCACTTACCCCTTTTCTAGGTTATCCTTCACACCTATACAACATACTCCACACTGTAAAACCTACAAAAATGACTGAGAAAGGATTTTGTGTAGAAGAGGAACATAACAGAGCAGGCTCTGAAAACAGAAGAAAATCTGTTAACGGTAAGGAATGTTCAAAGTAATGATATGCTAAAATCACAGCATGACAGACAGGTAAAACATCCGGAAAAAAAGCCCGCAGAAGTAAGAATAACACCACAGAGTACTGAATAACCTAGTGGAAGAGTCACCAACCTTGGGAAACGTTAAGGTAACGTAAGCCAAGGACAGATCTAACATGACACAGTTGATTTTGTCATAGGGCAGAGAAGATGGAATAGGTAACCCATGATTTCAATAATATTATAAACATTTTGCCTGTTGTGACAGCCAGCTGGCTTTCTCACCTTCTGAACCAGTGCATATCCATCTGTTGGCTCATACAGTTTTTTAAATCTATCCTTAGTGCTTAAACCATCTAGTACAAAAAGGTCACAGAACAGAACTCTGATCTTTGCAAGGAACAAGAAAAAAAAAACCAACAGAACAAACAGCAAAAAAATGAATCCCCCCCAACCACCTCAAAAAAAAAAAAAACAACACCAGGGAAGTAACTGATGACGACACCTGTAACCCGGCATTAAACTATTTTTACATTTAGACTGTCTTTCACAAGTGAAATGTCTCCCAGCCGGTCCAGCTCCAGCACACAACGAAGTTCTTGCCAACGGGAGCTGGATTTTCCAGCTCCCAGCACTCAGCTGGCACGGCCGTGCAGCTTGGAGCAGAAGAGGAATATCAGGCTACAGCTCAAGGCCCCCAAGCTTCAGGCCGACCTTCACAGACAGAGCAGCACGCTGCATTTGTCTGCCGTGCGAGTCCTGCACACCGACACAAAATTCTCCAAGTGTGGCAGTGGTTATTAGTCAGCTGTTATCCTGTTAAATCATAAGTTAATCCGGTTAATCGTAAATTCAAGTCTATTTTAAACACTATCTAAGAAGCTAGCTACATGACATCTGCTTGGCAGAAATGGGTAAAACACAAACTACTAAAGGCCAGTAGACGAAGGGCAAAGATTTACCGTAGGTACAGCAAAGCCTTTCAGAAAGGGCTTATATCCTTAGCCTTATTATTTGGAAAATAACTCCCACCTTCATTTTTGGCTGCTACGGTTCCACGCTGTAAGAAGTGCAGGGGCACGGCCCAACTTCCCCCGCAAGGAGCTGCCCTTCAGACTTGGCTGCACGCACCCCGCTCACACACCATGCTTTTTTCTCCTCCCCAGCCCCCGCCTTTAAACCCTTTCACCCTTTGGCACACACGGCCCGTGCCCACATAAGCAGCTGGATGCCAAAGTAACGGGATGTTCAAATGACCTTCGGAACAAACAGCAGTACACCCAACAGCCCCACCGTTAGCTGTAAATTATGAATGAGAACGGCTTTTTAAGATCACAATCTTGCCTGGAAATCCTAAGAGAGAAGGCATCATCTTATTTATCCGCAGCACCATTACCTTGCACTTGTTCCGAGTGGTTTGTGTTGACAAAAGCACAGCCCAACGCTTTGGAACACCATCTGAGATGCTCACCTAGCAGACATTTCAACAAGCTACTCACTGAAACGCTGGCACTTTCACTTCGCTCCTCCTCTGTCCTACCACCACACTTCTGCAGATGAGTGGGGACAAGCAGAAGAATACTTCAGGTGTCATAAGGCTCCCACTCAGAAAGAGAGACCACAAACATATCTTGCGTTTAAACAATTGTTAGATTTAAGTTTAGCAACCAACAAGAGATTTGTCAAGAACTTTGACAAACGCGAAGGAAGTTAAAATAGCGCCGTTAACACCTCTCCTTAGAATTTATTCACCAGCACCAAGCCACGTGGATGAAGCAGAACATCTATTAGAAACGGACACCTCCCAAGACAGCAAGGCAGAAGACAGTACTGCAGCAAACGAAGGAAGAGTGCTTGCTTATGTGCAAGTTTCAGAGCAGAAACTTCCAGTTCTAGCTCAAAATGGTGATTCTGAAACAGATTTTAGAACACCAAGGATTTGTTATTAATGGTAGACCAAGCCTTAACGCAAAACACACTCTACTGCACTAATGTCAAGTGCCTGATTGTTTTGACAGCTTGTGGGACAGATTTAATGGGAGTTTTCCTACACATGATGCATCCCAGCGCTTCTGCGTGGAGCAAGAGTACCTTTAAAGGAGGTCATACATCTTGAAGGAAGTTTTGGCAATACAATCTGACAAGCTGTTGAAGCCAGACAGATGTATCCCACTAACTCAGGAGACAACGCTGTCAAGGGACACTTTAATAGCATAATTTCGCTTTGCACTTGCACATGTTGGCACCCACACACTGAAGACCACTTATGCATTCCTTCTTTTTCCAAATTAAAATTCATTTAAGTCAGTACTCCACAGAATACAAATAACCAGCTCGGATCTTGCAGGCAGGCTGTTCTGCTTGCTGTAATTTAAAATATTTAAGGATACTGATAACCATTCCAGAAATATTGACCCCTCGTTCATTAAAACTTTACTGCTACATTAAAAAAAACAGCTGAAAGGAAACCTCGCTGTTTAAAGCATAATCCAAACCAAGACAGGGAGTAATGATTTCTCCACTTCTGATCTACTTAAGATATAAGCACTGCAGCTTTTCTGAACCGGTCTTCCGAACGTCACATATTAGGGTCTTTTGGTCCTTAAAAGGCCTTCAGAAATCACTTACTTAGTCTTATGCCTCCAAAAGATTAATCTTTGGCCGTTATCCACAAGCTCCTAAGGACTTCATCCAAATTCAACAACTATAAATTTCCTCTTCGTGTTCCAATTCACGTAGGAAGTCCCACAAGAAATTCCAAGCAGTTTTCCCTCCTGCGGGAACTCCCAGGGCTCACAAGCTATTCCTCGCCTGCCCTGCCTTCATCCCGACGGGCACGTTATGCTTGATAATCCAAAATCTGCACTTCAGCAGCCCGTCTACCCATTTATACCACCTTTCTCATCACTCTCACCCCTCATCCTTCGCACAACACTTAAAATTTGCACACACAGCGATCAAAGCGCGTATGGCAAGCTGAGGAAGAATCAGTGCATGTGAACAGATTCAGTACTCGTGATTCACCTCCGTGCTGCAAGAACAGATACCTACACCTAAACGAGGAGCCGACTGATATTTGCACACAACAGATATTCTGGGGGATAGCTGAGCAAGCACTGAAGATTGCTGTGGAACGCAACAGAGCCTTTTAGACTCGTTGCCACTGTTTTTCAAAGGAGAGAGGCAATCAGTGATTCTGTCTGGACCTTGCCTCTGATCCACAGTAGCATCTTTATCACTAAGTGCATCCACAAATTCCAAGACTGGATCACTCGGAGCATCATTTGAATTTGAAGACTTGAAAATGAGGTTTAGATTTACCACCGGTCGAACTCCTTAGTTTTCCACAATTCTGCCCGAAAGGATTAGCTCTGACTACAAGGTTATTTAAACAAGAATCTTGAAAAACTTGATTTCCTCGTGGTTCCTCAAGGCACGGTTCACCACCTTTACAAGGCTATCTTTTCCTGGCAAGGGAACGACTCGGGTTCAGAAGGCCCGCAGCTGAAAGCTTGTGAAAGAAAAAAAAAAAGTGTTCACGCTTATCTGGAGCGGTGGAGGAAAATACTCACAGATGTGGTTTCGTAACAGGTCAGATTGACTCAAAGTCTGCAGTGCCGCGGAGAGGCCGCTCCACCCTCCCCAAACAGCGCTCGCTCCTGCCCCCGGTCCTGCTGCAGAGCCGAGCCCTGCGACAACTTCTGCTGCTTGCTGCATTTGTGAAGGAAATCAGTTCCCCGGGCTGGGGGCCGTGCTTCGGGCGTGCCGGTGCCAGCACACGGGTGGGGGCAGGAACCGGCCGCTGCCAGGGCAGGGTGAGCGAGGCTTGTGCCAGGCGAAGCCCCACCCTGCGCTGTACATTTGCATCTGCCTTCGTTACAGGCAACTGAAAAAGAAAGTGGCAGCCACGGCTCTAGGGAAAAGCTGCGTTTGAAAGCCTGTTTCAGCGCTGTTCAACACCTGCCTCAGTTTACCTCCCTGTTACAAGTTCAATATAACCATCTCCCCCCCTCTCTGCAAACAATTCAGCATCCACTGCGCTTCATACGTCTCAAAAGGAGAACACAAGCTTAAATGGCCCACGTTCACCTGGTTTTGGTAAATTTACCAATCTGAAATCCCATGGAGACCTACATGGATTTCCTCAGTCGGCTTCCCTTCCCCACCCCACGCAGGATAGCTGCCACTGGTGTGCGAGCGTAGCAAACGAAAGCAAATTTCCTGAGCAGGGCTGGAAGAGAGAAATTTGAAGCAACCACCCTTCCTCCTCCCCCACCCCCAACTCAGGAACAACATCTCGGTTTCTCACGCTAGCGAATTCACAACAAATTTGCTGGTTGCCTCAACTAGAGGCCTTTGAAAACAAAAGGAAACCTCTCCAGTCCTTAAGGAGCCAGGTTCAGAAGCACCAAGGGCAGCTCTATGTTTCCCCATACCACACTCCCAGTTTCCAGCTTCTGGTTTAGGACACGGTGGGTTGACACCCCGACAGGATAACTTTGACTCACGCAGTACTTGCAGGGCTTGAGCGCACGTGAAAATCCCGCAGAGGAACTGTTTAGGTTTTGGCCTGAACATACAACTGAAGCTGAGAGCAGTTTTTAACTCATGCCCTTGAACGTCACCTTCAGGAGAGCTCCTGGAAGTTAACCAGGCGTTAGTTTATCGCGCTGGAGCCGCTCTCCCCATCCCAAGCGCGTGGTTACACCACAGCGGCGCAGACCACAGAGGTGCTGTGTGCCCCAGGTCCACGCTCACGGCTGTGCTGTGCCTCTAAATGAACAGCTCTGACATTTTATAGCTTATGAATTACAGGATCTATACTTCACTTGGTTTCCCCCGTTGATATTAGCTCTCGGTTGCATACCCAAGCGCCAGAACACTCCACCGAGCAAGCAAAGCCCGCGAGCGTTGCGAGGAGAGGAAGCCAGAGCAGGCAACGGAGGAGTTAACGCAAGAGCCTCGTCCTCAAATAACCCCGCCGGCTTGATATTACAGCTGAGCGCGCTGCCTCCCCTCCGCTGCTTCCAGCTCCTGCCGGCAGATGCACTGCAGCAGCCCGCACCGCTGCGCCGCGCCGGCGGCCGAGCCGAAACGCACCCGAAGCTGGCGCTTGCAGCCTCCTGGCAGCTGCCTTCGGGGCTCGTCCTGGTGCCGTGCGGGGCTCGGCAAAACGCTCACCTTCCCCGTCAGCCGGGTGCCGAAGCGCTCCATTTTCCTGCTCGGTCTCAGGATTCCCAAACGCCGCAGACGCGACGGGTTCTGGAAATCGGGCTGCATCACGCACCAGCTCTCATTTCTTCGCTCCTTCTCTCCCGACAGTCACGCGGGCAATTTATTGCCTCCCACCGTCACCTCTTCCCTCTGTCCAGCCCCGAAGGGCTGCCTCCCCCGGGCGGCACAAGCTAACAGGTGCCATCTTTCAGAAGTGAGAAGCAAGGCTCCAGCTCCATTTTACAATACCAACCTCCTGATGCTCCAGTGACTCGTGTTCTCAAAACCAGGAACTACTTTTCACCCACAACAATTACCCTTACCGTTTACAGGTCTCTATCACCACTTTCTCTGCCTTTCAGGCAGGGCAATGAAGCATTTTTTATCCCATTACAACCACCTGGAAGCCTTTCGGTATGAATTCGAACTCGGCAGATAGTTTTGTTCAACTCTAGTTCTTTCACTATGTATCTGCACGGCACATTCACAGATCACAGCTATTTCTGTCTGAAAACTGCTCTCCACCTACACGAAAGTTTGTTATGTATAAACCTGAAAGTCACCAAGCGCTACTTATCTGGAGGAAAAAAAAAAAAAGGCAAGTAGGTGAGTCACCAGCAACTCGACTGACCCCTCTCAGAGCTACCGACCAGGAGAGAACATTTTCAGATCACCAGTCCGAATGTGTAAAGTCAGAAATTATTTCCAGAATAGCAGCAGTCATATTAACAGCAAACCAAAACAAAAAAGCTGACAAGTGAGGCTGAGATAGCAACCTACCACTGAAGCATCTGCTCCAAGAGACTCCTTCCTGCCTATCTCAAATCCATCAGTTCAGAGAATCCCAGCAATAAACTCTTTTACAAAACGATCCGAGAAACCTCACTGATACCAGCATTCACAGTCTGAATTTACATTTTTCTTGTACAGACAAAAAATAAGCAAACTGAATGCATTTTGGACAACTACACACTGCCTTTCAGAGTAAACGTTACTCTGAAGAAATCCACAAAGTTGATCCAGACACCAAAACCTTCTCGGTCGAATTATTTCCATAAATATCTAATACAGCCCAAATATAACTGGAAATAATGAATTACAGCTAAAACACAACGAGGGCAACGTAGCACGGTTCTTTTCAGCAGAGGCCTTCTAACTTCATGAAATCTCACGCTTCCTCACACATCAGACAGATTTGCTCTGGAATCAAACCTCAAGTAGCTGGTCCGCTCCAGTCACTTAACTGACATCAGTAACCAAAGACAAGTTCTTCCCATTGCAAAACCATCAGATTTTAGGATGAAATCCACCTGATTTCTATTATCAGAACCTCACCGAGACAATCACATTTACGTGATGGAATTAAACTTCCTTTTTAGACCGCTTTAAGCCCAAGCAAAAGCCAAAGACGTCGTTCTTGTGAGATTTCTGTCTAGCGTCATGCCACAACCTGCAGGCTATACCCACGTGTGATTGGCCTTCTCCACCAAAAAACAAGTCCTGAAGTTCCTGGCACATCCTCCGCCCGCATCTCCCTTCCCAGGCAGCAGGTCTGCACGGGAATTCGCGAGGCTGCCGCTGATCTCTCCCATCAGCGGAGCACGGTAGTTTCACCTACGGAAGGGTTGCTGGTGGTGTTGAAAGACAGAGGGAGTGTATCCAAACAAGCAGGCTCCTGAACTTTCTATACCAACAGCTACCCCGTCAAAACACCACTCCCAAGCCCTGCTGCATTTGACAACACCGGGAAAAGGGTAAAATGCGGTACAAGTGAAAACCAGGGCGCAGCGTGAAGGCAGTGACAGATTGAGACTCCCGTTTCACAAACCCTTTGGAGGACATGCCTGTCCATCACCGTGCACGCTCCCAGCCTGAAAGAGCTGCAGTCGTCAATTGTAGGAACAGCTCGCTGCTTGACGTTTGTCACCAAAACGTGGCTATTTCAGGTCAGAGCTGAGAGAGAGACAGGAAAAAAAGGTCGCTATTTGCTGATTAGTCTCGTCTCAAGCACCGCGCTGCACGTGCAAACAACAAGAGCTCACACAACCCAAGCATTTACCCGAACCTATACAACTGGAAGCATTTCACACCTTACTGGAGCTGGCCTCCCTCACTCCAGGGTCAAAATTAAGGCTAAGGACAGCTACAGCTCTCTGTTTATAAAAGGAAACTTGCAAGCCTTCAGCAGTCCTTCAGATTTTGGAATTATTCCCCATCCTGATGAAAATTAGCTCTATTCAAACGCTGCATTTTCCCCAGAAGTAACGTCCCTCATTCTCCCAAGGAACTATTGCCCAAAATCTCATCCTAGGAAGAGATTAGATCCTCTTCCTAACCCAGCACTTGATCAGTATTCCTGCCATCATGACACAAAGCACGACTTAAAAGCTTCACTGAAGCCAAACTACGTGGTTATTCTCTTAGACTTTAAAGGCATGCTTGGGTAAACAAAGGATCCAACCTAAATCTCGTGGTTTAAGGTCCGTATTTTTCTAACAGCCGTACAAGATGGAAGCAAGACCCCAATGACCTGTTTCTGCTGCCTGAGCTGTTACATAAGTATTTTCCTAGAAACGCGATGCTCCTGTATTTAAGAGGAGCAGCTTTGTGGTTTTAACAGGCAAGATTTCTACCTAGGAGCAACGAGGCAACAGAGAGCTGTCAAGGGTAATGAGAGGAAAACTACTTATTCCTTCTTCTGCTGCGCTCCTATGACTTGTAGCTGTCCTAATAAAGCACGCCGTGTCCCACAAAGCCTAAAACCGCCCTAGCCTCAGAAAACTGGAGTTGAAGAAGTTCAGCAGTAGGTCTTTATGGGCATTAGGTAACTTTTTGCCCATTTCTTTCTAGAATGCTTTCTTCCATACGAGCACTATTGCTCAAAAACGTTCTAGGCCACACCGCCGGATTAACAACCCCATACTATTTGTGCCATCAACCGATTACATACCCTACGATCATCGGATTTTTTTGCCTGCTGCTTTTCACCATCAACAGATGACGGACCAAAGCTCAGCAGCGCACCCAGTCCCCTACACGTGCTTCTAAAGAACAGAATTTCAAGAATTTTTCCTTCCCACTTATACTGCCCATTGCTTGTTTTTATCCAAGGAAAAAAAAGAGGAAAAACAGCACACAGGACAACAAAACTGACTGCGACAAGTCACATCAAATACACTATGCAAACCGATCAACCTACTGCTGGCCGGTCCTTGCAAGGACGATACAAAATCAGCATCTTTTTACCCTCACCCCATCTCGAGGGCAGGCTGCAGTTATGCACAGAACACCTAAAACTCCTCTGCGTACAGAGCCTTTTTTCGATCTGGAAAAAAGGCTCTGTTTTCCAGCTTCTTTCTGCTGTGCACAACCAAAGAAATAACACTAATTCAGCTGCTGCCGTAAAAGGGTTTCTACAGCAAAGTATCTCTGTATAGGATCTTCTGTATTTTCCAGCCACGCATTATCCTCGACATCGATCTGCGCTTTTAGGTCTGATCGATCAGGAAAAGGACCCGAACGCCAAAACGCCTGCTTTCCATCGCAGACCACGAGGGCGTTACAGGTGCGGGTAGCCCCAGAGAAGCTCTGGGCTGCTACGGCCTCGTGCTGGACGCTTCCAGGCAGTTCTTCCCCTCGGGTTCGGCCGCGGTGCTGTGCCGGGGGCTCAGCGGGGCCGCGGCACCGGGGCACCACGGGGTTGTACAAGTACAACCGGCGGCACCACCTCTGGTAACAGCGCCGGCGCGATGCGTCTCTACGGAGGGAGGAAATAATGATGGTGATGATAATAAAAAACAAAAAAACAAAAAAGCAAAAACAAAAAACAGGGATTGGACTGAAATAGAGCGAAGGGAAGGGGACTTCTGGGGAGGAAAGGGGAGTGCTGGAGGCTGGGGTCCTGGAGGAGCGGTGCTGGCAGCCTGCAGGACCACGGACACGCCGCTCCCTGAGGAGGCTGCGAGCCCTGCAGCCTCCCATCCCTACAGAGAGCTCCTTATCCCCAAACCACCCCAAAATCACCTCAAAACCCACCCTGAAACCCTCCTCCGCCAGGCAGCCCGGCTTCCTCCGGCGGCCCCGGGGCCCGCAGCGCTCTGCGGCGCCGCCATGGCGCCCTGCCGGCCTCCGGCCTCCCTCCTCGGGGCCTCAGGGGCCCCCGGCCTCCTTCCTCGGGGCCTCCGGGCTCCCTCCTCGGGGCCTTCAGCCTCCCCCCGGCCGGTACAGCCGTTACAGGGCGGCCCCACCGGCACAGAGGCGCTGGGGTCGGTGTGGCCGCGGTCGCCCCCCCCCCCCGCCCCAAACGGCCCCCACAGCCCCCACACGGCCTCCCCCGAGCCCCCCCCCCTCCCCCTCACACCGGTCCCCGGCTCTCACCCACGCTCCGGTAGCCCAGGATCGCGATCTTGCGGGACTTGGACGGCGGCATCTTGTCCCCCGGCCGGCCCCGCACCACATCAAGGGCGGCGGCTGCGGCGGCGGAGGCAGGCGGCGAGGAGGAGGAGGAGGAGGAGGAAGGGCGGGAGGCTGTGAGGGGGAGGCTGTGTGGGGGGGGGGGGGCTGGCGCTGAGGGGGGGGGAGAACGCAACGGGAGGGGGAGCCGGCGGGGGGGGGGGGGGGGAAGCGCGCGCGGCACCGGCAACGGCGGCAACGGCGGCGGCCGCCCCACGTGACCGCCCGCCCCGCCCGGCCTCGCGCGTCAGCGCGTCACGGGCCCGCCGCCCGTAAGGGAAAAGGCGGGGGGGGGGGGGGGAACTTGCTGCGTCACCGTGCCGCCAGGCCACGCCCCCTCGGTGGGGGCGCGCGCGTGCGCGGGGCGCTAACGGCCGGCGGCGCGCAACGGTCGCTGAGTGCGCGCGCGGGGCTGAGGCGTTGGGCGCCCTCCTGAGGGGAGGAGGCGGGAGGTGCCCTCAGGAGCACGCCCCCCCCCCCCCCCCGCCGGCCAACGGCCCCTTAAAGTGCTTAAAGTTATCCCCCTTTGTTCCAATAGCTCCTTGCTGCTCATCACAGAATCTTTAAGGTTGGAAAAGCCCTCCGAGATCATCATCTGGTCCAACCACCCCCCTACCACCAATGTCACCACCAAACCACATCCCCAAGCACCACGTCCAACCTCTCCTCGAACACCCCCAGGGACGGTGATGCCACAGTGAGGAAAAGTGTTACCCTTTTTTTATTTGTTAACCTTTTTATCGGGTGAAACCCCAAGCACCGGCAAGCTTCGTACCTCAGAGGGCAGGTCCAGCGCTCACTGGATACTGAATTAAAGGAGAAGGTCTTCGTGAAGAAGCTTTTCCCCTCTGCTGTTACTTATTTTACACACATTCCACATTTTGAAAAACGAACATTCTTGAGTAACAAACAGATTTTCCATGTGCGTA
Source organism: Cygnus atratus (assembly GCF_013377495.2). Taxonomy (NCBI): domain Eukaryota; kingdom Metazoa; phylum Chordata; class Aves; order Anseriformes; family Anatidae; genus Cygnus; species Cygnus atratus. The sequence continues at coordinate 6,901,339 of NC_066363.1, forward strand.
TTTTCTTTTGGGGAGGTACATCCATATATCTGATGTGCAACTCCACACACTATGTACAACTATACTAAACTGTTACTCTATTATTATTATACTACATTATGTACTAAGGCAACCTAACAGTCAGATGATATTAGGGGAAAATGGTCTTGTCCCTGGTGTCAGCCACTCGTTCTCATGTGCTGGCATTCCTCTAACCTGGTAAGAGGGCAGGGAACTACAGCAAAGAAACTACTTGTGTGCAAAAGCCATTTGCTCCTGAAGATCAGATGATCAGGGGCTTACATTCTTGGTCATGATACTGACAGCTGTGGTGGATGTTGTGTGCGCTCCTCCATGTACAACCTCTCTCCTTTCCACATACTACAGGACAGATCCCCCCTGTTTCATCGCTCTAGAGTGCTACACCGTAAGGACTGGTACAATCCTGTCACACAGATGGATCTGGTCAGGTTGGGGAAGAAGAGTAACATGCAGAAACTCCATCTCTGTGAACAGTCACGTTGTTGAAAGCTCTCTGGAGGGGCCGTCCTGCCCGATGCAGATCTCTGTATTCCTTCTTGCCTTGTGTGGTATATCAAAGGACACGAGACCTGCAGTAGCCATAGTGTTCCAGCACCATTGATACTCACTACCATTGAATCTCTCCGCAGCTGTGCTGTCATCTTTGCACCTGTTCCTTCTGAAATCATGTCATTGTCCAAAGTTTGGGCCATTTACCAAGTCAAGGACTGGAAGAACTGAGGTAGGAGTTACCTTGCAACAATATTAATGGATTTGGAAACACATGAAGTCTGTGGGAGCCGTCCTTTCAACCTCCCTAGCCTTACGTTTCATATGATTTGCCTGTAGAATGTAGGCCCTGTGCTTATCACTCTGCTTGAACCTCATCTACATTTTCAGACATGATATCCAGATCCTTCTGCATGCCCAGAGCAAGGAGTGGTAAGCACCAGTATTTTTTTCATTTCTCAGGGGTTTTTAGCTCCCTTCCTTGACACCTCTCCTTAGCTGCTTGGGTCTTTTCCCTTATTCTTTTCCTCTTATCTCACTCACCTTTGGGCTGTTGTCATTTTGTCTCATTTCCGTTAACTTGCACTTGTTCACTCTGTTTTTTATTTAGGAGAACTTAGTACCACAGGTTCTGACCACAGGTTTCCCCGCCTCCCTTCCCCTTTACTGCCTCTAGCTGCAATGGAGTTGTTTCATCTTAGGATAACATCCACGCTTGCTCAGCCCGAGGTGGGGCAGGAACCCAGAACTCACCCTTTGTGGCATCTTTTAAACTTGGGAAAAACCTCCAGCATCCTTTTCTTCCACTGGTTCTTTGGCAGGAAGTGACTAATCCTCATGCCGTGAGGATCTCAAGCGTTTTGTTTTGTCTTGACTGGGGCACTCGAAACGGGCAGATGGGGAGCTCTGAGACCAGCTCCGTCCTTTCCCCATACACGAGGACTTGGTGCTGTTGCTGAGTGGCCTTTGAGAACGCTCTGGGATGGTGCCACACAAGCAGCAGCGTAAGCAGAAAGGAGCTGATCTGCATCGTGAGACGGCTGTTGTTTTATTTCTAGTTGGGATAAATGGAAACACTTCCTGGAATGCTCTATTGCAGCGGGAGAGCATAGCTTTAGCTGTGAAGCATATGTCACCATGTCTGATTAGTGCACTGTGCTTTATTTGGGCTGGTACTGCTTATACATTTTGGGCTGAGCAGCTTCACGCGCTCGCTAAGCAGCCCTGCCCTGAAATTCTCTTCCCCTAACAACCTAGACTGGGTGCTCCAGGTGCGATTGCCGCAACGTGCTGAAGCAGCAGCAGCAGCAGCAGCAGCAGCGTGGCTTTCCCTGTGCCCTCCCTCACACCGCTCCAGCTTCATCATTCCTAGAGCACGTGCCAGTTGTCCTGCAAATGGCAAGGGAGTTCAGAGAGTACTGGGACGTGCGATGTATGCCACGCGCCCATGCTCCAGGTGTATCCCGAGCTAGTTTAGTACCTCGCTTCGCCAGATACTCCTCCAAATCAAACTCTTGGCACTGGCTTAGTTGACAAGTTATATTAGTTTTATTGTAAATGAGTCATCAACAGGCATGGTCAGTGAACGCAACACATCAGGTATGGTCTATGTTCTAAAAATATATATATCGAAAGGGAGAAGTGCAGGCACAAGTAGAACATGTATATGCAGTGAGATCAGGACCAGATGTTGTGGCTGAGAAAAGGGAACGTGTCTGTCTTTTGTTGCCTGTGTCTGCTTTGCTGCGATGGAGGAAAAACTGCGATGAATTTCATTTAGGAAACAGAAAAATACTGAACTGCTGGGTTCTGACAATACAGTACATCCAAGCCCACGAACGCAGTGCTGCTCATATTCCAAACGCAGAACAGCTCCGACTTGTACATTCAGTTCCTATAACAGCAATTACCAATTTAATTACCTGCTCGATCCTCTGGCAAATCAGGACCTTCCTGAGGAATTTTTGAAGTGCGCCCCGTGTTAGCACTGGGCGTGCTTCCACATGTACAGCATACACTTTACTGCCCACAGAGGTTAGAAAGTACATCTAGTTCAATCTTACACTTGTTCCCGCTCCCTCCTGAATTTTGACAGTGATCACATTTTCCATTATTAGGTTAGAAACACTGGCAAAATGATAGTAGAAAAATAAATTAAGGGACTAATTCACCATTAAGTGGTACCTGCAACTCCAGTCACTGGGGCTACTGGCATCACGGGCTCCTGGCCCCAGCTCTTGGTCCCCAGGGGGCACGGACACGCTCCAGAGATCGACGTGAGGCGTGAGTGCGTGTCACCTGGTCCTGCCCACTTCAGTGGGAATCAATAAAATTGTCATAAAACAAGCAGGTACTAAAAAAGAGGCTTTCAAAGCTGCACTAAAATTAAGACCTGAAGTTAAGAGCAAATCGCAGTGTCTGCGGAACACTCTTTTTGCATAACAGACGTGATGTGGATACAAGGGTAGTATTAAATTACTCAGAATGACATTTTCCCCTGCAAATTACCCCTAGTAAATGTTTAATGTGGCAGTATAAGGTGTGAAAGTTCACAGAAACTCCTGAAGCAAGCCAGCTCCTCCTAGCACTGGCTGGAGAGCTCAGTACAACCAGCCTGCTGTACGCGAGGATTAAGCACGCGTGGTTTCACTTCTGCTTGGACCAAAACTGAAAGACTCCAGCTTACCCCACGCTCAACTGAATAATTCTCCTAAGACCATTTCTAACACCTAAACATGTCCAGAGTAGGTTAAAACCAGCCTCCCCTCTGCTCCCTTTCAAGACCGAGAAGCACGTTAGGATAATTATCTCTTGCAGACATCTCTTGCTGGCAAGGAAACGCACAGGAAAGCACAGAAATCAATCACCTACGTTTTACCATCCTGTTGGTTAAAACAGGATCCATGTCTGCAGCATCTCACATCCCTAGGACTGAAAATCCACGCTACCCAACAGTCTTTCAGCAGAGCTGCAGGAGAAACTCACTGCAACCTCTACTGCAGCATCACCACGTTGTTGTAAAAAAAAAGGAGCAGGGGGAATCACTGCTGGGGTCTCAGCCATATAGCACCGACTGCGTCTGTCCGAAAAGAAAATCCTGCGAGAACTTGAGCTTAATGACATTTTATTCATTCATTTCTCTGGCTGAGACCTCTTGTGAGCCACGTGAAAGGGACGAGGCCGACATCAAAGCTTTAGCCGCTCGGTCATTTGAGCGCGGTACATGCTGCTGAGTCATCCCTCCCTTTTCTACCCTCATTTACTTACTCCTTTCCCTTCCTGAAGCTGCAACAAGCATTTTTTCGAGCTCTGGAGTAAACCGATCTGTGTTAAAAAGACATGATTTACTTTTGTTTATGCACCAGCAGAGGTACTTGTGCCAGGACAAGGAGAGCGGCATGGTGAAGTCCCTTTTTGCTGGTGCTCTTTTCATACTTACAGTTACATTGCAATTCTACTAAAAATTATAATTCAGAACTGAATTTTAGAAAGGAAAAATAAAAAATCTCTAAGTACAGTTTTTTATCACCGAGGAGAGGGCGGAAATTCTCTAAATACAGTTTTGCATCACCGACTGCTTTCCATGATTTTGCTAGCCCTGTGTTCACAACACGTGAACAGCACTTATAATAACGTTAAAATAAGGAGTCTGTGCATGGTTGTTTGAAAACTGCAAATTCATTCTGGCTTCCTGCATACTGATTTATGCAGACAAGCCCAAAGCTGTCTGGATGGAGCAGGGCCAAAAGACTTTGTGCTAAAAAAAATGTACATGAAAAAAAAAAAAGCATTTATCAGTGGCTCAACCCTTCATTTTTAAAAATATCTTAAATACAGGGCTGAAGAAAATGCTCACAGACTGGCACTAGGTGGAGCGAGATGGAGTGATGCATTCGGGCAACTCCCTTACGAGTATCTTGTAGAGAAGGCTGTAATTCAGAGGCGGCATTTACAGGTACTACTGACCACGTATCCTTAACAGCAAGTTCCAATCTACCACACATTTTCCCCTACACATACCCCACAAAGAGCAGGAGCTGCTATTCCTAGCTCCTGTCACTCCATCTCCCCAGCGCAGGCAATGAGAGCAGGGCTGGGGCTGTCTGCGGGGCAGCAACCAGCGCCAGACCCCAAAAGGCCAAAGAGAGCTATTTCAACTCAACTGCGGGGAGCACGGTTGGTATTTACCCAGTCAGAAAAGGTGATAGAGAAGACAACGTTCTTCAGTGAGTCAGAAACTGAGGCAAAATTTAAGAGAATGGTTTTCCATTGGGTGCTACAAGAACATTTTTGTACACGTGAAAAAAGCCAGTAGGAAAAAAATCTTCACCCATTCAGTTTCAAAATTTAATTTCTTATAGGAAGCGAGAAGTTCTGAAGAAAGGGCTTTTCGTTACTGTTAAAGACCTCACATTTTGTGAGCAAACTGAAACCGGTTAACCTTTTACCTCAATGTTTATACGTGGAAAAATAATAGATCAATTTACTGCCCTTATTCCAGGACCGCATTCTCACAGAGTATTTTCAAGAGCAGTGCTACCTGCGTGACGCCACAACCAACAGCTGCCTTTCAGGTTGAAGGAAAACAAGAATGCCTCCATCTAGTTTACACTAACCCAAACGCACGTGCTTTTATACGTGTGAAAAAACGTGGCAAGGACTGCTAAAACCAGACTGATGTTGTAGGGTTTAATTTCTTCCATCTACAATTATAAAAAGCTCAGCTTCAAACTTTACAGTACATTTACATTAGCAAAACCCCGCAGCCTTTCTCACTTCTCAGCTTCTGTACAAGTCATATACAATCACAAGGTTCGGTTTAGTTGTACAACCATCGTTTTACACTTTAATACAGAGGAAAGTATTGTTCTCCGGCACCTCATTTCCTCCCCAGTGCCCGTGCGTTACAGTACGGAGCACTTTTGATCCGTGCTTCTGGAATCTTCAGCTCAAGTAACAAGTGACAAGCTTGTAACAAGTAACAAGCTCAAGTAATACTTGTGGACTGATCAACAGGCCACAGCTTCTGCAACTCCAAGGTTTTAAATAATGAGAAAATCTACCACTTGTTTGTATAACAATCAACAGTTTATTAATGGATATGGTGAAATTTTAGCTATCCACCAAAGATGTGTAAAAAATTGTCATGAAAGTAAAAATAAATAAAGCTGTTTTTAAAATCAGTCTCGTTTTACATCTCGGTTCAGAATGCAACATTTAACACAAAACTGTCATTAAAGTTTTAAAGAAGTCTACTGATCTTCAAATTACAGCTTTTATGACAAGTCTAATGAGAACTGAAACTGATTTGGTTTAGGTTTAAAGACTTTCACATTCAAATACAGTGTCTCGTTTAGCACAATACTTCCTTTGACAGTGATGGGCAACAGTGATGACATATTGCTGTATTTTGACATAAGGCACTATGATATGAATATGCCATACACTTGCCTTATGTCACATATATCCATTGCTGACCAGTGACTTCTGTCAAATACAAAATGAAAAAGTTTCAGAATACAGTGCATTTTAATGAAGGACATCATGTGAAGTCTTCCAGCAAATGTTCTGAAGACGTTTTGAAAGACAAGCCTACATTTTAACATAAGCTTTTGTCATGCTGCTTTGTTTTTTTGCGACATCACTGGGGGGGAAGAGACTCATCATCCATCACTAAGTCCCAATACACATCCTCAACCATCCTGCTCTGTTCTATTGCAGTCACTGTTCTTGAGACATACTTGACCCAGAAACTTTGTTCAAGTTCTCCTACAAACGTTTATACATTCACAGCAGTCATTCACTTTCGTTCTCCTTTTGTTTGGCACCTGTTAACAGAAGGGAAAGCATGTGTGATTTCCTTATGCGTATGGCACTGGGCTCACGGACAAGCACGGCTCATTGTGGATGCTGCAAAATTTGTCTGAACACATTATTGGAATCCTCGTGCTGGACCCATCTATGAAGAACACACTTCAGGACTGCCAACGTGATCAGAGCAAGGAAGGCCTTGAGCCCACTATTGCTTCTAAATTCATTGCAAAGGTGGATGTTACTAAAACTGGCTTTGAAGCATCGTTACCTTCCCTCTTCCCCATTATTTAAAAGAAGCCCAGCCAAAATGTCACGCCACAAACCTGTCCATCTGTTAGAAGCCAAGCTTAAGCATCAAAATAGTCTGAAAAAGTGAGGTCCTACTTGAGAAACAAAAACCCTGTCGGAATTCAGTTTAACTACGCTGTGTTGACTGATTTTTCCTGGCTCAGAGGCAGGTTTTGATTACAGTATGGATCCAAAAGTCCTGTTCAGCATAACCATGTAGCATCTTGCCACTTCTCCAAGCTCTCAGACTAGCCACATGCTGGGCACTGGCTGAATCCTGCGGTGAGCTGGCTTCGGCATCCAGCTCTGGAGAGCAGGAATCTCTTGCCAGCAACCTGGAGTTACTATTTGTAATGTATAATCACCAACACTGAAAAATCCATTAAATACATCCAGTCTTCACATCACAGCTGATTTTTTTTCCCCGGGTGTACACTGGTCTTAATTCCTGCCAATGTATTTTCCTTTCTAGTCAGGGAAGAGAAATGGACACATTTAGGGCATGATTTATCTGGTCGTTCTTACACATCCACCTCAAGAGCTGAATCACACTCTGAACTCCACAGACTAGATCTGTGTTGCAAACATCCTCGCTTCATCAGACAAACCCTAGTGCCTCCTTAAAAAAAAACCCTCCTCACCCCATTTCTTCCAGCAGCACAATCCTGCCCCGTGTTGCTCTGCCTCCTGTACTCTTGCACTAGACTCTTCTGCGTGCTGGCTTGGGGTGCTGCCTGACAAAACTCCACAGCTTCTTTGCTGGCTCACTTTCCTGTTAGATCAACGAGTTAAAGCAGCTCACAGAGGGATCTGATGAGAGCGGGTGCTGCCACACGCTAAGCAACAGAAGCACCTGACCTAGAGTAGGAGAGCAGGGGAACTCCCCTTTTTAATGGCAGAGCACCGTTAGATCAGCTCACGGAAACGTATCTTCAGTGTCTGTGCAATTCCCATACAAAAAGCTCTTGGTTTCTCAAAATCCAGATAAATCTCTTCTGTCTAAACTTCACTTCGTTAACAGTAACTGAAAGTTCCACCATCCTTGTAGGTCAGGCGACATTTCCCTCCAGTCATGAGGGAAATGACCTCCTCTGCCTGGCACTTTCACCCCAACCTTCTCTACATGTCTACCTTAGGAGGGACATCTACCGCTCTCATTCTCCCCCTCCATTCTCCTTCTAGGCAATGAGCTCTTTGACCCATTAAGCTCATTTAGTTTTTTGTTCTGTTTTGGTTTTTTCTGAAGTACACATTTGGGTCTGTCTGCTTAGCCTGGTATTTTTGAAAGCAAAGTTGTAATCCTTAAAACCTTTTCTGTCTTTGTCACAAAGCTGAAAGAGGGCTTAGCTTTAGTTGTGACGCTGAAGCCATCTCATTTACACGATCAAAGTGAAGTTACAATTAAGAACATAAAGCAGATCAGTAACATGGGCAAAACTAAAAAAATAAAAATAAACCCCCGAACAACCAGCATAAAGTAGCAGAATGAATTATATCTACTGCTGGGTACTCTTGTTAAAAGGAACCTGATCATGTTAGTAACACACTAGGGATTTCTACTGGAATAATTCCGGAAGTCTGGGGCGACGTCCCTGACATAGCTGTGCCAACAGAACCCACAGCAGAGCTAACAGCTGCAGTGCTCCGAGGGGGTGGGTCTGCAGAGCTCGTGGAAAGCACGCTAGGAACAGCTTGCCAGGGTACAGAGATTCCGGGAGGTGGGGAAGGTGCCCTGTTGCAGATGTCTATGCGTGCAACGTTCATCCTGCCTTTCCTGTTAGTAATTAAGACCTCTTTTCTAAAAAAGAAAAAAAGAAGACTGACAGTTAAGTATTTTGCCAGCTTTTTCCTGAAGAGAAGTGAAACGTATTGAAAATTATGACCAAACAGTTACAAAATTTTAAAACCAAAATGTGTTACTGTCATTAAACCAGTTACGACCGGCAAGCTGCGTGCATCGCTGATTGATGGCAAACGTTACAACGCAACGTCTGTACTGTACCTGCTGGCGTGAGTACCAAAGCCTGTAGAATGTCAGAAAGGGAGATGATACCCACAATGCTATCTGCTTCATTCACTACCACCAAACGATGAACCTACAGGCAGGGAAAATATTTTGAGATTCTTCTGTTTTAAATTAATAACGAAAGCGAAGAAATGCAAAAAATCCTAAACTAGTAGAAACAGAGAATTTTTGAATCTCACACAGTGATACAAACACGCTGGCCCTGCATAAATGAAAACTGGCACACATTTAAAAAGCACACAGCTGTCTGACACGACAACAAAATCATATTTGAAATACAAAGGTAAAAGCCAGTATCTAGGTCTTAAAAACACTTCTGCTTTCAGATAACACCAATGCTTTTCCCCAGTTCACAGGCTCTGCCTAGCTTAGCTTGCAATCTCAATGAAATAAAATGAAATCAATTCAGGCTTCCTTCTGGGACATACTTTCTCAACAGAGAGAGTCACAGCACTGAAGCTTGTTGTATCTTGACATGCCAAAACTGTTTCTGGCCTAACTGTTCTCACAGGGCTACACAACCGCAGCTGAATGCCGGATTGGTTACAAAGTCTGGGTTTTGCATGAGGACAGAAGAAGGATTCCATTTACCTACGGAAACCCACTGTAGAGGACAATTTGGAACAAATTTAGATTTAAACTGCATTTTTGAATATCGAGCTTATCCTTACAGCTCTGTCCTATGGGCTACTTTATACTACACAACTTTTGTTCTAACTGCAGGGTAAGTAGCAGGGTGCTGCTCTATCCTGAGGCTCAGCACCGGGAGCAGGCTTCAGCAGAAAGACCGCTGCAGAACTGGGAGAGTGCCCTAATCTCAGCCCCGGCACCAGGGCCCAGCACAACTGGGCACAGGGCTGGGTAACTAAAAACATCACGGCTGAGCCAGCTCACAAAGAAGTGAGCCTAGAAAGGGTGTTTGTCAAGGGGCGAGAGCCTACTCCTGGTTTTCTTCTTATCTAAGCGCATTCTCTCCCTTCTACTTAAAGTCTAAATCATCAAAACGTAATGGCAAAACGTGGAAAGAATTTCTCATTTTTTCACAGAGATGATAGCAAGAAAGCTGCAGGAGTCTTGATTTAATGGATATGTTAATTTTTGGCTGAGGTCAACCACTTCATTGCCAGGCTGATACAAAAAAAAAAAAAAAAAAAAAGAGAAGCTCTGATGCATTTGAACAGTCATACCCTCCTGACACAGAGGGGAAACAAAAGGAGTGGCAAAGTGAGAGAAAATATTTTTGCATTTTCTTTTTGACGAAACCACATTGGCGATATTTCAGATGGGTACATGCACGTACTTCATTTTTCTTCTCAGTGTAATAAATTCAAGAAAAATGGACAATATAATTGTTTCATTCCCAGTAAGATCAAGCATTTGTCTGACAGCTAAAAATAGCATTAATTACTGCCTTGTAGCTTTGACTGACTCATTCTTCCATATAATCTCACTATGTTTAGGCTGAACCAAAGGGTAGGAGTTGTTCTGAAAACCCAAATGTCTAAAGTTTCTTAGAATATTAATAAGATTAGCCACGTTTGGAATCTGTACATCAGCAATGCTAAAATTACTCATTTTCAGGATGAAACTAAGCTGATGCAGGAAGCTGGAAGTAAAAATTGTCTTATGTAGGTTCTAAGGGGTGGAAATTTTCACAAAGTGGAAATTTTACTCATATTAAGTACATGCACAGTTACTGCCCTGAAGATGGAAAAAGAAACTTGTAAAATTGAAGAAGGTAAATCTTCTAGATGGAGTTGATCACACCTCAGAGAGGACTGGTGATACTGATTTTCTTCTGCAGAGAGGCATAACAGGAAGACCTGCATACTCTTTCACCTCCACGTATAAGAATGGAATGTGTAAGAATGTAAAGAATGGAAAAAAAAACACAGAAATCATTTACAAGAGCAGTTGGTGAATTCTTTGTCACAAGGATTTATTTTCTGGCCTTGTTTCACAATGTTTGTATGAGAGCAGTGTGGGATTCCTATGCATCTATTACTTTTCCTGAACAATGGGCCAAGCAACCCAGCTCTGAGCTGGCATTCAAAGAATTATTTCCCTGCAGAACTTATGGCAGGCTTGGAAAAAAATTGATTCTCCCCAAGAAAAAAAAAACACACACACACAAAACCAAACAAACAATAACAACTAAAAAAAATAATCCCCCAAACAAACAAAAAACCCCACAAACCCCAAAGCTTTGAACATTCACATTCAACTAATATCGTAAGCCAGCAGCGCAAATAACTAGGCATTATTACAGACTGTATTTTCCACATCCCTTTAAGCATCTGTGAGTCTATAAATCAAATTGATACCTACATATGTAGATATGGAAAAAATATTTCCTTGAAGTAACCAAAATAACTTGAAAAGGATAAATTTGCAGTATTTGGTCATACAACTTTTAACTTACCGTAAAGGAAAAAAAAATTATAAGCAAACTCACCTCAGCCTTCACTATTCTATCAACAATGGTCTCCAGTGTTTCCAGCATACTACACTTTACAACACCTTCAAAATACTGAGAACGGTGCTGTAGGGCTTGCGTCACCGTGATATCTAGGTTATTATACGTTTTTTCAGCAGCAAGATTCTGAAAAACAAGGCAAAGAACTCACTACTTAGTAATAAAGTACTCAGTAAAGTAAATATTTTGGCATCAAGTAGACACATTTCTGGGGTAAACTGAGCCTGTTCCAAGTCCCATATTAAACAAACCAGATGCTCTTCAGTTTCAGTTTTTGGGAACAGTCAAGCATGCAATTATGTTAAACACCATATGACAGACTGGATTAATTGATAATACTGTTTTGTGATTATGCAGTAGGCTAATGAAAATCTCCTTACTTCGTTATCTGATATTTGGCTTGATGGCACTCATCCTGCTTTTGCCTCAAGCAGTAGGAAAAGGTGAAGATGGAGTTCTACAGATTTTAGAATACACAGAATACACTTTAAGAATATATAGTTTTTTGTTTGTTTTTCACAGGACAGGCGAGGACACCAACTACTCTGAACATGAGCCATAAAGTAGATGCTACTGGAGATCCAACTAGAGAACAAATTTGGTTTCTTCACCTGTCTCATTTGTGGGCTCAAACTCCCTCTCCTGGACTGTGCTGGCACTGCCATTTAACAATTTTTAAAATATAATTTAAGAAGTACTATAGAATAATAAAAAAAGAAAGTCCATCCCCAGTAAAAGCAACAGGGTTAAAAGAGTTTGAAAGCTAACATTCCCAACTTGCATTCTAAGAACAGTAGCCTGCTTGGAGCATGAGGACTTTGTCCAGACTAGCAAAAGCTTTCCTTGTAGGAAAGATGCAAAGGAAATACATTTTGTCTTACCTGAGTAAGAAATGAAATTTACTGATGAGACAACACTACTGGAATCATTGAAACAGATACACACAGTGTACATAGAGATCTACAGTAAGTAGATGACCCTGACAACTGGAATAGCATTGATGGGGTGCACTTGAAGAATATTGAGGATATATGCACCTAAGATCTTACAGATTTTTTTGCTGTAGTGTAAGATATCAGCCTGATCTAAATGAAGAGAAAAACCTAGATGTACTAGTCATTCAATCAGAGAATAACTATTAACAATCGTTTGCTTCTAGCGAGAGGCAAAAATCATCCTGTATTACCAGAAGATAGACATGAAGCAATGTTAATGCCAACACGAAAAACCAATTAAGCCTTCCATGAAAAACCATATACCAGTGTGGTCACCTGCGTTCAAGAATTAGGCAAAGTAGAACAGATGAAGAAATAGGAGTGTCCTTCAGGAGACTCCTTGTCAAAATGTCATGCAAGAAGTGCACATTGTGCAGGGTGAATTGAATCTGTCTTAATCAGTTGGTTAACTAAAGCCTAAGGAACAAAGAGTCACAATCGATATATATTAGCAAATTCATTTCTAATTGCTTACTACATACAAAATATTTAATAGAATGTGAAAGATATACTTACTATTACATCAAATTTGGAATAAATATCTACAACTTTTCCTAGAAAGAAAAATATATGTTAATAAAGTGTTTCAAATATGAAGTTAGTTTTCTTACATCCTGTTTGCATTTGTTATCTTATAATTACACAGAACGCAAAGAGACAGGTCAAGAAGGAAAATGGAAAAAAAAAACAACAACAACAAAAAATCCACAACCCATGATGAGTTATTTCAGGCTCAACCACCTACATCTTGCATAAATACTTTTTTCAATATGTTATAATATTTTTTAATGTTATATATAGTGTATATGCAGTGTATATATACGTGCGTGTTTTCTTTATATATATATATATTTGAGGGGAGGGTGGGGAATAAATCATTCGTTTATCTTAACCACGCTCTTGTTACAGAAGACTCGACACACACCTGACTCATCCACAACAGGTAATGCTGATATCCTTCTCTCTACAAATATATTCAAGGCTTTAATGATAGGAGTGTCTGGATGTATGAAGGCAATGTTGTGATAAGTTCCTATTCCAAGTTCATCCAGATTCTTCTTCATAAAGGCAGGCTTTGGCATCTCTGACATCTAGGAAAATCAGAATGAATGTATTTACAGTGCAGTTTTCTGCAAGATGCGCTACAGCTACCAGGTTCCCCTAATGACTGATACATACATTAGGGAATCTGTATTCATTCATCCATCTACAGGCTCCAAATGATTGTTACAGATCACTACAGTAATCTGCTACTAAATTTACATAAAGCTAAAACAAGCTTAGATCTAGAAGCATTACTACTGTTTAAAGAAGCTCTACGTTAAGACTACGTAACTAGGTGTTGAGTTTTTTTTGCTTGTCAGTTTATTTTTATAGTACCCCATCACTAAAAGCTTTTGATCCTGAGCTACGTCATTCCCACTGAAACTGAAGATTCTGCATGCTTTGTGCTTATTTTGAACTCCTGGTGCTTTGTTTGGCCTCCTGTCCATTCCTGTGGCCAACGCATGGCACAATGAGTTACAACAGTCTTGTCTCTGAGAGACGATTCATTATTCTATCCATGCAATCAAGGAAGCTTCTGAATCTGATTCACCAAAATAGTCAAAAAGTCGAGACAAGACCCTGGTGTTTAGTTTTTTTTTTTTTTTTTTAAATGACTAAAAATAAAGTAGTGTATGGGTACTCCATCAAGCTAACTTCTTTGTTATCAAAAAAAGATACGCAAAGACAAAATGCAGTGCTCAAATACGAAAGATTATAAAGAAGTTTCTGAACTAAGACTTGCATTAATGTTTCAGATGCCTACCTGGGCGTGGGGGGCAGTTAAAGCAAAACAGAACTTTAAATACTTACAAAAAGCTGGAGGAACTTCAGGATTCTTTTATGGGTAAGTATATAAAGTGCATTTCCACTGACAGGATCTATAACTGGCAATCTGTGGATTTTGTTTTTGATCAATGAATATACAGCATCAAAAAGGCTGAGGAGAAAAATATTTTTTAAAATGAATTTTAGCCACCAACATGTAATGTTAAGTGATACATATGGAGATTTACAAGCCCACAGAAAGTACACAATTATTTGCATTATGCATAATGTTATAGAAAACAGAAGCTAAGGGATTTCAAACTATCTATAGCGACCTGCTTACAGACATCCTAAAGCAGTAAGAAATTGTGACAGAAAAGTGATTTTCTGTGATGAAGAAATATTTCTACTATCCTTTCTACAAGAGCAAATTGTTTTTCAAATGACTGCTGTCCTCACTGCTGTCTCTTCTGTTCAGAGACAAACAGTGAAAATAATTGTTCTTGCAATTAACGCATTTCAATCCCAAACTTCTGTAACATTTTCTAGGCAGAACATTTTTATGGATAACTGTATGCATGCAATTAAGCCAAAACAATTATCTAATCATTTCACTGAATTATCACCAGGTATTAGCAAACAGTTATTCTCAAGAGATCTGAAACATTGCTCCAGACTCCGTTCCTCTGTATTACAGACTATAATTTAGCAATATTCCAACCTATGCACGTCTATTCTCCTTTAAGTATCACTGATTTTGGTCCTAATAAGACTGTAATAAAAACAGTTTACTGCCAATTATAATAAATTAGTAAGGAATACATTCAGTAAGAACTTTGCATGTTCTGAGTCCCTTACAGGGACGAACTATCTCCATTACATACACACGAAGCCAAAATTCCCCATATTGCACTTTAGATTCCACTCCTGAAGTCAGCATTTAACTGTTCCTAAGCGTTGCAGTCTGACTGCCACAAGTCCCTTTCTGGCTCAGGTCTTAAGCTGACTTGCTGCATCCTTTTAAACATATCCTACTGCATCATCTTCATTTTTATCTCTTTTTGCACCTTTGAAAGCAATCACTGTTTTGTTCTCATACGATATTCTTTGCAACCATTATCATTCAAACACATTCCTTATGACTAAATTGAGTAACTTATTCATGACTTAATAGTAGCAATTCTACTGAGGATATAGCCATTACTTATACCATTACTTCGAGGTAATCACTAATTCCCTTCATTAATTTCCTTAGATTGGATATAAGCAATCCTATTCCAGCAACTGAAAGCAAGAATCAGAACTGCACTCTCCTGTTCCGAGATTAAATAGTACAGAAGTTTTAAAGTGATCAGCTAAAGCTGTCTCTCAAATTACCTTTGGTAAATAAGGTACGATGGCAATTTAAAAAACATTGTTTTAAAATTCCATTGAGACAAAAAGATACCTGCTGAACTAAGGTAATTGAGATTTTAATGAACGCAACCTAGTAGGAAAGCAGAACAAAAATTCAGTGTTGAGATGGAGTTAGTTTATTTCAAGTTAAGCAAAACGAAAGGAAAATCCTACCTTGCATCTGGGGAGATGTTCACTAAAGGTTTAAATGTCTCTTGTAAATAAAGCTCTGTGTATAGAAAAAGAGACCATTATCACTTAATATGAAAACATCAGCATTTTTAAGAAAGCCTTTTATGAATTCCTGAGTACAAAATTAAGTGGACAGAAGAGAAAAAACATATACAGTTTCTTTAGATGTTCTACCTCTTACACACATTCAACCTGCACTGACATTAAAAAGAATTCAAAGTTTTAAAACGAGTAACTGGTTACCACCAGGGGTCACTGCAACAACAGCAAATAATTTTACTTTACCACTTTCCTCTTCTCTGAAGGGGTTTGCCCGCTGCACAGAGGATTTCTGTATGTTATTATATGGCATACAGCCATTTTTCCCATTCAAGTTTCTCCCTGCATTCAGCACTTCTGGTCACACCCCACCACGTTCTATGAACTTCTAGTCACATCATGCAATTCGCTCAGGTGTGACTTGTTGCTCATCTCAGTTCACTCAGTACCCCCATCATCTGATATTCATTCTGCATCCAGGTTCAGATACGTTCCCATGCCAGATACTCCCATCATCTCTACAGCCACATACAGCCCCTTCCTCTGCTTAATTTTCTTCTCTTAAGAAAGAGTGAGAAGGTACTAATCAGGAAGAAGCAGCGAAGCAGTACATACAAAGCATAATCACTCTGGTTCACATTGTTTCAGGTAGAAAAAATAAGGAGCAGGAACAAGCAGACGAGCTTTTGCTATTCCTGCTTTCATTAAAAAGTATTGGAGATAAACTAGTTATGTCTATGATTAACTAAGAATCCACTACGCTGAACAACATTAGAACACTTAAAATTAGCAATCAAGTAGTAAATAATCTTACCCCTCCAAGTTTCTATCTTGTGCTCCTCCAATTCATAGATCTGAACCTGCAATAGGTACATGGAAAATTTAACTTGAAAGCAATAATTTTAAGCCCAAAATAATTACCCAGATATGAATAATCTTGTTAATTTCCTCGTATTTCATTGGAGGCAATTTAACGTTTAGAGTAAGAATCCCAGCTAATTAACTGCCCAGTGCACAGCAACATTTCTTGGCAATACAAGACGACAGGGTGCGATCCTGCGCAACGCACAGTGCCATACTGGACCTATCACCTCAGCGGACAGGAGAGATTTTTCCCCTGCCCAGGTCGTGGTCTGGATCTCTGCTGGGCTCAAAGGCACCTCCTCAGTAATTTATCTCACCTTAAAACAATCATGCTGGGTAAACCCTCTGATGATACCTCACACACCTACACAAGTAAAGAGCTTATCCCGATCACTACTTAATGCCAAAAAGAGATTAATTTTACTCTTCCTGGACTACAAACAAGCAGCAGCACTTGGTTTAGTGCTCAGCTCAACCAGAAGAATCACCGTTATATTTTTTTTTCTCCCCAAGTTTACTCTTTTACTGATGCTACATTCTTCAAACGTTTTTGGGAGCTGCATCTCCGCCATGCTGGTACAGGAGAAATGCTGAGAGCATGCAATGCTGCTCATCTAACCTGTGTTCAGCTGGTACAGGGTACCAAACAGGCAAAAACAACAATGTAGTGAAAGTTACTAGTTTTCTGCTGGTTTAGGTTCCTTAGCTGGCTCACAAAAAGGCCAAACAACACTGTACAAAGGATGTGGCAAGTCTCCACCTTTTGATGGCCGTTAGCCTTCAGATAAGCTCAGCAACAACAAAGCACCAACAGAGTCTGGTCTTTGATGTTAAAAAACAAAAACAAGTAAACTAAAAAAAACCACACACACAAAAAGGACACAGTCACCAACTTCCTGCTGCTCAGCAGCCATTTCACAAAGTTCTTTGTCAAAAGGTTTTATAATGCCCCTAAGTAGCTCCTTCCACCTTGCTCACAGCTCTCTGAGAACATTTAAGATGTGAAAGCTGCCTTTCTCTCAAGGTATCAAGCTGCAAGCCAGCCACTTACAAGAGCAATGGCACGTGCCACAGCCTAGGCCAAAGCAGCCTGTCCTCTTTTACACTGCTCCTCCCTGTCAGGTACCTCTATAAACATTGCTGAAGCCGTAAAGTTTATAGGTGAGGTGTAGGAGTGTCTACAAAGCCTACTACATTTGTCTTTGGACCAACAGAGACTACTTTTGGATTACTGTCCAACATTTTTATCAGTGATTTGGATGCAGGGTGTCCTCAGTTTGCTGCTGACACTAAACTTGGGGGAGCTTTTGACTGCCTGGAGGGGCGAGGCCTTGCAGAGGGGTCTAGATGGGAGCACTGGGTGATTAGGTGCGGCAGGAAGTTCAACAGAAGGGAAATGCTGGGTGCTGCACCTGGGACGGAGCAATGATGAGTGGCTGGAGAGCAGCTGAGCAGAAAGGGAGCTGGGGGGGCTGGTGGCAGCAGGCTCGACATGAGCCAGCAGTGTGCTCCCACAGCCAAGAGGGCAAACTGCATTTTGGGGTGCATTAAACACATCATAGCCAGCTGGTCAAAGGAGGCGATTCTCCTGCGTCGGTGTGGCCCCACCTTGAATACTGGGTGCAGTCCTGGGCTCCACAACACAAAAAAGGCTGTTAAGGTTCTTAAAAACCTCCAGAGGAGGGCAACAAAGCTGGTGAAAGGGCTGGAAGGCATGTCCTATGGAGAGGGGCTGAGGACACTTGGGTTGTCCAGTCTGGAGAAAAGGAAGCTGAGAGGTGGCCTCACCGCTCTACAACTTCCCGAGCAGGGGAAGTACAAGAGGAAGGGGCTGGTCACTTCTCCCAGCTTACTGACAACAGGACACACAGGAACAGCACACAGCTGTGCCAGGGGAGGCTCAGACTGGACATCAGAAAAAACTTCTTTACCATGAGGGTGGTCCAGCACTCGAGGCTTCCTAGCAAGGTGGTTATGCCCCATGCCTGTCAGTGTTCGAGAGACGTTTTGATAACGCCCACACTCATGTGCTTTAAGTCAGCCCTAATGTGATCACGCAGTTGAACCAGATATCTCCGGAAGTTCCTTCCAGCTGGACTATTCTGTTCTATTATCACCTTTTGAAAAGTGTAAGGGAATGTTAAATTGACATACTGTAATTAGACCACTCAAATATACCCTTTATGGGTGGTACAAAAGATAACTACATGAGTAAGCTAAACCTACTTCTGTTACTTGCCAAAAAATCAGCTAAGTTTGTGGAGCACAGTCCAGTCTACTGAAGTGATCAGAAGAACAAGAGAACTCTTCAGATGATGGCAAGATGAGGCTAAATCTTCTTCTTTGACCACACCACATGGATGAAATTCCTGAACTTTCCTCATCAGTCATTAAAAAAATAAATCACATAGTACACGAACAGCAATATGCTTCACACCACGACATGATGTGTTTAGAACAAACAATTAAAATACTTAAGACTTACATTTTCAGCACACTTGTACCTAGTAAGACTAGAACATTCCCCAGTGGAACATCTATTATTCTTATTCTTATTCTTATTATTATATCTTTTTCTTCTATAGAAGACTGCATCAATCACTTAGGTCAAATGTTGTCACTTCTCTGTTGTTCATCCTTCCCCTGCCCAGAGGCTGTTTTAAGCACAACCGATGGAATAGCACGTTAGGTGACATGAATAAGTGACAACAGTTAGACCTTAGGTAAAATTATATGGGAAAGTTGGTATTATTGGAGGTTGAGAGTCATTAGAATACGGAAACCACATGGAAATTATCGGTGTGCAATCACTTTCCGTTCACCTTTTTTCCCCTCCACCTTGTAAATCCCCAGAAGACAAAAAAAAAAAAAACACTGAAAATTTAAAAACAAACACGATAACTAGCTTTGAGAAGCCGAATATATCAGATATCCACTTCATCCAACTGTTCTGGGTATTTTAGCTGGTTGAACAGTAGGTATATTTTGATTGGAAGTGGGGGAATTGGGATTTGACAGGAACATGAAAGGGATGTAAATGTCTGTATGAACATGTAAGCAAGAGGATCTCATCAGCTGCCTGCCAGTGGGAATGGTAAATTACAGTTAATTGAAGTCAAGAGATCTCCAAGTGATTGTGCAACTCAGCCATGCAACTAAAATATTTCCATATGTTTAACTAGTTTAACTCGTCTGTTCTCCAGCATCATTTCAAAACCTGAGTAACCTTTTAAAGCATCCAAGCCTCCACAAGCTAGCATGCTGCTTAGCTCCACGTATTGCTTTCAGGATAACTCTATCATAGTTATGAGGCAAAGATGATTTACTTATTTTTTTATAAATGTAAAAATTAATAAAATCACATGAACCTCTGTGTAGCTACATACGTGATTTTTAAATACAACTAACTTTTTCATATAATTTTAAACACTCCCCCCAGCCCCAACTACATTTTTGGTTGATATTCCACATTTATACAGAGCTCTGATTACTGTGCTTTGAAACAACCTGGACGCAAACACACACAGTGATCAATAATCGAGTATTTCACCCTCACACATTTTACATTATGTCTAATATTTAATTAGTATGTTACGATAGGTCCTTCACCCCAAATGCATTAGACAATAGCTGCAATTCCAAGTGGAGCCTGGTATCCAAACCCAAGGCTGCCATTATGGTGAAGCAGCACACAACACGGAATAAATGGTAGCACTCGTCAAGGAAATTCCTCATGTTTATACATGTATAACTGAAGCAGACAAATCATGTTACCTGCCCAAGCTCGTGGGACCTTCATGGGCAGAGCCGGGAACTGAACCCAGGTATCTCGATACCATCCTACGACTTTGATCACAAAACTATCCTCCTCTCTTTCAAAAGAACTCAACAAGCATACTCGTGACATATCTAAGCTTCCAGACACTTAAAAATAACAGCAATCAATCCCTCAAGCAGTTTGATATTTCAGTTTGTGTACCGTCTAACAACCGACAGCAGCTTATCATCATACTTACCATTGGAGATTTATAGTATCTATGCAGTATGTTAATGAAATCTGTAATTGTTAACATTCCTGCAAAAAGTGATAAGGAAGAAGTTCTTCAGATATAAACGTAAGATAAACAGTTATGTTTTCCATTTAAAGTCATGCTATATAATTTATTAAACATTAAATCTGTGTAACATATGTAATGATGTATTGGACTAATCAACTGCTTAATTCCAGAAGTATGTATATACATTTTCACATTGACACAAACCTTCAGAATAAAAAGACACAAGCCTGAATTCATATTCAAAACTATGATCTATGTGCTTCTCCTCTTTCAAACTTGCCCAAAGAAAATCTATTTCTCCCTGTATGGGACATACTACCTGTGACATTCAGCGTTAGCTCTGGTATTTAGTCACTTCAGAGAGCACCTTACTGAGAACATGCTGAGAATGAAATGATTGCATCACATGCATATTAGAATACTGGAGCACTATTTTTTCTTTTTATAGTTCCTATTTTTTTTTTGTGACTGTTGCATTTATTTTTAAAGGCATGGAGAAATAGACATATTAGACAATAAATTTCAGAAGCTCAGGACCTGGAAGAGTCATCACAATTCTCAGAGAACAGCAAAACTATGCAAGCCAGCAACAATTCTTTACTCACAAGGAGAAAACAAAGAAGCCCAGTATGTCTTAGGATGTTAGACCATGGCTAGCCCCAGACCACGTTTTGCAACAGTGCAGCGCCCTGAAAATTCAAGTAATCCTTAACAATATTAGAACCACCTACCTACAAAACTCTGTTTTTTACTCTCCCACAGTGGAGCTGCTCTCACACCATTTGCCACCAAGGCAAAAAAGGCCTTCTTTACCTGCAAAAGGAACGAACAGCTAAATAAATCTTTGCTCTTCATTTAGCGCATCAGACACCAACAGAAGGGTTTCCTCAGTTGCTAGGAAAAACACAGTACGGAAAGGTAGCCGGGATTCAAAACAGAACAAAAGCCACACACACCACAAAAATCCTTAAGTTGTTTACTTCTAAGATGTTTAAAAAGCTTAGCAAGGCCAGATCTGGTTTTGTTCCATTAAGTGAACATGCTGTGTGAAAACCTCTGATGAACAAGTAGGCTGATACAGCTGAGAAGATATCCTCATTAACTGCAAATTTATTCCTTTTGATATTAACCATGACAATTATTAAAACGGTCGTGCTTATGGGGGGGGGGAATAATCATCTGTAATTAACAAAATCATCAGAACTACACAGTTTATAAGTATAGCTTGAGACTTGAAAATTTTACTATGTTCTAGTTACCATTTACTATAGCAGCAGTTGCACGAAAAAAAAAAAAGTTTTATTTCATCTCCAGCTTCTAGAGTCACATTTAAACAAACGAAAAGAGATCGGTTATTTCAAATATGACTGAAACAGTTAAAGAGATTGGTTATTTTAAGTATGACTGAAACAGTTAAAAAGACCAGCTAGCCTGTTTTGCTTCCGAAGAAGCATAACCAAACTCGTTGATTTTTGAATCGACTCTCCCCAGATTTTGTATCAGAGATTATAATGTTACAGTGTCAGCCTCAGAAGAAAAGACCCTTGCCTGTGAACAGAAGCCCTCTGAGGCGTGCAGCGGTCAGGCTCTGGTGCACCTCAAAGTCCTGCTCTCTTAATGATATGCTTGAGCATGTTACGGTTCCTATCCTGCCCGGGCATCTAAATTGCCTTCCCATGGAAAACACAACACCAAAGCGGGCTTCAAGAGGGCTACGCTGTCAGCAGAATCCAGTGCCATATGATGCTTGACATTAGAGTGAGTGTAGTAATTTATCAGTTTAAAATTCTACAAAGTTCATAAGCCCTCCGGTCCGCACCAGAACACATCACCTCTCCTGCACTTCAGTAATTTGCATGCTGCATTTCAAATGCCTAGCGTTAATCCTCTTGTAGGGGAACCACAATCTTTAAGACTAGACTTCCGAAAGCAACCCGTATTTTTTGCAGCCTCTCGAAAGCTAGCCTGCTTCTTCCCTGATCATGAGAAGCCCCTCTGCTCTCCTGACCTCGGCAGAGGACTGCTCCCAGAGCCCCTTTCTGACTTTACCAATGCTTCTGCTGCATCATCAATGAATAGGAATAATGATCCCTGTAACCACCATCCCTAAACTGCACTGAAACTGAATTAAATACATGGGAAAAAATACCCAGCACCACGAATAAGACCATAATGCACACACCGTGTAGTATTTCTCTAGAAAATGGTTAAATAGAAAGGTCCCCAAGGTATTAAGGCACCTCACTGACACAGGGAGGAGTCAAGTAAAACAAACATTACCAAATCCACCGCAGGAACCCACTGACTCCTAAGGAAGGCTGAAACCACAAAGAAACCCTCTGGGCAGCCACACACAGTGTTCCCACATAACAACATCACACTTGCTCTTAACACAGCGAAAGCTAACAGCAGCGAGCTATTTGGGGAGCAGATAAGAGGCAGAAGTGAGTTCACACAGCCTAGCTCCACCTTGGGGCAAAGCAAGTAGGTTCTAATTATTCTTCATTAAAAAAAATAAGTACACTCAGACTGTCTGAAACTGAGAACCTTCAGCTTTGGTCTCTTTTGTAAGAATGGCTGTTTCAAGTCCTCCACGAGAATTGTAAGTTCAAGCTCCATCGCAGCACTAAGGTAACAGCTAACCTGGTAAAACCAGAGAAGAAAAGGGTTTCTTTCCAAATAGGAATCATGCAGCAGAACTCCTCAGGAGAGTTTACAAACTCTGCTAACCTGAGAAGAAATGCCCACAGTAGAAAAGACGTGAAATGCCGAGAGTGAGACTTCAGGCAGCCTCCAAACTCATGGCACTCATCTAGCAAGATGGTAAAATCGAGGATTATTTTACAGTCAGAAATGATACTTCAAGAGAGAATGCCAAAAATGTACTAGGCTATAAACTGAGGCTATAGACAATCCCGGAAGAAAAGAAAGCTTCCTAAAAGGATCAGATCTTCCTCGGATTCGTTGATTTATTTGCAAATATTTGTGTCAAAGCAACTCACAAATCTTCTGTTAGATGCCATCTTGTCTAGCTTTAGAAGAGAGATTTTGGAAAAACTGCGGCCTGCTGAACAGATAGATATGCTAAGATAGCTCAGAGTCAAAGTCTGCATAAAAGCCACTGAGTTCAGCTTGGGAATGAGGATATTAAACGTCTGAAGTAAGAGAACACAAACATTTAATAAAAGAATATTATATTCATTTTCCTAGGTCGTCCTTCTCAACCACAGCTTAAATGGTAGTCTCATTGTTTCCTTCAGTTTGAGAATGGAAAGTGTTACGCAGTTACCTTTTAAATAAAATAGCAGTGCCAACAGTCCTTTATGTAAATATTTCATTCTTATTTCAGCAAGGTCATTACAAAACAAAAAACAACTTAATTCCTACTTGCTCCAACTGCTCGCAAGCACAAACACCCCTCATCCACTCACACTTTCCTTCAGTTTCCGTGGTTTCCCAATTTCAGTTGCCCAAAGTATTGCTTGGTGGCCAGCCAAGGCGCTGGGGTGTGGAGCTGGGCTTCCGTCCAGCACATTTAGATGGCTCGGTGATGTCCGTGCAGAAAATACCCACAAGGAACCTTCCTTGCAGATTATGTACAGTCTGTAGGCTTTGAAGGTTGCTGCCGTGTCCCATCCTCAGACCTCCAACAGCGCTGTTAATTCTCGACCCCACCAGCCTCCTCTTGTGGGAGGCCAGCTTCCCGCTGCACTTCTCTGATGTTTTGTGGAGTGCTGGACTGGCCTGACCTCCACAAAGCCATTGTTCCTCAGCCAGATCCCGTAGATCGTTGCTGTTCAGCACCATGTGCAGACCTTCTTCAAACAAAGCCCTTTTGTTCTTATTAACTGCGTAGCGGTCCTAACAAACAAAGGAACTGCTAAAGGATGGGATTTACCTGCCCCGATTTAAAGGTTAATCTGACACGTATGCTGACCGTGCGCGCTCACCTCACCTCTTCGGAGCCAGCAGGGGGAAGCAGCTATTTCTCCGCAGCACGACTCACCAGGCTCAGACCAAGACAAACTGCTGCGCCCCTGGCTACAGGCTGTCTACTTTCTAGCTATTTCCAATTAGACGAGGAATCTCACCTGATGGGACTACGGGCCTTCTCCAAAATCCTGCCCCTTAAATAAAGGGTCATATTATTGCAAAGAACAGCAACAGAAGTCCTGCGCCATGTTGTACGTTGCCTCAGCGATAGGTGCTACTGCCATACAGCGAAACGAACAGGAACAAGCTTTTCTTACTGCAGGAGCTCCTTCTACCAGTTTTGAGTATGCTGAGTAAAGGCACAGAATAATTTAGGCTAGGTAGGACTTCCAGAGCTCATTGCTTCTGTACACTATCCAAATGTTTTCCTTTCAAGTCTTAGGGAGGACACAACCTCCCTCCAACGTGAGGGTCACTACCAAGAAAGATGAAGTTGGACCCGTACGCAGGAAGCCCTGTGCTTCCACAGAGCCGAATACTTGGAAAACCTCGTCCCTTAAAGGTTACAAGCTCCAAAACAGCCTGACTGCCAGGCGGGGGCACGTGAAACAGTCACAGCAGACTAAAGATCTCACCAAGCTACACAGAAGTTTTTTCCTCGCTGATGGGAAACACCGAAGGGTCACTCATCATTGTGACACTCCTGAGCAGTTATCCCACTAGTTAACTTAAAGGGTCATTTTTGCAAGGGCACGTGTGAATGAAGAAAGCCTCTGAAAGGAAAACAGAGGAGGAGTTGGTGTACAAAATTCCACGTACACACATGTATTTTTACATTGATTTACCTAACCACGTTATGCATGTAGTTACTGTTTTCATAAGTGACCAGTGGCTTTTAAATTTGTCTGCCAGGACTGCCCCATAAAGCAAAGAGGGTGTCTGCCAACAACATCACAATCACTTGTTTCATTTGCTTAGCTAAAAGGCTCTTGTCCCGGAAAAAATGTTAGAGAAAACCTATAACAGGGTCCTGGCGGTAAAGGGTCAGTGCAGAGTAGGGTAGGGAACCCTGCTGTGCTGACAGACACATCTCCCCACCACCACGGCCTCAATGCCAACGTTAATTTGGAAAAGGTGGCAGGTAACAGAAGCGACGAGCGCAGAAGCTTCCGATGTGCCAGTATGAAGCGTGGAAATGACAGGAAAGACTAACAGCATGGAGGGTGTTAAAAAAAAAACTTCCAGGACTCCTGCGGTACAGGTGGTATCCAAGGGCAAGGTGATAACGTGCACTTCCCTTGCCTTACCTTTCACTCCATAAACCAATACCAGGGCACTAGCCTTACAAACCTGAAAAGCCGCTAGTGCAGCCCCAAGAAATCTCTATTTATTAGGTCAAGAAAGAAAGCGGATCCTTGATACTTTCACCGTGTCCGATTCCTGATGGATGGGTAATCAAAGGTGAGCTGGAACATTCATTGCTGCTTTCACTCGGTAAGTTGAAAACTTAAAAGCCTGAGTCTGTTCTCATGATGATGTTTAAGAGCTACAACTGAGGAACTTAGTGGGAAACAGACACCCCATAAAATTCACATGTGGATGAAAGCATCAAGCTCAGATCTTTCAGGAACTCATTGAGAAACAATTATCTAAGGAAAGCTTACAAGCAACAAAGTTTTCTTGAAAATCTATTTTAGTCAAAAGCAGAAAGCAGCCAGTTTTCACCCTTTGGATAAAACCAGCTGACATAGCGTTTAGAAGGTTACAGTCATATAGCTGTGAGTATAAGAATGCCGCATGAGAATGCCACCTCAACTGGTCCCTGTATTGGGTTTACATGGCAAGGGTTTGGTAGCAGGGGGCTCCACGGATGGCCTCTGTGAGCAGAGCCCAGCCCTATCAGGGTATTCCAGGGTGACTGTCATGTTTCCTCATATTGTTCTCACTGGAGAGTGAGAAGGTACAAAAGCAGCTCACCGCGAGTCTTCTCGCTCAGAGGCCAGACCCGCTGTAATGGCTCTTCCTTTGTAAGACAACCAAGAGCAGCACAAACAGCCTTTGCTCTAACAGGAAAAGCGGCAGGCCTCTGCTGTGACCCTTGCACGAAAAAATAAAACCAACACCTCCGCAGCCAGCCTTTCATTCCTTTGCTCTGCGCGTGTTTACGAGCTGCCTGGCTTGCGGCTTGTTTTGGTGTAAAAACCCCAAAGAATGGGGCAAGGGCTTCCAGCCCTACGGCTGCCCTGATCTTGGCAGAGCTGGGAAAGGGAAACAAACCCCCCCCCAAAAAAACTTACAGCTAATTCATGAGATGCAAGCCTGACATCTAACTGCAATGATGTCTCCTTGAGATGTTCTCCCCTGCTGCTCGCTCCCATCACCAGGGGTGCAGGTGACTCTCAGCTCTAGGAAGCTATCATCTCTTATCTGAAAAATACTCTGCAGCAATGGCCGGAGGTACGCAAAGTGGTTTTCTCCCCCTTACTTTACTCTCAACTTCTTACTATATTACCTGACATCCTGAGACTTTTCAGTAGGCCCTTTAGCCCGGAAAAGGCCAAACACCCAGTTTTTATCTGAAGCAGCGTTTGGAATATAGGAAAACACAACACTAAGTTGAGAGCAACCGTACTGAGAAGGGCTTGGGGGTGATGGTGGATGAAAAAATTGAACATGAGCTGGCAATGTGTGCCTGCAGCCCAGAAAGCCAACTGTGGCCTGGGCTGCACCAACAGCAGCGTGGGCAGCAGGGCAGGGAGGGGATTGTCCCCCTCTGCTCTGCTCTCGTGAGACCCCACCTGGAGCCTGCGCTCAGCTCTGGGCCCCCAGCACCAGAAGGACAGGGACCTGTTGGGGTGAGTCCAGAGGAGGCCACGAGGATGCTCAGAGGCTGGAGCCCCTCTGCTGTGGAGCCAGGCTGAGGGAGTTGGGGTTGTTCAGCCCGGAGAGGAGAAGGCTCCGGGGAGACCTCACAGCGGCCTGCCAGGGCCTAAAGGGGGCTGCAGGAGAGCTGGGGAGGGACTCTTGGTCAGGGGGTGTGGTGGCAGGACAAGGGGGAATGGTAGTTTTAGATTAGATATTAGGAAGAAATCCTTCACTCAGAGGTTGGTGAGCCCCAGGCCCAGGCTGCCCAGAGGCGCTGTGGCTGCCCCATCCCTGGCAGTGCCCAAGGCCAGGCTGGATGGGGCTGGGGGCAGCCTGGGCTGCTGGGAGGGGTCCCTGCCCACGGCAAGGGGGGGCACTGGGTGGTCCTTAAGGTCCCTTCTACCTCATACCACTTAATGAGCTCTATATTGAGAAATATTAAAAAAAAAATCCCATAGGAGGTTCTTTAGGTAATCCTCCTCATTTACACTGTTAGCATCATCTCCAAATAATTTATTTCTATAGCACAGAATTTTTGTAAACTGAAATGGAATCAAGGACTCCAGCATTCATCCCCACATCCCACGATCATCACCTTGACGATCCAAGATCGGCATGAGTGCAGTGTTCTCCAAGTGTCTCACGCATTTTTGCTTTGATGCGATTCCCACCCAGATGGTAATAACATTTATGACACCTTTGAGGATGAAGTAGCTCTTGTCCAAACCCAAGACCTGAAGCAAAGAAGTTTGGGGGAGGTGGATCAGTTTTCCAGGGAAGCTAAGCATTCACTTTCCAAGCAGGCGGAAGGAAACCGAAAGCTATTGTGCTGCCACTTACTTCCATCTGCTGTTTGAGGAGAGCCTAAGCACTCTAGTTCTTAGCGTGCAATAACATTAGAAAAAAACAGGTCTGCCTTCTAAGAAAGCAGAAATTCTGGCTTGAAGTGACTGCTGTTAGATGCCATGCTGATGGGGGCTAGAAGTAGGAAGCGAGGTCTTGGAGGCAGAGCCACTGGGCCAACTGCGTTGGACAGGGTACAGAAATTCCTTCCGAGATTAAGATCTTGCAAAAAAAAAAAGTGGCAGGGGCGGGGCAGGGAAGGCAAGAACAATGCCCGATTTTCACTGAGCCAAGCACAAACACTTTATCCACACCCTGTGTTGACGAAGATATTTCCACTTAATTGGTACAGAGGAGCTCATTACCTTCCCCCAAGACTCAGGGCTGAGTGCTTCACGTTGGTTTTGAGAGCTGCAGGAACTAAGCTCCGGTGCTTGTTATCTGCAAGAGACAGGAGCAACTCTGAAGGAAAACAAAGCCTTCCAGTGCTGTCCTGCTGATTCTGGCCTGATCTCAACAAAGGGAGCTCTCCTGTGGTCCGTCTCAGCCCACGTGCCAGCTAGAAGCTAACTTACATCGTCCTCTTACAGTTCTGTGGGACGGGTAAGCAAGGAGCGGTGCTCGCGCTCCTCAGAAACGCAGACGGCATTAGTTTAAATTTAGCAGCTTCGGAGAGGAAAAACCTCAAAGCCAATTAAGGAACAGACAGCCCCTTTGTAAGGCTGCACAAACTGTTATGACAGCAGCCCCAGAGACTGTTGCACGGTTCTGGAAGCAAAAGATTCTAGAGCATTCTTCCTGGAAGCCTGGCCTATCTCATCACCTTGGAGAGAGGCAACACCCCAGTCAAGAATGACCTGGAGGGAACAAGAACAACGCCATTTACTTAGTGTCAGCACGAGGAAGTGAAACAAATCCTCTTCCACTCTTCTAATGTGGAATCCACTGCATGCTCTGCAGAGGTTATGTTCTTCCAGCTTGTTAAACCGCAAATTAAGTTCCAGGAGATTATCCCAAATATTTTTTCTAGTTATGTAGTAGAAAAATAAGCAGTTGAGCTTTTCCTAGGGTGTGATAGTTACTTACAAAATTCTCTTAGTAAGAACATCTGGTTCATTACCAGCTTAGATTTAATTAGACAGGTTAACTAATGCAATCTTCAAATCACTCAACTGTCCAGGATTTCGTCAGGATAGAAGGCAAAGAGAACTCTGAAAATTTGTTCTGATGAGTGTTTCCATACAAAAATGATTATTAGTTTATGAAACACTCGACAAATACCTCAAAGATAACTTCAGTACCATAATGCGCATAAAGCCATGTACGCTTTAGTATCAAAACAAACTAAACAGATGAGGATGTCATGTAGCCAAAGGTTAGAGCTTTTTAACCCCACCCCACCCCGCCAAGAGCTTATACAGACTTCACAAGACACAGCTACTAAATAAATGTGCCATTATCCTGCTCGTGGGATTGCAGATTACTGCTGATGTGTAGCAAGGAAGTCCCTGTCCTACACTTACCTTTTACCTTTCTTTTAGAGAGTAAATTGAGAAGCACTAGCTTGTTTTGTAGCGCAGACCAAAGACAAAATATATTCAAGTAATAAATTTGTTTGAAGGCCAGACAAAGGTCTAGCCTTAAATAATCTTATAGAGATAAGCTTCAGGAAACTGCTATAAGCTCTGCTGTTAAGAGCCACTTCCTCTAAATATTCAAATAGAATTCATGATGGGGTGGAAGAAACACATTGTAATGTTTTGTTTGCAACAGACCTAAGTCAAATTTAGGCAGTAACACAGAAAAAGTGAAATGACAGTAGTTAGTACCACTAGAGAGAGTAAATCTGACTGATGGAAAGCGAAGGAAGTGCTACGTTTTTTACCCATACTTCTGTCTAATACAGAGAAAACTGGAATGCCAATTTTCCTTCCAAAACATTTTTATCAAATCAAAAAGAAAGGTCAAATTGCTGTGTCACTATATGGACAAGTTGCAAGTTAAAACACCAACAAGTAAACAGCAAACTCCGATCTGGACGTTGCTATTTCCCCTGCATAACAACATGTTAAATGTGTTAACACTTGTACTCAGACACCTCACTGAACACACACGCAGGTAACCAGTAAATCTGCACCCAGCTCAGTGTTTTCCTGGAGTCTGTTACAGATGATCCATCTATTGAATAATGAGAGGGAAGAAGAACAGTAAGTGAATGCTCAGTCACTGACAGCAGCGTAGCCCTTCAGGGGACAACCCTCCTAACCCTCTCGGAGGGGCTGGGAAGCGTTTGTTCTGTTGTTTGCACTCTGGGAGATGTGCAAGGGATGAGAGACAGCTTCATCCACCAGGAGCTGCACGCTGTTGCTGCTTGCTTAGTTCCCCCACCATCCAGAGAGTCAGATTTCCAAACTTCACAGGATAGCTCATGACATCTAACTGTCTCTCAACTCCAACTCTTCATGCTCAGATCAGACTTCAACATTTCTTCAGTGTGAGTTGAAGAAAGATAGTATCTTCTCTGGGAAAACCAAAAGGCAGGAGCTTGTCACAAACAAGTACTCACGGGTCACAGGCCAGGCTGAGCTGAAGCACCGAGGCAGTTCGATGTTTTTGAGGAGCAATTATTTACAGGCTACAACTATATCAGCAAATTTAAAGAGCGAATGTCGCTGTAAGTCACGAGCACTGGACCAGCCAGCACTTTCCCAGCCAATATTCACCATTCCCTGGGGCTCAGCACAGGCCAGGGACCATCTCAGGCAGGCAGACCGGATGCAGGCACGCAGTTGTCAGCGAAGTATAAGCTAAGCTATACTAAGGCAAACTGAACTATGCCAGTTAAATACAGCGTACAGAGCTCAGGTCTGTTTATTTAGGATAGCTATTGCTCAAGTCTGTGCCAAGGGACACCTTCCCTAGCTGAAGCACAGCACACTTTTCTCCCTTCCCATAGGATCAGAGGCCACAAAGCCCCCAGACCTTCTGAGGAAGAAACAAGCAGGACTGAACAGACCGCCAGCCCGTTCCTGCTCTTTATTAGCTGCTCCTACTGCTGCTGTTTCAGGTGCAAAGCTGATAGGAAGCCTTACCATCTCCTCGTTCAGGGATGAAACAAAGATTTTGTGTTTTTTTTTTTTTAAACATTAAATCCCTCCAAGATACTGGGACTACACATTTTTAATGAAAAGATGTCATGTTAGCGGTAGGGCCTGTGTCGCGTGCTATCAGTGACCACCTCCAATTTTCCTACAGTTAACAGTTCTGAAACACTTCTCATATCCCACGGACAATTTTCCAGGGCAGAAGGGATGTGTGCTGCAACTTCTGTCCAGCAGAGGGAGACCAGATACCACAGTCAAATATAAACCCAGCAGCAGTCTTCCAAGGAAAGGATGAAATGGAGCTGCACAGCTTTCTTCTGTCTTCTTCCATTGATTGCTACAAGCTTACACTACGGCAAAAAAGCGAGCCTTGCCACGTACTGTTTTAAGCTCTAGCACTATTCAAAACCTAAACTCAATTTTGAGACATTTGAGAACTTCAAGCTTTTTTCTTGTTCTTAAATTAGGAGAAAATGATTTGGGTAGGAATGAAACCGATCCAGGAAAGACAAATACATACAAGACCCTCTCACTCTGAGGACACTGCATGTTCCAGAAGACTGTGTTCTAAGTCATCAAAAGATGAATCAGTTTTCTAGTACCTCAGGACTTTGTATTAGTTGTTGATATATAAGAACCAGAACAAATTTGGCTACCCTTATAAGGTACCTTCTCCTCTGTTTTTAGTTTAGCCATGTAAGAGCTATTCTGCTCATATTCCAGACACACGTACGTGCACCAGCTACACTGACAAGACACTGAAGATTTAAGATACTGAAGGTGGAACGTTAATACAATATACTAGGCAAAGAACTGCAAGGGAAATACTGAAGAGAAGTATTTAGGAAGTCTTGCAGCATAGCCCAGAATGACTGTTCTTATCAGACCACTTAATGTTTTCTTAAATAACCCTGCAATTTACTAGTTTTGCACAACGTGTAAAGTTAGAAGACAGTATCAATGCTGGAAGACAAGCATTGCTTGATATTTGTTATAAATGAAAGAGTAAAGCGATCGGGATTACATTTAATGGCACGAAGTCCAAAATATCAAAGTTCAAGAATGATGTTAAAGACATTGTTCACGTTTGTCACATACTAGAGTCTGAATGAGTAACTGCAGGCTCCCCTCTACCACTCCTTCCTACCACCACTGCTTCCAAGCACCTGGAGAAGGCTCAGAATACGCCCCACGACCACAGACCAAGGTATGCCCTTCGTTCTCCTCCAGCTTAATCCACAGCCATTATTAAGGATCTCAACTAAGACAGGGATTTGGTGGAAGTCAGGTGAAACTTTTTCTATTACCATTAAGTTACCCGTTTTTCTTTATGACAAATATTCAGAGGTTCCTTCACTGAAACCCTATTTTTCCAATCATTACCTCACCAACTGGAGATGAAACCCCAACCTCCTGATGTTAATAGCGTTATTTCAGCACAGCTCCAGTGAGGAAGGCTGGTATCGGGGGTCATTTTCTGTAATTCATCTACAGATTTGGAGAAGCTGCCCTAACGGCTCCAAGATTCACCAGTTCATGTAATAAAGAGGAAGAATTCACCTTTCTGACTGCGATGATGACCAAGCTCAAGATTTTGACCCAGGTGGCCACTGCCAGCTGAGAAGTCAACAAGTTGTGAGCCGTGCCACAAGCAGCTGCAGATAGCAACTCCCAGCAGATTACCTCCCTGTGAGAACAAAACCTCTGGAACAAAAAAAGCTGCACCATTAAGAAGAGCTGAAAGAGCACCAGTTAACACCGTAATCACCATCAAGTCAAAGCACATTTGGCCTTTCAGGGTCTGAAATCTTTAGCTCAGAACTGACAGCCATTCCCTTCTTGGCAAAAGGAAAGAAACCACAGAGATGTTTTCACCACCTCAGAAGAACACGGATCTGACTCCCGCAGGAGCAAGCTTCTGGGGGACAAAGAAAACTCTGAACAGGAATGAGACAAAAAGAGCCTAGGGTGAAGTATTCAGTATGTCTAAATGTCAAACCCTCACTAGAGCTTACAGGACTTGCACAATCAGAGCCTACACGACTGCTAACTGCAAGAGCAGATGCAGTTGAAAGACTCCAAACAGTCAAGACATGGCAGATACAAGGGAATTCAGCTACATGAACCTTTGAACTCTGGGATTGATGTCTGCGTGTTTGAAAGCTCTTCCTCTATGACCAGTGGCTACTACCATCTAACTGCAGACCAGACGTCTTTTCGCCACAAAATCCAGCATCCAGTCAAGCACATGGAAGGACCCTTGGGGAAGAAGCGACTGTTCCATTCATACCAAGGTGCTTAAGGAGGAAAAGCTCTTAAAAGAAGTCTGGCTGCCTGGGTGGAGGAGAAAACAAGCACCACTGCCTCATGCCAGGTTAACCGCTATGTTCAGCGCTGCCTTCTCTGCCAGCGCATCAGTTAGCTGCAGGAAGTCCTACAGCTCATGGGCAGAGACTTCACCACAGCTCTGCTCAAGTTTTAATTGAATTCCAACAATGGTAGGATACTTACCTTTGAGGACTCGGCCAAGATATCAGCATCAGAGGCAAGATATTGAAATCTCAGCGCACTCCGAGTCTGAAGAGATTAATAAACTCCCTCATGAGTGAGATGCCCGGATAATCAAGAAGTCCATTGTGGAAGCTACAAGCTGCTTTTTTTTTTTTTTTGAGCAGTAACTAAAGCTGTGGTGCTTTTAGTCATGCTGCAGAACTGACCATCAGTGGTATGCCCTGGTCTAAACGCTCTTTAGTGAAAAGGACCTCAGCCTGCCCAAATCAGTCTCCACGTTCCACGCATCAGGATCATGATCACACAAAGCAGGAAGGGACAGAGTGCTCTAATTATCTACCCAGCCTTCCTTACACCACCAGTTTCTGCCTGTGCAGGTGGTGATCAACTCAAGAAGGATGCTCTTGGTCCTTGTACAAATAGACTAGTTTGTGTGCAATACTCTTGACCTGCCACAATACTTCGCGCTGTCATGTAAGTAGGCTTTCTATCTTCCAGATCATGGTACTAATTAATAATCCTCCACTACATACTAGTATCCAATATGCAAGATGATTCTGTGAATATTTTGGGACTAAGTATCCAATATATCATTTTCTTTAACTGTGGAAGGCTGGAGCCTAACTGAGTACATTCCAGGACAAAGTACGTGCACAGTTAAGCCAGAGCAGAGCACCTTTGAAAGGAATCAGACCAAAACAAAAAGAAATCCACCCCCAAAAAAACCATCCATTGCAAAATCCAGGAAACAAAAAGCCACAGTGCTCTACCACACTGCAGAACAGATTACTCCATTTCTGTAGCAGGCAGCTATTGCCATCTTTTGGCAACTACACGCTTCCCACAGAGCCAAGAGCCTAGCAGATGATGATTTACTGATTAAAAGCAAAATGAGAAACTGAAAACAAAAATTTTCTGGAGACTGTGGTAATTTGTGTCATTAAGCCATCCATTTCAGTCCTAAATCATCGTACCAACATAGCAGCAACAGGCTCAGAACACCTAGGTACTCTAACTACTGCACAGGGATCTTTATATGAGATGAGATGTCTTTACAGAAATTCTCATAGCATGAAGAAGCCGATATAAATTTGGATTTTTCTGAAAGTTTTCCCAGCCAGTGACTCCAGCTCCAACAAGTTACCTTCTCATTCTATTCAACCAGGAAGCCTCCCCACAGCTCCTCCTCTAGCAGGACATGAAAGATACAGTTGAAACAATATGGGGGCTTGTACTCAAAGTAAAGCATTACGGGAGAGCTGCTCAAATTGCATTTAACACTCAGGAAACACACGCCCATTTAAAAAAAAGAGAACTGCAAGCAAAGGCAGACCGAAAGGAGAATACTCACTTGTAGCGTAGTGTCGAAAACAACAAGCTTAGAGCTTGTTGGAACAATGTCATAACACTTGTGTGACCTCATGAATCGCACATAAATGTCACTTTCCGATTCTTCAAGTGCTGTAAGTAAAAACATTATGTTGTTTTATTTAAATAACCTTAAAAAAAAGAGTAAAAAAGCATGCCAAATCAACTGAACACCATAGCAGGACATCCCTAAAGCAAGACTCAAATTCACGCTTTCAGATCTAGACAATTTGTAGTCCTGCACTTTGCAGTTCACTTATCTTTCCTCTCCAATTAAATAGCACACAGGCAAAACGCGCTGCTTCTCCTTGACAAGGAAGGACTTCAGTACTAAACGGTTATGTTTTGGTTTTGTTTCCCTACCAGCAAGCTATTGACTATGCATACTTAGTACCTGAACTCCAGGTATGTACAAAGCAAGTTGCACCTTTAAGTAGTGTCAGGCTTAACTAAGCCAAGCTCCTTAAGTTAACACGGTTCTGATCACACTTTTGTTCGGTCCACTTTTCAGTTTTGTATTTTCTTAAGAGGCAGTAGGCAAGTTCCACAATCAGCACCACTCCATTCAAACTCCGTCACACAAAACGTCACAAATCCCACAGTTTATTTATGAAAACAGGATCCATTTGGGCTGGACTTGTTTTTTTTGGTAGGTTTTTTTTTTTGTGGTTGTTAAATGTGACCTGTCTGTAGCAAGGACACACAATTCAATCTATATTAAATTAACTTTGCATTTGTCAAGTTCAGATCCATATGCATACGGTCTTTAGATCTGCTTGGGTATGTTACTTTATTTGAAAGCCCTTTGGCCCTCCATTCTTTACAGCAGGTACCTGAAACTCAGTCAAGGTTAACCTCTCTATCAGACGTGCACCCTTACAATCCTGTAATAATGAGCAGGAATTTGGTCATGTTATGCTTTTGCAGAGTGAGGAAAAAAACCCAAACCTGACCTACCTACTAACCATTGAAGAACTTTGTATTAGAAAGCTATAAACCTCGAAATCCTTGTTTGCTACACGTGCTCAAAATTAATCCTCTAGTGCCAGAGAAAATGTCACTTCCACAGGGTGGCTCAGCACAGTTTTAGTACAATCCTACAGAAGCCAAGATGAAACTCCCCTGTAAGTGGCTACGCTAGCATACAGGCAGTCTCTCTGCATGCCAAGTTAAGTTCTTCAGCTCCCCCTACTCTTTAGAAAAGCCCTTTCCCCCCTAAAACCCAAGCAGCAGTTCCAGAGGAATACAGAAGAGAGTTCAACTGGAAAGAAGCAGAAAAAAAAATCATTTGCTGGATTTATGTTCCTACAAAGGTCAGGACCAGGAGTGAAAATAGCAGGAGCTAGGAAAAATTGATAAGAGATTAGAAAACAATGCGAGCAAACTGATAGGGGAAGAATGAGGCAGATTGACTCGGACAAGGCTGGTGCGAAGCAGCCTTTATAAGATGATACCAAAGGGGAACTGGTACTGACTCGGCAAGGGCATGTATAAGAGAGGTCAAAAAAGGCAGTTGGGAACAGAGGACGCTTTATGTAACTCCGTAATAGAGGAACAGCTTATCACCCTCCAGCTTCCGCAACAGCTTACATGGCTACTGTCTGCACAAGGCGAATGCACTGACCCTGCAACAGGGCGAGTTACGGTTGGCTTTCTTTTTTAAGAGCACACGAGAAGGAGGGGGTGGATGAGACACTAAGCACTAGAAACAATAATGAGAACATTTAGATGACAAGAGAAATAGCCTGGTCGTTAGGAAGTTAAGGTCGCTTCTACAGCCGTCAACGCAGCCCCTCTGTGCGGTATCCTGAATCTGGACGTCCTATTGATTCTGTAGCCGTGACAATGTCACTTTGTATACAATTAGCTTTTTTTTTTTTTGGTAGACACAAGCATAGGAAAATACCGAATAACGGCTGAACTGCAAAGCCACCAACTGTTTTTAGCTGAAAAAATGACACCCTTAGCAGATGACATCATCGCTGGGTACCGTTCTGTCGGCCTGCCAACAGTTACGCAGATGTAGCAAGGGCAGTAATTGCTGATAGAGCGTGTTGCCAGGTTTAATCAGGCAAGGCTGGGAATGGCAGGCACAGCTACGAACCCTGTATGGACCAGCACAGTAAAGATGTGCCTAGAAACCCTCCTCTTGCTCAGCACACGCTTTAAACACATACTTTCAACCAGACCTCAACAATCCTCACATTTGGGATGTGTGGGGTTGGTTAGGCGCTGCTGTCTCACCCTAGTTTGTCTCCCAGCTCAGAAATCAGGATTAGGCACATCACCCCAGGCACCACAGAGCAACCGGTTCCTTCCCCGAGGATGGAAAGTTAGGATCGGAAACATTCAGAAGCACAAGACAGTCATCTGTGAGCTCTGTGTTTAACAGCTATAAAAATAGCTAGGGAACTCCAGCAGGGTCTAAACAAGGATGCAATTGTCCAGCTGGAACTGAGGTTTGTTTCTGCAGATCCTTATACTACAGACCAGCATAATGCACTGCTATATCACCCACCAGCTGAACATGCAAAACATAAGCCCCGCTGCGCTTCCTCGTATGCTCTAAATGGTGTCATCAAGTGGCAACTGGAAAGGATATTCAAGACCTTCCAAGCCCTTCAGCTATCCATGAGTACCGAGGAGCTGCCTCAAGCTAGCTCTTTGTGCAAGAGCTGCGTGCGAGTTATCGGTGTACGCGGCTGCTGAAAGGAGAAGAGGTCTCCAGCAGGCTTGGGACTCCAAGGGTGCACTCCCATCCACCTCTCCTGCACAGCACAGGGACAGGGCAGAGTCTTCTTTACAGGTCCTTTAACCTTCGAGAGGACAAACGTGCTGCCTTCATTTGTACCCAACCACCACCGTGCTGCAAATACAAACTATCAGATATAAATACCCTGATCTCCGCAGGACATTAGTATTCTGTTACGTACCTTCTAGCTCTGTTTTCGCTAGAAGCGCCCATCCTTTCTGGCTATTAGGCTACTGCAGTCTTGCCCTGTACCTGCAAGGCAGCGCTCCCTTCAGACAGGCAAGAACAATACCTTTCTGCTTGACCTAAAGCCCCACCCAGTCTCTGCACATCAGCTCTCATCTTCACAGAAGATGATTTGCCCCACGAGCAGGAGTTGCATACATATACTGGCTATTCTTTCACCATAAATCAGCAACGTACTCAGGTGTTGATACCAGAAGGGTGTACGACATGGACGAGAAGTGATACAGATCCTCCGCTCCTGCTGGAAGAAGGGACTGAGGTGTCCAGGATTAGATTTGCATCCGGATCTCATTTGCAGAAGCCCAGTTACAGTAAGGGATGCCCCAAGCTGTATCAGAAGCCACACAAGGACTACAAGCTACTGTAGTTCTGAGGGCAGGGCCTCCTAGGGGAGTGCTTCTCCCTGGCAGCTGAAGTGGCACGGCAGCAGCACCAAGCACAGCCCGTCCCTGCCACTCCTGTCAACTGTATTCCTTCTCCCTGAGGCAGAAGCCTGACCTGTGCCTTTCTTAAATTGCTTCTGTAACAACTCCTGTAAGGTGTGTGAGGATGGAATGGCACCAGACAACTGCGGGTGTCCTGACTCAGCAAATGCAGCTGCAAAGAAGCCCCGGGGAATACATTTGCTGGACCTATACCACGATTAAGGACGCTGCCTCCAGCCAGACCTCGGCTTCCCACAGCTGATGAGCCAAATGTTACCTGGCTCGCCGACAGAACAGATTCCCAGCAGGAGGCATCTTAATCTACAGCAGGGATCAGGAGAGAAGAGTCCACTATGAGTGATAGTTTGTTTCCTTGCGGGTGTTCCCTCGTGAAAGCTTGTTTCTTGAAGATGGATCAGAAAGGTGTGTTGCAAGTGGACGTTCTCCACGTGCACTCCCTCCCCACAAGCCATAGGTGAAGGCAAAATACTCTAACCCCCCAGGGCTTTCTTCTGCAATTTTTTAGATAGAACACAAGCAGAAGTTACCTGAAAGGTTACAAAACTTTTGGACAATTTAAGCACCTGATTACAGCCTGTCTTAAGGTCTTTTATAGTGTAAAGTCATCACACATCCTCACTTTATTCCTACAGGCAGAGATCCTTCAAAAGGAAGATCAAGCTATTTCCCCTCCCAACCTACACCACCTTACGCACTTTAGACCAAGTCATTTTTATTCCTTTCTCTCTCACCCTCCTCTATAACAGAGATGCTTTAACTTTATTTCAGACAGTAAATATTTTGAAAAACATTGTGGCTTTTTTCCCCAAATAAAAAACCATGGATGAACTACTCGGCAATACTGACTCAGATCACGGTGGGACTTGGTACTAAGTGTAATTATCTATTTAGAGAGCTCTACGGTGGAGTTAGCGTCTGAATACTCCTCCTAAGTGAAAAGGAAACTTCCACAGTGTTCCTGAAAGCATTCCTCAGAGATCCCCTGTACAGGTACCTTCAGTTCCACTCATCCCTTTGCCACCACACAGAGTGCTTTTCTACTGTAGCTTCCTCAGAATTTCAAGGCCTTCAAGAAAAAAAAAAAAAAAAAAAGAGAAGAATTGCCTGCAGATGGACAACAGGAACCTGCAGTAGTACATATGGCCAACACATACTGAAAAGCCTTCAAATACCGCTACATAAAAGCTGATAGGAAGTTCCCCAAAAGTGTTTCCTGCAAGCCACAGGCTCTCTTTCCGTGCTATACCCCAGCAGGCAGGCCCAGCAAGGAGATCCTGGACTGTACACGTTTCCCAGTTTCAGCAACACAAAACCATGAGCTTTTTTACCTTATTATGCTCCTTGTATTTCTGTGCTGGTATCTGGTCACTCTTAACGTTTGTTCCTGGAACCACAGACACGGCGTTCCACAAAAAGCGTTTTCTTTCAGCTTAGAGTTAATTCCACCACAGCCCACAATCGTGCCGCTGCAGCTGTAAGAACACGCAGCAGCACTCCCGCTCCTCACGATTAGATGGAGAATTACTGGAGTTACCAGCTCTCAGGTGTTTGAAAACACAAAAAGACTCCTCGGGAACCAAAACAATTGTTTGGATAACTGACATTTCTAAGTTTACTATGAAATTAACTACTTAATTTTAAAGATCCTTTAAAAAGCAGGAAAAACACCTTGGAACAGTAAGCCAAAAATATGTTCAGCTAACTGCCTAGTCAGACAAAGGATGGCAAACCACATACAGACACATCAGTCCTTCTCTAGAGCTTCCTTACAGCAACAGGAGCTATGAAGTCCCAATGCCAAACACTCCAGCTTAGACCACTGTTAGGAAAAGCAGCTCCTCCTGGCCAGTTCAGATGGCAAATAAGGGAAATGGGGAAGAGTAGAAGCGTACTTATGTCAGCCTCACGTGTACTAAAGAACCCGGTTACTGGGGGAAAAAAACAAACAAACAAAAAAAAAAACCAACAGTCTCTTCCATTACGGGACACAAACATATGCATCTGTAGTTTAAGTTGCTCCAAGCCACTCACAAAAAAATAAAAATCAAAGCTTCAAAGATACTGAAGATCACATTTCAGATACCAGCAAGTTACAATTGTCACTGTTAGAGACATTTTTCATCCCAATTTTTAATCAGAGCTGATCGAAC
Organism: Cygnus atratus; assembly: GCF_013377495.2. Lineage (NCBI taxonomy): Eukaryota > Metazoa > Chordata > Aves > Anseriformes > Anatidae > Cygnus > Cygnus atratus. Next base: position 6,942,026 of record NC_066363.1, read on the forward strand.
AGCAATGCATTAGGTGAGATTTATTGGTATAATCATGCTGAGAAGCTTTCCTTTTCTCGGTATAACACTTCTTTTAGTAATCTTATATTCCTTACTCAGGTAAAATAACTCGTTAAAAGTATTTAGTTAACTAATTTGTAGTAGATAAATCCATATGGCAGTGAAAATAGCAGTTTGAGAATGGCTTAAGCAGCAATTTAAAAGATTTTTTTTATTTTTATTTTTTTTACATTCCTAGCCATTCCTTTGCCACCAAACACAGAATAACTCCACCTTTCAGAGGCCAAGTCCAAAAAACGTGGCTCCACAGCAGCATAAGCAGCAGCAGCTGCTGTTCCCCTCGTGCTAGCTGTGTGGCTCCCCTCCCTCACTCGGTGCTTCTAGGTTTCCACAGAACTGTTCCACGAATTGGCTGGAAATGCTGGATTGCTCAGAAATTCGGCCTTCTGGTCTTACCAGTTTTAGGTCTGTTTAGCTCCTGTATCTAGCAGATGACTCCTGCCCTTCCCGTGCCCTAGAAGCTGCAGAACACCACATCCTTGTCATGGCAGCTAGCCATTAGGTTGACTCAGCTACATCCAACGGTGCCAGAAGACACCGGGGTGACTAACCAGTTAAATAAGGCAGTACGAGTTACAGGTAGCTCTTGGCAGAGCACACAGTAGGTGGAAGGCATGTCACTAACCCTGTTTGTTGTTCTTCTGTCTATATTTTTATCTTTAAAACGTCACCAAACCTTGTAAAGTTTCTGTCTGCCCTCAGTCTGAAGTTATTGGATGTGTTGGGGCGCATCAGGCACAGCACTGCTGGTGGGTGGAGGGAGGGGATTGTCCTGCTCTGCTCTGGTGCGGCCTCACCTCAAGTACTGTGTGCAGTTTTGCGTGCCACAATATAAGGAGGACATAAAACTATTAGAGAGTGTCCAAAGGAGGGCTAGAAAGATGATGAAGGGTCTGGAGGGGAAGACATGTGAGGAGCAGCTGAGGCCCCTTGGTTTGTTCAGCCCCGAGCAGAGCAGGCCGAGGGGAGGCCTCATGGCGGCCTGCAGCTCCCTCGCGAGGGGAGCGGAGGGGCAGGCGCTGAGCTCTGCTCTCTGGGGACAGCGACAGGACCCGAGGGAACGGCATGGAGCTGGGACAGGGGAGGGTCAGGCTGGGGGTTAGGGAAAGGTTCTGCACCCAGAGGTGTTCGGGCACTGGGACAGGCTGCCCAGGGCAGTGGGCACGGCACTGAGCTGCAGGAGTTCAAGGAGCGTTTGGACACCGCTCTCGGACACAGGGTCTGGTTTTGGAGTGGTTCTGTGTGGAGCCAGGAGTTGGACTCAATCCTTGGAGGTCCCTTCCAACTCAGGATATTAGTTAATATTCTGAGTTAGTTAATATTCTGGATAACTTCTGCCACAACTTTCAAGAAGCAGGAGACAGCAGCAGTTCTCGTGTAAGTCCCTAACACAGCTGCTCCAGGAGACACCCAGAACGGACAGAGTTTACCCACTCAAAGCACCGCAGTGACAGTAGTGAGAACCAAAACCTATTCCTCAGGTGTCTCTACAAGCTGACCAACAGTCCCTGGAAAATTATTTTCAAAGGAAATGAAGGCGTTTGAATGAGAAAGATGTTTTGAGATCAATGCTCCAGGAATCAAGCGTTCGGGTAGGCTTTTATCAGCATCCCCCAGCCAGGAACCAGCACTGGAAACAAACCCAGGGCTGTGCTGCGTGCAGAATCTTGCTGCAGTGATGAGCAACAACAGCTCTGTCTCAACCTACCCCCCCAAACAGAAATATGGCTAATTTGTCAGGATAACGTTCTTTTTAAATAGATTTGAAGGATACACAGACAAATTAAATGTACAAGGTATCCGATGAAAAGCATGGGAACTGAGGGACTGGAAGAGAAGAACAAGCAGCTTGTTTTGTAACAGAACAATGCCGTAAGAAGGCAGGACTTCTCGGTCTGCTGAGCTGCCTGCTCTGGAGCCAGGAGCACTGAAGAGAGCAGACAAGAAACAAGGCACCAGAAGAAGAATCAGTGTCGGACTCTGTAGGAGAAGAATACTGACTTAGCTTAAGAAGGGCAAGCAGAGAAAAAAAAGAAGTGTTGTTGTACTGTACCATTTGGTTTCTGCTCATTCATGAGGAAACTTCTCAGGGAGAAAGCAACCAAGTGCCAAGAAACACCCACGTAATTAGAGGATAAGACCTAGTGGCAACAAAAGATGGAAAAAGGTGGAAATAGATGGTTACAAAGATGCCTGCAGTAAACAACAGGAGATAAATCATGAAGTTTTTAGAACATGCCTGGAACAACTTCGTTGCTAATGCAGCGACCAAGGCTAGCGAAGGACTAGTTCTGATTTTAGGAAGAGAAGAGCGAGTTTAGTCTTACACATGGAAAGCAAGATGATGACAGCGATGGGGTTGGCTATTCCATGACAAGCTGAAAGGATTTCAAATGCAGGGAAGCATAAGACAGGATGCAAAAGACAGCGACAAGAAATCATTTCTTTCTGAAAGCTGCAAACAAACCTAAAATACGCTGGCAGACCACACATTAAACTTACAAGGCAGCATTATTCACGCAGCCACAGGCTACGTGATACAGAAGTCGCAGATGGATGTTTCCCACCCCTGATCTAAAGGAATGCATGAGCTGGCAGCTAAAGAAAGATCAGAGTGAGTTTACAGATCGGAGATACGCTGATACAAAGGAGTGATAGGAAGTTTATCTGCAGATCTCTATCAACAGCTTCTGCGGTGATCCAAGATGGATTCAATTATGTATTACAATGAGAATACGTAACTTCGGGTAGGAAGAGGACTTGACAAAGCATGAGCAGGGACACTACTAGAAAGAATAAGCTATGCCCTGCGAACTGTAACGCATCCTACAGATAGGAAGAGGTGCCAGAGGTACAAGAAATGAGGAAGAACAGGTACACGACCAGGTTAGGGACAAGTGTCTCGTTGCTTCAGTGTTCAGAAGAAGGTTCATTTTTTCTTAAAACAACTCAAAGAAGCCACAACACGTCTTAAAACATTTCAGCTCTGAAGTTGTATTTGTAGTTGCTTGAGACACTGAAATTAGGATTGCTTGCATCTGCACCTTTTCACACATAAATTTGGCTTGTGACCTCTGGAGTCTGTGCAACTATTCAGTCACTTCAGGTCACTAAGTGATTCGGATGTCATCTCCCCTCGTCACAAGGAGGTGCTTGATGCAGAGACAGGAGATATTGCAGATGTAGACAGAAGACAACCTACCTATAAACAACTATCCCCAAAGTCACCAAGTTCATGAAGGGGAAGATACAATTCTAGGCTAAAGGAAAGCCAGACAAATTTAGGAAGGGTCCAAACACTTAGGTACGTGCTGAAACAAGTTATTAAAACCCACGTGTTTATAGGCACCTAGAGAATAAGCTTATTGAAAGCAAAGAAAACCAACGTGATTTTCAAGAACAGTTCAGTCCAACTCAGACAGGATAAAGTAGTAAACTGGATGAAAAAAGGAAGGGTAAAAAAAATAAACACAGCACATTTGCTATATAGATATTAAAGCAAACTTTGATGCTACTACATCTGAAAAATGGGCAGTAGAGTCACCACAAGGTGATTCCACAAGTACACAAAGCAGCCCAAGTTGCAGCAAAACTAGGACCTCTTTTTCAGTGAATTTGCAGGCCTGGACAACGAGGGCTGGGCATTTTTTATGATATGAGCTCCAAAACAAACTCTTTTCAAAGAGTTTTGGTCCACCTTATGTCATTTTTCACTAGGCAATTTAAGTTCATGCCACAGCTCGCCTGTACAAGTGCTGTTGCAAGAGGGACACGCTCTCCACTTTCATAAAGCTTCACAGAACTGGGGTTTTGAAGCCTTCATTTCTTAGAAATTAAGCTGAAACTGATTACCATGTTCACAAACTACTGAAGGAACATGGAAAGGAAAAGTGGTTTCAGTGACAAAAAAAAAAGCACATCCTGACCTCATCACCTTAGTTTTCTACAAGCTAGGCTCAGAAGTTTTTTTTTTTTTTTTTTTTTTTTTTTTAAAAAATCAGCACCTTGATATTTCATAGGTATAACACTGCAGAAAGTCTCAGAGAATCAGGGCTCCCTTTTATTCAAAAAATTTAATTACTGATCTTCAAGTCAGGAATTGAAGATGTTTCCAAGAGTTTGCAGCAAGGTTGCAGGAATTTAAGCTCATATTCATAAATGGCTTGGAGTTACAGTCTTTCAAAGAGTACCAGAACTGGAAAAAAGCACTCAGTCTGATGAGCACAAATTAGGGGAGTGACTAAACAGTACTACTAAGAACTACCCTACTGTTATTCATTTGATTTAATAAAGCACAAGTGGGGAAAAGGCAGTTTGCTTAAACAAAACAAAAGCAAACAAACAAAAACCCACCCCAGTTGTTACAGGGCCATTAACTCCCTCCAGAAGCTGGCTAAACAGAACAAAGCAACCTTGGGATAGATATTGTACGGTCTCCTCCTTCAAAGGTCCTAAACGTGGAATGAGACAAACATCAGACACTGCCTAGGCACATCCTGCCTTAGTGAAGAAAAGAAACGGACTACAAGTTCCTGAGATCAGAAGATCCACTTTTCTGGGTTTTAGGCTTGGATATCTCCACTTCTCCCAAGTCAGTGAGAACCAAGACTTGTAGGAGAAAATTAATGCAAACAGCTGCCTGAAACAATGCAAGACTGTTTTCAGCCCTCCTTGTGTATCATAGCACACTTCGAAATCCTGCACTGAATTTTGTTTCTCTTTTTTGGGGTTGAGAAGTCCTAGCAAACAGGCTGAGAAGTTAACGCTTTCTTTGTCCTGTTGCCCTCTGCTAGCAGGCTGCCTGAGCAAATAATTACGTGAGATTTGAGGCAGACAGAAAGCGACGAGCAGCTTAAGAAATCTCACATTCCAGAGCTAATCATAGTAACTCTGAAGTTTCTTGTCCAGGCAGGCACAGAAACTTATTTGTTTACATGCGAGAGCCGCGTTGTTTGGGGACTACCTGGGGAACTGGTAAACAATATGACAAGCCCAAGTGAGTACTTCTGAAACAGCCCACTATCACCGAGATCAACTGCTGGCCAAAGTTAAAGATTTGTACTTTGCCAAAAGCTGCTTCACTGTGGTTTTGTGAGTAAGGCAGCAGCTTCACCCTTCAACCTCACAGCGCTTCTAAGATTTTCACCACAATAAAGAAGAAATGGACCTGAAACATTTTCTAACAACATGTTCAAGTTCTTCCCTCGACAACAAGCACTGCAATTTTTCCCTAAACATCCCCAACAAAGATCTAATTTAAGATGTCGCCTGTCTGGAATGCAGACATGCTCTTCAAGATTGCGAGATGCAGGCCACAACCCAAGAAACCAAAAATGGTATTAAGGCTCTGAATATTACTATCGGGATCCATACGCTGGGGAGCTGCATTCAGGGAAGGTTCGAGGTCTGTGAGGGATGTAAGAAGGCAGCAGGCTGTATCCTGGGGAATATTACCTATACAGGAAGACTGGTAAAAATGGGAGCTTTTGCAGTTTCTTTAGAGCAAGCATAAATCCTACTACATACACACAGCCCACACACTTTAGAAGAGGAATACCCCTTTAAGTCTGTGCAGGGTTAGTTTAAGACCACACCGTAACAAGCAGCTTAACCAGAGCACTGTCCACAAGCCCAGCAGCTCCAAAATGAGTGCACGCATCTTCACCAGGCACAGCTACATCCTTATTGAACAGGGTAAGGATCTAATCTTTGTTAGCCTTCAGTGAGAGATCTCCTAATCTAATCTCAAGGCATAAAATGCTTTAAAGGAAGAAATAAATTTTTGGCTGAAGCCTAAGGACTTTGGACCGTGCTTGCTCGAGAAACAGTTTGGTCGGGCCTAATAAAATGTGTTGTAAGCATGCATTTCTCCACTCAAATTTTTAAACTGTTGGTCTCAAATACTGAGTAACTACCTACTGACAACATCTTAAAGCTTTTAATCACTCAGTATGCCACTGAAGAGACGTAACTAATGGCAGGTATTGCTTGGAGCCGCACAGAAACAGAACAGACAGGTGCTAACTGAAGCAGGTGAGATTCAACACACATCAGTACACATTCAGCATTTAGCTAAGTTCTCTGGAAGCTAGTTTAGAAGTTGTATTGATCCTTTCTCTGTATCCCATTAACTGCAACTTCACCCAAAGCTGATCCTTTTCCAACATCCAGGCAGAACAAAGTTGTATTTTTTATTTTTAAAAAGGAAAAAGAGTAGAGGAGTTCAAGGAAGGCCGTGGCAGAAGACAAACACGCAACTACAAGTGTAAAGCAAAGCAGGGCAAAGCATTCACCTTCTGTGTTATGGCATTCAGAGCCTTCTATTAACGGTGACCACACAACCCCTTTCACTGACCGATTGATTCCTCTCTGCTTGAAGCAACTCAAATCACCAAAAGTGTATCCTACAGACCTCGCTGCTATAGCAAATATGCTGAAATCAGAATACTGTTCAAAGGTTTCTACAGGAAGTGTCTGTATCTATTTGTTCTTGTGCCAGCGTTATTCTTCATTCAGCTCATTTTCCTCCTTGGTGTTTACCCCTTCCCACAGTCCTTAGAGGATATTTTCATACACACAGGGTTATCACGTCCCCTCGTGGCTCTCCTTTCACCATAGTAAATGATCAAAAGCCTTTCCAGTTGCTCCCTGTAACACAACTTCTATATTCTCTGGTGACATAAATGGCCCTTTTCTATGCCTTCCACAGTTTGCTCTCTCCTCCAGCACCTCAGGTATCTTCTTCCTCTGTGCCTCTGTGGCAGCATGAATTCACACTAAGTAGCCAAAGAATACCATGGGGGTACTGAATGCTGAAAGTTTGGTTCTGTTTCTGAAAATACGCAGTGTCTGAACTGAATAATCAGAGAACAGCAAAAGAGTCTGGGGGAAAAAAAAAAAAAAGAGAGAAAACATCTTGGAAAAAAAAAGCTTTGAAACTTCTCTGTCAGAAACAAAACTATGAATCTGCAGCATAAGAATGCTGGTTTTAGACAAAATTTAGGAGTGCCATCTAATTTCTGCCACAGTTAAACTTGACAACGTTGACTCAATAGAACTCTTCATCAAGCTGGTTTATGTAAAACAGCAAAATCCATATGAAGTTCAGCACAGGAGGAAGGCATCTAGAAGACAAGTTAGATTTACTCAAATAGTCTTCAAAGCTCCTGTGAAAATATCCGCACGTTCAGAAACATGCTAGACACTGGTGACTAAGAAGGATGAGGTTATCTCAGCTTTGCAAAGCTCTGCCTTGATGCCAAACTAGGTATCTAAACATCTACTCCAGCTCTGCATAGTTATGTTTGTATCTGTATTGAATTGATTTGGTGATACCTCAATACTAGACACTGGTGTAACACTCCATGGAAGGATTTTCCCCCAACCTCCTTGGCTTTGCCTTTGTCAGTCCTCCCTGCTCGCAGAGCCACAGTAAAGCTCACCACAGCACGCACCCAAAGGCGACCAGTCCCAGTATGGACAGGAGTGTTTTGTTTCAAGGGCAAGAAGCGTTAAGAAAAACTGGTACTGTCAACTGTGCTTCCATGGGAAATGCTGCATTCCCTAAAACGTTTGGGACTTAACCACTCCCCTCCTCCTCGCAACGCTAGTCCAGTTTTAAATGCTGGAAGCCAAAACATTCAAGTAAGTAGTCACCGTAGGCAGCTTAAGTGCCCTGCAAAGAGCAAGGTCCTAACCTAACAAAAGCAGTGCTGTTGTAGGTGACCTCACAGGAAGGCCCCACAGACAAAGCCTTCTGCTCATCCAGCCTCGAGTTATCCAGGAGGCAGCCTGCTTCACGAGGAGCCCTATCTTAAAGGACAGTCACATCTGCTGCAAGCTATTAGGAGCGGAAGCATCTCTCGTGATTATCTAGCAACAACCGGATCGAGCCAACTTCGGCAAGTACTCCGCTGTCACCCTTATCACTGCCACCACCACCACATTATTTCACCCCTGCCTCATCCCTGGCGTGGTGTACCAGGGTGTACCAGACAGAATCCTTCAGACCTCCATCAGGATGTTGCTCAGTGAAGAAGCCACGCTGCTCAAACACGGGGCTTGCTCACCAGAGTGGTCACAGGCGAGTGGCAGCATCATGTGGTCAGCTGTGGGGCAGCACTGACACTGTCACATCTGTCACTTCTGTCACTACTGGAGCACACGTCTCCGCAAGCTCAGCATCTTCCGATCAACACATGAAGCGGTTCTCGGGACATTTGGAAGTTGGGATGATGTTACCCAGAGCCTCTGACCTTACGTCAAGCAGTTGCTAACCCATAATGGCTTTCACTAGGAGGATTATAAAGCCACAGAATCATCTGAGTAGGAAAAGACCTCAAAGATCATCAAGTCCAACCCTTACCTAGCTGTGCCAAGCCTACCACTAACCCATGTCCCAGAGCACCACAGCTGCATGTCTTTTAAATACCTCCAGGGACGGTGACTCAACCACTTCCCCAGGCAGCCCATTCCAATGACTCACAGCCTTTCCAGTCAAGAATTTTTTCCAAATATCCAACCTAAACCTCCCCAGCACATCTTGAGGCCACTTCCTCTTGTCCTGTTGCTTGGGAGAAGAGAGCAACTCCCACCTCAGTACAACCTCCTTTCAGGTAGCTGTAGAGAGCAATGAGGTCTCCCCTGAGCCTCCTCTTCTCCAGACCAAACACCCCCAGTGCCCTCAGCCGCTCCTCACAGGACTTGTGCTCCAGGCCCTTCACCAGCTTCGTAGCCCTGCTCTGGACATGCTGCACGGCCTCGATGGCCTTCTTGTAGTGAGGGGCCCAAAGCCGAACGCAGCACTTGCATTCATAAAGATGTTAAAGGAACCCAGCCCTGGTACTGAGCCCTGGGGGACGTCCCTAGCGACTGACCTCCAGCTGGATTTAACTCCATTCACCACAACTCTCTGGCCCCAGCCAGTTTCAGTTTCTCCAAAAGAATGCTGTGGGAAAGTGCGAAGAGCTTTACTAAAGTCTAGGTAGACATTGTGTTTGCAGATCATGCAGGTGCAATACTACTAGGACACAAATCAGCTCCAACACGTCCTCAAACGGTCTGCTTTCAGTCGCTTGCAATTCTGCCAGTGGTTACATGGACTCACCTCTGCCATCACAGACATTTTTCCTATGTTTCCCGCCCCCCCCGCCCCGGACATCTCAGCCAGAATGCTTCCACTCTTTCCAGAAACGGGTTTGGGGAAGCGTTTTGACAAAATTCAAATTTTATAGAAGTTTTTCCATCTGGAAGCTCCTCCAACCCAAAGACCTAAAGCAGACATTTTTAGAGCTCACCCTATGTAACAGGGCTGTATCTTTTACTTTGGCAAACGATCTTCAGGACAGTAACAACGCTTGAGAAGTTTGTTTCCTGAAAGATGACTTGCTCTGGGTGCCTTAGCTGCTGTCAACTGGTTATTTCCTAGTCAAGATCAAGTAGGGCTTTCCTCACTTTAAGAGGAAGAACTGCATCTTTTGTAGGAGCAGGAAGAGTTAGGACTGGTTGGAGACAGTGAGCACCGGGCTTCCAGAAAGAACCCAATGCAGTACTTGCACAAGGTAAGAGACCAGCGTGCAGACTGCATGAACAACCTAAGACAGAACTGCCAAAAGTATGTTTTATGCTGTTCAAGGAAGGCTTTGTACTTGCACTGACCTGTAATTTCATACATAACGTCCATCCTTCAGCTTTGAAGAGGGAAAACGCCATGAGAAAACTTGTATAATGTTCCTAAATAGCAAAGTGGCAGACAAGGGACATGAGGTTGCCCAGGACAGCAGGGCACTCGATCATAACTTTTTGCATGCAGTAATAAAGCTGAAATTTGAATACCCCAGAGAAGTAATTCTTGTGGGAAGTTCATGGTACCCTTGGTATTCTTAGCTGTAAAACGACAGAAAAATAGAAGTTGAGTAAATTCGGTGGGAGCAGTTGTTGACTGTAGTTTTGGGTGCAAGTATTCAGTCTGACTTCAAATGTACCCAGGGGGAAAAAGGCACCATGGAACAGGATTTTTGTTCCTAATGTGCTATTATGCCTCAAATATTACACCACAAATGAACTGTAAGGCAGAGAGAGAAACGAATCCTGACCTACAACTACACAAAGTCCATTAATGCCAGTTATCTCCGTGTAACAACTCTTGCTACGTACATTTAGGGTTCCAATTGGCTGAGGAAAGGCCACGCAAAGCACCCCCTATCATCATCACCGCACACCCTGATATCTCAGAGCACACCTCATGGTCAAAATACCATTTCTCAACAGCTTGAGCAACCACCTTATTAACATCAGAAACAAACTGCAGTTGTAAAAGAAAGCCTTATCTTTCATATTGCTAAAGAAATACTAAACACAGTGGGGTTAGGAAATATTAAAGGATTCTTTCATAACCCGAACGCTTGATCCTTCAGCCTTGCGTTCTGCAACAAAACCTGGCATGCACATGAACGTGCATTTTCTTGGTAACTTGCAGCTATTTTTGGCCTCAGAGCGCCATTTGTTTTCGTACCTTGATTCGGATATTCATGTGGCAGCGGGAGGCTGGCAGAAAGGAGGAGCTCAGTAAGAAACCACTTCCCAGAAAATCCACGGAGCGCAGAAGGAATGACTCCAGACACAACAGTTAGTCAAAAGGGGATGCAATTACTGCTCAAAGTCTATTTCAAGAGACGGCCAGAAACAAGGGTACGACACAGGAGAAGAAGAAAGCGAGATGCAGGCCAGAGCACCACCGTGAGAGATTCCACTCCCATACAAACTGTTTATCAAATAACTGCCTAAGTGCTACTTTGTGCAACAATCCATGGCAGGAGGGCGTTCGAGAGCCAGCGCATCAGCCCCGTGACCCCAGTGCTATGCTGCTGCCTGCCGTCTGCAGAACTCTTCCCAGACTAGGAATTGAGCACAGATACACAAGAACCATGCAATTATCTCCTGTCCGCAGAAAATGCCTCGCGAAGACTCCCGGACGCCAGAACAGTTAGCAGATGCCAGAAAACAAGCGGTTAAGCTTTGCCGCATCAGTAGCTACCAGGAGAAGCGCAAGGAGAACGTGGAGGAGGGCAAAGCCTGGGGAGCACCCCGCTGGAGAGCAGCTTGGCAGAAAAGGGGCTGGTGTCCTGCTGAGCACCAAGTGGGGCACAACCAGCAGCAGGCCTTTGCCATCAGGAAGGCTAACAGTGCCCTGGGCTGCACTGGGCAAAGCGTAGCAGGTCATGGGAGGTGATCTTCCCCTCTGCTCAGCACTGGTAAAGCCACAACTTGAATATTGTCCAGGTCTGGGCCCCCCCGGTGCAAGAGAGACCTCGACATGCTGGAGAGAGTTGAATGAAGAGCCATGAAGATGATAAAGGGACTGAAGCGTCACTTCCGTTAGGACGTCAGCCCAGAGGAGGCTCAGGGGAATCCTATCGATGTATACAACGACCTAAAAGGAGTGTCCAGAGAGGACGGAGCCAGGCTCTTTGCAGCTGCGCCCAGTGCCAGGACAGGAGGCCGTGGGCACGAACTGGAACACAGGAGGTTCCTTCTGAACATCCAGAAACTTATCTTAGTGACAGCCCTGGCCCAGGCTGCCCGGAGGCTGTGGGGTCTCCTCCTTGGAGAGCTCCAAAAGCCGCCTGGCCATGGGCCTGGGCACCCTGCTCGGGGTGGCCCTGCTGGGGCAGGGGCTGGGCCCGAGGGACCCCGAGGTGTCACCAGGCTGCGGAACAACTTCATTGCCCAAGCTGAGTGAATAGAAGAGGTTGACATGGATTTGAGCCAACACTGCAACAAAGCTAGCTTCCAAAAAACATGCTAAAGCTGTACCAATGGAATCAATACCACTGACAGGTACACATTTGCTTCTCTAACCCAGCTTTCACTCGCACAGCATAGGTAACTGCTGTAACACAACTGTTTCTGAAATTCCAGCTTAACAACTTACACTTTGCTTTCATTTGTTAACTAAAGCCCTTTTTCTTTCCATATTAGACCTTCACAACAATCTCTTCTTGCTTTTCCACATTCATCTTATTCCCCATAAAATACAACCCTGAAGTACTCCTGACATTGATCAGAAGTAAAAACAACCCTAATATAAAACATGACTGCGTAAACACTAGTACAGAACAAGCAAAGCCACAATACATATAAAGAAAAAAAAGTTGATAGTCTACCTACAGACTTGTGAGAGGTCTCTCAGCACTAATTTCAGGCTACAATGAGGAATTCCACACCCGCCAACAGATAACCTTCATTCGTTTTGAGAAGACACAGGTAGGTCAGCCCCATCCAAGGAATACTGAGCAAGATGAGTTCAGAGTCTTACATTAATAACGTTTTAACTGGAGGATTATTCTGTTTGAACAGAAAAGATACTCTGAACTTTTTACAATAGCGTTTTTCCTTTTCTGATCCGACTACTGTTGGGGAAAAAGCCCTTTAAGGAGTCCTAAATCAAACCAGTACCCATTGGCCTACCCAGTCTTTCTCCTCTGTGCACACGATCAGCCTACAGCCTGTCCTACCTCAGCTGTAGCGCATCTGGTGCTGTTAAACACCACCTCACCGCAACCTGCTCTTCTTCATCACTTGAGAGCAGTATTACTAAGCCAACGCTAGGAAGAACAAGTGATCAACCCCTAAGAAGTTTCACTGACCCCAGAGAATCCGGCCAGATCTATTAAGCAGACAGGCTTTCAACCAAGAAGACTAGCATTCCTTTCTGGTACAGGAACGTCATGTGTAGTACTGCCCACGTTAATTACGTACAAAGTGTTCAGAGGGGAAGAAATCCCCCTTGAGTTGACAGTACCATTTTATTGAGAAGTAATCTCACCAGGCCAGACTCTGCATATTTCCTTACATTACTACTTAGACTATAAATCTTTCTCGTACTGCCTTTTCCAATGTAACTCTCTTAATTAGAATCCAAATTAAATGAATGCCTTCTGTGCTTTCGCATTCTCATTTGTGTAACCTTTGAGGAGAATGACAAGCAGGAATCCATTTCAGCATACTGGATGGTGTTCAGGGAACACACTGAGCCTCATTTTCCAGCCTTTTTTATTAACCCGTTTCAAGAGAACTGCAGCATAATTTGACAAACAAGACAATTATCAACTGTTGATGGATATAGAAACTCAAAAGCTAGCAAGAAATACTCAAAATTAGAGGCGGTCAGAAAAGTAGTTCCAAAACAAGTTTCAAATTTCTTATTTACCTTCCAATTTTGGTATTGTTGGAGTGAGTTCACTTGGAGCTTGACAAAAGATCATCAGTTAAATTACGGCTGCATCCACCTAATTAAATCTTACTAAAATGTTAAGGAAGCTTCTCAACTTCCGCGTACTAACTACTTGCCATCCAACAAAAATATTATCACCATCAGATGTCATTTTACTCCCCCACCCCCAATATTAGCAGAAACTACAGCAACTAGTGCAAAAATTTAGGTCATAGAACACGTACCGCAACTAAGCTGCCGCATTTCCGTCTGCGTCTCAATTTTCTATCAATTTCCTTCTACAGGCATCCCGGACAGTAAGTTCTGTTCCGATAATCACACCCCATTTCACTTGCACCTTACCCTCTGAATACAGCAATCCACACCCTTCCCACTCTGCTATAAAATTAGGTATAAAACCAGGTATTCATTCAATCTGGAAAGCGAGCTAGATGACAGCTTCCTTTCAAAGTTTACATACCAATTTAAACTGGTCACACATTTGCTATTAGGCAATGTCTTTTGACAGATGCCTGAACAGCTCTCACCCACCCAGCTCAAGTACCTACCCACAAAGCCTTAGTTTTGGCGTTAAACGAGTTGAGAAACAAAGCAAATCTGAAGTTTGAAAACCTGAGTTCTGTAGAAAGCTGCTGGTTACCTTACTGCGATGTTTTTACGAGCCATACAGACATTCAGCCTACTCAGGTGTCTTACACCAACATAAAGTAAGAAAAGTGTTATAAAACTGAGTTTATTTTTTTTAAACCTGATATCCCTTTCAGATATCTAAGCTTTAGTGTTTATAGCAGCTCTTATGATGATTTAACTGTTAGTGAGTCAGCAGCTTTTAGGATCTATCTAGTAGTAGCAGCTAGATTTTTGTAGAAAAAAAAAAAAACGTGAAACAGTAACCAGTAAATTTAATTCTTAATAAGCACAAAATGAAAGCCTGACTAAAACTAGTTAATCAGTTTGAGAAGAAATCTAGAAGTTCGCAACAAATCCCTTGCATCAAATATTTATATTTCATTATGTTTACAACTCAAAGGCACAAGTGTTTCATGAGAAATCAGACTCTGTACGGGCTCCTAAAAGAGCTCGAAGAATCCAATTGTCAAGAGCTTCCTTTTCTCACACACAGGAAGCTTAAAATAAAAGGTGTTACTTTTCCAGTCCAGCCCCACAGCTGCAAAAAGCACACTGCTAACCAAGAAGGTGCCTTATTAGCATACCAGCTTAGATACTTATTTTCACAGAATGACTCAGCCTACTATTTCCAATTTTTCCTTAAATATTTGTCCTACATTTTACAATAGCAGCCACCAACTACGGAAAAACCCAGCTCGTGAAGTTTGAGGCACTTCACAACACCAAGCACGCAGATTAGCAGCACGTCCACTGATCTAATCCTTTCTGAAAAGCTCAAGATATTCAATACGGATCTTTTTTGGGGCAAGTGAATGCTTTGGTCAAGTCTGTGAAAATATTAGGGATTCTCCACGGTAATTTTGTGCTTGCAAGATAGAGAAACTCCTGGCGAGTTTCTCTGTCAGGCACAGCCCTCTGTTAAGCCACAGCTCCTAATAAAACAGCGAGGAACAAGGCAGGGGAGCTGCCACACGAGGAAAACCCAGATCACAGGCGCAGGCAGAGCCCTGAGGAGCAGGAGCCGCAGCTCGCAAGCCTCCCAGCTCTGCTCGCACCTAGCTCTCCGCGCCTATATTTGGTATCACAGGCGCTTTAGAGGAGAAAGAGGGCTTGAAAGGCGGCCGGGGACGCCCCGCGGGCTGCCTCCCCTCAGCCTGCCGCCCCTACCAGCGGCCCTGCGGCTGCAAAGCGCGCCCGGGGCCTCTGAGGGAGCCCCCTCAGGAGGCAGCGGCCGGGACAAAAGGCGCGGGGCTGGGGCTGGCTCCTCAGCGGGGCTGCCCCTTTCCCTCCCCTTCCCCCATTCTTTTTTTTTTTTTTAATAATTTTAATATATTTTTTTTTTACCTTCATCTTCGAGCTCCAGTTTCTCCAGCATCCCTTCGGAGGCGGCCGGGAGCTGAGAGGGAGCCGGAGCCGCCTGCGGGAGGGAAGAGAGGAGAAGGAGATGAGCATCCAGCCGCCGACTCACCGGCCCCGGGGCGGCATCGGAGCAGCCGGCCGGGGGGAATAGGAGGAGGAGGAGGCGGCGCTGAGGGGAAGGCAGGCGGCTGCTGAGGGGAGCACCGGCAGCTCCAGGGCAGCCCCCTCGGCTCCCTCACCCGCTCCCCGCCGCCTCTTACACACAGCGAGAGGGGAGGAACCGCGGCTCGCCCTTCCTCCCCCTTCTCCTCGGCGGCGCCCGGCCCATTAACCCTACGCCCCCCGCGGCTCCCCGCACCCGCTCCTCACGGAGCCGCCGCCCGGCCCCGGCGCGCAGCGAGCGGCCGGGGGCGGCCCCGCCGAGCACTCAGAGCCCGGGCGCCCTCTCGCTGGGCGCCGCTTGGCCGCCGCCGCACCTCGCCGCCTCCTCGCTCCTTCCCCCCTCCCCCCCCCGGTGGAGGGATTGGTACGTTCCGGTTTGCTGCAGTCGAGGCCGTCGGGCAGCGGCGGGAGGGGAGGGAAGATACCACTTCCACGAAAAAAGGGGAGGAGGGGAGAGAGGGGGGTTGTTGTTTGAAGGAGCTGCCCCAAAAGCTCTGCCGAGCCGATCGGCTTCCTCAGTGTATTCCCAAGCGCGGGTTCTCGCCTGGCTTCGTTGGGCCAGGGCGGTGCAGGAGGGGATAGAAGGGAGGAAAGCCCTCCGATCCCCCCCCGCCAGACGGAGCTGGTACGGTCCCGCGCGTCCACCTGCAAGGCAGCGGCGGGGAAGCCGGCGGTTCCACTGCTCAGCCGGGGGGGGGGCGTCCGGAGGGCTTCCCCGGGGCACTCCCGCTGCGCGAGCGGAGGCGCTCGTTTCCACTGAAAAGTTCCATTTTTTAGAAGTTACAATTCCAGATTAGCCCGAATTTCAGCGTCCTCCACGTCAATCGCACACCTCGGGGAAAGCCGGTCGCTAACCCCCGGAGCCCGGCGCCGGGGCGGTGCGCGCTCCCCTCACAGCCCTCTGAGGGGGCGGGGGACGGGTTGGGAGCCTGCTGCGGGTCAGCCCAGCCCGATCGTACTTTAAAATCCCTCTTATAACCAAATATTCGAACTAGATTCATCAGATGTAACTTAAATTGATTTAGACAGATGTGGTGAGCTAAACCTCGGCTGTCCTGCCTGCACTGAGGGGATCCCCAGTGGCTGTTGGGAGGCTCAGGCACGGGTGCTGGTGAGGGAGGTAAGGAGATTATTGCTTTGGCGCTGGTAACAAGTCTTGTGGCAGGCAGAAACGTGTGTGGTGCTCCAAAGGGGTCACAGGAGCTATTGGGGAATATTTAAAATGTGGTGGTCTTCAAGGAGAGCCTCAAACTTCAACGGTTCAGCAAGTCTTCAAGGAGGGGAGAAGAGCAGATCTAGGGTAGCACAGCAATGTGCATACATCAGCAAAGTACACGAGTCAGAATTAAAGCTGTGATGGGAGGAGAGAACCAAAAATTATTGGAAAACAGAAACCTGCCTCTTCATCACTTAATTCCAGAGAAGCTTCAAGTAAGGTAACTACACTCAGCTTACATCCCCCAAGCTGCCTCTTTCTGCGGATGCTTTTAGGGATAGACAAGGATGTTGACAATATCCAATTCTTCTTTACCATAGTGATCCCTTGGAAATAAAATCCTAAAATATTTCACACCTAGTTGCGTTTTTTAAAAGACTAGTAGGATTTCAATAAATTTTCTAACTGACCAGCCACAAGATGTCAAGGAAATTCGTATTAACTTAATGCATTTTTAGTCTACTAATTAAAATGCTTTGGAAGCTTCTAATTATCTCTGAGAGCTATTTTTAAAAGCTCTGAATACTTTATCTTCTATGTCACGTGCCTTGATATTGATCAGTTTTTACCTACTTTGCTAAACAAAAGAGAAGAATAAGGTGACATGTCTGGCAATAACTGCCATGATTTTGTTTCTTTTTTAAAAACAATATGTATTTACTCCACATAAGAATCTCCTAAGGAAGGACATGAGGAAATACAACTCCAAGGTTGTTTGTAGGTGGAAGTAACACTGAATCTTCAAAGGTGTGCATTGCATTTCACCTGCTATGAAACACAGATATGTTTATAGTAAGCCAGGTAATTTAATGCAATGAGCTGCACTGCATTGTGAACCTCAGAGCTTAATGCAAGATCGGGGTTTTACAGTTGCAGAAACTACACCCAGATGACGAGTATTATGAGAAAGTCAAGATAGTATAAAGATAGGAATGTAATATAGAACAGAGATTTGTAATGTAAACTTTATAGCTATGCTGTAACATCTATACTGTTCAAAAAAAATAAAAACGACAAAGGAAATTGAGAAGTAAAGGCTGAACTCCATCCCCCATTCTGCCTGCGGTCTCACAATTTGTTTAAGCCTATCTTAGAACACGCTACTGATCAGAGCGTTCATTTTGCTCCTCACTTTGCATTCTAGCTCTTTTTGTGCTTGTAGGCAACACGGTGAGTCAGAACAGGAAACAGATGCAGCTGAAAATCAAACGGACCAAAAGAAAAGATTGTTTTTTTCATCCAGATCAGTTCCTGATCCAACTCACTGTGCACTTGTACAGCCAGCACTGCACGAGAAATGGCAAGGGCAAGAGTGACAGTGGGACCATACCTTCTGGAAACAGCCCACACTTAAGTTCACTTAAATTAAAGGTGAAAACATTCGTGTTCATTGTGAACTACTATGGCAGTATACAAATTAGCAGATATTTTCAGCAGTCTTAGGTATTACCTCTCTCTACAAACTCTGCCTGCTGGTTTACAGAAAGATTACTGGTTAAAGACAGGAAAAATCTGTCTTTCAAAGGAGCTGTAATTCATACCAAGACAGTATTATATACTGTAACATTCCAATATCTGTTTATTGCAACTCTTTGTTCTACTGCCACAAGAGGTTTGTATTAACTATATCCTAGAGATTTGTCTAGATTAGGATTTAAATGTTTGGGCAGACATCAGAATGTATCAGGTAATTCATTTCAACTGTTTGAGTTGAGCATATACTTCATGAACTAAATATTAATGAGCAAAATAAATTTTAAATATAAAAGCTTAGAAGGAAAATATATATAAAATCAAAACTGTCTGAATACATTTTTTCTTTGCCAGGTTTCAGTTCAGTTTTTACAGGGGCATTACTTAAGCCAAAAACCCAAGGACCTACGATGTAACGCTGATAGGGGAGCTTAATACAGCAGTGTCAGCAATCTTTGTAGAAGCAAAGTAAAACAAATAACTCAAGGTTGGTACAACAGCAAAAGTCATAAAAAGGTGGATGTAAACAAAAGAGGTTTAAGGACTCCTGGGAAGGCTAGGATGTAAATTTTAATAGATAACTCCTTACTTTGTCTTTGATTGTTTTCTTTGGTTTTCTAGGGTAAAGAGAGTTAATAATACTGTGTAGAAGTAAAATCAGTCATGTAAATTAAATATGCACTTATAATGAATATAGTAAAACACATCTGATTATCTAGATGTCCTTTTAGTCCTGTGTCCTGATGAAGGAATTCCTTTATTTTCATAAGGACATTCTAAATATTTAAATTACATCATTAACATCAACAGAAAACTATTTTTGATGTAGTTTCCTGCCAGTTTGCCTCCCTGAATTGGTAGGAATGCACCTACTGGGATAGAGGTCTATCGGTGGCAGTCATCAGATCAGACCAGCTATATCAGATGAAGGAGATTCATCTCACCTGAGCTTGGACACCTACTGTGTAGCTTTTTGTACTGAATGAGTTAACCTAGGCTGCTGCTTCTACCACCAGTGGAGAAACAGACATTTCTAGAACGTCATTCACATGACCTATTTTAGATGAGTACTTACGATAAAATGATTTGTGTGCTGGACTCCAGTCGCTGTACTGCCTAGATCTCCAAATTGATTAGGCTCGTTCTACTTAGAATATCTATCTGTAAGGGAAGGTGGGCAGAGAAAAAATAAACTAGAGGAGAAACTATAAACTAGTCAATGTAACTTCGATTCCGAGACGGATAAGAGGTAAAAATACCCCCATTTTAAGTAGCTAGAGGAAAGGAAGATCACCGGTAACAGCCAACACAACCACTCTCAGTCACTTTAATAACAGGTTAGAAGTCTTGTGGTAGGCAGATGCTGCATGAGTTAACAGGACTTTTGACACTATCTTGCACGCCACTTTCCTAAGCAAGCCAGATAGTCTAGATGAAACTACTGCTAAAGGTCAGAACCATACTCACAAGGAAGGTAGTAACGTTTTTTTATCTAACTGGAAGGGTTTAAGAGAGGATTCCACAGTGGTCTGTATTCTGCCTAATATAATTCACCGTTTTCACTGGGGACCTGATGAAGGGATAATGAATATATGCTTTCAGCAGTCATGCAAAGAAATGACCAGAGAATGAAACTAAATGTGAGACAGCACAAATTCTTGGAAAAAAAAACATCACACTGTCTACAAAAGTGTTACAGATAAGACATGGAAAGTCTGTTCTACACATCTGCTGGTTAGTTGCCAGCTGGGATATTGGATTTGGTTTGGGGCATTGAACTCAAGAATCCAAAGAACTCTAGAGTCTGAAGAAAAGCAACAATGATCGTCTAGGAGTAGAGAAGACATGGCCTCTAAAAAAAGACTTAACCTCCCCAAAAGAAGAGGACTGAAGGAAACTAAAGCCATAGGTTCCAAATGTAACATGTTTTTGCAAGAAGGAAAGTGATAAACTATCTTCTGGGTCCCTGGGTTATGGAATAAGAAGTTACTTACTTAGCCATTAGCAAGGAAGTCTTTGGTTGGAATTTGGGAGAACTTTCTGAATATAACGGCATCCTGGCTTGTATCGGGAATAGTGCAGCCAGCAGGACCAGGGAGGTGATTGTCCCCCTGCACTCAGCTTTGGTGAGGCCGCACCTCGAGTACTGTGTTCAGTTTTGGGCCCCTCACTACAAGAAGGCCATCGAGGCCGTGCAGCATGTCCAGAGCAGGGCTACGAAGCTGGTGAAGGGCCTGGAGCACAAGTCCTGTGAGGAGCGGCTGAGGGCACTGGGGGTGTTTAGTCTGGAGAAGAGGAGGCTCAGGGGAGACCTCATTGCTCTCTACAGCTACCTGAAAGGAGGTTGTACTGAGGTGGGAGTTGCTCTCTTCTCCCAAGCAACAGGACAAGAGGAAGTGGCCTCAAGATGTGCTGGGGAGGTTTAGGTTGGATATTTGGAAAAAATTCTTGACTGGAAAGTCTGTGAGTCATTGGAACGGGTTGCCCAGGTAGGCGGTAGAGTCACCATTCCTGGGGGTGTTGAAGGAAAGGTTGGCCGGGGTGCTTGGGGACATGGTTTAGTGGTTGACATTGGTGATAGGGGGATGGTTGGACCAGATGATCTTGAAGGTCTTTTCCCTAATAATTCTATGATTCTATGATAATGACAGTGAAACACCAGCACACTTTGCTGAAAACAAAACAAAACAAAAAACTGTAAAATGCCCATAACTGGAGTTTATTAGCAACAGGTTAGAAAAAAACATTTGTTGGGAATTATTTACACGTAGTTGATTGTGCTCTTGGGGAAAAGTAATTAATTTAATTTAATCAATTCTTTCTAGACTTACTTCCTTTTGTTTCTACGTCTTTGCAGTCTTTTGAAAAATATATTTAGTCTTTGTGTGAGAATTCAATGAGAAATCTTTAGGTTTTGTAAGAAAGTCAAAGTTTACTAAAAATCTAATAGAAATGTCACTCTGCTTTGCTTCTCCCCCCAAAACAAGTGGCCTTAATGCTGAATTAGAAAAATACTAAAATACTATTAGTGAGTAAAAACAAAGTCTTTGATGACTGGGTAGGAATAGAAAAAAAAAAACTGAAAAATGAAATGCTGCTGCAAATCACAAGTTTGTGTGGAACACTTATTCAAGCATTTCAACAAAGACGTTACCTGTTCTTTAGTAAGAAATACACATTTTCAGATAAATTCAAGGCTGTCCCAAAGCTTTTCCTTTTTCCTCCTCTTTTCATTCTGATCCCTGAAGGCGGTAAGTAACATTATTGATACAGGTATGTTGGGGGTGCCACCTGTGCAGCTCACAGTTCAGCAGTAAAGCTGAATGCCCTTCGAACTACTTCAGAAAGGGAAAAAAAAAAAAAAACCTTACCTTATAAAACCTAATGGATTGAAGAGCAACAAGAAGGAATTCCCATCTAAATGCAAATCAAGGCAAACCCATTTTGAATGCAAGAGTAAGGTACAAATGGTAATTTTCCCACCATTTGTTACTGCTACTTACAATTACAGTTCTATACTAGTCAAGTAGTTAACAGCTCTTCTCTTGATGAGCTGTCAATGAACAATTCAGATTTTTTCCAAATGTATGTCATAGATATGCTTATTCTGTAGCAATCTGTTTGTGCAAAGTTAATTTAAAAAACTTTATTTTTTTGGTTTAATTTAGTCTGGTTTATGAAGTGGAGAGAGACAGAAAAATATCAGAAAAAAGGTTTCATCTGCTGGTTAATCTGTGAACTAAACTCCTACTTGTTTTCTGCTAGAGTGTCATAACTGATACCAGTGGCTTGCAACAGCTGGGAAGGCTAGAATCAGTGAGTCTGAGATCAGGATCCCATCCTGAATCCCTTCCATATTTAAAAATATTAACTGCATGATGAAAAGGATGGCTGTAGGATGACAGCCTGAGAGTCTGTTACATGCCTGGAGAACATGGTCGGTCCCAGTGCAGAGCTCTGGCCTGGTTCTAATGCAAAGTCCTCCTTACCTCAAAAAACTTGGAGTGAAAAGAGCAGCTGTGCAGAAATTGTAGTTTCTACCATTTATTCTAAGGAATCTCTGTTCCAGCACCCGAGAAACTAGTAAGGAAGGGGATGTCTGATACAAAATACTGGATTCAAGTGTTTTCTTCCTGTACCTGGAAGGAATGCAATAAACTTTGCTCTAGTCTTAAAGAGGTTTTGAAATACTAGATGCTGTAATCATTTCGGTGCGTAGTATGTGCAATGAAGATGGTGACAACTCAGAGATTACAATTTGTTTAGAACACAGTAACCAAATCCCAATAACAATGCGTGGCATTGAAAATGAACTTAGTGTCAGCGTTGCATGTTCTCCTACCATGCTCTGTCCCTAATCTGCATGGCCCTTAATGAGTTAGAGGCACAACTGGCCTGCAGCAGGTGTGAAAGTGATGGAACAAGGTGTACCTACTCTGCGTATGTTTCTAATATTGTGCAGTGAGATTAAAGGTGGCTGTAGTGGTTTCTTTTTAAAACAGCTCAAACAGCCATTGGATAAGAACTCTGCCCGGAAAGGACTTTTTTCTTCATCCCAATGTCATCAGAATGTGAATCCAACAGTTGTCCTAATCCGGAATCTGCTGACATGACACAGTAACTATGTACTGCTTTTACGTTTCAGAAGTAGTAACTAGCCTCCCACTGAATTATATTTGTATCCTCACACACACCAAAAGCTATAATATTAATTACTTTACAGAGTTAATTATTAGTGATCGGGAGTTACAGTTGGGGACCTTTAGTAGGTTAAATGGATAACATACTTGGAACAGCAATAACACGTAGCCTAAAAGTGGTTATAGGAGTGCATTCAGCACCAGGAAAGATATTGAAATGAACGATGTGCATTTATACTAAATCTGCACTGCAATTATAGTACAGAGTGTTGAAATCTCTTTACCCTGAAGATATATGAACTGAATGTGGAGAGTGATTTCACATTTCTAGTGGAGAGCCCTTCCTAAATATTTCTGTATGGAAATGAACTTGCAGTTTAATCCCAGGGAGTTCTGTCACTGGCTTAATTGAGAAAAAGGATGGATTTACAAAACTTCTTTTGATCTAACATCAGAAACAAAGAACCTGTCTTAGATAGGAACAGTGGCCTATATCGCTCTCCTGCTTTGTCTGAGAAAAAAAGTTGGTAGCAGTGCCAGAAGAGTTAAGCACTTCTAAAAAAATAAACCTCAAGGAAGTAAACAACCAAGGTATAGTCTAGATCCCCAGCTAAATTCTTACAGAGAAGTCAAAACAGAAGTGGTGAAGAGACAGGATTTGTTTACGTAACCTCTAATCTCTAGCTGTATGTCTGATCCTGCATCACTCTGCAACTCAGATAAGAGTTTTGCATCAAGAATATCAAAGGGGCATTCTCTGAAGAAGCCTTTGTGGCCAATATTCATTCCCCACATTATGCATGTAGAATATAGGTGGAGACTGAATCGGTATTATCAGCATGGCATGTTATTAATCAAGCCACGATTTAAATTCTGTCCTTTTGAACACAAAGTTCAAAAAAGTTACTTGTGAGGAACTGTCTAGAGGTTGTTTGTTAAGAATAGTGATGTGATGATAGTGCTATTGCTGCAAACATGAGGAGCTCACTCAGTAGTTTAACGTATTCCTGTTTTTTTAAGTGTTCTTGTCTTAAATGTTTATATCATATATGCTTGAAAAGATATGCTTTAGCTTTTATCACATGTGATTGAGTGCTCCTGAGTCTCTTTGAAATAGGACCTCTCTCTTATCGCACTTTGATGGCGGGAGGGAAAGGAGAAATGATTGCTGGAGAAAGCTGTAGTAATCAGTTCATAAGCATTACAGTCAATATTTCTGATTGTGACAAACATACTGTGGTTTTGTTTGTTTGTTTTTAATAATAATAATAAATCAGATTAAGCTAAATCATTGATTAAAAAACAGGTAAGCATTAACTAATTTAAAGAGGATGGACAAGAATAAGTGTGAGCCCACATTTACCTGGGGCTTCATTCACAGGCATTGAGCACAGAAGGATTATTTGTGTTAGTTAAAGTTAAGCACTTACTTAAGTACTTTTGCTGGATTGAGGCCACAGTACTGCAGAGTACTCTACGGAACAGAGGCCACTGAGAATAACAAATTAAAAAAAAATACCCAGAGCCAAATCTGATTTGAATAAACATTCCCTATACACCATTTTGCTTTCTTCATCTTAGTGTTGTATTTCAAAGTCTCAACCACGGATAGTGACTTCAGTGTGCAAACACTTACTACACCAGCTATCAGTGGTGGTGTTTTTAAAATCTAAAATGAAACACCTTTTCCCTTACAAAGCCTGAAGGTAATTGATATCACACTTCAGGTTTGAGTAAACTCTGCAAAATTCCAGTAACCTATTAGCAGCCTACTGTTAAAATGGAATTTTCATGACCATCAGCAGTTCAGACAGCCTGGAAGCAGATACGTCGAGCCTAAACATTAGCAGGACAACACAGGTGAGAGTTGGAAGGATGCTTTACTGAAAAATAGAGTCAGTCCAGCTTAGAGCTGAATCACCCACGATCTCAACAAAGCTTTAAGAAGTTTACATACACCTAAACTGAACAAATAATTCACTCGGTGGCACGAGCTGCACAAAGGAGCAGATAACTGCTGCCTGAACTTGTAGCAAGTGAGCTACACAGTGAGTAGCTGCCTTCTACAGAGCTTATCATGACTGAGGATCTCCATACTCAGTAGGACACCAGAAGTATTCAAAAGCTATCTCAAAGAGGCAGGCAAGCTTCTTTCAACACAGAGCCCATGGTTGACTTGTAATCTCCAAATAAATCATTTTTGGACATAAAATTATTTTTCAGATGGCACTAAATCTGCATAGCTTGAGGAACCTAACTATCCTCTGAATTACTTCCAGATCTACTGCTGATCACTGCAGGCATAATTGTGTGCTGCTTCTCCTTTATTCTGCATAAAAGAAGTCTGCAATGACGGCATCGTGCAACAGCTATCTTCCTTCTGTCATGCATGCGTTCCCTTCTGACAACCTCTTAACCATATTGTTCCATCACTTCAGTTGTTCCATCACTGCAGTATTGTTCCATCACTGCAATTGAGACCAGCTCCTCCAATGTACCGCTTCTGTGGTTTGACACCACCTGGAAGGGACTGAAGCGAGGACTTTGCTAAGAAAGAAGCATATCAGGTGCTTCAGCTAAATGTTTTATGACTCCGAACAATAGCATGAAGAGATGTGGAAATACCGATAAGGCTTTTCCCTGTATTCCGTGAACCAGAATCGAAAAGAATTCAAATTAGTTCCACGCTAAGGAGCTGGGATATACCTCCAGCAAGCCTGCCACCACGCTTACATTACTGCAGTTTGTGCAGAGGTGGATGCAAAAGTATTCGTGGTCAGTGGATGTGCATATGGTGAACACAGGGTTCGCAAGCACATACATGCAGACTGCTTAGACACAGTCGGTAGTTAGATGTCTGCTGGGAGCTGAAATTATTCCTCGAAATGCTCCCCAAGTTTTTTGTTGTTTTGTATTTTAGCTTATCCCAGTCTCTCACAATAGGGAAATAAAGGATTGCATTCACTAGTCAGCGGTCTGTTTGAGGAGACCTCTGTATTAACGTAGCATGGTATCTCCCAGTTATCAGTGGTATGAAAATGGGCTGCTTAAATTGTCCTTACAGGTAAAGTAGCAGTTGAGCTATGAATAGCCTTTCTGAAGCCAACAGAATAAAACGGCACTCATTACAGTACAGTCAGGCTTAAATTCTACTTTGAGAATTTAACATATGTCAATGATATGTATTACATACACATCGATTACATTGTATATAAGGCCTATGGAGATGTCTCTTAGTTTCTGAAGTGCATTTAAGTAGCTGACTGGAAATTCAGTGTCTGTTTCACCTAAATGAAAAAAATGCAGTTGAACACTAAACTAAATAATGCAGTCAGGAGTTCGCAACGAAAGCAATTGTTTCTGCCAAGATGGTCGTATTTCCAAGGTTTTTGAAATCAAGAGCATCACCTTTTAAGATGAGAAGTTCTGCAAGCCTTGGACCTTTTTATCAGGGATACTACCTCTGTGCTGTGCTGTCTGCCACAGAGGGAGCCAGAGAAAGGGCTCACGGAGGAGGGATGGCAGCGCAGAAGGGAAACTGCTGCTGGCCGGGCAATCCCAAGAGCCCGTTTGAGTTAAGCTTAGGAGTTTCAACTGGGTTCTTCTCAGAGGATGCCCAAGTAAGGCCTTGTGAGTGAGAGAGGATGGGGCATTCTTGAAGGAAGGGGAGCTGGTTTGGCTTTGACATTTCAGTGGTTGTTATATTCATTTTTAGTTTGTTTTGATGATATTTTAAGCTCTTGGGAAAGGCACACCAAGTTCAGAACGGATGCCTGGCTATAGATCTCCAGAAAAAAACTGTATTTATTTAAGGTTGTTAATTGACTTAGGTAGACATTATATCGATTCCCATTTTTAAAGTAATTTCATGTTTAGTTGTGGTAAAAACGAGTGAAAATGAGGAAGTCTGCATTCCAGCGCACAACATTAAATCCGGGGCATGTGTGTGTATTTACTAATCTGTATACAATCCGCAGGACAGAATGTCCTATGGTAATTCTTCGAAAATGATCAGTTCTTGAGAATGTCTCAGCTATTTTAAAGTAAGCTCTAAAATACATAACTTGGAAAAGCAGCCTACTTTACAATGATCTTTTGTGTAAATCTTGATGAGCTCTGGAAATGATAGGTTTCTATACATGATTATAGTCTGTAGTGTTGAAGCCCATTGCTAAAACCTTTCAATGCAACATGCTATCTATAGTCAGCTTATCTTAAGCCACTCATATCTCCTGCTTTATGAATATCTGACTTCTATAGAACTTCTTCATGTATCTCTTTGACTTACGGCAGTGTTACAGCATGTTTTTAATACATGGGAAACCGAGGCACTGGGACACCAAGTGACGTACTCGTCGTCACATCCGTGATCTGTGACAAGACAAATAGGTGCAGCCAGCTCTCCCTTATCTCAAAAGCATGCCCTAGCTACTAGCACTGTATTTTTCTCTTTTGTAAACTCCTTGTTTTCCTTTACAACTCTTTAGCTGAAAAGAGTGGAAATCTTGAATTCAGAGAACTAGAACAGCAACAGCCATGCTTGGGGCCATGAGGAAAAGAAGGAAGACCGAGGAAATCATCCTTTTCTTCAAAATGCAACTTCTGTATCTGTAAAATCTTGGCTGATGGGAGAAACTACCTGGTGACCAGCTCGTATTATGTCCTTTTGTACCAGAGTGGTGCCCAGTGGCGTCTTGCTGTCTCCTTCTGAAGACATATTCCAGGAAAGAAAGCTGTGCACTCTCTCTAGAAGCAATTCCTTGCAGTGCTTCTTAAGGAATCAGCTTTGGCAATGTCCTGTCCCTGTGTGCAGCATGTCTGTGGGGATGTACTCTCGAGCGGTCATTACCAGTATGCTTAAGGGAAAGGGGCAGGAGGGGAATGTGTTGTCTTTCACAAACTATTTCTTCATCAGTAGCTGTTTCCACCTGTGTGAGGAGCTGGGTGCCGAGGCAGTACACACCACGGATGTTTCCAAGTAAATATCCCAACACCCCAGCTTAAAAGCTGAACACACAGCAGCAGGCAGATAGCAATCTTACAGCTGCTGCTCTCCTTGCTGCTCGGTGATCAGCTATTTCCCACTGTCACCAGGAGCTTTCTTCTTTTCCAATACCTGTATTAATTCCCTCATTTAGTCTCTTCTGAATCCCTTATGTTTTCCCCAACTCTTTTTCCGTCCTCTGTCTGCCCATTAGCTTCCTTTCTCATCTCCAGTACTTGTGCTGGTCATTTGTAAGTGTTTTCACAGACAATAAAACTTGTGCAAAGACCCCAGCCAAGCAAAGTGGCTAAGCATGCATACAGCTCTAAGTGTTCTGGTACTGCTGACTCCAACCAGACCACCAACGTGCTTAAAATTAACCACACATTTAAGTGCTTTCCTGGATCGAGGCCATCATTGCATTGACATAAGCCAAAACAAAACAGCACC
Organism: Cygnus atratus; assembly: GCF_013377495.2. NCBI lineage: Eukaryota > Metazoa > Chordata > Aves > Anseriformes > Anatidae > Cygnus > Cygnus atratus. The sequence continues at coordinate 6,970,234 of NC_066363.1, forward strand.
TGAGATTCAGCAACATAAACACATAGCAACCTCAACGAGACTCGGCGCTGTAACCTTCAGATTACCTTTCTTCAGTGCACTGACATTGCTGGCTGTGTTATGGCTACACTTAAAATCTGTTCTGCGAGTGTGTACGGGAAGTAGTGCTTAGGAACAATCCTCTTCAAGCCAATGCTTACAGTTTTAGAATTTGCCTGGCCTGTTTTGCTAGATCGGGCTCTTGGACAATAAGGTCCTCAGGCAAGAATCATGTTTCTTTTCCTGCTGAAATCCTATGTGCTCATACACCACAAACTAACAATTAGTAACTTTTTGTTCTGAGGTAGAAGGAAGAAGGCTTTCTACATGCTGCAGATTCCCTGGCTTGTGCAGGTGTAAGTGAAAAAGGTGTGATAGATAACATTTTCAAAAATCTAAGGTATTAACCTTATCACTGACAATTGACTGTAACCCTAAACATGGAAAAAGACTACACTGAAACCCCCTCTTGTGAATTCTGCCCCCTCCCCTTCTTTTGCTGACCCTTCTGCCTCTGTTACCTTTTCTCTTTCGTTGTCTGTTCGCGAGTCAGACTCGACGATCCTTGTGGGACCCTCCAGCTCGGGATATTCTGTGATGCTGTGCTCTATTGATTACTTCACCGTTCTACACTTCAGCTTATAAGCTCCATATGGTAGGAGCTTTGTTCTTTATTAATCATAAAATAAGATTATGCATACCTTGGGCATTGTACAAATCATTATTGTCTTCCTAAAAACGTCTTCCACATGGCCTCGCCCTTAATTCCAGCTAAGAATGCTGTTGTGAACAAGCTCAAAGAATAAATATTTTGCATTCATTTCACAAGCACAATGGAAACATTTTTCCAAGCTGCTGCCAAGATGGTATCTAGTCCTCTTCTGAGTCAGCAGCCCATGCAGCTGACTCTCAAACGGCCAAACTTGGTTGATTGTTATCTTAAAAGAAAAAGAACACAGACACAAGCTGTATTTCTGAAGAGCTGGATTGCTCTCCTCATGCATAAGCAGACAGTGACACTGAATTATGCACGCTGCAGGAAAGAAGCTGTACAAAAGGGAGAGTTGCTTGCAATGCCCCCCCTTATTTCTCCCAACCTGAACAGTTTCCTCCAGACAGAGGAAGGGACGAGGCAACGCTGTGAGGAAGAGAGACAGGAATATCGTTGCTTTATGTCGTTCGTGCCCTTTTGGTATCGACCAGCTGTTTACATTCGTTATAGCTCTGTTGGCTGTTAAAGACAGTGTATCTAAAAATACAGTGCAGACAAAACCAGGCTAAAAGAGATGGAGATTGGAGAGGAACTTGCAGAGTTCCCTCCCAACGATCCCAGCCTGTAGCATTTTTTGCTTATTCTTAGCTGGATTTTCCATCTAGTCAAATACATAAGCAGGCATGGTGCAACAGAGAAGGTTCAAAACATAATTTTTGTCTTCCTACAGTGCCAGATACAGTCGGTAAGAAACTGGCAGCGATCCTCTGTTAAGCTGCACCTATATATTAAATCACAAGGTATGTATCAGGCTTGTGATCATGGATAGAGCTTGCTCCTGTAAGAAGTTCCAGTCTCCTAACAGTATGACAGGATGCTTAGTAAATTAACGAGTCTAAAATGGAGAAGTAAACTGTGACTGAGATCAGTTCAATGGTAAAAGCAGGCTGTAAATCCTAAACCACCCTCTTACATCACGTTATTCATCGAGAAGCTACCTGTTTATATAGGCACATGAAGCCAGGTGCTTGGGTTTAGCCTTTTTATACCACGCACAGTGCAGGGCATATGGTGATAAAAGTAACTTTGCTTTAAGCCACTAACTTTCTCTCCAGGATGCTGGGGTCATGAGTTTGGTACCAATATGTACCTTAGAAGAAACTCACAGATGCTCTGGTTTTAACTACCTTAGCTACTTACAGCCTTATGAGAGCTGCCCAAGCAGCTGGGAATTGATTGAACTCAGCATTTTGGCTACTCATCCCTTCTACCTAGCCTTTCTCCTTTTGATCTAGGACTAAGAGGAACAGGGACTGTAGGACTTCATGCCGTTCAAATAAATTCTCCGCACAGTAAACTCATAGATGGTTGATTAAATTAGCTCTATAGAAAAAGCCACAAGCTGACACAGACACGCATTTCCTCGGGGCAGAAAAGTTTATGCAATATCATTTCTCTACATCCTAAGATTGATTGCGATGAATCCGAACGCCGCAACCGGAATACAAATACATTCGGAAACCAGTGTTACAGGAGGTTGTGACTGCACATTTTTTCTTCTAAACCAAATAAGTAGTTTTAAAAAATGCGAATTAACCAATAGAAAATGACTAGTAAGATGCTTTTTGCATATTTTAAAAGGGGAGAAAAATACCAAATACAGTACAAAAGGCAAGACTAATAGGGAGAAGGTAAAGGGACAGAATAGAGTATTATTAAAATGGGAGTTGTAATTGAACAGGAGTGTGGTAGAGCTGAAGCTCTCTGGTTTTGTAGCATTCAATTCCGAGTGAGTTCACTGGTTCGTCTATTCCTAGCGTCCCACTGAATCTCACTATGGGCTTCCCAACAACATTAAATAATTCTGTGGGCCTGTATTCAGCTCAGTGGAGCCACCCTGATGCTCTGTCAAAGCAGACTGAAACCAAATCTGGTAGGCTCAGGACATTTTTCCATTAATATCGCATGTAATTGTTGAGTAGTTAAATTACACAGTATCAAAAAAGCTGTTCATTTCCTAGGTTTGCAACTAATTACTTGCATGCCAACTGTTGGACAAGCATATACCATTTTTAAATGAAATGCACTTTCACATGGACAGCAACAGTTGAGGAGGGAGAAATGTTGAAACACAGATGGCTCGTCACAGCCCAGAGGATCCATTAGAGAATAGAATCATCTCCCAGAAGGAGTGCTGGTATTAAAGCACTTAAAACTAGTCTGGACACAACACTGCAAGAGCTTTCTTACTGGTAAATGACAGCCTTGCTGGCTCTAATTTTTATGATCAGTTTACTGTGGTGTAAATCAAAGCTGAATCATAGTAATGCCTTGGCACTCATATATTTCCTTAAACCACATGAATGCTGAAATGGGGAGTTCTTGTATATTTGCAGACTGGATTCCTTTTTTTCCCAGCCTATACTTTTTTCTTCCTTTTTTTTTTTTTTTTTAAAGTCAGCATCAGAATCAAAGAACATTTTCTGTTCTCTTCATCAGATTTAAATCTCTTTAATCAGCCAGCTTGATTACGGAGCTCTGATAGGTGGTATGGCTTTTTGGAGAGAGCCAAACTGAAGGACCTGCTGCACATATCCTGGTTCCCAGGCTGCCTGCCAGCAGCAGGGTGTGATGTAATAGTCTTTCACGCCGAACAAGTTATGAGCCCTGTTTTTGACTTTACTACATTTTGGCTAAGAAACAGCATGAATAACCTCACAGGGAAATGCTCCTGTTTAACAAACAGGTAGCTGCTGAAACAATCTTCCCTTTCCCTCTGTGTGTCTGTGATTGGAAGGGAGAGTCCCACTCGTAGGTTATACCTCTCCTCTTCCATACACTGGAGCAGCAGTGACTGTAAAATGGATACAGATGCATTCTTCCAGTCTCTCCTGTGTCCTACATGTGCATTTTTAAGAGGATTTACTGACACAAGCTTAGCCTAAGTCTCAGACAGCCTTCTGGCTGAGATACCTCCTTTTTAAGAAAGTTTTGGGAAATTAGTAGGCTTTAGAGAGCAGTAGTTAAGTCTACGACCATAAGGAAGGGGCCATTTGTAAGTGTGTTCTGCCTTTGTTACTTCTTCAAAGCAAAGGAAGCCCAGTCCTGTTTTTCACCAAAAGAGAACTCAGTTTGGAGCTGGCATCTTCTCTCTGGCCTGGACTCTCCTCATGCAGGGAAAGAGGAAACTCATAAAGGCCAGGAAATGATGGGCCACAAAAATGCTTGTGTTTGCAGGAGACAGGGAATGCTGTTATTTTCACAGTGTCCTATGCGTCAGTGGAAGAAGAAAGGCCAAAATGAAAAGGATCCAAGCCCACCAAGCTCAACGTACTACATTCTGCTTCAAAACAGGGGCAAAGCGGAAACAGGGAAAACACGTTCGTTATTGAATTTGCAACCTCTCTACATTCCTTTCATGGTTAGTAATGTCACATTAGACAAGAGTTATCATTCACCACTTAACTGCCTGAAGGTTACACAGTCCAAACAACACAAGGCCAAAGTACAGAGTCATGAACTGCACGGTGAAAAATCAAGTTGCTCCTTCCCCATTTAATGTGGTGCACGCTAATCTTTTGGTGTAGCTTTGATCTCTTATCAGGTGAATTTCTCATTCTAACCTTCTAGCTCAACCACCAGGAACCCCTACACTCCCAGGGGAAAGCCTCTACGAGCTGCCACAATGGTCTGTCACAGGCTCATCACATCTAGCTTTGGGCACCTAACAGAAACGCTTCAGCTCGAAATGCAAAACCTGGACTCAGCCCCTGTATAATCAGTGCAGAGGGCTGTTCAACCCACTTAAGATCTGATTTATCCTCTGCGAATGCCTCTCTGACATACGGAGACAGCCAGAGCTACCATACTCCCCACTTAAGCAGCTCACATAGGTTTCTAAAGTTAGGTGGGATAAATCCAGGCCTTAGTGATTATCACAGATATCCATTTAGCATGGGGTTAATTGCTTAGGTTTGTATACTGTGTTAAGATGATACTCGTACAAGCAGCATCTCCCTCTGTTCAGGCTTAAAAATCATTCTGAAATGCAAGCGAAGTGCTATTGAAACAAGAAAGTCCTGATTATGTCAGCCAGGAAATAAATATTTTGATTCTTTCTTTCACGTCTTCTCTATTATTCAACAGATTTTACTATTCACTGCCACAGTCTCAGAGATATAAAAAACGCGTACACAATCAGCTTCAAATGCATGTTCTTATAAAAATGTGTTTAATTCCAAGTCCTGATATGCAAGTTCCTATCCTCATCCACTGTTCTGTTTGGTTTGGTTTTTGTTTATAATAATAATTCCACCTCTGGCCCCAAGGATTCCTCTTTGCTATTGCAATATGTACGGCAATCATGAATAATTTATAATAGTTTTAGGATCTCACACATTATCATCACTAATTAAACAATGCAATGAGATTTAAGTTGACAGAGCCCTGCAGATAAGAGTTCCTTGTTTCAGCTGTCAACATAAAAGCTTCCCTGTCATTAAACTGAACATCTAACAGCATGTCCACTCCGAAACCCTTTGTCATATAATTTATAGTGTTTTTAAGATATTTGGAATCGTTAAGCCAAGAAGCAGTGATCTAAGTCAACAAGAACTTGAGTTTGCTTTTTACAGATCTGTTTATGGCATTTGCACTGTGAAAACAAGCACTTGTTAGCACGCAACTAAGAATAAATGAAATGTCTGAAATGCAGTATTCAAATCAGGGTTGTTGGCCTACTGCTGTCATATTTGTGAAGGAATGCAAGCGAAATAACTTACAGGGACTGAAAGACACAACAGTCCTGAGTGAACACCCATCAGCTTCAGCTTTGTGCCCTTCTGCAGAAACTTAGCCTTTCCCTCCGAACAGTTTCTCCCATTAGGAGAGCGTGACAAATCTCTCTCTGTGGCCCCTGTTGAAAATTAAACGTCAACGGCTTTGTTTCGTTCCTCGCTGATCTGTAGCTGCTGACATTTGTTCCCAAGTAAAACAAAAACCTAACGATTCACTGGCAGCCCTGCACGCTCACTCTTCTCAGATATAAATGAGAGCAGAGGATACAAAACAAAGATAATCAGGTGTTGTGCATCCCGTGTATTTTATATGTATTTGTCTGTGTCTTTTGAAAAGGAGATAATTGAGTCCAATATATCGAGTTTTCATCCAGATTCTCTCGTGTACAGATACACAACCTCAGCAGCTGATAAATACTTGCCAAGAAGCCTGTTTCTTCTTTCTGGTATCTTCACTTAACTTCATATTGTCCCAGTCAGCAAATAAGTAAAAACAAAACTGACTTTTCAGTCTTTCAGATGCTGGAATGTCCTAAGATGATGTTGTTTCCCCATTTCTATTCTGACAGGTACAAAGACTCCCCTGTAGCTGCGTAACAGAGAAAACCACATTCACATGCAAATAATATCACTGATAGACTGAAGCCTACCAGACATATATTTGTGTCCTGCAAGCTCTTAAGTTTCAGAATTTGTGTATCCCAAGGCTACTTCTTACATGAAAAGGCAGTGAGTAGTCTGGAGAAGGGTTACTGCTGGAGTTCCTGACTATAAGCGTAGGATTTATTTTATTCAATACTTTTAATTATTTATTTTTGCATAGCAGCAGAACAGAAGGTCTGTGTTTTGCAAGGAGAGTTTGGCTTACTTAGTCAAGAAAAACAAAGGTTGGCTACAGGTACGACAGGATGTAACGAGCCGTGAATGAAAACATCTATTATTTATAAGAGCAAATGGTCATAAGCTGCCAATGAAAAAATGCAGGTCAAAAGTCAGAAACTTCCTAGCCAGTAGAGGAGGGCTCCCCAAACGAGGGCATGTGTTTTACTGGATGGCTGCGAACCACTTGAAAGTGGTATTTGAACCGTTAATAACCACACAGCACAACAGCTGCAGCCGCTACTGGGGAGCTACTGACACAAAAGCAAAAAGGTTGGGGACTGCTGTGTTAGCATGTCCAGAGACATCCTGCCTTAAGAGCAGTCAGTAAGAGCTGGGATGAAACAGAACTTGTAGTACTTCAAGAGGGAAACAGAGCTCGGGAACCTTTTTGTCCTTTACGGTTCTAGATTTCTAGATACAGAAAACGTCAAAGATTTTACCGTCTGAGAAAGGAAAAGAGGAAAAGCTGGGGAAAGATAAATACAGGGTAGTTAACTCTGGAGACAGAACAGCATTTTCTAATTCTGTGTGGCAGGGGAATGTTGAACAGAAAGGTACAGTTAATGAAAAGAATGAACAGGAAAAAAGAGCAAAAAGGCAGAGGAGCGCAGAAGAAGAGAAGAACAGTGATGCCCCTGAGGCTCAGGCTTGCCAAGGGAGGGAGGAGGCACGACAAAGGCTTGCAGCGCTGTTGTTGCAACAGAGAACATCAGAGGTTGGAATTCACAATTCCCAGGAACTGCTGAGTTCATGCATTCCCAGGAACCAAAGACACCACTCCTGTGAAGACACCACTGCTACCTGGAGTCTGCTTAAATACCCTGGTACTTCTGCCCTTTTTCCTCTGCACTCAGGTGGGGCAGACAGTGTGGTTGCAATTAGTGCCATCAGACAGCAGCTGTCCCAGTCACCTCAGACTCCAGAGGCAGCAAGAACTCAAAACCCTGTAGCCCCTACTGTGAATTTCTTTTTGATATACTCTCCTTGGCTGCTAGACCCCTCATCAGCTCTTTTTAAGGGAGATGGAAGACCAACCTAAATAAAATTTTTATCCTTCTCTAAAGTGGGATTTCAGCAATGTGTTCTGGGATCTGTAGCCACTGCAAAGCTCACCTGGGAACAGTGCAAAAATTAGTTGCTATTTGGTTAAATCACAAGAGGAGCTACCACCTTTGGATTCCTAGTGCCTTGTCAACCGAACGCTGAGATGCCGAGACAAGTCTGGAGTAAAAGGCGCATGAAATCATTCTCGCTCTTCCGCTGTATGGGCACACAAGCTCTAGCTTGTAGTACAAGAAACAATTACACACGACACTGTACATTTTCCAATGGAAAACTGGACACAAGTTTTACTCACTGTTTTTGAGGTAGCACAGGGAGATGGTGTCATTATAGGAGGCTTGGCTGCACTTTGGGAGGGAGGCAAAGAAAATCTCTGCCCTGTGTCCGGAGGTGAAGAACAGTGAATCCGTGTTTCTAGTCTCTCGGGCTCATGCTTATAGGATTCAAGAGGAAACGTGGGCTGCTTGGTCACTTGTGTTGGGGTAGATGGAGAAGAAGAGAGGCCAGAGGCTGTAAAAAAGAATAATTACTAAAAATCATTTCTGAAGAAAAGCAGATAGAAATCTCAGCTTTACAGTAAACTTGTATTTTTCCATCACTTTTCTGCAGACAAACAGTATGTATCTCATCCTCCCACTTATAAAAAGGAATTGCTCTGCCTTCCCATTAAAACTTTTTTAATCATTCAGCTGGGTGAACTGTGTGATCCATTATACAGGGAGGCGTAGTGGCAAGATAAGAGAGCTCTAAGTTTGTGTTATATTAACCTCCCGTCTGGTCCCTTATTTCTAAAATGATCCTAAGCAGTGGTGTTACTTTCTTGTCGCAATTTTAATACTCCTGCGAATCTCAGGATTACCTCTATCTCATAGCAAGCTGATCTAGAGCTTTAATGCTTGCTTCTGCATTTTGATTACGCTGTCTCACCCAACAGTTAGAACAAAATTAGGTGCAGAGGCAAAATGAAACGGTATATTTCCCATGAGCCTCAGCCTGCTTTCTATAAAGCTCGTGGCAATGCCTTCATACAAACTAGAATTGTTTTCAGCAGCCTTTGAGGAGAAAGACTATTCTTATCTTTTGCTGAAAATCATTATCAGAAGCAGATCATTTGTCTTGTGAGCATCCTGTTTTTATTTGACACATGTATCTACCCCAGCTGTATTTTAGGTTATGTTCTTAAGGCAGTTCTGAGCTGTGATTAAACAGGTAATTTAAGCTGTATTTATTACCCATTTAAGAACAAGCAGACATCTACTTCCAATAAGAAAATTCATTACAACATCCTTGTTTCTTGTTATAACATACATGTATATGACATAGATCTGTTTGTGTGTCAGCAAACAAAGGATGATTCTCTTATGCCAGCATGAGCAGAGCTTCAAATTTTTAAGTGGGCTATAGGCACCTATAGGACCTCTGAATTTGGTTCACTTCCTGTACTTCCAGAGATCTGTGTAGGTAATCAGTTAGTCCATAGTGGATTCAAGTCCACTGACAAGGAACAGATAGCTTTTAATATGCAGAAAATCCCAAGCCATTCAAACAAATGTTTCAGAACATGACAATGCATCTTCGTGGCAAGACTGGTTCAAGCTTTCAAGGTTTCACCAGAGACTTTTGCACACCTCCATTCAAATACTTTGCACTGGTTTACACTCAGTCTCTGCTGGTTCTTGCTTTCAACCTAGGGCAAGATGTATTAGTACAGCTTGCTCTATTCTCAAAGCACTTTTGCAATCAAATGTCTTATTCACATCAAGAACCCTGGTTGAATGAACCCTCAGCAATGTTTTTGTATCCTGACTTCCATTGACCTCAAAGGATGTTCATTACTTCTCAGTGCCACTGTTCTACCCCAGGAGACAGCATTTTAAAGGAAACTTTGTATTTATGGAAGGTAAACAATAAAACTCAGTTTTATTAAGATGCTAGAGTCAGAACACTAGCGATCCAACGACTCAGGAAGGGATTTATTACTTGAAGAAATAATTACTCCTGACATATCTAGGAATTAATGAGGAATTCAGGTAACTGTTCTTTTAATATCATTGTTCATTAAAAACAACCTTTCTTGATGGCTTTTACATATGAAGAGACAGTAGAATCACTCATCAGGGAACTTTCAAAATGATTAAGCTCTAAGATGTTTTATCTGTAGTGGTATTAGTGTTCTAGTGTAATTTATTTATTTCAAGAAAATCCTAACTCTCACTGAAAAAATTTATCTTTATTGGAATCAATATTCACTCCTTCTCTTCGTTAGAGAGACCTGCAGCTCTGCTGATCAAGCAGCAGTAATCACAGATCCAGTGGAGAGTGGGTGTTATATAAATATAAGGCAGATATATATATATAAGGCAGATACAAATGTTGGCTAATGTGACATGCCACAAGGAGAGGCAAGAAGAAATGCCCTGGTTGTTTTGAATGTCCTTAGCTTCTCCTGATTTCAGTGAGGCTGGGGAGTGTTCCATATGCTGAAGGATTAAAATGACGGTTTTTGCGTGCACATTTAGATAAGCAGTTCTGGGGAAGATGCTCTTATCTTCTGTGTTTTTATGGGTGTACAAATGTTTCCTAAGCACTTAGACTGAGGTTTGAGGTGGATGGTAGCTGTAATTGTTGCAAATGGAAAACCACTAAAAGGGAGAAAAACACCATTAGATCTTAAAGTCTTACTGCTGGGATGTGCTCATTATGTGCTAATGTATCAGCAAGTCTACAGAAACGATTTCCAGTATCAGCAAGCTCTGCCAAAAGAGTAATTACCAGACATAAGGGAACCACATATTCACAGTCCTAACAAGGCTGGCATACAAGTATAGAGGACAGCTATAGGACACTGGAAGATGTGGATCAAAGGAGACCAAGGAAGTAACATCTCTTACATCTCATGGAAACTATTGTCACCTCATTATAAATGTGTAACAGCACAGCCAGGAAAAGTTCCTTACAGACAGTGTGGCTTCCATTTTATAACAACGTTCACTGATGGCGAACTTCCTCGTGGATGGCCGCTTGGGAAACTTGGCATGAGTTTTTATAGATGACGAGTGTCTGTGACTCCAGCAACTTCACTGAGAGCACTTTGATCCTCAGAACCGTCTGTTTCTCCTGGACTTTTAAAACATAAGTACTCAAAGCGAGGCACATTTGAGATTTAATTTTTCTATGACTCAATTTCCTCAAAGAGGTGGAGGGAAAGTCATAATTATTTTGCAGGGAATTTGATTAAATTATGTAATTAGATGTTTTCAACATTTGCTATTTAAAAGCCTCCCTCATGGCATTATTGTGGTATATATTTTGTTTACATTTCTATAACACTGAGATTGAAGGAATAATCCTCTAGGAAATGTTAAATAGTTTTATGATTGTTAAAACAAAAGACTTAGCTGCTATGATACAACTCAATATCCTAAACCCTACAAAGAATTTTATGAAAGCCTGTGATATGAAAGGATGAAAATCTCTAATATATCCCCAAACTCAAATCAGTTCAGGAGTAACAGAACTTTGTGTTAACTTAATCCTATTGAACTGCCTTCTAAACAGATGGCATTGGTGTAAATATATTACATATATTTACATATATAGGTACATATATTTGCAGTAGCTTCACTTGCCTACTACAGAAGAAACTGAAGAGACAAGATACATCTTGTATCCTATGGCTGAAAACAATTTGTTTTTAAGAAAGTACATGTTAAACAATTAGGCCTGCCACCATTTCTAGACTTTTCTATAATGTGGCTGAAAAAATGCAGTATGTATCTAGGATTTTGGAGAAGAAACAGTCTTTGAGGTTGCCTGCATACTCCTCCGGTTCTGATAAGGAGATTAACTGATATGCCAAGTAATTATCTCTAATGCTAATGTTTCGTTCATCAGACAATGAAATGACTAATCAAGTGTGGTATTTTCATGTTAGCAAACTAAACAAAAAAACTTCCTTTTTTCCATTAGATTAATAAAACAATTTTAGACAAAAAAAGGGGGGGGGGTGGAGATTCTAGTAGATCAGTTACTATATCACTGGCCAACAGAAGGTTTTGTCCCATGTTTTCTATTGTCCCAGTCTAGTTTTATAACAGAATCACAGAATATCCCAACTTAGCAGGGACCCCAAGGACCATCAAGTCCAACTCCTGGCTCCACACAGGACCACCCCAAAACCAGACCCTGTGTCCGAGAGCGGTGTCCAAACCCTCCTTGAACTCCTGCAGCTCAGTGCCGTGCCCACTGCCCTGGGCAGCCTGTCCCAGTGCCCGACCACCTCTGGGTGCAGAACCTTTCCCTAACCCCCAGCCTGACCCTCCCCTGTCCCAGCTCCATGCCGTTCCCTCGGGTCCTGTCGCTGTCCCCAGAGAGCAGAGCTCAGCGCCGGCCCCTCCACTCCCCTCGTGAGGGAGCTGCAGGCCGCCATGAGGCCTCCCCTCGGCCTGCTCTGCTCGGGGCTGAACAAACCAAGGGACCTCAGCTGCTCCTCACATGTCTTCCCCTCCAGACCCTTCATCATCTTTCTAGCCCTCCTTTGGACACTCTCTAATAGTTTTATGTCCTCCTTATATTGTGGCACGCAAAACTGCACACAGTACTTGAGGTGAGGCCGCACCAGAGCACAGCAGAGCAGGACAATCCTTTCCCTCCAGCATCTAGCTATGCTGTACCTGATGCACCCCAGGGTACAGCCGGCCCTTTTGGCTGCCAGGGCACACTGTTCGCTCGTATTCATCTTGCTGTCAACCAGAACCCCCACATCCCATGGGACTGGCTCCCCACATCCCACACGGCTGCTGTCCAGCCTCTCATTCCCCAGTCTGCACATTATAACCAGGGTTGCCCTTCCCAGGTGCATAATCCATCACTTGCTCTTGTTAAACGTCATATTGTTGGTGATTGCCCAGCTCTCTGACTTGTCAAGATCTCTCTGTAAGGCCTCTCCACCCTCGAAGGAGTCAACAGCACCTCCTAATTTGTATCGCCCACCAACTTATCTAGTGTGCATTTGAGTCCTACGTCCAAGTCATTTATAAAAACATTAAAGAGAACTGGCCCTAAAATGGAGCCCTGTGGAACCCCACTAATGACTGGCTGCCAGCCTGAGGTAACCCCATTTACTATAACCCTTTCAGCCTGACCCATCAGCCAATTGTTCTCCCATCATATTATGTATTTGTCTAGCTGTACGCTGCATATTCTGTCCAGAAGGATACTGCGAGAGACGGTATCGAAAGCTTTACTAAAATCCCCAAGAAATCACATCTACTGGCTTCCTTTAACTGGCTGGGTAACCTTGTCATAAAAGGACGTAAACAGTCCAAGTGTTTTGCTCTTTTCTGGTTCATCCTGCCACTTCATTCCTGGTGGCAAACAAGTCCAAAAAAAGAGGATAACTTTGTGGTCTCCTTACTGATGAGTCGTAAGTCCTAATATTTGTGTGACTGAATATGCATATGAATAAAAATAATCTCAAGAGTATACAAATGTACTGCTTAATCGAATCCACGTAAAGAAGCAACCCACATATTATAGTGTATCTTTACTCTTAGAATATGCATGTTTGATTGTAACAGAATTAAATAGTACTAGTCTTAATTTTGATCAAAATAAGGCAATTTTCAGTTGTCTTCCTCTATGACAGTGTTGTCTGTGATGGTAAGCAGCGATGGCCCAACATTCAATTCTTTGCTTATTTGCACAGCCTCAGCTTGGATCTAGCTGCACATCACAGGTTGGATGCAAGAGCTCCGAGAAGATACTCCTGTAACAGCAGAGCCCACAGCTTTGGCCCAAGATAGCATGCAACACTAACTGGCATTTACTTAGTCACACGCATACAAAAATAATGCTGCTACCTTCCCTTGCTTCTTGAGATATGTGCAACTATTTCTTTTAAATAAAGCCCTTATTTTGCATGGTATTAAATTTTACATCCACCTACTTGGGCATTCGGATTCACACCATCCTTCCACAGATACATAACAGGAAAGGATAAAGCGCTCCATTGTCATTCCCATACTCCCAAGAGAAGAAGGGTGGCTGCCCTCCTACATTCCCCGGGTGACACCCACAATTAGTTCTGTCACCTGCATTTCATGCCTGACCTGGCAGGATGCATCTGGTGGTTTCTGGGAGGAAGGATGCTCACAGCCCAGTGATTCCTGCCAAAGCCTCCCTTTTATTTATCTGCAGTGCTATGTGTAGTTCTGCCCAGAGCTCTAATCAACCCCTTTCCAGAAAGAAAAAAAAAACAGCCCCTGCCCCCACAGACCTTTGCAGCCTCCTGCCCACAAGTTACGCTGCTAGAGAATTCAGGGATGAACTAATGATCCTTTACAAAAGGGTGGGTCTGGACAGAGTTGCACTGCCCTGTTGAGAGTCCAAAGGATATAGCCAGCAGCCTGCTGTCAAACATTTCATTTGTATTTATGCGCTTAACATGGAGTTGCTAAAACTGGTGAAAGTTACTGGCAATGAAAAATAAATCACTTTCACAGTTTGCATCTTCCTAGGAATCACACTTCGGTATTCTCTTGTCCTTTACCTGAGCAAGCAGATAATGCCATCGCTAACAATAAAAAATAGCTTTCCAGGTTACTACATAGGGATGTATTCATTTACCATTTAGACTGAAACATCTCCAAAAAAAAAAAAAAAAAGGGTGGTGGTGGTGGGGAGTTTCCATTTGCAGTGTCTCCAAGTGACACTTTTTGTCTGATTCCTTCCCAGGACAACATCGTCCTTTCATTTGCATTCTTCAGCTGGCAGTGAAACAGAGAAGTAGGCAGGCTGTGGCTGCTGAATTTTAAGTAGTCAGAAGCACAAGTGAATCCGAGTTGAGCCTGCTGTTCATTAAGCTGATTCACTCTTCAGACACAATACTATGTTAATTTTGACACATAAGCAAATTGATGCGAATTATGTGAAATGAAGTTTAATGCCACTTAATGGCAGTAAAACTATGAGCTCATAAGCAGGTAAATGGCTGTTTCTATTCAAGCTGTGTTGGTGACATTGACACTAAATGTTGTAAAACACATTAGTTAAAAACAAACCTGAAAAACAATCTTATTATAACCCAAAGTATGATGGAGCAGCATCTATCCTAGCTGCATTTGCTTCAATCTTAATGAAGCAACGCCATGGCTCTTCATCTAGCTGGTGCAGTGTTCAGTGAGAGACTTGGTTGTTTCCAAAATGATCTTTCTATTAATAATAATAATAAAAAAGGAGTAAAATATATCCTTCAAGTCACTGCATGAGCAGGCTGGATCAGTCTGACGGGCTCCCAACCACCTGGGATCTCACCTGCAGAGCTTCCCTGTCCCACTGCAGGAGCACCCTTGCAGCTGGTTTCTGCCCTCTCAGTGCCCCAAGCTTTGCACTTTGTAATTGATTCAATTTCAAATTTCAAAGGGACCTCAAAGCCCACCCAGTGCCACCCCCTGCCATGGGCAGGGACCCCTCCCAGCAGCCCAGGCTGCCCCCAGCCCCATCCAGCCTGGCCTTGGGCACTGCCAGGGATGGGACCCCAAGTCCCTCTGCAGTAAACTGATGCAGTCAGGTTGGTAATCGGGTAATTATGAACTCTACACTTTTCCTCTTGCTCTGTTGCCCAGGCACCCTCTATTTTCCCCCATCCAGGACAAAACACTGGGCCAGACAGACTTTTGGTCTGAGCTACCTTTGGTGCCTTCATGTGCCATGGACCGGTATCGTGTCATCAGGTCGCACCAAATGCTCTGCAGCCCTGAGGATATTCTGAGGCTGGTGGGGCAAACAGAGAGCACAGGGAGCACTTTTTGAGATCCAAACCCCCACGGTGACCCTGTGCTTTCATGCTTAGTTCATAATAGTTATTCTCCCCAGCTAGATAAGTTTTGTAACTCTGTTTTTTGCATTGCCTGTTTCCAACAGACTTGCATTTTTCCTATATTCAGCAGAGAAAATTATATCAGAATATACACATACACCAGGGAGCCTTATTGTCAGGAGAGACACGGCTGTTAAGGGCTGTGAACTTGGGCTTTTAGGGCAACAGGCAAGCTGCAGAAAGTAGTGCATAGGATCCAGAGATCTATACAGTTATGAATTTGCTGCTTTTCAAAGAAGAAAACATTCCTCACAGTGTGATTTTTCAGGTTCTCATGGGCAGGAAGTGCTGCTGTGACGGAGGTCTCAGCCTGGTCTCTAACTCTCAGCTTTCTGTGACCCCTTCCCCTTTGTCTTGCAAATACTGGAGAGCACCAGGTGCAGTTTGTAGCAGAGAAACGGCGGTGAGCCACGAGCTGGATGGCAAAGGATGGCTGTTTCTTTTTTTTCAAGACAAATGCAAATTCCACTGCTGTTTGACAACCTCACAGGTGATAAATGAAGAGGTCCTGGTCACGGTTGAGGCAGCCACTGAGTAAGTGCCTGGCCAGGCAGAAGCAGTGAGATCAGTGCGGTAATTATGTTGAGAGATGCAACACCAGGAATTTACCAGACACTAGGCTGTGGCCAGCAAGCATGGTCGGAGACACCGAACCATGCACCTTGCCAGCGCAAGTGGCATTGATGGGAGCGAAGCATTAACAGTGATCCTCAGCAGGTAACAGCACCATGGGGAAATGCCACGCAGAACCACAAGAAGCAGAAGCAGGAGACTTGGCTGTGCATCCCTCTGAGAAGAGCACGTGAGCAAAGAAAGCTTTACCCTCCTGTGCATCCATCACCCACAGAGCATGGGGTCGAGAAGGCTGGGAATACCAGCCTTGCACTTTCTGAATCACCTGGCTGACTTTCCAGTCCCGCTGCTGACAGCAAAACAACAGGAGTTCAAGACTGCCGCCTTCCAAAGGACTCTTGCTGTACGCAGACCCAGGACTGCTGCTGATGGGATGTGACATCGTGCAAGCGCTGCCTCAGGGCAGCCACCGAGTTATAACAAAAGCTAACTGTGCAGTCCCGTGATACAAATCTGAAAAGTCACTAGAATGAAAATCAATCAGTCCTCTTCATTCAATCTGCTCCGTAAAGACGCGTGACATCTGTGCAAACACCCGGTTTCTTGTCGTGATCCAAACCAGATGACTCATGGGCGTGCGCCAATCCGTGCAAATAAGCCACGTGCAATAGCTGACCCTTATCAACACAACGATAACCGCTGAAAGAAAAGCCTCCGCTGACTTCCCAGCCCGGTATCAGCACATTAGGCAGGCATAGCACTACATCACATGGCAGAGATTCACATGGCCACTTGTACTATGCGCTGGTTATAGCCGGCTGCTGTGAGAAACAATGCCTACAGCAGGACGACTTTATTTACTTAATACACCACCTGGCATTTTAAACTTTCACAGAGGACTTTGTGTTCAGCATCAGAGGCTTTAAGGAAATAACGTTTGTTTTTTTTTTTTCATTTTAGCAAAGCTGGGTCTGGCTGCTAAAGCTAACATGCAACATCTCTTTCCACATTAATCTCAGTTGTCCAGTGTAGGCTTTCCTTGCTGCTTTGTTTCAAGTTGAGCTAAATTCTCCCCTGCTGCTGCAGAAAGCTGTAAACTGCCTTTCTGTGGTGATATTTCAGGAGCCAGCACTGTGTCTCTCCATCACAGCAGAGGAGAGGCTGCTATAACTGCTCTCTGCCCCAGCGCCCTCTCCCTGGGTTCGTTCACTGCCGCCTGCTTTGCACGGCAGAAGCTGCAAACCGCAGCGTTATTGTCGTCGTTCGTGTTTTGTTTCTGGTAGCACCAGACAAATATAACAGATAACACAGGCCCTGACCTGAAGGATTTACGTTTGGACAGGCAAAGGAAAATAAGAGGGAAATTAAGGGAGGAGAGAAGGGAGGGGCAATGCTGTGTGCGCAACATACAAACACAGGTTTGGAAGTAATTGCTTGCTTGCTCTGATGCCTAATTTCACACTACAGATTTCGTACTCAGTCACTGCACTAAATGTCAGCTTCTTAAAAGCAGCAGCTTGGGGGAGTGCAGAACGGTGCAAGTTGTTGCTTCTGCGATGATTTATGATACACTCGTCCAACACGAGTTTAAAAAAAAATGTGGAATTGAGGCAAAGATTTTCCTGGCTCACTTGCTGTAAGTGACTTAACTGTGTACCTTATTTCTGTAATACGCTAAAGCAGAAAAACACCCCGTGGAACATCCCCTCTTTACCTCTCACTTTCCCCCTTTGCCCCCCAAATATTTTTTTTACAAATATATCACTAGAGGTCCAAACTGATGAAAGGACCGATCTAAATCCTGGCCTGCAGAGCCCTGCTGAAATCGCTGTGAGTGATTTCATCTGCATACTCCGGGTAACTGAGAGACAGAATATTAATGCACGTAAAGACCACTAGGATATCCATTTACTGCATACGCATGAGAGCTCCAGAGCTGGCGCCAGGGGAATGCACACTGTAATGCCACACACAGCCATGGCCGCTCAGCAAGAAGGCAAGTGTTCAGAGTATGCCACTTCGGAGCTTCAGAGTAGCAGGTTACAAGAGTGTCAGAGCAGAGTCTTTAGGACTCAGGTCCTGGGACCTGCACTGTATTTAATTTACCAGTTCATATTATCCTCAGTTTTCTGCTCTTGCAGTGAAGAAAACAGCTCTAGAGCTGCTAGTAAAGGCATCAGAGTTGCAGCTGGACTGCAAGTCTCACAGCACAGCTTACTTCTGTTTATTTTCTGCAATGCTTACAAGGGCACTGAGGTGAGAGTAATTAAATATTTGCAAAGTACTCCAAATCCTCAGGGTAGCTGTAGCTAGAGAATGAAGCCATAATTCGCAATTTCTTTGCTTCTGAAATTCATGTTTCAAAACCTCTGTTCTTCTGTAATTAAAAGAATAAAATAAAAAAAGTCTCCCTCTCTCTAGCTCTTCTCAGAATTCAACAGGAGTCCAGGGATGGCTTCAGCCTGCAGCATTTGCCTCTCCCCCCTGCGTCTGACTCAGACTTCTGTCTCATCATAATTCTTATCTTGCTAACCTGAGAATTAATCTTTTCCTGCATACATGGCACAGCAGAGATAGTACAGTACTCTCTAGCACACCTACCAAAACCTTCTGAAAAAATAACTAATGACTTCATGGCTCTTGTCTGATGGAAAATAAATTGCCATGGGCCTGCTCCTGCTCCTTCTGCCACTTGGTCGTATAATTTCCATTGCCTTCACTGGCACTGGGTGATGCTTTTAGCTGAACATTACTGCAGCACACAGCACAGCTTAGAGAGTTTCAAACCCTTACTATCACGGCTTTCTCCAGACACTCACAGACTAACCCTCTCCTTCCCGTGGAGCGGTTCACACAACACGGGCTTTCTTCTGCCTTTCACAGTTAGATCGCAAAGTGACAAAGATTAAAAATAACTCCAGACCTCTGCCCTTCCACTGCAGGCCCACTAGAGACCGATGCTATTAGAATAAGAGAAAGGAATGCCTCCCACATTTCCTTTTTTCTCACTACTCCGACTTCTGTTTGCAGGCTGATTAAAACTTCCCTCATCCACCAGACCCCTGCAAAACCAGCCCCAGAAGCACGGCACGGGGTGCCCTGCTTTGCCTGGCTGTGAAACGAGTCACAGCTGATGCCTCCTCTCAACACCCAGCTCCACGGTGCTGCAGGAAAGAGCCCACGTGCCCTTCAGCAGTACACGCTTACATTTTCCAAAGGGCTGGCCAGGCAATTTTCCTCTCCAGGAAATCCTTCCCCTCCCTTGTCATCCAACCCCAGCTTCACCCCACCACCCGTCCCAGGTCACTACTACAGCGTGCCTCCGGCACATGACAGCAGTCACATTCCTGGTTTGTTTTACTCCTCAGGGCTGTCATCCTGCTGTAAGGCATCCGAAAACGCTGGTAGCCAAAAGGACTCAGCACGCTGAGAGAGCGAGTACCTAAGCAGCAGACTCGTTGGAGCAGGGCCGCCTTCGTGCCAGAGGTTTCCCCCATGCCGTGGGGAAATCTGATCTATGTAAGGAGCTCTACCTTTGCCCTTTCACTCTGCCTTTCACCCTCTCACACCCATTCTCGTCCTCCTGCAGGTGTCTGTCTCCCTCCCTCCTCTCTGTATTTCAGTCCCTGGGGATGTCGGTCCCATTCCTGCCCACCAGCATCAGCTGTGGAAGGACAGCTTGTGCTGACACTCTGACTCGCCTTGCTTCATTTTTGGGTTAATACTCCTCAGCGGGGCAGGGATTTCACAGCCCACAGTCAGCACCTCAGGCCCCAGGCTCAGGAAGCCCGAGCCATGGCTGTTCACATACAAAGAGATAAGAGGGAAACCCCGAGGACTAGCACATGTTAAACTGCAGAACCCAGGCAAATCCAACAGCCATAAAACCCACACAAAGCGAACACCGTGTTTGGTGCTTGCCTTGCATCAGTGCATCTCCAAGCAGGTACTTTTGCAGAGGTCCTTCCTTGAAATTTCCACCTCTCTGACTAGGACAACAGCACCTGAAAGCTCAGAAATAAGAGATGGAAACGAAGCTTCAATATGAACGTCAATATACTTCAAGGGGAGAAAACAGGAACAACTCCAAGCTGCTACCATGCCAGAGAAGAAAAGCAGAGACAGGTCTTAAATGCCTGATCTCAGCACATCCTTCCCCGGATGGATCTGTAGAAAAGCAACATCAATTACTAGAAGAGGGGCTGCACTAGGGAACGACCTATGGGCAGCGATCTGACGTCTGCTGTATGGTTTTCTTTAACTCCACAATGGTCAAGGAAAGGGAGCGTGCAGAAGACACACATGTTCTTTTATTCAAGGCATTAACCCCGTGTGAATCTGCACACAGGGGCGGACATGAAGAAGGCTCCAGAGAAGGCTGTGAGGAGGGAACCTGAGGGCAGGCCTGGACCAGGAGAAGGGACAGGTCCACCAGGCAGGCCCAGGCCAAGCAGCTGCTGAGGCTCTGACAAGGCTGCGGCAGCACCACGGCTGCTCCGCACCTCAGATCCTCACCACAACCTCCACCCCACCGCCCCTTGTCTACCGACAGAGCTGGAAACACAGAATTGAGGACTTTCTCTCAGGAAGAAATCGTGTTCGGCCCCAAATCCTCTGATGCTCATGAGGCTCTCTCACAGGACCGCCAAGCAGGCCCCTCACAGGTAGCGGGGCTGAGGCTGGCAGCATGCTGGTTACGCAAGCACCGACTCAGATGGTACTGAGCAAAGCCAGCACCACAAAGGCCATGGCGAACAACTGTCAAACGAGGAAAGATTTCAGTCACTGCTGACTGAAGCTGGATTTAATCTAGCGGGGAGAGGCTTTGTATCTGATTACCAGCCCCGCTGCACCAGTCACTTCCCTCCTCAGCTGCACTGTTTTGACCTCATTTCTGAAAATAAATTATGAGCTGTTTTCTCCTCTTAACAAGTAACTGTTGCGCTGGAAATCTGGATGTTTTTGACTGTTGAAGCGAGGCAGTGCTGCAGCCTGTTCCTCGAAGCACAGGCAGCTCAGGCCAAGGCCCTACCCTGAGCCCTGCATATCCCCTAGGAACCCTAGGCACCCTCTCAGAAAGTTACTTACATTCAATTTGCCTCTGCAAAAAGCCTGTGACACGTTTACAAGCACTTCTTCAAGTAGTAAACTGCTATGTATCACCCCAACTTGCTGAGCTTTGCCGATACAGGAGCTGGTGCTGAGTGGCACCTGCTGCTGCCCAGCACGGAAGAACAGCCAGGCGGTACCAGAGCATCAGGCTTTAAAGAGCCAAATGGATGAAGGTTTGCGGCTGATGGTCTGGCCTTGCCAAAACCGGTCAGGAAAGAACACTGGTGCTTAGTCCTTCCAGCCCAGATTCAGAGGACATAAGCTGAGGAAGGACTGTACTTGCCAAGAAAACCCCGTCCTTTGCTTTCCCGAGCCTCTGTTTTTTCTGACAGCTGATTATGTTCCTGACACCTCCAGAAAAATAGAAGATGACACTGCAGAGACAGCATGAACATATGATCCTTAACCCCTACCAGACCAAGAGTTTACAGACAGACTGACAAAACTTCAGGAAGTTTTGCAATATTTTCCCTTCAGCATGTCAAGAGAGGACAGGATAGTGCTGAACAGTGCTCATGGCTCTCCAGACATTTCCTTAAGATTTGTCCTTGCAGGCTCTTGTCTTGGGAGCATCAGCAGTCCATTTGCAACACCTTCTCGATCACACTGTAAAGCCGTGGCTCCAAGAAACTTTATTTTTTATTTAAAAACAAAATAGAAAAAAAATATTGCATTGATTAAACAGATACAAGCTGCCACAGTTTCACTACTGTAAAAGCAATTTAATCACTGCCTGGTGGATGATAGCTGGTATGTAAGCAGACATTCTCCTTGATGCAGAATAGAACATGAAGCATCATCCCGGAGTTCTGCTGAACTTGAACGGGATCCAGCTGGGAACAACTCGGCTGTATCAGTGTCGGACCGCGGTCGGTACAAGCTGAACACCAGCCCAGGCCAGCTGAGGTCTCCGGACCATCACGTGGCTGGCCGCTAGCCTCGCAGGGCTTGTGCCCAAGGTATTCACACTGTGCATGGAGCCAAGAGCAGGATGTCTGACAGCGTGTGCCTTCACCCTGGCCACCCTGATGATGCAAAAGGAGAGCTTAGCCTGACTCCACAGCACAGATCGTGCCAGGCACTCTTACCCCACAAAACCCTGAAGCCTGGGTGAAAGCAACTTCCCAGTAGAGGCTTCGAACTTCATTGAATTAAGAGCAGCAAAGAATTTTTAGAGAAGGCTCTGCTGTGCATTTAACCGTGGTGGAAGCAATGGTGGTAGTAGGCAAGGGGAGATGGGTGCTGGATGTGCCAGCAGGAGTCTCTCAGGCCAAATGGGCAGGGCAGGAGGGTCGAGAGGTCAGGAGCTGGGGGGCAGTTTCACCAAAACGAGGATTATTTGTCTTCCTCTCTGTGCTCCGAGTGCATTGCTTCATCTCAGTAAACAAAACCTCAATGAAATAAAAGGGCTCTGACGGTGAACCAAAGCTATTTAGTGTGAATGAAAATAATCAGAGCTGGGCAGGGGGCTGGGGCACAGCTGGCCACAGGAGGAGGTAAGCGCTGCAGAAACAAAAGGGATCTGGACCAGAGCAGGGTCAGCCACTAAAGCAGCCAAGGCAAACAAGGCACAATCTGTGGCAGACCCTCAGCAGCATGCAATTAGAAAAAGGATCCCTGACGGACATCATTAAGTAACTTTGTCACTGCGCTGAGCGATGGCCTTGCTTCCCCGTGCCCCATGTCCCCCCTGTGCTGATGGGGCTCCCGGCCACTGCACAACTCCGTCCTACAGCAGTGTGCAAGACGTGGCTGGAAGTAAGTCCAGGCAGGAATACCAGAGCACGTCACAATCTGTATTTCATACTACTCCTTCCATCTGACAGCTGAAATCAGCCAGAATCCAGAAGAAAATAACCTAATTCCTGCGCTCAAACAAACAAAAATCACGTTGTTTTCATTCGCATCGATATATTCTTCTCCATTACTTCCCTGCTGATACCTAGAGCTGGAGCTTTAATGACATTTTGCTCTGGCTCTGTTTCCAACACCACCGAAGATAAATACATGCCAGCAGCGGGCTGAAGCAACAGTTGCTGCGGATCCAGTGTCAGAGTGTGACAGACATGTGGACGGCTGCTCTAGGTGGGGGACACGCAGCCGGGGAACCTGTGATTCCCGATCACGTGCCATAATGTGATCCAGGAAAACTCACTCAGGCCTTTCCCTCGATTTCCTTCCTCTCCAGAGAGGAGCTGTCAGCTTCCCTCTGCTGTGCTTGTAGCCATTTGGTTTGACCGGTGATGGTTTTTTTTTTTTTTTGTAATTAAATGAAGCCAAGACAGGGGAAATGTGGGCTGAAAACAGAGAAACTATCTGACGACAGCGCGTATGGAGCTGAGGGTGCTGGAACTGCCTCAGAACATTTACAGCCATCCACAGCTCTTGGTCCCTCCTTTACTTAGCTCTGGGCTCTCCCAGAGACCTCTCAGGCAGACCTAAAAGCTTTTTAATATCTAAGATCCCTCTCCCTCATCTGTCGAGCCATCCAGTGATGAACAGAGCCTGAATTCAGGATGAAGCGTGGAAACAAAACACCAAGTGCACTGGCAGCAGAGACAGGGCCAGGTGCTGTCGGGGGGGATTTCATTCCCTGTGAGGATTACCTCGCTGACTGTGCTGGCTTTTGCTGTGTCCTCCTATGTCCACATGGGGATCGGAGGACTGCCTACTCACAGACCTCCTTCCACTCCTCTCCCAGGGGTGTTCCCATGCTCACAGGGCTTCTGCTCCCAGGCTTTGCTGGGAAGAGGATGCAGGAGCACAGCACGCTCTCACCACTGCTCTCCCCACAACTGGTGGCATCACCTACGTGTGAGCTGGCCCAGCCACCCCAGAGGAGGGTCTGGCAGCTGGTCCTGCAGACCCTAGGAGAACAGACATCACACAAGGACACGTCCAGCTCTGCAATATTCCCTTGGACCAGCTACGGCACCCCAAGCTACAGAGCACTTTGCAGGAAGTAAAAAAAATGCTTAAACCCTACAAGACAGAATTCTTCTACAGCAGTTCATTAGCAACTAGAAAGTTCTCTTCCAGGCTGCAGTTTTCTTGTTCTGTGGAGAGAAAATTATTCATCAATACAGCTGCCTTAAAGCATGTAGTAATGCATGTCTTATCCTGCTCTGCCTCTTAGAAGGGCTAATACATGTGCTCAGACCAACAGGCAATTTTGAAGACTGAAGCAGTTCATAGAGGAGGATTTCTGAAGCACCACTGAGTCATGGCCGAGCACTGAGTTCTTCCAGATAAATTTTCTGGCCACAGAGCTACTGAAATTGTCCCTTTAATAAAATAAGGTTATTTATACCTGTGGTGCGCTGCATATCAGTTGATCAAACTGCAACTTCAAAAGGGTCTGAAGTGCTTGGAAGCAGCAGTGTGGTTAATTAATAATGCAAAACAAAGCCCAACAGAGGCAAGACATCACCGGCAGCGTGTATGGGGCTCTGCAGAAATGAGCTTCCATTAGACTTAACCAGCGCAGCACTGCTCCTTTCCCTGAGAACCCAGCTGCAATCTATCCCTTGAGCTACGCACCGTCTTTTGGAGTCAAACCTACTGCAGCATTTACATCAAATATGTAAAGCATAGCCCGCAATGAGATGTAGATGAAAATAACCCACACATCTTGGTTTAGCAAACCATGATCGATATGCTCCCAATTAGCAGTTGGTCTTTAAACAGCGTGCAGGAGCACAAACTCCTCTTCCCTTTTCAGAGGAAAAGCATGTGCTGATCGTAATGCTAACATGTGGGATGCCTTTAGTCTGTAAGGTGGCTAACAACAGCTTTGTTTTGCTTTTCTTAAAGGCAAGTGCCTCCAGAGGAGGCCACAAGGATGCTCAGAGGCTGGAGCACCTCTGCTGTGGAGCCAGGCTGAGGGAGTTGGGGTTGTTCAGCCTGGAGAGGAGAAGGCCCCGGGGAGACCTCACAGCGGCCTGCCAGGGCCTAAAGGGGGCTGCAGGAGAGCTGGGGAGGGACTCTTGGTCAGGGGTGTAGGGATAGGACAAGGGGAAATGGCTTTAAACTAAAAGGGGGAGATTTAGATTAGGTATTAGGAAGAAAATCTTTTCTGTGAGGACGGTGAGGCCCTGTCCCAGGCTGCCCAGAGGAGCTGTGGCTGCCCCATCCCTGGCAGTGCCCAAGGCCAGGCTGGATGGGGCTGGGGGCAGCCTGGGCTGCTGGGAGGGGTCCCTGCCCATGGCAAGGGGGGGCACTGGGTGGTCCTCAAGGTCCCTGCCAATCCAAATCACTCTGTAATTTTATGATTCCAAGCTTTCTCAATTCTGGGAGCTTTCATTTCTGACCTGCTCTCCACCATCTGCATACCTCATCCCACTTGGACATGTAGCAGATCCTCACCTGGGTTCCCAGTACGCCCTGGTGGCAGCCTGGCCCTCCGCTTCTCCCACAGGAGCACGGAGCCGCTGTGCTCAGGTCTGCAGCATGGGCAGAAGCAGACAGGCTGAATTGCACTGAGATGCCATGAAACCCTTTTCCTTATGTTAACAACTGTAAAGCCTGCCCGTTTCAGAAATAAAGCTTTTTTTTTTTTTTTTTTTTAAAATTTATTTTCTGAGACCTAAGCTAGTTCCATTTCCCTCTGCTCCAGGCATCGCCAGGGGATTTTTACGTCTTGTCTCTAATGCAGCCCTCACCCCTTTTGCTCAGGGACAACGGGCCCCGTCTCCACCTCTGCGGGTGGGACATCCCAGATGTTGCAAGTTGAGGGTGGGGGGTTTCTGCGATTTCCAAACTGAGCTTCTGCCCTTGTTCAACACTTCTCTCAAAAATTCCCCCCCGGGGATGCACACGAGGTCATTTATACGTTAATAAGCCAATGCCACTGACCTGGCCTTGGGTTTTGGGCTGTGTGTGTCTGCCCAGGCAGGAAGGAAGAACAAACTCTGCAAACGACCACCACCTCCCTGCTGCCACGGTGGCCAAGCTGAAGTTGGGGTGCTCCAGAGCACCCCATTTGCTGGGGGGCTGTTTCAGACCCGCTGGTACAAATGCTGCATCCAGCGCTCCCATTACCATATGGCAACACCCACAAACTGCTCCTCCTCCAGAGCTGGTTTTAAATGTAAATATAACCCAGCGTTCAATAGCCGTGGTGTTACAAGTTGCCTTGATGTGGCCACAGCAGAGCTACCGAAACGCTGGGTTAAATGTAGACATTTTACAAACCAATCCAATTTTAACTCATTCATTATTAGCATCACAGGCGGCTCAGCTCCCTTCCTTGAATGTTGCACAATGAAGAACAAGAGGCAATGTTTTCACAGCAGCATGCCTCAAGCTATGCACGTGAAGCCAATATAAAGGCCCTATAAAGCCAAGTTCTGTTTCAGATGCTTGGTTTTGCATTGATGCGAGCCAGGTGAAAATTTAGGATCAAGCGAGCAACATTATACTGTAATTATACAGCCATTTTAATGCATATGGTCCTACTGTAACAAGCATAACATTTGTATGTACATATTGTATTCATCAATAGCGCTGGTTTCAAATGCCAACAAAAAAAAAATAACCAGCTAAACCTTCAAAGAGTCACGGTATTTAAAATTGTAAATGTCGGGATTCTTCTCTGCATTTTCTTTTGGAGGCATTAAGTTTTCACAATATTTCTCTGCACCCACAAAGGGCTAGAAAATTCCAAAAGAAAAAAATAAAATAAAAAAATCTAAATGCAAGCTTTTGTTTAGTATATTAAAAAAAAATGTATTTCTGATTTGTACCTATTTATGAAGAAAGAATCGGACTTGCATTGTGTATAGCATGATCATAAAACCAGTAAGTATTTATGAGTTGCAATCACAAAATCACCAATCACAAATACCTGTAAGTGTTTGATTTTTATAGTAGTAGTATTGATAAAAATTAAGGAAATTAGAGATGATACCATCTCCTCAAACGATTCCTCTGTCCCTTCTGTAAATGCTAGCGACACTTCCTACTGCACAGTGGGTTTTTATGACTTGCTATATGATGTTGTGAACGTATATGAAGCCTCTTGAATTTTATACAAAAATATTAGGGAAATGTAAAGTAGACTCCTACATCATCCTAGCAGTGCTGAAATAATGTGCTCCACGCCTTCAAAACCAATGGAAAAAGCGGCAGTAGGCAACCACGTTTAATCATTGCTGTTCCTCAGTGAGGCTGTACTTCAGGAGAGGGGAAGTGGCTCGTGATGGATTCTTTCTCTCACCTCACGCACTAGCAAAGGGCTGGCTATAATGAGCAGTAACAATCAATGAAAGACTTGTACTGAACCTGACCTAGGCGCAAAATAAGTTAGCAACCTATTCTATGCACCTGCTGGTACTGTCCCTGCCTCAAAGCAGCTCCTAAAGAAAGGTGTTAAGACCTGACTTGCACAGACTTTATCATTTTCTTCCCCCAATTTCTTAATATTCAAAAGAATTTAAGCTACTGTGTGCAGGGCTTTTCTCCTCCTTCAGTATATTATTTTTTTTCCATGCATGCATTAGGTTTCTATAGCAATGTGTGTTGTTACCTAGGGTATGGCCAGGGATGGTATTTTCCTTTGGCTGTGACATCTGATGAATTACCAGACTTACAGCCAACTTCAAGCAGCCCATACCAGTGTGTATTTGTACATGCGTACACACGTTCATAAGCAAATTAGGGAAAAAAACATAACAGCTTTTCAGAGCCCAGATTTGCAACCATTACATGTAAAAAGCTTGGGCTGGACACCTTTCAGATGTTCTGTGAGTAAAACATAACTGAGTCTTCGAAGAGCAAATCTGGGAACTTTAGTAAAAAAACATCCAAGAAAAAGGGAAAAAAAAAAACACGAAACAAA
Source organism: Cygnus atratus (assembly GCF_013377495.2). NCBI lineage: Eukaryota > Metazoa > Chordata > Aves > Anseriformes > Anatidae > Cygnus > Cygnus atratus. The sequence goes on from NC_066363.1 coordinate 6,998,106, forward strand.
ACAAACAAAAAAAAACATTCTTTCCAATGTCCAGTAAGGTATATTAAAGAACACAAAGTAGGCTGTCTGAGATGCCCTTCCAGGATTCCCTTATATTTTATTTAACCTGCTCACACAACTCCCAAACTTGTCTCAATGCCATTTAATTAACTGAAAACACAACAGCAGCCTGAGACTTAAGCTGGATGTTGTAATCCCTTCTTTAAAACCAAGATGACTTCAAATGCGGGCATACACGATGACACGATGAAGGGGCAGCCCTCCAAATACACCAAAGAACAACGTGAGCATGGGTCCAATGGCCAAGCCATGGGACTTGGCAGTAGCGTGATAAATCCTGTGCCATTTGGTAGCAAGCAGACACCTGGACTTAATGCGAGCCCGCTGCAGCACCCTGAGGTTAAACCCCTCATTTTACATCCATTGCTCCATGCTGAGAACTTAGCACATGCTGTCATGCCACAGCCAAACCCTCCAGACGTGGAGGTGAAAGGTCTCCATAAAATTGGGCAAACAGTTTTGGGGAGGGTCCCTTCTGCAAGGGACATCGGTGCCCTCTGCGGCAGCAAGGACGGGGCAGAAGTGGGGGTCAGAGCAAGGCTGAGGGCCCGAGGATGTGGTCAAACCTCCAAGCTTTGCCTCAGCACATCTGTTTTTTTTTCCTTCCATCATCTTCACAGTTGCATTGGGCCCGTCCTGGTGGGCTAAGCAACCTGAGCAGCCACTGCTGCTCTCACGAAGGGACAACGACAACCACAGCTGCTGAAATGCTCGCTACGGCCCTCGATCATCTCTGCTGCTGCTCCTCAGCCTGCAGAGGTCCCACCAGATAGCCTCCGGGCGAGCCTGGTTTACGAGTTACGGGGATCTGGACAGAGACTGATAATGGCATCTTCGATCTAAGTGGCTGCCAAAAAAACCCTTGTGGAAATCAAGCAAAGCTGCTCGCGAGACCAGTTGAAGATGGGGTGGTGTCTGTCAGACATGGCAGATAACTGGCGTGCTCCTGCTGCCAAAGCGTTCAGATAATCCAGACAGCACCCAGAATTTAACATTAGTTGTACAAACTTCTGAAACCCAGCCTGCAAAACTGACAAACCCGATGGTTTTAACAAGGCTGGAAAAAAAAATGGTTAAAGTAACTGCTGGTTTTAAACACTGGAAATGAAAGAGGCTGTTTGTAAGTACCGTTTGATGCTCTGCAAGCAGGAAAGTCAATTCACCTCCTGTAAGATTTTATGTGGGAAATAAGCGTAATGATAATCCTGGGCAAATGCCATTTTGGAGACATTTATCTAGTGCCACCAAAGGCACAGGAGCTTGCAGAGGACACTGCAGACTCCCCCCATCACAAATACATGACCACAGCCTGGCTCCCTCCGGCCTTGGCACGTTCAACGTATGCTCCCCTGGGTGCATTTCTACCACCTCCAAGCCCTGTGCCAAGGTTCCTGCTGGAGGAAGAACCAGCCACACACTTCTGCCCTGGAGCCCCTCTGCCGACTGCCACCTCCACAGCTGCCCCCCTGTCCCTTGTGCTTGTAGTGCAATGCTAACCTCTATAAAAAGTGGAATTCTGTAATGTAGGAGAGATGCGTCGCTCCCTGTCCTGTCCCTATGGGCAGGTTATACGAAATTAAATAGGAATGCTTAGAGCTGACAGAACCAGTCACTGACACGAACAGTCTCTCAGCACATTACTCAGATGAGGAAGCATTTACAGCATTTGAAAAAACAAGCCCAGAAATTCGAATGTAATTTTTAACACAATTTTTAATATAATACATTTACCTACAGCTTTAATAGCACACGGATGCAGGGTAACTCACTAAAAACCATAAGGGGGCATATCATTAGGTGGTGTAGATCTACCACCGGGGACATGTGTACAGCCTTGTTGGTGTATGTCTATCACATGTGTACGGCCTCGTTGATTTAGGCTCGTCGAGACCACGTCAATAACTCAGCAGCGCTGTGTTACCACTTAAACCACCATTTCTTGAACACTTCTAAGATACCATGCCTAGCCGGGCACATTGTTTGGGTTTAAATCATATCACAACAGGAAAGCCTGATTATATATGTATTATATGTAAAATAAATCCATTGGAGCTTGAAAGCCTACACATTCGTCATCCACAGCTCTCATAGTTCAGGTTCCCACCAATGCTCAAGCATCGTACGAGTTTGGCTCTCATCATTGCTGGACCCATTTTGTTTCTCTGCTTTTGAGAGTCAGGCTCTGTGGGTGCTGAAGGAGGCAGGAGAGGAAAGCAGCCCAAAGGTCCCACCTGAAAACCTCTTCTGTCTGGAGATGAAAGGCTGACATGGAGGAAGCTCTATGTCACTTAATGAGTGCTGACAGGAACGGAGAAGATTTTATGGGCAGATAAGAGGGCAAGAACTCACCCAGGTACATTCTGCAGCCCATTAAATCATTAGAATGAAATACACAGAAATGGACAAAAGAAATTAAAAACAATAATAATAATAAAAAACTTTCTAGTCTCTGCTCCTTTCTTTCCAGTCCAGAAGGTATAAGTTTCTTCTCAGAAAAGGCTCAACAACCTGTTTTCTGGGGCAGAATACCTCTTCCTGTGTTTTTGTTTGGTGACGCATTGCATTGCTACTCATGCTACCAACACCTTTCTGGAAATGCCAGCGCACCTTTGCCTTTCGGACTCCAAGCTGTGTGTCCTGCCTCTCCCACCTCGGTGACTGCATCGGTAAAATCACATCCATGAGCTCCAGCACCACTGCCTCCTGCTAAGGAAATACTCAGGGCAGAGGATGCTGTGTTTCCAGAATCATTCCCAGAAAGATTCAGACCTCACCGGGGATGAAGCAAAGACTGACACGGGAGAACAAATGGCAGCTGCTTTTCCTTGCAGTTCATCAACCAACACCCACATTCATCTCAGATGAATGAATCTTCAAATCATCATCCTCTATCAATGTGCATCAGATGGTAATAGTTTAGATAAATTAAATTTGGGAAGATTGGGGGTAATGGCAGATACAGCGAGGTTACTGCAAAATGAGAATCTCCACCTAGATTTAGTGCTCACCAAATGCAGCCTCGCTGAATTCCTGTGCAGCAGGGAGCTCTGACTTCCTGGGGGTTTGCCAGCTGGGTAAACAGAGAGGTTAAGGGAAGAACAGTAAACTTGGGCCTGACACCCAGCTCCAAAGTATTAATTGAAATAAATGCCTCAGTGCCATAACTAAGGCACTAAGCCCCTGTGTTCACAGGTTGCTGAGGATCCCCTGTTCCACTGAGAACTGTTCTGGCATCACTGCAGGGCTTTAGGAAGTTGACTGCAAGCACCTGGATGTGAATGTTTTTATCTGATCTATCCAAGATCATTCAGCAAAAGCTCTGATCAAAGAATAAAATCTAAAATCTTCATTTCCCCTCTCTCTTGTTCTAGGTGCTATATATATACATTAACACCCGGATCCGATACGGAAAGCCTTGTCACCTGAAACCCAGCAGCGTGCTTTCTTGAGCATCATTTTAACCCCTCTTGTAGGAAAACCCTGGGCAAACAACATGCTGACTGCAATGAAGAGCAAGTCTATACCACAACCGAGAGATGTGAAACTGCAACCATGCAGTCCCCAAGCCTGCCAGCACCTTGGGGTGTTTAGGCAGGTGTCTGAAGGCTCCCTGACACAGTGTTACCTGATTTAACTAAATTAAAACCTACTCTGTATAGCTGCTAGGCAGCTGTGTGTAATTACAGCATCAGAGCCAGGCACACCGACACAATCCATCAGATTTCCTCCACGTGGGCCGCCTAAGTGAATTAAAATGTGGCGGTCTCCTCTCCGTGTGTTTAGCAATGCATGCCCTCGCTGTGAAATTACAGATTATTCCACGTATGTGTTTGGTTATCTCAAACACAAAACACAGTCTCGTGTTCAAAGGGACACAGTTCCCTTCAAAATCCCATTCTGCCTGAATTTCTCTGCTTGCTCTTGCTCGCCCCTCTCCCTGCAGACACAACCACAAACCAGGACAGAGAAACTGGCTTTATCAGCTTGCTTCTTCTGGGCATCGAGCAGGACTTCTCTGCCTCTTTCTGAAATATAAACCTGCTGGGTTTCCCCTTTGCTCGTGTGGACTCAGAAAGAGCTTTAAAGTGGGGAAACCCCCCACAGAAATAACCTGAGAGATTTGAAACCACTACAGAACCAGAAGCAGCTTTGCTGTCCTGGTGTCTGAAGTCCAAGTTGCCCCTTTAATTGTGAAATACTCAAAAATCAGCATTCCCACCTGTCAAGGATGGGCTGGAGAGGAAATCCCAAAGGGTAGGTGGGCCTTCTTTTAAAGCTTTCCTTCCTAGACAAACGCCTCTGCCAGAGCGCAGCAGTGGCTGGTTGAGTGGGGATGGTCTTTATGGCAGCACCCAAAAGAGGACAAAAGGGTGTGAGCTCATCCTGGAGTTTGCAATTTGTTATCATTTCAAGGGAGGCCTCATTATTTTTCTGCCTTATCTTTCTCGCCGCCCCTAATTGCGCCATTTTTCCACTCCGGTGCTCAAAGTCTCTTCCTGAAACAAAGGAGCGAAACCCAAATGCAATATTAATAGCTGCTCCTGATGAGCTTTTAAGAGCTAGAAGGAAAGCTGGCTGAAATCCTGCCTGGCCTACGTGGAGACTGTCAGGTCCTCCTCGCGGCTTCCTTGGGGGACTGCTGGAGGAGGCTGCTGAGACACGCCACCACCACCACCACCACCAGCAGCAGCAGCAGCAGCATCGCAGCTTCTCAGTGCCCCCAGCAACTCCTCAGAGGCTTCATATCCCTTCCAGAGGCTGTGTGTGGGACTGTGGTTATTCATCCTGGGAAGACATCGGGCTCTCTGAGGCCTCCTGTGGAGCTCTGGGTGCCAGGGCTGTGGACATGGCACTGGCTGACCCCAGCCCTCTTCAGCAACAGCTCGAGCAGAGACATTCTCATAGCGCGACACACAGCAGTGTTTGGGTGAGCGCCTAGGACACCTAGATGCTTCAGTCTTTTCCAAATAATGAAATCTCTCACCTCCTCCTTCCATGATGAAGGTCTGAAGAGACATTCAGAGAAAAAGAGCCCAACAATAAGGGACCTGACTGCAAATCCACTGGGTGCAAATCTGTAATGGATGTACATTTATGCAATGGAGACCCTCCACATGCAAAATGTTTTGCACGTGAACTGTGAACACACAAGTCTGTCCCTCTGTTTGTCTCATGCCTCCAGTGGGTTTGCCTCTACCTTCTAACAGTTAGCAGCAGGGGCAGAAACACTCTTCATTCTCCCAGCTGCTGAGCCACACCGAGAAGTACCCGTTTGAGTAGCTATTTCCCTGCACAAGATGCATACACGCACACCCCAGGTGTGCCCAGGACAGATCACTGCTTTATGAATATGCACAGGCAGATACCAACAGCCTTGGGCTTGCACAAATTCCTAACGTGTTCAATGTTTGCTGAAAACATTTGCACAGAAATGAAAAGCTTCCTCTAAATTCAACTCTGGATACCCCCAGTGAAATTGCTGGAGCTATAGGACAGCTGGATTTAACTCTTCCACATATTTTCCTATGCTCTTTCAAGGTACTGAGCACCTGGGAGCAGACCAGCCACACGAACAGAAGCTCACTGTGGTTAATAGGACCAAGTGGGTCACAGCGTGTGGTGCTTTGCGAAGCTGAACCTGTAGAGTGCTGTTGGGAGATAAAACTAATCTGAATGAAATAAATGAACCAATGAAGATATTCTCTATTTAATTCAGTGGAAGTCATTATTTGAAACACTGTCATTTCATTTCCACAAACAACAAAGCCAAAACGATTGTCTATAAAAGAAAATAATTAAGAGGGAAGTAGTAAATTAGAAAAAAAAAAAATTATTACCAAAATACCACCACTAGTAAGTAAACCCCCATTCAGCAGAGAGTCAGTATTTGTCCCTCTATCCATCACTAAACTATTTAAACTGGAAAAATATGGAAAACCCTCTCCAGATGAAGGTGGCCACATGAAATGGGTGCTGTCTTCTCAAGCGACAAGCAGGGCAGGTGATTCACACGATGCAAGCACACACACCAAAAAGTAGATCAGCAATGCCACTGCAAGCAGGAGCATTTGTCCCACACAAATTACACTGTCCAGCACGAGCCAGCCAGCAAATATAGTCCCCTTCACCTGAGCAGAGAAGTGCAATTTGAAATAGCAGGTCTTAGGGTGACCCTTCTGCAAGGAAATGCAGTTTCAGTTCTGGTTTCAATCCCACTTTAGCCAAATTTCCTCATCTCTCTGTGGCTCAGGCTCACCATCTTCTTTAAAAAGTGTTATTTTTTATAAAGACTCTTTATAAAGAGCCTTTATTTTATTTGAAATAGATACTGAACATGGTATCGCTTTCCCTCTTTAAGCAGATCGTGGTAACTTATGGCAGATATAGAAAATGGATCATAAAGATTCCTTAGAACTGCTACAATAAAATTTCCATACTGAAATATCTAGGCAAAAATTGTTCTGGACAAGCAACACTAAGAATGATACAGGCTCATCCAAATAATTTTCTTCAACCAGTGCTTTTACAGAGACCAGTCCTGTGACAGTCCCCCAGGACACCCCCTTGTTACCCTCCCAACCTATGGAAAAATGTGGAAAAATGACTATTTTGTGCTCCTCGCCCTTGCTAGCAGAGGCTGTCTTCCTTGGCCAGAATTTCCTATATTCGACTTTTCCCTGTGAATGAGCAGAAAGAAAAGCTCCAAAGCTCCTGACCTCAGCAGCAGCACCCGTGGGGCTGAGCTGCGTCCTCCTGCCACAGCCCCAGCATCAAGAGCAACCCGCTGCCAGCAGAGCAGCGCAGCTTCAAAGCGCCTCTAATCGGAGTCAGAAACTCCTGCGTGTGAGTAGGAGTCAGCCAGGGTGAAATGCAAGCTAGCAGTGCACTGAAGACAACTCCGACCCAATAATTCCTCTTCCTGTAACAGCTAATTTTCCTGCACAGCCTCTCCTAGCGGCTTTTAAAATCGCAGCAGTCAGGTTTCTTTTGTCAAGTCTTCCCAGCAGGTTCAAACAAGGCCTGGAAAACTGAGAGCAAGGAGGGGAACAGCAAATCATCACATCACTTCCTTGCAAAATAATGCATTTTAATACAATTCAGCTATTTCATACTCGAATCCCTCAATGCCAGAGCAAACTCCCAGAGCTGGGACTTGTTACTGTCCCGGTGAGTTTGTCTTCTCATCTTTCTGTTTAACACGAAGGCATCTCCTCAGCATCTGTGATAAAGAATATTATTGCAAAGAACATAATCGGCTTCCCCTGCGTCTTCTTGTCCTGAAATGTTCCTTTTACTGCTAAATAATGGAAGAAATCCAAGATTTCCACGTGAGTTCCCGTTTCCAGTCTATCAGCGAATGCTCTGTTCTCATCCCTTAACTGCGTGCTCTTCAAACTGTCTCTTACCCTGCAGGTGGTTTTGCTCCCCTATTTCTGCTTCTTCCAGATGCCAGCTGAGCTCGGATGAACTCTGGCACCTGCCACGTGAGCACAGCGCTCAGGACGGTCCAAGTCAGGAATAAGTTTGGTCTGGGGGAGCAGGTGAGCTGGCACTTCTGCTATCTCTCGGTTATGTGAACCATAAAACGAGCAAAACTTCCGCCAGCTCGGTGTAGCTGATTAGCAGCTGTTGGGAGGAGAACTCTCTTAACCTATTGAGGAATATCATTTTAGAGATATGGATAATTATGCTCCGGGAACTGCTTAAAATTATCTACGCTGAGGAACAGTATTGATATGCTATGTCCCGCCTCAGCTGTGTGTCAGGACAGCTCTCATCACAAAAACCTTTACAGGCAGCAAGCTCTATGTTTCCATTCTCTCCTGTTTTTGCCTCATTTTCTTGCCAGCTCGCGAAGGGGCTCAGGGCATGGGTTGGGTCTGAGCAGGACCAAAGCAGGAGCTCCAGCTCACCTGCTGCTACCCCGGTTCTTCTCCTCCTGCCAGCACAGGTGCCATGCAGGGCTGTGATTAAATTCCGGATCAGATCTTGTTGAGCTTCTCCTGCTCATCACTTCTAACCTCGCTTTTATCTGCTCAGCACTTCCCACCTCCCGGGTGCATCATCAGCCTTTTGCTTTCAGTCTCTCATACCTTGACGATGTGATGCTAATCAGAATATGGGGAGATAAGAGTTAGGGAGGGTTTAGACAGAAAACCCTGAGGCTGGCCAGAGGAATAACCGGGTGACAGTTAGATTGCTTACTTAGGGAATCGATAACAATTTAGGACATTCGTGGCAGTGTGAGGATCACAAAGTGAGGCTCCTCCTCTTACTGGTTGCTCTCACAACATCTTGATGGGACTGATATGTTATCAGAATTTCACATATGGGAAAACAGGTTTTCTAATCCCAGCTGTAGTCTATGGGTAGACAACGGAGCCTACCTATACATCAGCAGTTTTCTCCACGGCACATACACGTCTGCATGCCCGTCTGTCCCTTCACCCCACACACCAAGTGAAGGCAGCGAAGCTGCCACCGCTGTACAGGAGCAGGTCTAGGCAGGCACCGAGGCACCACGCTACGAACTGCCACGCTGTCAGGAAGCACTGCTCTGACAGCCCTTTGCCCAGGGGTGGAACATATTTGGAAGGAAAAATAAAATAAAATAAAATAAAAGCCACTCATTTTCACGTACAAGGGTTTTCTCCTCGGCCAGAGGAATGCAAATGCCATGCAGCCTTTACATTGTCTCCAACAGTTTCGCTGATTATCACACCTCTAATTCCAGTTCACACAAGCCTCACAGCACTTTCTTATTATGGATGTGCTGCTGACATGTGCAAAGGCTGATTAGATAGCTAGACACAAGCCAAGGAAATAATAAATATGCAACGCCACTTTTCAGAGATTTATTTTACTATAGGCACTTGTGTGCACAGTTGAACCTGTGTTCAGAGTCTGATCTCTGCCCTTTCTGAGCAAAAATTTTTCCAGCTATTGAGTTAAATATTCCAGATAGATAAACCACATCATAGTATTTTTCAGGTTTATTATTCTTCCATCAGTTAGACAGGGAACTATTATTCACTGTCCTTATTGCAGCTCATGCAAAGCTGAAATCCTAATCCTATCAGTGGGACATGAAATGCCTCTGTGGCCATGTGCTTGTCCCACCTTGCAGGTGTACCTGTTCTTCATAGTCAGTACAGGAGAAAACTACATCATGAAGTCCAAGCACACCTTTTTTTTTTAGGTAAACAGCCACTTGGGTAGCTAAGAGAAGTCTTCTGGTTACATGCCGGAGTGGGCAGTCTACATATGTAAACAGGTGATGAAAAGTGTCCTGCTCCTGGAGCAAGCCCTACTGGTCAGCCCCCAGGCGGGCATCAGTGGTGACCTTGTCCTGTCTAATTGTGTCACTAAAACACTAAAAAGTGTCCTGTCACTTACTGGCCATGCCCAAAGGCACCTTTGTAATACAGAGGTGCAGACTGAGTCCAGGCTATGCGCTGCAGTAGATGACCAGGGGTTTCTACTGGATCAGCCTTGAAGAGGACTCCACAAAGCTAGAAAAGATGCAGAAAAGGCTGATAGGGTTGATCAATGGTACAGAGTAACATTTCAGATTAGGAAAGATGACTGAAGGGAAATGATAGGACAGAAGTCTGTTAAATGAGTGAGATAAAGACGACAAACAGGGAAGGAAGCATCAGATGAAAGAAGCAAAGCTCAAAACAAATGCAAGGGAATATTTCTGACACACCACGTTCTTAAATGGCAGAACACTGCAGATGCTAAAAGCTTGGTTTTGAAAAGTAATTGGACAAGATCACGGAAAAAAAATTCATCAAGGGCTCCAAAACACCAGTTTTAGCTCAGGAAGTAAGACACAAAGTTCTGGAGGCTGGGTGAGTATAATGGGAAACCACCTCATATTCTTGTCCTGCTCTCATACTCCTCCCTATACCTGTGTTACGAAAAGAGGCTGATCTGGAAGGATGTTTGGCCTCACCTGGTACATTCATTCTTGTGTTTGAACAGAAAATGGGTTTCAAAGCAGTAAAAACAATGACGTAGTCTCGCACCTAAGCAGAAGGTGCCTTTATTCCAGTCCCATCCTCACTACAAATATCATAAACCACTTTATTTTCTATAGCCTAAACTCCACCATTTGTAAGATGATACTAACGGGATCTACCTTTTAAAGACACTCCTAGATCTACACCTGAGCGAATAACAGAGTGACAAAGAGTTACCTGTGTTATTAACCAGACCTGTCTGTGAGGCAGCTGTGGGTCAGCATGTGCTGGTGCTCAAGTCCAAATAGTCAAGGGTCTGTGACAAAGCCTTAAAACAAGACATTAAAAGACGTCAGGCATTAGATTTCATTTTCAGAAGCACCAACTGGCGCTGAGTATTTAACAGATTTATGGTCAAATCCTCCTTTTTATGTTTATTTTGGAAGCCGGGGCAGGGGGCCTCGGGCTGCTGCTTTCAGCAGCGTGAAGGGTCAAGTCCAAGCCTGCGTGGCCTGTTTACAGTTACGAGGGGTTGCAACACCAGAGACAGGACCAAACCTGGTGGATGCCTGACTCCTATCAGGAAAGAAGCTGGGGAGGAAAATACGGGGTGGAATTGCACTGCCTGCGGTGCGGCGAGGACGAATCCAAGTCACCTTTCAGCACAACACCCAGATGCATGGATTAGCCATGTCAGCACAGCTTTAAAACTTGCCTGGGAAGCAAGGAAAATTAGGAACTCCATTACAGCTGGGAGGCTGATAGTTCCCTTTATAACAGCTACTACCTGAGTTAAAGTTTGCTCCTGCAGCATTATCCCGCACTGCAGGGGCTGCAGCAGAGCCTTGGTCACATCCATGTGGTCACCCAGGGCTGAGACAAGACCACGAAGCCACCCTCCAGCTCTTCAGCTGCAAGGAGACTTCTGGCTATTCCACATCCCCCCATGGAGGAAAAAACCTTGACTTCTTCCATCCCTTTCTTTTCTAGTTCAGGTTGACCTCCCCCTCCATGTGTGCAGCCTCCTGGGGCTCATTTTTCAGCCAGGAGCAAGCACAGTTCAGGGTCCTGACCCATCACCAGCTCCCTCCAATGCAGCAGAAGCACCTCATGAGCTCCCAGACAGTTTTGCAATTAAATTTTAAGGAGCACTGCTCACTCATGTATTTTGTAGCAGGCTTTAATTTCAGCTGGCGGCTCACTCCCATAACACGGGCATTTCTCCGTGAGTCTTCTCAGTTAGGATTAGTTTCATCAGTCTTGGGCATGGCAGGTTTCCTGTATTAGTCTCCACATCTCAAGCTTAGTTTATGCTGCTGGGATTTCTTGCAGGGAGCTTGGTGCTTTGTTTTGTGCTCTGTGTTGGAGCTTCCAGGGTTTATTTTGGGGAAATTTTGTAACGATTTACACTAAGCCCTTGTTTTACAGCCCTTCAGTTTTTAAGTTCAAATAGACTTCACATAGTCTCTAGGCTCCAGTTTTCCTATTGCCGCTGCCAGGAAGGATCTCCATAAAGTTTTAAAGAAGGACCTGGCTGATACGAAGGAAAACTCTGGTATCCTTTTAGGAAGGAAAGGAATAAAACCAAATCTGACAGCAACATCAACAAATGTCTACAGGAGTCTTGGCAAGCTATGGATGCACAAGACCAGAAAGAATTGTGTACAGTGAGCACGGTTCGTTTGCTCTCATCTTCTTACCAGCAGCTGAGTATCAGCAGCCAGACGTGCGCTGAGACAGCTCCCTGTCCCCAGACAGCAGTGACAACTGGGCTAGGTCTGCGGGCTCTGCGTCACTGGACTTTTTCAAAGAATGATTTACGCTGTTCAGAAGATTTACATTTCTGTTTTCACACCTCCTGTTTGGGGATTTCTAATGACTTTGCAGCTCAGTTCCTTCATAGCCCCAAAACTGATTAAAAAGAGCACCCAGTGAAGTTGTTTAGAATATGGGTCAGATCTCCAGGTGGTGTAAAAGCAGCAGATCTCCAAAAAATGTAAGAAGAACTAATCCTACTTTTTTTTCCTGGCAGTAATATGCTTTAAGCTTGAAAAGAATGGTGGGAACAGAGGGCTGGTGCTCTCGCTGCTCTGCCCAGGCTTTCTCCTGAGATGCTGCATGCTACCACAGGAGACTGCTTGTCTTAGTTCTAGGAAGATGAACCGAAAATAAAAATTACAATTTATAATATCAGAAAGATAATGCTCACGATACAGAGGGCAGGACAGTTAGGTACCTTCACATCTCAGTGTCAGCCATGCCTGCAAACTGTCAGCCCAAAAAGGTCATTAAAACAATCTGCCCTTTTATCAAGCGCAAACTCTGATTGTGCTGAACACACAGTGCTAATTCCAGCCATCTCTGACAGCTCGATTAACCCTTTTCTGAGTGTCATACACACCGTGGGTCATACATGAGCTGTCTTCGCGCAGATTTAGTTCTTTTCCCATCAAAGGTGCTTTCAGTGAGCTCTGCAGCCTTTCAGCTGCGGAACTGGCTTTTAATCTTGTTGCTTCTTTGCTTTCACAGCTACCACCCTATCTTCCCAAGGACTTATTCTGTCCCCTTCAGAGCTAAGCACTAGCTACGTTTGCAGAAAAAGTAATACCAAGCATCATTCACACTTCCCATAGTACAGAGGACTCTGTCCCGATCTGGTACCAAAACTCGCAGCTTCCATCAACTTCAACGTGAGGCAGCAGCAGCTTCGCCAGCAGCATTCGGTGTTTTCCAGGGCTGGGTCCCTCACAGACTCCTGCAGATACTGCTAACGTGTTCACAACTGAGCAGGGGCTTTGATAACCTCATTATATTCAAGCACATGAGGCTAACAGGTGTGCCAGAGCTGCAGATCTCCTTACTTGGAAGACGAGATCCTTCATATGTCTGAGCAACCCAAGCAGCATCCCACACGGTTTTTGGCAGCCCTGTGTGCTCAGTGGCAACTGCGAACTCTTCCCTCCGATAAAAAGCAACGTGTGCCCTTTGCTAAAGCTTCAAACCCACTGACACTGTGGAGTGTCAGGACTGAAGAGACTCCCCTCGAATATTTGTTTTGCGTGATAGATTATTTATAAGAGGTTTCAAATGCTCCATCCTTCAGTCAATAGTTGACTGCATAGCTTCCGCTCTCACTGCCCCTTTTGATTTCCTCGGGTTTTCTTTCCCCGAGATCAAGGTGATCTATTTTTAGGGTGGTTAAGCGAGGAGTTGCTATAGTGACAGATTGCTGATACAAACCAAGCCCCGCTGCAGATCCTCGGGCTGGCAAAGGACGGGTGCCACCCAGAGGGGGGCAGTGGCTCGGGGTGCCCAGGCAATGCTCAGCTCGGGGCTGAGTTAACGGCAGTCCTGGACTCTCAAGGCCATGCTTAATTTATACGAACTGGCCAGAAAGCAGCCTTTAACGCTTGGGTGCCTTTTGTATGGAACACAGATCTTGCTGCCTTTGTTGGCCCAAGAAATTACTTGGTGTTGGGCTTCACAGTGGTCTTCTTCTGCTGGTACAAATCAGCCGTACAAGTGTCCCAAGATGCCTCTACCCGAGGATTCAATCTGTTCTTGAAAATTTACGAAAATGAGAGCAATTGTACATTGACACTGAGAACCGGGGGGGAACAGATGCACAGTCAGGATATTTGCAACTTCAGAACCAAGCAGCTGAGCAACTCCACCAAATCACAGAAATCATAGAATCACAGAACCTTTAAGGTTGGATAAGCCCTCCAAGATCAACTGGTCCAACCCTCCCCCTACCACCAATGTCACCCACTAAACCATGTCCCTAAGCACCATGTCCAACCTTTCCTTGAACACCCCCAGGGACAGTGACACCACCACCTCCTTGGGCAACCCGTCCCAATGCCTGACTGCTCCTTCTGAGAAGAAATGGCTCCTCATTTCCAACCTGAATGTTAGTTGGGAAGGACCTCTGGAGCCCTCTACTCCAATCTCCCCTTAAAACAGGTCTGTCATCAACCAAGACCAGGTCAGCCATGGCTTTGTCTAGCTGAGTCTTGAAAACCTCCAAGGATGGAGGAGAGCCTGCAGTTACTCCGCCGGTGCTGCACCACCCTCTTGAGGGAGTTCTTGCTAACATCGAGCCTGACTCTTTAACTCCTTTAACCATCTGCCCCTACTAAGAAGAGCTTAGCTCTATCACCTTTTAAACTCCGCTTCCAGCAGTTGCAGGCCGCTATTAGATTGCCCTGTAGTCTTCTCTCTGCAGGACAAAAAAATGCCCACTGTCCTCAACCTGTCCTCATAGGTTATGTGCCCTAGGTCCCAGAACACCTTGGCAGTCCTCCTGGGAAACCCTCTCTTGTTTCTGAGCATTGTTGTGACTGGGGGACCAGAAACTCGACACATGGTTCCAGCTGAGACCCAACCAGACCCAGGTAGCGGGGGGACAACAACTTCCTTTGACTGGATTGCTCCGTTCCTCCCTATGTAGCCCAGTATGTGCTTCGCACTACTTGTGACTAGGTGAACAGCACATTTGGGGATCACTTTCCACACAATATCCACCACAACTGTGTCCTTCTCTCTGGGAGTCAGTCACCAGTGCCCAGCATGCACTTCTGCATGGGTTCATCTCACCGCAGGAGGTGAGGGCTTGGAGCTTCCTCTCGGGCTTTTTCTTGGCCTAGTTCATGGGCTTTTTCTTGGCGCAGTCCCCAAACTTCCTATGATCCCAGAACTGAAGCTCTCTTGCACAGGGTATTGACTACCCGCAGTGTCACATCTTCCACAGATCAGCTGACAGTACACCACGCCTCATCATCCAGGTTGTCCACGAACATCATCAGTCCCCATCCTGATCCCTGGGTGCTGGCCACACCTAAATGCAGCTGTTTCCCTTGGGAAAGGTCAACACTTTTCCAGTTCCTCACCCTTTCATATCAGTCCTCCTATCAAGGAGCCCCGCACAATCCTTGCCTCTGAACATCTGAATTTTGATGTCACTATGGCAGGAAGAACCTTTCCTCTGCAAAGGCTTTATCTGCCTCATTTCTCTGATTGTTTCCACCTCATTTCTCCCTTATCTGTATTTCTTAAATTGGTTTCTTTCCCTATTCTTGTTTATTATCTCTAAAAGGCTATGCAATAATTTTGAAAAGAGTTTTAATTTTGTGTAGAGTAAACAAAATTATATAAAAGCACTGAAATGGAACTGAACTATGCTATGTCACAGAAATCCTATAGGCTCTGCTCCTGTAGATTAGTTCTTCTTTTATTCATTGTGGATGTCTCTTAGCTCCTCAGCAGCCTGTGCAGACATCTCCACTGACGTTCTCTGAAGGAAATGCCACACCATGTACTCTCTACTCTGAAATGTGCCCCATTACACTGAGTGGATGTCGGAGGACAGATGTCTCTGAGGTCTGGAGATCTGGAAAAAACAGAAGCTTTGCTCCCACCAGTGTCTATCCAACACATGGGAGGCTCAAAGTCTACTGCACCCAGGACCCCAGGAGATGCGGGCATGCCCCAAGCAGGGGATGTGGGCATCTCCCAAGCACTTCCACAAAGCTGAAGCCTGCAGCATTTGCTACACCTCCCTCCCGCTGAGCCACGACTGTGTGACGCCAGCAGAAAGCAGCGGAGACGTCACACTTTATCTGCTCCTCCCCAGCAGCACTGCCAGGCGAGGCATGACTTGTCCTGGGAGTCCTCTACACGCTCGTGTAGTTCTTGTATGGACTAAAATAAAGCCGGGGGGCAGATGGGCAGGATCTGTTAAACAATCCGGTTACTGTAACTCTGAGAGCTTCAAAAAGCCCCTTGTTACCCCGCTGAGAACACAGCCTGGGGAAGCAGCTGTTTTCTGATGCCTGGAAAAAAACTCCAAAGAAACAACAGGATGTTCTTAATTAATATCAGCTAATCCTATAATCCCTCCTCGAGCAACTTTGCCCTAACTTTATCATAGGAAGAACAGAAAAAGGACAGGCTAAGATGGGAACTGCTTTGTGTAAGTGTGCTGGGCTGTGTCCTTAAACCAACCGGACTGCATGACCTTTCCAGCACGGTGAATTCAAGCCTCCGTACCAAGCCTGCCAGCTGCATAATGACAGCTCCCAGAGCAGTGCTTCACTCTCAAGACCTAAGCCTTCACCTTTTCGCACGAGTCCGTAATGACAAAAAAAACAGCTCAAACAATTTCGAGGCGTTGAATCACCCTGCTCAGAGCACTCCTGAGTCCTTGAACCGCTTTTAGGTTGGACAAGAATAAAGGTGAAAGTAGAAAACAGCTGAATCCTAGTAATTCCTGGGATCTGCTGATCCAATAAACCTGACAAACAAATTGCCTTAACAACATCTTTTAAATTGCACTCTTGGGCAATTCACTGAAACTTTGAGCAAGGAGTCAATAGTACAAAACATTGATTTCTAATTAAACAGAAGCACCCCCCTACCTAAATGCTACTGTCGAGTGGAAATTCAGGCTGCAAAAACAGATCTGTGCTTGAAATTTGCTTTTAAAGCCTGGCAACAGCACTTGTAGCATAGATGCAAGGAAATATAAATAAATTGTGGTCTAGCTGAGCACAATGCAATCAAATAGAAGTCAGTCTCGGATAACAGCTTCTCACACAGTTATTCTTCAGAAAGTCAGAGCCCTTGAATAGTACAAGTAAAATAGAGAGGAGACAAAAGAAGAGCACCATAGTACTCCCAACTGGGGCAGTAAGGGTGAGAGTGCAATTTTGGTCACATGTGGAAATCAGTAATTGCAGTGATTTTGGGGATGTAAATTGTGATCCTCCAGTGTTCAGCATGAAATCACTCCAGGATGCATTCATTAAAGTGAGATGTCATATATGCAAGTCTTATCTGTGTTATTTTCTTTTCACATAAAAAATAGATCAGATAAATTATTATATTACAAGGTAACCGAGATAGCTTTCCGGTCTTATATACATATAGATATTGTTTGCTTTCAGAAACAGGCTATGTCTGCATCTGCTTCCACTCACAGTCACTATCAGTTTTCCATCTCGCTTTCTCCTTTTCCACCTCAGCAAATCACCTTTCCTCTCATGTTTGCATTTCACAGCTCTACCTAGATTTAATCTCAGCATTTGCTTTTCATGTCTCTCCTTCAGGAAAAAACATTCATCCTGCTGTTTCAAACGATGCCATTTGAATAGCAGATTTAAAGTATAATTAAGAAGCAAAAAATGGAAGTATCTATGCTGCTGCTGCATCTGTGTTTGAGGGACAAACCCCTGCACCAACGAGGACCATAGCCACATGGACTCCCAGAACAAGAGCTCTCTCTGCCGCAAAGATGCATGTTTTCTAAAACAGCCTGCCCAAAGGGAGGCCAATCCTGCTGCTCTCACCCATGGACACACTGCTGACAGCAGCATGTCAATGCTGAGCAATTCTCACATTTATAGGAATGTAAGTATTTTGGACCAAACTAGCAACACAGACCAGCAATCTGTAAATTGGTGCCTCATGGGAGCTTGCTGTATTTTCAGGTCTGTAACCTTCCATTCAAAGAAAAATAACTTAATTTCTGAAAATGAATTACTTGGAGAAGTTGCATTCTCAGACAACTCATTGTGAGGCCGAGCCTGCATCTCCTTTAAGAGGAAGGATGCTGCCCAGCTCCATGCCAGCTGGGGCACCGCACTGCTTGCTGCTCCTCCAATTCAGTTTCCACCAAAACAGAAGAGATTTTCTGGCTTTATTACTGTCCTAATTTACCAATACCTGATTGAAAATACCTTGCTGATTTTACTGCTTCACCAGAACAGTCTTTTTCCCCATATTATGAATGTTTGAAAGCAGAGTGTTTATAGAAAGCAGCTGCACAGGTACTATATGAAGGCAGAAAATGGTTAAAAAATAAAAATAAAAAAAAATGCTTCAGACATTTCACCATGCTTCTTGTCACTGCTTTTCTGCTTCCTGAAAACCAACCACTGCAATTTCACGGCTTCCAGGTCTCAGAGCTCTCTGCAGTACAAGATTAATCAGTACTGATCAGCCAGGGCTACATATTTTCTAAAATCACTGCCAGCTCAACAGAGCATGAAAACCAGTAGAGAAAACCATTAACAAACCAAAGTGGTCTCAGTTTTTCATGCCCGATCTCTGCTACTGACAGCTTTAGCTGCCTTTATGGAGCAACAGGAATTTGGTTTTGGTTTTGTTGGTGGTGGGTTTTTTTTGTTGGTGTTTGTTTGTTTGTTTTCAGTGCTTTTATGACAGCTGCTGGATGGGCAGCAACCCCTTCATGCCCATTTGTTCCTCCAGAATTTTTTTCGTGTTTTCTGTCCCTGCTCTCAGTACAATGATCTGCACCCTGGCTTGTGCCAATAAATGGTGCTGTGAGCCACACAGAAACATCGCTTAGGTTTCCACTTGCACTTGGAAATCCTATGAGCATGTAGACCCTTCTCCAAGCTGACCCCATCATCGGTCACATTAAATACAGGTGGCACAGAGTGGACTCAAAGTGGCACCAAGCCTCAAGTCACACCAGGCCTCAAGTCACACCAGGCCTCAAGTCACACCAGGCCTCAAGTCACACCAGGCCTCAAGTCACACCAGGTGAGGTTTAGATTCCACATTAGGAAGAATTTATTGATGGAAAGGGTGGTTAGGCACTAGAACAGGCTGCCCAGGAAGGTGGTGCAGTCCCCATCTCTGGAGGCATTAAAAGACGTGTGGACGTGGCACTGGGGGACGTGGTTTGGTGTCAGGACTCAATAGGTCAGGTTGATGGCTGGACTTGATGATCTTTTTTCTAACCTAGTTGATTATATGATTTCTGACCAAGAAGGGAAGGCATTTCCACACCGGCTGAGCCCCAGAGCCGCTAAAGCTGTCCTAAAACACAGCATCTCCTGGTGACTCAGGGATGTGCCCCTGCCCTTCACACCAAAACAGACAGGTTCATGTAATGGGGGTGCTGAAGCATGTTTGCACTTGTGTGTACAGGGTCTGAGTCCAATTTCAGCAGGGAAACTCCTAATTTAGCCCTAATTTGGACCTAAATGATACCAGGCCAACCAAGTTGTAAGGAAGGAGTCTTTGGGTGCTGATTCAACTCCACTGAGACACATCCAGAGAGAAGCAAGGAGCAGGCTGGGCAGCTTCTGGGCAGCTCAGTGAGGCCAAAAGTCTCCAAATGGAGCAGTTTGAGGCAAAACACCTGGGCAGGTGGCAGCTCCAGGGCTCACTGCTGCTGACTGTGCATCAGAGAGGTTTCTGCGCTGGGTGCTTGTGGCTCCAGCAGGGAAGAAACACTTTTAACACCACACCTTTTGCATGTGTTATTCGACCCTTCACAGAATGGGTAGTGTCCTTTGAAGGGCAGAGCAATTAGCCTCACCGGGGCCAGAAAATTGTCCCCATCAGAAATGCCATGTGCCTATCCATTACAACAAGCCACACTGTAGCAGGAGCCATTGGCTCTCCTGCCCAGACAATAGCGATTGCAATGGGGAGAAGGGAACTCTGCCAAGGGATTCAGAAGTCACATAAATTTAGGGTGATCCCCAACTTCAGCCCTGCCAAAATCATATCCTTTTCCTGCTGTTCAGTGGAGTGAGGATGGGATGGTGAGGTCTCCCCACTGGCTGCTCCACTCCAAGAGCAAATCTCAGGGAGCTCTGCTTTCATCCCACTGCTCTCCCTGCTCTCCATCACACCTGGTGTTCCCTCACACATTTTTCCTTTACCCCTCTATGTTCTCTCTGTCAAGTAAAATCAGAAATCCCAGATTCAGTTAGTCCAGGTATCAGAGCATCCCTTTCTAAGGCATCAGGGGACTTTTTCCTCTTTGTACCATTTCCACCCCTTTTCTAGAAAGGATGGGAGCCCATTCAGCAGCAGACACATGCCTGGCATCAACTCTAGCAGTCCAAAATGCTCCCTGAGGTCACACCTGCACCATCGGGCTGGGAAAGCACATGCTGGTTTGCCACCATGCACTTCTCATCCACGTTGAGAGCTGGCAGCTAAGAGGAAGGCACCCGTGCATGACAGCACCTGATGAGCCCCCACGTCTGCCTGTTGCAGATGCTCCAACACGCAGATAATGCTGATCATAAAACCTTCACAGTGCCTTTTGTCCCTCTGAGAGCTGCTCAGAAAGTGTTTAGCAAAGCATAACAGCAACAAGGTACAGACTAAACTTAGTAAATAATGCAAAGCTTTTGTTGTGATATTTTCCTGCAAATATTTAAGGCTGTTTAGAGCAAAAAAGCATTTGCAAGCGTTAGCCTGTTTCCCAAAAGGAATCCAGGCTCCGTTGGGATGGCAGAGGCAATCCAAGCAGCAACGGATCCAGGGGAGGCAGGAACACAGACATCTCTGATTGTTTTTTCCCCACTCTTGTGGCTTGGTGGCTCTAAATTCATGATGACCATGGATGCAGGGAATTGACCTGGCCATGCTTTATAAGAACAGCAGATGAAAATAGTGTAGAGCAAATACTGTGCAGTGAATTGTGCCTAAAGCTGCCGGCATACCACCAGAGTGGGCTACACTCTGGATTTATGGCGAAAACTACCTATGAGAGCTAGTCAGGATGCTAGTTAGCTGCTGGATTATAAACTATGCACCAAGGAACACAAACACAGTCTGGCATTTTTGGCATTACACTTTCAACCAGTTTGTTTATAACTGCCACAAACATCACAGGTTCACATAGCCAGAACTCTTGGGGCAGGATGAATTATTTTCTCCATGGAGGATGATAAGCAGAGGGTTTAGAACTAGACTCCGAGGAAGCAGACTTGCAACCACACCTGTTGCTACCTGCAGTGAATCCTTTTGCAGATGCTAACTATTCCCATCTGACTGATGAAACCAAAAGAAGAGGGTCAGCTAGTGGCTCAAAGTGCCATTAATCACTCAGTCAACAAATAGCACACATGCTACTGCCCAGGTGGGAATTTAGGAGTTTTCATCAGAACTTTGGGAATAATTTTGTGGATCTGGGCAATCTGTAAGCCAGATCTACCCCTCTTCCTGCATAGAGGCTGTTACCTGTCTTTGTGCATCTCACCAACACCGTGACATTCCAAGGACCTGGGTCGTATCTCACTCACAGCAACTTGACCTTACTTGCTCTCCAGCAGAAACCCTCAGACTGTTTTAGGGCAATGCAGAACAAGCCTCGGTAACTTAGATTTAAAAACACTTAATTGTAAAAAATAGGAAAAAAGAGAAGCATTTCCTAGGAGGATGTTTTAAAAACATCACAATTGGCCACTAAATAAATTCCAAAACATTATATAATAGAAAAACAAGCTCTCTGGATTGGCAGTCACCTATCCATCAATAGCAGCTTTTCATCACCACATCTGTGTGCACCTCTCTGCACCCTCCATATGGTCCAACACAACTCATACCTTCCTCATCCCTCTGGATTTAATACAGTGACTCTTGACCAATAAACCACATAAAAAAAAGCCTTGCAGACCCGTTGTACGAGTCAGCCTCTCTAACCTCTGCGTGATCTGGCTGACTCAGTGTAACATCATTTTTAAACCCCTTGATCACAGGACACAATCCCTCAGCAGAAATCATGGCCTTTGGGCAACCACACACACAACTCAGCCCCTGCGCTGTAGTTTCACTCAGTGACTAGGAAAAGTTTTTGATTAACAGAAGAAGGTCCCTAAGTGCACCTCAGATGCAACTATACCACAGCCTGCAGGAACAGAAAGATGGGTTTTTAAGTGAATTACTTATCAGACCAATATGCAATTTTATTCTACTTAAAATTCATCTTTCAATATACAATTTTAGCCCCTAACTTAGCATTTAGTTGCTCTTTTTATATGAAAATAACATTAGTCTGAAATATACAGTCAACACACCCTTTTGAATGGATTTCATAGAGTTTACCGTGAGGTTTACTGTAATATCACTCCTTTTCTAAAGCTTATTTCTGTGTGCTACAAGCGTCAGCTCAGATGTTCACCCCTGGTGCAAAGTAACATATAACTAATCCCGATACAACAACTGCACAATTCAGTCAGTGGAATTAGGAAGCACGAAATTGTTGCTCGATTACCCGACACCCCACGCTGCCCTCTCCCAAAGACTGGCATCTCTGCCTTCTGGACGGGTCGCGCCGCCGGGCCCTACCTAAGAGGCCACGAGGATCGGACCGGCGCCTCTCCAAGGTTTTGCACTGCTCCTTTCTCTTCTTGCTCCCTCTAAAACTCCCAAAACGCTTCATGAGCTGCAGCATGCGCCCACGCAGCAGCAGCTGTCGGTCATGCCCAATATCGAAGAAAAAACTCACAGCTCTGATCCAAAGGCAGAGCGAGGGGCAGGGAAAGGTGTCCCCTGTACCCAATGCCCACGTGCGAGAAAATAAAACTCCAGGAAGACCGTGTGGTTACAAAAAAAAAGGACAGCTTTCTGGAAATTCAGCCTCAAGGTGCTTGGTTGTAGTCTTGGTGGAGGGAGGCTCCCCAGCAGGATGGCAGAACCTGCAGGCGAGGTGCTTCCAGCCTTAATCCCAGCGCACAGGAGCTGCCTGCGAGCTGCTGCGGATACCGGGAGAGGCTCAAAGTCTGCCCAGCCTGCAGCTGGTGGCTGTCAGAAGCCTCAGAGAGTGAAACAACATTTCCCAGCAGATCAGCTCATGCGGAAAGGGTCAGCGAGCGCCTGCTAAGCTCCCCCGTTTAGAAAACACTAACTGCGCAAAGGCACCACAAGCCCTCTTGAAGGGAATTGTCATGTGCAGCTTGGCATGATGACTCTTTAAAAAGGCTGTAAAAGGAAACCACCCCTATACAGACAATTCCTGGCACTGGGCGGCCCGGGCACACACACACCGTGACATGACATCACCCAACTATTTTGATTCATGTGCGCGAGGTCTTCACAGGGACAGCCCGACCCAGCTGCCTATCGATGAGCTCAGAAGCGCCCGGCCCTCTGTGACTAATGACTAACAGCTTAATGGGAACGAGTGGCTGCCAGTTCATAAAAAGAAGGCTGATACTTTCTGGAAACCATAGCCGGAGCTATGGGCTGGACATTCTCCAGTGACATGCCCTCCCTGTGCTATGCATATCCATATGCTCTGCATAGATTGCCTTGGTCAAAGCTGCTGTTTGCAAACACAGGACGGCTGTTTGCAACACAACTGAAATCTGCTTTGTAGTCTTTTCCATCAGGCAAGCATTCACAAGGCTGTTGCTCACCCCTACAGACAGGGGTGTATTACAGTAGGCTCTGAGTCTGTAAGGTTGGAGCTGTTTATTTTAGGAAAGGGTTGAGCAGCGTGGGCTAGATCTTGAGCAGGTGGAAAGGGGCGCAGGCACAACCCAAGGCATGGTCAAACTATCACAGCCAACCTTCCTACGATTGCAGAAAATGTTCTGTTAAATAAAAAGCTTTACCTTGAAGACACAGAGTGCCAGTCTTTCCTCTGGATATCACCAGAACTTAAGGCTCAGATCTTTCTAAAACCAACCCCTCGTCTTGTAATCTAGAGAAATGAGAATCTTATCTTTTTAATTCCTAGGAAGAATTAAAGGTTATACCACATTTTAGTTCTCCAAAGAAGCATAGATTTTTCTTTGTGCTCATGATTGCTCATGGGACTTAATGTCATTAGAAAGGAAAAGAAAAAAATGGCCATGAATAATGGAGAAAATACCTTTATCAGCACAGATTTCTTGTGAGCTTTGGTCTCCCAGAAAGATCATTGTCACCAAGGCATCAATGCAAGCATGTCCCAGGACTTCAGGGACCCAGAGTGAAGGTGCAGAGGTGACAGCAGAGCCCTCTGGCATCCTCAGCTACCAGGGACTTCCCTCAGTCTACCCTATGGAGAACACAGAAGAAGCCTATACAGAGGGCACCTTTGTCCTTCCACCTATCAAACAAAAGAATAAATGAAATTAACAAGACATCATCTTGCAGACTCAGCTCTCATAATAGCCACATAAGGAGCTAAAATTTAAGTTTTTTTTTCCCAGCATTTCCCCTCCTGACTTGTCTCCTACTTCCTTTCACCCCTACCTTCATGGCGCTAGCCACAT
This sequence comes from Cygnus atratus, assembly GCF_013377495.2. Classification (NCBI taxonomy): domain Eukaryota; kingdom Metazoa; phylum Chordata; class Aves; order Anseriformes; family Anatidae; genus Cygnus; species Cygnus atratus. Next base: position 7,022,164 of record NC_066363.1, read on the forward strand.
TTCAGGTCTGCATGTGAAGTGCTTTACACCAGGTAACAAACTTTGGTATAAAAAAGCCTAACATACCAGTGCTTTATCAAAACCTTTTTCCAGCTGCTCGCTTGGGGCTCACTGCTCACCCAGTGCAAAGAGGAAGCAGGGGGAGCAATGAGAGGTGGTTCGGGATTGGGAGGAGAAAGTGTTGGTGCTACCTCAATTTTTTTATTATTTTTTTCTTTGCATAATTGTAACAAGTGTCAAGCTCTTCCCACCCTGTCTGGCCTTGTGTGACCATCACATTTACTTCTGCAAGCATGATTTTCGCTGTCCCTTCCCTTCATTCTGCCCCACTGGTGGCACCACGAGTGGGTCTGCAGCCCTAGTGGGGCAAGCTCTGGCTGTCCCCATGGGCACGTGTCATGGGCCAGCTCTCAACCCACTTCCACGAGAGTTATGACCTTCATAAGCCTTTTCTGTTTGAGAAACAGTTCCCCAATGGCAAAACTGATTATTCCTTGCTGCGATTTAAGCCCACTGCTTCTTGTGTTATTCACTGTGCGTACGGAGAACAGATTGTTCCCTTCTGCTCTGGAGCAGCCCTCTACATATTTGAAGACAGTTATCAAGTCCTCTTTCCAGTCTTTACTTAGCCAAAAACACAAGCAATGCTGCCCACAACACCGAAGCAATCTGGACCTCAAGTTTCCCCTCCTTTGAAAAACATTCCTCCTCCTCCAGTGGCCAAAGGACTGCTGAGAAGAGCTTAATGTCATCAGAAACCAAAAAATGTAAATCCCTTTTTAATGGGATAAAAATTGGTATTGCTTCAGCACAGAAACAACCCCCATTTTAGTAGAGGCCAACGATAAATAGTAACTGGTGACCTCTTCATGCAGGGCCGTTGCACCAGGAGGGCTCATTCCCCCTAATTGGGGAAAGCAGCAAGGCCCTCATGTTTCTGCACAGAGCTACCAGAAAATGAAACAATAGTGTTTAACAACCGAATTTCACAGTAATTTGTTAAAAAAGCACTAAGTGTTTTGAGTATGATCATTTTGTCTCCCACAGCTAATGGTCTAACAGATCCTACCATATTTACACCAGATACTACATCCTCTTAATGACTCTGGTGGAAGGATCTTATAAAACTAATAATAAAAAGCTGGGCTTCAAAGAGCTCCTTTGGGGCCATCTACATTCTGGAGACTGAAAACACAAATTCCTTCCAAACAACCATGAAGTTGACTCTTGTCAAGCTACTTAAAAGCTCCCAAATTAGTTATAGTACATCATGTTTCTTTAATGTAGAAGAATTACACTGTCCCTTTCCACTTACACTGTTCCGCTGTTCCTCTAAGCTCTACCTCGATGGCCCAGTGTCAGGTCTACAAGAGAGCCCAAAAAAAGGCTCTGCAGCTAAAAAAGACCCCACTTCTGCAAAACTCCCTTACACCAAGGTTTGTCTTGGCCCCATCAACCACCTGTGTTCCCAACCTGTCCTGCAACACCCTCCCCTGCTCAACCCAGCCCTCCATCCCCTTAAACCAGCTGTATTCTTTTTAAAAGAGAGGCTGCAGCACGCAAACTAGAGAGACAAGCCTTCCACTATTTTTCCCTTTGATGCATGAGGCCACATAAGGAGAGGAGTCTCATGGCAGTAGCTGCCTGCAATCCAAACCAAGAAAGCCCCGTCCATGGCCTCTTCTTGATGCTCCTTGCTTTCCAGTTCCTCTTGTCTGAGGAGAAAAGCACCTTGTGTATCCCATCACCCCATCAGCAATTTAACATGACTCTTCAGGCACAAACATAGCAAAATATTCCCACCTCTGAATGCTATGCAAAGATTTTTTCAATGAGGTAGAACTGGGGTTTGTTAAGATTTGGTCTCCTGCCCTGATGGGAAATATGGAAAATGGCATTTCAGGAACTGAGTGCAAGCAGCACGGGCTGTCTGACCACCTCTCAGAGTTTGAGACATGACCTGATTCATCCATCTCATAGAGGTGTAAATTCTGTGCTGTGGTGAAAATTCTTGGAGAGCTCATGTTTGGAACCATTTCCACGCCTGCCTTTTTAATAGAGATTTAACCAGATATACAAATGCAGCAGCAGAGCGCAGGGCAGGTAGGGGGAACGGTGAGTTTTATTGGGTATTCCCTGCATGAAAATGAAAAGAAAGCAATGTTTTCCTCCTCCAGATTTAAGATCTTCTTTGGTTTAAAATGGGAAGGCTAAAAAGAATATGTGACAATTAAAGCTTCATCTGGCTGCAGACTGCAAATCAACAAACCCAAGTATTTCACTTTCCTTGATGCTAAAACTTAGCATGTTCAGAAATTCTGTCACTGCTCATAGAAATCAAAGAAAGGTCAGATCCACCCTTAGAAGAGCAAAACATGATTCACATTTGCATTTTTACATGTATCACATTTCTCTACATTGTTCTCCTTAAAAATTTCCCTAAACTCGAATTTTTCTAAATTTCTCTTCTCAATTCTACACGCAGATGTTCTCAGAATTACAATTTCCTATTATTGCCACCGGTACCAGGACGTGTAACAAGTCTCATAAGACCAGACTGGTTTTAACTTCAACTGTATTTCATATAAAGAGCAATTTTGGAAAGTATTTCAAAATAACATACAGAGAAATGTGTAAAAGAGATCTCTGCTATTAAAAAGAAAAAAAAGAGCTCAAAATTAAAAGTGATGCAATGCACAATAATAAAGAGTATGTTTGCCGAACAACATTTGCACACCAGTTGGACAGACCATACAAGCCTGCATTTTCAAAGGGAAATACAAACTACCACTTTCTACATCTGGTCCAAGTCCAGCTCACACCCCATAAAAGAATTGCAAGTTTATGACTCCAAGCTGGGCTCAATTACTTTCCATAATCATAACCAAGTGTTTCACTGTAATGAGTTTTTGTCTTTATCCCCTTTTTTAATAATACTTCATGCTGCTTTCACTGTAAATTAAGAAAGATTTCAATCTCTGAAGCTGTCAAGCTGGCACTAAATTGGTTTTGAAAAATCTGAAAGTTAAATTTTACTTATTTTTAGAATTCCCCCAGGTGCACTCTGGGTTCCCCAGATCACTTGGTAAATTACTTATAAATTACATCCTGGCGTCTTGGTTGTGTTTTTCTATCCTACCTTTCCAGAGCTTATAATATGAACCAGCAGGAGTAGGAGTAATGGTGATAGCAGTGTTGGCATAGTGGTGATTTCTGGATTTCTAGTAAGGCTTAGAGCACCTACCCCAAAAGACCAATGATTTAGGACTGATGAATATGATAATTTTATCATTTCCCCCCATCCTACTAATAAACCGTGGGGCATATGTCTGCAGCACTCCCTTTCTTGGCAATTTCAGTTTGCAATGTGAAAAATGGAGCTGTTCTTATACATGCTACAATCTGGCTGTGCTCAAAACAGCAAAACTGTATTTGACCCAGTAATTACAGGATGTCTGGTGTGACAAATGCAGCTCCTAAAATTTAGTAAGTTCTCAGCTAAAGGAAAATATCTCAGCAGTAACTTCTGCAATAAAATAGTAGAGACAATGAAGTTCTTCAGAAATATTTTTCCACTCGTGCTTTTCTCATCTCTTCTTGCTTCTCTTCCTCCTTGCTTTGATCAAGTCTTTCAACCATGTCCACCCACAAAGCCTTGAGACGGAGGTAGGATTCACTGGAACTCACATATCCCCTTTTTGTCCTCTTCTTCTTCTTTTCTCTTTTCCAGTTCCTCACTGCTTGTGCAGGACAGAGCAGACTGAGTGGTGTTAAAGTTGTACCGGGCATTGTGGGGCTGAACAAAACATCCCCTTCAGTTTAAACGCCAAAAAAGCTCTTTCAGCCAGCACTGAATAGGCTGCAAACTGAATGACAGCAAATGAATAGAGGCAGAAATGACTTCAAGAAACTCCTACATTAGGGGTGGCCTGCACCCGGAGAGTGAAATCCATATCAATATCCCATAATGAACACCCCAAAACACAGGAGGCTAAAAATCACAGCACCACAACTCCACAGAAACATAGTCCTCCACTGATTTTACCTTAGGAGACATCCTCAGACATCAGCCTTACACTAACCCAGCCAGCATCCCTTCCCTGTACAGGCACAACTCCTACATTTGCAATTCATGAGCTAGTAAGAACATTACCAATAAAACAGCTTCACACACATTTACTGCAGTTTAAACATTTGTGCTGGCACAGTTATCATAAAATACAGCTCTCGGTGACAAACATGCACAAGTGAAGCAATGCCCTCATCCTAAAATGTAGACAGGGAGTTGAGATTTCAAAGTCATTTCAAGTTCTCTATCCCTTTGCTCCCCACAAAAAGCAGCTGAATCTGACAGCAGAAGCCAAGAAATTTACTTACACATAAAATAAGATGACAAATAGACTCTTTTCCTGGCTTGGCATTATTATTATCTGCTATTTTAGGTTGAAAATAATCTTCAGTGTTCCCTAACAATAAAAAATGCAAACAGTGCAACTTTGGGGTTGACAGTCATCCCACAAATGATCCCCTCCTCTGCCACAGTGGATACAAGAGACTATATATATTATACACATAAAATTAGAGACAGTGACAAGCATCCTATTAGACATGTGGAACAACACAGACAACACTGACTAAAGAGAAAACTGAACCACACCTTGAAAAGCAAAATGCTTAGCTAGAAGCTAACACTGGAGAAGCCTTCCTTGTTCCTGGCTCCAGCAACATCACTGACGATGCTCCAGTTTTTCAGTGATGGAAGAGGGGTCTCATTGTGTTCAGCTGCACGAGAGCAGCCAATTCCAGAGGGACAAACCTTTCCCCTTGAGCTCCCAACCTCCAGTCTCCAAAGGGCGAAGGAATTTCCAGACGCTGCCTCTCCTGCCCTTGGCTGCTGCAGTGATGGGTGAGAACCTGAGGACCATGCTCAAATTACTACAGATGGCCTCTAATGTGGTGTTTATACAGAACGAACATTTTCCATTCGCTATTAACAACCCAATTTTGTTGACAGTGAAAGCAGAGTCTTGTAGCTGTAGACCAGAGATGATTTGAATTACTCTCTGAACTCAAACTCTGTAGACCGGAGATGATCCAAATTATTCACTGAACTCAAACGCTACGCTCACAAAATCCCAATGACAAACCTAGGTACCTACAGGAGGAACTTTGCCTACTTATTGTATAGCTACCGACTGCATATTTACATGAACCACCGAGGACATCACGCTGGCCTAGATCCCAATCCTGTGAACTAAACACAGGCGTGATGCCAAAAGGGGAAATTCCGAACAGATCATCCAGCCCTGTGCTGTCATTACAAAGGGGGACTGCTCCAGCCAGGGGATTACAGCAGAAAGGCAGGAATCCACCATGTGCAGGCATGGGCTGCACTGAAATCCACCCCTTGTGTGGCATCTTTGCAGTGCAGCCAGCTCCCCCAGTCTGCTTGTTCAAGCCACCCCTAACAAATACAGCAGATCTTCACTTGCTGGTTAACAAAGAACACAAAGAATTTGGAAAAAAAAATCAAACACAACTGCACAAAATCCTAAGATCTGTCCTCATTTTTCTACCCTTACCTTTTGTAACCCTTTTTCTATGAATTAATGATTCTAAAGCATCGTGATTTGCAAGCAAGGGAATGAAACCAAGCACGTTGCATACTTTAATGCCAAGAATAATTGAACAGACAAATTGGCCCTGCTAACAGCTTGAGATGAACATCTCAGGAAACACCACCACCATCTAGACCTCCCAGAGCACCTTTTGATCTCCAGCAGAAAGGAGGTGAGCATCAGGGATTGCAGCTTCTTTGCCCAGGAAGAAGTGCCTTTCCGAAAGTCCCCTAGCAGGCTGGCACGAGGCTGGAGAGGAAGAGAAGACGACGGAGATCTGTTGGACTCGGTGGCTCGGCTCCTTCCTTTGCAAGAACACGACACATTGTTCACACGGCTTTAAAGCACTGTGTGCGTGAGGTGGCTGTCTCACATGGCCAAGCTCCAAGGAGATTACTACAATTAGTTGCCCAGATTACTGCAGATCTGCCAGAGCAGATGGAAGTGTAGAGGAGGAAACGTTCATTATCACATACATGAGGTCTGGAAGAGAAATCATTCAACATTTTTCTGGTTTCTCTTTACGTCTTTTTTTTTTTCCCCCACGAGATTTTTGCACCCAGATCAAACATAGCAATTTTGTTGGTCACAGAAACTTTACTGATTTTTTGAGAAATGAAAGCACAGTGAGAAAGACAGATCCTACAGTTTACTGACATGGCAATCGAGGGACCTTAGCAAACTGCCAGGGTACAGAAGGAACAAAGACTGAGATGGAGCACATGTAAAGAAAAGTTGGCACTGTTTCAATGTCCACAATGAGCTAGAAGCCATCCAAGCCCCAATTTCTTGATAATTCTACCAATTCGTGCAATTGGCAGACAAGTAACTTGGAAAAAGGCATCCAACACATCCACAGCATCCAGCTGGTAAGCTGCTGTGACTGCAGGATGGGAGTGGATGATGGGACAGCGTGGGATGACTTGGGTTGTACCAAGTTCCACCTTTATTCACTTTGCACATGAAAATAGCAAACAGCGTTCAGTTCAGAGATGCTATATTTAGGGCCGTGTGAAAAATCTCCGTGGGTTGGCTGGGACCAGTGTAGACATGACCTAGGGAAGGCTTTTTGTGTGTTTCTTTATGCCTAGATGGCAGGAGGGATGGAAACTTGGGAGCAACAATGCACTAAGAGAATATTCCTGGAAAATCCAACCCTGCCACTCTGCACAGACAGGAGAAAAGGAGTCTGAAACCTTTTCACAACTGCTCCAATAAGGGAAGGGAACGTAAAGGCTATTGATTGTGTCCCTGGGAGAGTGCCCCAGAGATGGAGTGGGCAAGAGACAACAGTAACTCCTTGTGCAACCCTTCCTTGGCTATTTAATTCTTAAGATGCTCTCAAGAATCAGAGGACAGGTACCAGTTCTCAGGCTGACCCCAGCTCAACTCAGTTCCCAGGCCAACGCTTAGCTTCCAACCAGCATATTTTCCTACTTCATTAAACCACATTGGGCCTCAAATTGAGAAGAGACTTCTGGAGCCATGAAATCTTGTTTAATGGTGATTCAGCTTGGCAACGCTCTGGGCCAAACACACTACTATTTTCACCTCATAAAACTCATTTGAAAGTGACCCAAACAAGCACCACGGATGACCAGAACTTGTTGTATGGTGCCATCAGATTCCCAAATCTTCTCCAAGGACTGCCTTTGTGTAGAGGCTTGAGTCCTTAAAGTAGAAAGCACCACACAAAGTAGCTGCAACATAATTAATCAGTTTAAATTCCACATCAAGAATCAAAGCAGAAATCTGGTGTTACAGCAACAAAAGCTCTGGTTATCTCTAACAGCACAAAGCCCTGTTCTTGAATTTCGGTGTCGCCCCCAAAAGCATTCTGCATCCTTAGTCCCCCCTGTGAGTGTCTCTGCCTTCGGGGACACTTGTCCTACACCGAGCTAGGAGCTTCCTGTGATGCAGGTTGGTGTGATCCTGGCTCTCAGAGACCAGGGTGCCTAAAACAGCCTGGAAAACCCTATCAGATGGAATGCTTTTGTTGTTATTATTACTTAACACACATTTGTGGAAAAAAAAAAAAAAAAGTCCCTGTCACCACCTAAGCAGCTAGCAATAAGGCCTGGCAAGTCTGCCAGTCATATTATTTGTGTGTGACTGGAGCAAAAAATATTAAAACCTCTGTGCTAACAGACAGGAACAGAAATGATGGCTCCAGGCAACATATTCCTGTAAACCAAGTAGGCAGTTTCCAGTCATAATAAAATACTGACAGAGAGGGCAGAGGAAGGGAGCGAGGGGCACTGAAATGGGGCTGAGTGAGGAGTTTGGAGACTCCAGTTTTATTCTCAGCTCTGTTATTAGGCTGCTGCTTGACTGGGGATAACTATATCCATCACTGGCTTGTGTGCTCAAAAGGCAAACACCAAAATCAAGCAATGGCTCGGCCTGGGATGAGGCAAACACAGAGACCAGTGTGGCCTGAGAGACCCAGCTGGCAAGTCAGTTTTCACACACATCTCTGACTTCCCAGCCCTGAGGAAAGACATGGCTCTGCTACAGCACCACCCAGCACGGACAGCTTGTATTTTGGGGAAGCAGCAGCAACCTGGGGACCCTTTCTTCCCCATCCTGCAGCACAGTCCCTGAAGCCTTGCGGCACTAGGCCCAGCAGGCCCAATGCCCTCGGTGCCCCCCACCCCCCCCAGCCCTGTAAGACTTCATCCCTTAGCATCTTAGTGTTATTAGTGTGTTAACGAGGTTTCTAACCTCATTTAGCCACTTGGTTTTGCGCTATGCAAACAGGAGGAGGAAAAAAGAGGTGGAAGCTTTCTTAGTGTGGCAAAGGGCTTCTCTAATCCTGCAGCCTACAGGACAGAGGCAGAAGCTGCTGATAAACCTCTCAATCAAATGCGATCAAGTCCCTAATGCACAGCCAGTGCCTGCGTCCAAGGGAGAGGATAAGAAACTCTGGGGGAAAAAAAATGCCTCAATTACAGAGAAACAAGGCACCCACACGGCCTCCCAGCCACACACTTGCCAAAGGTTTTTCTTCCCCTGCACACTCTGCCTTTTAGCAAGACGTGCATGTGCTGTGCATTGCCGAGCCTCGCATCTGCTGGACGGATGAGAAATTAATTTCTAAGAATTTCAGTGATGTCAGGCATTTTCTTCTTTAATGTGACCATAAAGTGGCGAGAGCCGTCAGCAGCGCTGGCAGTAGCTTAACAAAAAAATGTTGACGTTGCCTGGATACTGAGCCCCGCTCCGTTCAAGGATTTGCTTGCGTGTCTGCATTTGACAGCAATAACTCCTCAGGATTTGGGGTTTTCTTTAATATTCTGAGAGCCATGCAAATATCTGTCCTTATTCAGAGCTCTCCTCTTCTCTCCTCCCCTACTTTTTGGCTTTGTAAAATGCGAAGTAATTCTTCAACCGTCGTACAGCCATAAATAAGAAGTCATAAAAATATTTTTCTATCCTTCTTTTTCTCCAAGGTTAATCTTTTCAGTTATATAAGCACTTTATAATATATCATGGGGAAAGTATATGAGGATCTGTTTATATGATTAAGACTCAGCTCCTTCTTTAGCTTGTCCCAGTGACAGCATTTTATGCTTTGCATTTGCCACAGCCAAGGCTCACGCAGCCGTCTCACTGTGGCCTCCAAAGCAGACCTCAGAGAGATTTAACATTGCTTTTTAGGGGCTGCTTACAGTAACTCATTACGCTGGGTATCTGTGGATCCTGGGGAAAAAAAGAGCATTATTAAGTACCTGCTAATTGTTCATTACAGTGGGTGGATTCCAGGTTTCACTGATGGCAAAAATCCAGCTACTCCAGGGGGAAGTGATTTTTTCCCAGTCTTTCCCTTTATTGCTGTCCTGCTCCAAATATGCCTTGTGCAGAAACAGATCTGGATGCCGTTTAGTGAAGTGCTGTAGTGTTTTATAATCTTTTATGGTAAAGAATTTGGAGGGACTTGAGAGAGGGCTTCAGGCAGAACAGAAACAGAACTGAAGCACATATACAAAATCTCAAAACTCCTCTTCCCGGCAGCTAGATGGCAGAGAATTAAAAAGTCCACTACAGGTCATTTTTCCAGTCTGGTTCCTGACATGTCTCCTAAGTGAGGAACGATGCACAGTTATCCCTGCGCTCTGCTGCAGCAGATCTCAGCACACCGCAGGGTTATTTTCCAAAGGAAATGATGTGCTATTTGGGTACTTTCTTTAGTGCAACTTGTTTTATTTGCTTAATAACTTCACCGCCTTTCAATACACGAGCAGCCAACAGCACCCAGACTCGTCTCTTTCAGCAATCCCATTCCAAACCCCGGTGCCCCAGACCCACAGGGCTGCTACAATATTGTAACTCCCTCTGACTGATGCCCGCAAGCCCCTGTGAACACCACCTCTCTTCTTGTCAAGCTTTAACACTGGGATGGACAAAGCCACAGCAATACACAGTGGAAAGAATGATAGCACTGCCTGATCAGGCTCGTTTGGTAGCAATGCCTCTTGCTGTTGCCTTCCACAAGCCTCTTGTGGCTAGGAGACGTAAGAGCACTCACCGGCTTTGAAGATGCAGAAGCTGGCGTGTGGCGATTCCCATTTAACACGCATGAGTGCGCAGACAAATGCTGTCCTCCCACCTGCGTGGCTCTTCATAAATACAAAATGCAACGAGAGAGTAAAGGAGTGAAAATGGTGGTGGGATTCCTGAAAGGTACAGGCCTTCTGATCGCTTCTTTAAACACTTCTAGCAGTGGGCAGACACTGCTTTTCCACAGGTGCTTGAAGACTGTCTGGTGCCTCAAAACTTATCCCTAAAACCTGGCTCAACACCCCCACACACATCTGACCAACACTCACCAGCAGCTTGTTTGACTTTAATTGGATTTAATTGCACTGACTTGTCTTAATAACAAATCTCGTGCCAAGAAACTGCAGCTGGAGCAAGAGCTGACCTAGGGCCAGCTTCCTAAAGACTTACACCCCCCTGTCCTCTACCTTGCTGCCTCCCAGTGCCACAGAAACTTTCCTGGATCACTGAGGTGGCCGTGGCCATCCTGACCTTCTCCAGCTCCCTCTGTGGTAGTGCATAACAAGGTACCTTACCCCAAATTGCTCCTTCTGTAATGCTCCTCCATCACCATCCCCCAAGGCTGGCACAATCCCAGAGCAGTTATCATCCTTGAGTACCCAAGAGCATTTACGCCCTTAAAAAAATATCTGAGATTTCCCTTTCTCACCCCTAAAGTGCGTGGTTAGAGGACAACGCATCACCATGGGGCAGGGGACAGAAAGCTCCATAACGAAATCTCCCTCGCACAGCAGCTCCACACCAACCCCAAAAGTTCAGGGGACTCCCCCTCTCCCCAGAGAAATATCTTGGCTTTAAGGACTTGTAGTTCAGGGTTTATCTGACTGCATACATATATGGTACTTTTTTTTTTTTTCATACTGTGATGTTTTTTACACATTCTTTGTCCCAATGGTCTGGATACTCTGGGAGCATCAATTCACAATGGTCAAACAAACATGAAGGAATTATGGCCCAGCGCTAAAGAATACCAGAGGGGTGGCTATTAATTAAATACATTGATATAAGTAAGGAGAATGTTAAATCTCAGCTTCTTTCTCAGTCTTTGTTTCTACAACAACGGAAACCAGGGAAAAGAAAAATGTTCCTAACCACTGCAACAGAGCCCCTATCTGTTACCCCATAGCCCTGGCTTTGATTGTTTTTCTAAGTTCAGAACACTGATCCCTGCCTGTCTTTGCTTACCACTACTAAGAATTTGCTGATAATTCCCAATTTTTTTCTGCAGACTGGGCTTCTGACTGAACACAGTCTGGGCAGCTGTACAAAATGGTTTGCGCTAATCCCCACCGTTTGCTTGAAAGCTTTCCGTGAACACCAATGAGCATATGAGATGTCAGATGCTAATCCTCACCAACAACTATTTATGTTTTTAGGAGGGAAGGGTCATGACGAGGCTTTTGTCAGTGAGAGTGCCTTTGATGGCATAGGAAGTAGGGCTTTGCTCTGGCTCTGAAGGACTAAAACCAACTCTTAAGAGCCCACACAGGAAACTATTCCTTGTTGCTCACCACCATCATATGGGTGATGAGCAAATATCACTGAAATTATTCAAAAAATTTCATTTTTTTCCCTTCTATTTTGGCTTTTCTTAATTAAAAGGTTCTATATTTTCAAGTCACCCAGCTTCTTAACAGATCTCTCAGCAAGGATTTACACTATTAACTCTAAGCAGCCAAGTCTGGAGACGGTTCCAATGTGTTAGAATAAGTTGTCAAATGCAATGGTCAAATCTTTCCCTGTGCCACTCTCTCAGAAAGGCAGCTGTAGCAAATCAGTTGCTTTAATTGCATGTAAGACAGCAGAATTGGACTTTCACAGGGGTAGAAGCTGCACTTTAATTACCTTCACTGGCAGCAGCAGTGCTTTCTTCTGAAAGATGAAAAAATTCAGCTAACCACTCATCTAAATGCTTACGTCGATTCATTTTTGAACTCACTTTCCCAAACAAGTTTAGGCCAGCGCTGCATTGCAGTCACCTGCTGTTGTACTAAGGACCTGCACACCCTGAGCCAAAGCACTATATTTATTACCTGGCTACGTGTTCCAGCTGCTGTTTGTGACTTCAGTCTTGGAGAAACCTTTTGGCATGAGGTGGCTGCTCTGTGCCTAATGCTGCCCAGTGTTTCTGCAGGAAACATGAAGGCAGCAGGTGCTTCGTGTAGATGTTAAACACATCATAAATAACGCAGGCACTATGTGCCACGTGCAGCTCCTCTCGGGTCAGTATTAAGTGTTAGCTCATGTGCAATTCTTACCCATCCCAGTCCAGAAAGTCTTGACCTTGTAGCATTTAGACGTGGCGCTTTTTTTGGCATGGACTAAAGGTGGTTTTGGCCTCTGGTGCGGAGGCTGCCAGGTGGGGTGGGAGGCAGAAGGAGCCTCCACGGTTCGGGGGCTGCCCATTGGGCTCTGCGGGGGATGCAGTGGTGAGGGAAAGAAACCCCCTAACTGCAGCACTGTCGTCCTGCTGAGGTGTTGGGTCAGGTTGCTACACGCAGCTCACTCACCATTAAACTGATCCGGGAAAAGATCGTGAACATTAAGAGCTACGGAAATCTTATACTGAGGTTAAGCAAACAAATCTGACACCAAACCTTCTGCCCCGTGCATGCAGGTGGTTCAGCACAAACATTTACAACGCCCCTGAAATGCTCCGGATTCCCAAATAACGGCATTCGCTGATGAACGTAAGATGGATGGCTTGCCTCTGCACGACTTCCCCAGCAGGAATGAATTGTCTTAGGGCACAGGTACTTGTCAATGCAATTAAATGTCCATCTTCATATTAATGGGCTACATCCTGACCCCACTGGTGGCAGTGACAGACCCTCCTGGGACTACGAGAGGAGGACTTGGTTTCCTGAACAACTCCAGAAATCACTACAGCTACATACATTAGAGGGATGGGTGCTTTTAGCCCTCACTGTTTGAATGGGTTTGGAAGCAAAGGGAAAAAAAAGTATAATAAAGGGTCCTTAGCATCCTGCTCAAAACCTAAAGCAAAGCATCCAGAGGCACATGGCGCAATCCCAGCCTCTCCGTACAGCAAAGAGGAGCAGCAGGATGCCCACAGGAGGGCACCTATGTTTCGTGGTTGTCTACGAGCTCCCAGGGAGATGCATTTTGGGCTTTGCAGTGTGACACTGCCTGGCACAGCCACCCACACACACTTGTCACCACAGTCCTGCATCACACACCTACATGGGGCTCTCAGAGCTGCTCTTCCAATTCAGTCGCTGAGAGCCATACCAGCAGGAGATGCTGCAGGAAGCAAGCTACAAAGAAAACCCTTTTGCAATCTGCAGAAGCTGCCTATCAAATCACGCTTGTAGGAACCTGGAGTCAAGCTTCAAAATAATTTAACAAGCAAACAAAAAAGCCCACAATACATTCTTTGTTTTGAAGCTAAAATAAGAGAGATCCTATTTGGATTTCATTAAACACTCAGCGCCCCATAATAGAACCAGCCAGCCCAGATGGGAAGGAGGGCTGCTGATCCATCCTGGAGTTCCCAGGCACGGGGACCTTCATAAGCTCCATGCGGGCTCAGTGTTCCTGTGATTGTCATAAAACAGTTCGGTTTTGACATTTGGACCTTTCCAGCAGTGCTCTACAGATGCGTTGGTTTGGCTGTTTAGCCAGATAACAAACTCCAGCATCCTGAAAGTGGATCAAAGAGAAAGCTACTGGCAGAGAATACCAATTACAGATTATTACTCATGGCACACAGGTGACTACAGACTAAAATCTTCCCTTCAGAAAGGTCACTGTTCAGGAAATTACTCTCTAAATTACAATCACTTACAGCATGTTTGCTTTTCCCAGCTTTACACTATAACTACAATTCATTCTCATCTTGATGCCCCATCCTTTGCATTTTGCAGCACCAACCACTGCATACCCTGGCTGGCAAACCACTGTTAGTGCTTCCGAGCATTGTGCAAACCCCACCATGAAAGCCCAGAATAATGCGTACTTTGAGGAGCACGGAGCGCCAGATAATGTGCATGTGTGTTCCTGTGACTAACACAAGACTTTTCTGAACCTGATTTGGGTTCTCTGGACAGTGTTGTCCTTCGTTCGGTATGTCTGTCCCACACCATGCCAGGGAAACGTGTCAGAAGGTTTGCTGGATTATCAGAGCTCCCACAATAACAGTTACTGGCTCCCAAAACATGTATTAGCCTGCTGAGAGGATACATGATTCAAACAAACTTTTTTAGAGGTCCTGATGCTTGGGTGCCATTCTTAGATCAGTGTACAAAAAATAGACTCAAGACTCATTTTCTGACATCAGCACAAGACCTTGCCTGTCCTCTCCTTATTTTAAACTAAGAACAGGACTTCTAGCCTCCTCCAGCTGATGTGTTCATTATTTTAAGCCCAATAAAATCCAAACCAATTAACTCACCTGGCTAGAAAATCCTAAACCATTTAATTTTAAAAACTGTCGTCCTTGTCCTCCTCTGCTTTGACAAAAGCAAACGTGAGCTTACTTTAGTGAAATAAAGAGCAGCATGGACAGACTTACCTCCAGTACACAGATTCGGGAGCATAGAAATTAGTAGATCAGTGAGGCTGGCATAACTTTAGTATTACACAATTTCCACTGCCCTTTCACCTCCGTAAAACTGCAGGTACAGAAAGGCTTTACGCTAGATCTCCTAATCCAGTCTGATATTTGCCTTAGCATGGCAATGGGGAAAAAATCCGAAGCCTGGTGCTTTGCAGAGCTTTATACTAGAAGAGAACTTCTGTGCTTTTCCACATCCCCTCATCCCAGTATCCCATCTGCATTTAATTTTTCTGTACACACCAAATGGGCCAACGATGACTTCGTAGTTGGATGATGACTACACAAGTTGCTCTAGGTGATCCAACCACTGACTGAACTAACATGGGTGATATAGGCTCTCCTTGCCCAATTCACGACTCTTCTGGTGACTGCTGGAAGTGACCTTTTACTGAAGCAGCTGCTGTGAGCTCATGTGATGGTTTATACCAGCTCAGCTGCCAGTCTGTGGTGTCTGCCTGTGCCTACTTCTCATGAAAATGGCCTACTAGAAATGGGAGAAACGTCTTCCCTGAAAGACCACAGAAAAAGTAGAACTGAAATTTACTACAGCAGAAGCTGGACTGGGTGTCCACAGCTCTCAGCCCACTGAGTCATGCATCTTGCTGTATTGAAGTTGCCTCCACCACCTTTGCTAAGGGCATCTTAGAAAACTACTGGTAATTCCTAACCAATACCAAATGTCAAAGGCCTTTCTCATGTCACTGCATTCATATAGTCATAGAATCACAGAATCATTTAGGTTAGAAAAGACCTCAAAGATCATCTAGTCCAACCTTTAACCTAGCACTGTGAGTGAGCAACATCTCACAATACCATCATTATTATTCCTTTTTTAAAAAAAAAATAATGTTTTCTTTCAGCCCCACCTCAATCAAAACCCACACTGATTCAGCAAGGGCTATGTAAGAACTACTGGCCGCTGGACTGAGTCTAAAATTTAACTATACTTACTTTACTACACACACTATACCCCCCAAACTACGCATTTTTTGCCCTGTAATCAAGTTTTTTCATTCCCTATTTTTCCAGATCAGAGAACTGATTGATTCAACATTTATCATGCATTTTTGAGGCATTTTCCATGGGCTTTATCTATGAAGAAGAGCACTCTGAGAACTTACGATATATATAAAGTTTGGCTTTGATACCTTAACTGGGTGGTAACACTTCAGACTCGAACTATGTATCGTAAGACACTGGATGCACAATGCAGTTTCACTGAGATCATGACTAGTGCTCACTAAGCTTCAGATAAAGTGATGCACTTAATACTAAGTATGTGAACAAAGCTACTAAAATAAACAGAACAGGATTTCTCCACTACTTAAAACCAAGAACTAGCCTAGGGACTAAATTCTGAAATGATTGATCTCAATGGAAATTAGACACCTAAGTATATTTGAAAATCTGCCCTACATGTTTTCCTGGGTTTTTAAACTAGAGATAGTTTAAAAGAAATACACAAATTATTTCCAAATGGTTTACTGTCTAACACTTTGAGACTTCAAAACTCTCTTTTCAGCTTTACTTTTGCTTGCATTACCGTCTGTGGGGAAACAAAGCTGCTTGCAAGAGAGCACTGCCCTGCAAACCTTCCTTACACGAGGACTTGAAGGAGATGAGCCATGAAAGGCCACCAGGGTTCAGCAACCTTTAGAGATGCTCAAACTGTACATTTTCTATATGTATATTTCATATTAAAATAAATGTGGAAAGCATTATTTTACTGATTGGAAATTTGGGAATTTCTCTTTCCCCTGCATGCCAGCAGCAGTCTCTAAAAGAATAAACATAAAACTAAGGTCACTGACTTCTCTGTACATCACAAGAAATAAAATCTTGTTTAGTTACCAAAAGTAACCATTTATAGCATGATCCATAGTTCAAATCCCAAGAAAGAGAGAAAATGGGAATGACTCTGGTCCCAGGTCCATTGCATACCCTACCAATGAAAGTTAGACTGAAAATTTTTCCTTTTTTTTTTTTTCTTTTTTTTTTTTTTTTTTTTTTGCATCATTTCATCTAAGCAACTAGCAGTTTGAAGACAGTCTGAAAAATCCTTTCTGCCTAGAATGAGCAGTGTAGAATACAAAAGTATGCTGGGCGTGCTCCACCTATGCGGATTACAGGTAACACTGACCATGGGTAAACTAAGGTGAAATGGGAAAGGCATTGAAAAATTTCTCCAGATAAATTAAGACCAATCACAATGGGCACATTCTAACCAGAAAAATCGTCTGCTGTTGACAGCAGATGTCAGTAACTGGCAGAGGAACCGGGGCTGAATGTGGCTGGTCTTTGGCCACGGGAAGCTGTCTGTGGCACCAGTTCAGCTGCAGCCGTGCTGCTGACACATGTTGTCTGCAAAAAGTCATTTTTCTCATGTAGACAAGACTGAAATGAATTGTGTTAAGTCCCCTGCCTCTGTTGGCAAAGCAAACTTGAAAAATTATGATTAGATGTATCTGTGCAGCAGTGCAGGGAAGGAGAGGAAGACAGAAATGGCTCTGCTCCTTTCCTAGGCTTTACAGGATGATGTTGGATGAGACTGCACCATCCAGTCCTATGCAGCAGGCATGAGGGCAATCACAGCCAGACACCGAAGCTGCCACATGGCATTTCCCTCCAGCATCCCACCCGCCTGCAGGTCCAGAAGGCAGGGGAACCACGGACACAGGCTGAAAAACTGAAGGTGAAAGTGGCCCCAGCTATCCAATGTCCCAATGCAAGTTGATGTGTCTCTACAGTTGTAGTCCAAAGAGCAGGAGGGTTCCAGACTATCGGTCGAATGCATTGATTTAGCAAAGAAAAATATAAACATAGACCTCAGAAGCTTGTAGGAGGGATGTATCTCCTCGCATCCTGTATGGCATGAGAAGGAGATTCCTACAGAGTAATGGTGGGCAGCCAGCTTGATCCAATGATACATGCGATGTCCGTGCCTGGCACCTCATGCCTGTATCTGACCAAAATGCCACTTCACTGCAAATTATTACTTAAATATCATGAATATGGAGTAAAATCTTGGAGCTGTGAATTGCATGAACGTGTGAAGAAAAGCTTCAGTACTGATGTGCCACGGTCAGGAGGCCTTCAAGGTTGCAGAGCTGAATGTGGCAACATGAAACCCTGTAGGCTTTTTCCCCCATTTCTTTCCTGGGCTATTGGAAATGAGAGCCACTGGCTCCATCTATGGGTAAAAACTAGTACAGTTTTATTTCCTTACAGATGGCGTATTCTAACCACACGACGTTCTCCAAAAAAAAAAAAAAAAAAAAAGGAAAAAAGAAACCTTTCTGGTCCTTTAGTACTGGAGCACCAGGACCCCTCCTTATTGATTATGTTATGTACTATGGTTAATAGCACTGAATTTCAGATGCAAAAAAATATATATATTTACTAAGAGAAAGCAGAAAATCAAAATCTTGTATTGAAAAGCATTTCCTTCCTCACATACCGTGCACGTTCACTGTTATTCAGCTCTGAGCACCAACTTCAAGGTGTTTGAAAGCTGTGTAATTTTAGATACAACAGTCCGTAAGCAGCCTTTAATCCTGTGCTAACTTATGTTTTGATCCCAACCAACAAAGCCCAAAGCTTAGGTCAATGGAAACCTTTTAATTGATTTCCTTTGCTGTTAAAATTGGTAGTGCCATCAATGTGCTGTGATTATTGCTGCTACTTTGACTGGTATTTTTGGAACAGGAAGCAGGATTGGAAAATGTCCTGCTGTCCTTCAGAGAGGGCATTCAGCCCTGGTAGAAAGCTTCATTTTTAATGAGTTAAATCTCACACAGCCATGTACTTTTATTAAAAACTTTCCTGGTATTTGATTTTAACATATCTGCAGGGATAGCTCCCTAATTTCCACTCGGTAAAGTGATGCTCTCCTGATTTACTTGTACGTGTATTATTTCTGAGGTGAGAGCTCACGCAAGACCATGGAAAAATGTAGGCTGAATTGTGTTTTCTGCCAGTGCAGGTCATCCTCCCACATTTACTTTGGATCACCTTAGTTTGCTTTACTTCTATACATGAGGTGCTGCCTTGGGCTTTGCTGTTCTGAAATTCCTGAACCAAAGGGGCAGTGCTGGGACCCAAGAACAAATCCCAATGAAAAGAATTCAGTTGAGCTTCCATCAGGAGGGGCCAATGCATCTGGAGCATCTACTGCCTTTTCAAAGGTGGGACACCGGGCGTGAAGCCCCAGCCTGTAGCTTGCTGTTTCAAAGCTGTGCATACAGCTGAATACTTTTTGCAGGAAGGTATCTTTCACTTCAAGACAGTTATTTAGGTCAGTCATGGGGCTGTGGCCAGCTGTTGAACTGGGGTAACCAAAAGGAAAAGACACAAAGATGAGCTTTTGGTTATTGCCAGAGAGAGAGAAAAAATATTAAAGATGAGCAAATGCTTTAAACTCCTAGCCTCACACTGGAAAATGTTTTAAACCTCATGTCTGCAGATCACTTTCTGCTTTAATATTGTCCTAACCATTAATATCCTTGCTGAACTGCATATATTCGAGTGGCAAAATAACTTCACTGGGAAAAGAGCAGCTACATGGGAAAGAAAACACTGCAAATGTCGCACATAGCCTTTGAAATGAAAACAAGCTAGGAAGAAGTTGCTTCCAAGAAAAACAAGGAATACACAGAGTAACAGGTTAGTCCGTGTTTTGAACAAGGCGTGGGAGGAGGAAGTGGAGGAAAGACGGGGGATGTTATTTACAATGAAGATGGCATATACTTCCCTCACATACTGCTCCAAGATAATAGGGGAAGGAGCATTGGATGGGCTCAGTTCAAGTAAAGCGAGGAAAAAAAAAAATCTACAAACCCTGTGGGCTTTTACCTGGTGCATTTTTCAGTTGTGGATTGCCTGGGTAAGTGCAGATATGCTATAAATCAGAAGGAAAGGCTCCAGTGCCGAATTTCACAGAGCAGCTGAGGCTGGGACGGGCATCTGGTAGTCTCTGGTCCAGCCCCTGCTCAAAGCAGGGCTGCAACTTCTGGTAGGGGTGCCTCGTCCTGTTGCACTATTAAAATCCGCAAGGAAGCAATTTTACAGCCCTCTGGTTGCCTGCTTCAATGCCAAGTCACCACCATCAAGAACATTTGGCTTATATCTGCCTGAAGCTTCCCTTGGTGACTCCTGTCCTTCTGTTGTGCATTCTTGACAGGCCTTGGCTCTGTTTTCTCCATAAACTCCCGATAGGTAACTAATGACAGCTAAAAGGTCTTCTCCTCCTTTTCCCCCTATACCATGTGCTCCAACCCCAACCAACCTAATGACCCTTCACTAGGCTCACTCCAGTATGTCCCTGATCGTCTTGTACTGGGGAGCCCAGAGCTGGACCCAGCCCTACAGATGTGTCCCACCAGTGTTGAGAAGAGGGAGGATCACCTCCCTCGACCTGCTGGCGATGCTCCTCCTAATGCATCCCAGCACACGTTTAACTTCATTTCATTTTAATAGTATTAACCCATTTCAGTTCAATAGTATTAACCCAGTGCCAGCAGCTGATCACCTGTAACAGCAGGCAAGCACAGCAAGTCCATGTGATTTCAGCACGCTGTCATTTTCAGAAGAAATAAAGCAACCTAACCCCCCTTCACTTTTAGCATGGGTGTCCCAAGCTCCTTGAGAAAATGGGATTTTAATCACATAAGATGTGGCAATTCTGAGCAGTGAAGCATTCAGATAGCTTCAGAAACGTAGCCATGTGCTGTTTTAGCTCTTCTCAGAGCTCTGCAGCTTGGCACCTGCACAAAGGTCTGAAATATCTGGTCTGAGGGGTCTCTGAGAAGTCTTGTCACTCAGAAAATGCTGCTCGGCCTACACAGACTTTGCTTTGAGTGGGACTTAGCCAATTAACTTAGTGCTTCATGGTACTTAGGGTTATTCTTTCTTTGCCACACAGCAGAATGTAAAAGTTTTGCCTGTGAAAAACTACATAACACAACAAAACTATTGGCTTTCATAAGTTTCCTGAAGTCCTGAGAAGTGTTTGTTAAATACAATTCAGTTGAATATAGTACACCCTAAGAGTGTAATTCATTACCAACCCCTGTTTAGCACATTGTGAATAAAATCTACTTTAACGTGACAGGGTGAAGAGCATGTATCTGCATTAAGTGTCTCTGTAAGAGAGCTTAACGATGTGAAAGCACCTGGTACAGATTGCTCTGCAGATTAAAAAAAAAACAAAAAACTGCAGAATGAGACAAGTTATCACAGAATCACAGAATCGTCTAGGTTGGAAGAGACCTCCAAGATCACCTAGTCCAACCTCTGACCTAACACTAACAAGTCCTCCACTAAACCATATCACTAAGTTCAACATCTAAACATCTCTTAAAGACCTCCAGGGATGGTGACTCAACCACTTCCCTGGGCAGCCCATTCCAATGCCTAACAACCCTTTCAGTAAAGTTCTTCCTAATATCAAATTATCAATTTTAATACAAATTTTAATCAACTCACTCTTTGCAAGAGGCCCTAAAAACGAAAGACCACAGACACCCAAGCCCAGCACAATTCCTGCAATGGTCCCTGGAGTAGCAGGGTCATGGGGATCTTCTGTTAGCTCAGAAATAGCATGGCCCCGTTCCAAGCCTGTCCCTGAGACAGTGATGTGACCTTATCAAAAGGATTTTGCTGACTACTGGAAGATTTCTTTATTTAATATTCTGATGTACCTAGCTAGGATCAGACTTAAGCGGTGCTATTTGCTTGGATAACTTAGTCAAAACGTCACACGATGGCTTTGCTATGCAGTGTGTATTGATGCAGGAGCAAGCTCTTCTGGGTCCACTGAGTCAGCTCCATACTGCCTGTGCAACATTGAAACCTATATGTACCAGCAAACAGAGCTCAAATGATCTTTAATGTTGTGAGGCTTGAGAAAAAGGGGAGCATAAATAGCGTGTTTAAACTTTAAGTGGAGAAGAACAAATGCCCTTGAATAGAATGATGCTTGCAGTTCAGTTGGTGTCCTTCAGAAACACTGACTCTCCTGCTTTCAGTCTCCTGAGGGTGTTTCAGAGATAGGCAAGGACTGGAAAAGGTGCCATTTCAACTAAGCTGCAGCAGAATAAACAGATAAACAAAAAGAAAAATCCAATACGGGTTTGTGTAGCTGTGTTCATGTGTGCAGAAATCACTATGAAATTATTTGTTCTGATTAAAGCCAGCATTTTGAAGAGAAATCCTGATGATGAAGGTGCTTCTACACTATTTATAAGCCACAGAAAATTATCAACACTTTGCAGTAAACATACAGCCACATTTGCTATTTGCATCGCTAATTCTGCACCTGCATTGTCTCAGAAGATTTGACAAAAAATATATCATTAAGTTATTTCTTCTGTTAACAGAAAGAAAAGTCTGACAGTCCAGCACCTTCAGTGGCATGATGTCATTCCTCTCTTTCCCCTGTAACTCAGTCCCCTTCCTACAGCCAATTTTCCCTAGGCAGAGTGGCCACAACTGCTTGGAGATCAGCACTGGGAACCTTTACCCAATAAAAAGCCTAAAAATCAAAGCCCTTTCTCAACCCTGCTCATTTCTGAGTTGGAGAAATGGTATATTAGTCCCCGTGATGGTGAAGAAGCAAAATTTATTCCTGATGCAAAGTGGGCAACTGCTCTGAACCATGGAGGTCTGCCACATCTTTCATGTAGTAAAGGAGCTCAAACACCCCCTTAGTGGTCATTTGATCAGAAACACGTACCATTTATTGCTACCTAGTCAAAGCTTCTCTTTTTCCCCAACAATAGGGCAAAGAGATACCAATTAAAAACCTGCTGAAATTCTCCATGGAGACTACAGAGGCAAGCCTCCCTCAGCTCCTGAGATGAGATCCCTTCTGTGCCCACCTCCACCACAAACCCCACGACTGGTCGAGCTCTTCTTGAGCCCTGGAGCTGACACCCAACCAGCCCTGGTGAAACTGCTTGGGAAACTCCCCCTGACATGGGAGCAGGATTCCTAAGCAAAGCTTTGAAGCGTGATTTCCCTCCTCAGCTCTGTGCAGGTGTCCTGCAGAAGTCATTCCCTACTCGCCAGCCAAAAAAACCCCAAACACACGGTCAGTGAAAGCAATAATGAACAATTAGCACATGCCTCATCTGCACTTACTTCACTACCGCAGGTAAAGAATGGGCCAAGCCCAGAGGTACTGTGTATCTTCCTGAAATAACATGAGCAATTTCTTACTTTTTCTTGATCTGGAGAAAAACTTGATGCCCCCAGGAGAGGTAGACGGGTTAGAATTGGGGGAGGACTCTTTGGAGGAGGACCTGAAGATCCCACTGAAGCTCATTCGGCGTGGGGAGCGTGGGGGAGACTCCTGGTAGGGGAAGGGGAAGACTGTTTTGGGTGAGCCGGGGCTATGTTTGGATCTCACAGGGGCAGAAACAGGACTGGAAGGTCGGTTCTGGAGCCCTTTGGAGAAAAGGCCTTTCGAAGGGCTGCCTGCAGAGTAGCTTTCTTCCACCTGAGGAGGACAGAAAAAGGAAGAAAAAGAAAAAGCATCATTAATTCACTTCAGCTTGTGCCACTGGGATCTCAGAACTTGTCTCAACACAGTTGTTCCTGTTTATTTGGGCTATGGATTAGCCAGGCCTGCCTGCACTAACACGTATAGATGCATATGTGCCACCTCTCTGGGCTCCAGGCTGCCCATGGCTGTTAAAGATGACCTGAATTTCACAAAAAAAGTAAAATTATGTGCATAAACTTTATTATCACACATATAATTCTGGATATTTTTAGTAAAAAAAAAATATTATTATTATTTTTTTTTTATTAGCCACATATTCTTATTCCTTCCCTGGAAAACTTAAAGGCAACAAATGTACGTAGGGCAAACACAGTGCCCTAAAGTCTTCCTCCTGCATTTAAGCACCCATCTGTGGCATTTAAGTCTCCTCCACACGATACAGCACAGCAGAGAGCACAAGTTCCCAAGCACCTGGCAGCTCTCTACAATGCTGGGCACTGCTACTTTCAACTCCAGTCCCAAAATAGAGCGACCATTTTAGAGCAGCAATGTTCCAGCTAATTAGCCCAGCCTCCAGTTTGGGCACGACCTTTCTAACAGCTCTGTCTCTTTTTGGGACCTGTCCTGGCTTTCCAGCCAGAGTGAATATCTGTGCACAACACAGCACAGCACTGTGCAGGCTCGCCCAGCGAGGGAGTGGGGGGAAATCCAGAAAAACAACCCAAAAAAAGGAGCAAAGATGAAATTCTCCCCACATGCAATTAACAGAAGCCTACCCAAACCACTGTGGGATTTGCCTGTGCCTGAGCTACATGCAGAGTTTATTGCCTTCTAGATGCACAAAACACTTCTGTGGGCACGAGGCTTCTTTTTTAGCTGGGGTCATTTCTCGTGAATGAAGGGCCTTGTTTCTGGCAGACGGCAGCGCTGGGTTTCAGGTCTGCAGGGAAGGCAAAAACAAAGGCCATGGCTTATGCACCCATGGGGACAGTGTGCTGCCTCCTGCACAAGGCATGCCGAGGTCCAAGCCCTTTGCATGCCTCCTCGCTCCTCAGTTATGCAAAACAAAAGGGAGGTATGGGGCAGACCACAACTTCTGCCTGCCAGGCACACCTGATATGCATCACTTGAGCTGGGCAGGGGTGCTGTTGCCATGGGAAGAATGGCAGGGAAAATAATATCTTTGATTAGAACGACTTAAATGAAAGAAAGGATGAAAGCTGGAATGGATCTTGTTGTGTGGGAACTGCAGAAGGGCCTGCAGAGATTGTGGTGCCTCATTTGGGAAGGTTTCCAACCTGAAAGGCCCGTGGTACTTCACCTGGGAGATGGGCACCAACAGCATGGGTCACCAGCAGCAGCACGGAGCCCCACTGGCATGGCAGAGCCCTGCACAGCTGATGAGCTCTCCTCTGTGCTCCTCTGAGCTGCACGGAGATGTCTGGCAAGATGCACAACTGCTTTTTATACCTCCCAACTTATTTTTTACAGCACGGAAAAGAATGTCTTGGCAATACCTGTCCTTTTGCAGAAGCATTAGAGGAGCAGTTGCCCTCATGGGGAAATTTTTGGAATGGATAAATCAATTCTGACTAAAGCACTGGATACAAAAACCAACAAGAGACTCTTGACTCTTGATTCTTCAGAAAAGAAAATGTAGTGTTTCATGCTTAACGCAGCGGCCTAAGCCCTCCAACTCCATCATGGTTTTGTGTGCAATCTTGAAAACTCATTTCTATTCCACATCTATTCTGCTGTGAGGACAGTATCTCCTTGAGTACCATTCTAAGTCCTCTGGCACACAGAACATCTCATGGTGAGTATTTATCATGAAGAATAGGGCACAATCCCTCAGCTGAGACCTGGAATAATTAACATGCTATAAATAAATAACTAAACAAACTGCATTTTTGTTATGGGTAAACAGTCTCAAAGTGGTAACTTTTTCATAAAGGCTTATTAACTTCACTAAAATATCATCTGTAAATCATCTGAGACTACTTACACGTGGTTCTCTCCCAGCTACACAGCCCAGGAAACAACCAGGTAGCACAACAGCACCTCCATTCACACTGCACCTTAAACAGGTCTACTGCCAAATCTACTGCCTGAAAGCTGGAAGTAAGAAGTACATTTTCAAGTTCATTTTAGTCATAATACAAATCTGCCACCACTACTATAATTTAGGACTGTTTCCAAGATTGTAATTTCATTATCATTTTTCCTAAAGTGACAAGCGGTGAAATTTGTAAAGCTAAGAGAAGGATGTCCTTCTGGTGCCACCTTTAATATTTCATGCATCTTTTTTTGCATGCTTATTTGATTATAACCAAACACGGATAGCAGACACTTCAAAAGACTATGCTATCTTCACGGGATAAAGCAAGTCTAGAAATGTAAAATGTCAAGGAACAATTTGTCAAATAAAATCAGTATTGCCTTGCACGCACGAGCCAGACATGGAAGCAAAATGTTCTCAAATTCTTAAGAGAAGCAGTGGGATGTTTTTATTTATTGCAATCACAACCAGTTGCTTTCCCTCCATCATGCCAGGCAGTTGAATTAGCTAATTGTTAGAGCACCAGGGGCACACTGCTAAATACACGTGTTCATGCTACTAAATTAAAGGAAATTACTGCAATGAATTCTTCCCCAGCTGCTCCACACATTAATTACACAAAGGTTACACCCCCCATCAAAGAGGATAAATACCTGTGATTTTGCTTGGGGAATTACATCAGTATTTCTTTCTTAGAGTATTATTGGAGGCTAATGATTGCGAGTTTTTAAAGATGGTTAGGTGCTTCTCTGAATAAAATCAGCAGTAACAACAGCTATGACAGCGCACAGAAAAGTCACAAGGTGATATAAATTTCCATGCATCGGCTGGGAATGCAGAAGAATCTCTGCTGTGGAAGAAACTGCAGCATCCTACGCAGACCCAGAGTGATGATTCCAGCAGTGTTGCTGGAGGAAGGCTGCACAGCTAGATGGATCATCAGCCTGTTCTGCATGCTTTTGAGGTTAATTTCCTGAAGCTGTGACAGGCAGGTGGGAACAAAACTCCCACACGTGCTTCTGAAATATAACTGTTTCCCCTGCTGAGCTGTAGCAGCGAAAGACAGTATCGCACCTTAGTTTCTCACATTAATAACCCTTTTAGATCAATTTGTAATGGCCCAGGAAAGCCAGTGAAGTGAGAATGAGCAGAAATATGAATCGCACCCAGCAAATACACACAGTGATGTGGCTCATTTGACCCTGGCTCGATAATTGGGCTTTTGGAGATAAGTAGTACAAACACCAAATGGAAGTACAATACATATCAAAGCACAAATAAGGCCTAATTAAACAAATTCAAAAATTGTCTGAAGTATGAAGACTGTTCACTTAATAAATAAATAAATAAATAAAAAGCAAACAACTACCAGCAAAACATCCCCTATGTTGGCTTTGTGCAGAACATACATGGGGTCCTTGAGCTCTAACCCTGGGCTCCCTGAACCTTAAAAGTGGTGATGTTGGAGAGGCAGAAATCTCAGCTTCTGAGCACAGGTCTGCAGAGAACAGAGCAGCTGAAACAGGGCTACATTAGTAGCTGGGTAATAGAAGAATATACGAGTGCCAGTACAACCCTACCCTCAGTCTGCAGGGATGTGCTCCCCGCTGAGGTTAAGCAGCCAAGCAGAGCCCCATGCTTGATTACGTGTGCTGTTTCTAGCGACTGGCTTTGGTTGTTTAAGGCTTACATAGCCTTACATAGCACTGAGTAAATGTATTCCAAAATGCCGTTAAGACTACCAGTGTTCATGCTTCAGAGCACAAAAGGATCCTCAGCTGGGCACTGGGGAGAAACCTTGCCATGTTTTATAAACTGAATGATCTTAGGCAGGCTCCTAAAGTGTATCCAGAGCTGGCTGCTGTTGAAAATAAAGCAACAAAATGAGAGGAGACTTGCACTGCTTTACATTGAGCAGACGTGCTTTCAGTTTTCTGAATGGAACGTAAAGTGGTAGCTTGGCACCTGCCCCGAGCTGGGCAGCTCTGGAAGATTTCGTCTCAGCAAACACGGCTCCCCTAGTCCTTTCACCTGGATGAGGGGCTCTCTCTCTCCCCCTAATCTCTTCTTCCTTTCCCACAGCAATGCACCTTAATGACTCAACTCCATTCTGTGATGGACCAGAAGGCCTGCATCTTCATTTCCCATGGTCATTTTCAACAAACTCGTCGATAACAAAAATCCCAGCATAAACCTCCACCAGTGCCAGAGTACCTCATACCAGTAAGTGAGACACAGCTGGACACAGGCCCAAACCATCACGCAGTTGTTCGTGTGGTTTCCCTGCTTGCTCACCACCCTCTGGGGATTTAACCTGTGCTGCGAGTACTCCCCAGGCATTCCCTGGGCTTGGGGAGAGCTCAGGCAAGGGACAGGCCCAGGCTGCATGTGGCCACCCTGTGCTGGTGAGTGCAAGAGTCCGGCCCTACAGCAGGACTGGGCCCAAGCCCAGCATCTCTGGAGCAAGAGAATGGTCCCTGACCTCTCTTACTACTGCTATTGACGTATCCCAAGTGTCTTGTGCTGGTAGGAATTATCCATCCTGAAGGCCATCCAGATCTTCCTATATAAGGCCCTTCTCTACATCCAAAAACACCCCTCTGTCTTTGTATCACCAACAAATTTCATTAGCATTTCTATTTTTCTGTGCCTTACTACCAAAGTTCAATCCAAGGACCGAGCTTGGCAAGTGCCACCAGCTCTGTCCCTCCACCCAACAGTCATCTTTTCGATACCAGCCTGCCACCTTTCCCTTCAACTATTTTCTTACCTAATTTACAATCTTCTTATTTTACAAGAAAGATTAAAGCACATTATATTGAACCACTGCCGTATGATAACCCCAATGCAATGCACTGAGACCAAACTATTCGTCCTTCACCACAAACCAGACTCTCATCATCCACACATGAGCTGTCTCAGTCCTGCCTCTTCTCACACATAGACACAAGTTTTCCCAACATTGTCATTTTCTTTCTCCTGCTTTGCATTGAAATTCTGATCCCTTCTCTCTTTTGCCAACTTATGTCCTCTCTAAGAAGCCACTTGTGCTCACAAGCTAGAATTTAAGGACTGCTTAACTGCAGGGAAGAGAAGCGTCCTGCCAAAGAGATGTGGCCAGAAAAAAATGAATGAGCTGTGCTGAGAAGACTCCGACCACGAGCAGGCGGAGACCGTGTCAGAGCTGGAGAAACCCTGGCTCTGTCCTTGACCCTACCCCAGCACCTCTCTGCAGCCACCTCCCCCCGCTCTCCTAGAAGCAGAGAGCCCTATCATAGGCACACAGCCTCCCTCAGAGGATGCCCTCATTGCCTACTTCAGGAATCACCAAGCTAAGGCAGCCCTTTGGATTTCCATATTCCTTCACCATTTGGACAAACTCATCTCTCCTTGTGGAGAGATGTGCTACAGCCCCTCTCTGGGGTGACTGACTCCACAATCCCTTCCCATCTGCCGTGGGATTTACACAGCTCAGTATCTCTGAAAAATCGCTGGCTTTGATTCAGTTACTGGTGAATTTAGATTCATTTTCAGAACAGTCTGAAAATAAATAAATAAATGAAAAGAAACCAACACCCTGTATGGAATATGAATGGGCTCAAACTAAACAACCCCAAAGCTTCAAAATGTTTATGAATTTAAGTGAAAGTTGTTAAAAGTTCTTGAGCTCTTCTCTTTTCTTCTCCAGCTCCAAAAAGTTAGCACACTTACGGAGCATTTGAGTTTTGTTTGCTTTTACAACAGTGAGTTATTTGACCTTTATTTTGCCTCTTCTCTTAAAAAAAATTTGGAAGGTGAATAACAGGAAAGGAATCTCCTCCCACCATCCTTGTCAGGGACAGTAAGCACAATTAAAGACGACACACCAGATAGATGTCTGCACTTATTTCCTGCCCTTCTGCTGAATCTCAATAAAAAGCCCTTTGATAAACTTAATTGGATGATTCCCTCATTCTGGTGGAATAAAAGAGCTCACAGAATCACAAGAGCTGACTTCATTAGTCCGAAAGGTAATGAAGGACTCCCAGCCACCATGAGGCTGCATTCACCACCGTTAGTTCCCTTGGTTCTGCATGAGCAATAACAATCGGGATGACAACATGTTTTACGGGATCAGAGATGTCACTTCCCAAAACTAAAGTACAATGACACTTCCCAAAATTAAAATACAATGGGATGTGGCTGGCTGATCTGGCAGGTCTTGAGAGCCCTGCATGGCTGTCCGGATGGTTGGGGTTGGGTTTCCCACAGCAAGCAGTGCTGCTTGAAGACAGAAGCATGCTGGAGGAAAGGTGAAAGCAGAGCTGGCTCCAGGTGAGATCAGGATGGCTCCTGGCTCTGTTTCCTAACCATAAATGTTTCTGTTGAAGCAGCAGAGGAGAAGGAGGCAGGCACAGGGCAGTGCAGATATTGTCACGCATGTCCTCGTGCCAGGCTAGCTGCATCCAATGCAGGTGCCCCGTGCCAAGGCTGCCGCAGTGCCCAAGACATGCTTCCCATCCTTCCTGCTGAGGCCAGATCACTGTTCACAAAGAAATGGATAACTAAAGGCTGAGAAAAAATAAATCAAAAGGAGATTTGTTATCCGAGGGAGAGGAGGATAAAAATCAGACATTTTTTTTGCTTCTCCTCCCTGTTCTACCATTTATGAGTCACCGCACAAAGCAAAAACAATGCTGGGACCAGAACCAGGGCAAAGCGCTCCCCTGAGTCTTTCAGTACTGGAGTCATTCCTCAGATCTTTTCTGATCCTAGTTCATCAACATTTTCCTGCATTACTGACAGCAGAACTGTAAGTCAGTGACAGATGCAGTCATAACAAAACCTACATTTTGCCCTGTTCGTTGGTTTGCACATCGAAAACACCAAAGTAATCCTTTAGCCATCACATCACATCCAGAATCTATGTACAGCTGATTACCTACAGCTGCTCTCAAAATCTAATCAAAGTTTTGTGAAAGACTTTCCAAAAATAAAGTCTTCATTATTTGCTCCTAGGTGTAACTGCTCAGTTTGGCCAACCTGAATTGGGCAGTCTGCTTGCAGAATGTGTTTTAAATGACTCAGGTCATTCTGCATTGGAAAGTTTCCTGCTCTCTTCCCCCTCATTTTTCTATGAACTAAAAACTGCAATTTGCAATTTGTACAGTAATGAGCCTGTATTTCTTTCAAGTCACTGATAAAGTAATATATAGTAGAGCAACAGTATGTTTTGTCTGCCTAGAAACAAAATTTTCCACTGATGAGTCTCAACTTATTTTATCAGCCAGGTTTTATTCACTTAGTAGGCTCCACATTTTGTCAGTATCATTCCACTTTCTTAAATCTAAATGTCCTGTGCTACATTTCTATGTACATGACACCAATACATTTTCCAACTAAATGTATAATCTCATTTAAAATGCCAAATTCTCTCATAAAGAACTGTTTGCCATTAATTCCAATCAAAATGAATCTATTGTAATAGCATTATTAACTATCCAACATTAGATATTTCATTGTTTTACCCAGGACTAATGCCACACTGACGAATCTGAAAATTATCCTAATTACAGGCATTGTAAATATTAACACAATAATTGCTTTTTTTTTTCTTCAGTCTTTTGCAATCTCCTCTCTGCTCCAAGATTTATTCAAAATCATCACTAATCAGCCAGTTCATTCAAAGCTGTTTTATCAGGTTGTTTGGGTTTAATTTTAAAATGTCTAGCTGTGGTATCTTCCATTTTAAATGCACTTGAGTGCATGGGATAGAGTCACCATTATCATCTAAGGTAAATATCTCACCTGCTTCTTCTCCATGTAGAGAAATGAACATTTAATGCACACTTCTTTTTCAAGCTTTCTTGTATATGTTAATAACAAATCTTTCTGTAAAGTAACACAACAATATTATTTTTCAAACTTCTTTTCTTCCTCTTCCTCTCCCCTCCATATACAATCTGCTAGTTGCCCCCCCATGGACAGTTTTCTCATATCATTTTCTTCTCACAGTCATTCACAATCCCAGGCTTTCATCTGAAAGCAATGGTTTCCTGTAATTCCCACACCTTTTCCTGTAACCTACATTTTAGATGAAAGATCTATAAACATTCCAAGTGTTAAGAGCTCTAAAATTGCTAGTGCCACCTCGTTGCAGAGGAGCACTCATCCCTGACTGCCACCCTGCCATGTCATACCACAATTATTTTCTGTTCTCCTGCTGCATATCATTCATGATTCTCCAGTCCTCTAAACTCCCCCTCTTCTGCTGTCTTTTCCCAGACTGGGGAAATCTGGTATATTTAATTGCTTCTAAGCTCCTAGTTACCCTCATCTATACTAATGTATTTAACGATCCTGTAAGGTCATTCTGCGAGGATTCAACCCAATTCTGGTGAGTCTTTGAGTATGGGGCAATCAGCAATGCCAGTAATTTTGGACATAGCCGCCAGCACATGTATTAAAGCACTTTATCAGGCAAAAAGAAGGGCCATAATATCTGCCACATGCACAAGAGCCACCTTGCTCTCTCACACCAAAAAAATTCTCTGCAGGAGTCTGCAGAGAATTATATTCTGACTTCAAGAGAGGAAGGTGAAAACCACCCTGTCCCTTTCCTGCCATCAGGTTACAAAGCAAAGAAGAATACATCAGCTATAATAATAACAAAGCCAATGAAAGTGATCAAGGCTAAACTTCATGAAATATATGCCACATTCCCACCACAGCCAAAAAATTCTGACATGAAAAAGTAATTCTGCACTTGAGTTCCTAGCTGTGAAATGAGGATTATTGTCACAGGATGATTGAGAGGCACTCACATGGTGAAGTGCTGAGAATCCTTGTGAAAAATGTTAATACAATTTCTAAAAGCTTTTCACAAAAAAACAAAACAAAACAAAAAAAACCCCACTGGCATTAAATTAATCACAGATCAGAAAGACAGGCTGTGAACTACCCTTCTCTAACTTGATATATATCCCAGGTGACAGAAGAGTTAAGTGCTGGTCAGCATGGCTGGTGAATGGAAAAGTCATGGTATTGACGAAATATTGGCTTAGAGAATGCAAAAGTTACAGATCACACTGTGATTTCAAACTTGAACAAAGGAAAACCATTTCACTTGAAAGTGAACAGTAACTTGGGAACTTCTCTGCCCCCTCTGCAGAGGGGTCTGGATAAGATGGGTCGATGGGCAGAGGCCCATGCGATGAGGTTCAACATGGCTCAGTGCCGGGTCCTGCACTTGGGTCACAACAACCCCATGCAGCGCTACAGGCTTGGGGGAGAGTAGCTGGAAAGCTGTGCAGAGGAAAAGGATCTGGGGGTGCTGATTGATGCTTGCCTGAACATGAGCCAGCAGTGTGCCCAGGTGGACAAGAAGACCAAAGGCATCCTGGCCTGTATCAGGAATAGTGTAGCCAGCAGGACCAGGGAGGTGATCGTCCCCCTGTACCCTGCTCTGGTGAGGCCGCACCTCGAGTGCTGTGTTCAGCTTTGGGCCCCTCACTACAGGAAGGACTTCGAGGCCCTGGAGCGTGTCCAGAGAAGGGCTACGAAGCTGGTGAAGGGCCTGGAGCACAAGTCCTGTGAGGAGAGGCTGAGGGAACTGGGGTTGTTTAGTCTGGGGAAGAGGAGGCTCAGGGGAGACCTCATTGCTCTCTACAACTACCAGAAAGAAGGCTGTAGGGAGCTGGGGGTCGGCCTCTTCTCACAGGTAACAAGTGATAGGACTAGAGGGAATGGTCTCAAGTTGTGCCAGGGGAGGTTCAGGTTGAAAATGAGGAGCCATTTCTTCTCAGAAAGAGCAGTCAGGCATTGGGGTGGGCTGCCCAGAGAGGTGGTGGAGTCACCGTCCCTGGGGGTGTTCAAGGAAAGGTTGGACATGGTGCTTAGGGACATGGTTTAGTGGGTGACATTGGTGGTAGAGAGATGGTTGGACCAGATGACCTTGGAGGGTTTTTCCAACCTTAATTATTCTATGAACTTCTTTATGTAGCACCAGCAGGACCTGGCAAACTTTTAGTTTAAATGAAATAAGACCCTGCAGTCTGATGCTAGTCATCAAGCACTAACAGCAAAGATCCCATCCTTCACATTAAGTAGAAAAATGATATTTAGAATGAGATGTGCAGCAATGGATTTCATTAGATGATCTGTTTCTTATCAGAAGTTGGGCACTGGCAGCTGGTCTTTTATCACCTTGCTGCATGTTTTGAGCAGAGCTCTTGGTTAGGGAAAAAATATCTGGGTCTTATACACTCAGTCAGAAAGGTCAGTTAAAAAAAAATTTCAGATGTCAAGCCCCAAATGATTATTCCAAAGTTAATCACACTTCCACATGAAGAATTTGACCCAGGTTTGGGAGAGAAAAAAAAATGCATCCCCTGAAATTGCAAAAATGGGTAACTACTGAAATGTTATTCTAGTTCTTCCCAAGACAACCGCTCATTAAAAAGGTATCCCAAGACCGGTAAGAGAAAAAATGGGGAATTCATAAATGGTAAATTGGAACTTGTTAAACAATATCACATAACACTATACACAAGCAAGATTAGCTTTAGCATATTTTTTTCTTTGGGACTCATATTTGTGCAGTTTCCCTACCTTTCTTTGGGAGAAATCAAGTTTCAGTTAGGAACACCTGCACTCTCCCAGCATGACAACCCTTTCCAAAACCATCATATTGTTCACTTTATTCAACCCCACCAAAAAAGTCCCTTTTGATAACACTGTTTATTTTAACTTCCCTGGCATCTATGAGTTTCTCTGTGCTCAACAGCAACTGCTATGTCACAGTCTTAAAAGCTCCACTGCAGAAAAGAACAAGGCCAATATTATAAATATATTCAGTTACTGATGGACTGCAGAAGTTTTTAAACAACTGTCCTTTGCTGCGAGGTGTAAGGGAATAGAAACTCATGCTGTCAACAGGGCTAAATTATTATTCTAGATGCAGATTAGCTTCACTAAGGAGATATTTATTGCTTCACCTGCCTTGAATTATAACTGCAGACTCTTTGACAAATGGCCTATAACAGGTTTAATCTTCAGAGAGGTCCATATCCTTGTAACTATTATCATAAGTCTACTGCGTAGCTATAGATTAGCTTTTGGGGATATCTACCGTTTATAGAAGTCTCTCTCCTCACCAAGTCCTACCTTGGTTGGTAGGGGGCTTACATTCAGCAGACTGACTTGTACATCAGTGCTCTGTGAAAACTATGAGGCCAGGAACCTGAACATGACAGATGCTATGCACAATTTTTATTGCTTTGAAGAATGTGTAGGCACTGACTAACTGGTCCTAAAGTTGTCCATTGAATATGCTCATCTGATCATCTTAAAGCAAGCAGACTCTGTGAATGTATTCGTTTAATCTAATAGTAAGCTGTTGGAAAAACAAATGCTGGCAATGCCTCCAGAAGGATAACCTTGAGTTAATCTCACATCAAGAAGGAAATATTCCATCTTGTTGATGGGTAGATGCTACAGTTATGACTCCAGCAAATGAATGTTGTTCATTTTGCCAGTGCCATGGATGGACAGATCAAGGACGCTGAACAGTTAAACCCTCCATAGCCAGATGACAACCATTAGGAGGCAACTCAAGGAAGACAGACCGACAGCCGCACATGCCTATTTGGGCACTGCATTTCTGTAGAAACACCACAAATTCTGGTAGCTAACTGTTTTCCTGAGAATACAGTTACCCAATATCACTTTATTGAATTACAACATTACACACAAAATCTGCAGTTTCTAAAGGAATATCACCACAGAGGTTATCATTCTTTACAGGTGATAGCATTAAGCACTGTCATGATAAGGCCTGCAAAAGTCACAACGCTTGCCCTAGAGTATCTCTTTCAATGTGTTAATGGCATGGCAGGAAAGACTAAAACCCTGAGGCTTTTTTAAGTCTAGTAAATTGTGTTTATCACAAAGGGACTCAGCCACTACAGTGAAGGTGAAGCTTTGGAAATATCCTACCTTGCGAGAAGCATTTTTGTCTGTGTTCTCCACATCACCGTCCAAGAATGGCATGGCAAAAGAGCTGAGATCCTGTCAGGAGAGAGAAGAAAAAATGATGTCCTGTACTAATGTCTTCTTCCTTCCATCAGAGCTCCCATGATTGTAGCCCACCGTGTTATTTACAAAGTGCCCACTGCTTTACCCATAGCAACCACCAAAAAGTAATAACGTGGGCTCTGACAGTTCTCTTTGCCTGCGAAGGAGAACAGATTTAAGTAACTAGTGAATAGAAAGCCCTTTGCAGTGCTTCCAATCCATCACCATCAAAAGGCACTCAGCATCTGGACAGACAAAGCAGAAAGTCCTGTAAAAAGTTTCAAAAGGGGGGTACCCAAATCCCACAGAAAAAAAAAATGTAGGAAATGACAGTTTAACTATAGCTACTTACTCAGCAAATGACCTATCTGGCCTTTAGTGAGGACTACAATCTTTGTTTAAAGAGTACTCATGGTGATAAACAAAACTTGAATGAGAATATGTCAATGTTCTCAAAATATGTAACATATATAACAAAGAGGGAGAAAACAGAAATGTGGTGTTGAGGATGAGATAACCAATTCATTTTCACAAGGTAGAGGAGTCCCCTCTGTGACTAAATTCTGTGCAACTAGAGAAAATAAAGCCATAAGAAAAGCACACATGCTCATCTTTAACTAACAAAAACAAACTGTAATTATATTCTATCTCCTGCCGTCTGTTCTGTTTATGCTACTTCGTGTTCCAGCCACGAGATTTTTAGGGCTCCTTTGTAAACGCATAATGAAATTTTCTGTGTTAGTGTCAAGTTTAGCATCTGTTTGATCAGAAAAGTAGATAATGAGTAGCTCTATGAGCAAAAGCATGGTTGTCAATGTTGCGTGCTGAAGAACTGAGGCTTGGATCCCAAGCCTCGATCTCAAAGTCAGGAAAACCTCCTCAACACAGAGCCTCTCTGATGCAAGGCATCACCCTTTAAATATAATGATTCAGAGCTTCTCTACCATCACATCTGCATCTCATTTAAAATTGCTCAAAACAAAAATAAATAGCAATTTCACTTAAACTTAATTTGCGATTAAATAGAGCTTAATTAAAAATTAGCACTGGCCGGGAAGTCTGCAAGGCTTGCTTGCCAAAAGGCCTTCAGAATTCTGAACAGCCACAGGTCTAATCACATCACATTGTGTAATCATACTAAATCCAAAATATGCTCAAAAATGTGTGTAGCTTGGGCATAATCCTTGCAAGTGTTCAAAAATATTCTGGTTACATAATGAACAACAAAAATAAGGAACAAAATATTGAATTACTGGAACTGAAGCACATGAGAGTAACTCGTGCCAAGCTGGAAAGGAAAAAAAAAGCAACCCCACTTGGCCAAACTGGCCCCGAGTCCCTAGGCCACAAACCAAAGTATTCATGACAAATAAGTGTGCTCCGAGCTATGCAAATTCAACGGGAACCATCTACCAAGGCCCAAACTACAAAGCACCAACCCAACTGTATGTCACCCTCATCACCACGCTTTGACGTGTGTTTCACGTCACATTCATTTGCAAATGAAAATGTGAGCAAATATTTCAAAACCAAAAGAAGAGTCAATTTGTTTGTTTGTATTTTCACTGTTGTCGAGATTTGACAGGGGTTAAACCAGGCACCACAGGACCTTAAAGAAAAACTTCTGTATTAATTTGCTTATTCCTACCATTAATAAAGACCAAAATGACTTATGTACTCCATATAAAAATTACCTAGCCATAAACAGTGTTTATAAACTTTATCAATAAATGGATTATTATATTCCTACTTCATAGGTTACCACAACAATTAAATAATAAATCTCTGTGAAGAATTTTAAGAACCTAATGGAAAGTTACACAAAATCATGTCCCTTCATGTTTACTTTAATTTAGCCAAAGGATTTACCAACACTTTCTTTGACCCATCTTTGGTAGCGAAGAAGCTGGTATCTGATGTGTGCTAAATTATTTTCCATTAAATAAAACAAGGAAATAATATCTTTTGAGCTCCATATGTTAGCATCCCTATATCCCTACTTTTTGTAATTCACAAGGAGAAAACCTGCAGTTTGGGAAGGCTGGAGCCTGGAGGAAGAAAGTAGGTTTTTAAGGGGACACATACCTAGCAATTGGGGTTGAAAAAGCTCTCCAGGAAACCTGGAACAGCTGGGAATGAAACCATAACTTTTCTTCTGAGCAGAAATGTTCAAAAACAGGAAAAGGTAGGTAGGCAGAATTATTTTTCTACCAGCTAAACTTCAGTTGCCAGTTACAATTCCAAGCTTAAAAATGGATACATGCTATATTCTAAAGCCTAAAAGTATGAAACCCACCTGATGATTTTATTCTATTTTGTAATTCTCAGATTCGATGGAGGTATGTTTCCTTCATCTGTTTTCAAATGCAGAAACAGTACATCTCTACTTACAAGTGGAAATAACTGGGGCCATACCAGAACCTCCCTGGACAACATGAGACCTTTCTTTGTCTGCTAGTGAACATTTAAAAAGGATAATTTTACTTGTAGTCCCATGATAGAGGTGTAAGCAGCTACCTAACAATATTTTCATCTTTCTCTTCTTCACAAAACTCCAGTTACAGAAGGAAAAATTGCATATATCAAAAGCCAGGCTGCAAATACTGCTCTCTCAATTCCAGGCTGTTGGTTAAGCAAGGAAATACTGGGTATTTATTTGCTCTTTGTGTCTCTGCAGAATACAGAACAGATTCTTCTTTCCTTTTTGTGTTGCTCTTCATCCAGAAACATATGCAGCTACAGGGTTGATGACACAGTACCCCTTAAAAAAAAAGATAGGAACTGCTCCAAAAGTGTTTCAAAACACCTGTAGTACCTCTTGACAGGACAATGGTGCAGCCCTAGCTCTTACTGCATATCTGACTGCTCTGATCTTATGCTAACTGACACACATTGAAGGCTTGCTCTGCCATCAACCTAGGATTTAAACTAGTCTTAGGTAGCTTTTCACCTCTACAGAAAGCTGGTGGTGCTATTATCCACCAGCCCCCTCCAGCTCTGCTTCATTACACTTGGTATAAATGCTCTAGAATATCCCATGGTTTTGGAGATACTTTAAAAATACTTTTGCAAAGGTGTACAGTGATGTGTTGGTAAGAGGAAGATCCTTCTCATTTGAGACTGCAGAGCCCTGGCTGAAGACTAAATGGCATCACTCCTCGCATCCATCATTTCTGCATCACATCCTTGGAGAGAAAACTTCTGCAGAGACCAGTCTATGGTCATCCTTGTAATAGGAAAGGCCACCAGAGGCTGCAGCTCCTAGTGGTGCTAGCCTCGAATTAAGGCTATTCAAAGTCCATTTTGTAAAGTTTTGTTAGCTTTCCTGTCATGATCCTGTTCCTCAGTAGGTCCTTCATATTGCTCAGTGCAGACCGACAGCCAGACATCGGTCCTGTCAT
The DNA here is from genome assembly GCF_013377495.2 of Cygnus atratus. NCBI lineage: Eukaryota > Metazoa > Chordata > Aves > Anseriformes > Anatidae > Cygnus > Cygnus atratus. Next base: position 7,060,937 of record NC_066363.1, read on the forward strand.
GCCCCATTAGAAAAAATGAGCTCTTGAACAGTTTAGATTTACTTTACAGCCACAAGGCTGGTTTAGATTTATATCCAGATATAGTGCTACATCACTCCTTCCTGATTCCTCTCTCTTTCCTTGGACAGCCCTTATATCAGAATACTTGGAATTATGTGAAAAGAAGGAAGAACAAAAATTTTGTTATTTGATATCTTGGGAAAACAACAACAACAACAAAGTCCCTTTCTCAGACCTGTTTTGGAGAATAGGAAGGAAAACCACATTTTAGGATAGAGAAAGCAAATATATCAGCTGGCAACATGTAGCCAAATGGCAGCAGGAGCAAGATTTGGTTTGCCAAGCAATTTTTCACCTTTTCCAGCCAGTTTCAGTTTCTTTCCTTACCAGGGAGAATTCCTGCCAAAAAAAGCCTGCCCAGACACGCTGGTCTGGACGCGGCTGCAGTTGGGGACCTTGGTGTCAGAAAAGAGTTTCCAGCAATTCTGTTGCAGAGGCTGCAGGCTTAAATAACAAACCACTAAAGCCTTGAATCCAGTAAACAATGTAGTCGGAATAAAAAGGATTTACTATTATTATTTTTGTTTTGTTTCAAGGCTGCTTTGGCAGCCAAGCTAAAAAAGCTTCCCTGCAATGGCTGAAGCCGGTGAGCCATAAAAGGCTGGGCTGTGATTGACAGGTCAGAGACCTATTTCCAAAGCGTTTTGGGTGGGAGTAAGACTTGTTTTATGGCCCTGATCAACAGTAGTCTACCCATCTTCCTCCTCAAAGGAAAAGGGAGAGCAAATACAATGAAAAGGGCTCAAGGTTTGAGATAAGGACAGGGAGATCACTCACCATTTATCGTCATGGGCAAAGCAGACTCAGCATAGGGAGATTAATGTAATTTATTACCTATCATTAGTGGAGTAGCACAATGAGAAACCAAAAGCAAACCACAAACACCCCACAGCCCATCTCTGATGTAAGGCTGAGTCCTTCTGCTCTAAACAACTTCAGGATCCCAGCGGAGGTGGTAGCAGCATCATGCAGTCCTGACTACTGATGGTCTCACCTACGAGACATCACTTTTCTGCTTCACTGACTTCTATGTATGTGCTAGGACTGCACCAAATTTAAGGACGTGAGATGCCTGCCAGACACCACAGTCTCTTTGTACAATATAACTCAAGCAGGAGGTAACACTTTACTGAGACTGCTTCTCAATATGGGGAGATGGCTCCTTTATACTGAGAAATTAAGATAAGAGTGCCAAAGAGTGCTGATCTCATAAAGCATTGCTAAGAATTGCACTCCTCAGCATCTCAACATTACAAGCCTCTCGGGGTCTCCTCTTCTGCTAACACTACTGTGCATGTCGACAGCCCTACCAAGGACAAAGAAAGTCAGGATATTTATTCACATAGCGGTGAACCACTTCTTTCAGCTCAGTCTGTGCACCAGCAGATTTTTTTTAGACCAGCCTTAGTTTGTACCTATTACAAGCCTGTAGAGAATTCTGAATAGTAAATATACTACATATGCTAATAGCCTGTGAGCAGAATCCAACCTTTGAGCTCTGTGGAATAGGGTGCAGAGCTCGGCAGCTCTGATTGCATTAAAATTTTACTTTTTGGAGAACATTTCTACCTAGAAGCCTTTTAGGATTTATATCAATTCAAATATTCCTATTGCACACAGAATGATTCAAAACTGACCTACACGGGAATTTCTATCCTTTTGATTCTGTTGTTTTGATATAATAGGCATAGTATCGTAGGACTTGCTACACGGCTTTATTCCTTTAGGAGTAGGTTGCTCATTGCTTTGCTTTTCTCCCTCCCCCATGCCATCTAGACTGCAGCATGTGTTTTGGAGACAGATATATAAATCGCACTGTGAGACATAGGATGCTGGTGACTAAGTCTCGGGATGACTCAATGGGAGTGGGCAGTAACAGATGTACAAAGCTGGTTACATTTGTGCAAGCCAGCTTTGTACTTCACAGGGCTATGGCAATTTATTTGTGTACTGTTACTTTTCAGGCTGTTCACATTAAAAATGAACAATTGAGTGGGTCTGGACAGTTTGAGATGGTAGAAATGAGCTATAGAGACTTTATTTTGCCCACAGCATGAAGATGCCAGAAGCACCGTGGTCCTTGGTGACTGTGCAGGACCAGTTGCACAAAATTCAGTGTCAAGGTGGACACAGCACCAGACTTGAATTAACAGAGGGTACATCACCCTAATTTTTTTAAATTAAATTAAAATAAATAAATGACCTATCTGGAAGAAATGGGAAATATTCAGTCCCGAAGAGGCACAATCTAAAAAGTTAGGGAGCTATGGCTGGCTGAAATCCAACACAGAACTCAGTATGTGAAGATCACCATCCATCTGGTGATTATTCAATGTCCTATAGCAAAGAAAACTTGGCGGTCTCAGCTGCAACAACAAACAAGCAAAGAACTAAAGAGCTACCAAAGCTACTTCTCCCCTTTTCTCACTCGTGGGTTGCCTGGCTTGAGTTGCCACCACTTGGTCTGAAAGAACTGCTAAAACTGAGAATTTCTTGGAGAAGGGGATAGAGATAGCAATGAAAGCAGTAATTCCTTGATATTTCCCTCAAACAGCTGTCCAAGCTGCTCATCCTGAGTTATTCTGACCATGAGACGCTGGCAGCCTCCAGCACACCCTTCCAAACCTCTCGACTGATCCTGACTTTAAACTACAGCAAGCAGCCCACAGCAAGCGTACCTCTTCTTCTGAGGCTGTAGGCAAGGTTCATCCAAAAAACCTGCCAAGAGATTGTGGACTGCTTTTTGTTTTTCTCTCAATCTCAGGATTAAATCACCAGAACACATTCCTACACTGCTCACAGAAAAGCTGAAATTTTCTTTCAAGTCTGTGCTCTCCTGCCAGGAAACACCTCGGTATCTTCTTGGTGATTCAGCCTTTGCAACCAAGCTGAGCACAGCCTGGAGCACTCGGACCTGGGGTGGGATGTGATCAGTTCTGCCTGGAGCCCCACGGTGTTTATAATGTCCACAGAGCTCAGGGTGGTACAGAAACATTACGACGAAGAGCACTGCTCTCACCTAACCAGAACATCACGCACCATCACTGGGGGATCTCTGACACAGCCTGAGCAAGATCCCCATGCACACGACAGCCTGGTTTGTCAGCTCCTTCACACCAAGAACCACACAGCATGGTGACTGGCAGCATGCGTATTACAACAGCAGATGGACAACCTAGCGAAAGCGTAAATAACAAAATGTCACTAAAAAAAAAAAAAAAAAAAGGAAAGAAAAAGAACAGCAGAGCAAGCAAGTCAGGGAGGAAAACAAAATTTTCAATATTCCCTGTGATACCACGGTCCACATACAATGTCTGCAGTGGCTGGCTCCTGCATGTATCCAGCCTATGGATAAAATCTGTTGCTTTTTAGATGTCGCAGCTTGATTTACAAGTATGAAGCTGCCTACTGACAGGGGAGCAAGACTGAATGTCCCCCAGTGCTCCACAGACTCTGGTGGCTACAAAGTCTTTATTAAGCCCCATTTTTAGGTGCTCAACCTAAGACAACCTTTCTCTGGCTAGGCATTTCCTCCAAGAAACAACCAAAGTTAAGACAGGCAAGGTGAAAGCAGAAGATAACATACCTCAGCCCTGGTGAATGTGATCAGATGAACAATAAGATGCTCAGATGAACGATGAGGGAGTTAGGAAACAACCAGAAGAGATACCACTGCAGGGAGAGATGGCAAGAGACTGCCAATGTTCAGATGGCACATCTCGGTGCCAACAGAATTGCTTTCCAGTACTTACATAAACGAGACACAGGATCCCAAGGTATTTGCAGAGAAAAAGTACACATTTTCTATAAAACATAATGTCAGCCACAGTGGAAGTGCAGAACCACAGGAAACAAAAGATGATTTTGCCATTATGTAACGAAAACACTTGAGACACTACAGCATGGGGGCAATCTGAAGGGATTCAAAGCCGGGATAATCATGAGTCTTTCTAAATCATCTCCACGCTTTATCTGCTTAAGAAGTCACTGTAGTTGATATTTTGATGCTTTTCTTCACTCCCTATAGGCCAAATCTCTTAGAAAAACATTTCCTCGAGGAAGAGCAGAACAAAACAGAGTCAGAGCTGAAAACCTCCAGCTGATGGCATTATCTGAGAAAGACTTAAAGGGTTCCCCCTTGCACGCATCTCGCTAAAAAAGGTGGCAGAGATTTTCTGCCTGGTGTGAATGCCATAAGCACTTGAACTACAACTATTTTTTGCAGTTCACTGCATTTAGGAAAACAGCTGCCTACTGCCTCCTCTTTCCATTCTTTTCAGTTAATAACCATGAATAATCTTAACAATTAGAAAAAATAATGGCTGGAAAGCCAGGTAAGTGCTTAGAGCTGGAAAGGCAGGTAAGTGAGGGACCTACTCTGAACAAGTAGTCCCTCAGCTGAAAAAGAAAGTAAAAAAGGTTTAGAAGCAAAGAGAAAATGAGGTAAGGAAAGGAAGAACAGGATGGCTATGTGCTTGGTGTACTGAAGACCTGAATAGGAGCTCAACTGGGACAATGCATGGAGCCCATGATGAGGGAAGATTTCACAGTTCATGCTTTCCTGATGTACACTCCTTTGTGACTGCAGCTGCAGAAAAAATATCGTATCTACAAAAATTTCCGGTCACTTTGCTATAGCTTTTCTTACAGTTTTAGCACCAACTGTAAAAAGAAACCATTATATGCAGGATGCTTAATTTCATAGGGTAGACTATTTGTTTTTCTTTTCCCAAAAGAATGGTTTCTCCACCCCCTGAGCTCTTTACACATTTTGCTGGAGCTGGCAACGTAAAAAGCCCTCAAGGACAGAAGGAAGATCAAATTCTCAGAGATAATCCAGAAAACACTGTCACAGTCACAGTACAGTACTCTGCCTTAAATCCAGCTTGCATGTCCTTCAGTCTCACCCTAGGCTTTGAGCTGAGAGATGCTGAGAGCTGCAAAGATTTGGTACCTTTATTATTTTTTTTCTAGTTAGTGGTGCTATGTAATACTAATAAATTACATTTTTCATCCTGTGGGAATCCAAGCAGCTTTACAAACTGCATATCCAGTCCAGAATAGCTTCACAGATGGACTTAAGCAATGAGACTTTCATTGCCTGCGCCAGCTTCCCGGCTTACCTCTGGGAAAACATCAAGGACAGGATATCTGTCCTTGAAAACACTAATCATCTACCCCACACTTTTTGTCTAGCCTCCCATGATAATGCTCAGAGAAAAGCCAGCATCTCCACCGGGGTATTTGTTCCCGTTCCCCTGGTACAGGGCTCCAGGGAAAGGCTGGACAACTTGCTTAAACTTCAGATGGTTCGGCACAGGATGAACGAACCCTGACTTTCACCTCTCCCTCTTTACCGCCTACGAAGTGGGAATGAAATCATTTATTTTCCTATTTCCCTCTATTTAGAAAGCAAAGCATCCCGAACAGGGACCGCGTCGTACTACGGGCACGTCTACACGGCAATCACGAGCGCGGCTTAACCCAGCTCGGCACCGCACTGACAGCAGTGTAGCCATGACAACACACGGGCTAGGGTAGGCTGCACAATCCCCGCGGGAGGCTGAGTAAATACTCTGGTAATTTAGCTCACTTTGAGCTCCTCGCTCCCGCTGTTGTACGGCTGTCGGGACTCAGCAGGGTTAATTGACGCCCAGCTTTAATCACGTCTTTGCCTGCGGGCTAGACACGCCATGGGCATCCATACAGTGGGTGGCACAACGAGGACCCAAACTCTGGCATTTCTAAGTGTTATTAAAATGTACATTTTCTTCACCCAGCTTTGGCTGCTGTATAGGACACGGTTAACTCTTTGATGGAGTGAGCACCCATTGGAGTCAAATTGAAGGAGACACCGGGTCCAACTGAAGCAAAAAGAATTTAAATTTTAAGAAAATAGGCCTGCTATATGACCACAGAGAGAACCCAGTTTGTTAGAGAATGGGCATGATCTAAGGGAAACGTCCAAGGGTGAGGTCTAAGCACCTCACACTGCCAGGCCTCCTCACACCCTGGCCACTTGCTAAGGCTGTCTCTAGGGATGTGCTTCAAAAACATCACAGCTGTGTTCGGAAAAAGGTGTTAGAAGACACAAATGACCATCTCTGGAAGAAAGATGGAGGGAATATTTGCCCATCTGGAAAATCTTGTGAACAACGAGACTAACGGAACAAGACATAAAAAGGGATTACTCATTCTCACTTGAGATAGCCATTACTGAAAATAATTTTTTGCAGTGGGTCCAGTTTGGAAATAATCTTCATATGGAATGGGAAGGACAGAAATAACACAGAATAAGGTAGTTTTTTTTTTTCTAGTTACTGTACATGCAATACTAAAATTTTAAAGTGAATATCCCCCCAAATAAATTGCAGGCTTCTTTCAAGGGCCGTGGATTTTATTGTATGTACTATTTTTTCCAGAAATTGTTCCCCATTCACATCCAGTACAGGGAAAACACCTTAAAAATGAGCCATATGCACTTCTTTATTAAGTCCTCTAATCTCAACCATCTAACTCCTCATGCCCATTCGAGCACCACGATTACGATGGACCTGGGTGAACACACTGTGAAGAAAAGACAGGTAAACACACCTATATTCAGGTAAGTCTTATTTAAAACTTAAACTTGATATATGTATATGCACACACATATGTTGCCAAAAGGTGTTTCTGCCTTATGTATTGTTTTTTAAACCCAGCAGACACTGGTGAGCTGTAACAGACAAACGTGCATTTGGTTTGGCTGGCAGTCTGTACATGAAAATCGTTCAAAAAGCATTTGATCCTGCCCGGAGCGCGTGGGACACCCTTCCAAGTCAGCAGGGTGCTCTGGACACAGTGACAGATGGACAGAGTACGAGCCTGGCACGAGAGATGCCATTTGAGAAGTGGCTGCTGCTCCAAGACATGTGGCAGACAGTCCCAACCCAGTTTTCACCAAATATCAAACCTCCCTTTGGAATCACCAAGCCAGGCTCTGCCAGAAGCACTAGGAGGGACTCCGCTTGTGGCTCACCCCATCACGGACACCTGCCATGCCAAGGGGCTTCACCAAAAACCTCTTCACAGAAGAATCAAGCACCCGAACAGGAAACAAAAACTAAGCAAAGATTAAAAAAAAAGTCATTTTTTTCCTCAAGGTGAGTTAAAACAACAAACAGGAAACCTTGATTCAAACCAACAATTTTTATTCTTGCTTGGCTTTCTATTTTTATACAGAGCAGAATACTACCAAAAGCTAAGTTCGTGCAAGTAATACAACCCTCAAAATATATTGGTTATTTTTCTCATTAAAATGATAATTTCAATCTATGTGTATTAAACAGCTGTACAGTTATTAATTAGTATGCCTTTAAGGTTTATTGACATTTACTTTGAGCTCCTTTACCTTTTGCATTAGGATGCAAATTGGGCTGCCCACAAACAGGCATTATAAGCAGCTAAATACCTTATAAAAAAGCATCTCTTTCATCAGAGGAAAAGGATAAGTTCATCAAAACATATCAGTTCTAAAAGCAAAAGCATTTGTAGCTACAGTGAGAAACAGAAGCAGACTGTCACTGCTGACTGTGTCCTCCAGGGTTTAGAAGTGCTAGAGCTCATCTCACAGGGCGTCTTTTTTTCTTTTACTCACATATAACACATGCTCTCACGTAGGAAAACACACATGGTAAACATGTATTGAATCATAGAATAGAATCATGGAATGGCTTGGGTTGGAAGGGCCCTTAAAGATCATCTAACTCCATATATTGGGTGTATACATACATGATAACAAGCTCTCAGGTTTTTAACTGCCAGTTCTCTTAAATGTAGATGATTTAATATTTCTTGGCTCTGAATCAGCTCGTCACTGGACCTACTTGGGTGGTGAAACACACTGAAATGGCACAGGGATCTTCTCTTCCTGATGGAAAACCCAGGTCTGTTTACTGCCTGAAGCAGATTGTGGTTACAGGTGATTTCCACCTGCTCTGTGATTTACTTTTAAAGGCTTACAGCAATATTGCTTTTTATTCTCCTAATTTCTTCTTGATGACTGTAAGACATCCTAGTACAAATTCATGTGTTTTTGTTTGTTTTCAGTGTGCATTTCGAATTGAGGCATTTTTAAAAATAAATATATTTTGTATTCCACTCTCAGCAAACCCTGGACAAAAACAAAGTGCAACAGAGAGCTCTTTTGCTGGGTTTCCTGCTGCCTCCCTTTCCATCGAGTCAGTGTTTTGAAATGCGGGGGGTTGCCCCCATGGCAGCAGGATCCGTTTCATCCCCCTGCCAGTCATTCTCTCTTCCCGCTGATGCTCCTGAACCCCAAACTCCCAATTTTGGCAACTTCAGATTTCTCTCATCCCCCAGGGCTGCTTGTAGTCAGAGCAGCCTCTGCTGTCCAGCCCATTTGAGATTCCCGACTCTTCCCCCCATATGGGAATGTAGCTGAGAGTGAAATCTCCTCGCAGCAGACACCCTAATCTTTCCCAGACTCCATGTGCCTGAAACAGCCCAGAACAGCAGCTAAAACACAGCCCAACGAGCAGAACAGAGAGGAGCTGGCAAAGCCCACTGCATCGTATACGGGAATAAATTCCAGTTGCCATTCACCAGACCCCTCCCATCACCCCTCTAACGGGGCACTGGCTCTGATGCCAAGACAGAGTCAGCCTCATCGTTATCAGACGTTCATTATCTCATGGGCCCATTAATTGCAAAGCAAACTGTGTGAGCTCAGCATTAAGTCTGGCAGCAGGAAGGGAAAAATGCAAAAGGAGCACACGAAGCCTGCAATAGTCATCTTTACCCTGACATACAGTCAAATATTGCATTATACTGCATTAAAAGAAAGGCAAACAGCAGAATAGGAGTTCCAATCAACCAGCTTACCAAAGCGCTGTGATTTGGGGTTTGCAATGACTAGCCACAGCAATTAGTTGCACAGCAGTTCAGGCTGCTCTGAGATGATCAGTATGAGCAAACAGGCATTGCAGGATGCGGAGACCAGATGGGTTTAGGCTGAAATTAAATAAACACCCCAAAAAGATAATCTCTCTTTCCAAAACACTAAGAAAAAGTTATGCAAGGAAAAAAAAAACCCAACTACATTCTTTAACTAGATAAAAGAACATTTTGTTCAGCCTTGGAATATCTATTGTAATTAAATGCTGTAAAAACAGGACAACAGCCCTGTGCCAGCCATGCATACAAAAGAGACAAAACAAGATGAAAAACAAAACACCCAAGAACCATGCATTTCTTACACAGCCTGAAGAATGCCTGCCTCTCAGCAGAGTCCTGCAGTGCACTCCGGCTTCTCCCCTTAAATGAATGTGAAACCTATTCCCTTTACAAGTCTGGTAGAATAAATGAATAATAATAACAATAATAATAATAATAATAAAATCAAACCTGAAAAGAAAAAAAACACAGACAGCCAAGCCATGCTCTGACTTACAGCTCTGAAAAATCCTGCAGTCTGGCTGGAAACGTCCATTGAAGAACTGCATGCAAAGCTTTTCCCTAAAGGCAGGCGCATTTAAAACATTTCAGGCTCTGCTACTGAAGCCGATGCTGCAACAGATGGGGACCAGGGCTGGGTGTGTTCCTCCTTCCCATCGCAGCGCTACGAGGGGCTGGCAGGAGCCGTAGGTAACTCAGGATAATGCAGGCGACAGTTTCCTTCGCCGCTGCCGGCTCCGTGCCAAAAATGCTTTAAGCCATCGCACGATTCGATTACAGGAACCTGCCACATCAACGCTGGCGGGGGCTAGCGGCACGCCGACCACGCAGGCAGGTGATGAAGGGCTGCTCTGGGTGCATTAGCTAAATGCTGTGGGTCCGCCAGGGAAGTTTGAGAGTTCAAATAACCGCAGACATTTTTTAATATCAGAAGAAAAGGGATCCTATTTTCGGCAGCAGAAGTTTCACGTATCTGAGGCTGCATCTGCATCAGCCCCTGGTACTTTGGGGAAGGCAGCGCAGAGCAGCAGGCGCGGTATGAAAGGAGTGGCTGCTGTGCTGAACAGCCCTGCTCCCAGCCCCTGCTCCCAGCCCCTTGATCCCCCCTCAACCACAAGCCCACTATGTATCGGTACAAAAATCACCTTATTTCTCTCTGTACTCAAGTTTTCCTATTTGCAACATGAGAAAGGCTTACGTGACTTTGCACTTTGCTATAAAGACCTCATTGGGAAAACATGTTGTCTGAGTGCAAAGTACAACGTTACCATTAAAAATAAAGATAACAGTAGAAGTAGTTGAAAATAGGATAGTTGAAAATAGAATAGAAAATAGAATAGTTGAATAGGATAGCATGTCACGTGGACGAAAGCATGCTGTGCTAGCACAGCAATGCAAACCCTCCAACTAGGAGCTGAGGGACGCTGGGGATTTGAGATTTCTTCTTCAGCAACAATTTTTTGAAAAATCTCTCTTGATTATCATTCTCAGCTTTGCTTAATCCATCAAGAAACCTCATAAAGTGTCCTTTACTGGCAAAGAAATCACCTCCAGACCGTGGAGCCACGTCCTTGGCCAAGATGCTCCTGAGGTCTGCCACAGATGAGGTCACCCCTGGTAGAGCAACACGAACATCAAGGCAAAAGGCAGAGAGATCCCATCCGCAGCTTCCAGGATTTGAACAAAAGACATCAAAATCTTCCTGCAGTGAATTGACACCTCTCTGGAGAAACAGGTGGCCAAATCCTGAGCCATGAAGCATTGCCAGCCCTTTCTTGGCCATTTCAGAACAACATTTGTGGGGACAGACTGAAATATTCTTTAATATATAGGGCTTGCTTTAATCAATCAGGATTTTTAATTCAGCAGCAGTAAGGTCGTGCTGCTGCCCCTCGTGCACGTCCTGCTGCCTCCCCTCGGCGTGCTGAGTGCGCTCCCACCTGCTCGCACAAGTCCCTTCGGAGCAAAAAGGCTGCAAAGAGTACACACTGTTCACTCACAGCTATTCCTTGAACCACTTTAAGACAAGCTCGGTTTCTGCCCTTTTTAATACGGAAGTGAACAAATATTTAGCACTTAGAAGGTTTCTCCCCAGCTAAATGAGCATTTTATGCCTGCAGAATATACAAATAGTTTGGGAAAATAAACAAGCTCTCTTTTATAATTCTGTTTTGGTGGTACCAGAGATATTAGTCAAGCAGCTGGGGCAAGCAAAACATGTTTGTGCCTCCCCATTGCAGCTGTAGGACAAAGGACACATCTGTGGCTGCCCTAGAGAGGGCAAAAAGGAGGATGGGTTTTGCCTTGGAGTAAAAGAGGTTCTCCTACAAACCAGGCTGCAAAGCAAGGTTCAGCTCAGATGCTTCCATGCATAGGCAACTTAAAAGGATTATTCTGATTAAAGATCAGATGAAATAAAATGGGTATTTACAGCCAGGAAAATGTCTCATATCCCTAAATCATTCCTTTCAAACCACTCGTAGGGCTCAGTTTGATGCAGCCAATTTAAAGAAACACCAAGACCTATTAAAGGTTTTTTTATTAATTAATCTTCAAAACCAGTTCTGGACACAAAGTCTGAGTTGGCACAAATTCTACCTTGAAAATATGCCTTTTCCTCCCCCACCTTTGGATAAGGAATACGAAGCAAGAGAAACACATTGCACAACTACATCTGAGATAAGCAGAACAGTTAATGGTTTAGATACCATTTCATAAATATTTGCTGGAATAGTTTTTGGATTCTGTCCAGCTTCTGACATCCACGAAAAACATTTAGTGATTTGCCATTTTCTTTCACCCTTCTGGGATGAAAAATAGGCAGGGATTATTAAGGGATTATTATTATGATTATTTCTTACTGTTATTTAATGTCTACTTGCATTTATGTGACAGGCATCCTGCCAAAGAGCCCCAAACTATTCTTGAATCCAGAGGCCTGAGGTGTCAAAATCACGTTTATGTAAATATTTTGTATTCTTTATTAATTAATTAGCACCTCTCTTATGACTGCAATATTCCCAGATCAAATACCCATGCTCAGATGTGGCTGGTTAACCAACGAGTGAAGATGCAAGAAGAAACAAAACAAAACAAAATGATTTCTGAACAAATACCTTGTTTCAAATTGTGATTTCCGGTGCACATGCTCGGATCTGAGATACCAAAGCTGTATACAGCATCTTGCACAAGATTGTGCAACGTGAGAAAGCCACCCAAACAAAGCCATTAAAATATTTTTGCAGACATACTTTATTGACAAAATCTAGGAGTCTGTAAGAATAGGGATCCAAAATTCCAGCTGTTTCCTTATGCACTAAGGACAATCTATGAGCCTCCAGAAAACGTTTTATGTAATCAAGATTCCATGCAAATAGATTTTTCAGTGTTGTTTTTTCTTTCTTTCCCCCTTTTTTTTTTTTTTTTTTAATTCTCAAGTCTTTGCATTTCAAGCTTATCAGTCATTATTGGTTTCATAAGTACAAGAATTTAGAAATTATTTCATTTTTGAGCACTCCTAGAACACTCACTTATTTGGACTGACCATAAGATTTTCATATTTTTCTGGACAAAAACAAGGTGGGGAAAAAAAATCACCAAAACCCACTTGTGCCTTCTACAGTAAATCACTCATTCACTCGTGCTCCAAAGATCAAAATGCGAGGAAGGCAGATTCATGACTACCCCGGTCTCACCAGCAAAAAGCTACGGAGTTCTCTGGCTCACTGAAACGGTGCTGTACCAGCTGTATCTTGTTTTTCCATCTGAAGAGTTTAACGATTCTGGTTTGCAAAAATGCAGAGCCAGATCCTCAATCAGCTTCAGATTCTGTTGCACACAGTTCCTGCACAATTCGCTCGCACTGTTCCAAAACACCAATCCTCTTTCTTCTTTTTGGTCCAAGTACAAGCCTAAGATATCATAAATTTCCAACTGGCAGTACAGCAACCTTCCACAACTCCCCAGAGGAGACTGAAAATGCACTGCCATTGGTTGGTGTTATTTATATGCTGTAATTTTCACAAAGATCTAGTGGTTTTGTAAGTACTACATAAATTAGATGAGTTCATAGGGCCTGCTTCCATGAAAATCTCCTTGTTCTAAGCAAGCAGTCCTTTAAAAATCCATGAGGCTACCGTCTGCAGAGATACCCCTTGGATACCTGGCAGCATACAGCGATTGCTGAGGCACGCAGTGAGCCAAAACTGTGTGTGGCAGGGCAGGGCATTTGTTCAGTGCATATTTAAGAAAGTCTTTGTCATATTATTACACGGTATGCAGTCACCCTGCAAAATGTTACAGGAAGCAGCAACCAAAAGTGTCACACAGCACAGATCAGCACCAGAGCAGCCTGCAGCCAAGAAAGCAACACATTTGGGGGAAGCTTGGGGAAGAGATGCGACTCCTGGAAGGGCTTTAAAAGCCACAGTGGTAGTTGGAAGACCAGGAGAGCCCAAGGGGAAGGTGAAACGCAGAGAGGAAACTCCTGAGTAGCACCATAAATTACATCAGTTCTTAGGGGGACAGCCAATATAGTCTCTCAAGAGCTGATGCTTGGTAAAGGGCAGCCGTGATCTGCCAAGGCTGGAAAAGGGATCACAAGGAAAAAAAGCATCACACCCCAACAGTAAGAGGTAGGGATGAACTGTGGAGTTCATCCCTCAAAATCAGACAAAATTGGAAATTCAGGGTGGTGGAAATGGAACAAAATGGAAAGAGAGAGGAACAGAGAGAAATGTCCCATGCGAAACAAAATCTACAGTTCATTCCTTTATCTGTTTCAAGCAATCATTGTTTTTTTCTTTGCAGTTTTCATCATGATCTACCAAGCAATGAACTGAACATCTGGAATTTGTAACTCACTGTTGACAAGCCAGAAGCACAGCATCCATGTGAGAATGACCAAAATCCAGTAAGTGCCCATCTCTCCCAGCACCCCACCAGTCTCTGCAAGGAGGGTGGATTGTGCCATGCAAGGGATGCCCCGGCCAGCTGGGTACCAAAAGTGGGGCAGCTGCATGCAGGTGATGCCCTGCATGAATTAAAACACATAGTTCTTCAATAGGATTCAAGTAGTCATTTATGCTCTCTGTATTTACACATATACCAAATCCAAATGATATTGAAATGATTACGTGTTCACACAGAGGCAGCTTCGGAGGCTGTTCAATAGCAGCAGCCTCATGCCCTGCTCTGCACTGATCCTTCCCACTGCCTTTCCCAACTCACTCCCACATCCAGAGCTAGGCAGATGGACAGACAGAGCCTCTTTCCTATATGATGGTGGAGAGGAGGAGGCTGGAGGCTCTCCTGGCAAGGTGCTGGGACAGAGCTGTGCTCTGCATTAGGGCAGCAGAGGCCTCTGAGCAACAGGGGAGAAGGATGAGGGTTGTGTTAGGACAGAGATGAACAGAGATGCCTCAGCTCTGCTGCTGCCTCCGTGGTCCCTCTGCCCTTGAGCTGCTTCAGGCTCCCTCTCCCAGCAGGGATGGGGAAATCAGTGCCCAAGAAGCCAGGGAATGGGTTGGGACAAGGAAGCAACAAGGAGAAAAAGGGAATGGCAATTAGCTCTGCCTAAAACCAGCCACACCTGTACTGTCCACAACATTTTAAGCCTTTGGTGTAGAGCTTGTGGCTGAGCACATAAAATGTTACAGCACATTCACAGCTCCCTAGAGTAGAGAGCACTAATTATTTACCTAAAAGAAAACATCCCACTGCAATACCATCACAGCTCAACTACCCAGGCATTAAGATGCTCTTGCAGGGTGTACAGCCTGTTTTATTTTCTTTCAACCTCATGACTATTTGTCACGCATTTTAAGGCTCAATTTTGCTGGACACTGAGTTATTTCATCTAAGTTGTCCCCACAGCTTCAGGGCACAGGTAAATCACCCACGTATCCCACCCCAGCACAGCCTGGCTAGGGACGGTATGTTCTTCATATTGGGGATTCTGGGTTTTCTAAGGCACTACATGTGCATGCTGCACGCAAATCTAAAGTATGCAATAAATAGTAACCATTAACTTTGAACTGAAGCAAGGGCCCACCTAGAAAAGGATGAAGCAGCTGCTTACATACCATAATGAGCAGTTAAAATGTCATTAAAGGTTTAGAAGGTGAAGCACAAAGATCTTCACTGGTATCAACCGGCTGCTGCAAAAAAATGGAGGTAACACCACCCTGCAGCATTTAAAGTAGGTCAGCACTGACAGAAAATAAGTACTTTTAAATACATCTATTGCAATACAGACACCTGTGAGACAGTCAAAAATTCACCATGAGGAATGTGGGAAATGTATTTGTCATCATAATGAAAATAAAGTTAACCAGTTTATCCACTCATTTTCATTTACGGAGACGTGGTTTGGTTGGGGGCTGAACATCATAGGTACAAGCAGCATGGACATTTCCTGACTGGTGTGACTTCTTCAGGAATAGTTACATCTGCAATATTGTCTATAATAGTGTTGCCAGAGCTCAGGGGCCTCTCACCAGAGTCACATTCCCTCCCCAAGGGGCTGCAAGAGGCTGGGAGGCAAAGCCCCGCCACTTTATTGCAACCTCCGCTGGCGCAGTGGAAGCCCCGTGGCAAGGAGCCCTGAAGCACATGCCATTTATGATAAGAGTCCGGTCTTTATTTAATGGGCACAAGTTTTCAAATAGCAATTCTGGATATAGGAAGTGTCCGGTGAAAGAGCAGTTATTTTAAGGAGAAATGATGGATTTCCCCTGTAGGGAATTGGTTAAAAAAAAATAATAATCAAAAAATAAGAACACACATAGAGTTTAGGTTTTACTTCTTATTTTTACCATGTCAATAATAATTTAAAATAATCTACCCACACTGGAAAGAAAAATATGTTCTCAAAGTCTCTGACCACAGGCAGCAGCATTTTTAATACATCCTAGAAACAAGATTTGCCTAAAGGAAAGTGAACATAATTTGGTTTTAAAGAACCCAACAAATAAACAACCAATATAATTAAAAATAACTAAATACAAGTTCAAATCATTGCAAAAGAAGAGCTTATGTCTTTAGCATTGTTTTATATTTTTTTAAGAGGTGAGGTGGCACCGCACATACAAAAACCACTAAAGGCATAAAAAAGAGTCTTTTTCACTTAAGAGATTAATGAAATAATTGAAAAGGTTAAGCCTTTTAAAGGGTGTAACCTTTGCATGCAACAAAGAAAAGGGTGTAAACTGTCACTGGACTCATCTTACTCATACCCAGATCCTGAGTAATAGGATTAATGATGTGCATGGATATATATACCTATCTGAAAACAGACACACACATAGATAGATATAGATACATATATAAAAGCCAGTGTTGCATAAGAATATTTTTAGGCCTTCCCATCTTCCATGGTCCATACTCGCTGCTACATCTGTATTTTGAGGAGTGAAAGGTGGCTTTGTGTTCAGGCTGGCGGGGTACCCCAGCCCTACTACCAGCCACAGCCTGGATAAACTCTGGCAAACCCTAGAGGACAGAGCCTGCGGAATGCAGAAAGGTCTCTCTTCTCAATCAAATCCTGGCTAGTTTATTTAGGAAGAATTAATTTTTTTTTTTTTTTATAAGTACTTTGAACTTTTTCACAAAACTGGATGGAAACAGGAAGTCTGTTTCTCTTCCCCCAACCTTTGTGCGTTTGACACAATATTGGCCTAAGCCCACAAATAAAACAGCAACAGCTACAACCCACAAACCCATCACTTGTTTCATTCCTCAGACCAAATTCCTCTTCCACAGACAGTCCCCAGACACCCCAGTCTCAACTGGGGGAGCAGCGCAAGCCCCAGACCTGCAGCGTTCAGCAGTGCGGCCTAGCGCATCGTCATTGCACTGCCGGGGCTCGGGTCAATAAATATTATTGAACTCCTTAACCAGTTCAAACCCCATCCTCCTACTGAGGGCAGGGACACACTGTGATATTAATAACTGTGCTGTCAGTGCCCTCCTGGGGAGCTGAGTCTACGTGAAGAGAAGAAAAGGTGACAGTAAGACCTTTTGGATTCACAGGGCCAGAGGCTGGCAGAGTGGCAGCAGCATTTCCAGCCAACTGATTTCACAGCCTGGCTGCAAGTTGTCCCTTTGAAAGTCCCTTTTAGCATTCTTTTTCAATATTTATCTATCATTTACTGTTTACTGCACCAAATTTGGGACAACTCTACCAGTTTTTGTGAACCAGCAAAATAACCTACAGCCACTACCAAGCTGCTTGGCCCTGTCATTTTCTGCTCACAAGGTCTTCTGTCTTTCAAGCTTCGCCATTTCCAATTTACTACACAACAGCTACTGCTCATTATCTACAGACAAAATCCAGCTAGCCTACTTGATTATTTTACAGGTATCTTCCTAGCACTTATTTTAATGCTCCCAAGATAGCATTTGTGATTACGAGGTCTGCCAATATTAAAATCAGATCAAGAACATTTTCATTGAATTTCTTAGGTTGTAGGCATCTGAGATTCATTTCCAACTGCACCTCACCTTACTAAAATCAAGCAGCACAGCTGAAGAGACAGCCCTGGAGAAAACCAGAAGTCAGCAGGGATGCCCCACTTTCATATCCATCATCACTTCTAAACAAAAACATAACCACGCTGCAAAAATATTCAAGGCTGCAACAGGAAAGCTAAACTCTGTCTTATCAATTGGAAAGATATTTTGATTAACCAGAATTTAACCCAACATACCCCAAACACTCGTGGCAAGACCATTTTCATACCTCAAAATACCACACTGTTACATCGTGCCTGTTTTAATCACTATGCTACTGTGCTGTGCTAGATAATATACATCTGAAAACTTGCCGAGCTCACAGAAACCACCCTGCAAGCACCCGGCGGCTTCCCTGCAGCTGTCAGCACTAGATTAGCTTCTGAACAGGAACAAGTCCCATAAACAGCAGGATCATCTGTTTTGAAGGTTGGAGACTGAAATCTTGTTTCTTGGGCAACGTTCCATAAATTAGAGCACAGCCTTATGTGTTTGATAAAATGCCTTTTCTTTCCTTTTCTAGTGTTTATGAGTCCATGTAGTTTCCCTGGAAGCTGGTGGTGACCACGGGTCGCAGTCCCATTCCCCAGGCTGACTCCCAGCATGGCCCCAGTAAAAAAGTGCTTCAGCCTTGCTACACATTTATCAGCAAAGAGCACTTTTTGACACCGGGCTCTGCAGCCACTTTTGCAAAATGCAAGAGTAAAAACAATGATTCCTTTTTGTTCTTATTGTGGAAAAACATGAAAATTCATTGACCGTTCTCACAACTTTTCTGTGTATGGGATCTTTTTCCTCTCACGTCTCATTTCTCCCCTCCCGGTTGTTCTTTGCTGCTTCTTTAGACTGTATGCTATTCAGACGTACTGCCTTTTTACAGAACATTATAAAGTAACAAGTATCATTCAGTGTGATTTTGATACAGTGATGACAACACAGCATTTAAATAGGCAGCATCAAATACCCTAAGGGGCATTTGGCCAGGACACCAGAAATAAGGAGACAAACAACTTTGGATCTCGATCAACAAACAGCCAGTGGTTGAAGGCTATGCAAACCACTCCAGAAAGACTTTCAGCCTTGCCCTTTCTCTTGGATACCTCTGCAGTGCTCCTGCCAAAGACAATCCACCCCTACAGTTCATTAAAAGAGTCTGAAGAGAGACTTTTATTTATTTTAGAATATATTAATTATTTTATGTACGTAATGTTAGCAGCACTTTTCTCCAGAATGCACAAGTTCTCAGCTATTTTGGAAGAAAAGAGGAGGAAACACAGCTACAAAATACTTCTGGATTGCTCTCTCCTAGCACTTGAAGTGAAACCATTACCAGCGTAGCATAATATACCCATTATGATGTCCTGAAACAAAACAAACATTTCCAGCCACGTACAGCTTAAGATATTTGTTTCTCCAGGACCACTGACTTTCGTCTCGATTGCAAAGAAGCCTTTGAAAACAAATTTCCCAATCCCTCAGCCTTCCACTCTAACACACCTGAAATACCAACATTTAACAAATTGCAGGGGGTCCTTGGGGACCTCCAGCTGAAACTCTGCCAGCACACTGGCATGTGTAATAAGCTGTCTTCCACTTCAGCTACAGCTTTTATGCAGGGTTTTTCTCTACAGGATTAACTCTTTAGTGTTAGAGCCCGATCACCTCCCTTTAGACCCTCAGAACAGAATTCCACTGAAATTTCATCAGCAGACACAGTTGCTAGGAGAGGAATATGAGAAATACCTTTAACTTGAACTTTGCAACATAATCCTTCATTGCTTTTGGAAGCTAGACCGTGAAGTCAAATTTGTAATTGTGTAGTACAGTGATGGCATCTCAAGCAACAGTATATATTGAGTTATTTTCATTTATTTTCTCCAGGGCAGGAGGTAGGGAAGCAGAAGGGAACAGGGAGAAGAAAGCTGAACCCTTCGAACTGCCCACAGTATGCTATTTCAAATGCTAGATTTCAAAGACACGAATGGAAGTGACCACTGACTAGGACTACATTTAAATTTAAAATGGAGCTTAATACTGTGCTTATTTTTAGGCAAGAATAAGAAGCATTCCCCTCATGTTCTGTATGAACTTGATCCTAACCAGCATCCAGCCCAAAGAGTGATCCAGGGCAACTTCTAGCATTGACAGGAGCGCAGGATGGTGCTATATGCCCATCTACAGGAACTTGGAGGTTTGTTGGTTTTTCCCAATACCACAGAGATATTTCCAGTGTATTTCCTTCCCAAGGGCCAAGTCCAACACGTCTTCCAGTCCATGATAATTCAGGTATCGTGTCAGACTCTAGACTACATCCCAGCTGAAAACCAGCCAAACCAATAACCCCCAAATCTCCAGCCTTTACTTTTCTGTGATAACCTTAGCTGTGGTCTTCCAAGCCAAAGCTTGCCCAGACAAGTGATACAAAGCCATCCAGGGAAAACTGGACACCAGCAACATCTATTATTACAGATGTATTAGTTATTCCAGCTCTAACCTTCCTCCTGAACGTATTCCTCACTTCAATTTTACAAAAATAAAGAGGCTTATCTAGCTTAGTGCTAGAGTTTGAGGTTTCCCTACTGAAAGGACAGAAGTAATGGTTGTGCATGGGCTGTGTATTAGCTTACTGGGAGAAGGAGAGGCAATTCATGTGCTCAAGATTAAAACAAATGGAGAGCTTTGGGACAGGAAGAATTTCCTCTTCTTCCTTCCCTACTGCCCCAGTGTGAAAGTGCTTTGTTTGGTTGTTTGTTTTTCATCTTTTTATGTGTGGTCCCTTTTCAAGGGCCACCTGGGAAATTTATCTAACAAATTCTTCCTGCCAGGAAAGCAAATTTCAAACTAAAAAGCTGGTAGTACACTTAGTTACTCCAGCCCCTTTCCTGTAGCATATTATGGTTGTGGTGCTTTTGTGTGTGTGTGTGTGTGTGTGTGTGTGTGTGATGGGTCTAAGCTTTGTTATTGGAAGCTGTGAACTGTTGTGTGTGTGTCTCTGTGTGTAGGGTGTAATCAATGTACTGTGAATCCTTGTAGTGTGAAGCCTTTGAGATGGCCAGTACCAGTGCCGCCAGATGAGCGCCTCAAAAGTAGGAAAGAACTGGAGTCATTCATATTGAACAAAAAGCAAGCACAGCACTTTTGGGACATATCTTCAAGTTTCTCTCTCTATCACATACATACATGTCACGAAATACTCATTGGCAACAAGTGCCATTGCACTCAGATCTTTTTAAGAAACTCGATTTATTGTTGCAAGCAACCACCAGCTCAGCTCGTTCCTCCAGATGTAACCGCAAACATTCAGCTGCTTAAACTAAGCTTTCGTGCCAAATTCATTTCTTTTTTTTTTTTTTCATAGAGGAAATGAGGTAGCAGGACAATACAGAAGAGTCCATAGTGATCTTTCTCCACCACTGAAGTTCTTCAGTTTATAAAAGTCACAGAGGCAGTTCCTGTGTCAGCTGCACAGAATGCTGCAGAGCAAGTCAGCAGCTCTAATACCTTACAAAACTAGATTTAAAGTCATAAACTTGATATATGGCTTCAGATACAGCCACATATTCAAAACCGTGATTGCATCTGAATCAACTATTTGGCAATTCCTATTTTAACAACCTGTTTTAAGTTGCCTTTAAGCCTTGCCAAACTGTAATGAGAAAGAACAGAAGTTTTTCAAAGCCGCATCTGCCTCAAACAGGAACTGGCTAGGAAAGCTTCAGCCAAAATATTTCAGCCATTTCTCAAAAGTGTTGCAGAAAATGGCACTTTTTCAATAGCAAAAACTATTTGATGCTGACTTTTAGAGGAAAATTTCTGGCTCCTTAGTTTGGATCAAAGAGTTGCAATTGGGCAGGGCAGACAGTGCATCAAACAAACATTTCTGTTCTCCTTAAAAAATGCACCTGAATGTGGCTACTTTATACAGGGACATTGACAGTTACTCTGTGTAAGCTCTCACAGTAATAGGACTGGCAGTGGGAACAGGACAACTGGCAGCCTCTAAAGAAGAAAGGAGGAGGAGCTTGGGAGAGAATTCGGCCAGACAGCTAATAAGCAGCTACAGAGTTTGGAAATATCTCAAAAGGAGCAGAGGTAGAGGACAGAAACAAAGACTTGCTGGGCAAGGGGATTGAAATTGAGTTCAGACATCCACAAAATAGAAACTGGGGTTAAGAAACAGTCATGAGGTAGAGTCAGTGCAGAGAGGGGGACAGGATGAAGTCCTGCCCTCTCACAGGATGTGAGGGAGACAGCTCTGCAGTCAATGGGCAGAAGAGACTGTTCAGTATTACCATCTCCAAAATACTTAAACAAAATTGATTCCTTTTGGAGAAATACAGATACAAGTTTGGATCATTTAACATTATAGGCAGGAGTCACCTCAACTCAAACTTAGGTGTCTCAGCATAAGTGCCTACATGTGACCTCGTGCTTAAACTCATAGGATAGTAAATTAATATTAACGGTGGCATTCAGTTGCCTAAGCAGAGATCCCTATTGCCCTCAGAGGCAACAGATGACAAGGCACAGGGCTGGCAGATCTGCCACAACACCTACACATGACCTGTGCTCCACAGGAGAACACTTCACCAATTTGCCTGGCATCCTTTTGCAGGAAATATGCTCTTCTTTGTGACCGACATACCCTCTCTCCCAAGAGCAGACGGAAACTGGTAGAGCTGCCTGGTGTCAGCAGAGGTGCCAGCAAAGAAGCTGAAGGCCTGAGAGGACACCTTAACACAACTTGAATGCTATATTACAGACTTACACATGGGCAGCTGAACCAACAGCTGCATCTTAATACATCTGTAGAAAAGAAAGGAATTTAATTTGGACAGACTACTTATATCCAAACATTTCCTAACTTTTGAGGCCTTGAATTTGTAACCTTACCAATATTCTTTCAACACTTCTTGGGTGGGTATGCTTATATAAAGTCTTTATACATTAATTTGGACTGAGATAGTCCAAAACACCTAATGAAATGAATACAAATCCTCTTTGATTCGTAATAGTCATTAAAACATCACCATGCATACATAATACACAGCATGTTCTTTGCTGATAGATACCTTTGCCAATTAAAGCAACCCCAGTGCTGGTTTACCCAACCACCCAAGACAAATAAGGTTAAACAAAATTATTTTTGAAAGCCAATAGCAAGGCAAGATCTCCCACTGAGAGAAAGGCCAGTATAGTTTGATTTCTCTGCCTCCTGCCTATGTGATTGAGGAATTCAAACTCAATGCAAACTCTGTATGTAACTTGTGAAGACCAAAGAGGAAGCTCAAAGCCCCATGAAAAGGTTAGTGAAGAGAACAACTGGAAACATAGAACAAAAAAAAAAAGCAACCCAAACACATATATGTTTCACACTCTGTTAACCATGGGTATTTTTGTTTGAAATCTCAAACACAAGATCAAGCACTTCAGGCCCCAAGCCTGATGTGGATATTTGGCAATCACCAATCTGTGTGCAAAAGAATAAAGAAAATGTTGCTCTTTGTACTTCTGTTATAGCTGTTTACTTTCTGGCAAGTCTGCAGTTCCTGAGATCTTATAATACTTTCTGTAACCACAGAGCAGCAAAGGTCTGAGAGCTCTATCAGACCTTGGGCCAACAGTTCAACAAACTACAAAAGAAAAGCTCAGATCTTCAAAGAGAAAGAGGAAGGAAATCAACTGTCAGCTTAAAAAAAAAAAAAAAAAAAGAAAAAAAAAGAAAATAAAAGAAAAGAAGATTTATCGCTCACCAGTTTGCTTTGGAAAAAAAAAAATCTAAGATCCTGTGAGACTAATCATGAAAGGTAATAGAAGCTTTAATTTTCCCCCTGCAAAGAGGCATGGTATCTTTTTCAGCAGGGATGGGCTATGGGGGTATGGGGACCTTCGCTGAGCCACTGAAGGGCAGTCTGTCCCAGTCCCTCTCCTGTCCGGTGACCAACACATAGGCAGCTCCATCACACCACGCAGGACATATGAGTGTGCTTCTTTGCATGATCAGACACATCACGCTCACACAGAGAGCACCGAGATGACTTTCCCCAAAGCCAAGTGACATGACAAACATATCTACACTGAAGAAACCCTTAGAAAAAGCAGAAGGGGCATGTGAAATGTTCTGGCAGACTGTATCCAACCGTATTTTTGCCATCCCCAGCCTTAACCATAGAAAATACTTGATATATTTAATATTGGTGTTCTACCCAAAGCTGGAACAAATCATGCATTTCAGAAAAGAAGCAGTTAAACATCTTCAATAAGAAAGAACTATGGCTCACACATACTCATTAGTCAACTTTAAGAGAAAAAATATCCTCAGATTTGGTTTATTCTGCATATCCTGACTGAGGGATACAGTGCTTGTGTCTGCCATTTCACAGACAGCGGGTACAGATTTCTGCTCTTACCAGCTCACTGGGTTTGCTCAGGTACTAGAGAACTGGAATTTGGCTACAAAAAATTGGGCTACTATGAAACAAATAATAAATTAATATTATTACACAGTATGGAATCTGTTTCTTCAGTTCCTTGTAACATTAGGAAAAAACAGAAAAAAATAATACAAAAAAAGTTTGGGTTGCTACATACCAAAATGGTTAAATTAATTCTGGGATGTAAATATAGCTCGTATCGCACATACAAAAAGGTTAAATCAAAGCCATCTCACCAACCTCCTCATTTCAGGCTTGATTTTTTTTAATTGTTCAAGATTTCAATAAGAAGTTCATAGCTCCAAGCCAAATCACCTAAATGGGAATGTACAGATGCTCTCAGGGGAAAAAAAAAAAAAAAAAAAGACAAAAAAACCCTACAAAATATCCCTAAGACAATGCCAGCGTGTGATCCCAAAGCTGTACTACCATCTAATATATTTCAACTGATTTTGATATTTTGCTATTTCTTCTGACCAAAACTTTGTGATTTTTTGCTTTCATTGAAGAAACATGAGATGGAAAAACAGCCAACAACAGAGAAAAATATGGGGCCCTGAACACACATCAGGAAATCAGCTTTAAACTTCCATCCCACCCCCTACTGATTTCAATTGCCTTATAAATCTCTCATGGTTCTTACAAACTTTTAAAAGGTATTTTACAGAACTATATTTTTTCTCGTATTTCCCAGTTATTTAAGAAATTCTGTTGTCACTTTGGGAACATGTCTGCTCTTCCAGGTTAATTTATTAGCAAGCACATATTTTTTCGCCATGGTCAAAAAACTGACGTGTCTGAGTAATATCAAACAGGATTATTTTTCAGACATGAAAATAAGTTATTATGTCAGTGATGCCATCCTTTCCTTCATCTGTAGCGAATGTGTAAACTGGCTTCAGCTGGTTATGATGCACTGTGGTCTAATAAATCATGTAATCTTAGGGAGTGCTTCATTTTGTTTCGTTAAGGTATTGATACCTTAAAGTATTGTTAATTCTGGCAATAACCCATTTGTCTCCTTTTCTCATTATCACCTGTTTTGCTCTCATTTCTGTCTTTTCATAATTTTGTTACGCCAACTAAACCACATATAAAATACAAGGCCTTTAACTTTCGTCCTTATTAGGCATCTGAAAATGCATCTATTCAAACATGATTACACCCTGTCTTAGTCTCACTGTAGTTATAGTGTAGAAGGTCAGGTCATAGAAGAAAAATTTGCATTGGGTCCTTGAGGGCCTGAAAGTTAGGATTATCCTACTTAATCTCAATTTTTCTCATTTTCTGCTTCTGCCACCTCTGCTAAAAACTCAGACTCACACATCTCTCCTCTTAGAGGACTGTGAGGTGAGAACATGATCACCCCAAATGTGTTGCTCCCCTGACACAGGCCAATCAAAAGAAAAGCTTGGAAGATAACTGCAAACTGGCCCAGCATACAAGCAAGATCCCACAAAGAGAGGCACTCCCAAATGAGCACCATGGCCCAAGCCATCTTCTAGACCGACCTACGGAAAAGCTGGAAGGACACTGGAAATCTGGCTGCCCAACAGGACCAAAGAAAGCTCAGGGAGTCATCAGCTACCTAAGGTGGACTCAGCTCCTCGATAGCACAGCAGAAAGAAAACCCTACATGGCTCATGTGCAAGCAGTGTCAGGCCTTCCCAGCAGCATCCTGGGTGCTTCTGCCTTTGGAGTCTTCTCCAGGACTTCAGGGAGTGCCAGTGTTTTGAGGCTATCACCCTGTGATTCTAGCATTTTCTTCTGCATCCTGACAAAAAACAACCCCATGAGTGGAATTGGCCCTGCACAAAGATGTATTCCCATTCACCATTTACTCTGAAGTAAACCAGCAGAGCAAAGCCTCTCAAAGATAACCAAATTTATCATTGGCTTCAAGATGTACATGCCAATAATGGTTAGAGAAAGGTCTCTGAAGTCTCTGTCTCTTGGCTGCTGTTTAACTCAAACACCTCAGTTAAAACGCATATGAAAAAAACAAGGCAAAATCCCTTATCTTAAAATTCAAATCCATAAAAACAATCCAAGCCAAGAGAGACACTTTGTACACCCACATAGTACTTTATGGGAATTGCTATGGGCCAGAAGTTGAGCAGCTGAGATTTGTGCTAAGTATTGACTAAGGACATTTTTTGTTATAACTACAAGAGGAAATGACAATCTACAATTTACTTTATTTTTCTAAGCAGGAATCTTGCAAAAGTACAAGAAAATGAAATCACGATTGACAGTCCACTTGTAATTCACTTAGATCTCAGAGCACTCTAATTACTGAAATATACATATATATTATTTTTGCCAAGGAGCTATCACCAATTCAGCACGTAGTAACTATAGTTTCAGTTGAAAGATGCAGGGTTAGTTTAGAGAACACAAATTAATGTTATCCCATATAACAAAGGTCTTCAGCTTTGCCAGTGAAAGAGCCTAATCAGCCCAAAATTAACCACAGACCTTCCAATGACTGATGCCTCTCAAATACTGTTTGTTAACAAATATCATACGTTAACACTAATAGCAGTCAAGAACTGAGATCTATGAGTATTTGTGACCACAAGTAGCAACATATTCCATAAAAATAAAGAAATATTTAGATCAATTATAGCAACCAAGAGTGACCCCAGGAACAAACATACTACCTTCCTCAAGTACCTCAACACCCTAAAATGATAATTTAATTCTTCTCGTTGCCTGTCCTACATGGTTGTAATCTTGTTTGAGCAGCTGCAAAATAATGCCACCTTCAAGTCAAAAATGTCTAAACTCTGAAGGCAAGGCAGCCTAGTAGGCAACCCCCTGGTGCTGGGAGCAGAAAGAAATTCCAAAGCCAAAATGCTGTTCACAAGTTTGAAAATAAAGTTAGGAATTTCCCCCAGAAAAGCTCTGCAGCAAAGTGGCCTGGCTGAACTGCCGGCTGCCAGGGAAACGTAAATCTGGGTGGCTCTTCAAGGGGCAAGGCATTCACCTGCTGCCAAGGAGTGACAGATCGGCTCCTATTCCTGCTCTGCCAGCAGGCTGAAGTAGCTTTTGCAACACACAGGGCAAATTAGCATGAAAACAGGAGTGCAACAAATTAAAAAATGTTATGAAGATGAAGGCAGAAAGTAGTCGCAAATTAGGATTTTCCAGGCTGCAACTGATTTGTGGGTTGTTTTTCAATGACTCTGGGTTTATAAGGTTGTTACCATAAATATATTCATTAAGGCACTGCAAATATCAGGTGAAGCTGTTCACCTGGTATTTGTTTTTATGGCATCGCCTAAGATACTCACAGGCCAAACCTTAACATCAAAGTTCAGAGAAACACCGATCAGGTTAATATGGAGGGGAGTTCACAAAAATAACGTGCAAATAAAATTTCTCATGCCTTAAGAGCTTTACAAACATGTTCTAATTCATCTCCACAAAAGCTCTATTAAGGAGATAAGGACAAATTATCCTCCTTTTTAGAAACGAAGAAAAGAAAACAGAGTCAGTAATTTACCCAGAGTCACTGAGGGAGCAAGTGGGATCTAAAGGGGATTTGATCCTCAGCCATGCACCAGCCCGCACATGTCCCTCGCATCCGTGTGAGCACCAGTCCTCAACACAGCTCCTTGATCTGTGGCAAGGATCCTAGACCTCGTTGCAAGGTTCCTGTGTCAATACCATCAGCTAACATTTCAAAAGAAAGACATGGGAATGCTTACTAATGAAGCAGTTCAGCAGTGAGATGAACTGAGCACCGATCCTCCTCGCAGGCTTGGCACATAAGTCTCATTAAAGTTAACAACAGATACGAGGCTCATGTGCAAGGGAAAGCGATTAGGGCCCTAAATCCAGGCAACGTTGGGATTACTGCATTTTTCACTTCAGCAGTTTCATTTGCTGCCGACGCGGATGCTGCTTTCTGAAGAAGGTTATTTCTATTCACATTCCTTGCCACTGTGATCAGACAGACACAAATATTCTGTGCTTGGGGTTGCTGATGGAGCTGCCTCTGTGAGGAGGGTGGGTGACTTTTAAGAAAAAAAAAAGGTAATACCTGGCTAATTGGGAATGTGAGCATTAGGTACTGTTACAGAATTAAGGACTTCAAACAAAGCTATATGCAGGGCTCATAGTTCAGTGAATAACTACCCAGAAGGATGAAGATGTACTTTAGGAAGATTTCTTTATTTCCTTGCTCAGCGTGGAAAAATCCAGATTTGGGGGGATGGTATCTTTCTTCTAAAGCAGCAGGACTCCATTTTCAGAGGAAGGATAGCTCAGCAATTCCCATCTCACACACACAAACACATACAGTTAAACTAGTGCTCAGACTAACAGCCAGACATCGTGTTAGCTTTTTTACCAAAACTAGCCAGAACCAGCCCAGGGCAGGGCTGTGCAGTGCTCACCTCTCCACCGCCCACCAGAGACAATGTGGGCGATGCTCTCCAGTTTTATTTCCCCATCCTGAGACCCTTCAGGCCACAAATCAACAGACAAGACTGTCTTTTCAAGATCCTTACTCCGTTTACCTGGACGCAATGAAAGCTTATAAATGGTATACACATACTCCACAAGAAGAAAAAAATAAAGCTGGTTAAGAAAACAGTTTACCGGCAGATGCTGCAAGATGTCAGAGCAGACATAAATTAGAGAACATTTCTAGAGGTGTATGAACATGATAAAACCATCTTAAATGTGCAATGATACAGAGCTTGGTCTTTTTAAAGCACAGACAGAGAGAAGAATTTGTCTAAAGTTGCTTCTGAAACATGCTTGTAGCCAAAGCAAGTAGCAGCCTGCTCTCTGAGCTGCCAGCAGGAGAAGCGCTTTCCACCCCTCAAATATTAGCCATGCTTCACTGATGTGACCACTGGGATCTGCAGAGGAAATCTAACTCTTTTTTTTTCCCCAGTTTGTATGCAGGCAGTAAACAAATGCATCCAATGTATATAATAAATATTACTGCATTGTAGTTTCTTTCTCTGACTGGTTCTTTTCATCATTGAAATGAGGGAGTTACAGAGCAGGAGGCACAACCTTATTCTATAATCCCACTTTTTTTTTTTTTTTTTTCAGGAGATCAATGAATTACTGCAGTTACCCAGATGAGAATAAGACAAAAATCTTACACGAGTTCATCAAGAATAAATCACAAACAGCAGATACAATACATCTTCAATTCTGTAAAGCTTCTTACATTGTCCCACAGGACACCCTCATAACCAGGTTGGGGAAATAGGATATAGGTAAAATCACAGTGACACTGTGAAAAAAAAATAAAAAATAAAAAAAAGCCTTTAAAAGGGAAACAGGTAACTAGTGATGGCTTGCCACTAAGCTAGGAAGACTTCCATATTGCATTACTGTTGGCCTGGCTGCAGGCAGTGTTTTTATTCACTACCTAAATAACAGATCAGAGAATACACTCCATAATGATTATGAAATAATTTCATTTACATTGCATGACATTTCTGGGCTTTCTTGGGGACTGCAAGAGTAACAAGCATGTTCTTGCAAATTAGTGAAATAATCCTCATCCATGAAACAAAATGCTACAAGGTACTATAGAAAGGAGGAAGGAAATGTCTAAAAATGAAGTAGGGAACAGCCAGCTATTAGCAGGGCTGCTAAAATGGGTGACTACTTGAGGATGAGTCAGTGACAAGAAACTGCTGAAAAAAAAAAAAAAGGAAAAATGTCACAAAAGTATGGTAGGAGAGTGGTCAGACAGCAGTAGGGGCGTTTCTTCTACTTTGTAAGACACTTGAATCCCCAGCTATATATCGTTTGTCTAGAGCTTTTTCAAAACAATGCTCTTAAACAGAACAGTCCAGAGAATATTAAGATACTAATAAACTATGGTCTATGTGTTGACTGAGAAAGAGACAAAAAGAAAGAACAAGTCTGTAGTTGTCACAAGGATGTCAACTAGTCTCTATGGCCACTGAGCCAAGGACAAAAATAAATAAACTTAGTTTGCAGGAAAGATTTAGATCGGGCACAAGAGATAACTTTCTGTCAAAATAACGGTGACAAAGTTTAAGAGACTACTGTGGGACGCTGCAGCACCTGCTGCTTTGGAAGGTGGCACCGAAGTAAGAAATTCAATCAGAAATGGTTTAGCTAGAAGTGGCCTGATCCCATCAGCTTTGGAGGCTGGGTCTGGGTTTTGTAAGGTCCCACGTGCTTCATTTTCACGTAAGGGGTGGCTCCCAGCTCTTGGATGAAGGATGCCAAAGGGTCAGCTCCTCTGCCCATCTGGACTCTGCAGAGGCAGCTCCTTGACCTGTATCAGGACGAGAGCTGGTTGTGGGAGCTGCACAAGCTCCACGTGCTGCACAAGCAGCCATTCCCTCTTTTCATCAGTCCTGCTGGCTCTGTGTGACCTCAGCCCAGCCCAGCTACACCTACCCAGCTTTGTGCAAGAGGCTGCACTGAATGATCCTCTGAGGTCTCGAATGGGCCAATGCTTCGAAGAAGTGTGTCACGTGGAGATGTGGCTTAAAAGCTTGGCTTCGATTTCATAAGGGCTGAATCCATTCATTCCAATTGTTTTCTCTCACAACAATACAATTATGAGCTGTCTGATGATCCGCAACAGGAATTAAATACTCTTTTTAAAAAAAAAAACACACAACACATCAGACCTTGCTCTTTCATCACCCATCACAAATGGAAAGAAAAATATATATTAGAGTAGTCCTGGTCTTAAGTGCCTCTACTAGCTAGCTCACATGCTATAGTTTTCAATATATTCTTGCAATCATAATCTTCGTAATATTTTTTTCTACTATCATTCAGTGTTTTTATGATCAAATTCGTCACTCCAGACAACAGTTTTCCAAGGACAGGATCAAAAGCAAAGCCTATGGTTTTCAATAAATTACATACTTATCCTAAAAAATAACCTCTGAAGTACATGAATAAACACACACATACTGATACCCGTTCTTGGTTGTTCCTTCTACCAAGTCACCTCCATTAATTTGCCCTGTGCACCCAGGCCTTTTACCCAGATCCGTGCACAGTGGGTTTCAGCCAGACCTCCCCTCCCACGGCGAATGGGCAAGTTTCTTTAGGTGCCAACCTATCTCCCAGGGCCTCATTTGCACATTCCCCTCTGTTCTTTGGTCCTAGAAACACTTTTATTTTGGCAGAAACTCCACACCTCCCCTTCAGCAAAAACAAGGGCTCACTTTGGTGAAAGTGAGCTCCAGAAAAAGTACAAAGCTTAACTAACAAACAGGTCAAGTAGATTTCCTGATCAGGTCTTTTTCTTATTCTTTGTTTACATTGCAAAATGCTCCAGCCAGGCTAAAATCCCACCCAAGCTGTTCACCAAACACTTTAGCTACATCTCAGCATTCTTGCAAAATACCTGAGCACGTTCCATTTCGCTTACGGTAAGAACGCAGCACAAGGACTGCCCATAAAGTCAACCACCGATTCAGGAGGAAAAAAAAGCGTCTCAGTTCATAAAGGCTTCTCTCCCAACACACCCTTCTGCAACCAGCTCCATGATCCGTGAGAAGATGAGGGCTGGAGTTTGGGAGAGGTGAACTGGTTGGCACTGTACTGTCACACTACGTCACACCATTGCCCTCATTTGCTCTGCTGCCTCTGGATTTTTCCTCGTGGGACAGAGGCACGTGTAACACTGGTGCTGGGTGGATAACGCAGAGCAGAATCACTGAGGAAAGCCCTGCTCCACCACAGTGGGCTTCCTGAGATAATATTCACATTATACGTAGGTGCTGAGAGTGCAAGGGTGAACTATGACCCTGTCCCAGTAAAACAATTAATAATTAAGCAAGTTTTGGAGTTCCAATGCACAAAAACATTGGCCTGATTAGTGTCAAAGCAAAAAGCACAATTTTTAAAAAAATAATATATATATATTTATATATATTATGGGTGCAGAAACGAGGAAAGAGAATTCAAAGCATCCGAAACTTTAAAATTTTCATTTCAACACAGTTCTTTGTTCCTATTGCTTTTATCTGGAGAAACACAGGCATGGTACAATGCCTAACCAGCCACGCAGTAACACATCCAACCTACAGCAATATTCATACCATTCAAGGTTTTCCTTCGGGTGCTGAGCTTTAAGGCAAACGAAAAGGCGCATGACTAATCACAGCACATGCTGTCTATGGAAAAAAAAAAAAAGAGGAATAGGGGAAAGAAATAAAAACAGAAAACAAAACCTTCATATTTAGGTGGCATTCAGGAACTAAATAAAGAGACTACACTCTTACATATGTTCATCTTTCCATCCAAACTGGTGAAGACATTCCTTGGGATGATGACAAGGAAGGTGCAGTGTTGTGACAGGTCAGGCAGGAGGAGGATCGCAGGTCAGCAGTCAGAAGAGGAGAACTTGCTTCCTTTAGCCCCAAATACCAGATACTCCTCAAATACCTCTCAGTTTTTGCCTGCCATCACCAATGAGAGGATCCAGAAAGTGGTAGCAAGCAGCACGGTCATCTCATTGCTTAATTTAGCTTAAAATTGCTTAATTTAGTTTACCAATTATCTTCTTAAAGAAGTTCTTGGGACATCATCAAGCCTAGCTTGTTCTTTTGCTTTGGACTGTACTGACTTCTGTAGAAAAACACATTACTTCGAAGAAATTAGAGAACAGGCCTCTGGCAAAGCTTACTGTCCCATGTATTTTGGAGAACAAAAACCAGATTGCTTACAGCCGGAACATTTTCACACCAAATCCTAAATTTTAAAATATGGCTCAAATTTGCAGCGTAAGGAGCTTAATTGTTCTTTTAAAACACAGTCCAAGTTTTCCCACACTTATCCTATAACGCCCCACACAAGGAACCAGCCCCGTTGCTCAAGGGAAGCTGAGAAAAGAGAACAAATTTTCACCATGGCATTAGGGACTGACAACTACTGGAGGCGGGTTACCAGACTTAACTGACAAATTATTTCACCTGCTATTGCAAATCCTGCATTCCTAAGTACTTTCAGCAAACCTCCTCATAAACCTCTTAATCTGCCACTTGAAACAATTCCCAGGCTGGAACAGTCACCTCAGAGTGTTACGAAGTTAACCCTCACCAAAGAAAACTCACAGCCTTAAAAAGATGTGCTCTACTGCAAATGTTAGCATCAAATACATGGACATTCATTCAAACATAACTGATTTGTAAAGACAGAGGGTTTTTTTATTTGTTTGGTTTTTTTTTAAGAGGGGAAAATTTGAAAGGAAATTAAATATTGAAAAATGGTTAGGATAAAAATGACACAAATGAAGAAACCACAAGGAAACAGGAACTGCCAGCTGAGTATTTTTAACAAAACCCCAGATATCGAGGTATAAGGTTGAAAAAGCGACCTTATTAAACTGACAATATAGATGAATTAATATAACCAGAAATTTTTCCTTAACTGTTTGTGAATATGTGGATATAAACACAGGGATATAAACTTGTCCAGGTCAACAGCAATTGTACTACTGAATTAAGATGCTGTTGTCAGAGAATATAAAGTCTTCCCATACGTAGATTACAGGAGAATTCCTAAATCCTAAAGATGATGTGATCAAGTGAACAAGATGCTGAATTGTCATCTCCATCGCTGACACAATTTCTTTTACTAAATCATTTCTCTGTTGTTTGTTTTTGTTGAAGTCCTTCCTCAGCTTTGACCATAAATAATATGAACTCCCCAGAGCAAATTTTTTCTTTCAGTGTATATCTACACAAGGCTTAGCACGAAAAGGAAACAGGAATTTACTTAAATGAAAACAGCGACAAAGATCCATAATCCCTCAAAGGCAATTCTTCCCACACAGTTTGATTTCTGCAGAGGCCAAGGAATGCCCTACAACTATTTCTCCATTCCTCCCAGGCTCTTGGATTTGAGCTGCTGTGTCCCTTTCACCAGTGATTTCCAGACCTGAACACAACAGGCACCAAAGTCTCAAATACATTAATTACAGGTAGAACATCTCATGAGGAATTTAATAGCAGACTGTTTTTATCTCATGTACTGTCATCACTTATCACCTGTGTTTGACAAGGACCTACTAATGCTTATGAGGAGAGTTGTGCGTGATTCAAGATCATGGAATAATTCAGAATGGAAGATATTTCAGGGTCTCTAGTCCCCTGCTCAAATAAGGGTAAGTGATGAATGCAGACCAAGTTGCACAGGGCTTTGGCCAGTCTCATCTCGGAAACCTCCCAAGACCCGTTATCATCTCATTATCTGAAAGAAACAATCCCTTCCAAAGCAACATAGGGAGTCCTCCCCACAAAATAAAGTTTTGTTGGCTACTACCCCTCTAATTCACTGTGAAATTGAAGCATTAAACTACTGCCCTGAAGGTGTTCCCCCTCACCTTCTCTTTTAGCTCTGCAGACTCAAACCACACCTGTAGTCTTCAACATCCCAGATGTTATGTTGATGCTAGAGTAAAATTGTGGCTCCACATAAGCTAGAGACGAAATTTCTTCAGGTTTCAGTGGACCCAGTTTGAGGTTACAGGCTCCCGAATATGCACTGATATAAACCTAATCCCAGAGCTTCCTACTGGGAACTGTGGTTGATGATTATATTCACATTAAGGATACAAACTGCATTTCCAGCAGCATATCAGTTCTTTATTCAGTAGATGAGTATAAAAGGCATTTCTTTTCTAAAAGTCATCTAAATCATAAGATACAAATCATAAGATCAGAGGATAATGCAAGTTGGAAGGGATCTATGCAAAGTCTTTACTCCAACCTCTTACTTAAAGCATGGTTAGCTATGAGGTAAGACCAGGGGGTTGAAAGAAAAATTCACCCACACCATCAAAATGGCTCAAAAAACATCCCCATATTTAAAAAACAAACAAACAAACAAACAAAAATTCAACACCAAACATCATTCAGCTTTTGGTGAGGACATTTGCAACATACAGTTTTGGTTATGCAGGAAAACAGACAATGTTGTGTGGGTAATGAATTGTTTTGGTGTTATACAAGACAATGGTTAAAAATCTACACAACTTCAAAGGAAGATTACACAAGATTATAGACCTAGGGTGAAATCCTGGCTCTGATTAAAATCACTGGCAAAAAAAATCAAAACACTGACTTGGCCACTGTGAGGATTTCACCTCTAATGTGATGTGTCCGTGTTTTGCTAATGTGGCCACGTGAACCCACACATGCTGACCCAGTCACATCTTACAAGCATATCTCTCTGCCGTGATAAAGCCCCAAAAGCTTTTTGTGATCTCCCTCACAGCTGTGGAGTTTGTCTCACATTTAAGATGTTAAGTCATGTTAAGTCTCCTCCACTGTAGAGTTTTTGCTATGTACAAATTAGGAGGACTGTATGCAAGCAAACCCAATCTGTACTTCTGACACCCACATTCTCCTTTTTAACATCCACTTGCCTTTCCTGCAAGGATGCTACCACAGGAACAATTCCATGACTGAATAAACCAGCCTAAAAGTAATCACTTAATTACTCCTTGTGCCACAAACAGTGGAGACGGGCAGCTCAAAGGCGGTCACATAAAAGCAGGTTCTGATCCCAGCTCTTACGCTGCTTCCTCATTGCCCTGGGCAAACCCCGCTTGACTGTTAGAGCTCACCAGCACGCTAAGGGGGATGAGGCCAACACCCCTACACGTGATAACACCACAACAAAAAGCCAGCCAGCCAGCTGCCGTGCTGCTCCAGCAGATCACCACCATAGATACTACACGTGTGGTGCAGGACGCTGTCTGGGGATGCTCACTCTTCCCAGTGAATCTAAAGGTTATGTGTTATCGTGTATTCTCCCCTGCCAAACTCATGGCATCTTGCCTTATTTTTCCAAAACGTGTTGCTGGAGCCTGTCCCAATGCCACTGTTCATTTTACTTGTGCTTCCAACGCAGCTCTGCACTTCAGCAAGAGGTTTCTCCAGCT
Organism: Cygnus atratus; assembly: GCF_013377495.2. Taxonomy (NCBI): domain Eukaryota; kingdom Metazoa; phylum Chordata; class Aves; order Anseriformes; family Anatidae; genus Cygnus; species Cygnus atratus. Next base: position 7,096,817 of record NC_066363.1, read on the forward strand.
AAAAAATGAGCGTGATGCTCGTTTACAACAAAAGCGTTGACAGTCAACTATGCAATGCTTGTAGAGGCCTCTAAAAATATAGATCACCACAGTGTTGAATTATTAACCTTGATTAGTATTGCTTACATACAACTTTGGGTTGAGGTTTACAAAGGCAACAGCAGATTAATTATAACTTGTCCTAAATGCAAAATACGAGGAAGTGGAACAACCTCAATTTCGTTCTCATGAAGGAAACCCACAGACACTCGGAGCAGCCTGCAGATAACTTGGGCACATGGTTTGGCTGATTTTGCCACGCTCAGCAGCCAGGGCACCAAGGTGCCCAACAGAGCCCGCAAAAATGCTGGTCCTGCCTCTCAGGCCCAGCAAGACAGTTTCACAAACATATAAAATGCTCTTTCTCAAACTGGTCCAGTGGCAAACTTCACCATGTACACAACTTAAAAGCATCAGCTTGAAAAGATCCTCTTCCCAAAACCACAACTGGGAATTTTGTCATAAAATTTGCTTTTTGTAGTATGCTACTGTCAGGAACTTAACACAGCAACAGTAATTTAAATTCCAGGACAATAGAAAATATTAATACCAGAGCTCTTAATGCAAGTCTTGAAGTTTTCAATGTTTTAAATGTAAGCCCTGTCCTGCTCTGTGCTCCGTGCAAACATTACACCACTGTTACACTGCTGGGCTGCAGGAGGAGCAGGAGAGGTAGCAGTGGTTGCAGCGGGACAGGTGAAGTGATACAGAACTGATACAGAAAATCCAACTTCTACGTGAAATTACACCCTCAGTAATTCTGGAAATGGGTAAGATGTAGCAAGTGAAACCAAGACAACACTGATCTTACTTTTAGAGAAGTTGAGCATCTGTCTAGTTTCCTCAAAAGGCCTGTGGGATATACAGATCTATTTTCCTTCTGAAAATAATAATTAATAATAATAATAATAATAATGATAATGATAATGATAATCTGTCAGACATCTTGTGCTATGGACTCGACTCTCCAAAAGTATCAACATCCTTGTATTTGTCCTTGCCCAAACAGAAGGAAGAGCTAAAGAATTATCTGTGTCAGCATGACATGAAAAAATTAACCCACTGCTAGCAATAGCTACAAAGTCAATACTTTTTCACCTTGATCATACCTCCCTAGAGAAGGAAGCACTGCACTTCAGAGGACCTCACTGGAAGATCATCAGAGGTTAGCAGCTTAGGTACTTCTGCAAGTGAAACTGTGGTTTCTGTGCTGATACTGAAAACTTTTGCTGGCTGCAGTAGCAGAGCAAGCTAATTTCTTCAGAGGATGGGGGACTTATTTAGCTGGACACGCTGTATGTGCTAATCAGAATTAATATGCTTGACTCAGCCACTATTTCTTTATTTGGATCTAAACCTTCAAAAAATCAGCAGGGATTTATTTTTTTTTTTAAATCTTGCTGCAGATGGAAATTTCCATACTACAGTTCTGCAATGATTGTAAACAGGAGACTGGTTTCAACATCATCAGATCTTAACCCTTTATATAAAGAACAGTGGCTGAATAATCTGTCTGTAAGGAAGGGAGAACAAGGCAGTTCAACAAGGGCTCTGTGCAAAAAGGAGGAACTGAGACTGAGAGCTACTTATTTTCTCAGCTCCCCATTTTTAAACTTTATGAAGAAAAAGAAAAAAGAGAAAAGAATCAAAAAGTTACTAACTTATCAGAACTTAACACTTTAAAGTTTTCATCTGCTCCTTAGCCCAGTATTATAGACTAGCTTGCACATGACAAAATGAACAAATTATAAGAAAAAAGCTTATACAAATGCTGCAGGATTCCTTCCAAATCCCTCACCTCCTAGTTCAAGAGCAAAATAGAGACATTTTCCAATGTTGAATAACTTCATTTTTAAGCCATGGTATCCAAAATTTGACACCTTGAGTTTTTTTCATTAACCTGAATAGCAAACAGGGACAGAGTATGCCTCCTAAAATGCAAACTTTTTCATTCACATTACCAGGCTGTTGTGTGGGAGGAGAAGCAGACGATGCTGTGGGCTTCCACCATCCATGCTCTGCATCCCTTCAGCTTGCTGTGCACACTGGAGATGCGGTGGCTCTGCCTCTGTCATACCTTTAACAGAGCATGTTTTCCAGAAATACGTGCACAGAGGAAAAGGAGATGGGCTTTCTGAGTTCCCAACCCTTGTCCTACGCACAACAATTGATTTTTAAGCTACTTCAGGATTTGCCTCAATCTTCAGACATGAATAGAAGGATTAAATGTTTCAAGGGTGTATTTATATAATCTGGGCCTAAGGTATCCCTGGGACAAAGTGTCCCTGCCACACCTCTCCATGGCAGCAGCCAGGCAGGTTTGTTTTGTTTTCCCTCCAGGGAAGACTAGAATGTAATCAAATAATAATAAAATAATTTTAAAAGCCCAGCATCTAAAGATCTGACTAATTTCACAGTGATTTGGGGTTAAATCCCAAATTCTAGATCTTCCTTAAGGCTGAAATTATAAATCAAATGCAAAACTGTCAAAACCTTGCATCACATCTATCAAATGCAAGCAAATATTTTCAGTGCAGAAAGAACGTTTCAAACCCCTGACACACAACCGATCTGGTTAACAAACACACGTTCCCCAAGCAGAGATGTTCCAGTTCATGACTTCTGTACTTCGTACCCAGAAGTGATCCAGCCGAGGCAGCCTTGTGCAAAGTTTGTAATTTCCATCAAATAGATTTGCTCAGCTAGCACTCTCTTTTTCCCCCAAAGAGTCTCATTTGAACATTCCTACCTTTCATTACATTCACTAGTCTTGTTTACCGTCTGCTGTTTAACAAGATATCCTCACAAAATCCTCTTGTTATGCTATTACAGCAGTCTGAACAAAAACAAAAGCAAATGGTTAAGGCTCCTTCCACTTCTCCTGTATTTTTGCCATCAAGGGACTATCATTCAATCCCTGTAGTGCTACATCCCCTAATTAAGGAGTGCATTTCATCTGCATTGCAACACTAACTGTGAAAAAACATTCAACTGTCTACCACAATCATGAATTAATATCCGTGCAATATCATACCACGATAAAACCAGATGTTACCGTGTCAAAGTAAGATGAATCTTCTCCCTCGCAGAGGGGTTCCTTTTTATTTTTCACTTAAACCTAGCTAACTGGAGGGAGCTGGAAAGCCTGGCCCCTTGTGAGTACCAGTCTCCTGAATTCCTTGTCTGAGTTTGCAGCCTATGTATAGTTTTCGGTTAATATTTATTTGACCATTTTGACTCTCTTTTGAGTTTTGCATATCTTACTTGTGGGCCTGGTTTCACTAAACTGGCAGTGATAAATTTGGGATTTTTATATGCATCAGCATGGATACTTTTTGAGACTATGTTTTCATTTAAAAAAAAAAAAGTGCTGCACACAAAAATGGCTACTTTCATACACATATGAGCAGGGCCCTGGTTTGCTGCTGAATTATTGCATAGATTTGAACACAGTGCTCCGAGAAAAGATCTGTAATTGTTTAGTGGTTGGGCTGCTGGCAGAATTCCTGGGGCTGTTTTTATAAATAGGCCTAAGGACAAACAAACAAGCTACTAATAACAAGTCGGCTGTTCTGTTTTAAAGCAGCTCTGCTTTGTGTTGTCCAGCACACGAGAAGCTCAGATGGCAAATATAGCAAAACCCGTGGCAAGAGCTAAGAATAGATCACGCCAATAATCAGTAGTGCTTCTATTTCTCTAAAACCTTAAAAATTCAGTTCAATTAAATAAGCTTAATCTGAAGGAAATACCAAGATACACCAGGCTGTGTTTGGCTGTTCTGTCTCAGATCTGCATTTCCACTGATACTAGATCAAGTTGAGAAGTGGTAAAATGGCTTATGAATAGACAAATCCAACTCCAGAAAGCCTGCTAAATTTCTAAAGTTGGTCTTGCTGCTCTTGCTTCTTCCACCAGTTCTTTTCACCATGTCACACTGGTGAAAACAGTGGACACCTTGTCTGACCCTCATGAAGTTCTATCTGTCAGGAACATCACAGATTTTAGTGGGAGCTCCTCTTTCTGTAGGTAATCCTTTGGGTACTTAGCCATCAGCAATGCTCAGACTTTCTGCTACCTCCATTTCAGCCTATTCACTTAATTTTATGATATTGGTATTTATTTATTTGCTTTCAGGGTTCTGGGAAAGTGATTTACCCTTCCTAGCTAAATATTCAAACCCATTTATTAGCCCTTCAGTACCTTTCTTTGAGAAAGACACTTTCTTGGATATCTTTCTCCGGTATTTCATATATATTTATCTATTTCAGGAAGTATGTATATCAGAAGAAGACCTTTTCCACCTGTGGACTTGGAACCTTATTTGTTACTAATCAATGGAAGCCAGCTTATATGGGAAAAGCCCATCCTGAAACAGTAACTCTTGTAAACAATGCAGCTATAATAAACTATTTTGGAAGAAGGGAGGGAAAATTAGGCCCCTTACCCTTTTAATTCCTCTTCTCTTACGTATAGATCTTATCCCTGTTACTTGGAGGATGATCTTCATCAGCCACTATTGGCCATGGGGTCCCTGATCGGGATGTCACGATTTTGTTGCCTGCTGCCCATTTCCTCTGCTAATCCTCCTCTTGGAAGGGATTATTTTTAATTTCCATAACTGTGTTGGTTTTGCTTTGTTTTGTCTTTTGTATCCCCTTGGAGAGCATACTTTGTCCCCACAACCCTCCTCAGAGACTTAGCAGCTCTCTTTATCTCTTTCTTTGTGTCATTCAGCATTAGCAGCTTAGTCTGTGAGAAAACAAATCCTCTTTCTTGCTGATAAGAAGAGTCACTTACGCTACTCCTTCCCTTTGTTTTCCCCCTCTCTTTAGAGGGAAGATCTAGCCAGCCTTCATGCCACTTCCCGGGATGACGCAGGAAAGAACAAGATGCCCGGTGGACCACATGCGATTGCTACTGTGGTGAGTGCTTTTCTGATAATGCCCAGAAATGGTGGAGTCAGCACGGATTAAGGAAACAACGAAGTGCTCAGCATTTACAGCAGTGCTGAACACACACTGACGCATGTCAGGGTACACACTGCAGCCCCAGGGGAAGCAGCAGCACCATTGCTAGGTGAAAAGACTCCAGGTGACTTTATAAAAACACCTTTGCCCAGAAGAAAATCCTCTCTGGTAGAAGTACGTTGGTCATAGGGGCAGCGCAGCAGGAAGAGGAGCTGGTAGGAATAATGGTCACGAGAGCAGCAACCGGCTTCTCTTGACAAGCACCAACCACAGAGAGACAATTTCCTTGGCACAGCCCTCCCAGAAAATGGCCTCTTAAATCACCTTCACAGCCATGAGGTGAATTTCTACTTGGTTGAAATTCAAAAGGCCCGAAGTCTGCAACATAAAAGCATCGCGGTTTTCAGAGGAGCATAACTTCTCGAGCCCTTGCAGGGTGGTTGTGGGCTGAAGAGGCATTGAAATGGACGCTCAGCCTCCTCTCAAGGGGGTCTGGATTGGCAGCCGAGACAACGGCGATGCCAGGCCAGGCTCTAGGTGGTACTTGCTCTCTGGATAAACCCACCACTACAGGACTGGAAAACAGCAACTGTTTCAGAAGTGCTAAATCCACACACACACACAAATCCTTACTAAAGCATAAGCATTACCAAAGAGATCGCTTAAATATTTCACTACATTAGCTTACACGTGTGCAAACAGCTTTGTTCTTGAAATCTTACTGCTTTCTCAGCAGGAATCTAAATTCTCAGGAAAACCTTCAGAACACCTGCTTACATGGGATGGGGTGGGGGAGCAAACACCACTCTTTCTCAGCTTTAAGGAAAAGAGTTATTTCTGCAAGTTTCTGCTGTTCGGCAACACAACAGCTGCTCCAGCCTCGCTGTCAGCTTAAGCCAATTGTAAGTCATCAGTTTTCAGCACACAATGCAGCTGAAAGCGAATTCAGCTGGTAGCACTGTTGGAAACAAATCATTATTTGCCCAGAACTTATATTAACCTTTTATTTTCCTTCAATATCCCCACTGAAAAAGCACGGTTCATACCCTTCAAACAGACCAGAGAAAACAAGTAACAAAAAAGAAAAGGAAAAATGGAAATAAAAAGGGAAATAAGACACAAGAAAAGTTTATAAAATGTAGCAGAAAGAGAAGAAAAAGCTCTAGGAATTACCCCAAGCATTATTAGTCTGTCAAGCAAGCTGATGAAGATCTTGAAGCAGAATCTGAGCAACTTCTACTCCAGATGAGCTCAGATTCTCTCGAGAACTACATAGCTCATCAGTATACCACACTTGAAAATCAGGTTGGCCTAAACAGAGGGAGACCAAAGTATAAGCAGACTTAGCTCCAGGGATCGTGTTCTTTCAGCCATACCACCAAGCCCATTTGCTTGCACGAATGACTCTACTGTAAAGGTAAAGATATAGACAGCTACTACTGCTGCAAGGATGACAAAAGTAGTCCTAACTAAATGTGCTTAATTCTGTCTTATCTTTAGCAATTTGGTAAGGTAATGAATTCATCTTCCTGCACTGAACAGATCTATTTTCACTTGTGCTTCTGCAACAAGAAGTTTATATGCTATACAACCTATAGCAAATGCTATACAAATACTTTGCAAACATAAGCCCTGTTCTAGTGATCTATATTTTGTCAAGCTAAGTTCTAGCTAAAACCTGAATGAAAAAAAGGTAAAGTTAGAAAATTAAATTATTAGTCAAATTAATATATATATATTAAATCAAAAAGATCTATCACTTTCACTAAGACCTTGAAACCTCACAGAGTAGCACAGATCCATCTTTGGCTGTCTCTGTGAAACTCTGCCCAACTCTGGCCTAATGCTAAGCCAGATAATTGTGGAAGAGACCCCAATTGCTTAGTATGTTCTTCCAAAATTTACTTTGTAGATGGTGAACCCCTCTTTGTTAGCTCTCTCCTGTGCTCCTTCCTGCTGACACACCAGGCAGCACGGAGGAGAGCAAGGAATTTCAAGTCCCTAGTGCAAAGAAGCAGCTTTTTAAAACCCAGATGAACAACATAGTGGTTTTTTTTTTTTTCACTGTTTTGGAAATAGCTTTGTTCATTTTAGCTCAAGAATCCCCTCAAAATATTTTAAGCTGAGGCAGACAGCCTGGCTACCGAAGGCTCACTCACTAGCAGAAGCACCAGAGTAGCTCACTGGAAGGACTGGATAACATCACTGAGTGAAGGAAAAGAATCAAGGCTAATTTTATTAACTTGATTTAATGAATTTAGTTTATTCCCTGAATTCATGTTCTATGGACTATAATTTTGTCTAAAAACCTGAGAATTTAGCAGCTGGGTAGAGATGATCTGAAGTGTAGCAGTCTCTAAAGGTTAACAAGGAGCTATCATTGTAATGCTGCTATGGATAGAGCACCTGTGGTTACAGAACGTGTCAGGAAGCCTTCAGAGCAGATAAAAAGCTTTAATAAGATATATATATTAACATTGTGAAAACTCATCTGGAATAATGTGTACAGCTCTGGTCATCTGTGCTCAGGAAAGGTTAATTCAGCTGGGAACAGGTGCACCGACAGACTATTTTGATGACGAGCAGAACGGCGGCTCTCTTACGGGACGTGACTAAAAGAGATTGGCTTGCTCAGCTTTGCAGTCGACAGCTGAGAGCGTGTGCGATCACGCTCCAAAGTTACATACGGTGGACAAACACCACCGAGGGAGAAGAGAGATAAAGGACACTTTGTGGGTGCAATCATCAGATGGAAACAGATTGTGAATAAACTTGGGTTGGAAATTAGGAATGGAAAGACTGAAATTCTGGAGCAACATTCTAGCAAGAGCAACGGGGACAAAAAACGTAACTGCTCTGCAGACTGATGGAGTTTCTTACAAGGAAGTTATGATGGGGCTACCTACAGTATTTTCCTACAGGAAATGGAAATAAATGGCAGGTTAAAAGAAGGCTCCTTCTTGTTTTGTGCATATATTACAACAAGAAGGAAAAGATGTGGTAATTATTTCTAGTAGTTTTTCCAGGTTTAAGCAGTTGTGGAGACCCCTTAGCTGATAGATCTGCAGAACAGAAGCAGCCAAGATATCCAATGAATAGAAGATCAGAAAAGGCTACTGACATCTGGAAAGAAAAGTCATTCTATGTATGATGTGAGGGTCATCATAAAAAATATAGGATGATTCAGAAGGTTAATTCTGGACCATTTTCCAGATTTGGAAAGAGACTGGTATGCAACATGTGACCACGTGTCTCAGAGAGACACCATTTCAGCGTTCACAATATGCCAACCACATTCTTTTGCTAGACCTACATCAAAATATGCGAAGCCTGTTGTAAGAAGTCCTTGCTCCATGTCCTTCTCGGAAACCTCACATCAGATGTGCCACGTGGATTAAATGCAAAAGTACGCATGGAAATATGGGTGTGTACAGACACACCCCTATGCATATATATGTCACAAACATGGGATACTACTCATAAAAACAGATCATCCACTTACACAAGGGTCTGAAATGCCCCAAGATTTGGTGAGGAGTTGGATGATGACTCCAAAGTGGAATCAAGATGATCCAACTTATCTAAATCAACCAACAAACAGAAACGATCTCTGTAAACCTAATGAATAGCCTGGAAAAACAAGCAAACAAATGAAAGATATTTTTTTTTCAAATCTGAAATATTATATTTTTAGCTAGACTTGAAAGAGAAGCTCAAAAAGAGGAAGGGAAAGTTTTAAAAGTGAAATTAAAACTGAAATAGGACAGAGAAAGAAAAGAAAAAAAGGCTTCCTCAAAATGGTTTAGAAAGCAAATGTACCAACACTGCTCTTTTTCACTTTAAGCATTGACCAGCCACCACCATGGTCCCTGTCCCTACTTTCACCTGTCTCAGCCACCCGGAAGACTACTTTTATCTTATATATGAAAAGCAGACCCTCAGTAGCGGAATGCTGAGCTGATTTGTCACCGTATTTCCAGGTTCAAACCACAGTTCCCACGGTGAGGGAGTCTTTCGCAGCATACGCTCTTCCTCAGCTCTCCCTAGGGCTTAGGGAACAGCCGGCTCTCCAGAGGCATCAGCTGCTGTAACTTTGGGAGTCTGGTGACCTGGCTTTTAAAATAGTGGGAGTAACTTCCGCTGCTCCCTCAGCAGAGCTTTTATGGAGCCAAGAGCATGCCAAAACCCTGCTCACCCTTGTGCACAACTCGAGTAACAAAAGAGCAGCTGTGCTCAGTTTAAGGCAAGGCTCTACTTTCCCACTCCTGATTTAAAACTGGCTTATTTCCATCAGCAACAACATTATCCATCATTAACAACAATGAATGGCAGAGAATGGATGTTTTATGGGGAGCCATAGGCTCACAGTGCTATCTGATTCTGCTTCGACTGGGTCAAATTGACATCATCCCCAACCGAAGGCAGTAAATCTATTTACATAGGAGTCTGGCAACTCCTATGTACTTCATCACAGGTAAATTTCTGCAGCCAAAGGGAGGCTCATTACTGTTGATCTTACATATGAAAAGCTCCATACAGAGTCAGTGCGGAATCAGGACTAGTGTGGGCCAAGACATCTGCCAGTGCTGATTTACCTAGATCAATCTGGCTTTAAGCATGATGTTTTAGCTAATGTACAAGAATAGGGAGCCTATAAGCTCTACTTTCCATCTTGCTATGGACTTGGGCAAGTTACCTTTTATATTCTTGCTTTCCAGGCTTTAAATCAGAAATAATGATACTTCCAGGCAATTTGGGTATTAACTCATACATTTCTGCCAAACATTTTGAAATGTGCAGAAGGAAGAATACAGAGGAGGGCAGTCCATTAGGGTTATTATGTTATGTTGGCTCTAACACCACGCTTTCTTTTCAGAAGAGTTTTAAAACAAATATTTGGATCAAATACCCCATCAATAAAAACCTGGACACCCTCCAAGAGTCCACTTCTTTGGCAAGTTCAAATAAAGCAGATCTCCCCGTGTTTAACGTATAAGTGAAAACTGGAGCGCACAGAAAGCTGATATTAGAGGGTACAGTTGTCTGATAAGAGATATGATCTACAGACAATACACTGAATAGCATATGGGTAATAAGATGAGACTGGTGAATATCAGGATCTTGCAAATACCTGAGAGCTGACAGTCAGGTGATTGGTGAAATTTCAGGTTCAGCATAATTAGGGCATTGCAATTACTGATGGTTCAGTAGGAATTACACTGCCCTCCAAACCAGGAAGGCAGGATAGTGCTGGCAGTCAAAATGCTGGAGAGGCCTGGAATGAACAAAACCATATGTTTCTATATACAGAGAAATAAAACACTTGTATCCATTCAAGATCTCATGACACATTCCCTTTAGAAAATAAATTTTTACTCCAAACTCTGTTCCACAATTTGCATTTTTAGGTGATAATAGTTCTCCTTGTCAGATACGCCTGATGAAGTCATTTTCCTGAATTCCTGAAAAAAGTTTTCCCAGAACTGCTAAGTACCAGTGAAACACCTAGAGCTCTCTGTTCCAGAGCTATCTAAATGTCAGTCATAAATGGCAAAATAGAATTTTTAAAGCACTTTCGAGCTTTTCATATGAGAAGGCTTACAACGGTCCCCGAGTTTACTCCATGTACACCCAAGGTCAGTGCAGTCTGGGCTATATGCTCCCCTCAAGATCAAGAACAAAGTTGTCAGGGTGTTAGGGTCAAGACTGCCATGTTTCATACTACAGGGATATCCTTTTCCTCTGCAGTCCTGACATATGGAAGGAGAAGCACAGCTGGATCCAAGATAAAGCGAGTTTGTGGTTAGGAGGTTGCCCTGCTGCTCGGAGTCTAGCTAGTCTTGGCTTCAAGCACCAGATCGACTGTGTATTTTTGGGTTGTTGAGGAAATGAGACATTCATGACCTGATTCAGAAACTAAAGCTTTGGACAAAGTTTCAGATGAATCTGTTAATGAATTACCCACAATAGCTGAGTTTATGTTTGACTGAATTTCTATGGGCAGCTTAATGAATACATCTACTTGGAAAAGAGTTAAACCAAGATGCACACTCATACTTGCTCTACTTTGCCATTGTACATAAAATATACAAATATGTCGTGCAGTCACAGTTGCTTTACATATAATTTTGCAACAATAAAAAGTCAAGAGCAAGAAAACATTATGGCTATTGCTAGAATATACGTTTCCTTCCCAAAGTTATTACCTCCTGTGTAGCCCAACCAGTGTGCCAGACAAAGAACTCCCCCTCCAGCCCCTGGACATAAGTCCCATGTCTCCATTGGTATTATGGGTGGAAACTCCTCTTCTGAGCAGTTTGGTAACATGACACACAGCCAGGCTCATGGACAGCAGTGCTGAAAAGCCTGAATAACAGATTGTCCTAGTAAGGAAAATACGAACTTCTTAAGGCTTATTTTTAATTAGTTGCCAGATGGAAATGAAGTATTTTTCTTCAGAACTTTTAGAAGCTTCTCAGAAAAGTCAAGCTTTCCTCAGAACCAGCCTTATGTTCAAATAGGGACAGATAAAAGAACTTTTTTTTTCTATTAAAGAACTTTTTTTTCTATTAAATAAATCATGATAAACTCTGACATGATTTTCAGAAAAGAAAACAACATTAACTAAATCACCATGAGGATTCCAACATAAAACATCTAGCCAAGTATAAGTACTGCACATAAAAAAGCATATATTATGAAAACATACATAAAACTGTTTCAATTTACAGATCTTCAGCCTATTCACCGAGGCATACTTAATTTAAATGACTTAAAACTCCATAGAAAGTACATGATTTAGCCTTATAAATGTCTCTTGGTCCATACTGTCACCAGGCATCTACTTAAACAAAATATGGTCTGTCAGAACTCTGTATGGGCTTTTTGTACTTTGTCTCTATAATGCGGAGGTGAAAGAGAAAGGCTGAATGTATCTATTCTGGTCTGTGCACTTTGCCAATACTCACAGAGATATTTTAGGTTTCTGGCTCACAATGAGTTCAGCCTCTTACCTGCCTCCCCATTTAGACCACTGGAAGAAACCACAGCTTCAGAATTACTGTTGGAACATGATCAGAATAGTGGAGAGAGTGAATCATAGCATTAGCCACATATTACCACTCTACCTGAGTTTCTCTCATCTATCTCCATAAGAGATCTCTTAGACCATCCATTTTGCACAGTCCTTCTAAATGATACACTCAGACTTGTGGTAAACAGTGCTATGCAAATTGTCTACAAGGAGAGAGAGCTCTCAGTAGAATATCCAGAAGAAATTTAGATGTTTGTCAAATTACATTCTTGTAAAATTGAAAATATATATATATTTTTTGGTATTTATTAACAAGGTATTTATCAATACACCATACGTTTCTCATTTATACCAGCTATAAGAGCACTCACAAGCTGAGGTGGTTCCCTCTCCCATCCCTCTAACCTGCAAAAGAGCCATAACAAAACCTTAATAATTTCATTTTGAGCAGAAATAGTGCCTCCAGCGCTGACCCCACTGACTATAGCAGTTCCAGAGGTGGCATGGAAAACACTCCCACCAAGGCAAGTAATGCCAAAGTCAGGCCCCGTATATCTAGTGGTGAGCAGCCCATACAGATGGAAATCCTCCAGAAGGTTCAGCCACTCCTTGCTCAGCACTGAACAGACCACTCAGGCCAAAAAAAAAATCCTTTAAATCCCCTAAATTGCTAATTGTGGATATCTTCCATGAAATAGAAGGAGCATTGTAGCTCCCATTAGCATTAAGTAGCCTACCCTTAGGTAGCCAAGGTCCTCAGATGTTCTGAAAAACCTGACATTCATCCCTAAAGTCTACCGTTGTCTCAGGGATGCAAAGAAAATGAAAAAATCCTTTCAATAAAGACACAACATGTAACTGCAAGATTGATTTTTGTGGTGCTTGTATTTTATGATTGTGGTGGTTTTTTTTAGAAACTGTATCTAGAAATAGCAGTTAGTGCTTTTGGCTGGGAGGATACTGCTAAGGAATTACTATTTTTTTTCCAAAGGGTACGATGGCATTTGGAAATAACTGGATTACAAAAATAGGGACACATATTAAAGGGAAATCTGATGTGAAAACTGGAAGACTGGCAAGAAGACTGAAAAACTATCTTTTGGCAACAGGTTCAAAATCAGTCTTAGTCAGCAAAAATGTTTAGGAGATCACTAAGAAATGAAGTTCCCAACCCAGTGCCAGGAAGTCAGATTTCCTCACTATGACGATAAATATCTTCAGTGGTAATTGCTTAAAGACCAATCCTGCCTGTCAAAACAGAAGTGCCACAATGAATTGTTGTGAGGAATTTTATTTGGTGGACTTGATTTGTGCTCTGAGCCATGTTCAGTCTTTAGGGCTGTCCTCATGCTAACTTTCACAGCACTTAATTTAAATAATTTTCACTAAAACGAGATAAATCTATCTCTTTGGATAAACCATCATATCTTTCTACATTCTCTCTTTTCTGCAATGCTATCAGCAATCATATTTCTACCGGTCAATAGTTTTCCATCTTCCTTAACTCTATTATAATTTTCCATTTAAAATGCACTATGGCATAATCAGACTGCTTTTCAAGATCATCAGCTCTGGTAGGAGCAATATCTGTCTTGAAGAAAAAGAAATGGCACTGGCATAATCAATTTACTAATGACAGGTCCATTATACAATCAACAAATTGGTGTTTCTGCTCACTATTCCCTTTTCTCTTGCCTCCATAATAGCTCTTGGTTCAGATTTAGACTTTGCAATTCATGTAGTAAATGGATAAAGTAAGCATTTGGATTTTTACCAATTGCGTCGATTACTAATTGCAGCTGTTGCATTTTACTGCAAAAATACCTACTTTTCCACATAAGTATGATGATGATTCAGGAACAGATGAACATGCAAGTGCCCTGTGTATCACTTGTGTTTCGTGTTTCCTTGATGTAAAGAGCCTTTTCATCTCCACAAGATGATGAAGAACGCACAGGGCTGTGTAGCTAAATTCCACTGCATAGTAAAGTAGAAATTTACTCATTTTTCTGTATGAACCTCTATGACTTTCCCAATTTCATTTTCTGTTTTTCATTATTTTCTATAGCAACCATCCTATAGGATAGATGTTCCATTTTGTAGCTCATCCTAGCAAATGGTCATCCCTCCATCACTGTATTTACCTGATTTTTTTCAGGGTTTAAGGAAAATGCAGTTTAGACATTTCATTGCAACAATTCTGGAGAGGAAATTCTGTTTTTTATTCTTTTTTTTTCATTATGAATAAAAATCTCATCTATATAATTTTATTCTATTTCATTTGTTGTGTATAATTCATCTGCAAAGCACTGCAGCCTGCCTTGAGTTAGAGGACACAGTACTAATGAGATTCTCTGAGATATTTGACTGTGCTTTGGCAGAATATATCCAAAATGCCACTAGCATGTTACATTAAAATTAATTAATTTAAAATTCACATTTGCAATATTTAGTAGCCTGATAACTAGAACCAAAAATTAACATGGTTTCAGGTTAGCTCAGCAGTAAATTGCCACTACCTGTTACCGTCCACATCCCCAAATAACCAAAAAAGCCTCCACAGATAAATAACTAAAAAGAAACCTTCTAAAATAACCTGGCAAGGGCAGAGTAAAGCAGAGGATTCCTGTTGTGGGAGTTCTCCTGTGCAACAACTACATTCCCAACGAGCAAGCCCAGGCATATTTGTTTTTACGCAGCCATTTCCACACCAAGACACATTTCCATTCCCCCCTCCCTCCTTCTGCTTTTGTATTCCATCGTCCACATCAACAATTAGTGGAAGTGGCTGGCTGTGCCTGCTCACATTGTTCCCAGACTTTGCTCTCCCCCAGTGAGCTCTGAAGACCATGCGTTATTTGACATGACATGACTTGGAGGCCTTCTACAGCAACAGCTGTATGCAGGGAAGCAGAGAAAAGAAAGAAGAAAATTAGTCCAGGTTACAACCATCCTGGGTAGCAGGACACAAATTAATACTCCTTACTCTTTTACCACGTTGTCCTAGGTGATTGGCCTTTAATTTATTTAGTCTTGTAAATCCAAAACAAAAACAAAAACAAAAACAAAAAACAGGAAAGAGAGAGAGAGACAAGGAAAAAAAAAAAGGAAGAAAGAGAAACAGCAAAAAGGTCAAGATACAAAGTCAGCTAGCTGTTCTATTTGTTTTGTGACATTAAAACACAGGATATGAAATTGAAAATTATCTCCATATAGCTAGAAACTAAACCCAGATATTTTAACACCAGGCAGAAGCATATTCATAATGATTTTTTTTTTTCTGAAATCATTCAATATCTATTGCATTTTCCATCACAGTTCATTTCACTGGAACATGAGCAATTTGCCAGCCTGTACATACACACTGAACGTATTCAGCTTGTCGTAAACAGCTGCACACAGGGCAGCCTCCTTTCATACGTACACAGGCTCTGCACTTGTGTCCTTACGTTATTTTATTTTTTAAATTAACCTAACCAAGTACACAAAACTTTCAGGAGCATAAAACAAAATTAAGGGTAAACTATTGCTTTCTGGAAATGGACTCTTAGCAATTTCTTATCTCAAAACTGATGTTTCCTTAGGGTATATACTTAGTATTTCCTCTCATTTTGTTGCTGGAGTCCACAGAAATAAGATTTTACTGGGAGGTGATCCCCACGTGCATGTCCCCAGATGCTCAGGCTGTGTGTTCCAACTCTCATCATTAAAATGCATACACAGATCACTGCCATTGGTATTGACAGTCTTTGGTAATTACACGTGTGCCCTTTACTCCATTACTTTAACTCAAAAACAGTCAAGGCGATGAGCTGTTTTGCAGCAGATATGTACACAAAAATTTCGAATTGGTTACCCCATCGCCTTCTGACAACTTGAGGTGTTCTCTCATCTCTTTCCAGTGACCTTGACAAAGAGCAGCCTGTGAAGCAATATCGGCATCAACTTGTGCAAATCCAAACACTTTTAAACCCAAATACCTCTGTTTCATAAACTTTCGGACAAAAAGTCGACACAGATCGTGGCAGTGAAAGATATTTTTCCTTTTAAAACTTGTCTATTTAAGGGTCAATTTGAAATAACTATCCACAGTAAGTCTGAACACATTAAATGCCTGCAGTAGTTCACAATAAGTTTTAAACAGTAACACAGCAAAAAATATGTAAATAAAAAATCCTCCCAGCTTTGAAATGAGTGCAGCTTTTTCTCAAGTTACATTTATAAGTTAAAGGGGGTAGGAAAGGAATTTAGTTTGGAAGTCTTTATCATATGCAATAATTGGTCACTCTGTCAAACCTAAGTTCGTACATCAACTTTATTGTATCACAGTGAATTGCACCACACCAAGCACTGGTATTAGTTTCAGTTTTTATCATCAAGAGAACAGCTGCTATTTATTTCTTCCCAAATTACTTCTTGGTATTACTTTCAATCTCTGTTCCATAAAAAAGCAAGCTTCTGACTTTTTTTTTTCTTTTCTTTTGTTGTTGTTGTTTAGCTATCAGGTGCAAGAGGATGTTTTCCCCATTCAAAGCTGAAAATAAATTGGGAGTGGAAAAAGTAGGAAAACGAGCTTTTGTTTTGTAATACATGTACAAAGAACAGAAGGGGAAGAGTGGCATTTTGAAAGCCTGAAAGATGTAAAATTAGATTTTCAAACGTGCTTAAGGACTTCCTGATGCAGATGAACTAGTAGGATCTTCAAATACTGCAAAGAGAACTACCATGCCCAAAATCTTTTGAAAACTCCATCTCTCTGAACTACTAGCCTTCTTAGCACCTAGTACTTTTTCTCTAGGATGAATCTTGTGAATTGCATTTCAAGTACTTTGAGTAATCCATTGTTCTAGGGTTTTTTTGATCTCAGATTATAGTCAGATGGCCATCAAAAGTGAGTGAGTTACTGGGGCTCACCAAGTTACCACTCACCTGCCGAGTTGTTTTATCTGACAGTGCCCACTACGAAAATGAAACATGCTGGCTAATGAAGAAAGCATTTTAAGACAACATGTTTTACTCAGCTTTGCAACAGGACAGGAGGATGCACGTAGGCTATTAATAAAGCCAAACTGGCAAACAGCAGCTTGCTTTGCCTGGGTAACTGTTGGTTGGAGGCCACCAGGACAGCTGATGAATGCTGCATTACCCAAAGGTGAACAACATTTTTCTCTTACTAAGTAATAGAGACTAGTCCACTACCGTACATGACTAAGGAAGGCACGCTTCCTCTTTTCATGTCCTCAGTGTTTTACAATCAAAAATCAGTAGAGTTCATTTAACAGCAGCTTTTGCATGCCAGCTGATGAAGCCTCCACAGGCCTGCTCCAGTGAAAGGAGCCAACACTCTTTAAGTACACAATGAAGAAAAAGGAATTGAAGTAATTGCAGTTTTTTAATTACTGGTATTACTTTATAAAGAGAATTGTTGGCATGTACCCTCCTGCCTCTGCATAGCTTAGAGCTGCGTACAGTCATTCTCAAAAACATTAAAAAAATAAGGAAAATGTATAATTAATCATCATCCAACTAAAAGAAGTCTATTAAATTAGTATTTACCTTTAACATCAACTAACTAAATAAAAGGACAAAGGGAACAGCTGAGTAACATTTCTTACCTCCCATTCACCTCCAACTATAAATCTTATGTTTATGAATAATGTTGGCTCAACTTTTCAAATGGCAGAAGCTCTCCATTTTCCCACAAAAAAATAGAGAGCTGGTGTAACATTAATGGAGGGAGTATCCAAGAATAGTTTGAGACAATGCTGGTATTCTCTCTCCTGCAGTAGCTGGCAGCAGGATTGGGGAATGCCCAGCTGTGGCAACTGAAAGAAGTCGTCAACAGATTGAAGGAATGGAGACAGGATGCCTGCAAACTCTTTGGAGGGTGCTGTAGGTTGGTACAATGCTGTTTGGGATGCTCCAAAGCCCATCTGCTTGAGTTTATAGATGACTACACACTAAATGGCTGAAGATCCCCTGTTTCAAGAACTCTGCACCTAATGTGCCAACACCGATTCAGAAAAGGAAAAAAAAAAAAAAGACAAAAAAGACTAATCTTTCACAACTTTCAACAACCACACGAACCATATGGAGAGTGTGATAAGTAGGAACACTCATTGATGTGTCACTTTGGGTGCTAGAATTTAATGTAGTCTTCTCTCATTTATTTAATCTCCTCAATCCTTGGTTTTCCTGATCAGACTGTCAAAAGAGCACTAATGTTATTTTAGGACACAGAATGATGGTAGACAAAAACTGGAATCCTTTCACTTAACACAGATTTTCAAAAAACAAAAGGAAAAATACTTTCAGTCACTGCTGACTTAGGCTGAGCTTGTACACTGTTTCTTCTGTGAAAAATACCACAGGAAGAAGGATGGGGTTATTGTTAAGGTAAATGAACTAGGTCTCAAGAGTTCATGAGTGCAACTGCCACACTCCTCTACAACATGGGAAAAGTTGCTTAAACTCCAACCATCTACCTGAATATCAGTACTGCAGGAACAGTACTGTTTCCTCTCATGTCTCCAGTCTATAACACCTTTCAAGTCCTTAAATTCTTCAGTTTGTCTCTACCAACATATGCATCCTATGTGTGCATGGATATCTAGCTCAAAAGCATTAGGTTGTGCATGGAATGAGCATCCCATAGGGGTTTCGGTGTGGCATACTGATACTTAAAAAAAATACATTGAAAGTGGTTCATAGTTTACCAGCCACCATGTTAAAACAATGGAAATGTGACACAAAAATCTATTATTATTTTGCACTGTATGCATGGAATATTCTTTGTGGATCTCATGCTTCAGCCACTCATCAGTGCAAAGCTTACATCCAGGACTCTCTTCCGTCCAACCTCAGGCAATAAAGCAGATAGACATTCAGATAACTAGGTGATGATTTCATGCTCTTGAACTGTCTTTCCTCATGCTTCTTGATTTAGATCATACTTCCAACACAGAAGCCCTGATTAATACTCTGTAACAGCAAATCCCCCTCTAATTAATTTATGCAAAAGGAATGACAAGGCATGATGAAAACCACATTCCAGAAGATGCAAGGCTCTACTGAGAAGCTGGCAAGCTCCCATACGTATTGTGATAACATTGACTAAGCATCTTTTTTAGTCTCTTCCTTACTCTCCCCTTCTTCCACAAGCCTTTTTGGGAACATTGTGCCTCCAGTTTCCACTCCCATCTTAGAGCATGTTTTTCTCAGAAGCCCCTACGCTACATGATCAAATCCAATTTCACTTCCCAAATGAGTATTATGCTTATGGAACAGGATCCAAATAACTGTGGAGCTATTCAGTTTGCCTGGCTAGCAGCTAAACAATATTTAGTCTCAATGAGCTTTCACTTGCCCAAATGCATTCCTTCAGAGCAATGAAGCTGTGTGGTCTTCATCCTTGGAGATATCCAAAACGTGATAAAACAAGGAGCAACACACTGTGACTCTACTCTCAGCTGCAGAACTGGACTAAACAATATCCAGAGATGTCTCCTGACCTCATTTTTTCCACGATTCTGTATAAAATACTTGTTGGTAGTTACACCTTTGAAAGGCAACATCACCAACTATACCTTTTCAATGGAGAGCTTGTCTTCACTGCAGTATTTCTTCATGCTTGATTTCAAATTTTACCCCTAATCCAGGTCAGCAGGTATCGATTTCTAACTCCACAGAAAATATGGAGTTAGAAATCCAAACTTCTCTAAAGGAATCAACAGGCACATAGCTTCTAAAAACCAGATCTGAACACCAGTGATTCATCAAAGACCATTAGGAAGTCTACAACTAGGCAGGAAAATCCTGTGTTTTGTAGTGCTGTACACCAGCACTCTAGCCACTGTGATAGCTTTTATTTCTGCAGCTCTCAGAAGCAGGGTGTTTTATTTTCATTGTTCCGATAGCATTACCAATGTGAAAACTTGACTGCAAATTGCACAATGCCTGTTGTGAATAAATGATGATAAAGGTTTCATAACATGGCAGATAATGCTTATAATGCACACATTTCCTCCTAATGAAACTCCAGATCTATGAATGTGTTCTCCAGGAGCTTAAAAAGGGTATGTAGCTCTATCATCCTGATTGCAAAAATAGATTAAGTCTTCAGCTTATGACATAGGTTCTGTTTTTGGAAGAGAATATCATCAGCACCCTGTGTAATAATGACCAAAAGGTCTGAACAATCACGGTGTGTAATATAAATGACAACCATGAAACACATTCTGCAATGCATCTGCTATGGAGCCCACTAAGTCACGCTTACATAATGTAATTTACTGTTTTAAAGATTTCATATGTAGTTATATGCAAGCAGTTTGTGAGGCAGTATTACAGAAGCAAACATTAAATTGATGCATTACATTCCAATTCCTGCAACCATACAAAGAAAAATCAGTCTGCTGCAGAAATTTTCATATACGCTACTGTTTCAACTCACTGCTAGTATGAGAATAATGTAATTCTAATTGTAATTACTAATTGTAATTCTAATTGTAATTACTAATTCTAGTAATTCACTAGTAGCATAGTACTATACTATACCACCAAACCAACAAACATATTGTATCTTTATTGATGGTATCTTATATTTATGTGTATACATAAGATCGTCTTTTCAGTCACATGCAAAACATACTCCATTCAAGATACATTCAAGCTGCTTTTTCTTTTGGGCTTTGAAGACTTGCACTCTCCCTATTTGCCAGGCCATAGCACGTTCTCTTGTGTGTAGTAGAAAACTGTAACAGTGGTCCTCTGCAACTAGAGCAGGTTCTGAAAGCAAGCTAATTATTGAAGCCTGACAATCAGCTTAGGATAATGTAGCCCACAAAAGGGTTATTTTTATGCCGGACAGCCTTATTCTTCATTTCTCTTGGAACTGACTCTGCTCTTTCATTATTCCCTATACATGGAACACTTTTTGATATAAATGCAGCTTTTCTTCAAAATAATGAAAATTAAAAGTCTCCACACACCATGTATGCCCATAACTCAGTCTACAAACAACCATGCTGATGCTGTTTTGACTTTCTACTATTTTCTACTTATTTCTTTTCCCATTAGCTGTGCTGAGCCGACCACAGGGTCATGCCAACCTACACTGCCCATACATCATCAACAAAATGATTGTTTAACCCTGTCTTCAGAGGCAAATTCTGCTTTTGGTCACCTCTGAGCAGGTCCCTTGAAAGCAATGTGGTGCCCAGGTGAGATTTTACAATAAGTTGAACCTTGCAGGTCTGTGAATAGGCACTGGAACCTCCCAGGTACTAATGTGGGCACGCATGAACCACAGGATATTAATGGAAATGATTCATGAGAAGGAAAGAATGCAGCTGGTTTTCTCATATCCTTGGACTGGCACATGGGGAAAGAAAACAACGATCTCAAAAGCTAAGATTTTGAGCAGTCACTGATGCCGACACAACATGGTGCAATGCCATCTGCTCTCTAAGTAACAGTGTGACTAACTTTACATGATGGGAACTATTAAAGGTAGTTTAACACTTAACCACATGAATCCTCTTTGGCAAAGGACAACAAATTCATGAACTTAATTTCATTCCTCTTTGTCTTACTCTCACCATCAAAAGACCTTTACTTTCCTCATCACTCCCAGCCCCTCTAGGAGAATGACATTTTCTTCTATTTCTGTAGTTCCCAGTACAAGCATGGTGTGAATAACCTTCTAAGAAGCCAAATCTTACAATCCACATTTCTGTAAGGTTTATTCCACATTCATGACTTCTTCCTCCAATGAAATTCACTTTCCTGCAAACCCACAGACCTCACAGGGCTCACAGGGATAAATAATGGAGGGTGATGAGATAATTTAGGAGTAGAATCTCCTAGCAGAAAAAGTGATGTTTCAAAGAAGCAGTGCTTTTCAATAAGATGATGATCGGTTTTCCTTATGCTTTAAAACTAAAAAGACTAAGAGCTTCTTTAAGTACAGTGGCAGCTACTGTTACTGCAAATATGAATCCGTTATTCTTTCCTTCAGATAGATTCAAAGTGCAATCTCAAAGCTCCTAAGCAAATACCTGTTGCCCTCTTCAGATCTTTAATATATCAGCCCCTTAGGCAGGACTCCAAATATAAAATTCAAGGCCACAGAAGCTCAGGACAACTTAGATTCCTCCCTGCGAGAGCAAGGACAATCGCAGATTTAATTTTAGGGAAAATTTTCTCTCTCCTCTTTGACTCCCTTCACCACCTCTTCCCAAGAAAACAAACTTTTTTTTTCATTCTTAGATCAAATTGGAAGCTGATTCCCTCATCTTTGAAAGAACTGACCTGCTTATTTCTCATGTGCAGCTTTCTAAAGTGTTCCTTAGATTCAAGTGCAGTTCTCATCAGCCCACCCAGAAATTACCAGGAGACAAGCACCCTGCAAAAACTGTGCCAGAACAAAATCATTTCACAGTGACTTATTAGGCATGCAGTCATTAATGACTATGCAAGCGTGGCGAGCAAGATGGAAGGGCAGAGCCTGAGCCAACACGAGCTGTCAGGACGGCGTTGTAACCTATCAGGTTAGAAAAATTTGAGCCATCTGATGTTTCAGCCTGGCATCCCAACATAATAACAGGCCTGGAAGCAGCAAAGAATTTGCACATTGGGGAATGTGTTCAGAAGCTTGGCAGATGACAAAGAAATAGGCAAGAGTGCAGAGATGTTTGGGTGACGTTGACAAGAAAGAATCGTGGTCTCCAAGAGCCTCCTTGCAATGCATCAGCTTTGCCGTCAGGGCTGAAGTGTCAGACGCAATAGCCACTTCACCAGGCTGAAAGAAGATGTTTTCATATTCATTTGCAGATGTTATTTTTGTCCTTATTGTGAAAAAAATCTTTGTTCTCTTGCATAAAAAGTCACCTTGTGATATATTTGCGTACAATCCAAGGAAGTGCCAAGGTGCTGTAATGCTCACCTGCTGGGAGCAGCAGGTGCTTGGCACTTGCCATGGCGAAGCTCTTGAGACAGGTTCTGCTCTCATTTGCACTAGTGTAAACACTCTCAACTTTGCTGGCACTGACTGAATTATCCCAGCTGAAATTCAAAGCAAGCAAGAGCAGAATCTCTCCTTTTTTTCTGCAGCAACACAGGATTACAATGGTAACGTTAGCATTAGAGCAGATCAATTTTGCAAGATGACAGAAGAACATGCTGATCTCACTACTGTGAGCTCCTACTCAGCAGACAATTGCAACCCATCTTAGAACAGGGTTTTTTAAATGTTCAAAGTAATGTGGCAGCTAATGGCTTAAAGTCTAATGGCTTAAAAAGGAATTCTATAATGCTAATGTCTTCATATTACAGACATGATGCATCTAGAGAGCAAAGAGTTGTATCCAAATCTGTAGCAGATTTCAAGAGTATTGGACCAGAAATTTCCATTTAGGCAGCTCTAATTTCAAGCCCTCAGAACATGCTGCTGGGAAAGACAGAGGCTGATACGACCTCTACCTTACAAAGGCTCCTGCGACCACATTACGGTCCGTCTAAATCACTAGTTTGTCAGTTGTGCATTTACAAAGGAAACGAAAAATAAACCAAAAAGTTGTTCAATCAGTCCAGCAATTTAGCAGATCCTTCCCTGCCATGCTAACAGAAAACGGTGGCCCCTGCTTCTCTCTGGGTTGCTGAATGACAAGTTGAGGGGAGCTAGGAAACCCAACTAGCAGGAACTTAGTGGTCAACCACTATTCCCAGAAGCAAATGTTGGGCGCCACTGTCCCGAAGGAGATTCAGCACAGAAAGAAGGTAAAAATAGAGTGTTTTGAGACTTTCTATATAATGTTTTGATGCTTTTGCTTGAGAAAGATGTACCTGAGAAATGCCCTGGAGTGTTGCAAGACACAAAAGCAGCTTTCTTAAACTGATATTTTTTCCCCACCGTCCGAGGCCAATTCAGAAACAAAAGAAAACAACAAAAAAAGAGGGAATAAAAGCATACAAGTTTTATTTTCAGACATGTCTATTACTCCCCAGTCTTCTAGCCATTATGTATTATGTATACAATTATGTAGTGTATTTTGCACCATTCACCTTTTTTTTTTCCCCCACAATATTTATCATCACTTTTTAATTCAGGATTTCTACACGATTAATAAATATGTTTTAGGGTAGCCTGCGTCACACCAGCACCTTTCTGGCCCACTGCTCTCTCTTTCAGAATTGACTCCGCTCTCTCTTCCTGTTCAGACCTTTTCAGTTCCTAATTTGAAGATGTCAATGAGCAAGAATTACATGTCTCAGCAATAAACATGATCTCACAGCAAAACAAAGAAGAGGATGAACAAAATAAAAATTACTGTCTGGTGAAAGCTCCCTTGACAACTACAGTTACACTGACAGGCGCCACTGAAATAATAGGAATGATGCTTCAAAACAACAGCCAAGAAAACGTTATGAAAGAGAAAAAAAAAAAAAACACTCTAAATGGGCCTTTTCAAATGCAGATTCCACTGTCAAATGAGGAGAATGACAAAAATGTTCTTATAGCATAGTCATATTTAAACTGCCAGATAACAGAAATCCACCAAAAATGAGAGTACTACCTGAAAGAATTTGGGTCCGATAGCCCATTTCAGGAATATTGAAATGATGCAAAATGAATCAAAAGGATCATATTTTGGGGGTAGAAAGGAGAAATGAAAAGTGTTCGTTCAATTCAGTCTCGAATTGCTCCCAGCTGGGGCAACAATAAAACTCACATGGACTTCAGTGCACTGTCAGGCATTTGTGGCTGAGTAACTACCACTATGTAGAAGATAAACTACAAAGCAAAGAAACTAAATGGTTAACGAACATGAAGAATTATCATCTGGTACCAGTGATGTTCCATCCAAGACAAAACTAAGCAACACTCATGACAAAAGGCTGTCTACAGGCTTAAGGAAGTGATTAGGAGAGAGCATCAGCCTTCATCTGTTCAGTGAACAAGTTATTCAGCGTTGTCTTCCACCTTAGCTTCACAGCCATAAAGTGGGGCAAACTGCTCCAAGTACTGGTGTGGTCAGAGATGTCTGGTGCTTGGTTTGATTTCATAAGCACCGGACGGATCCTGTAAGATCCTGCAGCAACCACAGCATCTCCCAGGCTACCTGTGGCTCTTCAGCAGGCAGAAAATGCATTTTCTCTGAGCAGAGGTGGAGATAGAGCTGCACAGCAGGTCCTGGCTAGACTGAATCAGAGGAAGGGGGCTGTGGAAAGAGCTGGTAACGCAGCAAGGCGGCAGACAGGATGGAAAGGAAAAAGGTGTACAGTGTGAGCAGCGCTCAGACCCGGTAAAGCTAATTTTCACGGTATTTTACACTCCTATTATGAAGTCCTGCCAGTAACGTGGCAAAGATCGCTGCCTAAAAATTCCAGCCCCAAACACACAGGCAACACCCCTGTGAGCAGAAACAGACCCGGCTATCCTAGGATCGAGCGCACTCACGCAGCGCAGCAGAAGTTTGGCTTGGGCTCCTGGGCTTGCATTCCTCCCCAGAGAAAAACGAAATGTGCAGAAGAGCCATGGATTTCTCCTCCATTTTATTCCACGCACTCAAGACACCTAATAAATTTGCTTTGACTTCTTATTCTTCTCTAAAAGAAAGGAAAAAAACTTAGAAATATCTTCTTTGCTCCCTGGTGGCCTGGCAGAGACTTGTGTAGGACTGTTTCCCACTTTTGTATAATGAGATAAAAGAAAAACAGATTGCGCAGGAAAAGATATTGGGGCTCAGACATTTTTTATTTTTTATTTTTGCCAGAAGTACTGGAACCAAAAAGATGTTGGTACTGAGAATAGAAAAACTAGTTACAGAGATAACAAGAATGTCCTAATAGTAAAGAAAAGCAGCAAATAAACTTTTGAAAGAGATGTAAACTCTGAAGACCCAGATAATAAGGCAGCCTCTGAGTACTCACAGGGACCAGAGCGAAACTTTCGGTCTGAGGTTATTTGGTATCTATACGCTACAGCTTCTCGCCTGTTTTACGGCATGACCGTGCAAAACAAAACTGAGTCGGTGCACAGGCTGCATGGCTCCCTTGTCTGCTCCACCGTGACAATGCCACTGTCCCTGCCTTCTCAGCAACAAACACAGTGCTCGTGTCAAAATCTGGGCTCCCGAGCCCTGGGAAATTCAGCCGCGGGCTGGTTTTGAGCCACGGCAGCGTCAGGTTAAACGCTCCGATTCAGCCTCAAGGCACGGACAGTTCCCGGAGCCAAAGCTGGCGCTGCTGAGCCCCGCGTTTGGGGGTGACCAGGCTTCTCCCTGAGCCACGCTACAAGGAGCGATCCCACAGCTGAGTTATCCTCGCTGCTGGTGCCACTCGCTGCAGGCAGGACCCCACGGGACACCCCCCCCCCCCCCCCTCCCCTTGCTCCAGCCCAACCCAAACGCGGAGGACTCGCCTGTTGCACCCCAAAACCTCCAGACCTCGGTGTAAGCAGCGGGAACCCCCTTTCCCTGCCTCCAGCCGTGGTGAGGCTCAGAGAAAGCCGTGCCCCGGTGCCCAAGGCACAGCCAGCCGCCGAAGGGGAGGAAGAGCAGGGAGCCACTTACGGGGATGTGCACTCGCAGCATGAGTTTCTTCTGGCTGGAGCTTTTCCTGCTGCTGCTGCTGCTGCTGCTGCTGCTGCTGGAGGCATCTTTCTTCTTGGTGTCCATGGCAGTGCTCCCCATCCCTGCACCCCGGCGTGGTGCCGGGCGATGGATCCGCAGAGGAAAGCTGCTCGTCCCCTACCCCACCGGCCGCGGTTACTCCAGGCTCCTTAAAATTATTTTTTTTTCCTTTTTTTTTTTTTTTTTAATGGCCTTAGGAAATAGGAGGGGGGGGGGGGGGGGGAAGAAGCGGAGGGAAGGGGAGGAGTTTCTCCAGCCCCAGCCTTTAATCCCAGAAGCGAGGTGTCAGGGGGACCTTCTCAGGAGCATGAGATGCCCCTGGGTGCGCTGCTCGCTTTCTCACTCTTCCGCCCTTTCAAAAATATCCGGAGCATCCTGCGGGGGGGGGGGGGGGGGGAGGTTAAGGGGTTAAGAAAGTTTCCTTCCCTTCTCGCAGCCCGGCCGCGCTCTCCCTGAAAGAAATCAAACCCCGAGCTCCCTCCCCTAAAGAAGAAGAAGAAATAAAACCCCAACGCCACGAACGCCCGCAGCCCCCTTCCCAGCCCCGGCCGACACCGCTCCCCCGCGGCCACAGGCCGGGGCTGCCGCCAGCCAGCCGGTGCCTGAGGCAGCAGGGCCCCAGCCGGCTCCTGGACGCGTGGTTTTTCCTCTGCCTCCCTCCCCAAAAAGCCTTCAGACGCCCAAACCAGCCGAGAGAATGAGGCAGGTGGCAGCCCTCTGGCAAGCCGTGCCCGCCTCGCAGTGTCAGGGAGCGGGACACCGCCGCCTCGCCTGGTGGCTCTCGCCATGGCCGTGCCACCTCCGCTTCCAGGTCTGTGGGGGCTGAGGGTTTCTGACAGCAAATTCTGCACGAGCGAGGGGCCTTTGCCTTAAAAACAAACAAGAGGCTTTCATACGTGTAGAAAGAGGCATGCGTTCCGGATCAAGATAGGAGTTTTCCTGTCAGAAGTGACACTCCTCCCCTTGAACGTCCCGTTTTACAGGCGCCCAAGGTGTAAAGCCCTGCCAAGCCTGCCCTGGCACAGCCACACACCTCCGATCGCATCATTTAAACCCAGATTTTCACTGGGCTCCCAGCTGTGCATGTGTGTATTCCCACAGTCTACACCCCAGTTACTGCTAACAAATCGTACAGGATTCTATAAAATAATGATTTATAAGCACCGAGGGGAGAAGGGGAAGTGTTTTCCATGCAAGTCTTCTTATCCTCTGAAATAAAACCACCACCACCAGGAATGTGATGGCTATCTTGAAGACATACACGAGTTCAGATTTACTTCCCTCCTTAGGGAAGTCTCAGGAATTAACAGATACAAAGTGAATTTGGCTATAAGATCTGGAGCCACTTTTATAAAAGCATACAGATTCAAATACAAAAATATGAAGCCCCTACTTTAAAGTTATATATAACTGTCCCATAGATTCCTTCCGCATGTCCTAGAAGGAAGCAGATCCAGAAATGACACTGCAGGGGTTAACAACATTGTCACTGGATCATAAAGGGATATTAATGGCAGATGGATGGGGGCAGCAGAATTCCGCCAAGGAGTAAACTGTGTCTGGGGCAGGCTGCGAGACCCCCAGAGAAGCAGGGGGGTCTGTAACTCACTTTCCCACAACACTTATATAAACTCGGAGTGCTTCTGCAGGGGGATATAGGAACAACTAAATCATCCCTTGAATGAACACTGAGAAAGTTACTAATAAACATGCTTCTAGCAGAAAACTGTTATGACATTTTCCATTGCTATTATGCTCCTGAAAGCTTAAAATAAAAAAAAAAAAAAGGGAAAAATGGTAGAATTTCTTTAGAAGGATTTTAGCACTAGGTATCATAAGTGAGCAGACTTCTTGGCTGTTCTTTCTTAAATTAACAGGCATCTGAGGTGGAATAAAATCTGCCACAAATATAATTTATTCCCCTATTTAGACAGAATTGTTTCCTACAATATTATCTCTGATTTTACACATGTAGCATTTTAAATATAAACTCATTCCTTTTCTTGCAGATTATTTATATAAATAATGGTGGAAAATGTGAAAAAGGGTTTAGGAAGTAGCATAAAGGCAGTATTACAAAACTCCCAAACCTAAAAAACATCATGAATCACCTTTCCCCCTCCATTATAATATTACCCTGAGTGCATTTATAATTTTAATAATATTACAATGTGGAGTTATTCTTATTTTTCTCATTTTATACTCTAAGATCACAAATACAGCCTCTGAAACTCCTTTAAACTTTTAATTGCAGCTCTGAGGATTAGAGACACACTTTAAAGAACCAAAGCCAAAATTCTCCTACAGTTGCTAGGCTTCAGTAGCTTGACTCTCCATAAAATCAAGTGTTAATAACACCCTGCTATAAAATAAAGGAATTATCAATTATTTCAAACAGTGAGGCATCGTGGTTCTGCTTTGCTTGCTTTTTTTTTTTTTTTTTTTTTTAACCTTAGTGGACAAAAAGAATAATTTATTCATCATATGAACAAGCAATATTGTGAATACTTCTAATGAGAGTTCAAGTTATTTCTCCCATGTTAAATCCTGTTAGTTTGACTGCTGACAACCGTGTTTTCCGAGACAGGTAAGCATCCAAATTACTAATTTCACAGACTAATGGACACCTAAATAACTTCAAGGATATGACCCTAAGTACTTAAAGGTTTCATGCGTCCTCGAGACGGGCAGCAGAAGAGGATCACAAACACCCCATCCATTTTGTCCCTCCCTGGTACAGTGTGAGTGCTCCACGTTGGCAAGCCTTACCTGCAATTCTGCACAAACAGCCCATGGGTTTTGGTCTACCACCATCAGACAACTTGCCCTAGTTATTCCTTAAATGCAGGTTGAATCGATTTTGCCATTATAAATTACCACAGTACATTCCTAAGTTTATAAAATAACCATAAAACTTTACTTTAAATCTTGGTTGTATCGACTGTAGCTGCCATAACTAAAATACCATCTAACTAGCTAACTGTTGTGCTGAAATTTAATATGCAATATAGAGAGATTTTTTGAAGACTTTATATTTAAGTGAAAAAGTGTGTCTGAAAAAAGTGGTGCATGGGGATAATTGTCTGAGTTGCTGGTGGTTTTTAAATCTTTGTTCAAGTTTTCTGTTAGCAATATTACCAAGCACTCATACATTTTAATACAGAATAAAACTCTCTATTTTCCTCCATTTTTCTCTGTTCTCCAGCTTTCCGCTCAATTTCCTGAGCATGCATGAAGTCGATTGTTCAGTTTCTATTCAACACATTTATTAGATTTAATCTGACCCTGCTGCATAGAGCTCCTTAATTTAATCAACAGTACAATGTAATTAACATGATGCAGAATGGAGTACTATAGGCATAAGTCTTCTGTAGAGGCCAGAGAGGAGAGGACAAACACTCCTACATCTGTCTGCCCTTACGCACTCACCTGCTACTTGCAGATGCTCATCACACTGCAGGGAAGAGTTTTCAGAAATATAGTCAACGTGAGGAAATACCTGCAGATAAATTGCATTGTTTGCAGCAAAACTGTAATTAAAATGGTCTTCTGTGGGGAAATTTGCAGGGAAAATTGCAAGCCTGCCAGGAAAGCTTAGCTGGTTGGAGCAAGGTGAGACAATGAGGTCAATGAGAAAGAAATTTCTGGTCCCCAGTGGGATAATATAACTGCAACAAAGGCTGCCAAGTCTTTGTGCTGAAGGAGAGAAACTCCGCAGTCAGGTGCCTGTGCTTGCACTCTGGGCTGTCAGATGTCCTCTGGTACATGACTGGTTACTGAAATAAATTCTGTCCCAGCACCTGAAACCCCATAGTGCTGTTTTAAAGCTGTGCGTTTGGGTTGAGCTGTGCTGCCCCTACAGCTCTCTCCTCTTGCTCACATCATTTGTGCTGGTGTGTCTGTTGGGCTGGAGCTGCTGCGCTGATGCACCTGCTGATTCAGCAAAAAAGTCTTCTTACCCAGACCATAGCATGGAGGAGAGGAAGTAGGAGGGAAGCTGCTTCATAGGAACTTTCTGTGCTGCTTATCTAATTTAATCTGATCTACAATTTCTCCCCAAACAGCCAAAGGCAGGGGCAGGGTTCTGTTTTTTGTTGTCTTTGTTTTCGCCATAAAAGTGTATCAGTTGCAGATCTAAAGAAATTGTGCAGCTTGATCCTGGGTATCAAGAAGGTCCAAGAGTTTTCATTTGAGATGAGCAGGCCCATGCAATGGGTACGCAGAGCGTGACAGCATGGCTGGCAGTGGCACTGGTGCAAGGATTGGCAGGAGGATCCCTGTTTTGCCAGCTGCAGCACTTGCCCCACTATCTCCCATCTTCCCTGCTCCACAGCCTTAGTCCTTCCGAAGTTGCCCACAAAGTCCGTGGTACTGACACCACAAGGACAGACAGAACTGCAATAAATCATAAGAGTACATGTTGATGTGCTCTGAACCACATTGCATGGTTCACATTAGTGCCTGCACTGTACTGTAGACTATAGTGCCAGGTGAGTAAACCTGCTCAGGTTCTCATTTGCATCACTATAGTATAAGAGTAAAATGAAACAGTGCTCTCAATGTCATCTCTGCATAGAAAGTAAGTCTCTAGCAGATCTGATTAGGCATAAATATAAAAACATGCATTTCCTTTTTTGAACCACAACAGCTTGATAAAGGACCTTGAAGCTGATTTTTCAAGGTTCACACAACCTCTGTTGGTTCTGAGAGCCAGGAGACCCTTCCAGTGATTAGGGCACCTCCTGAGATAAATCATATCTATTTTTTCATATTTCTTTCTATACACACACACAAAAAAAAAATCCATTAACAGGAATGACACTGTTCAGCCCCAGAACTTTTTATAGTACTGAAGAATCACAGAAGAAATGGACAAAACCCTATAAAGCATCTAATTTTCTCCTTACTGATTGTGATTCAGGATTTCTGGTTATTAGCCAGACACAATAGTTAGTGATTTTGAGTTGCATATATAGGCCTGCAAGTTAGACAGATAAAGTCAAGAAAATTTTAAAATAGCAGATTACATGCAAAAACAGTGGAAAGATACACTCATTTCAAGTATTGTGCAATTTTTGTCAGTCCTGCAAATGAAGAACAAAAATAAAAAACAAATAGGCTTCAAGAAGAGTCTGCTTTTTTACTTTCTTTTCCAACAGTATCCATAATGCAGTATGTCAGCTAAAAGAGCGTTTACAGGAGGCAGAGGCATAGTTCTTACCAGATATGTGTGGGCACAAGAACAAAAAGTATCTTCAGCAGTAAAAACTTGAAAATACTTCCCTGTTCTTTCCAGAAAGCTGGGAAGAATTCAGAGAGCTGAAGAACTACAAACTCACTTTCTGTGAGCTTTGTCTGTGTAATAATTTTGGAATTTATTCCTTGGCATAGAGTGAGTTGGGCCTCATGCAGTACAGTAGGCAGTAATGACCCTTTCCTCCTGGAGCAAAGTGGGTGAGACTGCTCCAAAACATGAGCCTTTTACTGTGCAGTGGTGCAAATGTAGAAATAAGTGAGGTTTCAAAAAGCAATCATAAGCAGTCAGTTTCAGGATGGTTTCTAAGAGCTGAAAGGAAAAAAAAAATTGCAAGTTTAGCTTCAAATTTATTGTACTGATAAGTGTTGGTGGCAAGGAGTTGCTATCCAAGAACATACCTGTAACAGTGTTCCTCCACTTGACCTCCGCTCAAGGCCAGAGGCTAGACTCTGTTCAGGGAAAGCAAAATTGCACTTACCAAATATATTTCCTGCATAAAACAATGCAAACATGTTTTCTCACATGGTATTAACTAATAACAGCAGAATACCAGAAATCACATTATATGTGGATACCCAATGTGAAGGTGACCATTCATGGATGAATAAATATGGAGGAAAAAAAAAAAAAAAAAAAAGAAATCCCAGAATGATATGAAATCTCATCTGCACAATGGTTTCCAGAAACTTAGAGCACACACTGAGACTTTGCTGGTCTACAGAGCTTGGAAGGTCCTTTGGATATCAGAACATGCACAGCAAATTGCAAACATCACAAAAGCATGAGATCCGAATGGTAACTTCTTGTTTTCATGAAAAATAATAATATGTATTTGTCCTATACTGAGAGCACAGTCTGTTCAAATTAGTTTTGCTGGCAAAAATACCTATGCATTATTTAATCCCCAGCTAGCTATTCTGTCTAAAGTTAAGGTGCTGCAGAAATTGTTTTTATGTTTCTCCATGCGTGTTGAGCACAGGCAAGAAGAGCAAGTACAAAGTGTGCACTGATGCGTATCCAAGATCTCATCTCACCACAACGAAAGGTGACATGTTGGGAAGGATGCTCAGAAACAGCACTTTCATCTACACTAGCAAGCCAACCACTGTCAAGACATGGTCCTGAGCACTGTCCTGTGACTGCCTGTATTGTTAAATTGCTCATGCAGTCTGTGCAGAGTTTTGGCTCAGGCCAACTACAACTCCCCAGGACACTGCCAAGGCATGGTTCAGGAATTAAAACCCATCAGGGATCTTTCCCACTAGGAAGTCTGGACATGGCTGCTCTGTCTCAAAGAGAAGAGAATTTCACTAGAAGTCTTGCTGTACCAGTTGGCTTCAGGGCATGAAAGCCATCTGTGATCTGCATCTTGGACCAGCCCCAAGAGGCTAGAAATGTCATATCCTGGCTTCCCTGCACACTTTGGCTCTGTACAATCAAGTTGCTCCTCAGTCTTTTTGAGGCCTGTCAGTAGACCACTCCCATAGGAAGAGGCAAACATGATCCCCTTCTATACTACTCCTGTTTCAGCAGAGAATGAGCTACAAAAAGGCATGCTCTACACGTTGCACTGTGGTGTATAATGCTGGAGGTACCAAGGGTTGTAATTATTAGCAAATCATTCTGCCACACGAACGGCAATGGATATATGCATTTAAAGACTGCAAATTGCACATTGCCATAGCAACGATGCAATTCCAAAAGAAGTATGTATTTGTAATGTAGCGAGCATAGATTTAACACATTTCATTTTTCGACTCCATTTGAGATTCTGAAGACAGGAGAATGGCTTTAAACCTCTCAAACAGTGGTAGAAAATGGAAAAAAAAATGACAGTAAGGAAAGATTTATGGTTATGTAATTTCATGTCAGGAAGAACTTTTGTTTTGAAATATCTCCAAATAACTGCATCATGTTCTTAAGATGATGGTCTAAAATCTCATCAGAAGGGTTTAAAGAGCAACAAATGTCCAAAGATGGTCCCAGAAGATAAAGGTGATCTCCACCCAGGGTCCAACCAACTCCAAACAGATATTTAGTTATTGTAATTCATTGTAGCTTCATTGAGATTATTATTTTTTTCTTTATTGAAATTTGATTATGTCTTCTTATGCAGAGTAGCTGGACTTTGGAATCTTAAATTAAAAATGAAGAGCTAACACTGTAGAAGTGTGCATAAGCCCAGTAGATAACATGTAGGATAAACTGGGTGTTAAAGAAAGTAACTGGCTCAAGGAGAAAGTCTAGACCTTGAAGATAGAAGACAAAACCAAAAAGAATCAAGAATTGATCATGTCCTGTCAAAGACAGAGTCTGTAAGCATGATGTTTCTAGAAAGGGCATAAAATACCACATGAAAGGCACAAAGCACAGTTAACAGGAATCTTCAGAGGTATGCTGGCACTGCTTTCAGAGTACTTTCTAGCAAACACCCTCCCCCTAAAATGAAAAGAATGCTGACAGGAAAAAATCAGTTCCTACCTCTAACTGAAAACAGCTTAGGTCCCCATTTTGGGCCAACTTAAGTACTTTCAGCAGAAAACAGTCAGTCTTCCTCTGAGTACTTAGTGCTGAAGGGAGAGCACAGAGAACAGTCTTGAAATTGTGGTATTTTAAGTCAAATTGACCTCCCTATTTGTGGTATTTGTTTACTCCTTATTCAGCCATCGGTTTACAGTCAAACAAACAAGCAACCAGCAGGAAAATGTCATTTCAGTGAATGAGCACATGGTCAGAAGCTCACACAAAGTGCTGGGGAAGTGTGGGAGACAATAGGAAGTATCAGTAGAGTGTACTTGCCTGCAAGAATCATGGAGGGATGGGATGTGAAAGATCTGCTTAGAAAGAACAGTTGTCAAGATCATCCACTTCTAAAGGCCATGGAAGTCACACTTCCAAGGGTGAGAGACAGGGTCAGCTGCTGGGGAGAAAACTGGCCAAGAATCCATGAAGAACGATCTCTCATCTGAAATATGTCAAAGACAGCTGCCAACCAGACTGAAAGGAAGGCAGCTTCTTGGCAAAAATCTTGCCAAATTGCATGAAAAGAGTAATAATAAAAGTCCTAAAAAGTCTTGCTGCCGGCCCTGAGAGGTCACCACTTACAGACTAACAGCAAACCCGAGGGAAGGCTGTGCTTGAGCCAGAATTTGGAAATAAAAATCACCAGGTGTATATTTAGCAAGATAACTGGTGGAAAGTGGCTGAAAGGTCTGTAGCATCCCTTTAGCACCACTAACAGCACATTTGGGCTGGGTGACACAAAGCCCTGGCCCATGTTTCCTCCTCTTCCTGTCCCCTTCCCTATTCACAAAGCAGCTATATCCAGCAAGGCTTAATGTAATGAACTGCTAAAATCCTGCAACAGAGCACAGCTCCTCATGTGAAAAAGTACTGCTGTATGACAGAAAACATCAGGAAATGCATGGAGGAGAAGAACAGAACCTACATACTGGAGGAGAATAAGCAGCAGGAAGAAGACTGAAACAAGAAAGTTAAGAAAAATTAAAAAGTCCCATAGCAGGTGAGTTGCAACCAACTTACACATCTGTTGCTGCAAGCATCTCTGCAAGCTTCCCAGATGACAGGAAATGTATAACCTGGAACTGACAGTCTTCTTTTTAAATACAAATCTTAATTTTCAGGTCCCAACCACTTTTAATTTCTCCAGCACACAACAAAACAAGGGTGGAAAATGTGGGAGACTCTCTAAGCTGAGTGAATTATACTAAAACTGTTACTCAATACCTAAAAGATTATAATGGCAAGTGCTTTGTGCCTGGGAACTCCTGATAAGATCCCTAACACATCTGTATTTTGAGTAGCATATACTGTGAGAGTAATTAAATAATGTATAACTGATTAAGAATATAGGAGAACCATGCATATATAAAAATCACCATAAACAGGTCTAATTTTGTAGTAAAGGCAATGCCAAAGTAAAGGTCCAGAATTGCTAACATACAGACATAAAAATATGTGCATATGTGGTGTAAGTATCTCAAAACTGGTCTCAAGCATTCCATACCAAATTGGCCCCAAGGTAACTATATTTTCTAGGGAGGAAGCAGTGTGGATAGTTTTTTGCTGGAGGCAGGCCATAATTACTTAAATTGGGACTAATCCTGCCATCTTATCATAACGGAAATTTTGCTTTTATCGGGATTTGTGATCCATATTAAACAAATATCTCACAGCCAGAACAAAATGTAAAATACTTGGTACAATGTGTTTGATTTTTTGGAATATTCAAATTTGTTTTTCAGATGCCACTCTTAGGCAATTGCTACTTAGAATTTCCTTTTTGGTGTTTGGCCTAACAACTACATTATTCTTCAAATCCCTAAGGTTTGCTATCATTCAACTCAGCAGCAAGACTTGATACCTGACTGCAAAAACTTGAACATTGCATTT
The DNA here is from genome assembly GCF_013377495.2 of Cygnus atratus. Classification (NCBI taxonomy): domain Eukaryota; kingdom Metazoa; phylum Chordata; class Aves; order Anseriformes; family Anatidae; genus Cygnus; species Cygnus atratus. The sequence goes on from NC_066363.1 coordinate 7,133,159, forward strand.
TAAACCGGACATGAAGGGACAACTTTTCTTATTCATCTCTTCAGAATCTGACAGTAATCCCTTAGCAAAAGGCTTAGGCCTACCAGAACACAGACGTGCCACTAAATTAGGACAATTTTAGGAAAGATATTTTCAGTATGTTCTGCTTGTTTGCACTAAATGAAAAACTGACGAAACCCCAATAGCCAAACAAGTACATGTCAAAGATAAAACAACTGTTCAGCAAGAAATCACACAAAAGTTACAGTTTTGAGGGTATTGTTGAATGACGGATGCTGGTTTCTTATCTTTAAAAAAAATTAAGCCTCTCATGAATTCTATTCACAGTAAAGCTTTTTCATTATTTATCTTCTGTTAAACAAATACTAACAAAGTTCATCCCTAGAAGTGTATGCTATTTTCCTCTTTAATATCTACTGCAAGAGACCAGATATTTCAAGGTACAAAAGCTAAATTAAAACAACCCCCTAAAACTGAAGAATTGCTTTAAGGAAATTAAAAGAACATGTTGGTATCAAAGCATCTCTGTTGCCGGGCAGGAGGCAACATGTAGTTTCTCCTTGAAAACTGGAGAGCACTGTAATTAAAGATTTATACGCTCTTTCAAAAAGCGTCAGCCTCTCAAAGTGTTCTCAGCTCCCACTCAAATCAATTAAGCTGAAATCTAAAGTTGATACAAGAAGAAATGTAAATAAATAGACTTGTATACATTTAGTTGAGGAATTAGAAGAAGTTTCTGAGCTATAAGAACAAGCAAGTCCTGAACAGATTTTCAGTGAGAAACTGGGGGGTGAAACAAAAAAAAAAAAAAAGAAAAAAGAAAAAAAACAAACACTGTGCAACATATTCATGAAAGTGATTATACAATATGACATGGGTAATAACAAGTGATTGGAATATGTTCCCATGCAGGATGTAAACATTAATCTCAGAATTAAGCCTACCAAGGTGTGACTACCACAAAATTTGTTTAGGATTCACAGCTGGATACTACAACTGAAATTTCCATGCCATTATATTGTCCACATATTGCCCCCACCTTACCTCTTACTCAGAGAAAAAAATGTAACCATAAAATCTTGGTCCTCTCCAACTAGAAAGCCTATATTGAAAGCACCACATCTATCAAATTTATCTTGGGTTATAAACTAAAATTAAAGGGTTGACTCATTTGGGTGAAATACCTTTATTTCCTTAGAATACTGTGGATAGGAGATAAACTATTAAAATTCTCCAAGTCCTCTGAAGTTCTCCCAGAATATGTGTGCTTGATCAGAAGGAAAGGTGAGTTATCCCAAAATTCATTGGGAAAGGATAAGAGCAACTCATGTTATCATAGTCCTACAGACCAGACTGTGAGATAACTCTGAACATTATGAGACACACATCACAAATGTTATGAGATGTAAGCCAAAGATGGTGTGGCACCACTGTTAGAGTAAAAAATCACTGTTAGAATAAAAAATCACAATTGACTTCATCATCTGACTTTATAAACCAATAGCACACCAAATATCAATTACCCTAGTAAAGACTATTGTAATGCAAGTAAACTTTTTTGTAATAGCTCAGAACATTTTAGGAAAGAAATGGTCCTGTGGTATGAAATCTGGGGAAGTGGAATACTCCCAGGGCACAAGGCAATTCTAGCTGGAGGAAATGGAGCACAATCAGTGAGTAAGGCAAAAGCATCAACATACACATTACGGAAGGCAAGCAAGCGGGGAGGCCAAATCAGTTCTCAGAGGTTCCTGGATGTGGGATTCCCAGACTACAAGCCCTCTGCCACTAGTATTGACACAGGAATGGATTGTCCACTTTGTCCCTTTTGTCCCCCCTCAAACGCTGCAAGTCACTGTGAGTTTCACCTCCAAGTCAAATGTCATGGTTAAGCTTCAGTGTTAGTGGTTTGCTGTCACAGTTGTGTAAATGGTGAGCACCTTGTCAAGCCCTCAGAAACTTCCTGAAATCAAATGCTGAACTTGTCTCTTGTGAGTAACAGAAAACCACAAACCAGCCTTTTCATGTTCCCTTATCACATTAGATCTTACAGCTCTTTCTCTATTCTTATAATGAGCCAAAGTAAACCTATTTTTCATGCATTGCCATTAACCTGTAAATTTGCATTTTCTCCTTTGTTAGACAGAAGAGTTTTGGAGCCCTTGGTGATAACCACTGATAATCATTGCTCAACATTTTAAAATGTGCCTATTTAAACTTGGTAGGAGTATTTTGCAGGTTTTGTTTTAGTGTTTCTCCAGAGTGTTTCACGTGCTTTCTGCAAAGAAAATAAATAGATCAAATATTATGGCAGCACAAGTTGGTCAATTATTAGCTTTTGCATACCCAGATCATGGCCTTTCTTTACAAGGACACATGTTAATATATAATAGGAGTGTGCTTCAGCTCTTTTTAAATCGATTTTTCAGATGCATATTGCAATCTTATAAGGTCAGCTGGAAAATAAGGTGACTAAAGAGAGGCCTTTGAGAAAAAGAAGCCACTAGACACACAACTGGAGCTAAACATAGGAAATTTTTTTAAATTTTGTACAAGTCCCAGGCTGACATTTGATATACACCTCATCAACCTCACTTAAAAGTGGGTGAACTGTGCATAGGAGAGTTTTAAACTGTGATTCTACACTTCTCAGATCAGAGTGGGCCAATTTTGTAAGCCATTTTTTCAGGCTACTGATGCCTACCACAGCTGTGCCGATCCCTGTGGAGATGTAGTTGCTATTTAGCATACAATAGCATTTTCAGGATGTTGAAATAGTAACAGTGGAGAAACTGCAAACAAGTTTAATCTGATTTTGTATACAGCAGGTGAGGTGGCATGGAATCCAAAATGTCCAGGCAAAATACACACTGCAATCAAAGTTTGCATGGCAGGGGCAGAACTAGGAAAATAAGAGGGAAAAATATTTTATTCCAAGACAGATTAAGGCAAATCAGTGTTTCCTGAACCAAAAGATTCCACCATATAGTCACAGATAAAAATGCCCAGAGAAGAACTGGACAGAAAATCAAGGAACAGTAGCCAGAAAAAAAACAAAACAAAAACAAAAAAAAACTGGCTCATGCAACTAGAAGACAAAGACTGGGGAAAAAAGAAAAAAAAAAAAGTAGTCTGGACTCACCTGGTTCACTGGGGAGACTTTTGATAAGATAAAGAAAATCATATCAGAACAGTCCAGTTCAGGCTTCAACAAACTGCCTGAACTTTGGACTGTTGTGTCAGATATGGGGCAGTTTTAATGCAAGAGGGACTATACTACAGGTCATCATAGCATGCTGAGACCACGTTTATTCTGTACTGAGTTCAAAATCTTACAGACCTAAAAACACCTCAACAAGGTTACACCAGAGTTGTAAAGGTAAGAGAATTGAACCCTCCTATACACAAACCTGCACACATAAACAAAGAACTCTTGAGTGGTACATTTAATATATCTGGTGGCTAAACTCTCCCATCTCTTTGCTAAGCAGAGGTGTGAGGGGCTTAGAAGGAAAAAGATCCTCATAATTAACAGGAGAGTTCCCCAAACCCTCTTTCTAGAAACTCCACTTCCCAGTTTTGATATCCTTTTACCTTCAAGTATCAAATCTAAATTATTAAAAATGAGCTAATTTCAGCTGCATTTTCAAATGAGATTATAATAATAATACATTATTTATGAATTGGATATTATATATTTATAATATATTCGAAAAAAATAGCACCCTGTCTGAAGGGGCTTGTAAAGGAAAAAAGAAAATTAAAAAACGAAGCCAGGAATGTGTTCTAATCAAAGTGTATAACAGAAAAAGTAATTAAGCACTTTATAGAGAACACTGTACAGAAGTGACATGATCTCCTTCATTAGCATGAGCCTGTAGATCCTAGCACAAGAAATAAGAAGGGAAAGTGTTACTGGGAGTAGGTGACAAGACAGTCTGCTTTAGGCTAGGATAGCTGTTCCACAAGACTCTGAGAACTCTCTTTATCAACAGGAACATGAAAGATGCAGCTTTAAGATTTTCTAGGTGTACCAAATCTGATATAAACTGCAGAAACTAATCAGTCATCCTCATACTGGATGAGATATTGGAGCAGCTATGAAAGGTCTTTATTGCCAAGCATAATCTTAGTGACACATCTTGTTGTATCATTTTGTAATTTTCTCCATTACTGAAAATCTTGTGTTCTTGAGTACTGTTTTATCTTTAATCTCCTCCCATGATAAAGCAGGTTCTACACATCTGGCAGTTATCAAATGCAGCACTCCTTTCAGCATCATGAATCAATTACTTGGTGGGTAAATGGCAAATCCTGGAATACTTACCACACGCCACCTGTGGGACTCCCACGAGTCACCAGCGGGATTTACCATTGAGCTGCAAGGTCTGAGCCATGGGCAGACAACACAAATTCCTCCGACGAAAAGAGACACACAGCAAGTTTGAGTTGGAGTGTCCTTGGCACAGTGAAGTAATGGAAGAGCTGGAGATTTACAGTCACCATTACAATGCTATTTCTTAAGCTGACAATCTAAATCACATCTCAGTTTATACTGATGAGATTCTCTCATGTTACATGTCTCATGTGACAGATAAGTGAAATGCAGGTGAATCTAATTAGACCCAGAAACTTGACAGGAAATAAAGAAAAATGGTTTTGGAACTGTCTGGGTAAATCTAGGACAAACTTGAACACAGCAAATGTTTTTCTGTTTTATTCTCTTGGGGCTTAAAGTGTGTTCATCCGTAGTTTGGGATTGTGTCCAGTTGGTTTATGAGTTTGTTTTTCATTTTGTTGCATCAGAAAAAATCTATATAGATACCTGGAAACCTTAGATAGCCAGGTTTCTTTTAGCAGTAGAGACTTTAACCTGGTCACCCAACACACACACATGTTTTTGAAGAGCAAGGTTTCTAGCTCTTAACTGTGAGGAAAACCTCGAGAATTGCATCAGTACAGACAGACAGGTCAGCAAGAAACCTGGAATATGATTTCTGAGACTCATACATCAGCTCAAATGCCTCCTAATGGCAATTTGAAGGACAACATTGTTAAGTAAGTTAATCATTAACTTATTAATATGCTTATCAATTATAATTTTGTTCATTATTGTTTACATAAGAAAACAAAGGCGGGTCAAAACTTACACACAAATGCCTTCCTTCGTTCCCCAAACTGGGTGATATATCTGCTACTTCCAGTCAGGAAGAAACCAATCTGGCAAAATAACAGACCTCTGCTGGCAGTTTTCTTGCAGGCAGTTTCAGGATGTTTACTGCCAAACCCCTTGAGACCTGCCTTTCAAGGGTACTGTGTGCTCATGCTTCTGGTTGAAGTGGGAGCTACAGCAGGTCCCCCTTGCCCCTGTCCCTCGCACGGACCTGATCCCACATGGTTCATTCGCCACCACTGCCATTAGAGGTCTGAGGAATGAAGAAGGAAGGCAACAGGCTCATCCACTGTGGGAGTTTTGCTTAAGAGAATTCTTCCAGGGGCTGAGTTCTGTGCTACTGTATCCTCATTGCTAACTCAAGACTTGCAAGGCTTCTCCATTTCACAGGGCTGTGGAATGACAAAAGGTTTAATACAGATACACTGAAGTAATAACATAAAGTGCTACATATCCTTGAAACATTCTCCGTGAGCCAAACAGAATCAGACAAAAATGTTTTAAAAAGCCATAGGTGGAAAAACAAAGCTGTCTTTTCTTCTGTTCTGAGTCAGCTTTGGTAGGAAGGGATATACTGCCAAAACTGCACAATAATTCTTCTGCTTTCAAATGTGGAAAAGAGTTAGAACTGAGTTACAAGAATATTGCATTATAAAAGGATGATCTGAGAAAGTACACATCCTGGGGATTACACAAATGTCACTGACCTTACAGTTCCTCCCGGTTTTGTTCAGGCTCTGTCTGGACAGCATATAAAATATTGATGATCTAGTATCTGGAAAGAGATAAACATTTAATTCCAGGTGAACACTTTTGCTTATGGAGAAGCCCATTGCTGTCAGTAATGCTTGCTGTGTACACAAAAGTGTGGTAACTGTAGTCTAGCTACAGCATCAAAGTTTTGGGTCCTGACTTTCAGAACTGTTCAGTACAGTGCTCCAAGAGCAACCTCTAGCAGCTAGAGTGAGGCAGCTGAATAATTTTCAGACCAGGCCCATAGCACCACGTTGGACTGGGCCTTTCTGTCTTAAACTTTGCATGACAGGGCAACGTGCATTGCTATTACTCTAAGGGAATTTCTCTCCTTCTGTTTTTGCCAACAATTTTGGCTACCAAAGACTGCTGTGGAAAGAAAAAAATATATATTCCCCAGCTTACGCTCTTGCTTCCAACCCCTCGTCCCTAGAACACACATTTTTTAAGCACCTTTCTGCGCAATACACAAAATAAAGCAGCTGGCTGCCCAGAAGGCCTCACCCAAGACAAAACAGTAACAGTCCTTCAGTTAATCTGTCTCCCTGGCTCCACCAGACGCCAAGGAATCCAGAGCCTCCCAGGCTTCTGGGAAGCGAGCAGATGTCCTAAAATGCCGTAGGTCAAATCATTTAATGCTTCTTTGCTCTCCTCGATCTATAGCTGCTGGGGTCCTGCTAGTCCTCAGCCTGATGGGGAATGCTGATGCTCCGGTAGCTGTGCTGGCTGGCAGGATGCTGTCACTGCTAGGATTGCGCTGCTCCTCTTCACACAGCCAAATGAAATCACCTCCCAGACTGCGTTCCAGAAAAGGCTAGGAACTGAAATTGCTGCCTTTGTAAAAAAAGGGTGGGGGCACAAAAAAAAAAAAAAAAGGCAAACAGGAATGTGCATTTAAGTCGTTGTGGTTCTTTGCTTGTTTTTGTTTATCTCAACACTTTTGGTGTGTTGGAAGCAAAGAAATAGCCTTGAGCTAATGCCTGCAGATTAAAATGTAAGGTTGATCACTATCAAAAAAGTGTGACCTTTGTGACCTAAAGCAAAGCTCTGAGTAATCATCGCAAGTGGCAATATGCAAATTGAAGAGTTAAACATCTTTAAGCCATCAGGATGACAGCTGCCAGGTAGAGCACCCAAACCTTAAGTTCCTCTACAGCTCTGCCGGCTAAAAGTTTTTACTTTTCATGGTCTACACTGGCTTTCCTCTCAGGGCTGGATTTCACTGTTACATGACATGAGATGATGATGACAGTGTACCACTAACACTCTCCACATTCCTTTGCTGTTAGCAGCAACTACTCTTGCCACTTCAGTCCTGTGCCTGAGATAGCCATATGGATCTCTATTACTAGAAAATGAGAAAATCTCACAACCTGTATACACTTACTTCCCACTACTCCTTATCTCCCTTCCCTATAGGTCAGGGACATCTTATTATTGCCATTGAGGAGCTGAGGAAGGGAGGCCCAGTGAGCAGTGATTTGTACATGACGTCTGGTGGTCTAAGAAGAAACTGAGCGTGCATCTACCAGAGGTGCTGGTTGAAAGCCAAACCAGATGACCATGTGTGAACCAAATAGAACTGAATTCAATAAAGGCCCTCTGCAGCATTCAGTACGATGTTATTTATGCCTTGAAATAGCATATCTGTTCCCCAGATCTTCCTATCCAATTATTTAAAGGCTTGGTCTAACAGAGATAACATACAGAACCTGACTGTCAAAGATCTGCTGCCAGCTGCAGTCACCTGCAGGGACTGGGAAGAAAGACACATCTGATGATAGCATCAAGACTTTGGCTGAGACAGTCAAGCTTCATAAAGCTGTCATTGTTTGAAAAGGGATGTCTGTTCCTTCTGCATCAAGATGGAACCAGCGATGATCCATCCCCTGGATTTTACCCAAGGAAAGGCCGAAGAGAGACGTGAAAAACAAAGGAAATGAGCAGACCGCTGCTGCCTGCCTCTGCCCCCAACCACAACCCACACATGCTCAGTTTGTTGTTTTGGCAAGGAGAGCAGGCACTGAATAAGCGAGAAGAGCTGAAACTGGAAGAACAGTCAGAAAAGTATTTAGAGGTTGTTTATGTATGAATGATTGCAGGGTGGGAAGGGCAGACATCTTCTATTTGGATACACCAGGTAAAGCCCTGGGGGCAGCACTGAAAACAGAGCCCTTTGCAATCAGATGAGTAACATGATCCTGGCCTGCTTTCTCTTCTCCCTCTGTGCCGATTCCAAGTTACAGTCAAGCTTTGCCTTGGAGTCCTACTGAACATTAAATTCGTAGGCATTTGTTAAATCCTGCTATAGCCCAGAGGATGCCTACTACTTTAATCCCCTTTGTTAACAACTCTCAAATTTTCTGTGTTGTAGCCAAGATTCGCTTGCTGGCTCCCTCTTGAGAGGCCTTGGAATATTTATATGGTCTACTTACCTCCTTCTGAAGTACTGCTATTCAGCCTCCTATAAAGGAGGAACAAGCCCTTCACTAGGAATATAGATATGACACCACCAGCTATGCCAATCAGATTCAAATCCTGAGTTGTAAACAAGAAAACAGTCTGAACGCAATGCCCATTTTCCACAACTAATAATCTGACTCAAAAGTCACCGTTATTTGATGTCAGATGTTGCACTGTTCCCTGTATTGTGAGGACTGAACCCTTTGTAGGCACAGCCACTGCGGGGCAGTAACACATAAGCATTCACCAATGCACACGTCTTAGTGTGCCTTGCATCTCCCAGGATGCTGCTGAGGCTGGTTAAGTCTTGTTACCCTCTGCCTACAGACAGGGGGCAAATGCAAAGGTTACGTGGTGACATCGCCTGCTGTGAGCAGATTTCACCAACCGGGGTGACTTACTGACTTGGGAACAATTACAGTCTTTGAAGGTAATGTTGAAATAAGACAGCACCAAGACTGCTTTTCATAGTTTATGTGTCTATTCTGAGAGATGTTGTCAACAGCTCATAGCTTGAGGATGTATGAACTTAGTTGCACACGGTGCCAAATTATATGTTCTCAGGAGGATCACGCCTACATGCAAACAGGCAAGTTGCTATTTGCTTTTGCCATTTTCCCAGAGGAAACGATGGTGCCAGACAAGTGTGAGCAGACCAACCTCATATAGTATGTGAGGCTTTGTGGTTTCAAACTCTGGAAGTAGAAATGACAAGTACTCCCACTACACCTTGTGTAATTTCCCAGGGAAGCAGAATGGTGACTCTAATTCAGGAGAGCAGGAGATCCCCCCCCCAGATCAAGTCTCTGGGCTCAGGTACACAAGACCTTTCTAAATGTGAATCGAGGTTTTGTTGGAATTTCTCACTGTTCCACATTGCCCTGGATTCCTCGAGCATTCGTACTCAGCTTAAAGGTAGATTTGGCCCAGAGCTGAAGAATGGAGATTGCAACTGATAGTAGGCTGATGATGAAGAGATAACTACTGGAGCTCATAACCATCACCTAGAGACATAAGTAAACTGAAAGTATACAGTAGCTATTTTTTTCCAAGTTGGGATTCTTGCCATCAAAATGAAACCAAGGAGATCATTAAACCTGGCTTTGGTAAAACACAGAAAATTCTACCTACCTACTTACTAAAACCAGGAAATCAGATGCTACAGCCACTGCTAAGGATCAATTTTAAGCCAGATCTCTGACATTAAGCACTACTGTGCCACTGTTTACTGCGACAGTCTTTGTCTTGTCTGACGTTCATTATTTGATGGACCAAGGCTTCCTGAGTTTAAATATATTCAATAATGAACATCAGCTTTATTTAATACAACTTAGTCACTGAGCAAGAAAAGAACCTAGTTTTCAGTTTATCTCTGTAATACATAATGCAAGAATTTTCTGAACCTTTTCTTTGCCCTCTAAGCATAGATCCCATGAAACAAAACCTTTATTTCAATCAAAATTTGCACTTCTTGCTAGACTAGCAGATGAATTGGCTTACCATGTCAAATAAGCAGATGAAACAGATTCATTTAATGAGCCCGGATAAGAGAGGGAATGAAGGAAGAGGAAAAAGAAAAACTAGCCTCACAATAATTCAAATACATTAGCTAGGCTGCTTCATTCTTCTTTCTGTAGGTGCCAAGGTATGAGAAGTAGACATTGAAAGGTAACTGATAAGCCACCCAGGGGTTACTCAGTCTGAAGATAACACTACAGACTATGCCACATAGAGAACTAGCTCTGTGTGTAGAAGCCTGAATGTCAGAAGCAGCCTGGACCTGACAGTATAGAGCTTTCTGAAGGTTAATTGATCCTCCTTCAGAGCAGGGTGAAGACAACAACCCAAGACAGTACAGAAGCTACACGCCTCCTCATTCAGAGCACCAGCACTTTTAACGACCATACAGCTCTAACTCCAAGAATTAGCAGGCTGAATAGCTGCCCTGTTCCTGACTTACAGTTTTCTCCCAGGTTGATGTGACAGATGGGTGCTGCAACAGGCAGGAATCATATTCAGAATCTGACTGGGGGAGCATAACAAAGGGCTCACAATCTACACATGTCTAGTTCTTATGCTGCCCACCATTAGGTTACCCTAGCTTTCTAATAGGACTTTAAGAAACCTTGCTAGTCTCTCACTTTTTTTTTTTTCCTTTATCATTTTCATGGGCCATTATGGGATAGAAAGAACTAAACTTTTCTGTTTGGACTTTGTTTTGGTCAGGTTTAGGGAGTAAGTATTTTTTGATATAAGTCCTTTTGATATAAGCATGTAACACTCATACAAAGAATTGTACTTGGAAAGAAAATTTCTGAAGATTTTAGCTAAAAAATCTTTTTTTTTTTTTTTTTTGTCTTGTATAGACAGTAAATACCTTACACACATGGAAAAGTATACTTATTTTTGTTGTTATTTTGACTAGTATGGAAAGTCACAAAGCATTCAAGATATGCTGGCTAACTTCTGATTTTGGAAAGGAGGAATATATTTGATGTTGCTAACCAACCAGCTTTGCATCACCCTTTGAAAGGTAAAATGATTGCAAAGTTTGATATGGCTATACATGACTGGCTACAAGAAGGGCACATTTGTTTTAAACCTCAGTTGAAACAGATACATTAGAAGGGAATAGTCTTAGGAAGATCTCCAAATCCAGTCCCTTTATGACAACTTTGCAGCACTCAATCCGTTTTTGAAATCACTAAATTGCACATCAAAACATGTGGGGCAGCGTACTTCTGCCAAAAAAGTGGTAATAAAACTGACTGGGAGATACATTTCCCGAAGGGAATTCAGGCTATTCAACACATTGCTTACCCTGTGTACTGTTGTGGGGACCCACCTAGTGAAAGCATGAAGAATTGCACCAAATCAGGAAAAGAAAGAAAGAATATTGAGCCAAGGAGACAAATAATTGAACAATATAATTTAGAAGCTTGCAAGTGGTGAAACATGTGGCTAGACATGAGAAACCGCAAATTCCAGCCAAACTACATCTAAACCACCATCTGGTATTGCTTTGCAACTCTCAGATAACATGGCTCTATAATATGGTAGAGCAGAAACTTGCATTTAAGAGAGGGGATAATACATTTCGGTTTAGCTCAAATTGGTATGGTGCCATTGGGCATCTTTGGGACGTATGCTCCGTATTACCAGTCTGAGAACTGTCACAAACAGGAATTGGTCTCTGTAAATTCAGAATGGCTTTACCAAAAATCACTAGAAGAGATTTCTCTTTCTCTTTTAATTTTAAATTTTAATCTTGTAATATAAGACAACATTTTACACATATGTCAAATTTTCAAGGTCTTATTCCTCTGTCCACAAGGACTGGAGGCTTTCATTACAATGAAAGCTGAATTTCTGACCTTACTTCCTTTGGCAGCAAAGGCTATAAGAACAACACTAGTATTGTTTGGTTTACAACATATTTTTACATAATGAAATGCTGCGAATTTTATTACAACCAATACTGATCTGTTCAAAGGGATTTTGCCCTCATTTCCTAAATGCCCTGTCTTCACTCATCTAATTCACAAGAGAACCAAAACTTTCATAATTAATCAATCTCCAAAATATGTCAACATAAAAATCAGCCACCTAGCTAAACCCTGGTATTTTCTCTTAATGATACGAGATGACATGATCTTTTTTCCATCATAAGGACATACAACAGGGACAGAGATTTCATATTCAGAAAATATTGAAAATAGCTTGTGAATGAAAACATCTGCCTTTTTTTTGCCATCTCAAGATCCCACAAAAGAAAGTTGCAAATATTGAGTATCCAGTTACAAATGGCTATGTTATAAGGTAGGAATTCCCCCCAAACCTTAATATCACTTGCTTTAGATTCTGCTCATGTGTATACATTTTTAGTTCCACACAGTTTATGTGACTTTATTTCCAGAAGAGTCCTGGAAAACCAGCCCCACAGAACCACTTGCTAGCATCGAGTACTGCCACTTACGGTTGGTGAAGAGCCATGCCAGTTTAGAGGCAAGAACAGGATTTTAGTTTATCTCATCCTTATTACAGTGTTCTTCTCTCTTCCTTGACAAGACTATTCAAGAAAATCCCGACTCTTCCAAATCTCCCTCATGCCAACTAGCTTAATCTCAGAATAAATTAAAAATCTCTTAAAATATTTTATTTCCACTTTTTTCTTGTCCCAGTTTTCAGGATACTACTAGGTAATTATTAGCATTTCCATAACAAGGAATACTTTTACCATTTTCTGCTTAAATGTCTGCAAATGCATTTGAATACGAAAAGCTCTACCTGAAAACCAGGACTCTTGTGTGAGTCTGTCCTAGTAGTCAGAGCATTGCTATTTGGGGAAACAGAGATTCTGTTCATGGTTCTGGACTAAGAAGCATTAAATCACACAGGCCATACGTGCCTTCTGCCTACACAGTCACTGTTGCCTCCAAAAGAAATGGAAGTAGGCACTAGAACTGGAATGGCAGTCCTTAGGAGCAGTGATTTTTGACCCCAGAAATAGGAACAGAAAGCCTCGCTCCCTAAGGCCTTCCTCTTTGGCTTGGCGCCTTGTAGTCCTCCTTTCCCCTTCACAGAAATAGTCCCTTTTCTCTTGTCCCTTCCCTTCTTCTCCTTCCACTTCTCAGCAGCCAAGCAAGTAGAAATTGCTGTAGGAAGAAGACGACAGGAGGTATTGCTGCTTGTGGCAACCGCAGTTGAGACGTGACTGGAAAGGGCAGGTCAGGGGGTCCTATAACTCTCAAGGTGGTCAAGGTGTGTCTGGTGGCAGAGACATCTGGGTGAAGAGGGAGACACCTCTCTGCAGCTCTCCAAAGCCTCTCCAAGCCTTTCTTCCACCTATAGTATCCACAAAATACTGCTGCCCTCTTCCAAACTGGGATTTCCATGCGGGATCCCCATCACCACCCTCTTTGTGACTTCTCTTTGCCTGTCACCCAGCACCCCCCAACCCCTGCTACTGAAAATGTTACTCAAAACTGAGATTCTTTTTATTGTAAATGCAATTAGACCCTAAATGGCACTGCTACCAAGCCCCCTTCTCCAGCTTTGCAGCTTTCTGTAGCTTCCATTTACCATTTACACTTTATTCTCCTCTATCAACACCTCAGATGTTTTATCCTGCTCTGACCATGTACAACAGAATGAAACAGCGGAGCTTTATAACACCAGGGGGCATCTTACAGCCTGCACAGAATGTTACATTATCCCCTTGTCCAGTGCAATATCTGTCCAGGATAGATTTTAGCAGTATTTATCTTCCATTTTCACCATTTTCCTTAGGCTGTATACTTCTTTCAGAGTTTGACATTTTCAGACAGTGCAATAATGGCTTCCTCCGGTCATTCATTTAATTGCCTACCAACAATCCTTCACTAAAATCATTAACACAAAGGTCATGTTATTTGCATTAGGGTTTTTTTAATAGTCCCAAAAATTATCTTGAGCTTTTAAATATTTTTTAAATGATAAAATAATGAGTAAATGTAAAAGTAACTGCACAGCACTTTGATTCCGCATAGACCAATTAGAACATTCGTTTTCTACTTTGTTTTCATCATTTATTGAATTCAGGCTTAAGGCATTTACAAAACTTACATTTTAGAAAGACTGCTTTTGGTAGCCTCCCCTAGCACATTCATCTGGTAAACCACAAGTCAGTAATGCAATGAAGAGTATGTTGCTGATGGCGATTCTGTTTTGTTTTGTTTTTTGTACTGGCACTGTGCCTACAAAGTGTAAGAGAGGTCAGGTGTCCTTGTTTGTAGTGACACATAATTGCCCAGTAAGAAACTGTGTTTGGCCACAAGTGCTTCTAATCTAAATAGATAAAATAGATACAGGATGCGGGGGTACAAATTTTACCACCGTACTGCACATAATAAATGAAGTCATCAAGCAATAAACCCAGACTAATAGAGGGAGCCTTGAGGGACAGTCATGTCTCTAACTCTTGTCTTCTCAGCTGTAAGAATGTGATTTCAGTTTCTCACATATACATAATAAGATGGGAAACACAACTATCTTTGAATGTCACATATTATCCTTAGAAAAACAATACAAAGATGAAGTATATTGCTAATATATTTCAGGCTTCTGAAAAAAAAAAAAAAAAGAAGAAAAAAAAGAAAAAAAAGAAAAAAAAGAAAAAAAAGAATGATCTAGTGTGTCAGTTTCCAAATGGTTGTATAGTTTTTCATGAAGATTGTAACATCTTGAAAAGTTTTTAGTGGGGGGATTACACAAACAGCAGACTAGAATGACAGACTGTGGAGGGAGCGGTGGAAGAAGAAAGGGTACAAGACCAGTTCACCATATCCATCTGTGATTCTGTGATTACAGCAGATAGTAAAGTTGCTACAGAGCAGCAGGAACTGCCTCCAGTTGGTTATAAATCAGCATAATTCTGTAAAACCAAAGGAAAAAATAGAACTAAAATGAAACTACGAATATTACCAGATAACCCTTTGCCTGTTACACATACTTCTTTTTATGCTTTTCTCAGTGCTAGGAAAGTGAAAGCTCCACCCTTGAGAACGCAGAAAATTAAATTTCAGTATGAAAAAAATAAAGGCTCAGCATCCTGTTGTACAACAGGTATGGGACTCAAGGTCAAGATATTCCTTGGTGAAAGATACTAGGAGGATTACACCAGCTATGAGGAAGACTTAAAAGATGGCAGCACAGACGTGCCACAACTCAGGCCTTAGCATTCTTGTCTCAGTTTGAACTCTGTCTAGCCCCTGTTTACATGACATATATAAAGGTTTTGGTTTCCAGGCTTCATGAAACCTGAATCTCTCATTTACTTACCTATGAAAATTAAATTTCAGACATTTTCATCAAAATAGGAAGATGGAGTGATGCAACAGAGTGAGCACTGAAGGACTCCATTCTATTTTTCTCTCTCTGGCTGCTCTGCTGGATGACCTCAAATAAACAACTTCATCTTTCTGTGCTTTAACTTCCACATCTGTAAAAAGAAGACAATGAGACTGATCTCCTCTACAAAGAAATTATTTTCCTCTTCTTACCTGGGTGTAAAAGCAAAGGTGGAAAGAAACTCTGGGTATGATTCTAAAATAGTTCATTGGGAAAATGCCAATTCAGTTATGAGATTTCTTGGTTTTACTGATTGTTTTCATTCTCAAAACTTTGCAAAACAGTCCAAAGTGGAACAGAAATCAGCCCAGGCTGGCCCAGACCCTAAGCTTGTGAAGTGATCTGAGCACATTGAGCAATGCTGGACAGAATCTTTAGCCAACTACCTCCCTTTACAGATTCCAAGGAATGTTTTATTTCAGGAAAATGACAGAAGATGTAACATCTTGCTCCCAGCTCTTAGCAGTGAG
This sequence comes from Cygnus atratus, assembly GCF_013377495.2. Lineage (NCBI taxonomy): Eukaryota > Metazoa > Chordata > Aves > Anseriformes > Anatidae > Cygnus > Cygnus atratus. Next base: position 7,148,906 of record NC_066363.1, read on the forward strand.
AACTTCTGAATACCAAAAACAGACAGAATTTTGTCAGCAACATTTCAAAGCTAAAACACAACTTTTCCACAGTTCTGGTAAGACTCTACAGAAAATATCCAAAAAAAGTCAAAGCATGCTGACTTATTTATTAAATAAGCCCAGCCCAACAGGACAGCATTAGTGCTAAAAATTTATTCATCCCAACTGGAAAATGAGAGTTATTTGAAGTGCTAGAGGCTGTGATAGTCTGCTTCCTCCCCCACGTCCCCAGCCTGACCTTATGATTTCTATGATAATCCTGCTCAAGCAATAACCACCAGTGGCAGACGTGATGGATGTGTCTGGTTGTGATGGCTGCATCCGTCTCAAAGTGGATTTGGTGGAGACAGACAACATCACACCAGCTGAAAGCTAATTTGAGCAATGCGCCCACCTAACCACAGTTGATGAATGTCCAACTCAAGCCAAATCTGGCAGAAACTAATACCTGCAGCTGGTATGCAAATATGACTATTAGTCCATTGTCTTACCCCATAGGTGGTGAGCAGCCCAAGAGCCCTTTCAGCTCACCTGCACAGCAGTGGGCTGTTTTTTTCTTGAGTAGGGCTGCCTCTCGAGGTTACGCCTGCCGCAGAGATCACTCAACACTGGAAAGCTCCTTTCTGCAACAGACCCTCGGTAAATAATAGCTTGCTAAACTTTGTTTGCTAAGATCATATCTTAGATCAATTGTGTACGTGTAATGCTTTAGACATACACTGCTGACCAAGTCTGGGACTAGGACTGGATCCAGCCACACCAAGGCTCTTCTAAGTAGGAGTTTAGAAAGCAAGGGGGTCCTCTCTGAACCTCGTGACCCCAAGGAGGGGCTCCCCAGCACATCTGACTTACCCTGTCCTCCATCCTGGAAATAACTTAGTGTACCTTGCCATGAATGGAACTTTGTTAAGATGCATAAACTTTGTTAAATCACTACTTTATAGCAAATACACCATATTGCAGCTCCTGGCTTCCAAGTGAAGCGTATATCATTTTCACCTGCGACAGAGAGTGAGAAGAAAATTCCTTCTGCTTTCCAAGTCATCTACTTATCATTCAGCTTTCCTACTTATTTTTCTTTCTAATTTCTTTAGCCTGAATCTTAGCCTAAATTCTCCATTGGCAAGTTCTGCTATTCTAACAAGACCAAACTGGTCTGATTCACAGAAGAGTGTGAAGTCTGGCATCAACCAAACTTGTTTTGATTTACCTTTGTGAAAAAAAAAAAAAATATATATATATATATATATATGTTTTCAGTTACAGGATCTAATAGCTTAAAAGTTGTTATTCTGGTGGCTTCATCAGCAGTATCTGTGGTTGCCCCAGAGCTCTTACCCAACACGTATCTTCTAGGCTTAGGGATTTATGAAACAACATTCACTGTCACTACCCATTAATGCATCATTATACTATGTACTGTGAATGTAAAGTTTCATGTAATCATTATTACAAATAACATCTGAGTGTCTTAAGAAGGTTTTTTGTATGTAATCACCTGTCTTCTTCCCCTAAATCAATACCAGTCAAATCATCTCAATGGTTTGACTACCTAAGGAAACTTAAGGAAACAGCATAATAAAAGCAAGTTTACCTTCTGGTACAACCTGGCAAACCTCTAAGTTCTGACACCTAGACTGAAGTGTCCCCACGTAGATATCTTCATGTGAGTCTAAGTTCCTCCTAGGGTCAATAGAGAATTTCTCAACACAGATAATAAGTGGAGAGTTATACAGATGTTGAAAAATACACTGATACATTTACTTTAAGGCTGAGTAGCTTGCTACATCAGCTGTGAGCAGGGTTCAGCTTGCTAACCATCAGCTTAGTTACAGGTACGATGGTCTGAGAAATCAAAGATGCCCCCATGAGACTGACAGATATGACGGGTTTTTTGTTGTTGTTGTTTCTTTTTTTAAGGAGACCTGCATCTTCTTGGAACAGGAGCTGGAGGCCAGGTACGAACCTCTGCAATGCCTAACATGGAATTAGATGCATGCATTTATGTAACTAAATCACACATTAGTTCTCTACTGAGTATAAAGGGATCTTAGACATCTGGCTCACATGGAGACACCTACATGCTGAAACCCAAATTTAGGTGTTTTAGTTAATCTGCCAGCTGAACCCACCCCTTTACTTGGAGATTTCCTGAGCTGGCAGCTGCATTAGCATTATGCTTAACGTGCCTCAAAGGACATTTTTTCCATGTCCATTTCTAATCCGCTCAGGAGGACATTTATGCTTTTGACCTCCATGATATACTTGCAGCAATTTACAACTGTGACTCAAGAGCAAACATCCTTTTGTTTCTTTTAAATTTATTACCTGAAAATTTCACTCAAGACACCTAAATCTTGTGCCACAGGAAACACAGAATTCACTTTTTCAATAACAGAAGACTTTACACCATTACCGTGCTCCCTCATACTCCTTTTCCAAGTTAAGTTGTTCTGGTTTATTTCAACTATTTTTAGAGAAGCAGTTCCACAGGTCTGCTCAACTTTGTGCTTTTCTAAGGAGGCAATTCATATCTTTAATCAACCTGTCATTTTTCTCTGTACCTTTCTTGGTGCTTTAGGGAGAATTCCATACAATAACATTCAACATGTCCCAGCACTTTAGGTTTTACAACAGTATCGCATCTTATTCTTTGTTCCTGTCCTAACATACCTAACATCCTCTTAGCCTTTTCACCTACTACACAGCACAGGACTGATGTTTTCAATAGACTAGCCACAACAGCTCCACAGATTCTTTCCTGTGCACTACTAATGAATTTAAGGGTATGTGGGATGAACTTGTTCTATGGGCTTTTCCTCAGTAGTAGGTAATAGTCTCTCTCTTCTATCCAGACATCTATTTTTGCAAAGCTGTTCAGAATATAATCTCTTTGAGATCTCCCCTAACTTTCAAATTTGCTGAAAATGGCCCAAGAGTTCAAGAGCGTTTGAGAAGAGGGAACAGATCAGACAAACCCATATACATACATATTCTAAATTTTCATTTGACCTTCTCTCTTATGGAAAGTGGGTAAAAAAACCTGTGATATTTAACAAAAATAACTGGAAGGAAAATTCGGCGAGCAACCAGATATGTGTCCTGTTTGATAAGTACTCCAAATAAAACGTCCAGTGCTTTCAAGGGCTTGTTTATCCATTCAAAAGCGTAATCGTGTAGAAACTCTACTAGGCAATGTGCAGACTCTGCCTTCAGTCATGAACAGCCCCTACACAAACTATTATACAGGAAATCACTGAAACAAATGTAATTTATCCCAGTTATTAAAAGAACAGTTGGTGTTTCCTCCAGTCTCCTCCATCATAGCTGGTCAACTTTTGTTCTGAATGATTTGGATTTAGAAGAATAATATACATTAATTCTATCTGGGGATATTCCTCTTCTTTTTCATAAAGTAAAGAGACAATTTAAGAAATTAGACTGGACTTACAGAATATTTTTTGTAGCTCAGTGTCTCTTCCTCATATCATTTCTGTGTCTAAGATGTGCCAACACAAGGAACATTTAATCAATGAAATTTCAGTGCTTGAGTACTTATGGATCCTAAATTCTGACTATAAGCCATACTGACAGAGTATTACTTCAGGTTGCTATTTCTAGCCAGCATTTTTATATGAATTCTTGCCCCTTGCTGTGAACATATAGGAAGTGGAGCAATTAGTTAACACTAATGACTTATTGTAGAGCATATTAAACAATTGGGCTGGAAAGATTATCATTACCAGGGATTTTGAGAAACAACATATGTCTCAAGGTCCTTACAGTGAATGACATTAAGAAGTAGAAGTTTATTAATTGTTAATAAAATGATAATCCAGGCACCAAGGAACCTCTTTTCAGTAAGAAATTAAAATAGCTATTTGGGTAGATTAAATACCTGGAATTACAGGGTAGGCAAGAACTGTCCAAACTAGAAGGACTACAAGGATAATCTTTCTGCAGAAAGCAGATAGCATATGCACTGAAGCTGCTTTTACCTGAAACAGCTTAACACACACCTACAATCCTCAGGCTAAATTATTACGAATGAGAGATCAAAGCTGCATATTAGCTATTATGAAATAGGAATTATGAGAAGCTGGCTGATGGGGTTGCTAACTATATGGCTATCTCATTTAATTGCACATATTACTTTCATCTTGATCGCTGCTGCCTCCTTGCCATCTGCCAACTAGCCCCTCCATGGACTGTCACTCCTTTTTTTCTCTTACTGGAGCTTCTGATTACATGCTGCCCTTTTGATCCCTGTACTTCAATGCTATAGCTAGTTTTTTTTGACAAGTTCTGTTATTCTGCTCTGTTTGTGTTGTTATAAAACACCTTGTTGTAATGTCTGTATACCAGGGCCAATATGCACCAAATAATGGACTCAGGTGTGTCAACCTTGTTTAATTTGCACTTTACTAAAATAAAACCTGCCATCCTCAAAATGTCATTCAGCAGCTATCAAAAGGTGCAGGCAGCTCAAGTTTTTGCATGTGGGTATGCTCAGAAAAGCTTCCAGTCCTGACTATGTTGAGGAAGTCAACACTTAGTTCATTCCTAAACCTCACCAGGGTTTACAAACTCAACATGCCTTCCAGTATCACTCCTCAAAGGACACCCACCAAGTCAGGTTCTGCACAAATACAGACGAGTGATGAAGCTGCCCCACCACTCTTTTGTCTGAAAATCAGTGGTTAGATCACTTTCTCTGGATCTGAAAGATCTGAGGGTTCAACACTCCTTTCCACCTGGCAGGATGTCAACTCTTGTCCCTGTAGGTGTGCTTTAACTGCCACGCTCAGGTTATTTCAGCATTGTTGTGGTTGATTTCTCTCAGCTTTCTCTGTCTTCCTGCCGAACTGCTCCGTTCTGCAGGTGATAATCACTGGGGCAGAAGTATAAGAGTGATAATAACTTTGTAAATGAACAGTTGGGGCCCGATTTCAGACTTTTGTTTTCTAAGAAACTAACCCATCAACCTCTACAAACCTGTTCTTTCTCACAGCTTAGTACTAATTACACAGAGAAAGCAGAACAGTTTTCAGAGGCGCTACTGAATATTCTCTGCTAGGACTGCTGCTAGTGTCAGGCAGGTATTTGCAGTTTCATCAGGGCATGAAATGAGTCCCACACGCCAGATAACTCCACGGCAAGGAAACCCACGCTATTTAACCCAAACATCCCCTGCTAGCCTGACCTCCAGCTGTCTCTTTTCTCCCCTTCAGAGCCCTACAAGCACTTCCAGACACCCTTTAAGACCTCGAAGCCTAAAGCAGGCATCTCCTGAGGGACTGGAGAGGGTTTTTGCCATCAGAGAAAACTGCAAGCGAGCTCCTGGCTATCACCCTCAGGGTGCCCAGCGGGCTGTGCAGAGGTACAGCAGCTCGGGGGTGGCAAAACCGAACAAACGCAACCCTAACCCCGGGGTGGGGAGACTGAACCCACCCAACCCGACCCCCTGCGATGCTTCGGAGCCGCGCACGGCTCAACGAGGAGAAAAGGAGGGCGAAAACTCTGCCACAAGCCCTTCGCCCGCGGCGCTCGCCATCTTCTCGAGCCGCCTCAGCCCCCCCTGTCATGGCGGCCGCGCCCCGGCCGCGTCACGTGGGGGAGGAAGAGGAGGAGGAGGAGGAGGAGGAGGAAGAAAAAAAAAAAAGGAGGAGGAGAAGAAGGAGAAGGCAGGGGTTACGTGGTGCCGCTGTGGGGCGAGCTGCCGCCACCGAGGGCAGGGGGCGGGCGGAGGGACCATGCCGCCGCCGCCGCGGTGAGTGCGAGGGGACCAGCGGCGGGGGTGTGAGGGGCAGCCCCCGGGGGGGGGGGGGGGGTGAGAGACGCAATCGATCCCCGGTTGCCCCGGGGTCCCTGGATTTTTATCTCGTTTGTCGTTCCCGTGGCTTCCAGCGTGGGCTCAGCGGCAGCGCGGCTCCCTTTCCGCCCCCCTCAGGCTGGTTCGCTTGGCTCCAGCCCTCGTCGCTGCCCTGGGGGATTTTCCTCTTCGGTCTGCGGCTCCTGGAGCGGGCTGCGGGGTGGCGTGGTGGCAGGCGACAGCCGCAGCCCCCGCCCCCCCCCCCCAGGTTTCCCGGGGGGCACACGGTGCCTGTGCCGCCACCTGCCCGGTGTCGCGGTGTCTCCGGTGTCGCCGTGCCAGCCCGGGGACGGTGGCCTCACAGGGCTCGGCAGTGCAGCCCCTGCTCTTCCCAAGGGAAAATCCCCCAAATCGGGGCCTGGTTTTGCTGCTGCTCTGCGAATAATCTGTGTTTTATCCCATCTAACATGTTGGGAGCGCAGCTTTCTGCTTCAGACAGCAGTGAAACCTCCTCACGCCAGGGTGCTAACTACACAGGTGGGCAGCAGCGCTCGCTGATCCACCTGATTTCTCTTAAAGATGCTTTTCAGCTAAGATCCCGTCCCATCTGTCCTTACTTACAGCAGTGTGTAAGTGACGCGAAATATATCGAATACTTTCTGATCTAGTATCTGCCTTTTATTTATTTATTTTATGGATCCCATCTTAATAGGGAACTGTTCGCAGGCATCCCTGGTTAGCTTAAGCGGACCCGGGGGCTCAGGAAGGGATGGCACCCAGCTCTCCTGGCTGTATTTCTGCCCTGCTGCTGGCTAGAGAACCTCTCTGCACATATAAAACCACCTGGCTGGGATTCCTAGGCCTCACTGTATCATCCTAACAGCCCAGGTGGTTCCAGATAAGAGGCTTTTGATTAGGAAGTGATTGGCCTCCCCCAGTAAAACTGGCTCTGAAGAACCGCGTGCCTTCTGTGTAAGCTCTTCCTCGTCTCTGGGTAAGATAAGCTCCTGCAGAGTTTCAGGAGCTCTTCTGCAGCAGGGAAGGGGAGAAATAGCACTGCAGCTCTAATGAGCCTTCATCTCACAGCCTCGGAGGAGGAAACCAGCAGGTGACGTGGCATGTTTTGGGTTAAGTGATTCTCGCTGCAAGTTTCAGGGCCTGGTGCGTGCCTGCTGCTGCCTGACCACTTTGCTTTGGAGCAGGTGTGTCGATACTCTGTTATACGTGGGTGTAAAACTGGAAGGAATTCCTGGTAAGCTACTATGTTGATGGGAATGGGTGAATTTGGATCGTCCTTCTCATAGTGGTGTAAAATAACAGTAGGTGTGATTCAAGCTTTTTCGGGGAAAAAAGCCCCCAGAACAGCATGGTGAGAGAAATAAAGGTGAATTATTAATGTAGAAAATTGTTCTGTACAGACTATCTTTGTGATATTAAGCTCTAGAGAAACAAAAGTTTTTTGTTGCAGGTAAAGGGCATCTGTGTGGAGCAGGGCAAGGTGTGGGTCAAACAAATAAGAACAGAAGTATCTGAGCAGATGGTAGAAATGGGGAACTCGGGTCTTCAAGCAAAAGAAAATAGCATACAGCAGGGGTGGAAAGGACAGAGGGAGGATCATTTTTACTTAAGTTACCTTACCTTGGAACATACTGTAAAATGATGCAGTCTGAGCATCCATGTCTTGATTACTGGGACAGGAAAGTAAAGGGAGGCTTCCAACTTAACGGACAAAGTCAAATTTAGGGGGCTTGGCGTTTCCGGAGGTCCCTCCTAACCTCAATCTTTCTGTAATTCTGTGAAACTGAGGAAAAGTCATTGTTCCTTTCTGTGACAGTTCGGTTTACGGCCTTCCTAAACTGTTCCGTCTGTCTGACTAGGCAGTACCACAGCTATGGGTATCCCCTAAACTCAAGTAACCTTCATTAGTACATTTCATTTTGGAGAGATGCTGCAATACAACTCCGTTTCTTGCTGTTAAAGAGCAAGAATAGGCCCATGTATTTCAAGTGCAGAAATTCATGTGTTTTTTTTCCCTCAAAAAAGTATTACAGGGGTGAAGTCTGTTTCAATCCATGTTAGGCTGTGGGAGATGGAAACTATCTTGATCCTTATCTGAGGTTTCATTTCAAATCATATGGTGGCTTATGGAGATGAATGCATCTGCTGTTGCAGCTACTGTGTTAATGTATAAAGTACTGTCAGTACAGAGTCTTTGGCTGTTAAACCAGTGTTTAGCAGCATGAGAAAATGGATTTGTTTGGCTCATTTTGCATAAAAGTTAATGGTATCTACCACATCTTTCAGCTGTGCTCCAGCACGTTTCTCGTGTGAGTCAGCATTGTGTAATTAGTGTAAATACTTTATTGTGAAAACCAGTAATACAGTGCAAAAAAAAAAAAAAGGGCAGAATTAGGAAGCTGTTGATACTGCTTCAATCAAAAGCTGACTTCAAGCCTACTAAGTTTCAGATATTGTTTTATGACCTTCTGAACTCCTTCACCAAGCTGTGAAAATATAAGCCTGTGGGTTAAACAGCTGATGGTGTTACCAAAATAGAGAGTATGGATTGAAGTGCCTGTAAGAGTGATGTGCTATATCTCAGCCCTTTCTTGTGCAGTCTAGTGTTTTTTTGCAGCCAGACTCTTTGCATTTTTGAAACTGGACTACAGTGCTCAAGGGTGAATCAACTTTTCCACTCTTTCCAAACCCCTAATATGGGGAACCTCAGACTTTCCTACTGTCTACGTTATGCTTTATTATATGAGCAAGAAATAGACGTGCGGGCTAGGGAAGAGACCCCACTACCCTGTACTGCTCACAGGTGGGCACTTAGATGTCTTTGCTGGCTCTAAACTGAATTCAGGGCAGGTGAGCTGTTGAGGTTTTCTTTCTTTTTGGTGGTAGTAGCTGTGCAAGGTTCTGCATTTCGGAGGCTGAGCGTTTGCTCTGACTGACAAGTGATACCTTATCAGCTCTGCTGCGGTGGCTGTTGGCATGCATGGTCTCTCTAATCCCTCTTGCCGTGGAGCAAGCTACCTGAACAAAAATCACTTCTCTTGCCGTGTAAGAGGGAAGGAGTACGTGCATAAAGAAATGTAGCAGAGAGACTAATGTGAGGTAACCGCTTATCTGCGGTAACTTTATTGTGTAATTCCTGAGACTTGAACTGTAAGGTGCAGCACCGTTCAAGAAGTCAAATTTTAAATGGACAGGTTCAGCTAACAGACTTGCAGAGGCGTGCAAAAAGCAGGGTTCCTCAGTAAAAGGTGGCTGTATGCCACGCTGACTTAAACAAATGCTTAATGAATGCTAAGAGCATGTAGAGGTCTTGGTTTTAGTGTATCTAAAGCTGTCCAAGCATTGCTTGGCTAAGTGGCATAGATTTTCTTGTGCAGACAAGGGTTAAATTAGATGCTTTAGACCTCAGAGGTGGGCTGAATTAAGAGAGATCCTCTTCCAGGAAGCACAGAACTCTATCCTGTTCTGACGCACAACTCCTTATAAATCAATCTTTATAGGTATTTTGACTATTTTGCTAATTTCTGAAGTGTAATACCAAGAAGAAATGATTTTATGGGTCCTGTTGAAACCTCTTATGCATTTGTTAGGGAGTTTGCTGTTTAGAAGTGCTTTCTTTAGTCGTCTGTTTCTTGGAATACCTTAATTTTGTCAGTTAGCATGCCTTATCTCTTGCATCAGCGGACACTGAGACTTACCGCCTGTGAACCAGGAGAAGACTAAGTTTTGGATTCCATGCTTACCCTCTGTGCTATCAGTGCGTTGGAAACCGTGGCTTCTACTGAAATGGGAAAATGAAAGAACAGCAGATCAACAGTGCTATTGCAACATCCTCGATTTCAACATCGAAATCGTGAGAATGTTTTCTTATTAAAAGCATTGGCAATAGATAAGCAGAAGAGAAGTGACCAGTAGGGGATGGAGAAGGAATTTGCTTGGAAGAGGAGGGAAGCGTGTCTGTACAATCATGTAGAAGGAAATGAAAGAAAATATTAAGTATTGGCATAACTTGCACAAGTTTGCTTTCCATACAGACAGTGTGAAATCTGTGTGCTGGTGATTTATCACTCTAATCCAGCAGTTAAAATCCACAATTTTTTTTCGGAAACATGCCCATAGAAGGTCTGTGTGCTGATGCATTTGGAAAACTCCCTACCCTACTGTCAAATACAATATTTAGCAATATAACCTTTTATTAAACGTAATAACTTAGTTCAGATACAACTGAAAGTGTTTTCATTGACTCCGTTTGTAGATAGGGTTGTAGCAGTAAAGGTGGGTACCTCTTTTGTTTGTATTACTGGATTTTATTAAGAAAGGGGAAAAGTGTGTCTCCTATGCAAGAGTTCACAGGTAGGCTTTTTGGGGGAGAAGCAAGAATGAGTTCTTACTCTTCTAACCCAGAACTTCACTAGATATTTGTGTTATTTCTGCTTATTGTGGCTGCAGAACCTTTGATGTGTTTGCCTTAATGCATCGTTTGGGTTTAATAGGAGGGACCAAGACAATGAGTTTCTGAGGATCTCATCAAAATCCGTAGCAGAGCAGATAGTTCAACCAGAACATCCCATGGCTCCATCTGATGCCTTAAATATGTGGGTGTCCTGGTTCAGTCTGGGAACTGAAGGGAGAAGATGGAGTTGGTTTGTACCCTCAGGCTTCCTCTCTCGTATTAATGGCTTGAGGCAGTGAGAAAATGGGAGAACTAGCGAGAAACTAGCGTGCGGAAGTGACTTTTAACTTCTGTTGTGAAAATAGATCCACAAGCAAGAAGATGGGAGGGTTTCTGAAAAAGTTCCTTACTGGAGGGGAAAAAAGAAGTCCCTTGTTATGCTGTTCCAAATGGTGTGGACTCTGTGCTAAAGCTTGAAGCGAAAAACTCCAAGTGACCTTTGTTTCTGGACAGGAGAAATGCAGATGGTCACTGGGTTCAATTAAACACATTGGTTTTAGCATTCCTTACAGTTCTACGTGTTTTAGCAATGGCTAACCATGCGGGAGAAGCCAGGCTGTAAGATGTGGAGGATCTCACTAAGATTGTGCTGTCTCTTCATCGTGCAGAGAACCTCACCAGGAGTTAACACTTCTGAGCAGCTGAGAAGGATTTGATCACAGGTGTGATACGCCAGCTTGTGTGGATTTAAACCCTAACTTGTTTTCACCTTGCTCACAGCTGTGGTGCTAGGTTTTGACTTTCTGTTTTAAACGAATACATCTCTGTGTACTAATATCAGTTGCTCAAGCTCCCTGGAGGTGTTTGATGCAGGGCTGTCCGAAGTGAGCTGCACAGGCAGGCTGCAGAGCCGCACGCAGCGAGTAGCTCACCGCCTCCTGTTGCCTGCCTGTGGCAATTTCTGGCAGCTGACTGTAAGTGAATGCAACGCGCCTGGGCTGCAAACATAGCACTGCTGTCATATTTGTTTATGTAAGCTTCTGCATTTTGAAAATAAAAATCCTCCAAAAAAAGAGAGAAAGGAATTAGCCTTGTAGGATTTGTAGGAAATAGGCTCGGAAGTCTGAGTGAATTCTGTAACCTAATGCTGTAGGGCAAGGTACAGCTTAACCATCTATCCTCAATAAGTCAGCATCACAGAGTTCTTAGTTCTGTAGGAAATAAAGTAATTGCAGCAGCTTTGCATTTTATACAAGCTCAGGTATAGTTTTTTAGGAAGTTTCTAGTCTGAGTTTGCAAATGCATATTTTATATGCAGCTGTTGATTTCAGTACTGAGTTCTGCACAAGGGGATATCTGCTTGGAAGTAATTGCAGAATTGGGATTTGCAAAAAAAAATATCTATGGTCAGTAGTCACAGGCTTAAAGCTGAGCCCAGCCAATTCCAATTTTCTGTGCCTCACTGCAAAGTGCTTCAGTGAGGTCTGTTTTATTGCCAAATTTCCTGCCAGCTTTTCTGGCGGGAGGGCTGCCAAATTAAGTTTCTATTTTTTTACTTATTTATTTTTTTTTAGAACCGGATAATGTTTTCACTTTTCTTGTAGAAAGCTGGAAGAAAAAAAGCTCAAAGCACTTTTGATTAAAAAATTTTCTAAAAAGATGCATTTGAGCGGAAAGCATACCTAGAAAACTGCAGTCAAAACGTGGAAGTCTTAAAATTGCTAGTGATTTGGAAAATCGGGACTAAAGGAGTTTATAGAATTTGTATACAAACTCAATGATGGCTTTCTCTAGTATTACTGAGGTCTAATCCACTGATGCTATGATGAAAGATTCCTTAGAAATACACTCACTGGTTATGTTTCTCTAGTTAGTGGCAGTAAAATGACCTCTTTTTTTTCTTTAGTTAAAAAAAAAAAAGTACTAACAGTGCTTTTTGGGGCAGTCTGTGCAGTGAAATGAGGAATAACCTTGTCGAGTTCGTGTCCTGAACCCCCTCCAGATCAGCCTGTTGTCATAGGGAAGCTTGTGTTTGTTACCCCATTTCCAGTAAGGACTTGGAAGCGGCGCTCAGCAACAAAGTGTTAAGTTTCAGGCTCAGCGTTTTATTGTTCACTGAGAATGAAGACACCAACTGGATTTGACTGCTACTGCAGTGGATTTGTTTTCCCTATGTAACCTTGCACTGCTTCTTTAGTGCCGGCTCTTCTGGAAGAAGGTGAGCGTTTTCCCGTTCAGCTGTTCGTGTAGAAGCATTTCTTATCTACTTATTTTGCATGCACATCTGTATTTTTACTCTTATTTTGGTGAGCTTTGGGGACATAATATGCAAGGAACAGCTAGGTAGGTTTTAAACATTTGGAAAAGGTATTAAGCAGCTTACTTGTACGTAGTTGACCTTGTAAGCTCGCTTACCTTTTGCATTTATATATAGTGCTGGGGGGTTGTTGAACTAATACTTAGATATGTGGATCTTTAATCTGAGAGACGCATCAGAAAAGGAATTGTCGGTGTGGTTTTTATTTTTAATCCTGACATTTTCTAAGCTATACGTGAGAAGGAAGAGCCGCACTGCAAAGTGTACGCACCTTTCTTGGGAGACAGTACAGGAACATTCTGGCTTCCTTGAAAGCTGGCTTTGCCAATGAAAAGAAAATCTCATCCTTTCAATTGGCAGAAAGCAAATATCAGCAACTAAAAGGAAGAAGGTATTTTAGGAGTCCATGAGCGGCACGACATGTATTTCTGTGCCAGATGGCTGAAAGCAACGTCCAGCAGAGCAGCCCTACGGTGCAGCGTGTTTGGTGGAGGTCCCCCTAATGCCATGCGTGCAATTGTCTTTTAGGAAACAAGTAGCTTTGGAGGGAGAAGGGGAAAGAGGACACTGCAGCAGCATGAAACTGTCCATGGTATAGCACTTACTTATTCAGTGTTGAGCACTGGGATTTTGAGTAACTAACTAACTGTCTAATCCAAGTGTACTTGCTGTCTGTAATCGCAAACTGGACTGCTATGTTAACTTCCAGTTTAGTGTTGTTTTTAACCCAAACTGGTGTTCTGTTAGGTTGATCGTTAACGAGAGACACTGACTCTTATGAAACTTCTTCATTCCAAACTTCTAGCTGTTTTTTGCATGAAAATTGTATCCATAAATGAGAACCTTTTTGAGATACTCTTTCCTTGGACAGGAAAAATATGCAGGGAGAGTGCTATTTGTTATCAATAAACAGAAAATCCAGTATGCTATGTTGTTGATGAAGTGAAAGATGCTGAAAAATTTTAAAATACCTTCTTCTGCAGGGAAATATTTGAAGTGGAGATTTAAAAAGAAAAGCTTGAATATGTTTCCATTCACTTCAGTGTGGCAGCCTTTTAAGCAAAGCTTTTTCTATGGGCGTTGAGAAATTCCAAAAAGCTTGATAAGAGAAGTTATGTTCCTGGAGGAGGCATTCATTATATCGTTTGCGGATTTAAAAATAGTGGTATGCAGGATTTATCCATCTGTGGTTAAAGTCCAAAAACTGAACTACACATCACTATATGTTACAAGTGAATCATCTGACAGTGATAAAATAGGGAGGAGTGGGAACCTAAAACCATAATTTTTTAAAAAATATTATAAAAACACTATGCTTTTCGGACTTGTGTACTCATAGTTTCTTAGGTCTTCAGCAATTGATGCAACTAGTCTCTGTGTCTTTGTATCTGTGAAGTATTATTGGAGTAGAACGTTATTGGTATTTTAAGATGATTTTTTCCGTAACGCGTTGATTTCAGCAGGATTTATTTTAGCTGGTGTGACATGGATTTCCATAGCTGTGCTGAAATGACTAAACTGTTGGCTCCCAAACCTTTTAAATTTGCATTTAGAAGTGACTTGCAGTGGCTCATTAAAAATAGATTTTAGTGTGTCATCTCATTAAAATGAAAGGGAGAAATGATCTTATACAATAGGACAGCCTGTGGTCTGCGGTATATTTCTTTGCGTGAGGGTTGCTGTGACTGAAGGTATATCAGCCTTGTTTTTAGCTCTTTCCTTCTTCTAACTTGCACCTCGGTGGACAGCCTGGCTCTGCTTTCCTGCTCACGTCCTTGCGGGTATGAGCAGGCTGCTGTTAGGTCCTCCAGAGCCATCGCAGAGCAAATGCTCCAGCCCGTGACCGTCTTGGTGGCCTCCGGTGAGCTCGCTCCAGTTTATTGATGTGCTGGAAAATCCCCAGGTGGGTACCGTGGTCCTACAGGGGTGGTGTGCCCGCATCCCCATCCTCCCGGCTGCACTCCGGCTGATGCTGCCTGCGTGCTGCTGACTGGCATTCAGCTGCATCTCCTGGGTTCTCCAAGCTGTGTCATCAGTCGGGGAGTTTCTCTCTCAGCTTTTGTCTGTGCTGAGGCTGCTCTGGCCTGTTTCTCCAAACAGTCTTTATGTGAGCAGTTACATGCCTGTGTTGTGTCAAAAATAGCCATTTAATTCAGAAAGTGTGATGACCCATCCCTCCTGTGAGGTCAAAAATTAATGGCTGTTCTTGACTAAAAGCAAGCAGGCAGGTAGATGAAAATTTGTGCTGAAACAATCCAGTAAGAGGTTTTTTAAGCTGTTAAATTAGGTTTTGTTAGGTTTAGCTTTTAAATTAGAAATGCCTCTAACTTGTGTTCTGAATGTGTGTTCCTTCTAGTGGTGCGTGCTGGAGTCCATAAAACCCTGCAGGAAAAGCAACCTAAGGTGTCCCTTCTTCATCCTGCTCGTCTAGTAACCGTCTCTCCCTGGTGACTACTTGCGATGTAAGGGATGCCAGGAAAATAAAAACCCAACAAATAGTTTCATGAAACCGCAGCAGCTGTGGGGAATGCCATCTGTGTGTGTGATGGGTGTATTACCGGGGTGCTGCTGCTTCCTGATCTGGCCTCTGTTCGTTGTGCTGCTAATGCTGTCTGCCAGTGAGTCAACAAGAAAATAGGAAAGCCTGCTCATGCTGGGGCTTCTTGGGAAGAGCAGCGATGGTAGCTGTCACGTCGTGGAGGCTGAGAATTGTATAAGGAGTTAAGGCCATTACAAGAGCAAAATCTGCATTTGCAAATAGTGTTACCTTATCTTCTTGTTCTGCTTCTCCCCCCATCCCCAATAAATAATGAATTAAAAATTAAAAGCAGCTGTAGAAGGTCACGTAGCAGTTTATCCTGATGCTTTGTAGCAAGATAAAAATTAGTTTAATGATATTTTACTAGAATGCTCTTTAGAAATGAGCATTATACACATCTGTTCCCTGCCTTAATAGAGGTCCAAAATACACAGGCAGACTTGCAGGAAGTCTGGGTAGTATGAGTTGTATCTCTGTCATCCCTGTATTTTCTTTTTTTTAAAGAAAAGCTGTTCTTGGACAAACCACAAGCAGAGTTTCAGGTTTTCTCAAATAATTCTGACCGCTGCTTCAAAAATCTTGAGGTTAATCTGATCCTCTGTTTGACCTCTGACAAACATAAGTTTTGGCACAGTCCTGAAATATCCAGTCATACGGTGTGTTTACTAAACTGCTGAGGTTAATCCAAGCAGATGTTGGTGTTTAAGCAGTGGCTGGACGTAGAGGAAAAGTAGCTCCAGGCTCTTTAAGCCAAAATACTGTGAAATGTGGCTGGCATTTTTTTTCATTACAAATATCGAAGGCTCGTACATTGGGTCAGTGTGAGAGCTGCGCAGGTTCCTAACGGCGTTCTTCCAGGCTGTCTGCAAGAACAGAGTGTAATTGTTGGGCCAGTTATTAAACGTAGATGTTGCTGGGTTTGATGTGTGGGTTGGATTTCATGCTGGTTCTAGAAGAAACCCACAAGAAGTTGGTGCGACGTGGAGAACCCTATTGCACAGGAATTGCTGAACCTTGGGTCAGGCAGGTAGGCTCCTGCGTTTTCTTCTTCTCTGCAATTGATTGACTTTCGGAGAGTTTTACTAAGTTACTTACACTTAATTTTTATTTTATTTTTTTAAAGAGAGGTATAAATGATTTACTGCTTGTGCAAGGAACTGGGATTTCTGCACTGGAATTTGTGGGGATTAGAGAGGAATACTTTATTCCTGGCATTCTGTTGTGCAAACTTAGTTCCAAGGCTTTGTCAAAGTGGGAAAACTGTCAGACGATACATATGACAGTCAAAATGGAGCAAGATGGGAGAGACTGTAAATCAGAATACTTGATAGAAATGCCCAGAATACTGCGCATTACAAACGTCATCTCTCTTGAGCTGATATCAAGGGCAGCTCTTAAGAGCATGGACTTCTTTCCCTTCTCGGTCACAGCAGTTGCCTCCAAAACAGGCTGTAATTTCCTGATGCAGGAGATGCTGCCACCTCGGATGATTTATGTCTGTCTGGATTATGGATTATGTTCTGACAGGATTCCTAAGTAGCCCGGTGCAAACAGCCCTAAATCCTGTGCATTGCCGCTTTGTTGTAAATGTTAATGAAGGCTTGTAAGATACTTCAAGGTGTGATTGATTTATTATTTGCTGTGACAGCTCCTGTGTTGCTGACGGAGAGGAAATGCCTTCTGTTCAGTCTGGATGTTCATTCCCTGCATGCATTTCTGGGAAAGAGTTGCTTGAGGTAGTTTGGAAACTTTCTTTTGGCAGCTGCTGCTTTCCAGAAATTGAGAGGCAAAACACTTCAGATCCCTCAGATCTAATCTGAGTTACAAGTAAAATCGGTGAGGAACTGTATTATTAAGTTATTCTTGATATGTTTAAACCATAGGGGTTTGGTTCTTTAGGTGGCAATTACTATTTTTGCTTGCATTTGATTAAATAGATAAAAATAGGTTTTAACTGTCCTGTCCAAATAGCAATTTTGTGCTGACCGGATTGGGTGTTACTGTATTTACTACGCTGGTGAAAATTATTCTTATGAGCACATGGACATTGTCTGGATAAGGAAGATCTGCTTTTTCAGTTTGTTGTTTCTATCTAACTACTTAAACCTGCTAGCTCTGCTTGCATTACCAGAGGTTTAGGGCCCCTAAATTCAAAAATACACAAGCAGCATGAGAAAAAGATTATATCTGGGTTGAGAAAGATACCAACACTTTGGGGGAAGGAAAAAAAAAGTTTGGCTTCGCTGAAGTTTCAAAATCCTGCTTGGAGAAACCAGCTGGGAGAGGATGGATGTTTTTAGACAGCCACCGGCGAGCTGCGACGGCGCGTAGGCAGTCGGAGACGGTTGTTGGTAAAGCAGCAAAGTGTGTTTGCTGGAGAACCTCACAGGATGGGAGGCGAAAGGAGCTGGGCAGGGTAAGTTTATTCGCTGGGTCCAAATGGCTTGCAGGAGAGAGCCCTGGATAGGGAGGGCAGCGAGGTAGAAGTGGAGGCGTCCGTGACTGTTTCCTCTGGGTCCTTGTGACCAGTGTAAGTGTTCGGTCCTCCCTCTGGAGAGCCATGCGCAGAAAGGTAGGGCTGAATGCTCTCCTGGTCCCTTGGGACAGGTCCCAAGCAGGACTGGTGCTGCTTAGGGCTTGAAAACACGCTGCTGCCTCTTCACTAACACAGACCTGAGAGAGACATCGTGGTTGATTTAAGACTGGAGCATACAGCACTGATTCAGACCGTGACTTCTGCCGCTGTTGAAGTGGTAGCAGTGGTTGAAATCCATCAGAGAACGGTTGTGTAAATGCTCACGTGCTGGTAAATCAGGTAAGCTAATAAGCCCCGCTGCGCTTTTTGTAGGCAGCGTTTGCGTTTTTTTTTTCTACCCTGCCTCCAAAAAGAAGCCTCTAACAAAACAAGTGGATCTTAAAGAAAATAAATAATGAGTCTGCGTTTTCCTGCCAAATGCATTACCAAATGTCTTGGTTGAATAGCAAGCTACTGAAAGGGCCTGGTTTTCTGCATCGTGGAGGTTCTGGCATTTATTTTAAATGCAGCATTTCAACCTTTGTACCCTTTCACCAAGCTGCAAAACAACAAAGGAGGGGAAAGGAAGGTGAAGCAGCCCTGCCTTAGGAAAGAACACGTGGAAATGCTGTCATGCTCAGGTTTGTGTTTGCTGCTGCTGTAGCAGTGATCTGGTAGGTGTCCAAGAGCGTGCTGTCAGCCCGCTCAGAGGGCTTGCTGGAGATGGAAGGGATGTACGGCAACCTTTTCGCACTGGTGATTACTCATTTCATCCCTTCCTTTTTCATCTGAGTACGTCTGATCTCGGGCACAGCAAACTTGCTTTGGTGTGGCTGGAAGTGCCTCAGCAGCACTGACACAGATCTGTGAAACACATCTGGGAGGCTGTGGAGATGCTGTTCCGTGCTTATCCCTTAGCTGGGACAGCAAGGGCGAGATTCGGTTCTCCTGTGCAAGCTGCTGTGTAGATGTGTGCCTCCATAGCTCCCAAATGAAAAGGTTGGAGGAACAGCTGTCGGGTTAGAACATCTCTGTCTGCTGTGTAAGCGTGTGCCACGATGCGGGGCTGCGCATCTGTGTTACCATAGTGAACGGGAAAACAATTCTAGAGGTTTTGAGGAGCGGAATATTCGCCTTGGACAAGTGGGACAGCAGCTGACCTTCTTGTGGCCCGGCAAGAGAAAGCTGGCAAGCCCCCAGATCATCTTCTAGGATAAGTATTAATTGTCTGCAGGCTGTCGGGCAGGAAGAATTACTATGATGAGAGGATGTAGCTGTTTATCTAATCTTGGTCCTTTGCAGCCTCCTGTGCTTTTTTTCTGAGCCTAGATTCGCCTTGGTATGATAACTGACCGCTGTTCGCACAGGCAGTGAGGTACTGGGGATCGGTGATCTGCATCTCTCCAGCTGGTAACCCCTTCTGCTAGCTAGAATGAGGGTTTTTTAATCATTTTAGCCCCAGAGCATTTGTTGCCTGACCAATTTCGTGGCCCTACAGTCAAACAGCGAGATTTGTGTGTGGCAGCGTTAGAGAGCCTGTTTCACAGAGCATGCGATTCATCTGGACGCACAGGGTCAGCGTGAGGTTTAAACCCCGTTTAAGACCTTTTTAAGCTCCTTGGGCGTAACTGCTGCATAGACTGTTCCCTTGCAGAAGTGAGGAAGTTTGACGTGGTGAGAATAACAGGTAAATTATTTTTGAGGAGGTTTTCTGCTTTATTTAACTGGAAACTTTCCTTCCTGGAAGGGAGACAATGACTTGGTGCAGTCTGTGAAAGTGGACTTTGGATTTTTGGATGCAGGTCACTTAGGACTCAGAATTGGGCTGCCAAAATAAGTGGGATCTTTATAGATTTCTTTGGGATCGTGAGCACCTTCTACTTCTGTTTAGTAGTTTTCCATACTGAGAAGGAAATAATCTGTGCTCATAAATGTTGTTGTGGTCTGTTCCTTGCCAGGCTGACCTGAAGACTTCTGGTTGTTTCCAATTTCTTGAGAAGTCTGAGAAATGCATTAGTGTAAAACCCTGACCCCCACCCCCAATACTTTCTCTTAACACAAGCATTTTACTAATTAAAAGATTATTAAATATTTTCCTGACTTTTTGTTACTGTGAAAAAAATTCATTCTGTTGAGATAGTGATGAGAGAAATCTAATTCTTTGAGTTATTTTTTTTCCACAGTTTTGGGAACTGAGCCTTGTTTAGACATGAGAAACTCCAAAAAGTTTACCTGATTCTCTGGGGCTGTAAATACAATTTTATGACCAGTTTCACATGCTTCATTCCAGGGATTTGCTAGCTTTAGTAACTTGTAAAATACTTTGCAAAAGTGCTGTTAGTGGAGGGATGCCTACAGGAGAACTCTGGGTTGTTTGCTTCCTTCCAGCTCTAGGTGGGCATCTCCTCCAGAGTCTGCAGGAAGCCAAAGAACTACTTTAGAGCTTTTTGCTCTTCCCCTCTTCCATATCTGCTTTCTCTATTTTTGAAGGGAAAAGTATCTGTAAATGTGACTGTCTTGGTACTTGTTAAATTTCATCCTGTGACTTCTGTAGTTTCTGGGATGCTCGTGATGGTGTCCTTAAATATGGAGCAAGGAGAACTTAACTAGTTAGCTTTTTGAGTCTGTGTTCTCTCGTCCCGTGTTTCGGGATGGGAACTGAACTGGAAGAACAGATTCCTTGTGTGTGGTATGCCTGGTTAAATACCGTTCTTTGTGTGCCTACATTCATTTAAACATCTCATACTGCGGTGGAAGAAATATAATTATATAACTGCTATGAGGGAAAACTGCTTGTTTACCTTTGAGTGTGATGTGTCATTGGGCTCTTGGTGGTTGTTCCCTTCATTTTTAAAGGCAATAGTGTCTATGTAGATTGAGCAATTGTGGTCATACTTTTTGAGTGGGAAAGTGAAGAGGCATTTCATTCTTAAGGTCTTGCTTGAAGTTACAAAAATTGTTTAACAGAAGAGTAACCTAGAGAATGAACTTCCTAAGAGTAAACCTCAGGAGTTAACAGGCAGTGCTCTCAATGTGTTTTTATTCTCTTTCAGGTAATTGAGAATGGGTCCTCAACGATGCTAAGTCTACAATGGGAAGTGTCACGCTTCGCTATTTCTGCTATGGGTGCCTTTTCACATCAGTGACCTGGACACTTCTGCTCTTTGTTTATTTCAACTTCAGTGAAGAGAATCAGTCCTTCAAGAATGTGCCCGTCAAGGGGCTGGAACCTCAGAGGCCATTTCCAAAAAAATTCTACCCCCGTTTTACCCGGGGGCCAGTTCATTTACCTGAATTGCAACAGAAAGAGAATAAGATTGGAAATCCTCTTGGAAATCATGTCCAGGACCCAGTTAAAGGGGAGGTAGACTTCTCTCCTGAAATGGGTAAGTGCTTTTTAACGTTGTTGACAAAATTGAAAACAGTAGCAGAAATGGGATTTGAAGGCTTCAAATTTAGAGGATTTCTGGTGCAAATTGCGTAATGAAGTAGTTTTGGTGTTAAAATATAGGTAGTACTAGTGGCTCCCTTAATTAGAAATTATTTGAAATTTATTCTACTGTGTGTGATCCAAAATATACTATTCCTAACACTTACAGCTGTGCTGTGTGTTATTGAGGACTGGATTGCAGCAGGGTGTTTACCCTTGATGTAGTTCTTGATTCTGGAAGTTTCAATGTATTTTTCTTTCATATCTTGCTCCTATATTGATCGGGCTCAAATACATGAACTTTTACTCCCCACAGAGGAGCTCTGATCATATGCAACACTTAAAAATAGCTTGATAACAATACACAACGAAGAGGACCCATTGATGAGAAGAACATCCTTGGAGTATGAAATCAACAAGAAAAAATGTGTGGGGGACAAAATTACAGTGAAAGATTGAGATGGCAGTGGTGAGGGCCAAGTCCTGCTTATTTTGTACCAACAAAGGTCTGCGTGTTTCGTTGGAACATATTTCATCAATGAGATGATTTGAGTTTGTCTTCCAGACTTGCCTTCCAAACTAAAATGCTTTGTTTATTTAACTGCTTACAGCTTAGTTTTGTTCTCTGCTGTGTTTGAATTTGTGTTGCATTAGCCTGCAAACTTTCTTTAAGTCTGGAGGTACATGCTGAGCATTGCAGTATCAGTATCTGCTGCTTTTTTGGGAATTATGGCACAGTATCCTCCATAGCCAGGAGTTTAATACTTATATCTGACTGATGTCTTTTGTCATTACTTGGAATGCTGCATCACCAGCTTCAAAAATTTGTAGGCCTTTGCCAAACTTCAGTTCATGAGTTGCACATAGACTTGTGTGCATATGTGGAAAAACGCCCTCCAAAACAGAAATGCCAATTTGCATTGCCTTGTGGCATTTCAAATGTTTATCAGTTCACTGCAAAACCCACAAGAGCCAAGTGAGGTGAAAGCCAGTCCAGAGGTGGCCATTTCTTTCCAGCTATTCAGTGCTGGCCAGGAAAGAAATTAGAGCTTTTTGACTTTGAAGTCCCTTGATCTTCAGACAGAGTGACTGGTTTGGCTGGTGAAAGCCAAGGGGATTTTTGGTGCCAGGATAAGTTGTACATGAATCATCAAGAGACAGCTGGCTCTCTTTGAATTAGATCAGGTGCTGCAGGAAAGGGCTTCGTGTCCCTGTCGGGTAGGGTGGTGATAAACACGCAAAGCAAAAAAAGCAAAAGGATTGGCATATGACAACCAAAACCACCGATCTGGTGGGGTAAAGTCTTCTTTATAAACTTCTGAGATCAGAATAATTCTGCTGAAGTAAAGCCAGAAATGTTTCCGTTGCAAACTTTATTTTCCAAGGGCCTGTGTCTGCTGTTTGGACTGAAATCTTCCGGGCCTTTTGCGTGCATTTTGGATGATGTTCTTCATAAGGATGTTTTAAAAGCATTAGCATTCCTTCTAGTCTATATTCAGAAGATCAGAAGGAAGTAGTTAGTGGTTGGGTATGGGAGGATTGTAGAATGAAGCATTTGGTATGTGTTTAAGCTTGTGCTTTGTGTCAAGGAGATGTCATAAGTCGACCCAGCATCACGGTGTTCCTGTGACACTGAGCATGTAGGAATGATTGAGCTGGGTGTCAGAAATGACAAGCTGGAAACTTCATGCTAGAAATGCATGTAGTTCAAAGGAGGGCCATTATATCCCTTTAAACCTGATGCTGGAAGAGAGGCACTGCCGTTGTGACAAGACTTAGAATCACAGAAAATCCCAGGTCGGAAGGGACCCACCAGGATCATCGAGTCCAACTCCTGGCTCCACACAGGACCACCCAAAACCAGACCCTGTGTCTGAGAGCAGTGTCCAAACGCTTGATCTCTGTCAGGCTCGGTGCTGTGGCCACTGCCCTGGGCAGCCTGTCCCAGTGCCCGACCACCTCTGGGTGCAGAACCTTTTCCTAACACCCAGCCAGACCCTCCCCTGTCCCAGCTCCATGCCGTTCCCTCAGGTCCTGTCGCTGTCCCCAGAGAGCAGAGCTCAGCGCCGGCCCCTCCGCTCCCCTCGTGAGGGAGCTGCAGGCCGCCATGAGGCCTCCCCTCAGCCTGCTCTGCTCGGGGCTGAACAAACCCAGGGACCTCAGCCGCCCCTCACACATCAGGCCCTCATTCCTCCTCCTCGTGAGGCAGCCTGGCCACAGTGGGAGCAGTAATCTGTGACAGCTTCCATCACCACCAGACATGCGATGTGGCTGTATCCAATGTCTTCAGCAGGCACCGCTTCCCAGCACTTCCAACTTGGTCCTGCACAAATGTCAAGACCTTGTATTTGACAGCGTCACTGCATCATCATTGCTGTACTTGAGACTAAAAGTGCCAGGGTAGGAAGTGTAAATGGTGATCTTGAAGGTGATCTTTTAGCTGTAGCCTTGCTTGTGGCCTTGCTGCCAAAACACATCTACTGGTGACACAGCTGTGCTCTGAGGGCCAGCCAGGATTTGTCCTTAGTTTTGAAGCTTTCTTCATTTACATTTTTTGTATGGTCTTCCTTCCGTTTTCTTTAACATGTCACATTTTCTCTGGGTTTGAGAGCTCAGGTGGCTTTTGCATAAATGTTGACAATGGGAGAATGTGAGGTGTGAGGAGAAGCTGAGATTGTTTTTATTCTGCTTTAGAGAGAAGGCAAAGAGGTGAAATTTTACTGCTGTCAAAAACATCTTAATGGGAGGCTATAAAGAAGATGCAGCCAGATTCCTGCTGGTGGTTCAAGGGGTTATGATAAGTTAAGATAAGGAGATTTGATTAGACAAGTGGTGGGGAAAAAAAAAACAGTGCAGTGGTGGTCATAATGCTTGAACAGGGACATGAAGAGTTGTGGATTCCCTGTTTTTGGAGATACTGGAAGCTTTCAAAGCTTAAGTGGGCAAGCTCTTAGCAACCTGACCTAGGTGGACCTGCTTTGAGCAGGGAGTTAACCCCGATGTCCCTTCCAACCTGAATTAGTCTATGGCTCTATGCAATTTGTTCTCCAGGCTGTGTGTAAATGAGGACTACCTTGTTAATTATTTTTTTTTTTCTTTTTGCAGATTTTGAGTCTTAAGTAGATGACGAGCAGGGTGGAAGGAGATAAGTTACATGATACCCGCTCACTTCCTGTACTGAATTTGCAGTGAAATAGTCACTCTGGCTTGATAATAGAATTGTCTTTGTGGCTTGAAAGGACATCAGATTCTGTGCAGCCAGCTGAACAGGGACAACAAAATGTCATTGCTACCTGAATTGCCACAGAAGTGGCTAGCCAATGCAAGGGACTGCAAGGACAGTAAAGCTCTGTGCACTCTTACCAGTTCCTCCACTTTTTTCTGTAGAGGACTTAATTTGAAGCACCATAATGTTTTGTTTGTCTTCACCCTGGTGACCATATGGCTCAGTGAGAGAGAAGCCCATGGCACTGAGACAAGGCAGGCAGGATGGCATTCAGGATTTCACCTTGGCATCTAGCAGTGTGCTTATTTATATCAGCAGTTGCTGTCTCTGCCGTGCTCAGCGACAGTGGATGCTTCTGCTAAAATAATCAACAGAGAAACAACTAGCTCTATTGCTGTTTTATTTGCTGTCAAAGTCCCAGGTGAGAGAAATAAGAAATTTACAGTTCTGTCATAGCCATTTCTGTGTTACTGCAGGCTCAGGAAAGCTGCATGGAATTGGAGGTCATACTGTGAGGGTTTTTCCACCGCTGTCAATATGCTTTTTCTCTCTCCAAAATCCTACTTCTAGTCCCCTTCATCTGTATGACTAGGTGCTGATGCATTGTGTGGCTGAAGTCTCTCCTGTCTTGCTGCTTTGATGTCATTTTTTTTTTTTTTTGGTGTTAAGAATAAGATGCCATTTCAGAGAAAGGAATGTATCTGGTAAGGCAATAAATACAATGGAGATGTCAGTTTGGAGAATGATTTCATTTTATTATAGTTGCGCAGGCTACTCAGAAGCACTGCTTACCGAATGCACTCTGCAAAACCAGAGGGTAAAGTGGTTTCTGAAGAACGTGGTTGGTTTTAGAGGAAGTTAAAGCATACATTTCACTCCTTGATTGTTTCCAAGGGATGTTTTTAAGCTTGTTAACTGATCTTGGCATGTTCCTTCTGCAGGAATGATTTTTAATGAAGAAGATCAGGAAGTGAGAGACTTGGGCTACCAGAAGCATGCTTTCAATATGCTCATCAGTAACCGGCTGGGATACCACAGGGAGGTACCTGATACAAGAGATGCAAAGTATGTACTAAGTTTTGGAGAAAATATGATACAATTACATGTGTTCAAAGACTTGGCATTGCATCAGATCCTACCTGATTTAGTATGTAACATTTTTGGTATTACATTTCCATCAGATACTCTTTCAGCCTCTTGTGTCACTGAAGGCAGATTTTTCAACCATTCTAGCAGAAGTGCTTGGGGTTAGGAGTTTTATTCTTTGGTCTCTTCTATTTTTTTTTTCCTGCATATTGCATGTGAAGATCTAGGTTTTTTTTTTTTTTACCAACTGGAAAGATATGTGGTAGATATGTGGAAGGTATGGGAAGACTCGGGTACATAAATCAACCCAGAAAACAGATAATAAATGAAGGGGGAGGAAGACAGCTGTTCCCTAAAGGCAAAGCGTTCATGATTCTTAATTCACTTTAAGAATGCTTAAGGAAGAAGTGGAATGGATGTATGCTTATTCAAATGTTTATCATATTAATTTTTGTAAGCAGTTGATTCACTGACAGCTCTTTTGATAGAAACAAGAAACCAAAAATAGTACTTTAAAAAATAAGTCCAAGGAATCAAGCTTGCTCTCCAGCCATGCTAGGATTACACATCTTATGTCTCTTTCACGTTGCTGGCTGTTTTTTCTTTTACTTAATATGCTACAATATCTTTTTTTGAACCTTTATTTTTGAGATTATGAGTACTGTAATTACCAGAAGAGATGCTGTAGTTCTGTCTTTGGTACGTTTGTAAATTGGACATGAAATATTCCAGTGCCCAAGTTAATGAGTGTTTAATGGAGAAGACTTTTGCCTTATATACTGCTTCACATTTGTTGCAAGCCCCAAAGAGGGTAAGATAGAAGAAGAATGACCGAGGACAAAAGCTTTATTTCTCATTTGAAATCTTTGATATCTAGACTGCGCTGTTGAATACGCTTTTATTAAAAAGCGGAATTTTTCTGTAATCCATCTGATGCATATGGAAAAGAAAAAATACCTCTAAACTAAAAAATAAATAAGCCCACGTCTATTTTTCTAGTGGTTGCTTTGGTGTGGGTCAAGGTAATGAATCGTACTTGCTGAAATCTCTCCCAAGAGTTGAATTCATTCCAAGTCAATGAAGACTTTTCTTGTATCCTGCTGGGTTTCCATTTATGATTCTTCATATTTTTATTGGATTCCCTCATGCATGGCATCTTGAAATGGCATTAACCTGTGATACAGTACCCTATTAGAAGTATGGACAAAATTTGGAAATAAGTAGAAAGAATGACCTTTTTCTGCTTTGAGTGAGATTCAGCAAGCAGCTTAAGATGCCTAAATTTAGTTAGCTGCACTTTAGTCAGTTGTCTGTACTTCTATTATATGCGCCAGTGCAGTTAATGGAGCACACAGAGCTCTGCAGCTGACAAAATGCAATTCTCTGCCTTAGGGTGAGCTGGGCACTGTCTAGATTCCACTGACAGTATTAACTAGGCTTACGTGTCTTAATCTGCAGGCTGAATCTCAATGTTTGGTTGTCAAAGCAGGTATTTAGTACCATCAGAGATGTTCTGGGATGTCCACCCTGGTCTCTACCAGCTGGACAATTAAGATGTGGGTTTTTTTAGGCCTCATGTCATATTTGCCATTCCTGTACATATGAGCCACCTGAGAGTATTAGACAGGGTTTTGACAGCTGAAACAATCCTTTAGTGTTTAATCTCATTATGTTTTACGGATCTGTCAGACTCTCTCCCACCCCAATCATATCCCATGTTTTCTAACAAGTATTAATGCTAATTATAATTCTGTATTATGTAGCGAGTAACTTAAAATGCTGTGCCCTACTATAGATTTTATACTCCTGGACTCTTTATATTCAAGCTAGGGGTTCTTCCTACATATTTAATGTCATTTATGAAGTTTCAGTAGTGACATATCCCTATGGAAGTCCCTCTGAAGCAAAGTGATAAATACTGTATTTCTGTTTGCAGATGTAGAGAGAAGTCCTACCCTTCTGATCTGCCGTCTGCCAGTGTTATTATCTGTTTCTACAATGAAGCACTTTCTGCCCTGCTTCGCACAGTACACAGTGTCCTCGATCGCACTCCTGCACGCCTTCTTCATGAAATTATTTTGGTGGATGACAACAGTGAATTGGGTGAGAACCTTCTGGTAATATTTTGGTCAGTGCTTACGCTTCTCGACTTTACTGTCTCTTTCTGTGCTTTACTGACCAATCAGGCTAAAAAAGTATAATTTATTAAGCAAAACCAGTTTGTTCTACTATCCATATCTGAAAAGAGCCAGGCAGTGCAGATGCAAGATGTTCTGAGAAGCCCACGATAACATCTGCTTTGATACTGGTTCCATTTTGCTGGTGAGCTTTGTATCATACGGACCTGAACATTCAAAAACACGTTTTGAAGCTAATAGTGAGGGGTGTCTGTGTAGAAGTGATTAAGCAGCTATTTACAGCACAGCTGTTTTTAACAGTACTTTTCTGGGCAACTTTGGTGCTCAGAGCAGATCACACTTTCCATATATTTTGTGGGCCAGTCCTTTCCGTGAATGCTTCTGAAACAAAGTCAGTGCACATAGTCTCAGCTGTGGTCTCGCAAATAAGTTGATGTGGCACTATGGAAACACTGAGTGGGTTTTTTTGTACTCTCAGCATTTCAGGCTGGTGGCGTGCTGGGATCAGAGCGCAACCTTTGCTGGAAGGGGCTCTGCGTGGCTCTTGCACAGCCTCTTGTGGTCACCCTTGGAGTAGCTCTTGTAGCTCCATCAGTCTGCGAGGGGACCCAGAAGGAACTGTGGAATTGCCTGACTCTTGAAAGATTGGTGCTCTGGCTTTCTTTCTCTTTGCACAAGGCAAAGACAGACATGTAATTCAGGTGTTTTGGCACTTCAGAAGCTAAATGCCTGTTGAGGAATGCATTAGTCTAGCTATACTTGCAAACAGGACTGTACAGGCTCCCTGCTTGCCTCTATATAAGCCCACAACTTTTTGCATTTTTTAAAAATGATTTTTAGATTCTTCTTCAGTACATATAATTAGCTCCTTTGGTCTCGTTGTTTGGTTTCTGCTTTAAAGTCTCACTTGCTCTGTGAGACTGGTATGTATAATGTAGAATTAAATTCTCTTGTTCTGTAGCTAGTTTATTTCTATGAGGTCGGATCAAATGTTAAGATACAGGAGAGAAGAGATATCAGACACTGTCCTGTTGGTAAGTATGCATAATATTTAACACTTTTGTCCCTGTGTGCTTTGGAAGCAATGCGCACCCTCGTTACAAAGTCCCTTGCACAATTTGTTGCTTTCAAGTTTCATAACCTTCATATTCAGTACTAAGCTTACTTCGAAATGTACTCTTTTGAATATGGTGATGACTTTGATTAATGCCTGTGTTTAGGCAGGAATACCATCACTCTTCTGGCTTGTTACCTAATTCAAAGGCTGACTTAGGTTCAAAGCATTCAAGTAGCTACTCTTGCCTTTCTGGCTGTAAATGGATATGTTTTGAAGCTGAAGATGGGAGGAGATACCGTTTATACGGAGAACTACTGGTCTCATTGATGAAACAACTGGTATTTGCACTGCTGCTTAATTTTAGACAATGAAATTTTACAGCTAAAGAAAGCAAGGCTGTTTGGGTTGCTGAGGAAATGGATCAAGACTTTGGCTTTGCCATGGGTGTCTCAGATGAGCTTGAGCAACTTGCTTAATCTCAGTGCCTCTTAGATTTTGTTTTATTATTTTAATTCATTTTCCCTGCAGTACATATTTGCTGAAATGTTATCTTAGATGAAATTCTGCTTATTGCTTCAGCTTTAAACGTAGGAACTCTGCTCTGCGTCATTGCTGTTGTGCAGAGCTCGTTTCTTTGCACCTAGTTTTGCCTCAAAAAGCTTCTTACATTCAATCATTAGTAGTCTTAGCAGCTAAGCAGGCATTTCCATGGCTCAGCTGAGCCCACTGTTACATTTTTCTTTCCCTTTGCAGCAGGACTTCTTTTTCTAGTGCGGTCTCTTTCTCTCTGATGTACACTTTACCTAATACAGGACAGCCTACAAAATATGTTCAAAGCTGTTGCCTGAAGGGTGTGTGAGACTAGATTTCATATTGAGAACGGTCTGTGATAGGTTCTGTTCCAGGCAATGGCTGGGCCCAATTCCCAGCGGAGTGCTGGGTTTGTCCAGGTCAAAACTGTTCTCTGAGGGCATGTTAGCAGTTAGATACATCTGGTTCTTGCGTTCTGGTGTTTGAGCCTATGTTGTGGCTCTGTTTTAGCTACCAGTATAGGCATGACTTTTTTTTTCTGCTGTTTCCAGGAGTTTTCATGTCATTACATACAAAACTACCATTTCTTGTCTTGCGTGTTCTCTTATGCAGCCTTATCTGCCCCAAATGCTGTGCTTGATAACTGCACTTTACTGCTTTGTGCCAGCCCTTTGTTTTCTGCAGCTGTACACTGTCCTTCCCTTGCCATAATATATTGGGTGAAGACTGATTTAAGTACCAGTATATTCTGTATCTACTGTATATCTGTCTCAAAAAAACCCAAACCCTTTCCTTTTATGTGACAATACTGTGTCACATTGAAGACAAGGTGAGAGAATCCTTGTGACCTTGTGACTCAGTTATATCCAGCGTTCATCTCTCCGGAGACTTTTCTTTGTCCTACAACATTCTCTAGCACTATATTTGCCATATGAAACCTTCTCATTCATCATCGGTGATACCACCTAGCAGTGCAGAGGCTGAGATCTTATCATTTGGAGTTGCTTCTGGGAATCTGTTTTCCTGCTTGAAAGTTCTTGTACTCCCTGGAAGTTACAGCTCGGGCTTCCACATGTATTCCTTAGGTATTTAGTTGTGGTAACAGCAACATTAATATTTGAACTGACAGTCATCAAAACAAACTTCATTCCACCGTATCCTCTATTGAAAATCTATTTGTGCCTCTATACCAAGGTTCTCTATAAAGTCTCAACTGCCTTTTCTTCCTCACTTTATATTCATCTTCATTTCTGTATAAGCTTATTAGCTTTTATTTTTCTATTACTTCAGCCTTTGTGTCCATCTTCTCTTCAATGGTAAAAGTTTGCTGCCCATATTTATGTTAGAAACCACTGTCCTCAGAAAAAAAAGTATTGTAACTCTTAAAGTTGTCATTAATGTTAGTTACACTACAGTAGTACTTACAGGTTTCAATGAACTTTTGTCTCCTTCAAAAACATGTACTTGTCAGCAGTGTCTCTGATCATTTTGAATTTCAGAAAAGCACCTACCTGTGAGGAAGTTGTAATTCTCTTTATCTGCTGTTGTATCAACTAAGAAGGTACAGATAATGAAAGGTGTCTTTGTGCTTTTTAAAAGTCTCAGTATTTGTTTTAGTGTATGGAACATAGTAATTTACATCACTTGCCTGTGTGAAAGGGCTTTTGTTACTCACTGTAAATGACAGTCATCGTGAGAAGACTTTAGAAAGAGGAATGATGTTTCTTTCTATAACGTCTTTAAACTTATTTTTATATTTTTAGAAGCTGTAATTCCTTTTAGCATTGAGTCTATTAGTTCCGGTTAACTTGAGTGATATTGTACTAAAGGCTTTGTAAACAGAGCACTAAGATAGTTCCTTGAATACAGACGGGATTGCTAAGGCTAAGTACGAAGCCTGAGGCAGTGGCAGCACATAAAACGTTAGTTGGGAAAACATGGAAATGCTTGTCAGCAGGATAGGTGCTGTGGAAATCCAGCCATAGGGTTCGTCTAGATTACAGTTTGTTTAGATTGAGTTGGACATCTTGGGACTTAACTCTGCCATCTTGTTCATCCATCCTGTGTTAATCTTGTGTTTTCCTTCTTCTAGCTGACTTGAAGAAAGACTTGGTTGAATATGTTAAAACTCAGCTTCCAAAAACAACAAAACTGGTAAGAAATGAGAAGCGGGAAGGCTTGATTCGAGGAAGGATGGTTGGAGCGTCTCATGCCACAGGTATATTTTCTTGTTTCTTTACCTACTTTGACTGCATGTTAGTTGGGTGACTTCTCTTTCTGTAGTGAATCTCTTTCAGATGTCGAATGTTTGACCTGTGATTGCTTTAGCCCTCTGCAGGGGACTCTGCATGTCATGCCAATTTCAAAGCTACACAACATAAACCAAGGGAAGAAAGGTTTGGGATAACGCTATCTTAGGTGAAAGATGTTTTAGCAATTGTTTCAGTATGTCGGTGACTTTGAAATAAGCTAATTGCATCACGCTTTGGCTGCTATGTTAACCTGTTGTAACAGCTACCTAAAGTGTATCTGTTGATACCTGTATGATGATGATTGGAGACCTTAGCTAATACTACCTGTATATTTAAACGTTTGTATCATGCTATTGACTGTGATCTACATAAAGTCGTCGGTATTTTCTCATAGCTTTGCTGAATTATTCCACACCTGAGGTTGTTCTGTTACTCTCTTAATGAGAAGGAAGCAAGGAAGACTTGGTTCTTGCTTATACGTAAATGTAGAATTTTTATATTTTGTAATTAACTTCAGGAAATTTCTGCTGTGTAGAAGGGGGACATAGGTTTTCTAAGTCACTCGAACAATGACTTGGCAAACTTAGAGCCAGATTTGAGTATCTCTTAACCCATTTTGAGCTATTGATTTGTGTTTTATTTTGCTTCCTGTGTAAGTTTGTTTTTGATAAAAATGAGTTAATTATTTAGAGTGGGTCAAGGAAATAGTAAAACAAACAAAAAAACACCAAAACAGTATTTGATGAAACTTAGTAAGGCAGTGTAGAACTTTCCGTATTTCTGCTCTGAAAGAAAGTTCTCTCAGGAACGCCTCCCTCTACCCTCCTCTGCCCTGGGTGTTGTGTTTGCAGAGTATTTTCTGTGTGTTTCATGTGAGAACTGTTGCTCTAAAACACTAGTCTGCTCCCTTATTAGGGTAAACTCTAAGCTGACTTCTAAATTACAGTATACTTCTAATGTTTCTCACACAAGCTTTTCTGTTACTGCAATGAGCGTTAATTGGGATAAACATATCTGGCCCTTTATGTACGCTGTGCCTTTTACCATAATACGCTTCCGGGTTAAATTCCGTGGCATCTGAGAAAATATGTACTACTTTCTCAAATAATTTGGAGTGGTGGATAAAGTTTCTTAATTGGTGTTTACCCATTAGCATTGTAATGGGATAATCCAGAGAGAAAATCGTGCTTATGCTTCCCGAGCTGTTCTTGGACCCGCTTGAGTTAGTGCAATTGTAAGTCACTTTATTGCTCTTCTGAACTTCTGCAGTCTGTTTTCCCCTCAGTCAAATGCTGTCTGTTGTTAATAGACAACTCGTTAAATTTGTGTCTCTAAGAAGAGGTGGAAAAGAGTTTTAGAATAAAGTTATGCAAATTGTATGTCGTGCAATTAAAGTTCAGATGAATTCTCCGACCTGCTGAGATAAGGGTCTTTCACGGATCAAACTGTCTTCTCTGACCATGGCAGATAATCCTATGTAAGCCTATAGGACTGAGTGTTGGCTGGTCTGATACCAGTGGGTTTGGCTGTGCCAGTTCAGGGCATTCGCTCTCCTTTTAAGCTGGTGTGAATCCATAATAACTCTAAAGCTAATGAAATGGGGCTATGTCCCTTTATAATCAGGAATTGAAATGCTGTGGCCTGTCTTATGGATGAATGCAGAGTAATCCATCAGAGTGGCTCAGCTCAAAATCCACAGATTTTAGCTGCGACGGTAACTGGATGGATGCTGAAGTCTGGTACGAAGGAAGCCCAAGGCTATTACAGCCAATGGCCAAAGACAGCTTTGTCACGGGGATAGTTCATCCAACCCAACCCAATCCTTGTCTATCTCTGTGGTCTCACTCATCTCACTCAGATGTGGGAGATCCTCTGTGTTAGGACAAATGCACCTCCTGATTCCAAGTGAGCGGTCTGATGATGTTTCATTTAAATTATAACAGCTCTGCTGAGTCTGCGTGGAATACTTGATGACTATAAAACTTCGCCAAAGAAATGTAAATAACTGCCCACTTGAGCATTCCTAGCCAAATGTGAATAGCCAGGATCTACCTTCTGTAATTGAACTAATCCCTGTGGATTCTCTGGTTTGTAAGCTCTTTTGGGTGCAGATGGTGTTCCCCTTCCCTGACACAGGGTTGTAAGGATACTGCCGATACTCTGCTGCTGATAAAATTATGCACGTGTTCCTGTGTATTTAGTGTTACCATGAAATCTTTGTATTTTGTGTGCTTGGGTCTCTGCAGGAAAGGTGCTGGTATTTCTGGACAGCCACTGTGAGGTG
Organism: Cygnus atratus; assembly: GCF_013377495.2. Lineage (NCBI taxonomy): Eukaryota > Metazoa > Chordata > Aves > Anseriformes > Anatidae > Cygnus > Cygnus atratus. The sequence goes on from NC_066363.1 coordinate 7,182,525, forward strand.
AACGAGATGTGGTTGCAGCCGCTGCTGACTCTGATCAGCGAAGACCGCAGGACTGTGGTGTGCCCCGTGATTGACATAATCAGCGCCGACACGCTTACCTACAGCTCCTCCCCGGTCGTGCGTGGAGGGTTTAACTGGGGCCTGCACTTCAAGTGGGATCTCGTTCCTGCGTCAGAACTGGAAGGACCCGAGGGAGCTACTGCTCCGATCAAGTAAGGTTCCTCCTGCATGGTGTGCAGCAGCCTGTAGCAGAGCTTATACTGTTCTGTATTGTATCTAATTATTTCAACTTTAAACTGTGTGTTGATGTTTGTTCCCAGTCTCGTGTTTGGCTTAATAATCATGATTTTGATAACCATCTTGTCCTTAGTAATAGCCCGCATATCCCACTAGGATAGGCTCTGGACTTTCTGTGATGAAATGCTGAAGAATTGCTAGACTGGGAAAATATATTTTTGTGGTAATATGAAGGTGATTTTGTAGCTGATGGGAGAAAATGCAACATTTGGTAGTCTTCTATGTCAACACTTTTTTATATAGCTTTCACTTGTGCTTTTTTTCTCAAGCATCTGTCATAAATCTTTGTAAATGAACACACATGGATGTGAAGGCCATCTTTAAAACACTATTTGTCTCTTTGCACAATGTGGCAAGTGTCTGAAATTGTCTATTGGAACCTTGTCTTTATTGTTTTTGCAGTCTGAATTGCTTGAGAGTTATTTTGAAACAAAAGTCCTCGTAAGACTTAACACTAGGAGTTGAAAGCATCTTCCTTTGCCTTTTAGCCGTTGGCAGCTGTCTGGCCTGTACAGAACTGGCAAGATCTGGTTCCTACTGGATTTGTAGCTGTTATAAAATCCTTTTAGTAGACACCTTTCTTTAATAGGAGAGAGAGGGCTCAGATAGAAGAACAGAAGCTTTCCCAGTGTGAATCCCTTCATGAAAACAGCTACTGCTGGTAGAGCAGTGGGAAGAAGCTGATTGTGCTGTTTCTAGTTGCAGGTATCAATTTTGGTACAGAATTCAGGTTTATAAAGGGGAAGAGTTTTTTTTTCAAGACAAACTGACTGCTTAGAAGGAATGTGGTATTAGGTTTGCAAAGTAAATCAGAAATTGGGTGCTATCATGTCTCTTTCATTCTCTTTTCTTGGACTGTAAATGAAGAGTGTTTCAGGCTGATGCAAGCAGCTCCAGCACGAGGTTCTCTGCTGTGGTCTGACAGCTTTGCAGTATTTCCATGTCTACCCATCACAAGACTGTTCGAGAAGCCAGGAAACTCCTTAAGTTATTTAACGGTTTGATTTGTATGGGAAGTGTCGCTGTGGCAGTTACTGAAGTTAAAAGGGAAAGGACAGGCTGAGGAAATCTGAATGGGGATCCAACACAGAAAGTCTTAAAATCTTTATTCTGTTACTAACCGTTGTCAGAGTTAATACGGGGGGGTATGCCTGGAGATCAGTTGTTGCTACATTCAACATTGTTGTTGCCTTCCTTCAACCTACTTCTAGGAAAAATTCCTATGGAAAAGGCAGAGAACTTTATACTTGAAGGGAGTCTCATCATCGAAGGAGATCACATTTTCTGAGTATGAAAGTGACTTTTCCTACTTCGAGGTCTCTGCCTGCTTTGAAAGAGAAGCTAGACTGCTATATAACCTTTAAGGATGGCTTTCTATCAAATGGAAAGTCTTACATTTTATGATCTAGGGACGTTTGTAATGAAAAACTGTGGTGTCAGGGCTGGAAAAAGTGAGAGGAACCTTTCAACCCAGGCTTTAAAGTAACAGAAACTGTAGTAGAACATTGTGTGGGAACAAGCAAGAAAATCCAGATTTAGGATTAGTTTAATCACAGGGCTATATTAACAAGGATGAGAAAAAGCCCGTTCTCAGCCCATTATGTGTTCCCACTGTCATATGACATATTTACTTGGTGTCTTTATTCCATTTTATACCCTTCTAGGGCATGCTCATATTATAACTTCGTGAGACGAGCAATTTAATCTAGAGGCTGTAGAAGGGGCATCATATACAGATTTTTACAAAATAGACTGCCATTCTAGTAACACACAGGCAAGGTGAAAAACTGGGAAACTCCAAAGAGAACATCTATGCAAATGTAAAAACTCAAATAACTTCTCAAGGACTTATCAGCTGGCCATGGCATTGATGATGAAACAATGCTGCTCCTAGTGCTTGAATTCTGTCTGAGATAGGGTACCATTTCTTTTAGCAGCCTTCTTGGCTTGTATAACTTAAATTTAGACCTTCTTTCACATAACTGTTGCTTCTTGATCTAATGTAATATGGGGAAGTAAAATGCTCTCTGGGTTCTACTCTTTTTTTTCTCGTTCAGTCAAGCCCAGTCTGTGTGATTTGCGCCTGTACGAGGGAGAAGAACGTAAAATTTTAAGTGTACATGTTTGTGACTGTAGGGGAAATTAGATCTGTCTCTACCAGAAGCTAATTAATGGCAGCTCCTAATTTTCAATTTAGAAAACTTAATGGACTCCAAACTTGCCCGGGTGTTTACTTTTTTCCTCTTTCCCTGTCCCATCCTTCTTCAATGTTGTTTACTGTACGTAGAAATACGGTTTACGGGTACATCAATAGTGAAAGACCACAAATACCCCTTACAGATCTGCTTTTGAAAATGTATGGTGAGACTATAGAACTGAAGTCCCTTAGAAATTATAAGTAAACAAGTTGAAATTGTTTTCTGTGGGTCTAAATGTAAGCTTTTTAGCTGATCCAGCTAAAATCACAGGTTTTGTTTAAAAGAGTGAACTACTTGAACTTCTATTTTAGGTCGCCTACTATGGCAGGAGGCCTGTTTGCCATGGATCGTGAGTACTTTAATGAACTTGGACAGTATGATAGTGGCATGGACATCTGGGGAGGAGAAAATCTGGAAATATCTTTTCGGGTAATCTTGCTTTTATGTGTATTGGAGTACGAACCTTTGTCTTGCTTCTTCTCTTCCCTCTTTATGCTTTTTTTAGCACTGGAATAGCTACTTCTGCACCAAAACCAGTGTTTTTATTTCTAGGAAGAATGACTTTAGCACACTAAGTAGCTTTTACAATAATTTTCCAGTTAAATTTTAATGGGAAAATTGAAGAGAATTCAGCTTGGCTGGAAAAATAATGAGAAAAACATTATCAGGAGACTTGAAAGTGATGTTTCATTGGGCTGTCTGTTTTCTTTGTTGTCACTCCCCTGATGGAAAACAACCGTATGTGCTCAATGCCGTGTATAACTCTTCACTTTTGTGAAATGGATTCATCAGCAGATTTGGTGAGTCTGTCCAAAAGTGAGATGCTACCATAAGAAATATGAAATGGGGATTAAAAACTGAAGTTAACAAACAACAACAAAAAACCCTGAAAATAAACAGGCAAACAAAAGCAAACTACATACCCCAAAACATTAGATAAATCTGTCAAATAGAGAAATCAAGCTTGGAGTTCAAAAATAAGAACAGGCACTTCATAAATTGTATATTCAGAGAGCCTGATGAGGTCTGGAAGCCCTGTCTCCCTAGGGAAGAGTTGTGAAGAAAGCAAAAAGTGACTGATCTTATCCAGTCACTTAAAAGTGAATTGATTATAAACTGTTCCCTTGATGATATCGAGTGATCTATGTTATCTGGTATGGAAGTGTGGACGTGTAATTCACATGGAGGCAAATAGATTCCGATATCTCAATCTGAAAGTTAAATCCCAGCCCATATAATCCAGTGATTTTTAATAGCAATGTGTTATGCTTTAATGACCTATTTGCATAATATTTGTTTCGTGGAAGCCGTGATGTTTGAAGTGGAAGGTGTGATGATATAACCAAAGTGTTCTTTGTCCAACCTGAAGATCTAATAAAGTAACTTGTCAGAAAGCATGGCATTAGACCAATGTTGCTGACACTTAATTCCGTCATTGCACGTAAACCTACCTGAGTATCTCTTGAAGGGGAGGAAGTAGAGAGCCTTGTCAGTGTGCAGACAACGAGCTATGTTCTGCTTTCGTTTGGACAGATCTGGATGTGTGGGGGCAGACTCCTGATCATCCCCTGCTCCAGGGTGGGTCACATTTTCCGTAAAAGACGTCCCTATGGCTCACCACGGGGCCAGGACACCATGGCTCATAACTCCTTGAGGCTGGCACATGTGTGGATGGATGAATACAAGGTAAGAGATGTTTCTAGGACATGAAATAGTTATTAACTGGCGTGTTTGTCTAAGGACTGTATCACAGTGAGGTCTGTTGGCATTTCTAACAAGGTCTTGCTTCTGTGTTCTGACTTCCTAATGTTAATTTTGGTACGGAATCCTAAATTCTGTAGGCTTGTGGTTTTGGTTTTGAGTGTTCAGATTTATTCCCTGTTACTTACACTGCCTGCAGGAGATTCAGTTTTATGTCTTTTAAATGAAATAAAAGATGATGAATGAGTTTCTTGTAAGCTCCACATTGTTTTGTGTCCAAATCAATATCATGTGGCAGCCGTATGCCTTCAGGTAGTTTCTGTGTTGATGAGACAGGCTTTGTTTTTTGTCTGTTTTTGTTTTAATTAGCAGTCTGAGTCTTGGTCTGTCTAGCCCTGTGAGTTCAGTCAGGACTGACTTCTGGATTCAAGGGCAAGCGTGTTCCTTCTCTGTTTTCAGGCCTTCATACTAATGCTTTTAAAAGTGAAGCCTAGTTGTGAAGCCCAGTTCTCTGATTCTTGAGGGCATTTTGCGTTGTGAGACCGTAGAATTTCCTTTCTGGCCAGCTCCTGTGGGCCTGACTATTTCTATACGAGACATACTTTCTTAAATTTATATTCCTTAAAGGTTTATATTTCAAAACCCATCTTTTATCTTGATGCCATATCACTTTGAGGAACCTATTAAGAGTCATTAATTTTTATCTCCATTCTCCGTAACGCATCGGTAGATTTGATCTATCACTTTCCCTTTCATTGGTGTCTGGGCACAGTTGTTTTGTGATTAATGACGGCTTTGTCTGCAGCTTGGAATTGATTCTTTGTTGTTCCCAGCTAATACTGCTTTGTCCAAAGAGGACTTAAACTGCTGATTGTAGCAGTCTCTTATCACAGAATTGTGTTCTGACCTTTTCCAGCTGTTTCTAATCTAATTCCACGATAGTTGCCAGAGACTGTCATTATGACAGATTTATGGTTGGAAGGCAAGCTCAGAGATATTTTTATTTGTTGAAGTGATTGTGTTATGAACAGAACAAAGATAAGACTGAGAGGACCTGTTTTGCAGCAAAGAGCAAATATCAACATTTAATATCAACATTTAATAAATACAACTGCATAATGGAAGGCAAGCAGCAAAATTTATACTTTGCTTTGACAGTTATGACATAGATCTCAGTTCATGCATACAATGGAAGTAAAAAAAAAAAAAAAAAAAATCCAGAGAAGGTAGGATACTAAAACTTGAACTTAAACCAGAGAAGAGGCAACTGGAATAGCAGGGCTACTCTTTTGAAGCACACCAATTTCTCATAGTAATGTCCAGTCTATTTCCAAACTTTCTCAGAGTTGTCCAACATTGCACTGTATTTGATGTTTCCTCCTTCTTTAAAAAAGTAATGATGCATCAAGAGCATCTGAATGCTCAAAGGTATTGATAAGGACAGATGTGTGATCTGTCTTGAGATGATACAGTCTGTTATCTCTGTTCCAGAAAAGGCACCAGGTAATTGAAAAGTGTCAGAACAACAGTAATGTCAGTAAATTCCAGGTGTCTAGCAGAGATGAATCCAACAAAATACCACAGCTCAGTGCCCTGAAAACTGATTTTTAAAATAATCTGATAAATGAATTGATGTAAAAATACCATGCCTTTTCTATGAACCCTGTAAATCCAGCTGGAATTAAAGACTCTGAGGGGATTTTTCTTCTAGTTCTGGTAGTAATATTGATAAAGGAGATTCACTGAGATGAAACTTTTGAGTTCTGTAAGCCGGAAGAAGTTGGAAACCAGTAATCTGAAATTACTCTCCTCCCCTTCTCTCTCAACCTTTTTCTCTTAAATACAGGAGCAGTATTTTGCTTTGAGACCTGAGCTAAGGATGAGGAACTATGGAAACATTACTGACCGTGTAGAATTGAGAAAAAGATTGAACTGCAAATCATTTAAGTGGTATTTAGATAATATCTATCCTGAGATGCAAATATCTGGGCCCAATGCCAAAGCTCCGCAGCCAGTTTTTATTAATAGAGCACAGAAACGACCAAAAATAATCCAGCGTGGAAGGGTAAGATAAACTTTCTTAAATACAAAAGTCTGTGTTTAGAGATTCTTTTTCAGAAAGATTTGCTGAAATACAAGAAAGATGGTCTGTTTCTGTAGAGCACAGAGTTTTAGTTTCTGTAACAAACTGTCTTGAAAGTAACTGAATGTGTGTCTTTAGAAGAAGGTAAATCAGTTTGATCTGTATTTTAGGTCATCCTCAGAATAGATATTATTCAGTGAAGTTTCTTACCTTACATCTCTGAGTTCTGAAGTTTTGATGCCTTTAGAGTGCACTTTCGTGGCTGTTGGATAAAGAGAAATTTGGCCTGAAATATTCATGCTCTGTTGGTTTACGATAAGAGTACAATATAATTGCTTTCTGAATTCGTTGCTTTTATCAGATAATTTTCTGCAAAGATGACCATTTGCACCTGATGATGGCCTTTTTATTCTCAACTCCTAGATAATGAGCAAAAATGTCTTGCTCCTTTTTTTTTTTTTTTTAAGTAGAAGGGGAGAAGTATATTTTTGTGTAGTCATGAAGGAAATCCTGTTAAAGATTCACGCCTTAGCCCTGACACCTGCCTTTACAGAGCTGTACAAAGGCAAAGCCAGCATGTATTTGTATCTGTTCCCTCCAGTGCCAGATTTGGCTAACAAGTGCTTTTTGTGCTTCCCAAAATAATGGAGAACTTCCAACCTGATGCAACTTTGTCAAGCCCCTCTTAGAGAGGACGTTTGAACTAATGCACGTGCACGTGGACAGGGCTGTGCTAACCATGAACTGTCTCAGCAGTTGGCACCATTAAGTGTATCACTCTCCGCAAGGTAATGCAGTCCGGCTACTGACATTTGCTGGTCCTATAAACACATTCAAGCTGGAGGACCAGAGCTCGTGGGCAACCTATTGACATCATCAGATTTTTATTTTTGCTTGGAGGCAGCTGCCTGGGAAGCCACGACTCCTGTAGTATTTTTATAATTGTATCCCAGCCAAGTTGTAAAGTTATTTATTAGGGCAAACATGCTAACTTCCCGGAATACAACTGATACAATGAGCTGATGTTGTTATTCTGTTATTCCCCTAGTCAGACTTTTTTTTTTTCTCTCCATGAAATTTAATGGCTTTCTGCTTGCCTTCAGACAGAAGTTTAAGGAAAGGCTGATCTGGGGGGAGGCTACTGAGGCACCAAGAACAGTAAGGGGAAATCTTCCTAACTGATTTTTTATGGTTTAAGTTGGAGGACAAACTTAGTGTATCCTTTAAGAAGAGGGAGACGAGACAGAAAAATGCAGTTCCTGAGCTTGGTTCTCTGGGGTTCGAGGATTATGCCCAGCATTGTGTGAGAGCGTGAGCTTTGGCTCCGATGACTGCATAAACTAGTTCCAGATGCCTACAAGGAACAGAACGATCAGCCAATGTCACCGCTGCCTGCCAGACTCTTCAGGGTTCAGGATGAATCACTCCAAATCCCAGCTTATTCCCAAAAACTAATTGGGCCAGAGATAAGTGCTGGTTTGACAGCTGGGAAGAACTGTAATGATCACAAATCGTGACAGTTCTTAACAGTGTTATCAAACGCTGATCATTATGGCCAATAAAAACAGGGGAAAAAGAAGTCATATAAAACTCACATAGCTGTGTGGTTTGAAAGCCTACTGTTGAGTGAGGAATGATGAAAATGAGATCTCTCCTCGAAGTCCCTGGGGTGTGAGGAAATGTTACTTAGAAGGTTTTGTGTAATTTGTTTCAGATGTGTGTAGGGAACAGGCAAAACTTGGTGCGCTTGAGGAGGCTGTTGTTGATGCGTCTTGGGACAGCTATTTCCAGAAACTGTGTTTAGAGAAGAGTATTATTTGGTGTTTGTGCTCTCTAATTTCTTTTGTCGTGTGATGGAGCAGCTTGTTCTCTTTATTACTGGAAATGTCTTTTGGTTTATAAAAATCTGCAGAATCAATACCAATGCCAAGGCAGCTATGTCTTTGTAATAAAATGCAACCAGCTAATTAGTCAGCCTGGCCCCAAGTTCAGGACAGCGTATAGATATATCTCACTCTCTCCATCCAGCTGCAGATTAGGGGTAATTATTTTAATATGCACGCCAGATCTGCCACCCTGCCGTCTCCCACACTTGCAAGGGTTGTCAAACGTGTTCCCCAACACTTGAACTGGAATGGGCGTCTGGGACGTCCTTAAATTCTTTGCTTCTTCCCTGATCTGTCATTACCTGGGACCTCTCTTTTGGGGAGGGTGAGGAAGGGAAAGAAACTTGACAAAGGATGGCCTGCATGTGCTGAGCCGTGCTGTGTGTATTGCACTTGTAGCATAAAGGGAAAACTTGAACATAATTAGAAAGCAAAATGGAACTATTTAATGCTGGCTTTTTGTTCAAATTATCTGAAAAACAAAATGGTATTTTCAAAAGGGAAGGAGGGCTCTTATTACGTTGTGTGTGTGTGTGTCTGTGAGCACATTGTGTGCTTGCA